>NW_027472587.1:36855858-38210858 GCF_030347505.1 Rhynchophorus ferrugineus | reverse complement strand
ATATATATATATATATATATATATATATATAAACAAAAACAAAAAAAACAATTATGAACTCTATTCTAGGCAAAATTGAAATATCTATAATTCTTCTATAACGCCTTCCCATATTTGTTTAATGCCATCAATTTTATGGGATCTATTACAGTTCTAATTTATCCTGATATATTGAAGGTAAACTTTATATCCTTTCCTATTGACATTGCATTAACTTCATTAGACCAAAAATACAATCACACCTCATAATAACTTTAAAAATTTGGTCTTGAAACTATTATGGATTGGACAGTTGAAACACTAAAAATGTATGTGTTTTTTTGAAGATATTTAGATTTTAGAGTATTTAATCTGTGGAACTACTTAATATAGAATGTAGACAAATATTGCATGTTGTCTCTTTTTCAGAAGTTTTGTTAAATAGCCTGAAATAAAACTAAAATATAATATTAGACTCTTATTTTTCTCATAGCAAAGTTCTCTGAAATTGAAAATATAGACTCTACTGGTGATTTAACAACCTCAAGTGGTACTAGATCTCTCGTTAAAAAAGAATATAAGTTATCTAACATGTTCATCTTCTTTACAATTTTCTTCGGGAGAATGATGTGAAAAAAGTGATGATGTGGCTTTTTAAAGATTTCTCAAACTCATTACAATACGAAACGATGTAATTTCCGTAGTAGATTTTTACCCAGGTACACTACATCTTTTACTACACTGACGCATTGTCATCAATTTGTATATCATTACTCCATAATAATTAATAGAAAACAGAAAATAAGCACAACGTAAAACGAAGATTTCTGGATCTAAACAAGAACATAAAAACCAAAACTTTCAAACAACAAACTAAAAAATGGAAGCCCATAGAACATGCTGACTTCACACAATTTGATCGACCAATCACGTTCCATGTTAGTGGCGGCACCAGGAATTTAAACTAGCCAATCACAATTTGCGATCGCAGCGCTACCGTTGATTAAACTAAACAAAACATTTCCCCAAGGTCGCCTATACCGTGAATTTCTATTTTTTCTATGCACAAGACTGCCTGATAGAAATGGCTGTTTTTACGATTAAGTTATAGACTGATAATTTCGATTAATAATAGAAAAATTAACATATATAGATTACTATGAATCTAATAATTTGATAGTTTTCCTTTGTGAATTAGGTATATAGGGATAATAATAAAATTTGGTAAGTTTTGATTAATAATTTAAGGTTAAGTTAACCTCTACTTTGTTATTTTATAGCTAGGGTTATAATATAAAAAGATATTTATTATTTGTAACATATTCGAAGGCTATTAGGAAATATGTACAGAAATATTAACATAACATTAACAAAATTAGGAGTCAGAATGAACTAACAGCCGAATGAAAGTACAGGAATGGAGTACAAATGGAAAACTAAATATGCTGTCTTTTTCAAACAAAAAGGTAAATATTTACGGTATAAATATATAAGTAGTGCTTATATTTATTCGGCTGTTAGTTAATATATTGGTGTCTGTAAGGGCATGGAGTATTAAAACAAGACTTTACTGTAGGGTTTACGAATAGTATAGTGGAAGAGAAGTTAAAAGCCTACCCAAGCATAATGTGTTGATTGAACTCATGGTACAAATAAAAAAGAAATGGATCTGACTATCATACTTATAAAACATGATAGATATAGTGGTTTTCCATTCTAAGAAGCATAATAACGGAGACAGAAATAGGGAAAATGTGTGGAATTAGTCAAGTCATATATGGTAAGATTTCACGAAATGGGTGTAATGGAATTTATAAATGACTTAACAAGGTACATATAATTTTACGGTAATAGACTGTATATTTATGTTGTTTTTAGGTATTACTTAAGAGGTGAGGAGTGAATTAAAATGTGGGGCACTGCTATCGCAAAAATACAGGTGTAAATACCAACATGGCAATAGTCTCTCAATAATTTGTTGACGATAAATCATTTGCAGAGAAAATGTATGATGACAGTGAAAAAGCTACTAGATGTCTATTTATCCTTATATTTATATTTTTAGAGTTTAAATAATAGTTTCGTTCATTAAGTGTTAATCATAACATTAAGAATAAATCACAATTTCTTCAAATTAAATTTGAACTGCTTTTTTGTTTCTCTTTAATAGGTAGTTTTGATTATATCTAATTTTAATAAAGTATTACTAACATTTACAATAAAAGAATGATACTAAAATAATTACTAATTATTTTTGTTAATATAGGTAATTTTTTTATACAAGGTTCTGTTTCCTTTTCTTTCTGCATTTCTTTATTGGCTTTTCATTTTAACCTGGCGAATAGCTATTAACAATTGGTATTTAAGTGCTTGCTATATCTTATCTATATTTGATATCTACAATTAGAGTAGAAAAGTAAACATACTTAAGTATAAAAATTGTTAAATATTGCCTTTGTCATGGCTTCCTACCCAATTCCTTCTTGTTTGTAAAAGACAGCATATTGTATTTCATTCGTTTACTTTCATATTTTTCTTAATATTGTTAATGTTGTGTTAATATTTTTGTACAGATTTCCTAATACTCTTTGGACATGTTACAAATAATAAATGTCCTTTTATATTATACTCCAAGCTATAAAATAACAAAGTAGAGAGTAACTTAACCTTAAATTATTAATCAAAACTTACTAAATTTTATTATTACCCCCATATATATAATTCACAAAGAAAAATTGTATCAAATTATTGGATTCATAGTTATCCATATACGTTAATTTTTCTATTAATAATCAAAATTATCCGTCAATAACCTACTCGTAAACAACACTATTCTAATAAGGTGGAGTTCTGTCAATTATTCGCGCTCTGACGAATTTAAACAAGTTTCGGAAAAGCGCATGTGCAGTGTGAACAAATGAAATTTTAGCTCTGTCGACTTTTAGTGTCGTCTGTTCTCTATAGAGGGCACATTGAAAATGGCGTTCAAAATAAACAAACCATTAGATTGAAATGAATCAATCAGATCCCGTCGCAGCTCTTAGCATAGGGAATAAAATAAGTAATATGTTAAAGGTAGTGACATTTTGTATTGTAGTACTCAATACTTTATGTTTAAATTCTAATAAAGTTTTAAAATGTATTGAGATCGGTAACATCTCGCTTAGGATGATTATGTCTTGCCTTTTTTGTTTCATGTGAAACAGAAGAAAAAGTTTGTGCATCCTCGTCACACTTATGTAACTATAGGAAAAATAATTTTATGCATGTATTGATGAATAAATTCGACTGTGAAAGTATGCAACAGTTAGAAAATTGAATATGAACTTCTTCTATGTTTTGTGTTTATAGATTAAATTTGTTGGTTACTATTTTCATAAAACTAATTTTTAATCACAGAATATTTGTAGTATTTTTATGTATCGAATAGTTGTGATGTACGGGACTTATCGATTTTTCGACAAATTTTCACTCGATTATTCCCAATACTATAATTAACGTTAACTAAAAGTATTTTTCAAATACAAAATAAAGAAATACTAGTAAGCTAAAGTACTATATAGATATCCTGTGTTCAGGAACAAAATGCCTTATAATGGTGAAGACCTTTTAAATGTATTTAAAGATCTAAATATTGATATACGTGAACTAAATCCTAACGTAATTAAAGCTTGGTTTGATACAGATTGTAAAAATACATTAAATTTATTACAATGGATGTGTTATTCCTTATCAAATGTGAACTACGTATCGCCATTAGAAAAAGCAGAGTAACTTTGTATGGAATTAAAATAAAATCGTTTGTACTAATTATTTGTCTTTTCAGGTACGATGAATTAGAAAAACACTATAACGATGAGGAATGTAATGCACAACTTACCCAAATTGATTACAATTATTTAGATATCTTTGAACCCAAACAGAATGAGACTGAAATATCACTAATTGAAGATGAAATAAGATTTTTAGAAGACGATAGTAAAACTTTAGATACTTTACTTAAATCTTATGAGTATGGATTATATATTATATCTTAAATTTATTGATTAATGTTTTTATAGGAATTTGAATAACAGTTTGTCTACTGAACTTACCCTCAAAACCAAAGAAGAAATTCAATCTGTTGTTGAATGCAAGAAGGCACAACAAGACTGTGTTGGTTTATGTAACAAACTTGATGACACGGTCAGGAAAATTCAAAAGAGATTCCTAGTATATGTATGTTATCTTACGAATCAGGATTATTGGTTTAGTTAAGACATTTTAGGATTGCGATGAACATTTTGTTAATTTTGTTGATAAAAAACAATATGAAGAAAATCTGGAACATTTCTGCTCTTTTCTAATATCACAAATGCAGATTGATAAAACTTTTTTAGAGATAACTGATGATGCTTTTACAGATTCTCTTGAAATTTGCAAAAAGAGGTTTGTTGTTTAGGTTTAAATTAAGATAGCTCTTGATTTAATATGCATTTTTAGAATTATACATAGTTATCAAATTTATTTTGGAAACAAAATTGAGATAGAAACATGTAAGGAAATAGAAAACTTTTTGGACAATGTGGATATTGGGAAAATTAAAAGTAGGGTCAGGTAATACTATTTCTAAATTGACATTTAAGCAAAATCTTTATAGATATTTTTAGCAATTCCTTAAATGAAATAACAATAATTGAAACAAAGGAAAGATACAAGATAGGACTCTATACTGCATTAGATAATATGATTCTAAATCTAGCTGATAGCCATTTGAAACAAACTACAATTCGATATGCATTAAATGAACTTGAAGAATATGAGTAAATCATTGTATTGATGTAAATATCATATAATTTTGTTTTAATATATTTTAGGGAAAAATCTCAAAATATATCAAACATGTATGAGAACCTTTTAAAATTCTTTTCCTATTATGTCTTAACAAATTGCTTACAGCAGGAAGACAAAAAAGATATTGAATATATTAGCAGTTTCTATCAACAACTGCTAAAATATGTAAATGAAGATTTGTTTTACTGCCAACAAAGAACGGTAAGTAATATAGCCATGTCTATAATATATTTGATAGTATAATTTTTTCTTAGGATTACATGAGAAATATCATTAAAAGTTATGCATCAGATATGAATCCGAAGAAAAATTTGCTCTCATTTATAGCAAGCACATTCAACACAGATGATAATATACAAGATATTTATAGTTGTGTTGAAAAATTCAATAATGAATTGAATAGATTGGAGTGTCAAATATACTCTATTGATATTAAGAGTGATATGGATAAGTTAAAGCCCTTGTTAGTAAGATAAACATTGTTGATATGACTTATCGATACAATACATTATTTAGGCATGATGATCTAAATATCTTAAACAAGTTTTTGCGGTCAGGCCCATCAGAAAGAATTGTAGTGGTCCCAGTGGAACTGAGAGAGATTTGGCTAGAAATAGAGGACCATATTAAAAAAGAAAGTGCAAGTATTAAGCAGGCTGTAGATTTATCACAAAAAACTGTAAGTATTATTGTTTATACACAGTGAAACCATGTTTCGATTG
Source organism: Rhynchophorus ferrugineus (assembly GCF_030347505.1). NCBI lineage: Eukaryota > Metazoa > Arthropoda > Insecta > Coleoptera > Curculionidae > Rhynchophorus > Rhynchophorus ferrugineus. Next base: position 38,205,324 of record NW_027472587.1, on the reverse strand, counting down.
GGTATTATATCATTTTAGAAATGCAACAAGCGTCAAACCAGTTTGAAACAGCTTTGGATGAGTTTTCTTATCAATCCTACTAAAGTCAAAACCATATTACAACTAGCAGAACAAGAGTTCAAAAAAAGAACTGATGAGTATTTTTAATACTGTCATTATTAAACATTCTTATTTGGCATATTAGGGTAATTTTCACAGGCAGGAAACTAACTATTGTAAATTTTCTTTTTTCAAATGATTTTTATTTTTAATATGTAAAAATTAGTTTCACCTACGTGGAATTACCTATATTAGTATAAATTGTTTTGTTATGTATTTATATGATGACCAGTTTCATATTTTCAATAAAAAATTATTATTAAAAATGCTTTTTATATGGTTGTTGTAAAAAGTTGTAAACAAAAAGTAAAGGTTAATGTGGCACCATTGCGATGTGCTGACATCGTACATTTTAATAAGGAGCATTGGCTGTTTCAGCTCCGTGCACATCACATATGATGTCGAATATACCGCCAAATGCAGTTTGTAAAATTGTAACGTTCGTTTTAAACTCGGGGTGGATTTTTCTTTCTTATTTTACCATAGTTAAAAAGAGACAGGCAGTTCTTTCGGCAATATTGCGAAGTGCTGACGTCATAAATTTTAATGATATGCATTGGCTGTTTTATTGCATAGACTATATCGAAGTAAGCTTTGTATGACATATCAATAACATTCCTTAATAAGTGTTTTTGTGTTTTGTGCGTGTGTCAGTATTGTTTAGTGTTTCTCAAATAAACATAAGTATGACAAGGTAGGATATGTAATTGAATATCATAAATTAAACCAAAACTAGTTCATGAACTATTATAAATTAATATTTATTGTCGTTATAAAAATTCTATAAATAATGTCAATCATGGTTAATTATTTCATATTAGCTAGGTGTAATTCATTATATCTTCATCATAAGAATAATCAGAGTCATGTCCAAAGTGATTATACAGTTTAAAGCCCGTATCTTTGTTGATATGAATAGGATTGTTCAGATCAATATCAAATAATTTCATAGAGTGATCCGTGGAACCTACAACAGATTTTGTTTTTATATGACATTGTGAGAATGTAAAATAAACTCACCTGACAAGGTCTTATTAAATTTCTCAATAATATCGTCTAATTCGCTTTGATTCAGTTTAACGGTAACTTTAATATTGTCTTTCTCCAACGATCTTTTATTGCGAGACAAAAGGGGTAACGTGAATTCGCTCTCGGAAAGTGGCGTGTCGTCAGCACCGAAACCCTAAAATAATTCTTCATTGTCACTTTTCTTAACTTCCTTATGATTTGATTTTTTTTGGTATAATAGGAGTTTTTATATATCTTAAAATTAATTAAATTAAATGGTTATTTATATTGAGTTTTTAATTAACAGTCGGTCTATGATGAATTAATAAAAAATATGGTGCTAAATATTTAAAGATAAGATTTTATTTACCAGACATTTTCCACTAATACAAAATGCTTTTTTATCGGGAGAGCCTTTAGAACAGTCAGTTCCGAAAGGGAACCATCCATCTTCACCATTAACTAAATAAAATCTATGTGAAATATTTTCGTCCTGACAAGCTACTCTACACGGTCTATCTGGATCCTCTGAAATTTACAAAATGTTTATATTAGATTGCATGAAAAGCATTTCGATTTTATAAAAAGCATACAAAAATACACAGTGTTATTCTATTTATTGTAATGATTACCTAGTGATGGGGATATCTGCATGCCCAGACCTGATAATCTTCTTACTCTGTCTTTGTACTTAGTACAGATAATCGAGGCATGCTGAAATGCTGTTTTAACTTTGCCGCATCCCTGTTATTGTAATAATTATAAAAAAAAACTTATCGATATTTTGGGGCTTCTCCTACTCACAGATTGATCAGGTTGGCATAATTGAATACTACTCTTTCCTTGCTTTTTATTCATGACTAACCGGATTCCCGAACCGGGCAAGATACAGTTATAGTGACATCCACTTGCGCTTTTCCATCGGATAGCTCCTTCTCTTCTTCTCAATCCTAATGAATAATGAGTTAGTAGATGGATGCAAGAATATTTGTTTTATTCAACATAAAAAATGGTTGGTATGGTTTTATTTTAATAAGCCTTGCAGGCGCAGATGCAGTACAATACGTTTATTAATCTCTTTTGTAAAATGTGCCTTTAGATACAACTTTGATTAACACTTCAAGATTAATACTTAACCTAGCTATCTAATTGCTTTCTATTTCTTTAATTGGATTCTCTTGATAATCTTTTCCTTCACGGAAATATATTTATGTATACGTTGATTGAAATATATTGTATTGAATGTATCCTTACATAAGTATTGTTTGAAATATCTGTATGTCACCTTTATACATATCATATAATAAAAACTTAATAAAATAATGCGAATCAACAAAATATATATCAGTTACTCCATAGCCTAATAAAATATATTTCACCAAATCATATGATATACAAGACATCATATGTTTGCTAGTATTAGGTTGTTTGGCCACCATAGAACTTGGTCGATACTTTTTTAAAACTTTTTTCTAAAGAACATATGATTACTCTATATTTCTACGATATCAATGATTCTTATTATATTATATCAATATTAATGAATAATAATCTTGGGCTGACCTGAGACAAAATCGAAAGTTGTAAATTTGTTGAATATTGATACCTGTTCTCCAGATAATTTCATTGCTTTCTCGATCTACCGGACATAATTCCGGCATTTGAGTGAAAACAGCTTCTTCGAAAGGATCACACACGAAGTCTTCGCATCTCCCATTGATGCAGTAACTGACTCGCCCGGCGTATTTAGTTCTTCGTGTCTGACAAGCGGTACCGTCCGGGAACTTCCAGCTTCTACTTTTGGTGCCTCCGTTCTTCTTCTGGCACCATACTACGCAAGCTTCTTCAGCTAATCATTCGCTGTATCATTAATGGTATTATTATTGAATATTAGTACTTACGATCAGAACTTATCTTCTGCATCCCCGACCCTGTCAAGTTCTTATCGACTTCCTTGGCCCTGGTACAGATTTGTTCGGCATATTCTTTGATGGTCAATCGGGGAACATTGAGACATTGTTGAGCGTTACAGGTTTGGTATTTACGGTCCGGACCTTCGCATGTCTGACCATGCCCATAAGGACTGAATGACAGTGGGTTATAAAAGTTGTTAGACGATTAAATGAAAATTACCTGGGATTATTACACTGTCTTTTTGATACCATAATTCCTGTGCTTCCACTTCGAAGTCTCCCCTCTTCCCCAAATAGACAACCTGAAGCACATTCACTGTTGGTCCATTTACTCCAACCCCCGTTAATCTGCTCCAGATGAGGAGATTGTTTTAAAGCGCTACTATAAGGATAATGTGATTTTGATTCTTTTTTTATGCACTGCCCACCTTTGCACCACTGAAAGTCATCGATTAAAATTGTTGCCGGTTTTGTCTGTTTGCTAACCTTGTCCGTTCCGCACTGGGTTCCTTCAAGAGCCGGATGCGATGTCCACGTATACCTTTCACGCTCGCAATGTAGATCTCGACATATATCATCCAATGACTGTTGAGAAGAATGTCTACTTCCTCTGCCATATTTTAGAATACCTATATCCATATAATATAAAAAACAGGAATATCTATAAATTATAGTAACATACACTGTTGATCAGCATTAAACCTTTCACCAGGCAAGGCACCTTCTGCTCCGTGATCTAATTGTCCTGCGGAACTACCGTGGTCAAGGAGACATCTGGATTGTGGTGTACTGAAAAATTACATCGTACTAAAATTGAGCGCTTTATAGTAAAACTGACGGTGTTTACTCCAGAAATTTTTGAAGATATCTTTTACTGCATAGCGACCATGTAATTTTCCCACTTCCAAGAGTTGGAGACATAATGTAACTGCTTGGATTACAGTCGTTCTCGGCTAGAGGGCCATCGTGTCTCATGCCTAGACTATAACATTGAAAAGCAAATATATTCATATGGAATTTAGATGATTTTTTGTTTGTTTAAAGGGAATCGTGAATAACAACATTTAAATAAACATTATAAAGACTAAATAAAACTAATTAAGTTTAAATATATTTGTTGTTAATTCAAGACTCCGTTGTGACAAGGTGGTCGCCATCTAATTTAATTCAGTTAAAATAGAATCAGTAGTTAATGTGTTAGTAAGTTCCTAGAAAGAATACTAAATGTTTATTATATTATATTTTGAATGTGTCTATTGTGTGCACATACTTGTGTCCTATTTCATGGGCAACCACATATACACTTTCGAAGTGGCGACCTTCATTTACGGTACAGCTACTGGTAGCAGTGCACATTCCAGCGACTGGGGCTAGACCTATAATTGAACGTTACATTATTATACTATTTGTCGTAGTATCCAGGATATATAAGGCTAAGAAAAAATTATTTCAGATGTTTCAGTCACTTTTGAAACGAATGATTACGAACCATGAAAAGTGAACAATGTGAAAAAATCGTCGACCAGAGAAGAGGTACTGTCTCACATCACACTAACGCTCAGATATGGGCAAAATAAATGCTTTGCTTCAATTAAAATATATGTTATAGAATACTATATCGCATGTATTTAAAAAGTGAAATATCACATAATTTTCTTTATTTAAAATATAAATTACAAAATGCCCTCACGAGTTAGGTTATATAAATAGAATAGAACTAATCTGCCTAGTCTGATAATCAGTAAAAGAAGAATTTCCGTTCATGAACATTATATTTTTAGATATAAACTTTACAGCCACTTGATGGCCTATGAATAAAACCTGCTAAAGAAAACAATCTTTCTATACGTCACAATAAGTATAAACTTATGTTATATTTATTGTATGAACAAATTTTTTATATTTTGAGTGTTCATGGATTATAAGTTTCTTACTTTTATCGATTAGGAAGCTGACTAACTCTAACTCACTTTTAATGTCTGTGGTTGATCGCTGTGCCTCTAAAAAAGCAATATCTTTATCTTCCTTATTAGTATTGTTAATCTCGTTAATTCCAGACATTATTTAATGTTTTCTTTTGTAATTTGCGTCCAAGGCATACATTTAGAGATTTCATATTCTTCCCTATCTTCTGTTCTGATGCTTTTTGTCAACCATCGCATTTTGTAACTATGGTGGGAGCATAATCCTAAAAAATGGTTTCATTTATTTTAGATGGCAGTTTAAAAATCATATCAAATCTTGTTTTTAAGCTATCTTTTATTTGTGACGTGGTAAGAGTAAAATGCTTCAAATTGTAATTTCGGATATCTCACAGCAATCATCTCCGACGCCACCATCGTCCGGCATCGTAGACGTACATATGGAGTTAATTTGATCATTGTTAAATTGATAGAGATTGGCTGAGAAGCTTAGGTGTATCCAATATATAGACCAGCCCCGCCCCATGTATTGCTATATCTGGAAACTAGAAAAACGGCTTATCTTTATTCGAATATATAAACGGACTTAACATCCTTCAAATTCACATTGGTAATCCGGTTAAATCTGACAAATTGCATTTCAGTTTATTAGCATAAACTTGCGACTTTAGAAAACCTCACAAAAGGTCTAACGGACTCAAATCGCAAGATCTTAGCAAATTTCCACGCCACTTATATGACGGATAACCATATTGTTGTTCTAAATACAGCAGTTATGCTTGTTTTGTAGTCATTCACCAAAAATATAAAGACTTCACTACTTCATGTCAACTTCAATAATTGTTTGCATTTTTTTTAAATGTTTTGCTAGATATTCAAAATAATGCTTATATATTTGAACTAATAATCTGCATCTTCTGGACTCCTGAACAAATATGCTAAAACTAAAATTAACCACATGGATTGAGACGTTTTCGAGTTTTAGCCAGACTAATGAACAGTAATTATTTTAAATATATTTTATTTTTCAATTTGGTGTTTTATAATATAAACTACGACCACTTTTTTCTAAATTTTATTAAATTTTATTATATGATTTATCAAAAACTAAAGATTATCCAAGTTATAGTCCCTTTATCGTCATTGTTATCGAAAACCACTGAAATTCAAAACTCGTGTATACCTTCTAATATATTTTTATATCAACAACTACGACACAGTGAAATTAGCTGAATGCAAAATACAATATAATATATTGTATTGCAACGATAAGTTGTAAAGAACATACTTTCGTTATCGCCAATGGTTGATTATTAACAGGCCAAATATATTTGTGCTAAAATATATTTTTAGAGCCTATTTTAAGCTAACAATAACAAGTGAAAATGGCGTGTATGACGTGTTGGATGTTTGTGTATTACTGTGTACTTTATGTATTAACACAGTAAAATCTAAATTTTCAAAAATACTGTACACATTCGCCAAAACTTATGTCACAAAATCAACCAGCAAAAACAATTCTAATGCAGAAGCACTGCTTATAAGTGTTATTAAACCTATCTATTAAGGTATATTGGAATTATGCTACCGATCTACTTACGCCATAGCCTTTGGTTGCCAAAAAGCGTCACAACCTATGAGACGTAAAAAATACAAAATTGAGACAGTATTTTGTAATTTCTATTGTAATTAAATCAAAGTAAGTATTTTACCTAACTCGGATTGTCGTGCATAATGTGTGAAAGATTTTCTTTTTCCGTTTACCACCAACTTTTGTGCTTGGTGATGTTGATCTACTCATTAGGCGCCCTGTCCACCTTAGCCTATTGATACAGAATACGATTCATATCATTATCTCTTAATATTTTCTGCCTAGGATTTTATTTATCCACAAAAATAATTAATTTATAATTTATTTGAATACTGAGTTACAAGTACTACAAACAAAAAAGTTTTGTGCGCAGTACACCAAAAGCTATCCAATAATAGAAGGGATTTCAATTTAATGGACCGTCGGTTTAAAAGTCTCTCGGGACTATTATCCTTCAGCCGTCGGGATCGATTTTGTTGGCAGGGTAGGTTCGTCGGGAATAACAGGACCCTATATGGGGGAAATGCAGCGCAATAATAACGCGCCACAAAAGACAGAAAAAACGTGGCCCGATAACGGGAACGGGCGGCGTGGAGCTTTACCAGCTGTATGTTGCCGAATTGGTGGAAAATTTGTATTCGTTGGTAGGGAAAACAGCACGGTTATGATGTTTTTGTCGTTTGCAAACGAGGAAATTTGTGAAATGGAAAGAGTAATAAGGCATAACATTGGACTTTAGCTTAAAAATTCTTCATAAAATGAGTACTGCATATGTTGATAGTGGAACCAAACAATATTCTAGTGTGGCTTATTTAAAAAGGAATTTATTTTGTTCGTTCATGTTCTTTTCATTATTATGAAAGAGGCTTGGATCTACTACTCAAAATAAGAAGCAAAGAGTGGTGTGAATCCTACTCTTCGGTTCCGACCCCGTTTGCGTACAGAAATCGGCTAGTAGTTTTATTGTTAGTTTGTTGTAATTCTTCAAAAGGAAGTTTGTTTGTGGATTACTTCCAAGGTCGTAAAATAAAACATTTAGGTCATGTTGGAATATATGTGCTGAACTTTGGGAGTAACAGAAAGTTATGACTACCGACTTATAACGTTTATTTTGGGCTGCATAACGTATTCTGAGATTATGTTGACCATATATGATGATATCTTACCTACAACCTGATTGGATATTTTTCCGTGTTTCTCCCGTACATATAGATCCAAACCAGTGAGGATCAGTGCATGGTCCCAGTGCAGTGGTTCGCGATCGCCCGCGGGGTTCTTCGTCCTTTGCCAGTTGCAGAAGTTCGAGAGGAACCTGTCGATGTCTGGCGGTCGTACCAAGCCGGAGACATCGTCCTTCATTATCTCCAGGCGTTTTAAAACGAAATTTACAGGCCTACCTAACGATGGATCGTGATAAAGGAGTTGGACCTAGAACAACATTAACTTACAATTGTAGTATAATATCTGGGTGATATTTTTTTACAAATATAATCTTCTATCCCGCGATATGTGGCTTTAACTATCAAAACAAACAAAACTGAACTACACTATTTAACTAACAGAAAATCCAATCAATGAATGCAGAAACATGTGCTACATATAAATGAGTTGGTCGATAATGTATTAATGTTATTCTTACGTGGCTTTTATTCGCAATGTAAAAGCGATACAGGGCGATGTTGATATCTAAGAAAGGCATTTAAACATCGTTAGTAATTTGTTTACATATTTAATAGCTAGATTTTATTTTATTAACAATAAGGTTTTATATTTTTTTGTTTATTCAAATGGTTATTAGTTTGAATATTAAAGCCAAAAGGTTTAAATGATTAGACAGATATTAATTAATTGTAGCACTATTTTGTATATATTTATATATTTGTACATAAGTATTTACTGAATCTGCGAAAATCAACTCTTAAAAAATCCTAAAAAGTAGATCTAAATTTGTACAAATATCTAGAACATTTGTCGCATTGATGAAATTCGTTTTCAACGAATTTGCTAGAAGAAGAACGAGTAGTCAAAGGGAACTAATTAACGAATAAAATGGACGTTGATACAAGCAATAGGTTTTAATTTATTTTTTAATCGTTTTGAGAGTAATTCGCAATGAGAAAATAAGACATACCTTAAGCTCACCATGTAAATTAAATAAGGATCTAAAATTCCCAACCAGTGTTTGTTGGTATTCAGTACGAATAAGAAAAAAGGTGTAAAACTCAGTGATATGATCACAGAAAAAATCAGGTAAAACTGGGTCTGAGTAAATAAGCAGTTGTGTTTGTGATTCAATAATATCATTGGTTAGCGGATTTTTTTTGCTAAAAATCACAAACGTTAAATCAAAGGTTTGATTTTGATTTTTGTTTGTTTTTCTTTTGTAGATGTAAATCAATAATACAATCAACGACAGTTGTAACAAATCCCACCGATCGGCTGGTTTTATTACCGACCGACATCCGGTCTTATCCATCTTGGTTATTGGCGTGGTTCGGATGTTTGATAGTTATCGGGTTCTACACATTTTTTTATAGATAATCATAAACATAACATTCAGCAGTAAGATAATAGTCTCAAACTTGTAACCACTGCTGTACCAGACCAGCAATATTATTTTTCAATACATGCTTTAACAGAAGCTTCACTGTTATTTATTTGTCAAATAGTACATAAGAAGCGTTTTATTTACAATATGATATTAAACATATTGACAAAAATTGGACCAATATTTAATTAAGCAGTAACTTACTCCATAAATAAATATTTATAAGGGTTTTTTAAATTTTACTTAACATCTGCATAGTTTTTAAGAATAAAGTTTATTATTTTGAAATGTCGTGTACAGTAGAATGTAATTCTTATCTTAATATGTATATTAAGAATATTAAAATCGTATTTTGTTCAACTGTATTTTTTTTTAATTACTATTAATTTGTTCAATTAGATGTGAACAAATAGGGGATGGACAAAATAATATGAACGCCATTCAATATAGTACATCTTATTGCATGCTGGAAATACCGCTTCCCTGTAAATAATGCGACGTAATAACGTAATATATTGCCCATTCGATTAAACTTATTATAGTAGATTATATTTTAGCGTATTATACATTTTATTCCGCAATGGTTAAAACAAGCGATCGGGAATTGTATGATCTCTCAGACTTTTTCAAACGTTTCACAAACAACAATATCCATTACTAAGCTGCGAATGAAGTGGTGCAACGATCATAAAGCCTATAAATTTGATGACTGGATAATTGTTTACGTTGTTTGCTACAAATAGCTGGGTTTATGTATAGAGAACCCCACCAAAAGAAGCCTACGATACAGACTCTCTGCTTCCCACACTCAAGCATATATAATATTATTAAAGCAATAGAGTGATGTTGAGTTGGTCCTCTTAAACACATCACCGACTGGCTTACTGTTAATGAATATCTCGAAATACTCAATAATGAAATTCTTACTATAACTAGCATATTAGTGCAAAACACTGACATATTACAAAACAATGCGCCCATACACACAATAAAAAAATTTTAGTTTTGGTTTAAAGAGTATCAGAATATCATCAAACATCATCTTCGCTAGTCAGTACAATAACCAAATCTTAACATACTTTAAACCTTATGTTACGTTTTAGAGTAGAGAGTGAGGAGTATATTTTAATCTCCAATATCATTGAAGCAATTGACGAATGTTTTGGTACAAGAATGGGATAACATTTCAGCGGAAACTATTCGACACTACGAATATACTCCGCGAAGCATTACAGTTATTTTAAAAGCAAATGGCGACTCAACACCTTGTAAATGAATTAAATATTCTATATATTCTAATAAATAAATACTGCGTATATGTGAGATGCTCACATGTTATTCTCACAGCTATTGGGGCATAGTAGTAAATTTATTATTAAGTTTATCATTATTTATAATTGTGATTGTCCTAGGCAAAAATACAAACTCAAACAAAGAATATGATCCCAATAACGCCACGGTTGTCTTCTGGGATAATCTCGAAGTAGATCACTAACCAGGCTCGGTGGCTTGGTGCCGAGGATCATGGTTCGGAGCCTATTAAAAAATTCTTATAATTGGGAAAAGAAAATTACACTCAACGTGTGAACCAACTAGGCTAACTAGGCCGTGATCGTCGTCGAGTTTATTACATAAATTGTTCTAATTCAAGCACTGCGAATACACAAACCTAGTAGTGTTTTAAAGTGTTATTTTTGTAAAGAGTGTAGTAGGAAAAGAAATATACAGTAATAGAAAATAGTACTTACTGCATTTATCATAGCCAATACAAATCGGATAATTTCTCGTTCAGTTTCTACGGGAAAGTTTGTTTTCATGTGTTTGAACAAATCTTTATCAACGAAAACAGCTGTTTCTACAAACACGGTGGCGCCAGTAGGGAATATTTCTCTCTTGGAGCGCTTAGCTTTCTTTTTGAATTTGTTCAAGCGACCAATTTTGCGTTTATCTGCTTCCGGTATCCCGTTCACAGCGGGACTCGTGTCCATGTTGACAATATTACCGTTATCAACGTATCCGTAATCAGAATCGTCTTGAGTGAACTGTCCATGATGCCTGCGTATTAACACGTGGGGAATCACCGTACTGTTGTGAAGCCGTCTTGGCAAAGGTTGAATGATGTATAAATAATCTTCACTGGAATGAACTATACCTTTCTTGAAATAAAATCAGTTTTTTTATTATAGGTTTTCTATCTAATAAATGAAAAAAGTATTGCGATTCATCATAGAATTTCTATAAATATTATAGATCTTATTAACAGAAGTATTTATCTGAATATGTGGTTAGTATAAAATAATATTAAACGTTAAAAAAGATCTTTTCGCGAAAAAAAGGCGCCAAAATAATTTTAAATAGAAAGCATGTGCTATTTTGAGCGAGGTGCGAGGAATATCGACATTTTTCGGTATTCCTGATTAGTGGTGCCGTCCGTTCATGTAACATACATTTTGTCGCGCGTTTTGCTAAGGCGTGTGTAAGACCTTCGATTATACTTTGTGTTTACCACCATTTGAATATTATACAAAGCAGTACACGCGCTGATGTATTAGACAGTTTTTTTTTACACCGGTTGTACTTTAATTTAAATAAAACTAATTTCCAGTTATATTCTATTTAAAAATAATTAGTAATACTTACAAAAACCGCAATACTTTTTTATCAACTCTAATAGGCTTATAGCACTTACCACTCCATGGCATAAACTAATGGCGGTTTTCGGTCCTCTGAAGTAACAATCGAGGTCTTCGTTCTTAAAACTAAAAGGAACTGTTCCATTTGAATATGTCTCGAGGACTACAAAGTCATTCGATATAAATTTCGGAGAGGGCGTCAGCTTCAGTACAAAATGCTTGTCGAATTTAGGAGCGGCGATGTGTACCCTTTTGGTCACATCATTTTCGGCGGTTGTTTCCTTTGAAACATTGAAAACAGGATAGGCCAAAGTGAAGTTTTCATCTAGAACAAGATTTTCTCGATATTAATGAGAATTTTTCATAGTCAGAGCCATATCAGTCATGCAATATAACTTAGACGGTATAGAGAAAATAACATGAACACTATGCAATATAGTATATTTTATTGAATGTTGGTATCACTGCGATGCGTATGTATTGTTCAGATTCCATGCCATGTATTGTAGATAATATTTCAGTATATTATAAGTTTTATTCTGTAACGCTTAAAATAAGCGATACATTAGTGCTCGATTAGCGTGAGTGTCTGGGAAGATAACAGCTGAATTATTTAACACAACAAAATTGGCGTAGAGGTATAGTATGTGACGAACATTAAAAAGGATTGTGACCAGAAAACATAAAGCTATCGCGACAAAAGTGACTCAAAGCTCACTTTAGTAGTACTGTTTTGATAAACACAGACACAAAAGTTATTTTGTTATTTTGCTAAAAAACAGTACGGCAGAGGCTCCACAAAGCTAACATTTATGGAAGCGCTACGATTGCGAAACCCTTTATAACGGAAGCCAACGCTAAGCTGCCAAAAAAATGGTGCTACGATCATGAAACCTGGACACTTGATGACTTGAAGGAAATCGGTATGGCCCGATGAATCATCGTTTAGATTGTTTCCTGCAAAAGGCCGGGTTTATGTTTACATATGGAGAACCCCAAAAGATTCCTACGATTTAGACTGTCTGCTCCCTAGTACTTAAGATGATCCTCTCATTCACACCACTGTCCGGATTACTGCCTAGTTTTTACTATGGCTATTATATTGCTGCCAAACACTGCCTTATACCAAAATGATAATACACCTATAGACACAGCTAAAAATTTTCAATTTTGGTTTGAGGAGCATGAGAATATCATCAAATATCTTCACTGGCCAGCATAATTCTCAAGGCTCAACATAATTGAACCTTCATGGATAGTTTTATAGCAGACAGTGAGGAGTAGATTTTCATCTTTAACATAATTGCAGCAATTGGTGGAAATTTTCCATTTTTATTATTTTCTCTATCGTCTATATATACTCTCAATTCGTCTTAGTATAATTGAAGATGGTACGTGGATTATTTATTTCTGGATTAATTGGTATATTTTCATTTCGCAACTTTATTATATAAGTATGTGCATGTATTTGGTATATTTTATTTTGTAATGTACGGTAGAAAAAATCCTAATCTATAACCAATACTTTTTGCCGCATATCAACCGTAGTGTATGCAAGTGGATAAAGAGGTGAGGGGTGTAAGTAAGGAGAAAACTGAACCTCTTCCGGCATTATCACACAATGGGAAATTATCGAAAATAAATGAACAAGAAAAACGATTCGTGGTAAATTTATAGCCGGATAATTCGCCACACTGCCAGTATGCTGTGCATTACATAAAGCTTTGGCTATTATCGAAAACTAGATATCAATATACGAACCTAGATCGTGGAACGATTTAAACAGCAGGCCTAGAATGTGACAAAATCGATTGTACGGAACACTGCCAACTACCAATATCAAGGATTACATGGAACGTTTAATTTAAACTTGAACCGCTATGGAGTCCTTTGATGTTTTGAATTTTTAATAGCGCCTTATAAGAACTATAATTCAGAGTGGGCTATAATAATTCCTAGCAAATAATTCATAGTTATTTTAGTGATGAATTTTTGTGCTGTGTGAAAACTTCAATTATATTGATGGATTTTTTTTCTTTTATAAACTGTATTTTTTTCTAATTCTGCATCTATTTATCTTTTAAATCGTTCCTGGCTAATTCATGAATAAAATTCCTATTACATCGCAAAAAAGTGTTATTATAAAAGATGAGGTATTAAAATAACATAGAATTTTTAGGTCCACTGTCTACCAACATATATGGTTCTCCTCGAACTTATTGAACCACTTAGTACATCGTTTTTCTAGTTGAGTCAGGAAATCTGTTCATTATAACAATAGTAATCACAATTACGCCATAATAAATTGTCCAGGTTCCTTTTCAATCCCACCAATCACTTAGCATCACTTTTCTTGTTATCAAAGTGGACTTTGCAACCGTTTACAAAACATTTCTGGGTTTTGACTAATTTTGCCACATTGTCGTCGTTTTTATAGTTCATTCGTTCGTATCAAAAATGGTTCGATTTTGTTTCAACAGCAATTCGCACATGAAAACTCGATCAATTAATTTTTTAGCGTTAATTCATGTCAAGCCCAACTCTCTCGAGCTTCTTTTTGAATTCAATCTTATGTAAATAATTTTAAAATTACACCATATATACAATGACACCATTATATCTTGTTACCATTACTAGTAATCATTATTAGAGATATGCGATATTAAAGTCATTCATTAGGAAAGGCCGAATATATATTTTCCCCAACATTATATACAGTCTTATTAGCATGCGTTAGTCATTTTCCTACTTTGTTTTCGACAGAAATAACAATTAAATTTATACTATCATCTCATTAATGTGTTTTTCCTTAATTATAATATCATAACTAATGTTTTTCTTTGTTTTTAATATATTGGTGTTTATTGGACTATTGTAATTAACTATAAATATTTAATTACTACATTGATTATAAAAAATTACAATTTTTGAAATAAAACACAACTTTACATAATGCCATGAATGTATGTCATCGTTTTGTCCAGTAGTTGCATTTAATTTATGGAATGGCCTTTAAATCCCATTTAGATTCGATTTTAGTCCACCCAATGAATGAAAAACGCTCCGTTATTCGAGTTTAGTGTATACCCAGTATTTCAACGAAATTAAAGTAGAAGAATTAGTGATGAAAACATGAAGTTATTGGTTTATATCCTTTCTGAATGATATTTCCTCTCTCATGTTGATATTTGATCGAAAATCCTTTTGATTTTTACTTTTCTTTTAATGAAATGCCGCGAGAAGAAGATTTATCTCGTAGATTCAAATAGCACCATGTTTAAACCCGTTATTCCAGTTTAGTGAATAATTAAAATTTCGACGAAGTTACATCAAGAGAGTAGGTTATGAAAACATCAAATTATTAATCCATAATTCTCGTTGATATTTCCTCTTTCACATTGATAGTTGATTAAAAATCCTTTTAAATCGTTTTCCTGTGAAGTTTCAACCCCTAGATGTAAAAGACAGCATAAGAAAATATATATCCATAAACCTGTAATGTTTTTTTTAAATGTCGTCACCAACGCGTGATATTTCAAAATCACAAATTTGTTCATTACTCAAATATGTTTAATGAGGAGAGGAATACATAATAAGCAAGTCGTCATAATAATAGGGAAGAGTTTTAATAGAAAAAATATAAAAAGCATGAAGATGTGAAAATAACTAACTTATTTAGGGTACGAGCAAACAGCTTACTTCATTTCTAATTTTATACTTTTTATAATGTAGTAGATGTTGGCTTAAACGAATAGAAAAAGAGCGACAAATTTAGTTTCCATTTTTTTGAAAAAATGTTTTACTCCGCCTAACATTCGTAATGTAATGTTATAACAAAAATAATAAATATTTAAAATTTAAGAATAATAAAAATAATTATAAAATAATGTCCATCAAAAATCGAACCAATTTAATATTTTTTTTCAGCCTACTCCTTTTTCAAATTCGGTTAAAAATGAAATAAATTACTGAACTTACCATCCTTTCCAATAAGCGTGCTCCATTCTGCCGAACTGAGCAAATACTTCAAGTCACCTTCTTTAATCTGTAAAAAAATAAATTCGATTAGGCAACAATCCGACACGAACTCGTACAAACGCAACTGTCATTATCCCGTGTGCTGATTACGTAATTAATTGGTCTCCATCGTTGACTTTGCCGGAAACGCACTAGACACAGAAACCACGAACGAAAGTAAATTTGCATTCAATGAAACACAAACAAAAGTCTTTCTTCTGTTCGCGTCAAGTAATAGATGATGTGGAATGAATCGTGAAACAGGTGACTATGGGAGGATTGCTGTCCCTTTGAAAACAATTAACGTTAGTTCTTATATTAACAATAATGGACAGTTTCTTATCGTTGATTGATGATTCGAGATATATCATTTTATATCTAATATTTCTTTAATTAATAATATTAATTTTCGATCATTTATATTTATTTTTATTAAAGTTAGATAATGTTGAATGAATATATTTAAAACATAATAATTCCAAACAAAATTAAAATGGAGCATTATATGTTTTAGTTAATATATTTTCCAAAGAAAATTTTTAAATTTTCATACGTTCATTTTAATGAATAAGAAAATCATAGCTTTGTCTCATCTGATTATGGTTGAAGTTGGTTCAATAATTGGAATAAGTGCCACATCTACTGGTACTATAGATGACTGGGTCCCTCACACTTGTCATCCAGAGGTCATGCAAAATTTCTGTAATAAAAATCGAATTTTTATTTTTTAGACGGTTGAACAGTCACGTCATATTGATAATTAGTTTTTTTGATTATTATTTAATCGTCTTTTTGCAAAATACTAATCTTTCTCAAACATATATTAATTATCACAGGCTTTTCTCTGCCTTTGCAAAAATGCATTCTCAGAAATGTATGTATTGTATGTACTGCATCAGAATTTCCGTATAGATTGTATAGAATTGTTTTTGCTCCACATTGTACTTCAATTTAATATTCATTCAACTAACTGATACGATGATTAAACAATTAAAATTCAACGGACTAATTAAGGTAATTTATTATTTTCGTTTTAATTGATAATAATAGTAAGGTTTGTTTTGTAACATACAGGATGTGTACACACGTTTTATGGAGAAACTGTTTAGAAACAATATATTGGGATACATTCAGATCAGACATCTTTAGTCTTACATACAAACTTTTCAATATTACAATATTTTTCGTCCGTGTATATAAAGAGACTTTATATACTTTGAAATGAGAAAATTGAATTGAATTGAATTTAATGTGAGAAACAATGAGTGTTTAGATTCAAGCTGCATTATTTAGAGCGTAGGTCATATAGCTTGTTGGTAGTAATTATTAACTTTAACCGAATTGGAACTTACAATTTGTTTATATGCTCTGCCTAGATTGTTGCTACTACAATGTTGAAAAGTGCATGAAGTTTTGGTGCATCCACCATAGGAGGGTTGTTATTTATATTTTAAGTATAATACATATAATAATATATGAAAAGGCAGTAATTTATTAACGAACATTACTATATTGTCTTTTGATTTGATTTTGATTGAAATACCTCCAAAGCGTAGTCTTTGAATGCATCAATGCCTAATCAGGCGCTTAAAAATTTATTGGTCTACTAAATTATATTGGTTTATTATTTATTTTAAAAAGATGTTGGCCACACATTTTATTCCTTCTATGCGGGAATAAAAAAGGTTATTTCAGCAAAATTAGGGCTGTACGGAGAATGGCTCATCAATTCGGCCTTCTAGCCAATTAAATAGGTGGTTGTTTAAAGCGATACGTGAGAGCTTTAATGATGAATAAATGATCATTCGTTATCGTTCATTTTTCGTATTTCACGCAGTACTTTCAGTAAACAAATGATTATGGAATGGAATTTGGCTCGCTCATCATACCTGTATAGATGTTATATACAGCTTTTAATACACCACGATTATATTTTTTGGTAATTTCCTTGCATCAGTCGACACGATCATCTTTTTGAGTTCTTTTCAAAATATGCAGGATACAACCTGTTGAAATTATATATGAAAAACATATCTAAATATCCTTGCAATATCTTATTGATGCTTATCATACTAATGCCCAAGGATAATTTGATCTATGGTAAATCGTTTGACTATTTTGCAACTTATTTTGGATGAACTTCACGACTTTTGCCTCGAAGCGAACTGCGGTCACGATTAAACTTGTTATACCATCGTTCCACAGTGGCTAAGGATGGTTTGTCCAAAAATCGAAGTAAGTTGATTAAGGAAGTAATAAATAAATAGAAAGTAATAAATGTTGTCTTGATAATCCACGTCCCAAGTCAAAAATAAAGTAAAAATAATTATAGGAAAATGTTTACTAGTTAACTCCACTGTAAACGTAACTGTAACTGTAAACTGTAACCGAAAGAATGTTATGTTTCTACAGATCAAATTTTAAAATTTAAACGTGAAATGGAGCCTATTAACGCTTAGTATTGCGAAGGCTCAAAATATAAATACCAACCCTTGTATAAATTTGCCCTCTCCTGTCACCACTTCTTCCGGTATCCCCAAAACTGTCAAATGATGTTAAACTATCACTGATAACCGTATAAAATGTATATAAATTAATTAACTATGAGAAAAATAGCCGAAACAATTCTATTACTATGTATGATATTTTAATTTATTCATTATTTTATGGTAGATTATAGTTAATTTTCTTTTAATTTGGTTATTTTACATTATCTATTGTAAACACAATTTTATTAGTGTCAGAGTTAATTACTAAGAAAATATTTGTTGTTTTATGCTGCTGGTGATATTTATATATTTCTTTTAGAAAACATTTAATTTATTTACTTATATAAAACAAAAATATTGTTGATTATAATCTCGTACTTGTAATACCTGTTGACGCTGTTCTCAAACCTAATCATTTACCAACAAATACTAGTTAAATAGTACTAAAAAGTGTTAAAATTCATCGTACTATTTTAAATGGTTGTTTAACTAAATTACAGTCATCATTTTTATTCATACACGCGCGCAAAACTTTCGTGATTCCACTTTATTAACTTAAAAAATTGTTTACAATTTAACGTATGCCAGGGTTATTGTAGTTTGAATTCCATAAATAGAAGGAAATATCGAAAAAACCCAGTCCCGTATCGATTTTTACGGACATAATAAAAGTATTTTACAACAAAACTATTGAAACCCAAGTTAAATATTCATTCGGTTAATAATACGGTATCCTTTACCCGTGTCAGTCGTTCATAGGGCAGTAAAACTTTTAATTCAATTTGAAAAAGTATTAATTAGTTAACTAAAAATTACCATTTATATTGGAAATCGATTTTCATATATATTGAGAAATATATACGACTAAAACAATATTTTATTATCTATAATATATCTAATCTATGTACAATCATTTTATTTCTACATCCTATAAATTATATGAACTTAAATAAAATATATATGAAATTAATACAATAAAGTTACTAATCAATTAATTATATATATTTAATTTTAATGATATGAATTAGAAATGCCAATAAATAATATACTTAATTTATTAGATAATTTCTTACCATATATGTATTTCTCACCATATATGTTAAACATTTATTTAAAACTCTAGAAGTGGTTATTAGAAAATAAAATATAAGCAGAACTTATATAATGTTATCAATTGTGGGGTATTCAATAAGTCCGCAGAGCGGAAATAAAAACATTACTTAAGTTGTCAAAAGAATTTAATTTTTCACCACTGTTGTAGTTTTTCGAAAGGCCCCCTTCCTCTACGGCTAGTGCTCCCTCGTTTGAATGAAAATCGTTTTCATTAAATATGGCGAATAAACTGAAATAAACTTGAAATAATTCGTTTTAGCACCAAAATCGCAGTTGACATGTCAGTGCAAAACATTTTAAGGGCTACGAAAATTTATACCAAAATGGTAAATGTACTATACTACATTTTAAAACGGTCGTCCAAGGATTGAAGACTACATCAACACCAGAAATTGTGGTAATAATATAAGCGATGGTTTCAGAAGACCAATTGATCGATTGATCAAGAGAGACTTTATAGAAAAAGCCTTTCTTTAATCACAGCGCACGCTCTCTTTAGTGTATACGAAATACTCTGATGTGACTCTAAAAATTATTTAACATATTTTGACATATCGGACCAGAAGCGAGTGCATGTTTACAAAATGTTGACGATTTTTGCAATGAGTGCTTTGAAATTATAAAAATTACATGTAATATGACATTTTCATTCGGTTTATTGAACAACTTAATACTCCACGTATCTCATATATCCGGAAGGACATCAGGAATTGTTTGCACGACAGATACAGTAGAGGACATTTTTTGGGTCCGTTACTGTATATCAATTTCTCTCCGAAGAAGCGGATATACAGTGTGTTTGACCTGTAGCCTACCACGCTAGCTGATCACGAATAATGTTCGGCCGGTGTGCCAAAATTGTTAATTACCAAGGACGATTTCATTGTAATTTCAACACTTTAATCGTATTATCAAGCGGTGCCTGTTCGAAATCCGAACGACCGCCATCGATTTATGAGGTTCCCAACCTCCAATTGACGGTTGCCGTTCAGGTATGAAAACGCTTTTCGATTGTTTCTAATTCCCGATTATTTATAATATACCATTGGTCTGATGGTATGAATTATTGGATCATTTTCAATGTGGTTTTGAGTATCGGATTATTTTTATCTTTACAACCATAATGTCGATTCAGTTGATATACATTTTATATATAGGTATAATTAAGGAATATCTACTGTTCTTTATATTCAAAGTGACTATTACAGTCAACCATGCTAAATTAGAACTTAGAACAGAGAACAGAGCCTGTAAACAGTAAAGAGCTATTTTAGTTCCTTCATTTGTCTACAAATTTAATTTGTCTAATTTGCCTTATATAGAAAGTACAAATAGGTAAACTTTTCCACTAATATAGACTGCCAAAATTTAAAATTTTCATCCATTTGGATTTTCCATCATCATCCCTTTAAGATCCATTATCCATTCACCACCACCAATATCCATTAGGGATAATTAATCGAATCAATTCTACAAACACAGTGTATCATTCCAATGGATATAAATCTAAATCATCTCAGATTTACTATATACATTCCCAAAGCTTCAACAGATTGCAGGTGTCAATATCACTCAATCACTCAACCTCAACATAATTGAATCGTTATGTGAAGCTTTATAGCAAAAAGTGAGGAGTAGATGTGCATCTTCGGCGTCATTGAAGCAATTGGCGGATGCTTTGGTACAATGACATTCCCTTGGAAATTATTCAGACACTATACGAATTTATTCCGCAAAGAAGATTGTCGAATAAAAGCAAATAATGGCTCCACATCTAATTAATAAATAAATATTGTGTATATTAGGTATTCATAGATCTATAAATTAGTTTTCAAAGTTTTTTGTTTAAGTATTGTCCATTGATAGCCGCTACGTTATCTAATCTTTCAGATAATTTACGGATTCCATCTCGAATGAAGGATGTATTTTTACAGGCTATGATGGATATCGATCGATTCATTTTTTGATCTCTTCATAAGAAGTGAAGAGCTGCTCCAACAGGTCACGACTCATATGTCACCATGACACACCATATATTATTTATTTAACTTATTATTCATAAAACGAATATTCCATGAGTCAGAATGTCATCAAACCTTTTAATTATCTTTATTATAATATCACTAATAAAAAGAAGTAGAAAAGAAAATTGGTGACTGCAATTACGAATATCGTGACTTTGTACAAGGGTCTGGTGAAACCATTGGAAATAAACATGACAGAAAAATAAGACATATGTAGTATATTCGAACGCACTGATGATTTCAATAACAACTTTCTTCAAAACACGAGGACATAAGAAACACTCGATTATATTATTTGTCGACAAAAATACTAAAGCGCTGCACGTCAAGGAAGCAACATCGTAAGGATTTCAGGAATCACAAAGCCTGTCCTGTAAATCGAACAGCGATTCACTATCAATTATGAAAGTACTTATATTTACTTTAAATTTCTACCAACGAGTAAAGAAACTACTCATATATTAGGTAAGTCTTGCGTAATAATATAATCTCTTCCTATATATTTATGAATAATAAAGTTTTCAAACGATTATATTTCTATTAAGTCGTTATACCTTCGCTTAGATTTTTGATGCTATTATTGATATAATAGAGATTGCAACAATGGACGTTGATTATTAAATAATTGTAAGATGTTCTTGCAGTGTTAATCTTTGAGTAAATTGCAGTAAACTTTTCTATTAATTGTATGTTGCAATAGTCGATGAAGTCGTAAATCTCAAAAGGTAATTTGTTGAAATAGTTAATTTTTTATGAACTTTCAACAATATATATTCCCAAATATATTCTATATATAAACACTTATTAACAAATTATGAACTTTGCTAACGAATTTAACGAAGACGACTAATTTCTTATGTAGATGTATTCATTATCATTTTGAACTTTATGATAGTATATGATGAGTTCGTTCTACACATGCGCATTATTTGCTAATTCTATGGTTATGTTTTCACTTACTAGTTAATATTTTATATACGATGGTGAGAATTTGAAGTTGTAATGACAAGCCGAGTTTATAATGTTTTTCAAAGAGAATCAATATTCCTAGCTAAATTTACTTATTACCGAAATAAATACCAACCCTAAACCAAACTAAATGTAGATACTATTCATTTTATTTCAGTACGCCTGCGCTCAGTACGGCGAGACAGTCATAAGCGATATCTTGTTCACACTTCCCTATAATATCTTATATCTAAACATGCCAAGCACATCAAACTGAATGTCCAGCTGAAAGAAGATAATATAAGGATACATATTGCAAATCTACACCTAACTTGACGAATAATAATAAATATATAGGTATTTTATATATAAAGACGCAACAACATATACATTTTATTGCATAGTGCTGGTATACTATACATATGAGTGGAGGTCTTTTGAGTGCAAGACCATTTTTATACTCATCTAAATAATTTGCGAATTTCCGAAATTGATGGAGCTGTGTCCAAAAATAATTGACAAGAAGCAACATTGAAAGAAAAAAACATGACATGAAAATGTTACAAAAAATTGTAGAAAATTGGAGATATATATGAGAATGCCAATTAAATAAAAAAAGAAACAGTTCTATCTGCTAATTTTTGAATTTAAAACCAAATATGAAAGTTAACGACCGTAAATATATCTATTTTTGAATATCGAATTACTGGGGCGTAGCGCGTGTAAGTTTTCTATAATATTTCGTAGAAATTATCAGTTCTAAACGTATGCCATTTTATACCAAGTTGCCGTTTTGTTTGTTAAAATAAGTATAAACTTTTGTCAGATGGTATTGGATGCATTTTATTTCACCTATTGAAACTTTCCATTGCTTCGTAAAAAGAAAGTTAATTTTCATCGGGAATTTCATTGATTTCGTTAGCTAGTGACTATAAACTGCATATTTGGTCTTGAAATGTGTTCTATTTATTACAAAATGTTATATATGATTAAACAAAAGTATTTGAAGAAATTTCTTATATTCTAAGTAATTTATGAATAAACTTCATTTTGTATATAAAATTAACAACAAAAGTGACAATGGAACTCAACACTCATTTGAGGAATACTGTTTAAAAAAAGAGTACGGTGGGAGCTCCATAAAGCTAGTATTCATGGAAAGGCCGCAATTATTTATAACTGAAGCCAACCCTAAGCTGTGAAAGAAGTCGTGCAACAATCATAAAATCTGAGCTGAGCACTGTGGTATGGTCCAATGAATCATCGTTTCCTACAAACGGCTGGGTTTTTGTACACGGATTCACATGTGGACAAGAATATATATATATATATATATATATATATATATATATAATTGGAAAGCACAAGAATGAATAAACAGGAAAATCACCGCTGGCAACAAATGTATCCTGGCATTTTACGAAGAAAATATAATGCGCGCATGTATCACAGGACAAGTTAAAATAATGATAACAGTAATCAGGGATTTCCCGTGTTGACTGGGTCATAGCACACTCCGACGTACTGCTGTTTAAATTTAAAACAGGAGAGACGAGTTTGGGATCAGAGCACAACTGTACTAGATATCAAAATTTATTTCCTTTAATATAATAATTATAATAAAATATAATAAAATCAAATAAATTCTTAATTCAATAGAATCACACGGAAACAATCATAAATTGATAATACCGGTTGTCTTAAACTAGAAATTAACAATATTAGGAGTTTTTATAATTTTTCGTATATTTTAATAGATAGGTCAATATCAGTGCATTCGTCAAGCCAGGAATAAAAAATACAACTCCAATTTAATAGTTCGTGAAAGATGAGATCACAAACCAAAATTTCATAATTAAATTAAATTGAATTTGAGAACTGTCAAAAAACAAAAAAAAATACATTCGAATACTACTTAAAATATCCTGGTAATTTCATCACAATGGATGAGGCTTGAACTGTTCTTCGAAATCAGTTATTGTCTAGAAATTAATCGAAAAGGTGTTGCCGTGATTAATTAAAATCAACAAGAATGTTATTCTTGAGATTAAAATCTCCAAAACTAAAACAACAATAAATTTAGATTATTATTACAACTACAAATTAATAATTATGTATTAAGGTGCTTTCAACACAACTAGTTAACATATATCGCACCAAAAACTCTCTATAAAATCAGTAAATCAAAGTACAAAAATTATATCAATATCCAGCATATTCACCAGATGTGTGCTTTTCGGAACTCTGGATCTTTTTACATCTAAAAAAAATCCTTTATGAAAAACGATTTTCATCAAC
Organism: Rhynchophorus ferrugineus; assembly: GCF_030347505.1. Taxonomy (NCBI): domain Eukaryota; kingdom Metazoa; phylum Arthropoda; class Insecta; order Coleoptera; family Curculionidae; genus Rhynchophorus; species Rhynchophorus ferrugineus. Next base: position 38,180,721 of record NW_027472587.1, on the reverse strand, counting down.
CGATTTTACAATTACAGTGATGTGATTGTTAGCCTATAATTTTTGAGCTCTAACACTTACTATTATAAATCCTTTTTTTCATTTGCATTCTCAACAACATAGTAGTAACACAACCTACTCAAATCGAAACTAACTAATTGAAGTTATTTTATGTTCGCAATGGATACAGATCAATTTAAAACCAATTAAACAAATATTTAAAGAAAATATTTCAAATGATCCTATTTTGTAGTCTTCGTAATTTAAGTTGTGTAACTACATTATTGCTTGTATATTTCTTCACTTATATTATACATATCGCAACAATGTAGAAATGGGCATTGTTTAAACATTTTTGCTATAACAACAAATAAATTAACCCAGTTGTTTTTTTTTTAATTATTTTCTAGTCACTCCAAAGAAGAGAAGAAGTATATATATTATGGTAGTTAATAAAAAGGTTGTCCTCGGCTTGTGATTTAATAGGACCAGCTGAATACCACAATATTGCCATCCAAAGCATAACGGAACCGTCCGTATATTAGACTGTAGGAAGCGGACAGTCCGGATCGCAAGTTACTTTTGGGGTTTTCGATACATAAACCCGGCCGTTCGTAGGAAACAATGTAATCGATTATTCATCGGACTACATTACATTCTCCCTAGTGTCTAGGTTTTATCATCATTGCATCACTTTTGTGACTATAAAGAGTTTTGCAGTCGCAACCCTGCCATGAGTACTTTTCAAAAACCATATAAAATACGCATGGTAACTTATAATAAAAAGCATAGAAAATGTCTTAGTATAAAATTGGCGTACTAACAGTAAATCAAATCAATCAGCAAATACGAACTATTTATCAAGGATCAAGTCTTTACTGTCCTTTCTGTCAGCATTGAGGACTTAGGTAAATTACTTATTCTAAGTAACCAACAATTCCAAAAAAGACGAAGAAATGTAGAAAAGAAAATCTGTAAAAATGACACCATGCACTAAATTCAAACAAATTCTTAAATTTACAGTTAAAACCCGCAATACTTTTTCCTTACTGAGATAACTGATTGAAAATAGTTACTAAGCTTAACTGAGCTTGACACATTTTTTTTAACGTGTATGATGAACGTTTTTTTTTGTTGGTGCGGTAAAATGATGGGTTAATGTCATTAAAATTACCGAGCAGAAAGAATGAATGCTCACTGAGTTAACTGTAAAGGTAAAGACTGTTCCTTGATTTTCGACTTACCGTACTGTCGCTGGGCGGGTAATTTTTGCTACTCAGCGTCGGGAAATATTAGAATACCGCAAAATTTTGCGGTTTGAAATATGTGGCAGTCATGCTGGGACAATTTACAGATTCTAGCAGGAAAATACCAAGAATTACAATGAAAAGATATGTGATTTAGCCGTATTCAGTGTGAGTATAAATTTCAATAAACTTGAATTTGAATCATATCGTTCCTCATAGTTGTGATTAATAATTTATCATCAACATGAATTAAAACACTTTTAGTGTAGTCCGAATTAAAACAATTATAGCTAAAATTTAAATTAGAATAGGATCCCCTCAAGTTCGAAAATAAATATCGTTAAGTTTAATACAGCGTATCAATCAAGATTTTCTTGCTGTATGTTTACATTGATAATCGATATTAACTTGGTGAAATCAATTCATACCGTGGCCGCCTAAGACTTTCAAAACGGAAAATAATCTAGACGCTCATCCTTTACCCTTAAGAGGTAACTTGCTATTATCTTGTCTATTTATAGTTATGTCCACTGCCTACTAAACCAGACTAACAAACCGATAAACTACTACACTAACCTACTGCCTTACAATCCTGTAATTTTTTTAAACAATCTTAAGCGGCAATGTCTAGCCAGAATAGAAAAAATCATGTTGTAGACTTTATTTTTAATGAAATCAGGAAAAAAATTTAAAGCTGTTAAATATCATGTAGCAATTGTTGATACAACGATGACACAGACGAAAGGCTTCATTGAGATGTCTAGTATTACCCACCGTAATTACCAAATATTGGGTTAAAAATATTACAATTTTCAATTTAACTATAAATTTAGTATTTTTAATAATTTAAAAATATCGAAAAATGCTTCTAAAAAAGATCGTACCCGCTCGTTTTAAATTGTGTTAAAATACAACATTTTGAGATATAATGTATTATTTATCTAGACTATATTTTCGATTTGTTTTTCTAAAAAATACTTAAAATATCAAAGAAAGAAATTATAAAAATATTTTAGCTTTTTTCAATATCAAAATTTAATCCCTAAAATCTTTAAATATATTAAATTATAGTAAAATTTTCACAAATATTATAATGCGTGTATATTTAATAAGGCAAACACCATGTGGTATATGTAGATGAGTCCTAATTTTCCTATGACGTATGTGCGCGGTACCGTTATCAATTACAATAATAATTAAAAATAAAAATGTAACGAAACAAGAACAAAACAAAATCAGGATCGTCACCTTTCTCATCAAGATAGGCGTCGATCAGTATGCAGTGAGGGCAGCGTAAACAATGCAATTGTTTAAATTAGCGCCATCTAGGTTATGAAAAGCAGTGATTTGAAACAGATTCGCACCAGGTGTGTTTCTGTGCGGGTTACAGACCACTTTTCAACCAAGCGGTGGAAAAAAAATGGAAATAACATTGAAACGGTACTTTCGAAAGTTGGCGATGGCAATTTCGGCGTTTACTTAGAACAAATATACTTTTACTACGTTATACTGTTTGTTGAAATTTATCTGAGATTGAGGTTTCTTGCTTGTCAACTTTTTAATATTTAAATTATTGAAAATTGAAATATTGACATTTGACATTGAAAGTTGCAATACATTTCACTGCATGTGGAACAGCAAGGAGAATGAAAAGTCACCTTTGATTCTAAATAATTTATTTGGTGCATTCAGTAAAACCTAGCGTCTTTGCAGTGTGTATCTAATAAAGGTTTTAATGATAGTGTAGGTCAGTGTGGATGTAGATATTCTCGGTAGGTAGTTGAGATTGGACAGCAGACTTAGCCGCAGCATATGCTGGTTCAGTCTCATGTATTCTAACATAAAAGGGGATTCACGTTAGCATTAGCAGATAACCATCCAGAAAGAGCGATCATAGGAGGAATAGTGTGTGGCGTTCTATGTTCAGCGAGCCTGAAAAGGGAGGTTATCCATAAGGGAAGGCCCATTAGAGACAAAAGCATAATTAAACCCTGTACCGGATTTGGAACCATCTTTGACGAATCTATTATCCGGACAACTTTATAGTCTATTCAAAGTAGCAGTGGAATCAACTCATCTCAATTTTTAGTTAATTTTAGCTTTTATATAGTACAATATTCTAATTCAAATAAAATAATAAAACGGAAATTAAATGCTACTCATTAGTTACAGATAATATAACTTTCGACTGAATCATACAATTCAACAAAAATCAAATATTCAACCAAATATTTAGACTATTGTGGACATTATAAAAATTATAAACATTAGCATAACCATTACAGTTAAGTTAATAATCAATAAAAATCCTAATAATAATCGTTATTAAACTTACCGAATAATCGCCGTGTATTGAAGCATTTACCATGGCAAAACCAAGTAGTATGATGACACATTCTCCCATTTGATACTGCATTTTCTAGAATTTTCCAATTTATCACCTCCATTTAGGTGACATTTTACTCTCTTTCGTACTGTCCCGAGCTAATTCATCGGCCTCGCGGTCAACATGCAATTTGTTCTTAATTACCATTCCATTCTGGGCTTGTCCATTTTTCAGCTACTGTTTCGCTAATGATAATGGAATAATTCACAGCGTATGTTTTCCTAGAAATTAATAAGGCTATTTAATTTAAATTGGAGCACACGTGTTAAATGATTAATTGTATAAAATTAATTGATTTGGTTGTAAGACATGTATTATAATGACAGTTAAAAACATATGGATACCTATCAAGTTTGTCTGTAATTACTTTCCATTTTTTATAACACATTTTATTAGCAACGAGTATGTATTTTATTTTACTACATAAAAACTACACAAGTTGCGTTCCGACAAAATAACAGCATCATAAATTCATAGTTTTTTTGAAAATGCCGAGTTTTATATCCGAAATCTTGGATTTGTGGCACGCATTACCTTTCTTGTTTCATCAGAAGAAAAAGACGCTGAAAGCCACCATTTGCTAGTAGAGACTTATGGTAAGATATGGCACTTATTTTTGAGTGCTGATTTCACCATTCTAAACAAGAAATTATTGGATGAAGACCGAACACAAACTCAAAAACAGTTGGAAGAAAAAAATTAATATGAACCGAATCGCAATTTGTGGACGATTATAATCAATGAGAAGTATCCGTCAAATGGAAAGATGGATGCCAGATGATGAATTGAATGACAGAAAACCATGACAGAATAGAAAATCAAAAAGTTTATTTAGAAACCGCCATGCGAAAAATATTATGGTTAGCATTTGGGAAAACCAATTTATCGACAGCAAGGCCAAATCGCTTAGCTAGTAAAACCATGCCCTCTACGTATTTCATCTTTATTATGTGTTTCAATGGTGTTGTTTTATTCGATTCTTACGTAACGGCTCGAGAGGGTTGGCACTTCTAGCAGTACACACAATTTAAAAACTTGGTAATTTATCTATAAAAAAACAAATTTCGCTTTCAAAACATTGATATTTATTGCAATATATTATTTGTGTAGCAACTTTACTAAAATCTTAAATATTATTGCAAAGTGATGATTCTAGATATAATTTAGTCACCAACATAAGTTTCCTTCAAGAGCAATACATTCATTTTAATGCTCTTCTAGCTTTTGGAATCTATTTTAGAAATTTGTAGAAATATTTACTTTTAATAACTTTATTCGGTTTTCGCCACTCGAGTTTATCCGAGTTGAGGATGTTTGATTCAACTATATGGTATTGAATCCACATCTTACCAATTTGCATATACTAATATAAGAAATCCTTTTTATATCATGGTTTTATCGTTGACGTTTTTGTTTTTGACCCTATATGAGCAAATTCAGTAACCATTTCGAGTTTATTTAATATTGTTACTCTCTTATTTGTAAGGTGCTAAATTGTGTCAGTTATTCCACGCAACTTCACTAATAATAGCTAATAATAGCTGATGATCTCTCATCGTTTTTTTTTCTCATTAAAAAATGTTTAATCAACTTTTATTAATCCACTCTTTTACAAATTGGAAGAGTTGGTTATCCAGATATCCGCATGTTAGAACTTTGCAGAATCATTTGATCATTGTCAACAACAGAGCCAGTTCAATTTTTACTAAAAAACTTTAGTTAATTGAAACATAAACAATATATTGCATTCGTTTTGACCTTGCTATATTATATATAAATATTTAAAGTATAGATTTTTTATAAAATGATTCAGTAAAGCAATCAAAGTTAGTATTCGTACATTAGTATTTATATGATAACAATTGCCAATGGCAAATTTAATTGTGTTCTTTTATAATGACTAACAAATGTTATAAGATGTGCAAATCAAATAAGCCACCCATTATCGATACTTTCAGATAACAGACACCTCAGCCCTGTTTAACCCACGCGTTATAATTTTACTATATACATATTAATTGACAATAATTACTAGATATTAATAAGATAAATATTAATAGAATAAATTTAAGAGTTAATATAAACATTTTGCGCAGTGTTTATAGTAATTGTAAAATTTTTTTCACTCTTTTTTATTTAAAGTTAAAATATTACATTTTTAACTAGTTGTTCTCTTTTAAAAAATATACTTTTAAATCGGTGGTTCTTGGTAAAACCACATTTGGTAAAAAAATTAGAACAGAAATATCTTTTTGTTGGTTATATTTTCTTCTTTATACCAACTAGGGTTTATCTGCACCGGACTTACAGGTTTAACGGAGGTTTGGTTTAACGTGGGCTCCGAACATTCAGGTCTTCAGTATTAAACCTACCGACTGGCGAGTGATCAACTTAGAATTCATCCCAGAAGACATCCGGTATTACCCAGCCTGGCTACTGCCGTAACTGGTCGGTGATTTTCCTTGTCGGTTTTGCACTTCTGTCTATTAGGCAATTACAGTTGTAAATAATCACAAACATAAATTTACGACCATGCCCCAACAGAATTCGAACCCCGGACTATTGTGACAGTAGCAGGACCATACTGTCGCCTTGACCACTGCGCTAACTAAACCGTCAAAACACTTAAATGAGGTTTTTGTTTTCCTGTTCAGTTTAAAGAAAAATGTGACATTAATTCCATTTTTATGGAGCTACCCGAAAATGGCATATTAAAATACCCGTGCCTTCAAAATAAGAATGGAAAAATTTCTTCAAAATAAATGTTAATAGCTAGCAGTTAATAGCTTGATGAGAAGACGGTTTAGAATGTGTACATTAAAGAAATACACGAAACATATCTGACTAGTGTATTGGTTATGGTCCTGTATATGGCTGAATGTCGTTTCCTCTATGTGGTTCTCAAAATAATTAACACACATGATCTATATCTTTCTGAATATAATAATATGCAGCAAGCATTCGCCATAGAGTAAACAATGGTTATACGTTACTAAACGGGTATAATTTTCCTTTTTCAAACTACAAAGATAAGGAGCGGGAATGTGGAGGACAAAGTTATCGTGGAAAACCATTTTAACCATTTTAAACACACGCAAAAATATGAATATGTAGCCTTTTGAATACTGAATATTTTTAACAATCACAGAAATTCCGATATAAAAATGTATTCAATTTCAACACATAGAAGAGATAATATCAAGAACATATAATAATAATAAAGGTCATCACTATTGTTTAAATTTTTTAGTTATTAATCTAGACACATGTCTAGATTTATATGTAGACACAAAATATGAATATGTATAAATTAGTTAATGGTGTTAATTGTGTTCTTTATTTTAAACAGAATATTAACAACGACAATGTGAAAATAAATATTATTTCAATGTAATCTAGGATTTATTTTATATATATAGTAAATATTTCAATTGGTTCCGTTTATATTTTAAGATAATAACTGGGATATATTACTCATCATTTTTGTTTGTTTAAAATTACCACTTTATTAATTATTATTATAAATCCCATCATTTTAGTGAGTCATAGGAATATTTAACCTAACTTACAAAAAAATATACAGGTCGATCCTGATAGGCCAACACGACAATGCCAAGGCATATTATTGATGCGTTATATTAAAACATGTTAAATTTGATATTGAACATTGATAAAATAAATTGAACATCAAAGAAGCACCATAAAATCAAGAAATTATGCTCTATATTATTTTTCTTTTAGTATATGTTTAATCCTAATTTTTCTAATTACAAATATTTAAACAAAATTAAAATTATAATTATTTAATATAAAAACGAAAAGTATTAAAATAAATGATCGATAGATATGAAACCAATTGGATACCTGTTAATTTAATATATGTTTTTCTTCACTTTGAATGAATGAAATTTGCGCCACACCACACGAAGAGGACGCTCACTAAACCAACTAGCGAACGCGATGAACTTCTTCGGCGAGATGGAGTGCCCGCACGTTCTGTTACACGCAAACTAGACCCACCGACAATTGACAGAAGCCACTCTACCATTTCCACCATCCACGTTCATCCAACCATGTACATTTTGTCTAGTTATGATTTTTTTAATCGCTTTTTCATTCGGTAACAAGATCAATTTTGTATAAACATTTTATTCACTGGATGCATCAAGAGGTATAGATATTTTTAAAACATTCAATGCGAAATTGTCCACAAGGAATCCGATGTCCTTGCATTCTTCTCCAAGAGTAAACTGATACACACCTAACGCATAGATCAGGTTTTTTTCCTCTCGAAACTATTCTGAAATATTAGCATTCATCGTGTTTGTTGTGGCGATATACAATACTTTTGGTATACGTTTATAAATATAACTTGCAGCAAAAGGTCGTATATTTAATGTAGATGAAATTTCAATATCTGAAAATGAATTAACTTTATATTTAGAACAGGATAATTAAGGACAAAGAAAACCTTTTAGTTCTAATAGGAATGGAATTCATCAATAGTCTCAATCACAACAAAACTGAACGATTATATTATTAGTTAATATTTATAATATTAATATATATATATATATATATATATATATATATATATATATATATATATATGCTTAACGACCAAGGCTGTCATTAGTTTCTCTCAATAGTGCTTAATACATGTCCACAATACAATACCGACAATCTTAAAAAATTAAGAACAAGAAAATCATATATAGTATATGTACTAGTATTCCAAAAAATATTAAATATTTTATTCACTTTGACTTGTTTTGTTGCATTATCTAATTATAAACATAACATAGAATCTTTTAAAATTAAATATATATAGTTCATATGTTATGCAATTAGGTTATAAATGTTAAAAAATGTATTTTCACCAAAATAAAGTTTAAACAATTCAAACTATCATATCTTCAATACTAATGTAGGTTACCAGAATATGTTTTGATAAAAAAAACTATTCCTGGCCTTTTTCCTGAAATTCAATCATGCTTGGACTCTACATATGTGTAGTTGTTACTGATAGTAAGTATAGTAATTCGCATAATAAAAAGGTGGGTTTCTAGGGCATCTTATGACCTTCAACGCATATTAGGGTTTTACTATCAGAAGTAGACGAACAATATCAATATTATTCGAATATTATAGATAAAGTATTTCCAGTTCTTGTTAATGTAACTTAATTTTATGATAGAGCTTTCTCAGAATGAAATGTATTAATGTTAGATCGTAAAAAATAGAATTAAATTATTTTCTTGCTAAATTGCAACGACAATTCAATGGAAACCATTTAATAATCAACTTATATATACCGCTTTGGTTTACTATATACCGTGAAATAAATGGAATATGATACACTTTCAATACCCTTTCGATATGGTCTCTTGATCATTTGCTGTGATGTTTTCTTGATGATTTATGCAGCTCGAGAGAAAGCGATTTGTAGAGACAGCTGTATCCATTGTATTCTAATGAAAATCCTAGTTGTTTTGTTTTTTTTAAATAATCTATTGAGTGGTATACTGTGCAGTTTTATTTATGTTTTCTTTTAATTACTGAGCAAATGTTCACTTTTAAAGAGTAGCTATTATTTTACATGGTAATTAAGTTGACTTCCATGCGTTTTATTGCAAGGAAAAATAATTACTATCTCAAATCAGTGGTGTCCACTGTTGACGGTCTGTTCCATCTATCGACTAGTTGTGGTTATGTTTTTTCGAGTGTTTCGACCCCATTTCTCAATGTAGAGCAATGCTGTAGGTAAACTCATTCTCTATTTAGATTTTGATTGAAAGTAATTGAATTGTTTTGAAAATATAAATATCCTTTTATCCTTAGTTTTTAGCAACGCTTAAAATAATCATAAAATGGTTCTCAGAGCTGATGATGACTTTTTGTTAGTTTTTTTAAGGTTTTGAGCAACATTGCAACAAATAATTTCCTTATTTTAAACAAAAATTCAGAAGGTAGAGCAAGTAAATCTACGTTAGATTGTTCCGAAGTTCCGATTTAACAAGTTTGATCATTATATAATGAAGAGGGACAAACAGAGGAATTACCAAGAACAAGAACAATTAACCAAAAATGTAACAAAGTTTTTGTGCCAAATGCTGGAATACATTTTGCAGTGATATCTTATCGTACAAAATAAGCCTTTAAAATTTTATTTTAGTATTGTTTCTGGACATAGTTTTCAAATAAAGCTGATTTTATTATAACCTTTATAATATCTTCCATAATGTCTAATCATATATACTCATTTTCATTTCTCAGTTGATTTAGTAGCGTTAACAAAATTTTTATTTCATTTTATTTTTTCTTATCTATTTAGACCTTAATTTGAACATTTTGTCAAAGATTTCCGATTTTTTGTATGCATGGGAAGTAATGGGTAAATAAAATATCACAAGACATCCTATAAATGAAATGGTGTTGCTTGTTGTTTTACACATTTATCCATAGACATTTACAAACATAAATTTAAAGCACTTACAGCACAACTGCTTTGCGCAGAAAGCTCCAACACTCACCACTCAGTAGGAGACAGTAGGAGACCATCCCATAGCTTTAACGTTTATGCTATAAATACGTATAATATTTAGACATCGAGTACACATAAAATACCTAAAGTTGTAAAAATAAAAATAATGTTAAATAATGAAAATAGTATTTCTCCATTTTTACATTGAAGGCGTCCACTATTATGGTTACAAGTTGGCATGTTGCAATACTCCTTTGTTATTCACACGATCAAGATCGAGATAGGCTGAGGATGAACACGGCTCCAACTGCAACTTAATTATCTTGATATTGCAGTAATGTACACCTCATTTAAAAAAGAAATATTCACTTAATAAAGCCATATAGTTGTATATATATAATTATTATTAACTATATATCTGATGCAAACCAAAAAATAACTGAAAAAATTAATATCCATAAAATTAGTTCAGGTTTCTAAACAATTAAATGTATAAGTGATTCATTCAATTTATTCGTCGTGACTATTTTATTACATCATTTCATTATTTTATATTTGTATTATTTTGTACTTGATTATGTAATAATACTTACTAAAGTTAATTTATCTAAAACACTAAAACCAATTAATATACAAATAAATCGAATTGGCAACAATGTGTTTATTTAATCTGTTTTATTAGATATTAGGTGTATTCAGGCGCTCTTAACCCCAATATGGCTTTTCATTGATTTTTTCATATGAATAATTGAAACTTGACATTTAAAAGAAAATTATGATTCGATCGATGAATTTGTTATATTGAATTATAAGAACATTGAGAATTAGAGTATTAAACTGGGTTATAGGACGGCTTGGTAATGGTTACATTCATTTTGAATTGAGGTGCTTTTCCAGTTCATACTGCAATTTTTGATTTCTTAATTTAGTCTTCAAAATATTATTACACTACAATTTGCTGAATTAGTAGCTAATATGATATTATTAGTTTGGAAATTGTTCAATTTAAGACTGTAAATTAAGTTTACGTAGTTAAGTTACGTAGCTATAGGCACTGTTAACATTTTGCCGAAACGTAACAATATAATTATTCAACTATGAAGATGTCCAATTTGTTGTAAAAATGTAAGTGGAATCTGCACATATCTCCATGGAATGCCTTAATATCTCCATTTTAAACTGACAGAAAGCAAAAAGTCCTTAAAGAAAAGAAAAAATACAATCAAAATTCGAAATGTCCGGTAAAGTATTATCTTATTTATTCGTTTATTAGGTTAACAACAAAGTCATTTAATAATTTTTTGTTAAAAAAGCTTAAAAGAATATACTAAACTTGTCCTTAAAATTTAAACGAATTGTAGCGTGCGTATATAAACTAAATATAATTGGTGAATTTGTAAAGTAAATTTTTGGGCCCGTAAACCTATGGTGTGAGAACCTGAGGTCTAATATCTGTTATCTCCGCAAACTTATTAAATAAACTAATATATCATCTACATCTTGTTCTTATTTTCTAGTACTAACTATGCATATTATATTCGATTACTAGTAGTTTTGAACTAGAAGAAGCTTGAGTTTCCACTTGTCATTCACAGCTAATGCAAGTGGATGCTAATGTGAAGTGAGCCGACGAAAAGTAGATCATGTACAATAATAATGTAGGAAAATAACTTTACAAGTTGTAAAGCCCGCATTGACGCCCAAGAAGGTGATGGGGAATTGGGAATTGTTTGTTGTTTTTGGAATTGGAAAAAATTGTTAATCATAAGTGGCTTGAAATGATTATGATGTATTATGTAGGCATTATATTATATTATATATAATTAAGTAGTGTAACAAAGGGCTTAAACCTATTCATCCATCCATGAACAATTGTTCAGAACAAAAGCATCTACCAATTTAAAACCTCCCCCGATTCATTCGTGTTTTCGGAGAGGGCGCTTTGGTTCCATTCAATCAGTAATCGTTAATACAGTTCGAACATCCACATATATCGGGAAATTTTTTTTGTGTATTTTAAAGCCTCCTTTCGGAAAATCTTAAAATTTCTTTTATGTATAGCACCACTGGCCAACAAGGGGGTTACATTTTTTAATTTTCTAGAATTATATTATTGGTTTTCACTTACGTTTTTATATACGATGTTTTATTATGTTTATTATATCAAAATGAATTATTAGTTCGTTGTTTTGTTTGTACCTTACAAGTAACTTGCATCTTAACACCATTTAGTGTAAATAATGAATCATGGGTGGATGGCTTTATTGTGTGTTCTTTGACCTGGTATACTGTTTATGATGTTAAAAATTCCTTAAAAAATGATAATATAAAACGTATACAATCTAACAAAGGGTATTTACTTGTTGATATGAAATATTGCATACTACGAATCATATCATATTTATTGACAAGAATAGCAAACAGTTTGAAATATGTCATTATGTTAACATCTACATATATTTTTATATATTTATGACTTAATTTTTACAGCTTATCTTATTTTATATAAAAGATAAATAAAAACGAGCTTTGAGGCAATACAGTCATGCGCGAGCTGCATTGAGTTGAATGCAAATGGTAACCAGATGGAGCTAAAACCTATGAATTTGTGGGAGATCTTCCAATTTTAAGTTCAAAGATAGATTGTCCGTAATATACCGACATCTCTTTTCTTTGTTAGAATTTATATAGAATGCTGCTAGATTAGAATCTAGACTTTTGTAATGGATTGTCGAAAAACCAATTTTGTTTCTTCATGTTATTGCTAGTGATGTTTTGTGATAAAATGTGATGTACCCATTCAGTTGCCTACAGCCTTAGTCGGACCATATGCTTTATTTTTCGATCCTCCAATATCATTCCATGGATTTTATGAAAGATTTCTGGCGTGGTAACGTCTTTTGTGTGACCTGAATGTTCGGCATCACTTGTGCAGGTACAACTACAACGGAACTTAGTAAACCACCTTTGAAATTAATGATGCAGAGTACCCCTAGTATTTATTAAGCTTTTCCTTGGTTTCACTATTTTTTTTTGCGCAAATATAATGCTTAATCGGCACATGAAAATACCTTTTTCCCATTTTTGTTATAATCCGAGAGGTTGTTTGCTGCCAGTGACTATTAAATGCAAAGTATATGACGCGGCTTGCTTAAAATCTTACAGTAGTCTATTAATAGAATGCAGTTGAAGAAAGCAGTGAAACATTTAAAGTTACTACGAGAGAAATTCAAAAATCGCCATCGAGTTTGCCACTTTTACAACGAAATCGTAATTCTACCACTGTAGATTACTGAGCAAAAATATAAATTAAGTAATTTTCAGAAGCCTCTTTTGAAAACAGGTCTACGTCATTATGGGAGATTTACAGTGACTGAGACTATGGGAGCCATACGGGGCAAGGGCAGTCGATTTATAAAAATGATGCATTGATGAATGTTGTAAAAATTTTTTTTGGAAAATCTTACGATATGACGTCTTAAATTAGACAATAACTTTAATATTAATCTTAATTAACTGGTAACATTAACATTAACTGAATTGAATTGGTGACACCTTCCTAATTGTTATCTTGCGCTTTCTTTTATTATATTTGTTTATGTTGACAATATGCATCTACTGTATCAGCAACTAGACTTTTATTTAACGCCCGGGAAAGACCTGAAATAAAAATAGATAGACTTTTTAGTTATGAGAGATTCTGACACACTTGAATCTTAATAAAATTTTTTAAAACATTTTATTCTAGTATGGTAAGTTTTCCATTAGTTGTCACATAAACCAATGGAATCTTTGAATTTCTTGTGTAACATTATAGTTCGCAATCTGATTCAATAATACGCAAACAGTTTATTCAATTTTGTTAATGTTCATAAAAAGTACGCGTGGCTTAACATACGCCACAGTGCACATATTGACGAAACAAGAACCACAAGGTCTACACTCACGCCGGTTGATATTGAAACAGACTGTCACGATGCACAGACCATGATGCATTTTAATAATGTCATTTGTTTGTTTACACGAAAGTGCATATGACGTGGATATTTCTAGTTATTTTTGTACTGAGTTTTGTAGGCATGTTCGTCTGTAACTGTATATCTGTGTATCTCTCAGTAAACGGTTATATCGATTCCTGGAAATATTCAACGAGTTTTGAAGAATGGCGCTGTTATTTTATTCGATACCGAATAAATTGAGAAGGATTCTTCGTGGTTTATATTCATTTAATATTATTTAATGGATATCATGTATTTTTATTATTTCTAGTTATTTTTAATAATAAAAACTTAGATTCATTACACGATGCTTCGTTACCGTGCAAATTCTTCAATAATAGATGACAATATAATTATAAATTTTTCGAGTATTACACAATGTTACTTCATGTGACATAACAGAGACTAAAAGCATTGATCATTAATTTCTTGAATGATACTAAAATACGTATTATTTGAAATTAAAATGCGGCCAACAGTCATCAATTGACGCAAATTAAATCAGAACATATTCCTACTTATCGTTTCATTTAAACCAACCACAATTATTTATTTAACAAAGATTATATATATATATATATATATATATATATATTTATATTTATATATATAAATGTATTAATAAAAAAAACTTAAGGGGTGGAATCTATGGCCTTTGCGGATATATACTAACAGAGGCAATTACCATGAATGGCGTGATATGTTGACATATCCCAAGAACGTTAGAGTTCCACAACAATTCGGTTTTGAAATTGTAATGCTCAGAGTTAGTACCTTTCCCTTTGTGTGTTTTTATCCTTCCGAACTTGACAAGTATCACCAAATGGTGAGTTTATTCACAGAGTATTCCAGTTTCCTCTCTTTAATTTCATTATATTTATTATCTTCTATTTTATTCATTTATCTTCTCCAATATATTAAAAGTCCTTCCCAGTATATTTTTATTGCTATCAGTTATCACTACTGTATGTTGTTATTGTCATTCATTGTAATTAACGATTATTGTTGTTGTCCATTATTGATATTATCAATATTAATATCACCTGTTGGTATATTTATTTATCAATATAGGATAGCTTAGATTAGGCACATCAGTAAACCAAAAAGAGTTGGTCGCTGATGGAGCTTAAAGTTGTTAAATAGAACATACTCCAAAGGAAATAATTTCTCCACATAATTTTTTTTTACCATCGTTGCTTTAATCACGTATCGTATCTTTAACAAAAAACTTACTGCAACCCTGCTAACTTACTGAAAAATATTTTTATAAAGAACACACTGTTGTTGCTTTAACAATTAGAGGAACAGTCGTTTACAAAATGTAAGGTCATCAAAACCAATCAATGAAACCAAAGCGTTCAATCTTGAATCAGTTTAAAACAGACCATTTTAATAAACGTGTCCAATATTAATTTCACCAACAAATTTGTCATTGAACATAACAAACCAGATACAGCGACTAGAATACATTCGGCTAGTTAGATGAATCACCAACAAGAAATCGAATCGGATTTTCCTTTTAATCTGAAAGAACCCGCTCAAGTTGACTCCACATGTGACGCTTTACCGTCGAATAATAAATATTTTAGTCCGTGTCGGTAGTTAATATAACAATATTGATTGTAAATATAAACCGTAAATATTTGACAATTAGTTCAGCAGTATTTAACTTTATACATTTTTTACTTATTTGAGAAGTGTCGCAAAATGATGGAGATTTCGTAAAAATTATAGAAATTCAGTTGGTTCTAATATTTTTATTGCATGAACGCGCTGATAGAAATTTATTAACGAATACAATATACTTTTAATATACAGCTTTTTCATGTCCTAAACATTTTATTTTTTATGAAAAATAGTAGATTTAAAATAATTTTTAAAATATTTAAAATATTTTTTTATGTATTTTAAAGTCTCCTTTTACCAACTAAGGGTTTATCTGGACTGGACCTACAGTTTAACGTGGGCTCCGAACTACCGACTGGCGAGTGACCAACTTTAGAAATCATCCCAGAAGACATCCGGTCTTACCCAGCCTGGTTACTGGCGTGACTGTGATCATTTTCCTTGTCGGATTTTACACTCTTGCCTAGAACATTCACAAATTTTAAACAATCACAAACATAAATTTACGACCATGTCCCAGCAGGATTCGAACCCGCGGCTATCGCAACAGTAGGAGGACTATCCCATCGCCTTTACCACTGGGCCACCAAGCCGGCTATTTAAAATATTGGCCATAGGTTGTTATTGCTTGTTTCATTGTTTTAATTTTTAAGGACTCTTAAACTCTAAACTTTCATACATTTGCAAATGTGCTATCAAGAATTTTAATTCTGAATACTGATTTTTTGAAGTACGAAAACGACCGTCCACCCAATAGCAAAGCCTGTTTTTGACAACATCAATCAGTTTCTTCGGTAGCGATTCATAAAGGTTTTTAACGTAATCTGAATCTAACTGTTCCTACTTATCTTGGATAGCATTTTTTTATTGTTCAACATTATTAAATTGTTTACCATTTGAATAAACAACACGTACTAACTTACCACAATAATTTACAATAATATCTAAATAAGAAGCTTGACTAATTTATAATATTAATTAACCCAACAGTCTTCTACTTAAAATTATCTGATATTTACTTCACTTATATCCATCAGGGTCATCCAAATGGAATTTCTTTTTATCCGAAAATATAACATGACACCACTTTTTTTCGTGAGACATGTTCTTCGGCAAATTGTAACCGCCCTGTCTTATGTTTTTGTCTTAAAGATGGTTTCTGTAAAACTGTAGTTCTTTTTAAATGTCTACCATCATGTAGAAGACGTTGAATATTTCTTACATTTATTTTTACGTCAACTGTGATTTCGTTGGCCGTTAACAGAGAATTTGAAGAAATTCGCAAAATTACTTATCCATCTCTATCATTTATGATCCTAGGCCGGCTTTTAAATAATTTATGATGACGTTTCTAAATCTTTTACGTTTGCTAATTGCGACACATTGAATTTTAGTTTTTTTAGATTTTTGATAATATTAATTTCACCTGTATTTCACCTAAGTTTTTTTTCTGTGAGGCATGATGAAAATGGAAACTGGTACTTTAAACATGCAGTACCTTGAAATACGTATGGTATTCAGAAAACAAAATCAACATTTATTAATCGTTTGCTAGACAATCGTACACTGCATGTGTGCTGAAGTTTTGGCGCGTTGTTCGCATGGCACGATCTTACATGGAATCTATAAGTAAACAATCGCAGTATCTTTGTAACGTTTACATAAATACCTTAATCAGTCACCTTTAATCGTAAAATATAAAAGTTTTATTAACAATTGTAATGAAAAATGCGTAGTGTGCTAAGTTTTGTCGTGAAATGTATACTCTTAGAACCACATGTATAGACTATTACATTTATACATTTATGTAGTAATATCTGTCAACTTTTTACAAATTCTATAACAATAGCTACAATTTCTCCATAATAAGTACCGGATACTCATTAATATTCTGCAGTGTCTCCGCTTCATTAATCACTTTCAATTGCAGCATTTGCATAAATATGACTAGGAATCCCCAATACCGTTCATGAATTGCATGGTGGGTAGATTGGATTCAAGTATAACGCGACGAATGAACGTCAAGGTTCCTGAAAAAAAAATCGTAATTCTCACTTCAAAAGTCAATGATTCAGACTGCGTATGCGCTAATTTGGATGATTTAGGTAATTACGGTTGTTCTTCAAGGTATTACATCGGTGTTTTAGTTTGTTTTCGTAAAACAATATTCTAAAACTGATTGCACAACTATTGTGATTTATATTTACACCTGTTGGATTTTATAAAAATTGAACTTCACTAACAAAATATTATAAAAGAAAACATGAAATAAAACACAGAGTAATACTGAGCATATATATTATATTAATATGTAAAAAAAATTATGAATCTTTCTATATATACACGTGATTCAGAAATATTAAATACTTGAGAGAGCTAACTTAAATAATGATGAAAAATGCATATATCTTTCTTAACGGAAATACCCGTAGAAGAAATACAGTATTTTATAAAAATATATATTTTAATTTAACAGTTAATAAATGGCGTTATAATATATATTCTTAGTAGTTATCTAGATATTAGATAAATTAGATGTATTCTGTAATAGTACAAAAGATATTATATAATCAGTTACATTGCACTTTTGGCTCAAATTGCTCCATTTCTTACCAACGAACATTATGGCTCGTTTTATACCAATCTTTCTTTGAGGATGTCCTTTTAATCAACTTTCAGCTCCCTCGTTGACTAAATATTTTTGATTTACTGATTTTTTCGGTCCTTGCTATCCCATATGTAAAAAAAGCAGCGGAATTTGGTAAACCTAGCTTATTGTCCAGTCAACATGCACAATATTTTAAATTCGTGCACACCTGTCACAACCTTTAAATTTTATTTGCCAGGAACAATTGAACAAAGTTCTTGTAGGTTTTTTTGATGTGTACCGAATGACCTAGAGCACTGGAGACATAAAAACCGCCGCTCTGCAGCATTGTATCGTATTGGATCTTAAAAGCACTTTTGACGTCTTAGAATTTTTTCTAGGTTACTTTCATTTTCAGCATACCAAAATTAATAAAAATCAGTTGGAAATAGCTTTTTTGTTGTGGACCTGTGCTATCGTTAAGTTCTAGTTTAAATTAATATACATCATTTTCAACCACATCCATAAGATTGTTGAAACAATTTTAGACTGTAAAATAAACTGTCTTTTTGTTGGCAATATTACTAAGAAAATGAAGATAGTGACTAGTGGTTTTCTGATGCACTTAGCATTCGTAAAACCACTGTTTATCTACTTTTTTCTCTATAACTGTAATTTTTTAAATAAAGGAACGAAATATTCTCTCAGACGCTTAACTTTATCAATCTAAGAAACCATGATGTTCATTTCATAATAGGGTAGATAAGAAAAACCGCGAAGAACTGGGAAGTGTGTCTAGTCTAAGGCCCAAGTTCATGAAAGTCGGTTAGAAGTGTTTTTCCGTTGAGTCAACGGTCGACGTAGGGTCTCTTTTCCTAACATCCCCCTCCTTTAAATTAACAAAAGTACGGGCTTTTATTCGTTCTCTGTCGAACCGCTTTCGCTGTAAGCTGCGCGCGACAAACCTGATGCTCGAACGTTCATCGAGAACGAACAAAACAGTGTCTCACCGGTACAGTTGTGTTTCACCAGTCGTCCGAGCGGTTCTCTGTGTCTGTTTCGCGTCCAACATGCTGCTTCAATACTCCGCTTTCGTTCTTATCCTAACCTTATACTCGTCGAAGGTAATGTCGCAGAATAGCAGCGAAATTGTCACCGCGAATATAACAAGCGACATTCCCGTGACAAATATACCAGATGTTCCCAAACCGAGCATCAGCGCGACTAGTAACAATGATTCCAACGACGTACAAGTTACCGATGAAAAAGTTACCACCATCCCAGAGATGAACCCAACCAGGGCCGCAACGAGTAAATCACCAACCACCCAGCCACCCTTGATTCATCAGCCTGATGATAACCAGAAGAGCACCAGCTTGAATACAAAAATGAACTCGTCCCAACAGAAAGGAGGCAAAAGTGGCGTATATCGACAAAGTGCCAGTCTACTATTATCAATCGTGGTCCTCCTGGGCATTAAAATTATGGTATAATTGTCTCATGCATTGGATGCGAGATTAAACCACACCAGCAAACAAAATACGGTCTCTATAACATCTGGTAACTTAAAACAAAAAAAAAGTATTTTTGTAGATAAAAATGTTCACTTTCACTGAATACTATTGTGGCTTTCTTCTTGAGTGCGTTTTATCGTTGATATCGTGATCTTACTACGAATATTAGAATGTATAAAGCTTTTGCAAAATGATACATATATATATATATATATATATATATATATATATATATATATATATATATATATATATATATATATATATATATATATATATATATATATATATATATATATATATATATATATATATATATATATATATATATATATTTGATATACATTAATATGACACTTTTGAACCAATTTAACTTGTATATTTTAAAAATGTGTGATATAGCAAGATCGTAAGCTCTGTATTAAATAAGTCTCGTTGCATTTAACGAAATATTATTAATTTTTTTTAGTTCATTGTTAAGAAAATGCTTTTGTTTTATTATATTGATCTTTAGGTTATTGAGAAATTTACTTTCCATTTACGTTTAGGTCGACACGGTATTTCGCTATTTCGTTACCAAACCCCGATACTGCAACAGACAATTAGTTTTGCGTTAGTATTGGGCGGCCATTTGAATATGATTATTATTAATAGCCGCACGTCCTAAATTGAAACATATCACTAGGAGGGTAAAAATAATTTAAAGCCTAAGGTGTTAAATGGAGAGCTCGTGTGTGTGATGTATTAATTATTTATTAAGTTATATTGTTCTGTTCTATTTGTATTATATGCAGTATGAATACATTTAAATGTCCGCATTACATATAGAGTTTGTACTAAAATACCAATGACAAAATAATAATAATGATAATACGTAAACCAAAAAAATATATATAAAAAATAAAAAATATTATAAAATAATTGTTGTTTCATTGTTTTGATGCTAATATAATTCTGTGACCTGAACACGTTTATAACCACTAATTTTTCCAATTCTTCCCAAACCACAGTATATTACATCATAGTAATGGAAAGACTTAATTTGACGTGCAACTCAACCAGGCCATGTGGTATCAATGGAGCAAATAATAATCGGAGTAGTCAAGATCTTGTTAATACTGCGTATGGGGTATAAGCTCTCCCTTAAAAATTTCCATATAGTTTTTCACGAATTTGATGAGGTGTAGTTATGTTGTCAAAAACCACCCGTTTGATAACTAGCAAAACTTAAATCTATAAAACTATAAATCACTATTGATATAAATCAACTTGTTTTAAGTAACATTTTTTTTCACAAGTGGGCATTGGAAATATCACACATACTCG
The DNA here is from genome assembly GCF_030347505.1 of Rhynchophorus ferrugineus. Taxonomy (NCBI): domain Eukaryota; kingdom Metazoa; phylum Arthropoda; class Insecta; order Coleoptera; family Curculionidae; genus Rhynchophorus; species Rhynchophorus ferrugineus. The sequence goes on along the minus strand of NW_027472587.1, from coordinate 38,159,574 downwards.
TGACGTCATACGTCATGAGTTCAAGTGTTTTGATTTTGTCTTGTAGAAAGTTAATAGTACTTTGGTAGAATGTTCAACATCATAGTTACATACTAACATTTTATTACCCATTTTACAAGATATTTCCGAATATTGTTAAACTACATTCAACAGACAATGCTTTTAAATAAGTATAATAGTACTTTTTGTAAATGGAGTTTAATTGTTCGTTATCCAATATGCGCTCTGAAGAAAAATCCGATATGTGCTCCGTTCGCGTTTTAGCAAAATGATGCAAAATATAAGTAGGCCTGTCGAGAGATTTCAGATATCATTATACAAAAAATTGAGGTATAATTATTATTTACGAATTTCTAACAACTAATTAATATCAATGTACTGTCATAAATATCAATAGTAATTTTAATAATGATAGTAGTTTAGCCATAAGTGTTCTATTCTACTTTTCATCACATAACACTTAATGTTAAAGTTTATACGTTATGTATCCTATATTCGCATTTATCCCAAATGATGCGGCTAGACAATCGAAAACAAGTCATTTGTCATAATATTTCTGTTATTATATTTAAACTTATTTTAGTAAAATAATTTTATTCGAATATAGGCAACACCATATACAGTGGAATATTTTTAAATAATTCAAATTAATACGGACTCAACAGCAAGTCGTATTAAAAAAAATTTTTAATTGGTTTGTATATCCTAATAACATAACAGTAATTAATTTTATAATGTTACTTAATAATGTCACAGTGTTATAACTTCGCCTTCACCATTGGATTTTAAATAATAATAATAATTTCATTTGTAATAATAATTTCAATAACCTTCACCATCAAAAACAATTAATATTAGATGAATGAAAACAAAAATTTTAATTAAGTTAGCGTATATGTATTATGCTTTGGCGAATTTAATAATAACCTGTGGGCGTAATAGTACTGGGAATAAATCCGGAGGCCGTTTCATGTTTTATTGCTACTTGCTATCAGAGGCTTTTATCTCACTTTTGTGGCTTGGTTAAGTTGGACCTAATCTTCTCGCAATAAAAACAGTCGTGAGAATGATACTTGTGGATAACAACCAGCTGGGTTTTGTTACAATATCGCATAAACAGTTGAATTTAAATTATACTTATATTATTACACAAAATGTGTTAACTAAAAGGATAGAAATCAAAGAAATATAGAAAATTGATATATAAGAATAAATTTAAAAATATGTATTGGCAATAGTGTGTTCAAAACAATGTTGTATACTATGAGACATTCATCAATCTATAGCCACCGCTTGGGGGGAGAATGTGCTGCAGGACTTCGAATATTTTCTCTAAATCTCGCTACAGTTGACCGTCGGCCGCAGCTGTTCAGGTTGCTTTCTGTGATTTTGATCGAAGTCTTGTTAGGAGCCGTTCGTTGTATTTCCCATCCAAAAGGACAATTTTGCCACAGAAGTACGTGAGGAATTTGTTAACTTTTCATTCGACAGACATGTCCAAACCATTTCAATATGGGTCTCTGAGTTTATTAGTAAACTGTGCATTGATCGTCGCATCTTAAACTAATAACTTCATATCTAACACGATCTCAGAGAAAAACATGTAGAATTTGTCTTAAGCATCGCTTACAGAGGTCAGGCTGTAACACTGTCCTTGTCTCGGATATTGTTACAGAAGGACTGGCAAGATAAACGCCCGAGAGAGGCGAATTTTAGTCTTCATTGTAACATTGCCTCCCTTCCACACTCACCACCTTAGAGAAGCAAAAGCTCTTCCAACTTCTTTGATTCCGCTTATTATTTTGGTGGTAGATGCCACTTTCTTCTCCTGTATTACTGATTCCAAATATTTAAATACTTGCACCTGCTCTAATTGGCTCCTGTATATAGATTTACAGTAACAGGCGATCCGTCACTTATCAATACTTTAATATTTTCTTCATTCGTTGTCAAGTGATATGGATATGCGGTGCAAATATATTATGACGAATGCTAGACGCCTCCATATCTGTATCATCAGCGAATATTGCGGCATCATCACCCGAAATCAGGTTGGTCAAGTATTTTGTAGCATCATATTGAACACCCTGTCTGTTTTTAAACATTTTCGCATAATTGCATCCACTACTATATTGAAAAGATATGATTGATTATTTTATCAATTATGAAAAAAAAATTGTTGATTTGATATTTTATTATTCTCTTAAATCGGAAATCCTAAAACGATAATGATAATTTGGGCCATCCAGGGAAAGTTGTAGAATTGTATATCATCTAGTCAAACTATGAAGTTAACTCAGATCGCCATTAACAGTCACTGATACCACTTGATTATTTATGAGTATTCTAATATCTTAATGTATTGTGATTTTGAATTAACACGAATGAAGAATTTATTATAAATAACGGAGCCTATCTTCATTTTTTAGTTGAGATACACTGAAATAATATCTAATTTAATTGTTTAATTAAAAGAAAAGGTGAAAAAAGTGGTAGCTGTCAGCGTAACACAGAATAACACACGTCAGCTAGAGATTCTAAGAGATGTTTAGCTTTTGTGACGTAATATTTATGTTTTTTTTGATATGTTGAATTCGAAAATGGCTTCCTTTTTGTCGTAAGAAAACACGTTTCTGGATTAAGTTAACACTATGTTATACGAATTAATACATCAAAATAAAAGAGACTTGAACAATATTATTTAAAATCCTTTAACGATACATATCACACTAAATTCTTTTATTTTTCCCAATGGGGCTCATTTTTGTACATTTGCGCTTGTGGAAAGAAACTGAAATGCCTGAAGCGTCCAACAGTAGCCTGATGTTATTGAGACACTCCTTTTTCCTTAGTATATTTTCTCCATTTCTTTAAAGTCCTGTTGAAATCATTCATCTTGCTCTTCATTCACATCCCTCCAATTTTCCGGAAAATAATAGAGGTGGGAATGCAGATGATGTACTTTTGACTCATTAGGTAACCTAAAGCTTGATATGTTTTTAGAATTGTTTTGACGACTTGTTTATAGTTAGGGTATTTATGATGGCAAGTGATTTTACAAATTGCTTTATCAATTCCAACTTTATGTGCAGCGGTGGTAAAATAACTTTATGTGGAGGTACCAATGTTTATGCATTTATATTTCTAATGAAGCATAAAAAGAGCCGTTGTGAAACGGAACTGGTTTAAAGCTGCTTTTTGTTAAATCTATGAAAATACGCCCTTGTACTCTATCGTATTGGTATGTTAAATGTATTCATCAGACCTACAATATTGTTACAATAAACCAATTCCTGACATTTTGGAATTGTTTTCATATTATTTTAGTTTTCAGCATACCAAAATGCATGGAAATTAATTGAAAATACTTAAACAGTTTTTTTGTTGCAGACCTCTTTCGTAATGGACAACTTTGAAATATTATGTACACGTTACAATGCAAAACCTAATAAACCCAACATTAGTTGCCAGTTCTAAATTACTAAGGGGGAAATAAAATAAAATATCTAACAAAAAATTTATTATTAATTTAATGAATACATACTCTTTTATATAAAATTATATAGATTGCTTCCGCAATCAATATCTGCTCCACTTTAAATCATATTGCAAACTATCACACGCAAACTGAAACCGACGCAGCAGCATATTGCCAAAATTGCTTAGATAATGTTTTATTGTCATTGACAAACTACAAATAATAATTTATTGCGTAACAAACTACATACCACAATATTTCAGAGGCCATACATCAATGCTACATTTCGTTGAACACAAATACAGAAGCAGCTCGCCGCAACTGAATACGCAACAACGAGATTCTGTTAAGTACGGTCACATAGCTAAGAACTAACTTAGTTGTTTTAATACCTGATCACGAGTAGGCTGTGCACTCGAAAATCCACCACCACATAACATAATTTATATTGCTCGATATTAAAACTTTTTATTCACCAGGAAAATATCTAGATCAGTAAATGCGCGGGCTTGGCGGTAAAAGTATTTCAATATTTACAAAAACATTTCGAATAGAAGGCAAGAGTGGCACTAGAGCGGAACTGTATTTTTATAAATTTAATTATACGTTGAGATACAAAGGTTGAAAAACTATACCCTCTACAAGTAGAATGTTTTAATCTACTTTTTATTTCTCCTCTGTATACTAATCCCTTAAACAAACAGTACTAAAAATAATAGTAAAACCACCGCTATGTTGATTGGTTTCTTGTGGTTTTCCATCAAAACAAAACACTGCCGTTAACTAGAATCACAGCACATGGGAAAGGGTCACGAATATTTACATTCGACTCAAAAATAACTAACCTATATATACGCAACTCGTTAGTTTGATGAAACGAATAAATTAACGGTCGAAGAACAAATGGCTAATCGTAATGCACGTACAATTACGCCAAGTGAACAAAAGCCGATCCATAACAAACTAGAATATTACTTTATTTGATAAAGTGCTTCTTTGAGAATAACTTAGAGTCCATAAATAGAAAATATAAATAAATAATAATTATTTAATAGTGTAGAAGATGCCTGGGGCTATAATCTCTAGTAGTGAGGGGTGATTTGGGTCCTGATAAAATTCTAAACCCTGATAGCGTTGCTGCCATCATTGTGCCCATTCATGTTTGTTAGTTCGGAGTGTCCAGCTGACGCCACGTGTACGCTGGAGGTGAATAAATTGGAGAAACATCGTGCCTGAAATAAAACACAACATACACTAAAAAAATAAGGTAACATATAAGCAGATCAAAACACAAACCACTATTAAAATCAAAATACGAAAAAAATATAACTTTGACGTAACATTTTAAATATAAACAATAACAAAATTTACCATTATTACTATATTTGAAAAACTTTGATTTCAACGGTGGATAGTATTTCATATTCGAGAAGGCCATGGCAGAAAAGCTCTTCGAGTGAAAATGGTGATGGAATCAAAGTTTGCGTTTGTACATAACTTTTTTGAAACAGGTAGAAGTGAAAGATACAAAACAGGAATTATTATTTTGTCTGTTTTAACAAGTGTTTCATTTTATGCGTCTAATTATATAATGTATTGCGAATATCAAAATCCTGTAGTAAATTAACGTAACATTCCTATTAAATATTTCTGTGCAATTAAAAAAACATATTAAACGTAAAATCAAGTTGTTTTGAATCGGTTCGTCAATCATTTCGAGTGATTTAATAAGCGAGTAAAAGTGAAAAAGTGGCCGTATGTGCAAGAAAATGTCCAGTATAGGTGTTAGTAACATGAGAACGATCATTATAATAGGTCAGGGAAAAAGTAATTTCGGTTCTTTTTTTACGTTTTTCAAAACGAATTTGTTAATACAAATTTGAAAAACTAGTCAATGACATATATGCCCTTTTATTAACATATTTCTTTATTTATGTATATTATTCTGATTTTTCTCAACGACAAATTGAACCAAATGAATTTCACAAACTTCTTGTGATGCCATCTTTACGCCTTTAAGATTGGAACCAAAGACCTGGGAAGATGGAAGGAGTTAGGCCCAGGCGAGACAGTGTATCCATCAAAGCTTCCTTCGCTTGTTTCAATAATGGCCCGCTTTCGCCTCGTTTGAGCAGCGATTCATCAATGGAAACTCGGTCCATTAAACTGTTCACTGTTAATTCATGTCGAACCCAAATATCCAGCTTTTTGTATCCGGATTGATATAAATCGTCCAAGTGTTTTATATAGCCCGTTCAATAAAATAGCCAATGCACATTATCAACATTTCATGACGTCAGCACGTCGCAATGTTGTCGTATCATTTTAGAAGCTTGGTTTACGTTTTCCGATTTGTAAGCTCTAAATATTACCACTAATCTTTTAAAGAATACTGCAAACATTTGACAACATGCTCCACCAGTATCAACCCAAATTGAGTTTTATAGACTAATCGATTACATTTTCCGACGCATCAGACAGAAAAGTCGCTCTGTGTTTAAAACGAGTTTTACATGTTTACAAACTGAAATTGACAATATATTCTACGTGATCAATGACGTGCTTGGGCTGTTTTGTTGGACGGACTATAAGTTAGCTATTTATATCTATAATGTTCCATGGACCATTACTTTTGAAACATGAGATAATCTGGCTTCACTGAGTAACTATCTTTAGAGATCTACAACCTTAAAGCCGTTTAGTAGGAAAAACCGAAATTGCTCTTTCCATAACCTTACATTTTACTGATCAGAAAACAACTGGATCAGAAGATAATAACTCGATTGTTTGTTTGAAATGAAATATTTCTATAATATATTTATCCACTCCATTTTAGTAGTATGGTAGTAATGTTTGATATGAAATCGAAACCTATTAAATTGAGAGAAATATACAGGAACGTATGTTCAGTTGCCTAATGTCGGTGCTCAACAAATCGATAGAGTACCTCTTAATCCAGTTGCCTTGGAAACGATCGTTAATTGGATAAATACCTTGGGTGATTTTTGCTACTCGAAAGCCACAAACGAATGATTGTGCTGTGATATTTTAGATCGGTATGTAAGTGTCTCTTAGTTTATGATTGTTGGACCAATAGCGCGTAAAACAGTTAGCCTGCAAAATCAGATAATTAGTTTTCGAATTTCCTTTGTTTCGGTCCATTGTCCGACTAACGGTGGTCGAAGTTTCGAAACTAACTTAATGGATTAGTTGATATTATAGAATAATTTGATGGTACTTTCATATGAAAATGATGTTTAAAAACAGAGATAACAGAAAGAGGGCTAGGAATGTTGTATAATATACAATTTTTTAATTAGATATTTATTTATTTAATTTACATAGAAATATTTAGTTGCAGTATTTAAAATATGGATCGAACTGAACTAGCTGATCATTAAATTAACTTAATAAGGAAACAACAAGAAGTTCCTATAGTAATTGTAATAGTTTGACAATAAAAATTATTTAATATTAAACCAGTTAAAAGTTATAAATATATTAAATGTATATGAATTTTAGTCACGTCAACCTCTTGGGTATTTTAGTGAGTGGGCCAACAGCTTGACGAGGGATTCGAACTTCGTCGATTGGATTTATTACGTCGACAATAGATACTTTTAAGGAAACATATTCAGCTTCCAAAGCTGCCCAGTGTATAAAGTCGAAATAGAACTATAATCTGTTTAAACAACGTTTCTATCCCAGCCTTTATTATTTCTGTTGTGACTTGGTCGACTTCAGCGGTTTTACCACATGATTACTTAATGATTTTATTGCCGTTCGCAGTTCCTCCATTATTGGCTCGTCATCAGGAATTTAGGTTTCTGTAATGTCAATTGCTGGTGGAGTTGCTAAACCGTGTGGTGGATCATGATTGCAGAACTGTATAAAAAACTCTTCTCCTTCGAGACTTATCCCTCATCCTGTAACTTTACGAAGGTTCCATTTGCTTTTTAAATGTTGTGTACTCCTCCCGCACAAATCTCCTAAGTTTTTTGGTACAACATCTGATATTCATATTCCAATGCAGCAATATCTAAATCGGCGGTCACACCGTTGCAGTATGCTTCTCTTTCTAGTTTTAGTTTTTACCCAATATTTTTTTTTACCCAATTGCTTTCGATCTTCTACGATATTTCATTCAATAATAATTTTTTAAAATATAAAGGCGACAACACAATATAAATTTATTTAAAAAAATGAGAAATGAAAAATAAACAAACAACTTCGGCATTGATATCGTATAACATTCCTAACAACACTTCAAACATTTGGATAATAATAATTTCCTAATGCCAGATATAATTTGATAAATTAATATTATTTCAGTTATTCTTTAACAAAGCACTATTCTTGTTAATACTAATATAAACTATAAGCAAGAATTCTCGATAGCCACACCAATATTTAACTATTTCATATTCAATACCAAACTTATTGTATTGCCGCAACAACCGAAATCTCTTGATTCCAAGAAGCACTTTATCTGATGTATTAAAGTCTCATCACTTTGCATAAGAATAAGACAAACATTTAAACGTTCTTCTTGGGCCGTCACTTTATCACTGGCGGTAAGCATTGCTCAACGATCTAACATGTAAATCAAGTTGGCGCTTTTCGTTGAAGGTACAGTACCCGGTGGGCGATGAAATCGTATGAGCGTACAGGGTAATGTATACACAGTTTAAATAGTTCAATATATGCGTTTGGGCTGTGTATACTAATTTGTTCTCATCAGAATTAATTAACGACAGCCTTAAATACGATGCTCTTAGTTATTGAGCTGGGGAAAAAAGTAATTACGTTTTTTTCCTAACCATCTAGGCTTCAGGGTAATATATCTCCAGTAATACTTATTATAAGAAACCTGCGCTTTGAAAATAGAGGTTTCAGTAGGTTATTTTGGGCATATTTTATTTTTTACTTCCAAGAAGGTAAAAAATCAGTGCAGGCTCCATTTATATATTACTGGATGTTAAGTGAAGTTTGATACTTTTGATGATTTGTTTTGATTTGTTTGTTTGATAATTCGTGACTTGGATTTCACATGAATTAACAATGAAAAATTTTATGTTTTTCGAGTTTTCCTTTGTGAATAACTGCTGAAGTGAAAAATAAACGTAGCCATTGTTGATACAAATGCTTACGGCTAAAGGAAAATAGGTCACGTACGATAATAATATGTAAAAAAGATCGTAGTCGAGGTATCGAGTAGCTTTACAAATAATGCCAGTGCTGGAAAAACAATTGGAAAGCTATTGTTCATCAAGTGCTGTTCCAATCCGGCCAGCCCTAAGTCCTAACTTAATGTTCTACTGTGAACAACGATGACAAAACTACATCACACATATCTTTAGTGACTCAGACATTGACAGATCAACTGAGAACATGAAAACTATGAAAAAATCGTAATTACTTTCCGGCAGCCCATTATATAATTCGTAAGTAGTTCAATTTGTGATACTCCTAAAGATAAAGAATAATTCATTTTATTCTAGTATTCCAATCATTTATAATTCAACACAATTCACTTAGGTGTTATAATTAATGTTTAAAAGTTTTTTAATGAATCAAGAGCGATAATGGTTTTTAACAGAAAGTGAATTTTAATTAATTTGGAAAATCCTGAAATTTCTACCTATTGAATAATACGATCTATTTTTAATTTCTCTGGATAAGTGTCAAACTCCAACATCAGTTAGTTAACGTACAAGCTCTTAAGTGACATATTATGACAATTTTTTTGTAAAAATTGCTGAAAAATAATTCGAATATTAAAATAATTCATAGTTTAATTCATGATTTAACGATATTTTTTACTGTGTAAACATGTCCGTTATTTTGATAGAAAACTACTTTTGTTCCTGTATTCAAAATGAAAATCTAATTAATCCATTAATAATTAATAGATTATAAACAAAAATTAAATTGACGAATCGAAATGAAGTTTTCGTTACGTTCTAAAAAATTAAGTAAAAACTGAAATGTGTTAAAAAAATTTTTAAAAATGTTCTTATTTTATTATTTGATTAAGTACCACATCTAATATATACAAAGAATATATATGTAAGCGAGTTATTTCCCAAATCGATGAACTAATGATGTTTGGTTAAAGCCACAGAAGAAATATTAATAACGAGCAAAGGACAACACACCACAATTGAAAACGAATTTGATCGAGAACTTACAACAATACAGGCGACAATGGTCCCAAGTGTTAAACCAGCTAAGACGTCGCTCCAGTGATGTTTGTAATCCGATACTCTGGTCATAGCGGTAAATACTGATGACAAGACTGCAAGAAACTGAAGAGTATGCCTTAAGAGCTTCGAGCCATCCCAGGTCATTCTCTTTTGTAGGTATATCTGGAACAAAACAAAGTATGTTCGTAACATTAACTATTAGTTCTGGATGTTAGATTATAAGGTGTACAAATAAGTTTTTTCTGCAACTGCAATGATTGGTGATGTATTTTATTCGTTATTGTTCATTGTTAACTATGACTTTTACCCATCTGTCAGATAACAGTAAGGCTATCCTAAATCGATCCAATTTTTTAAATATACCAAAAAAAGGCGTTTGTTGCATGACAATATACCGTCTTATCAATCGATATTCCGACTTATTATTAATAATAATGCTACTTTTAAGCATTTCTAAAACAATAGTCTTGATTGTTATATGGACGTGATAGTTTATCGAGTAATGTAAATAAGTTAGAGGTGGTGCCGATATGTGGTAGGTAATAAAAATAACATAAAACCCCAATTCATAGAATTCATAATAACAACCCGTCACTATGTCTGATTTAACGATGGTGATAAGGGTCATAAAATACCAACGAAAATGAAGTATCTTAGCGTCACGTGGTTTCTCTGTTAGCACGCCGTCATCGACATTCTCAATTCATTAAAGCGGCTGTAATTACCCATTACTGCCGCGTAAGACAATACCTTTTATTATGCAAGTCGCCGCTAACGATGATATATCAAGCTGGGACGGCCCACAGCTGGAAAGGTGCAACGCGCGAGATGAAAAATCCTCCTCTGACAGATTAAAACTCTTCAAATTATAAGCACGGGTCCGTAGCAGACGAGTACGGCCAGTTATCGCGTATCTTAAAATTGATTTAAAAGCACCATCAACTACGTGAATAATGTAATTTATTCAGGACTAACAAGTCACCATTGTCATTCAAATATTCGTCAGGATAATGAGAGAGGCTGTACAGGCCGGACGTACAACGGATTACTTAACATCCAGTCGTACAATGAAGCCGAAAAAATCTTGTGTATGTTCAGCTTGAATCAAAGATAACTTCTATTGAAACAACTTTTATATCAGCCAAAAAAGCAGTAAAAACTATTTAATAATACCATTCACCAATTAAATATGTTTGTAATATCTTCAGATATCATTTAATTTGAGAGGATATATATATTTTCTTGTCTCCATTTCTTGAATCAATTAAATTTTTGTAAAAAATCATGCAAAGATTGATTCATGTATGACTCAAGCTGTCCAATTTATTGATTATAAATATATTTTAGAGAAATTTGTTGATTTGGGGGTATATAAAGGCATAAGAACTAGTGACTTAATTATACGCTCTAGCATAGAGGTATTTTTGCGTCCAGTGGATAAATCTTGAATAATTTTGCGGAGAGTTGATTGAACTTTTCCTGTAAAGTTTCAGCTTGTTTTAAATAACATTGGAATTGTAAGAGCGTGTTGCTATATTTTTAACTACTAATTGCAATTTCTTAAGCTTTCAGCAATTCCTTTAAACACAATTTAAAAATTTGATATTGTAACGTACATTTAACGTGTTGCAACATTTATAAAAATACACATTTTGTCATGTTTGGATTTTAAACTACATATCTAATTTTTTTTGGGTTTCCCATGACTTATCCATAAGTTTATGAGCAGCCCTTACAGGTCTGTTACTTACATTTTAATTATATGTGAACAACAAAATGATATTCTACCGGTTTCACGTCAATTATAAAATGCAACAAGAGTAATTGCAACCATCACTAACAACAACAAAATTCTCTGGTCGCAGCAATGTTGTTGAAAATTAAAAAGTATTATCTATATGGGTAAATACGCGATTCGAAAGAATGTATGGTTATACCGATTCAAAGGTAGTTTTATTCCCATTACACCGTGAATCTGCAAGTTAACAGGAATGTGCAGGTGTGGTTAAAATATGCAACATCCAGCAGACGATGTTTGGACTGTTCTTATCAGTGTAGACATCTACGATCCTCGTACATAATTAAAATGAAAATATTATGACTATCGTTTATTTTATTACAGGATCGCAAGAAGCAATTAAAAATATACAGGGTGTACATTGCATTAAATATAAAATGTAGGATGGACCTACAGATTAAGTAATGCTTAAATGGTAAATGAATTAGAAATAAAAGCAATGAAAGAAAAACAAATGATACGACACGACTGTAGAAATAACTCTTAATAGATATGGTATAGGAAATGAAACCAAAAAACTGGTGAAGTAAATCAGTTAAAAGGTTCGTGAACTTTTAACAAAAAAATTCTTAATACCAAAGCAAATGATAATCGCTGAAAAGTCATACAGTATTTGTTTAGGATTGGTTTTATGGCATTAAAATGCACGGTGGTAATAAAATAATAATCCAGGACGTCGCTAAACAGTGGAGACTGGTAGCTGACACTAAGATGACTGTACGTGACAACACTAACAAAACAGTTTAAGTATGTAACTGCTTTCAATCATCACGTTCTTAACATTTTGAAATATTTTCGCAATATCATCTATACCCATATAAACTATACAATAGGATTTTTGTATTGATATTATTATGTATTTAAATTTCTTCCTTTGCGTGTTCAGTTCAAATAGTACAAACATTGATAAAGATAAACAAAAATTTTAAAAATGCTTGAAAATAAAAATGTCTGTTTAAACTATTTCAATCTATGAAAATATATGATAGACACTTCATACACAAAAACATGCAACACGAAAATATTTTTTCTATTGATTCTTCTCAGGCATTCAAAACCGTAACAGAAATATAATAGTAGTGCAAATATTGAAAAGGTACTCTGCTTGATTGTCGTAACAGCTGCCCCTTTTACATTGCGCTGCTCTGAAGCTTCATCAAATATTAATGAGCTATTTTACCGTGCTTAACGAATGTTCTATTTACATACCGTGATCACTTTTACATACTTTGAAACCCGAGTAAGCACACAGTTGAGATCAGACAAGCAGTATTTAGAAATAACTCATTAGTAGATATATTTGAAAATAAATTCGAAGTGTAACAAAACTTTAAAATTAATGAATTACGGCTATAAATTAAAGTGCATTTATTATTATCTCTGGAATGTTTGAAGTAGTTAAAATTACCTTGTATGTATAAAAAGTTAATTTATCTGTAAATTAATATTGCGCATACTTATCAATATTAATCTCAACTCCTTCAATTGTTATTCTGAAGGTAACAATTATTGGAAAAGGTGTATGTTTAATAATAAACCAGGTTTTGAAAATCATATACCTATTTGCTATCTTCATACTCTCTTAAAATTAAGATCCTAAAAATGTTTCTATATTCGATACCACAATGTAGTCAATTATGAAATATTTGGATAAATGTTTATATTCACATGCATATATATTAACATAACTACAAAAATGAATGAGTCATCGATGAAATGAAAAATGTCAATGAAATTCTCTGAGATTCTTTCATATCTTTTACGACCAACAGTATCCACGATAATGCCAGCACACACAAAACATTTAAAAGGACTATGCCAGACAACATAAAACTATCCCAGTAAAAGTGACAGCAAAACTCAAAAACTCACTTGATAACACTGTTTAGACAAAAGCAGTACGGCGGGAGCTACACAAAGCTAACACATAAGCTTAATGATTAGAAGAATGTGGTATGGTCCTATTAATAAGCGTCTACAATGTTTCCTACAAACGGCCGTGTTTGTGCCTGGAGATCTTCAAAATATATTAAAAGGAAAGTTATAAAGACTTTAGAGCGTTTAGTGAGGAGTATATTTCCCTCCTCAATATCATTGAAGCAATTGGTCGATATTCTGGTACAAGCATGGGACAACATTTCATTGAAAATCATTCAGACACTATTCTGCGAAGAACTCCGCTTTAAAAGCAAAGGGTAATTATACACCGTGATAACTTCAGACCACACACATACCTGAGAAAATTGAGAATCAATTTATATGCAGATTTACTGCTGTAATGTAAATTAAATATACATGAACTATCAATTTGATTCAAGTAGGTAAAATAGTTTTAAAATGTGTGACACTTTTATTGAAATCTCTAATAATAATCAATCTATGAGTAATAAAATATCGTCGTCGGATGTTGTAAATATCAGTTCCTTAACAATTAGACACCAAAGCAAACACAACCTCGTTTCCAACACAATGTACAGAAAATTAGCCATTGTTTGACCATCAAAACCGCCAATTAATCGAGCTCTTAATGGTCTGGGTATCAAGTTAATGGGGAAATTCAGTTTTATAATGCTGCACTTTAATATCCAAAATTAGATCAGATACAATAAAGCAGCTCTGATTACACCGTTTGCCGGCTTATTAAAACCGTTAAAGTTTATTAGCCGGTTCAGCATACTTGATACAATATTGTAGGTATTTTTTTTGATAACCTGCATTTACATTAAACGTGACGTAAACCTTTCGAAGGAAATAATTTGTATAAGGAGCGCACGTAATAATTTCAACAAATAATTAACTTTATTGCAGAACATTAAAATATAGTTTAACAAAATATTGGTTTAAATAAAGAGACATTGCTAATGTTAAGTTATTCATATGTTCCTTGAATTTAGTAACATAAAACATACTTTCTACCAAAATATTGATGTCGATAAGCGTTTTCGCTATTCTTAGATTATCTGGCATATAATGAAAACTAGCAAGTTGCCAATAGAAATCCAGGGGATGGACAAAATAACATGAACAGCTGACATATACACAATATGTAATTATTAGGTATTTCGCAGCTTCCGTTATAAAGGGTTTCGCGATCGCAGAGATTTCCATGAATGTAAGCTTTGTGGAGCTCCCGTGGTACTCTCTTTGTCGAAACAGTATTATTGAAATGAGTGTCGGGTTCGGCGCTCACTTTTCCCGTGATAGCGTTTCGCCCACTATTCCTTTTTTCCGATAATAATTTACCATGTTTTGGGTATACTTTCATTACCCTGAATACTAGCATTAGTGAAACGTTAAACAATTCGTCTATTACCACACATTTCATGGAGAGCTTGATTTAACTGATGCAGAACAAAGCGTATAATACGTTGAAATATAACCTACAATATTTGGTGTGCAAACTGAACAATACATCTGCGTTCCATTAGTTACATGAAAGCAGTATTATCAACATTGCTTAGTGTTCATATTATATATATATATATATATATATATATATATATATATATATGATTACTAAAAACGAATTATCTATTATTACTTGAGGTCATGAAATTTGGTTTAGATCATTGGCATTTTACAACACATGCTTGATAATAACTAAAAAGTATGTTTATCTTAATAGATAAGAATATAATACTGGTTTTATACTTCGAATTAATTCTCTAATTTCTGCTTGAAGAGAGAGGATTTAAAAATGCATATTTTATATAAAATATAAATAAAAATATCTCGAAGAATCTCATTAATACTTAAAAAAGAGTTAGAAAATGTCCTTAATCTATAAAAGAATTGTTAACCTCTCCCTTTTAATATCTTTTATCATTTTGTTCTCCTATTCATAAACACAATTGATAAATAATTTCTACATATTGCTATGATTTACTCAAAGTAACTCACCTCTAGGAGTACTTATTACATCTGTTATGTTTTACAAAATAACTTATCGCAACTAATTATAATTGAATATCCACTTGAAGTATAATGAATCGATTTGTTAATTAAACATTTAATGGTCATAAACAATTATATCATAATGCTACTCTGAGCGTATGAATATTTGAAACAATTGAAATATTAACAGAACTTACCGCAAAATATACCATTGTATACATTGAGAATGATGAATGTCCTGATGGAAATGATAACCTATAAGAAAAATATTGAATTTGGAATTAAACTTAGTTCTTCGAGAGGGTTACCTTAATTCTTTCATGATACGTTTATTGTCTCTATATTGCGGATTCAAGCAATCGAATTCTGTGTGATATACGTGCTGGTTCTCTGGAAGAGAACAGTTTATGCTAGGCTGACATACTGTGTAGAAATGTGGTCTTAATCGCCCTAAAAATAAAGAAATTGTTAGTAAGAAAGTAAGAAACTTTTATTTATATATTGGATCTAAGAAAGAGTAAATATCTGTAGTGTCTGGTAACTAGATTCTTATTTTCATTTTCGTCAATTATGAAAAGAAAGATCTCAAAATAAAATTGAAAAAATATGCTAGCTGCAAGTACTAGACACCCAAGTAAGTATTGCAAGTGGTTGCTGAAAGTTCAAATGTAATAAAAGTAGATGTCAGTATGTGTGTGTACATGTTGGAGAGTCTTGTTAGCTACCTGAGCCTCAAATGCGACAATTTCAAAGCCATTAAGGCAGAAATGAAGTACATTATTTAATATGATTTGGTCGAAAAAATTCCATTATTTTTGAGATATTTTTTCTGTATTATACAAAATATCGTTGATTTTGAACCAAAAAGCCCTAGTTCAACACCAATAAGCACGTAGTGCTATAACTATGTGGCTTAACTATGTGGTCATTATTTAAGATAATTGTTCATTCAAAATTAAAAATTTCGTCAAGTATTTGTTACTGTATGACGCTGGAAATATTTAACAAAACCTAAGGTTCCGCTCTTTCACAGTAAACAAAACAAAATCGTTCATGTTTTATTATTTCATACCACTTTTGGTACAAAACTCCACTTACATATCGAGAATCTATGACTTTTCGGATTTTTGCTTCATCATTTCCAAGATATGTAAAACAAAGTTAGAATGGGAGCTTTATAATAAAGTTAAGCAAAATATATTTTAATAATTGCTTTAATGAGGTGCCATTGATGTTTTTGAAGATAGTATAATCTAATTTCTTGACAATTCTAATTTTATGAATATTTATAATCAAATTATGAATCATTATGAAATAATAAAGATACTACATTAATAAAATACTGCAGAATCAAAAATAACTTTATTAGAATGAAGTATAAGACTAACCTATCGTGTACTTCATAACGTCAGTAGTTAACTGAGAACAAGCTGCACCAAAGGCGAACATCCCTATTGCACAGTAGAGATTGTATACCCAGTAAGGTAATTTCCATTTTAGAAAACAGAATGTTTTCCTATCGTTAGGTCTATTGAGAATTTCTGTTAAGGTCATCTGAAACAAACGAAAGACGAATTTATTCAATGTGATTATGTTTTGTTCTTCCACTAACAATTTTGTTTTAAATCACTTAATTACAAGGATAACATTATCGAATAAAACGCCGCATAAACATAATCGTAGTTTTAAGAGCGTGTTTCTAATAATAGATAAGAGAAATATTAAATTATTGATGTATGTGTCTAAACTATTATTATATGTAAAACTATAAATATGTATATTTTATAGGTCTACGTTAACAGATTAAATAATGTTTGGCCTCTAACCAAATTTCTAGATACACAATTTATGATGAATTAAAAGTAGTGGTATAAAAATAATATTTATGAATAATTTTATATCAAGGTTTAAGATGATATTAATATAAATATAATAATTATTTCCACTTTCTTTTCGCGATATATTTTTTTGTTGTGTATTATTGTATCACTCAAATGACACTTACTCTTTGTAAGATTCGGATAAAAAAAGACAAAATATGTATACGATGCTGATGTTATTGTCGTTTTATTTAAAAACTAAAATATTAAAACTTCGAATGATTTTGAAACAGAATGTGCATAGCTATACCAGCACCTATAGTGTTTTGGTACATGATTAAGAAATAATCTATGAATATTTTTTCTCATAATGATCTCACTCTGTCTATTTGATATGACAGTAGATGATTAATATCAATATTATTCATGATATTAATTATATCTGAAAAACTCTCCAGAAAAAATTACTTCGGCTACCATACGGCGAGCGTTATTATGGCCGCTGCTCATTTGTTGCTCATTCATAAACATTATTCTAAAATAACTTGTAGCCAATTGGAACTCGAAGTCGTAAAATACTAAGGATTACCATCGGGCTGACGCTTCGGTGTCGGTACGGCGTACAAACGCTGTTTCGCGCTCTGAGTGTATTTTACGGTATGTACACCATGCACTACATAGACAAATTGCTTCCGAAATTGGGGAAGAAATATGACGACAGTGCCATTGAGGTGGTTTAATCAATTGAATCGTTTTTGTAGAAAATACAATATACAAAAACTGAACATATGTTTCCGACTCTAACAAAACTAAATGCCACCTGTTAATATTTTGAAATTATATGATTAAACACACATCGTAAAATTGGGCATAATTTTCAAGTAATAGCAATTTTGCATCAACATTTTTAAAATTTTATTCGAGACCGAGACGGACAAATGTTATTCCTTTAGACATTAGTGGTTTTTTCAGTACTAGGTTAGGTTCTTTTTCTAAAGCTTCTAAGTATTGCTATCAATTAGGAAGTCTTCCAAATTTTGGATATAATTCCCTTTTTCCATTAGGAGTATGTAGATTTTCTACTAGTGCTAAATTTTCTACCATGCTCAGAATAATTGCAGCAAGTTTGCGATATTGTAAGTAAGATATTGTATATCACATTTTCTATTTTCTAATATCGAGGTGTTATTTACTTGATCAAAATAATGAGATAAAACTATCCAAACTTTTAAATTTTAATGTTTTTTTCACTACTTATTTCTTTTCTTTTTAACTATTGTAATAAAATATAAAATCCAAATATAGTTGATTAATTTAATATAAGTTAAACGGTACAATAAAAGCTAATGACTATCATACCACAAATATTTCACCAAACTAAAAATAAAACATGGAATCAAAGTATAACTAAAGTATTGATTAAATGTTTAATTTTGTATCAGCTTATCTGACAATAAATGCATGCAAAATTATGAATAATATATGAATAATGAACAACAATTAATTCGGTTCATATTTTGGTATCCCCATAAAAAATTAAAATACTCCTCAGTCATATGATGTAGGAGTAATATTTGGATTCGCAAATTTTGCAATTCCTATTGATGAATGCATTGTTTATTAAATGGATATAATATATATGAAAATACATAATATAAAAGGGCAATTATTAAAATCAATTAAACCATTTAACTAATTGTAAAATTACACTCTATACTATCGATGGTAACACTTGGTAATATTAGCCTATATAATCTTAAAAAATACAGCTCATATTTCGTAACTGTCCTGTTCGCTAGATTTAGCACTATTAGACTTCTGACTATTTCTAAAAGAATGACGACTCAAGTGCGTAGTTTTGCGCCATTTCAAAACATTAAAATTGAACCGAAGGGAGCTTGAGAGGCTATTATAGAAAATTAATTTAGTAACTGTTTTGAATACGACAAAAAAACCTTAGCATAAATGTATTGTACCCAAGATGGATTTTTAGGGAGAGGGTGAAAATATAAATAACCTGTTATCACTTTTGAGTAAAAGCAAACCCTGGAAAATTAATTAAAGTTAAGATACCAATCTCACTGAAGAATATATTAATGTTAATATAAGGCTGATAATCACTGATTATAGTTGTATGCTATGAGCAGTTTAAACTCTGTTCTTTATAATGTCATGTTACAGTATGTTATATGGCAATTAATTAGGAATTTCTCCAAAGATTTGTTAATATAAGATCAAGAATACCCATCAAATCGGTTTTCTCCGAATCAATTAACTTTAAACATTATAAAACTTCGTGTTGAAATACACATTCAACGAAACATAAATAAATAAATAAATATATATATATATATATAATCCTGTTTTCGTTGCATTTTCTTTGAAGATGCTTAAAATAGCACAAACTATGAAACATATCAAAACTATCACGGTTTTTAGTGCCACAAAGATCCCTGTGATTCGTCAAGCAAGTTAATTTATATAATCCCGTCTTTGATCGTTAAAATAAACCCAACGATGTCATTCGAGAATCCACCGGTTTCCCTTTAACTCCGATTTATCTCACAGTAAAATACCTGATCGATATAAAAGGACTCATACTTTTTTTGGCTGTACAATAGCTCCCGATTCTAACCTTCCAACCTCTATTGTCAACGTTCCATGCTACTGTTTTCGCCTACAACAATACCCAAGGATCCACGACCATTGCCGCCTATACAAAAACGACTTTACCTGTACGAAGGAATGAATCGCTGCGTCAACGAATAACTTCGCCAGGCCAACTGGATTTCACCTTTGATGTCTACATTCCGAATTTAGTACGCTCGCTTTTATAGCGAACCTTATAGGACAGACATCTTTATGAATGAAAACGAGGTTATTTATAGTTTACTATATGATTTAAGATGGTTTAACTATAATATTTTTTTGATTATAAAAGGAGGGTTATAATTTTCATATACGCGTGTTTGTATCAAGCATGAAGTAAACATTGTTGAATAAATTTGCATTGAAAAACTTTTTTTTGCTCTCGACAGTGAATGTGAACAACAAAAATATTAAAACTTAAGAAACATGGTATTATTTAACATTATTATCTCTTCTACTGTCAAGAATATTCCTTATTCTCTCAAAAAATTGGGGTGTAATTTCGGTTTTTTTAATAGATATATAGTAATTTTTATTCAATAAAGCCATAGTATAGTGGGAAACTGAGCCATTTTCAAAACAATCAAAACATCACGTATGGTGAAAAAGTATAATGAAAAAGGTCGAGATCGTAGCGCAGAGAAACTTAAAAAGGATGGAAATAGAAAGAAATGGTCCATCATGAACCGCATGAACTTAGTTACTCAACAAAAATTTAATGAAAAATTAAAAGATGAAACTTTTGATATATTCAGCATATAACCCGCACCTTGCCGTGTCTGATAGTCGTTGTCTATGTATTTGCTTCATTGTTTTAATGATGCAAAACTTCAAAAGATGACTGTGAAAATCACAGTCTGGTATATTGGTACAGTCACTATAAATGTTATAAAATAAAAACATAATTATCTCAAACTAACACCAGATATGAACTGGAAAAAGTTAAAAAAGTTAACAGCAAATATAATGTAATAATATAAATTATATTATTAACACAATAAACGTAAGATCACTGAAATGTATGTATCAATTTTTGTCCACAGTTTAAAACTGTTGTGTTGTTTAGCGCGATATATGATTTTATGTATACGGATTTCATATTTCTGAAAATCATTTTCATTTCTGATCAGATAAAAAGTTTCATAGCACTAAATGATAAGTTTACGTGAGTTTACACAGCCCCTTACCGGAGTTACCGGAGGGATAACAAGTAAGAGGACGTTATCTATGTTTTATATGAAGTATATTTGCTCAAATTATCTCTAAAATTTAAGTACTGCTAATATATACACGAAAAATTAAAATATAATACCAATAAGGAATATTTTAATAGTGGCATTAATTTAATAACAGGCATTCTTGCGGTAATATCATAAGTGAAATAAATATAGAATAGTATATATAAGTATAACGTTTAAAAGCAAAGAACATTATCGCAAAAACGTCTATATTATACACATCAACACTATAACTCCCATCTTGTTCATCGAAGAGTAGAGTCGCAGGCGTACAAATGACTTGTCATCCAGCTCCATAAAACATTATTTACGACACATGCATTAAACGTTCTATATCAATGACAGAAATTATATATCCTACACTTACAATAAATCATCCCATCACCTGACCTAAATTACTCGAATATTAAATTAAACACGAGAAGAGTTTTAAGTAGAATATCAACAAAAATTCGTTTGTTTTGATATTAAAGGTTTATATAAACTGCTACTGGTAACATAAATCAGCCTGATTCCTCAATTTTATTATTTCATTTGTAATATGCACTTGAATAATGCCGTTGCCTCTTTAAAGGTACTGCAGTTAATGAATAGACGTATATTTATCTATTTATCCATAGAATAAATGAATCAACATTCACAAAATTGTATAAAATTGTCATGAAATTATATAAGTTTACTTCCTTTTCAACTGAACTCGATTTGTTATTACATATTGGAATTAATTCATAGCATCTTTTTTATAAAAAATAATTTATTATAAAAGATATCCAACGCTTTTGTGTTTCAATACACAATTATTCGCAAGTCAATTTCCTTCCTTGCCTATTGTTAATCAGTCACCTCTCAATGCTTTAACTAATTCTTCAATTGTTTATATTAAGAATATAAATGTATAACCCGCCTATGATTACTCTTAAAGCCATAAAACAAAGGACAAAAAGAACTCTTCGGAGACGGATCCTTAATGCATTAAAAACATAAAAAAATAAAACAAAAGCAAATGCCAACCGTCCAAACCGACCATGATAAAAAGGGGCACCTTACCGAACGCTGCGCGCAGACTAAAAGCGTCAGTTCGCAAGTCGTTAAAAGAAGCGTATCATTTTAAGAGGACCGAGAAAAGAAAATAAAAGAAGAGCAAACCGTTCCGAACTCAACAAATTGAGGAAGTGGAGGCTGTTTCGACCTTTGTTTATCTTATTTATGTATTTATTTGTTTTGGTATCTTAATGGTATGTCTAGATTATATTCATGGAAATGTGATTAAAAGGAAGACTGATGTCATCAAAATCATGCTATATTATCTATTTTGTTTTCTTACAGAAACTACATAAGGTAGTGGAACACTGAAATTATAGCAGCAGTGGTGGAGTCAATTATGGCCCCTCTCACAACAACGATATTCTAAATATAATGTTAGGACACATTAATACATATTATGACGTACATTTTGATGACGTGCATTGACTGTTTTATTGAACGGACTATAGAATCCAATCTATCCATTTGCCATTATTGTTTTGCCGCTGAAACTGATGAGATATCTAGTATCACAGGCTTTTTATAACTCATATGAAGCTATTATGTATTATTTAGTTTCCGTATTTTGTGTTATTCTCAATTCATGTTTATTTTACATCTTATAAGTACGGTTATTAATTCAGCTATACAATATATATTTAGGTTTTGTGACGTAATTTTATGTATTTGTAAATTTCCGCTTGTGGTAATAATCTGGAATGCCCCTCTGAAGCGTCCAATAGTATCTTTTAACATTATTTTGACAATTTGTTTATCGTTAAAGTCTTAATGATTGCCTAAAAATGTATCTATAACATCCTTAAATGTTTCTCCATAGTGACCCTAAGGGCGAACCCTCATGGTTATGATGAATTGTGGGTCAGTCATAAAGCATCTAATGTCTAGACCGACGAAAAAACCTTCCTTCGCCATTACTTCTGAGAGGCCCGGAAACTTTGAAACTATGTAGTTGAAGCAATTTTATTTTTTCCCCTCACTTTTATTTTATTTAAAATACCCCATCTACCCCATGGTCATCGTGTTGTCCAACTTCTATACTGTTTGCGAACTCCAATCGCTCTACATGGATCTGTTACTAAGACTGGGGATGACGCATGCTTTGAGTTTCACGTGCTGTTATGTTATCCTCCTCATTCCACCAGTGCCAGTACACTTGTATATTGTATGTTGCAGTGTCGCTTCGGTACATATACTAAAATCTCCATATTTGGGAGATGATTTTACAAATTGCTTCATCAATCCCAACTTTATATGCAGCGGTAATAAAAAGATACGTTAAAGTGCCAATGTTTCATGGATGAGGTTCTTCTCACCAACTTCAAGCACTCTCAGCGGCCAACTTTTGCTCGGCTCTGATATCTAACAAGCATAAAAGGCAAAGAAATTTAGTAAACCCAGCTTGTTGTCCCAGTCACATAAACAAAATTTTAAAATCGCATATCAGCCAACCACGGTCTTTATATTTTAACTTGCGAAGAACTAATTCCAAATTTTTCTATGTTTCTTTGGGGTGTATAATTTAACCTACAGAAATGGAAACAAAAATTTTCATTGTATTATATCGTATTAGATATTTAGTGCATTTCAAAAAATCACTCACGTCTTGGACTTTTTTCCAAAACATAAACAGAATAACATATGTTATTGGAAAAGCCTACGAAAGTAAAAAAGTATGCTCAGCTATATTTTCAGATATAGCACAAACCTTCGATAAGGTTTAGCATGAAGGCCTTGTTCATAAACTACAGAAAATGCGACCAAAACAACACACCGAACTATTAAAATCGTACATTACAACCAGAACGTTTAGAGTCAAACAAGAAGAAGCTTACTCTACAATAAAAGAAGCTAAAGCAGGTGTACTCTACACTTGTGATATACTACTGATAAATGGAGAATATTACGATGGCTACATTTGCTGATGATACTGCGACTATAGCTGTCAGAGACAGGCGAGTGACAATATAAATAATTGGACACAAGCTTGGAAAATAAGAATCTGAATGAATGAAAGTAAATCTGGACATGTGCAATTCACCTATAAACAGACCGTACAAGCACCAATAACATTAAATAATACTATTATTCCAGATAGCAACAACGCTAAATATCTCGGATTGAATCTTGGTGCAAAACTTCGTTGGAAGGAACATATAAAGAAAAAAAGAAACCTATATGGACATATGGAGTTCAAATACGGGGATATTCTGCAAAGAGTAACATAAATAAAATACAAATTTTTTAGAACCAAGTCGAAGTCAAAACAAAGAGGTATTGTGGGAGCACCCAAATACTATAGGACTGATTACCTACATCGAGACCATCAGATACCCACAGTCAGTCAAGAAATCCAGAGAATTGCAAGGGGCCATGAGAACGACTGAGATAGGGCCGATGGATCATCCTAGTTATAAATCTAGTTTTAAGTTATCATAAAGACAAATTGTAGGTTAGACGGAAACGAATAGTAACAATGTAATAATTAATAAATAATAAAAAATACATAAAAATTAGTTAAAAATACTCAAACAGATATTTTGTTGCACACATTTTGAATCAATCAGACAGATGAGCGATGAGAAAAAATAATAATGTGAATACTAACTATGATGTAACCATGAATGGCTCCGTGTGTGGCATACAAAATGTAAATGAAATAATCAAAAAAATCTGATCTGAATCAATCTAGTTTAGTCGATATTATCTGTTATGATATAAATGTTATATATCGAATAGTAGCGTGAACTATACTCAATCACGAATTTCTCATTTTATGAATTAATTATACTCGTAAAGATTAACACGTATAAACATTGAATAATAACTGCGGGTTAAGTGTAATAATTGATCAGACATTAAATTTTATATACTGCAAAATCTTGTCCGATATTACAATCAATCAGATACTGCGGGGCGTCCGTTTAAACTCGATGTTACATCTTCATATGTCGTAAAATTTAAAAGTATCGTTTTAGTTAAGACTTACGTTGGCTTAAAATAGACACAAAGATTTGCGTAAACTAACGTAAATATAATTATTAAAACGCAGCAAATCTATCGAATGATTAATTTATATCCTGATTAAAATTAACACAAACAATTTTATATTTATATATGTTTGATAATATTTTATTGGGCAATAAACATACAGGATTGTATAAAATGGCACATACAACAAACGCAACAAATTATATATTACATGTATGTATATGGGTACAAATATTATCTTTATTCTAGTTACGTTATCAGCACGTTAATATCGGGACATTCATACGATCATATCATCCTACAAGACAATGACAGCAACAAGTATTTTAGATATAATATGAATTAACTCGTAATGTTATATAAAGTATGTAGTAGATATTACAGTATTCCATTTTGCATGTTCCATATGAACTCTGCAGAAAATGGATCGAAGCAAAAATTACATCTAAAAACAAGCTGTTCCTCAATGTCTTCAATTGATCTCTTATCAAATATATTTGTAATAATACATATTCTCAATAACTGATTTTAAATAAGCGACTTTCGATTAAACAAAAGGCTACGAATTAATTCCAACACCTATAAATTATTGCGGAAAAACATTATTTTATTACTAATTTGATTCTTAATAAAATAAATTATGATGCAGTTATCAATACCTAAAATAAAAAATTGGAGTAGTTGCAATTTTTCTACTGAGACCTGAATAACTGGGATCTACTTTCATATTTTTCAAAACCATGTATATGTAGTTTACAATGGCAAGGCATCTATAAGCAAGAAGTGTAAAAAAGCATGAGATCCAGTGCATTTCGACAGTGTGTAAACAAAATTTTTATGGGTTGAAAATATTGAATTTATCATACTAAAAACGAGTATTTGCGATGAATTTTATTGCTAATCTTAACTGCAAATCTTTAACATTAACAATCGGAATCCCACATCCTCTGCTTAGGGGTTATCTGCTAATTATGTGAGGTGTTTGGGGTAACATAATTAATGGATGTTTGCTTAATAACAAATGATTACATAGTTTCAATCACTGTGTTTTTATTCATCATTAGGCATACAATATATTTTAATAACGCTACAATGAATCAGCCCAGATTTAAACATTATTTAAAATTAGTAATAAGGATTTGTTTTATAGATTTTTGCTTAGAAATAAACATCGGTAAAAATGATAAAAACAATTTTAATTGGCAATATAATCTAACGACAACGTCTATTGACGTGGACTATAAAGAGAAAAGTAAATATATGGTATTAAGTTATACGTAGATGTAGTTAGATAAAAAATATAGTAATAAAATATCTCATGATAAAACCCACTGCTACAGTCTTGACGTAAAGGATTATTAATATACAAATTCCAATTTTCAATGTATTCCAGCTTATTAACCGAAGAAAATAGATGTTAAGAAATAAAACCGAATTTCACTGTAGATCGATCGGAAAAACTTTGCAGTATAACATATATCAGTTAAACAGAACTATCGGTATAATGGTTCGAAATGCTTCTTCCCACCATGGAGATTACACACCCATTAGTACATCAAGCTGTAAAAATTCTACGTGTTAAATTGACTAGAAAATAGCATCCACATCACTTAATAGGCGCAATATACAGGGCAATTCTAGTAAACGGTTCATTAACTAAGGATCAGAAATTACCCGATTTGAATTTGTGAAAGTCTCGTTGCGTTATTAGCTTTCCGACACATACGTTAACTACGTAAAAAACTTGAAGGATATCTAAGCTGTGTAATTTAAAATAATAAATTAAAATATTTAATATTTATTAATATAAATCGGTTGAAATCTAATTTCGATTCTATAACATGAAATATCTTCTTTAAGAACAAAAATTAATCGTTATTCTGTTATATATTTTCTTCTGACATTTCTCCGACAACTTTGTAATCTTCATACTAACTGCAGAATTAGATTATGCTGCGAATTTTCATTATTATGTGTTAATTAATAGGAATTAATTCATGTCATTTACAAAAGATAAGGTAGATAATAAAATTTTCCTTCATCTGTTAATCCATAAAAATTATGTATTCATTTTATTAATGAATATTAAATATCACAAATTATTAATATAGTAAAATTTGTGCATAAACGGCGACAACGATAAAAAATAAAATTTTAAAACAAAAGTGTCATAAAGGAAGTGAATAAAACAACAATTTATAAACGAAGAACAGCTGTACACCGGCAAAAGCTACAGTAAAGTTAAATAAATGTAGTTAATTATGAAGTACAGGATTTATGTTTACGCATTTCATTAAATTTTTTATAACAATGCATTTTCTTTAATAACAGCCAACAAATCAACTATATAACGATAAGCAAATAATATAAATAAGCAACTGGTGAAGGTAATAAATATCAAATAATATGACATACCTAGTTGTAACATGTGAATATTATTTTGTAACACAACAATAAGTAAATATTACATAAGATATATACAAGAATAATCGGTTGTTGGTTAGGTTATTATTACCTTTAAGACCAGTGAGCTTATCAGTTTTGATAATATAACAGTTTTGTTTATTTCACACGTTGATAGAGACGGCAAAATATACAATAATAATATTTTACTACACAATCAGAACGATCTTGAAGGTGAAAAAGCTTAAGATGAAGAACAAATACGATTAACTTGTTTTATAGCAAATGTTGATTTATGTACGAGGTGTGGCAGTAATTAATGGGTGTTCCGTGTCTGTTTTCACGCTTTTGATTAAGGTAAATCACAAAGATAAAATTTAACACCCTTGCCCATACGGGATTCAAATCACAACTATTACGACATTAGATATTCTTCGAAATCTTCATAGTTGTTAAAATATTTTATTGTGCATGACACATCCAAAGAAAAAAAGTGCTAAGGAGAAGAAATTAGGTAGTAGGTATAGTAAAGGAGTTACCTTCACTATATGTAGCATACGAAAGAATCTCACTCCAGAAACTTGTAAAATACTCAATTATATAATGAATAATGCTCCATCAACTAAGCCAACAAAGAAATAACAATTGGAGGCAACAAAAACAACAAGAGTAAAATTAAATGAAAGTTGCGTGATTTATTTTCTGTTGTCGAACGGATATAATTTTATTATATTTTTTCTATTCCAAGCAATTAAGATTTCAATTATTACGAGAAACACGAAACTTTCACCGATAAATTGTTTCGTGATTTACTCAGATACTGACGCTGGTTTGAATCAATTAAAAATGATGTTAAACAAATGATACACTTAATTAAATAAGCATCATTTATCGTTAAACCCTGATGAAAAATGGACATTATGTCAATTTATTTTTAGTTAAAATAATGAAAGAGTAACGACACTGATGGTTTAACAAATGACCTACCAAATTTGGAACGCAATGATAAAGAAATTGACTCCGCCATCAATATCGCATCAGGGTTGTTAAGGAAACAAATTCGGTTTCATAAAGTGCCATTAAATGGCTTCTAAATATGAAAACTTCTATTACTGAACTAAACTATGATGCTTCTATCCTAATTCCAGTCCAGTTCATTACGTTAAAAAGGGCTTGAAATTAATTCGACGCTGTAATTAACTTTTGCATTTCTTAAGTAATTGATTAATTCGATGCATTCAACAACAATACCTGAATTATCACATCTGATATATAGTGGGTATACTTGAATATGAAACCACCATACTTGGTCATAATTCTTATAATCATATGGGAAAATAATTATTCCATTCATCATGAAAAACATATAATTTCACCACACAGAGGTAAATTTACGAGCCAAGTGATATCCAAAACCGTTAATGATTATGTTTACAAAATGGCGGGCCATCATAAAATATAAATCTTCGGGCACAACGAACAAGGTAAAAGGAATCAGGCATCGAATACACACTGACAATCTGATCTAGTGCTATATGTTATTTGCGGTATAAATAAAGTCCCTTCTACGTAACAAACGGGACACATTAAAGGTCGCCACACACGCAACTTTTCATAGCACAAATAACTTTTTTGTTATCGTCGCTCTTTTGGCGTAACTGTCCGTGATCATGGAATGAACAAATAAAAAATAAAAACGCCCCACGAACAATCTTAATAAATCGCTTCATTTTATTTTATTACACCATTAATTCTTTAATTGTTCTTAAAGTATTTCGAACTTTTTATTGCAAATTTTTTGAATTATCATATACCAGGTGTGTCGATAATTACTTTAACATGCATTATTTGTCTTGTTTCATCAAAAGAAAAAGACTATTGAAATTCATCATTTGCTGGTAGAGACTTACGGTAATCCTGCTCCAGCGATAAGAACATGTGCAACATGCTTTCGACAAATCAAATTAGATGATTATAAGGTGTACGATAAAGAATGTCCTAATAGGCCGAAAACGTTTGAAGATACGAATTTGCAAGACCGACCACAAACTCAAAAACAACTGGCAAAAAATGGTGATCAGTGTAGCAATTTGTGAACGATTTCAATCGATGGAAAAAATAATAGAACAACTTGATAAAAAATAGGATTACTTATTCATAACGAGATATAATTTGGCTCAAGAATTATTTTTGTCTTTTTTTTAATGTCAGGCATAATAACCATGATGTCGTTATTATTTCGTTTAAACGCAGCTCGCCAGAAAAAGTCAGAGAATGCTTCCGTTTAAATTGACCCCCTTACTTATTCACTGCCAATTGACTGAAGACATTATTATAGTATATGGTCCGCATCTGGTAAGAAAAAGTCCGTCCCACCAAAGACCGAAGAAAATAAGCGTGGAATGCCGAGAGGACTCGGTAATATGCCGTGCACGATATAGAATTTGACGGGGAAAACGTTATAATTAGTTTTGCGTGAAAATCCAGCGCAGATAAGTCTCAACGAGGTACTACCCAAGGCCTGGTAATGGTCGGTTATGTTGTAGCCGGATTTTTGCGGTAATTTTGCAACGTAAAGTACTGTAATTGATTTTACGATCACCCGA
This sequence comes from Rhynchophorus ferrugineus, assembly GCF_030347505.1. Taxonomy (NCBI): domain Eukaryota; kingdom Metazoa; phylum Arthropoda; class Insecta; order Coleoptera; family Curculionidae; genus Rhynchophorus; species Rhynchophorus ferrugineus. The sequence continues at coordinate 38,129,450 of NW_027472587.1, read as the reverse complement.
AACCAGAACGAGATCCTTGTCGAGTCTGCTGTTTCCATCGACAATTTATTAACTGATGCTTTGCTAAAAACGTGCTCTCATATTTGAGATTTAAGACAAAAAATATTAATGAAAATGTGCTTGTATTGTTAATATATCAGTATGTATTTCCCAAATTAAAACTAAATTAGGCTACTGAGGCTAAAATTAAGAGAAACTCTTATACTCTATACAAGTTCTTGCGCGCTTATTTCTCGTTATTATTTGCCGTTCTTTGTCAGTTACGTAGCGATAATCATTGGTTATTAGGAATTTTTTATTTCCGGCAACAAAATAAATTTGTAATTAATTACTGACAGTAGGTAAATTATGTTCCTCATTCTCCAAAATTAATTTACAATTTTAGTAAATTTAAGTATACACATAGTATGCCGTATTGCTACAATATCACCAACCTCATAAATATGGCGAGATATATCGCATCATCGCACAGTGTAAGGTATGTTAATAATTTTATACATAAACAGTCATAACTAGCTTCATTAATGACATTTAGATGTTCTCGATTTCATCGCTGTTCGTCTTAAACTGGTTCTTACGTCGGCTTTTAAATCTCTTTAATGGTTTTTGGCCATGGTTCAACAGACAAATTCGTGATTGTCCTTGCAGCACTAAATTTACTTAATTTCTGTATCTTAGGATGCGTTCTGGATTTAACCGATTTCATTCTGAGACGTTTTGCTATTTTCGTAGACCGAAAATGCATTTTCACTTAATTAAGTCATTTTTATTATTAATTAAATTTTAAAACATAATATAGATGTATACATATCAAAAAATATCTATTTTCATATGGCAATGTTACTATACAATTTGGAATCTCGATTCGCGGGCTGAAAGCTCGAAACTTTGATTTGTCATTTGTCATAATGGATATCTAATGACAATTATGTTGAAAAGGTATCACTGTTATATTAATGCAGTAAATGTTCGCGAAGAAAAAATAAAGAATTATTCTGATTAGTCGGAAGATATTCCCAAGTTGACCTATATCAAAAAATGAGGTCTCACTCGATTATAAAGTCTATTTGGATTTATGGGGTATAAATATGGAGTTACAAAAACATGAATAATAATTTACAAGGTTCCTACAAACTAACTTTGTTCCCAGAAACAAAAATAACTGACAGTAAGTAAGCTATGTTCCTCATTCTCCAAAATTACCTATCTGTTCAGTAACTATTCAAATATAATCAATCCATATTTATACCAAAAACTCCAATTTACACCATTTTTTGTAAATTTAAATATAATACGAAAATGTTTCTTACCCACTCAAGTAGATCTTGAGAATTTACATGTTCCAATTAACGATATATCGAAACTAAAATACGCGGTGGTCTGGAGGTGCATGTGTCTGGACAGTACTGTAGGCGTGATGCCTAAAAAGGAATCCAACCTGACCAAATTTGTACATCACGACAATTCATGACGCTATTAATTATAATAAAAATAATTATTAAGATTAAATATTATATCATTTATATGGCGCACAATCATATTCGGGTAATCCTAAGTTATGTTCCATCGAATATTAGTTACAAATGACATTAGTTACATTCTCCATCATGTGCAATCATACAGCTATATTTTTAAATATAATTAACAGATAACCTACATATTTCACCTACATTTTTAGTGAGCTTCTGATAAAGAGATAATTTTGTTAAAGACCGTGTCAGGTTATACAAATACTACAATACACAATAGTACAACAAACAGTAAAAATCTACATTATATGTTTAGTAATATATGTCCCACTTTATTATTGCATATACTCCTATGTGTTTTAACTTATACATTACATTTGTTTTATTAGTTACATCTTACATTAGATATGCTTAGTACAATATTAATTTACAAATTGACTTATTATTACTGTTCTTTTGTACTTGCATTAATACACAGGAAAGGCGAGTACGGGATAATACATCAGTATGTATTTCTCAAATTAAGATGAAACTAATCTACTAAAGCTAAAGTTAAGAATAGACTAAACACGTTCGTATGGTTGAAGATTGAAGCGAACCAGCTTCAATCTTCTGATTTCCTGCGTATTGTGCAGTAACTGTATTGCTTCCACGTTGCTGTGATTTAGCAACCTTATTTCATGTTTTCAAGCGAAATCTTGGATCGTTTAGTCTATCCATTTAATTTCTACTGCAGTAGAAATAGTAGTTCTGTAGTTCTTTCTCTGTAGTTACATGTTTTAGTGCAACCCCATATTTGCACTCCCCCAATATCTTTGATTTTAGGTCAAGTTGAGAGTATCTTCAGACCAACCAATACAGTTGTTTGACTTTGAGTATAATTTGCTCTGCTTTTTATCTAGCATAATGTTTCCAGTTTAACCTACCATCTAGATATATCCCGAAGTATTTAGCTGATTCTGCTTAAGAAATCAGGCATCCGTCAAGTGATATAATTAGGTTTTTGTCATTTCGCCGCAACGCAAAATTAATATGGACAGATTTGAAGCTATTAAATTGATCTTGATAACAGAATTCTTCAAAATGTATCTATATGCCCTAAATTATCAACCAGGATTGAAAATAACTATTACCTAGGGACTTCTATCTCCAAACTGGAAAAATGGTCTAACAGAAAAAATTATATAAAGATGCTATGAATATTTATTTTAGAAGTTTGAAGCAATCACATTTTTTAAAAGAATATAAGTAGATAAAAGAAAGAAATTTTTGTTTATAAACTTAATCAATTTTATACTTTAGTTTCAAGGTAGAAACTTGACAACTATTATATGTGTAAATCAATACACTAACAATTTGTTTTACTATACATTTCTTTTACTATTCTCTTCGTTGTCGTATTTATATGTGTTAAATTAGCATTAATAATAAATCAACCAAAATTAATAATAGCATAATTATGAATTAAAAGGGAAAATTATTATCGATATTTAAAAAAAGATTTAAAAAAAACCTTTTCTATTTTATATTTTCCTAATAATTTTTAAATATCTATCCGTCTATAGTTAAATTATACCGCATATTTGTATACCTATTATAAAAACGCTTAAAAAATCATACGTGAATCATCAATTATTCAAAAAAGAAATTACTTGATTGTGTCTTGCGTGACCTATACTGGTCTAGTTTGTATATCTCCCTAATACATTGACGATCCATCACTGTTAAATATTCTGGTTTTGACGTCAAGCAAAATTCAATAAATCAGTTTGATGTTATAAATGTTAGGCTACATTCATCGGTAATTTGTGATGTCCATCTCCTCTCCATGAAGTAATGTAATGATTTATCCGATATTTTTAAACCAATTTAGTAACAGACTATTTAGTGGAACTGCTGTATTTTATAGATAAACTAGCAGACCCAACAGATGTTGTCATGCCCGAACATCGATGTTTGGATGGAATAATTGATTTCGACAATAAAACAAATAATACAAAATGAGTACAATAACATCAAATTGGTTATTGAAAATTAGAAATATCAGAGTCTGATGTATTTAAAAATATGTTTTTCTCAACTTATACCGGTTTCGTGTACTCCTAATTACACATACTATACATTAAAGGACCATTTTTTTCGTTCACCACACTGTAATTTTCGAACCACTAGAAAATGATTAAATGATTAGAAGCCGCTCAATCCGCGTCTTTTTTTAGTATCTGATGTATTTAGACCATCTTATTTTTATACTATTTAATACCGGATACAAGACGTTTTTCAATTAAATCCTATTTGAGTGGATGACACAAAATGTCCATTGATTCATTTCCTGTCATACGGCCGGTGTGTTGTCCCGACCGTCTTCGTCTTCGAACTACACATCTAACATCGTCCGATTCCACGAATCAACTGGATAAAACTGTCCCGACCAATTTTCATCTCGACATTCAGATGAGGCAAACCAAAAACGCGCATTTTTAACGTTAATACTCTCTAATTAAGACGATAAACGTTATTATAACAAACAAATAGTCAATTAATGTTATCTAAACGGTTATTGTTTCGCGTAGTTTTTTGTTTCAGATGTTTCCTATCTCATTTGTTTTGAAGTAGCGATATTGCTGAAGTGTCTCGGTCTCAATGAGCTTAGTTTATTTTATTGTACAAGAGCTTATCGAAATGTTCTCTTTGCGTGAAATACATTACAACAAGAATATTACTGGAATACGTGAACGCCGTGCTCCGAACTTATTATAGATTCGACATATAAAGACTACATGGTATAAAGAATTAACCTAGCTATTACCAATTCAAGTCTCCTATGTCTAGCGGCGCTAAGAAATTTATGTGGAGGATAACATTTCGTTATAATAATTGTAGCGAATTAACTTCTTGGGCATATCTCATTTAAAGTGTTTATATAGTGAATAAATATAATAACGAAGGAAATGAAAATCCTGTTCAATAAGATAATTTAGTATAAAGTAGAAAAAGTGATAGTCAAAAATTGGTCTGGTGAATACTTTCAGGTTCAATGTTTCTATTCCTTTATGTTGTACATAATTTGGACGAAAGATGTAAAATTTTGTCACGTTCCTGCTTATGTAACAACCATTCTTCTTTCCATAACTTCTATGCATCTACATCAAATATATCTACATATTTCGATATATTAAGGTCCCATTTTTTCATACTTGAACATATGTAATACTTCGATTTCATTTAATACTAAATACACCATCTTTTGGAAATACCTCAAAATATCTAAATATCCATAAATCTTACTCAGAAAATATACAATACAATATATATCATACAAGATGATATTATTAATATTTTCTAAAATACAAATATGTAACAACTATGTATATTGTTATCGTCAATTTCTAATAAAATAATTAATAATAATTCTTAATATAATCAGTCGAGCTTCATAGAAGTGACCTATTTCTGTATAAACAATGATCTTTACACCAAACTAAAGAAAAAAACAACAAAATTGACCCCAAAATATTTTAATCGATTAGCTAATCACTATTAGAGCCAGCATCAATTGTCAATACGTTCGATGATATAATATTGCGGCGCAGTATTGCTTTGTTTCAACGATAAAAAGATCAATGAAAATAAGGCGAGATCTTAAGGTCATGTAATGAATATATACATGTAATTATAGTAGTACATTGCGGTTTAACCACCGCAAGGTATTGTTTGGCGTGATCACGGTTTCTGATCAATAGAACAAATTTATTTGCTCCTATACGCAATTATATACACGCTATTTGGTTTAGCTTCTCGAAAAGATATAATTATTGCTTTCGATGTCGATATTACTCTTGTAGTATTTGTTGCGATTGATATCACTTCTGTACTTATTTGAAAAAATTACAGATGCTCTATTCGACTCAAATTATAGACCATAATATTATAATAATTTTGATACATCCAAATCTTTTATATATATTTTTAAATAATACATGAATAACGCTGTAATATTTCCATTTCAATTTTTATTAAAAATATTAATCAGATCAGAAAATATAATCCAGTTTCATCATTTTAATTCTTTCATATGCAGAGTTTAATTTTTCCACCATGACAATTAAATGACCTAATAATAATTAAAAAATGGCCTAGATACTTAAAATAACAATACATTATATTAACAATGAACATTATATTGCTATTATTGTCCTCTTGTCGAAAGAAACTTTGGGCAGACTTTAAGGTATAAAGTTATTGATAAATTACATACATTGCTCAGAACTTAAAACTGTTAATAACTGACATCCAAATCAAATGTTTCGTTCAGATTTTTCAGTCATTATCTATAGTGCTCGAAATAACCCCCCTCCCAAAAAAAAGAAAAGAAAACCAAACTAACTACTAAGATTACTAATAACACATTAGCGATCAAATCAGTAAACATATAACATATTTAAAGTATATTCATTCTATTTAATCGTTGACATACATAATTGCTAGATGTGTGAGAGAGTGATAAAACCACTGACAGTAACTGAAAACTAACACTGTAACTTGATAAATAGCATTTTTTTTATATATTAACATATATAAATAAAGATAAGCAACACACTAATTAAATACAAGTTAATAAAAAATAATAAGACCAACTAACATATCTGTAACATGTAAACCTAGTAACGTGATAGATGATAGAGACTTGAGTTAGATATGGATGCTAAATAAAGTTATTGCGTATGCTATAAACTTGGTTATGTGTATCTTTTAGTTTGATATATAGGTAGTTAAATGAGACAACATAATCAGAATTTATAGAGCTATATCTTCTCTCTGCTAATGACTAACGACAAACTGTGTTAAAATTAGGTGAGAGCTCTTTCTTTTATAGGTTTTCGAATCAAGATGTGAGAATATGTGAAAAATTCGTCGATGTATATTTATATTTTTCTTGGCACTATATTCCATAATAGAAACATTCAACTTTATTATTATAAAGGTATCTGTTTTCGATTTGACATTTTTTTGCAGGTTACATACTCAATTTTTTATTTCAACGCTCATGCAAATCTAACATTGTCATATGTTACAAAGAGGCCAAAACTGGTAGCCAAAATAAATCTGTACAACAAATGTTCAATTGACTTAATTTTAAACATTCTCGAAAAATGACACGTAAGGCAACTACGATCAATCTCTTAATACATCCATTCTCAGCAGTCTTCCTTTCGGGTGGGTGGATGTTATTATTCATGAATTAAATTGTCGGTTAGCCACAGTGCCTTGTTCATCTTCCTTTCTTGTCTCCTTAACTGTCAATTGGTCTGACTTCAAGGTATTTTATCATATATCTCTACGTGTATCCAGTAAAATTAAATAACAATTTAAATCTCCCATTACTAGAATTACACTAATGGTTATTTATGAGCTGGTAAAGGTAAGCCTTTCGATCTTGTCAACAGTAGGAATCCGAACATCCCCTTCCTGTCCTGCGGATATTTATTTCAATTTATTCACACTATGTATCACTTAATTAACATACCAGTAATGAGTACGATACAAAAGTATTACACCTTCGCAATACAACATTGTTAGGGCCAGCGTAAACCAACATGAAATGGTTTAAACGAGAAGTTCCGCCATAGATATTGTTCCTTTCAATTATCAGTTGTTTCGATCAATGTTACTTTTAAACAGGGATAATTCTATGTAATATATTTCGTTCTATTAACTAACCTTAACATTAACTTACAACAAAAGCAGAACTTACCGTGAACACATTTAGTCCTATCCCGGTGATGTAGAGCGACCAGCTCGGTACCGTGGACTCGTGAAAGGGATGACGCAGGCTCTCATCATCACAGTAAAATCCCCTATGAAAAGCGTTACCCCACAGATAGAGGAACAGTATGGGCCAGCCAACTGCAATCAATTGAAACGGCACAATGAGAAAAAATAATAAAATAAGTCGCACTCCATAAACAGCGTATTGTTGGAATGACAGTAAGGGGTCTGAGTGTGAATTTATGGCTAAAAAACGGCAATAAGTTTAAAAGTTTGTGGGGTAAAAAGGCATCGTTTTATACTTGGCATTAAACAAAAATTCTGTTACAACACACACGCACATTATTAATATTTTAAATACCAAATATCTCAGTTGTTTTTTTGATATAATGCATTCTTTAAAATTCCTAATAAATCTTACTAATTAATATTGCGCTATTACATAGTATTACAAAAGCAATTTGTAAGAAACACCAATCATAATGAATAACCTGAAATATATACACATATCACAATTTTCTTTAAAACAAAAAAACAATATTCTTATTTCAAAGGACTTAACAGTTTCAGTTATATAATTTTGATAAACCTTTGAATTTTTACTTGGACAAATATAAATTTAGTTCTATTTCTACAATCCTTCTGAATGTTTGAAGTATTTCAAATAAGATGCTTGAGGAAATTACGTATATTTACGTTAAGCTGCAGCTATCAGTGTACAGTTAAGAAAAAACCTCAAGACTAGAAAATTGGGATTACTTTTCCAGTATATGTTCGGATTTTCAATGATTTTAATGATTTTCGATTCAACAGCACCGACGTGGTGTGAAGGTGACACGTAGAAGCTAAGAACAAACTTTTTGAATTAGTGGAACCAAAGGGAAACTCATTTTGATAACACCCCCGTACACTCGAGACAGTACAAATAGGCACCAATTCGCAATAATGTACCGACTAACGTCCATCGAACACCCATTCTCATTTGCATTAATCATTTTCTCCTCTAACCCGATCGTACGGTAAAAATAGTACCTAGTAATGAACTTGGAACTGAATCGTTTTATTTCTGGAGAGCGTCGTGAACCCTGTTGGCAGAGAGTATAAATCTTGACTGTTAACGGATGGCTTGACCTAGGCTCACGGGCCGTTGCGATCGTCCTGTCACAAATCATATTTCCATTAGTTTCAGGGTCGTGTGCATCGCCTGCTTTGATCTCCCCTACGTACAAGATCGAGCGGTTTGTTTTTTTGTTCATTTCTTCATAATTCTCGTTCGATTGCCGACGTCGGTTTTTATTCGCGCAATTTCTTGCCCGAGTAAATAAGGAAGTAATGGTTTTCGTGATTTATTACTGATGAAATGTATTTTGCAGCACACTGGGTTTATACGAGGGATGGTTTGTATATATTAAGTGTATGGATTAATTGTTATAAATTTTTCAATAAAATGAGCAGGTACAAAACAGCATTTTGTTGAAATACTGCCCATCGTTTTCTATAAGCTTGCCCAACTTTCCTGACATACAAATACCGTTACAAAAGAAACTTGAAAGCGGTTGTTGTGAATGAATTTACACAAAACATGATCCACTCATTTGTCCATTATATAATTCATTACTAGCAAACATTAATTTTAATACTAGATAACGATTATAATGGGGAGGTAGTCCTATACCATGATCCTTGATAGCAACAATGATTTTAATGAATTACGATATCAAGTTAACTCTTCATTATTGACGTTATGCATGTCAAGATGCAAAGGAAACGTTTATTCCCACACATAAATGACGACTTTAATTCAATTTTTTATAATAAAAGTTGTAATAGTACTGATACCCAAAACTTGTATTCTAGTTAGCCAAAAGCCAGTATCAAAAGCATACTTTCAATTAAAAGACAAGTACGTTACAAGCTTCAAAGTTTTATTCAAAAGCTTTTGTATAATTTTCCGGAAATGATAATCTAAAAAAATAATTTTTCATGGCACCAGTTTCTTAAATGAATCAAACATCACTTGTTATGACAATTATAGTCAGTTATGATAGTCGTATGCGTCAACTTAAAAAAATCTTTTAAATGTTATTAAATTTGCTTCCACAGCATTGCATTTATGTATAAATATTATCCCATGTAATGCATCAAAAGGTATATTGTGCATTATTTTAAACAGATCTGTGTTCTATACTTTTTTCTACTGGTTTAAGCTTTCCAGGCAAATTCCGTAAGCAGTAAACATTTTAGTAATTATTAATCATATATAGGGTGTTCTGAAAATTTACACATTTACACACACATACATTAAACAGAAAACCTAGCTTTTTTTAGTGGTATTTATTGAATTTTTTATATATTTTTTTGATGTAAAAGTGTATTCGACAAGAATATGTCTCAAATATTGCTTAAATTTTACTTTTACTATTGCTTAAATAGAAATTATTTCAAATGTAAATGTTAATACCACGATAAATATGATAATGAACTAATTATCAAGTTAATAATTAGTGAAATTTGGGGTATTTTAATTTAAAACTGGAATAACAATAGGATTTTATAGAAAATAAAATAGCATCTGCGAACACTAGCTGAGTCTTATTGAAGAACCAGGTGTCTTACCCATCGGTTAAAGTTATTAATCAAACAAATACGTCTCATTGACTGCAATAAAAAAATCTTACGCCGCTGTGATCCCCAATCAATAAGTGATTCATATCCATTATAAGTTATCCGAAAGATGGTGTTAATTATTTTTCTTGAAGAAAAATGATTGATTTATTTATACCTTTGGAGCATATAAGGGACCCGCATATACCTCATATGACTAAGAACTTCCAAAGGTTAATGACATGAAAGATTCTATCCTTTAGCATGCGAGTAATAAACCAATTTTGATCGCGTGTCTACATATATTAACGGTACGAAATCAAACAAGTGGGGTATATATTAGAGTGATAGGACAATTTGTCATATTTTGATATTGTTTTACAATGAATATAAAAAACAAATATATAAATATTATGGTGTTTTAATATGAACTAAAGAAATATTGGATATTACATTCAAATAACAATTGAAGGGAGAGCTGATAGTTCTCAGTTAAATGACTAACTGAAAATGAAGAGAATAAATAAAATGAAAGAGAATGCACATATAATATAAAATGGTGATCTTCCCAAAATCGAAAGACTATTGATAACACCGCACAACCTCCAAACAACTTAATAAAGAAAACTAGAGCACGCTAAACTAGCATTTATAATTATTGATGGAAAAATGGAAATGAAAATCAACATGAGCAAGTATGAGCATCTTAAATATTAGAAGCAAATACAGTAACTGTTAAACGTGTTTTTCTTATTTCAACAAGCTAACGTACACAGAACCAAATTACTTTGTTCCTAAATATACCAATTAGGGATACCCAGAAGGCATAATTTTTCTAAAGAGGTAGGTTTCTTATAATATAGACATAATTCAACTAATTTAACGTAAATAATTAGTTGTCTCATACTCGTTCATATTTTGATAGAAATATATATTTATAACACTTTCAGTTACATTAGTTCTTGATGGTCGAATTGTATGGCGCTTACTTCTATTTTACTTAAAATGGTTGATAATAATTAATGATTTTAAAAAACAATTAGATATCAATAACCTCAATTATTATACGAGGCGTAGATATAAAATAAAGACTTAAATTAACGTATTTTAGATAGTAATAAATCAATAATATGTACACGTGAGCTTACGTTGATATAATATGTATTTATGGCTGATGAAACATCAGTACATCAATAAAAAATAGTTAAATATAGGCTAACTTATTTTGGCATTAACCTTGAAAAAATAATAAAGGAACTATTACAATTGATTGTCTAATAATTAAATAGTATGAGTATGTAGCAATGAATTATTTATTGCTCATTAAAAATGTTAAAAAAACAATCAAAGCTGTAACATAATCAAGGCAATATTATGACTATTTAGGATTTTATTATGTTTTTACTAATAAATATTAACACTGCTGTAAACAATCTGCTGTTTGCAGAAGTGATAGTCAAAAAAGCAAGAATTCCTTTTATTCATTTTTACGAGCTTAGCAAAACAAAACAAATTAGAAATCAACAAACCCCCAATAATTTGAATTATCATTAACCGGATAAAGAATTGACGAAGCAAATAAAAAATTAATTGCAACAACTGCAAGGAAATGCACTCGGTATTTTAGACAAAAACTTAACGTGAAAATTGCACGAGAAGAAACTCAAACTCAAAAAACAGAACAGAACTTCTAATATCCCACTCTGATGACAAAGTTTCTATTGTAGATTCATTTTTATCGATCTTTATATTCATTAAAATATAATAAATATTAAATATCTGCGTCGTGGTAATATTATCCGAAATCGATTTTCATCATCACAATATCGAAAATAAAATGAAATTTAAGATTTAATTTAATTATTAAAATTTAGTATCAATACTTAGTGTGGTGTCTTCCCACACTATCTTACATGGTAATTACAAGGATGCAATTTTGTAGTTCATGAAAAATGATTGGGAAGTCGCGATCCATCCGCTTTTCTTATGTTGTAGGTGTGATCGTAAATATTTCCTCGTTATGTGTCCCATTTATATTCATCAGACTTCCGGTTCCGTCTAAAATTAACTTGTTTTGATCAAAAGTGCGTAACTAATTGTATATCTTATTAAAAAATATATAATATAAACCAATATTAAATTACCATGAAAAATATTAAATATCTTCAACGTTGCCCATATATTAACTATTAGATTCGTGAGGTCCGAGCCAGCATCCGAAAAAGAGACTTCCCCACTGCTTTTCAACATAGTAATGGACCCAATTATACAAAAAGCCTTTATAATGAACGTGGCTTTCAATATGATGCTACAAACGTTTTACCTGCTCTGATTTGCTCCTAGCATTCTGCATGGTTTAGTTAGAAAAATGCATCTACTGCAGAAGTAATATACCGAATCCGACAAACTGCATGAACTTTTGCAATGATTCGTAAAACCTGTGAATGAGCTGTTGATATTTACAGTGAGCTAGTTAAAATGTTTAAAATAATGGACATCAGTGTGAGAGATAAAGAATATCTTTGATTAAGTTATTGAATACAGATCCAAGTTAAATATAAGAACTATATGCAACAATATACTAGAAGCAACGCAGCATGGAGTAATGGAGAGCGTGGTGACGAGGATAACGACATGTCCTTGGCGAGAGAAAATGCCCGGGGAAAAACTAAAAAAAAGACAAAATAAATTCAACAGCGTAAAAGGGAAGGAACACGGAGAATATGACAAACTAATGAGAATGTTTCTTTAAATGTGAACTCTGCCAGTTTGAGAGCTCACAGACAGGAACGGATATTATTGATTAAATCAAGTTAAATAAATAATTTAAAAACACTTTACATTGGCTTAATGATGGATATCTATAAATACCTATGAATAACAATCTTTCCAAACCGACAAATCAACAATCGAATTGTTGTCGAAATCGAAAAATACAAACCACCTACAACCAATGAATAATATACTAACACCGTTTGACGATCTATAAATATCATCGATAAAATGACCTCAATAAAAATGAAGCGTACATACCGAACGATAGCCCGATGGTGAATTAGGAAAAAAATGACAACGACCGTTTTGTAACTGCTGGAAATTATTGTTTACAACTAGCCGAATCCATTCACATGGCACGCTAATGAAACTCTAACATACGGACGTCACGCGACTAAACAAATACAGTTTCGATTGTCGAAAATGAGCGAAACTCACTTACCCAGTTGTAGAAGGACCACATCGATCACGACCTTTCCCAGAGGCACCACCACCGTTTCCTCGGCCATTTGCGTAACGATATCTGCGGTCGACGTTCAGTTTCCATTCATTGTTTTCGCACTGGCCCGCCTGACACCTGTCAAACGGACTTTTCGGCCTGCTGTTTACGGGTTTGGAGAACGTCGCGAACGAGATCGAAGGCGGCCGGGAGAGCGACGGCCAACACGCACGCGTTTCGGGTCGCGACTGGCAAAGATCGAGCAAACGGCGCGCGTTGCCGCTCGATTTCAATAGAAATTTCACCTGAATCACGGACAAGCAGACGCCGATGGGAATCTCCCTACTTTATCAGTGTGTGCTTATGTGCGTTGAATATGCGACGATACGCTAAATGATCGTTTAACGAAGGTTTCTTACTTTAAACGTCTCAAAAGAGATATTTTATTTGACAAAATGACAATTTTAAAAATTACTGAGAATTTCCAAAATAAACACATAACCTCATTTTTTGACATTGTTTTTGTTCTTAGACTGTGTTGCCAATTTAGCAGCCGCTCGTTAATGCAAACCAATTCACACCAAATATTGTTCACATTATCGAAATGTTTACATTAACAAACATGATTTAAGTGATTTAAACGATTAATAGATATACATATATTTATAACAAACTAAACAGGTATTTCAATGGGGCTAATTATTTTAAGTTAGGAGAAGAATAATCTACAAATTTCTGTCTGCCTTAATGTTGTGTTTATATTACCATAATGTTTTCATTATTAAGTGTTTAAGGTATCAAGGGTGTACTTTGTTAAGTATTATATGTACAAATACGTTTGCACCGTTAAATACAAGAGACATATAAAATAATTTTTACATAACTTAGTGGTGTTAATATAAAAGATATTTTGTAATATTTGACACCTAACTTTAGCACACACTTAGACTTTTAACTTTTGACACACAACATATCAGAATTTGCCTTTAGCATCGTATATTAAGAATCTCAGTATTCCAGATTTTAGACTGTGTCCAAGTATCCGAGCCATACAAAAGACTTGGCAAGATGAGCATTCGAAAGAGGTCGATTTTAGTCTTACTTGTAATATTTCCCCCTTCTACACGCACTATGTTAGAAAAAAGCTCTTGCAGCAGTATATGCCACTTTCTTCTCTTTTATTACTGATCCTTGTACTAAGTACTTGAACTCTTGCACTTGTTCTAATTGGATTATGTTAAAATTTACAATATTAGGCGATCTGTTAGTTGCCAATACTTTGCTATTTTCTTTTTTTTCTCAAATAAAGTGCAAAAATAATAATAATTAAACTAGTGTAATGTTATTAGTCATTAATAATAAACATGTTATTAATTATGCATAATTAAAAACAAATGTAGCCGTTATAGAGCAAAGTTTCCCTTTTTTTCTAACCTTGGAATAAAATAACTTGCGTTACTTAATTAGTATGTTTTGTAGAAACAATTAAGAAATGCACTTCCCGATTATTCAATACTAATTGCTAACTTTCGTTTCCCACAACGGTTCTCTGTATTACCATTATTTGTATTCGAATAAAATAATTTGAGCTAACGTAAGAAGCACCATAAAATATTATTTGTTTGTGAGAAAATATTCGAACATTAGTTTCTCCATTAGCTGGGATTATTAAATCCGATGCAACGAACAAATTACCGAGGCAGGTGACAGAATATATTTATATGGATTAGAATAAGCTTTAAATTTAAAAGATTACATGGTTAAATTATTCAAATAGTTAATCGTCGAAAAGCTTCGACCACTAAATGATAACATGGTTCGTTAGGAAAGAATTTCATTAATTTTTAATTTTAAATCCTGATAGACTCTATAAGTTAGGTTATGACCACGATCCAAAATAGAAACCTAGTTATAAATAATTGAATCAGATTCAGGAACATATTCAAGTTTTTGTTTCTTTAATGTCAAAAATATTACAAGTCGTCAAACTTATCCTTGGATTTTTGTATTTATATTTTTTAAAATTTTTAGTACATAGTTTTTCTTATTATATTACTTCAGGGTTACCCGATCATTCAAGCAGAAGCAACAAAATGCCTCAGAAAATCATATAGAACTACAAAGTTATCCAAGATTTCGGCTTAAAAAATTAAATAAGGTTACTAAATCACGACAACCTAAAAGTCCTACAGCTATTGGGAAACATGCAAGAAATCAGAAGTTTGAAGGGAACCAAAGACAAAGTTGTGTGTGTAGTGTATAAGTGTTAATAATTTTAGCCAAGTAGTCTAATTTCATTTTAATTTGAACACATACTGATGTATTTATCCCTCCCTCTTGCGTGTTAATCAAGTATAATAGAACAATAGTAACAGTTTTATTAAGGTGCACATAACAGACCTTCAGCCTTCTGATAAGTGCTGATGATTGCCAAACAGTTACAGTTAAACATTTCGTTAGCGTCTATAACCACTAGCGCATCCCTGTAGTAAATAGTCCCTGGATACAATTCACCAATTCATAGATGCTTTTTGATGTCGTCACCAATCAATGAAGTAAGATCTTCACGAATCTTTATCGAGTGTAATATACTGGATAGTATATAAAATTTTCATCTTATCAATGTACTCTGAATATGATATTTTTTTGATTGATGCGAGACTGAGTTATTGAAAATACAGTGAAAAAAAAACAGGATGCTTTAAGCATTAATTGTAAAAATATTTCAATACAC
Source organism: Rhynchophorus ferrugineus (assembly GCF_030347505.1). Classification (NCBI taxonomy): domain Eukaryota; kingdom Metazoa; phylum Arthropoda; class Insecta; order Coleoptera; family Curculionidae; genus Rhynchophorus; species Rhynchophorus ferrugineus. The sequence goes on along the minus strand of NW_027472587.1, from coordinate 38,113,660 downwards.
TCCATCGACTAAAGGATATTTCGTCTGCGGATCGTGCCAGTGAGTCAGCAAAATCCTAGGGTTGAATGCAAAGTGGGCGTGCGGAAACCAGAACGACGAGAAACCAAAATCGATATGGCACCAGAGCGCAATAAACATCCCCTATTTAAAGCGGGGGTACGTGACAGACGAACGCGCATTCGACATAAACACTGCGGGACATGTAACACCTGCAAATTTCCGATTACGACGACCGATGAACGGCATTGGCAAATCTATCGAGTCGTTCGTTTCATTTTTCATTATTCCATCCGCAGAAACGTGGAAATAAATCACGTACGTTTCTAAAGCGAATGCCACGCACTTTAATACAAAGGTACAGCGTAAAGGAAAAATGAAAATAACTGCTCATTGTTTAGTTAACTACAAACACTGGCAATTTCGTTAATGTTTCTTTGTTCGAAGCAGAGCTGTAATAAGAAATTTAAAATTACAAAAAATCGCAAATTATTCTCCATTATTACGTTTTTTACTTATTAAGATAAACGTATAACATGCTATACCATGATATATTTCAAAATCTAACATATGTTAAGCTTACTAAAACTTTTGCATAACGTAAAAGGCTTGAATGGGTTACGTTCACTCCTCATTACCTGAATTAATTAGATAATTAAATAAATAAATAAGCAAGACATGAGAAATATAAATCTCTAATATACACATATAAATATAAGTTTTTATCAAACCAAAAAAAGGACTGTTTGGTTTCAAATGTTCATGTTATATTCACTTTTCATCATCAGTAATAATACGATGCAAAAACGGTCGAAACGGAGAAAATATCTAGATTTCAATGAATGCACCAAATTGCCCTACCTTTGAAGATGTTAATGCTTTTCGCAAACTATTCTTTTATTTGGCATGGAGTTCTATGCAATCATTTATTCTTTATTCCATAAGGGCGCAATGATGTGCTGTCATCAGATTTCTTCGTAAAATACTTTTTCCAAATTTTTCAAGAACAAGGACAAGTTAGACAAATGTATTGACTATTCGGGATAAATTCTACCCTGTGAACATAAAATGAAATACTTAACTTAGTATAAATAAATTCTTATATTCCATATTCCTAAATAAAAATCTCCATAGAAACTTGAAATTGGGCACTATTGACCAGGCCATTAGATAACTTGCCAAGCGCAATGATCAGAGATCTCACAATTATCACGCCAATGTCAAGGCAATACAGCTTCTCAACAAAACGGATCTGGCAAGATAACTCAAGAAGGCCATATTTCTTAAGTTAGTGTAGTATGCCGTTAATGCAAAAGTAGAACATTGGGCTTGTATACCCGTCGGTTTACTCTAAAACCAATTTTTTTTAACCTAAGATAGTCTAGTATGGCAGGTTTGTAGTTATTTGAATTTTAACAATATTAATTAATAAACAACGTTATTTTTGCACATTAAAATCTTAGTAATATCACTAAGATATTTAATTAAAGAAAAACTTTCAAAAGACCTACATTTTAAAACAATTTCATAATGTTTCACACGCTGGCGCGTTTGAATTGAATATTTTTAGAAGTATATTGCCGTCTATATGACTAAAGGTGATTGTAAAATATTTCTAAAGCTCATCGCATTACCGTTTATTCTAGTCATTATCACTTAACGTAAATAAGAGAAAACATTTAAATAATCGTAAATAATGTTAAATAAACAAAAAACCGCATAGTACCTCAAAAAAATTATATAAAATTAGGTTACAATCATTTTTATATATTTTGATTTTCATTTCAATTGTAAAATAATTTCTGTATTTTTAAATTTTAGGTCGAAAAAATGGCAATACTTTTGGTGGAATACCCAATAAATACTCGGATGATTTGTGAAGTTTAGCGAGCCGGTGTAGGCCAAGGAGGTGCGTCTTTCCGCTGGTTGTCAATATGGTGGTAGATGCAATTATGCGAAAAGTGTTTAAAAACAGAAATGGAGTTCAATACGATGGTACAAACTTCTTAACCGATCTGGTATCCGCTTATGATAACGCTATATTCGCTCATACCGATGTTGACGCATTCTTTATAATATAGTTCGCACTGCAGAGCTATATGGCTTAAGAATTATTGAAGAAAAGGCCAAAATATTGACAAATGGCCGATCAGCTGGTATTGTAAAATCATATCGATGCAATCAAAGAGATCTAGTTAAAGCAAGTACGGGAGGTCAAGTACTTGGGACCAGTAACACCGGAAAGAACAAACATCTACCGATGAAGTAACTAATAAGCCGAATTGGTCATACTCCAAAGAAACATTAAAATCAAGGATGAAATAGACTTTTTTTGAATTCTTATTTCGTCAATTCTTCTGTATGGCTCCGAGACGTAAATACTGTTACAGACACTATGATCTGATAGCTTGAAACTCAATATATTTCAAAAAAAGATTATTAAGGCAATTTTTATATGATTTTCTCCAAGATCATGTTAGAAATTAACTCATTCGTTTAAGACGTCGAATATGTCGAATGAAACGTAAACAAAATCGCCACAGAATTTCTGTTTTAGGGGAAAAAACAGTGAACAGCTCCGACAAAGATGTGGATCAAGATCATAGAAAACGATCCGAAAAATAGGAGATTCCGAGTCCAAGGCCAAAATAGCTGCGGCTGACCGCCAACGGGGGCGAGACTTGGAATGTTTATAGTCCTGCGGTAACCCCACTCTTCTTGAGCGCCAGCTATGGATTGATGATGATGATGATGATAAATTTGGAGTAGTGTAAAAGTCCCGATTTCTCAATTATATCCAGATACGCTTATATGTTCAACATTAATGCATAACATATATTATAAAGGTATGTATTAATAGAGTTTAAATGAACAGTACAAGCATAAGTTATCACAAATCACTCAAAATTAACTCACAGTTCTTTTACTATTAAACATTAAATAAAACCGACGTTATAACAATTTTTATTGTCAAATACTATTAAATAAAGCTTGATAGGCCCTAATGCATGTAGTACAATAGTTTTTTCCATCCTTATAAATCATTGTCTGCAACTACAGAAGAAATCATTTATTTTTTAGCCGAAACAATCGTTGAGTTTTCTGATCATTGTCTGATAGAAGCTCAACATAAATCTTCATCTGATTAATGACACTAAACTACTTCTCCATTGTGTTAATTCGACTGGTTTCTCGATACCGTCGTTGAACCAGGTTCCTATTTACATATGGTTCCCATGTCAGAAATCAAGCATGTTGTCATTAAACTGTTGATAGTTTAAAAGAATGATAATTCGAGCATTTAACATCGTTTAAGTCAAAATTAATGCCCAATTTTACTGGACAAAATTATATAATTTATAATATAATGCTATTATCTATATATTACAACCAAAAAACCGTAATCTAAACTAAATCATTAGATAATTGTTAGGTGGATGAACGATAGCCAGCAGAATAAATATATTATCTAAACATTCCTTGTCGTGATCTATGCATCAATGTTAATTTTTCTATTCGATTTCATTCATTCGCCATCACTGAGTCGCTTTTATCTCTCAACACGTGTCGGATGTCGATATTTATTAGCGTAGCCTCGAAAGAAAGCTGAGCACAGCATATTTTAAGGGAAATAACATCAAACTTTCATTAGTTTTTTATCATTGGTTATAAACAATCAGGAATAGTGGCGCATAAAGTAATGATGGACATAAGTTGACAAATATATTTTCCTTATCTAATCACCGAAAGAATATATAGGCGACTTTCTTCATCAATACCTTTTTGGGAAAAATTAAACCATTTACGTTGGTTTAAGAGTACATAATAATGCCATTTATTTACAGACAGTCGAGTAAGCGAATCTACTTTTTTGGTTACTTTTGGAGTCCAGAGGCGTTCGTCATAATGGAATTTAAAGATAAAAAATTAAATAACGAAATATTTAATTTCTTAGATAAAGAACTCTATTACTTAAACCAGTTTCTAATATTTTCGTTTAACAACGGCGAGATTAGGATCTATCAAATATATATAATTTATGGGAATATCAGGGAACTACATAACAAAAAAAAATTCTTATTTTCTACAAACAAAAGTAGCTAAAATAGAAAAATGTACTATTGTATGTATCATTCATTTTATTTTTATTTTTGGACAAACTAGGGTCAAATGAAAATAAATTCTTGCAGTTATTGTAATGATCTTAATTTTATTGTCACTATTGATTGCGACAGCATTGAACGATTAAAGAATCCTAAAAAGTAATTAAATTTTTGTCATGTCTATGGTTCTTAAATTATATATATTTTAACAAGAAGTTTCCATATGACACAACTTCTGATATATACAAACCAAAGTTAGGATAGTAAGAATGCAGAGTACAAATAAGTGAGCAAATGTATACCTTTTAATTATAAACAATTTGTTATAAACCTATTTTATATTTAATAAATAAAATTAATAAAAGTAAACAAAATTTTTAGCTCTTTTTTGGGAAAATAAATAATTTTTATTATGTTTTATTATTTTATTTTTATTTAATTATTTTATTAAGCTAATTGAAGTTTCTATCATTGTCCTTTATACAACTTTAAATCTAATATTTTTAATATATTTCTTCTTAAAACGTATTTTCAATCAGTGTAACAAATATTGCAACGAAAACCGAATAGCAACAAATAACAATGGCGTATATAACAATACACCTAATATATACTCAACCAAATTAGTCATCACTATTTTTAAATCAGTAGTGTCAATGGCCTACCAAAATCTAACTTCTGAAAAATATACGAATAACAACATAATGGGCGAAGCCAACCACATCGCCATCTACCATCTCCACCACTAAACTATATAATTCTAAAGACTATTAGTAGATAGTGGTGCGAAACTTAACCGAAAAATGATAAGAAGTCTGTTTTATCATTGACAAACCGTCAGTTTGTACGGATCAGTAAAAATTGCTATTTTTTATTAATCTGTTAGGAAGCAATTTTGAAAGTCTGAACTATTTATTTTGATTGGTTCATCCCAGTTTTTTAGTTACACCTTTTAGATTTTTAAGAATTCTTTCGATATACTTAATAGTGATTTAACCAGAATGAGATATAATATATCCCTTGAACTTCATATCAACTGTGTATTTTTATTATAACTTGTGTAATTTACTATTGCACTATTACATTTCTATAAAACTAATATGTTGGTTTTGACTATACTTTATTAGTACGGAGACGTCGTTTTTACGAATTTTAAATTAATTAAGTAATTCAATAAATTTAAGGCTAATTTTCACACAGTAGCAGTACGTTCAGATAGTGGCAAGGAATGCAAACTATAATTATTTATTTAACACTGTTTGGTAGAATATATTAAATCTATATATATCAATATGAGTGTCATTGGTCAAACTAAATTGAAATGTTATTCATTTTATTTAATTGGTATGGTATATGATTAGCCCAACTAGCCAATTATATATTCTAACTTGTTGATTTCCACATGGTCTAACTGTTATAGAAAGGTATTTTACAGATTTTTAAAAAATGATTACATTATATGGGATTTATAAATTACAGGATCATCCGAATAAGTCGAATTTAAGTTTAGTAAATTTATACCGAAAGTAAAATAATTTTTACTACATTATTAATTAAAAATCTGTGATTTCATTTCTATTCAAAAAACGTATCAGTTTTCTAACATAGAATTCAAGTGCTACGACATGAAAGGCAAGATATATATATTTTCGATGTAATCTGTGCTTCTTGATTTCGTCTTCAAATGAATTCAAGCGCAGAATATTTGAAATTTTTGGTATATAACGCTGTCAATGAGGCAACGCCGTAAGTACTTTCTAGGCAACCCAATAAATTACGATGATATTCGTTTAATGATAATTTCTAAGAAGACAGACGAAAACATAGGAAGGAATGAAATTCTAAAATGTCAGATTCGGACGTTAGATAATTAAAATCCGAAAGAAATATGAGGGATTTCGAGAAGCGGTCAGTGCGAGAGGAACGAAACGGACGAAGACGGGAAAATAATAAAGTTAAATGTCTCCCAAAGTACATTACGCTGTAGTTATGATTGGGCTATTAGATTGTTTTATTACCTTAAAGGATTAGTGTCATCGGAGCGTAAGAATTTCTTTTTAATCGCCGTCCGGCAATGCTGGCCGCGATGTCCCAGCCACCGCACCGGTGGGAAACATTTCAACGAATCCGGCGTGGTTGTAAGGACCTTTTGAGGGCACCGAGCACCAGTATTTTTTATGACAATTATGTGGAGGCTATTCATTAACCGGTTTAAATTCAGGGACGTAATTCTAAACCTCTGTTCGACTACCGTGACCGTTTGGTCCTTTTTATGCTAGTTTGAACCAACAGAGGCGTAGGGCCAATAAAATAATGTTACGGTTCTTTTAGTTTTACATGTAAACTAACTTTATTGAATCAAGTGCTCTATTATTTATATGACATAATTCTTGCAGATCTGTTTTTCGGGCTTCATATTATTGAGGCAAGGGAATAAGGCTATAAATATCTAATAATACTAATTAAATAAAGCCATATTATAACTCGTTTAAAAGGTAGCGACAGTAATTGCACTTTAAGAATAGAGTTTCCAGAGACTGAATGTTAAATATGAACCTTGCGTAGGCGAATCAATCGTTGAAACAGACGACATATGTTGCGTACGGACCAGGCCAACGAAAGCCAACGAATGAGATTCGGCGTTGGATACCGAACATTTGTTGGCCTTCGATGAGACGTACATATTACATTTGATGTTAGACGTAAACGTTCGTTGGGCGTGAATCCGTATTTTTCAACGGCGGCAGCTATGTTTATCAATAAAAATAATTTGTCGTTTGACCACTCTTTTTTTTTTTCATTCGCCATGTTAACTACCCAAAAACGGCATAAACACGTACACTGCCTTCATTGTCTAAAACGCACCGTCCATTCGTTGGCTGTTGGTATCTAGTACCAACCGTCTACGCTGCATTCGTCGATTCCGTTCATTTCTATTGACGTTACCAACACTCTATCGGATTGCAAGCGACAAACCTTCGTTGATCTTCGTCAAACCGTCCAAACAGAACTAAAATATACAAACAAACCCATTCGTTTGCTTTCGTCGGCTCGCTCTATACGCAGCAATCGCAAGCGAATTTCAACAAACCTTCGTTGGCCGTCGTCAAACAATCCAAACAGCACTACAAATATCTCATCGAACCCATTTGTTGGCTTTCGTTGGCCCGGTCTGTACGCAGTGATATTATCTCTAGCAATATCACTACTGAGCTAGCCATCGAACGTAAAACCTATGACCTATTCGGGTAAAACTAGATATCGATTTTTTTAGTTTTGTGGTTCCACAATCTGCCTAATGGACAATAAATATTTCTTATGATAATTATTATATATATGACATATAGAGAAACATTAAGTGATTTTCTGTATAAAATCTTTGATTCTAAATCTTACTCTATAGTTTATATACGTACATTGATCTCCATTAATTAGTCTATGTTCTTCACTATAATGTCGTACATTGAACTGAATAGCAAGTACATTGGATTGCACTAAAACTCTTTCAAAGTACATTACACAAACACTTTGAATTACATTACTTAGGTGTTCTAAAGAGATATCGTCCTGTATTACTTCATTAGAGACATAGTAAACATCGACAATTGTACGCAATACTTTTTTTAAAACATTTGAATTATGGCTACATTAAGCCTGCTAGCATAGTAGTTGGATTCGTCCAGATTCACTCATTTTAACCACTTTACAGTAATTATTATGAATTGAAAATAGAGTAAAATTAATAGAATATCGTGGAAATCTAGAATAAAATGGAATTACCCAGAATTATGACTAATTTATTTGGTATAAATAACAGATCAATCAATTAAAGAGAGATAATAAAAATAACAGATAAGACAAGCGATAAGGCAAGAAATTTGCAAATTTATAGATGAATTGACGTATATTGGCATAATAATTATTTTTATCACATTTAATTTAAAACATTGTATGCATATTTCTATATATCTTTGCAATTATTTTCAAGTATTTGAAGATAACCGTATGGTAATAACGTCAAATTATTTCTAAGGTATGTAGAACAAATTTTGCTACTTAGAATTTCATTCCAATGTACTAAAATTAACAATGAAGTAAGTACGAGTGAAGGTCGGATAGGAATGCCGATCTGCTAGCAACACTTTCGCACTCCTAAGTTGCCAATAACTTCAGTCATAATTAAAATAGTTAAAAATGTTCTTTCTTGACCATATTTATTTCCCAGTTTTATCACCGAATAGTTATCTCATATTTCTCAATTTGAAAAAACTACTCGGCAGTGAAAATATTACTTTTAACAATGAGGTAATTATCGAAATAACTAATATTAACTTATATTAAAACATTTTTGATACAATATAAAAATGTTTAACTACATATCTGTATATATTATGTAAAAATTGTACTACATAATCTATATTCGAATATCCTTTAAAACGATATTGAAACTGTCTAGAACTTGAGATGAACTTCAAATAATAATTTAACAATGAAAAACAAGCGAAAAGCATAATTACGAGCGTAATGACCTAAAAGAAGCTAAAAAGCTAATGCACACAATTAATAACCATTTCTAGAAAACGCGAAATATGAAAGTAATATACAATAAGAATGGATTAACGACTAAACAGATGTCTTCAATATAACAACCAAATTACAAAGTTTACTTGTTATTACCGAAAAGATCGTTTTATTACAAACTCCAAACAATACAGATATTAAATTTTCGTCGGTTTATTCCTTTGTTTCAACAAGCCAACTTTGATCTGCTTTTATACCGATTAAGATACGTCCAAACCTTATAACAACGTGTATTTTGTCTACAAATAATTACAAAACATTGAAGATTCGTGCGCTTTGCCCAAGTGTGAGTACAAATAAATGTTTAAACGATCATGAAACCAAGAAATAAAATAAATAGGCGACGGCAATGTGGATTAAGTGTTGACCGATGGCTTCGGTTGAGGGGCTATCTGCGGCGCCAACTTGTTAAATGAGGAAGTAATGATGTCGGGAATTAAGACGTTCGATGTCTGCCTCCTGTGATCTGGTTTATTTTTTGTTAGTGTTGTTATTAAATTGGGTTAGAGACTATAAGAAAACGAACGCAGATTTTCACATCAGCTCACATGTAGGTCAAGTAGCATAAAATCTGTTTTGTAAGTTTAAATATTTTTAATTCCTACGCCATTTATATTAACAATGCAAAAAAGCATGGAAATTTTGACCAACGCATCAATATAGCGGATAGAGTCATAGATCCGCTCACATTGCTACTAAAACGTCACGGGTTTCACTCGCCACGAAATTCTGATCCTATCAATGAGCTATTTCTGATAAAATGGTGAATTATCAAAAACATATGTAACTTCAAGAAACATATATCCTTGCATTGATAGCTCGTATTTGATAAAGAAGATTTCCTTAAAATCCAGTAATCATGAAATAAAATATAAACAATAAATCATAATAAAATTTTGTCGAATGGTGACTTCTCTGGTGTAATGTTGTTAATTGTTTTTAAATTATACAATGCAGGTTCATATTTTTAGCTCAATTATATAAAATAAGTCTAAAATAAGTTATACTTAATATTAAAGATTGTTGTAATATAATTAAAAAAAACCAAAACTGAACCATTATTTAAGTATTGATCATAATATCAAATCCTAAAATCATGAATTGTTTGTATAACTATAAATATTTGTAAACAGTATAAGTAAGTTCAAATATATTATTAAAGATTATTTAGAATAAAATGAAACTAAAAAGTAAATTATTAAAATTATCATAAAATGGTGTATACTCTAATAAACTTTTTTAAATCAAATTTTAATATATTTTTTACATTATCAATTGTTACTGCATGTCATATATAAGTCGTAATTGTTTATTTTTGGTGAAATGGAGGCATCGACTTGATATGTTTCTCTTTAAAAAGAGAAAATATTAATATATTAATAATATTCAAATGGTATGAATATTTTGTAATGATATTTACAAGACAGGATGTACATAAAGGATATCAAAGAACATAAAAGATCATAAGGAATACCTGTCTGATGAAATATAAGCTATTTCGTAAGGTATCCTCTTACACCCTGTAAAATACATACCATAAAAATACCATGCACTTGAAAAGCATCTCGTTGACGCCTTCGACTGCCAAGCACTCTTATGTATGCGGCACCGTCCTTATAATGACGGTTTATGACATCATTTGAACCGTGTAACCATGCTGTATATCGATGATAAGGCCGAAAAAAAATAAACGGCTCCGAGCTAAATTCAACTGCTACTTTCAAAAGACCGCCATGGAAAAACAGGCGTAATTTTTATGTCACCCACCACCTATAATCGTAAATCTTCCTTTTTATATGCCTCTCAAACACATGCAAAGCGTTTATGAAACACAATTAATTTAAATTGATCGGAAAAGAAGGAATCACCGGGAATTTATACAGCCTCATATTTTTCCTATAATCTCTATTTGGAAAAAAACATATTCCATTTTTAGAGAAATCTTATGTAGTGAAATCGATTGTGTCAACTCACTCATAATTTTTCAGTCAATAGTTTCCAATTATTTATTATATCCCATGTTTTCATGCATTTTTAAACCAACCGCATTATAAATAAGTCGCTGCCATCTGTGATGAGTAGAGAGTATTATCACGTTTATTTTTCTAGTTATTTATAACGTATTGCATATTAGCGCCACTAGATGTCAGATACGTAGCTAAGAAATAATTTTTGATAGTACAGAGTAATTTACATAAAAAACAGGAACGTGAACAAAATTCATCAATGCTATTTTCTATATTTTATAGTAGATATGTTTTTGTTTGATAAGTTATGTTTTTTTTATACTACATTGCTTATTCTCTATAAATTGATATATAATTGAATATAATTAATTATATAATAATATATTAATTATATAATAATATAAAAAATAAAAATGAGAGTTTGGTGAATTTGAACTGTTGTTACAATATGAGAACTAAAAAATCTAGAAAAGAACAATTCTTAAAATAAAATTCCTAGTTTATATTATTACTTACTTTTTATAAACATTTTGGAAAAAATTACGAAGACAGTAGTTGGTGTGATTTATAAGTTATTATTTACAAAAATTAATATAAACAAGCTAATTTAAATGGCTACCATGTTTAATATTCGAATAAGTTATCAGCTCACAAAGTATTTCTGAAAATATATACACAATAAACTATTTATCAAGTATGAAGTTTACAAAGATAATGGAATTAAAAAATGTGTACAAAAAAAAATATAAATTTCATGCAACTTCACCCTTTAGTGTCGCCGAGAGCCATCTGCTCACGATAAAGAGAACTAACGTCAAAAATATATGGTACGATGTATTCCCGCTAGATGCCAGCATAAGGTAAATTGATTTAGAAATGAATAAAGTAAAAAATTAAAACTGTAAAAAAGTATAGAAAGTTTGCTATACAAAATAAACAAATATTTCGAAAATTCATTTAAATGAGGGATTATTTTTTAACGTAATAATTTTCATGGCATAAATTTAGGACAATCCTTTGGTTTTTGCAGTCAATGATCTCTGCTATACTTTTCTAGAGTTCTTTCAATAAAACAGGGAATGCACGTCATCAACATTTATGACGTCAGAACATCGTAATGTTGGAGCATTAACTTAGAATTTGGTTTACGTTTAATGGTTTATAACCTCTAAATATTATCATTAATGTTTTGATGAATTTTGTACACAGCGTGGACCAGACATTTGACAACAGTGTGGAGCCGTACCAATATAAATCAAATTTTATAAACTGATTCGTTTACACATCATTCTGTCTCTTTTTAACCATCACGAGGATTTAACGCAGAGTGTAGAGTGATTAAAGAATTGATCCTTGTCAAAATTTTATTCCTAAAATTATTAAAATGAGTGAATATAGTATAAAACTAAACTAAGATAATAATTTATATACTCTATCAAAAACTATACATTGGCCATAACGTATGTGCTCGATTCGACTGGACAAAAAAAGTAAATATCGAGTGGTGGAAATAAGCGGTGGCCATAAGCGAAAATAGGAAATTTCACGGACGAGAAGGTAATAAATGTGCCGGGCGGTAGGAAAAGTTTCAGCGCTAAACGACGGGACGACCGAACAAAGGCTAATCCGCAGGGGCTGAATCAAATCATTCCCATTGAGCCCGCTATTTGTCCTCGGCTTGGTGCCGTTTACACCACTTGCTTAGATCTCTTTATGATCTCACACTGATTCTTTTATCGGGATAACCAGTGGCGCACCCCGATTCATTTATTCCTAATTCGATTTTAATTAAAAATGGTCGGACTTATTATGAAACAGCGAAGCATTTAATTAAGAGTGTTTTTAAGAGGTATTGAATTTGACAGATCGGATGGTTGATGTTCATTTTGTATTACCTTTCTATCGTAAATACACTGATGCCTGATGACAACGCTTTGAAACTATATTCACCCACAAAGACTGGAACCCACGTCAGGCTTACAAAATACAGCTTGCCCACAAATTGAAGCCGCCTTTGCACCACAGCTTAGTATGCTTTATCTGCTGATTGTTGTTAATGTATAATTTTTCAAAAACAATGCTAGTCAGAACAATACAGTTAATGGTAAATTGAGCTGTCGCGTCAATGAGACGACGTAACACGTCATACAGCTCTTTCCTTAACCGTTTTTTCAAATTTTCAAAGCTTAACGCTACAAGAACATGCATGTAAGAGAATTTTCTAAAAATTTTAATTATTTCGGAGATATAGCTGTTTCATTGAAGCAGCAAATGAAAGTTTTAACTGGTGTTTCTCGAAAATGCTTTTTTCAAGATGGTTGACATGACATGACAAGTTTTTCACTGAACCAGAAATTTGCGAGCCTTAGATTTTTACTATTTTTAAAAGCTGGGAAATGACAAGCCCTAATTTGTTAAAAGATCTCTCTAGATTAAAAATTTTCTTTGTTTTGATTTTCAGATTACTAGAAAGATTGGAATCCTGTCAACGAGAAAGCGTCATCACATTATCAGCCTGTAATGTTTTGGATTTTTAATTTTTTAACTTTTTGTTGTTCTTTCACGTATTCTTTAAACATTAATAAATATCTAGTAAAAATGACTAGTTATAAATTGTTTGCTTATTTATTTTACAAGAAATACCTAAAATTCATGCTTCTAGACTAGAATACCCTTTTAACGTCACTCGACTATTCTTTTTCAGTTTATGTAATCACGCTGGTCTACTTCGACAAGACAATATTCTTGCAAATATCGAAAAGCTTTACTCAAAATTTAACTTTATTTTATTTCATTTTAACAATAAATCAATTATACATGTTAAACAACAATATTTCATAAACACTGCAACACGAAATTAAATACAATAAACATCTACCAATAAGAAGTATCGAGTGAGATGATTATACACGCCACTGGCTGAATAGGTGAAATGGATGATGCTGGCCCTCAAATCTCCCTTATCAAATTGACTAGATAGGAAGGCCGTACAGGGGTGGGAAACATCCTAGTGTCACTCTTGTGCGACGACGTAAATAGTTCCTCTTTTATTTAATTTTCGGGTGGAATGATCTGCAATTCACTCTCACCCCTGCTACTAACTGGTTAAATACTAAATGAAATATTCACATAAATAGGTGATATATATCGACACATATATTTTTACAATAATAATCTCTTTTTTTTTCTTATTTTCTAAAGCGAATTTATTCATACAAATTTCAAACAATAATATAAAAGTTTAATAAAATGATGTGTCGATAATATTTTGACACTTCTCTGGTAAAACCATAATTCTATCACTGTGGAACTTCTAAGATTTCTATACGAAAAACTCACAATTTGTGCCTGTCCCCAGTCTTCTATGGTATATTATAATAATATTTAAATGTTTTATTATAAACAATAATAATATTTGTTTTCACAGAGTAATAACTTTTAATTGTGTAAAGAAAAGGTACTATCTTATCTGAAATAACGCTTTACCTTATTTTTTACCTATCCTTTAACCTTATATAAACATACATAATTTCTTACTTTTCTGTATTAAACATTAAAACTAATCCACTGAACAACTATTAACATACTTCTAACAATTTTTACCACTGGTGCTTATCTAGCTCTAGTTCAAACAGTAGTTGCAGTTCATTTTTATTCTGTAATTATTTTCCTCTATTTTATTGGCATTAGTATTGTTGTGAATACATTGTTTTCTTCTATTTCTATTTGTTTTGTCAATGTTAACATTTCAGCGCTATAGGAATATCAACAATGTTTTATTTTTAATTATTTTCGAATGCAAAGCGAATTTCTAATCGAAATATTGTGGTTTTATATGGTAGTTAAAACAAATTATAGAGTTTGACAAGTGATTTGGGTACTTTTTCTAGCACCTTCGTAAAATGCATTTATAATTTTACATATATCTCTACTATTATCAACGGACTTGTTAACGAATAAAGACAATGTAAAGAGAATAACACAGGTGTGCAACAAAAGATTTAAAGTTGTTTAGATTTTGTGACGTAATCTATATGTTTTTGGATGTGTTGAGTCCGAAAATGCCTTCCTTTTTTCATAGGATGACACTTTTCTTGAAAATTTAGATAAAACTATGTTATTACGCTGAACCATGCAGGATCGCTTAGAATGTTAAATGTTGTCCCACAATTTGTAATGGCCGTAAAGTGCTAGTCTACTAATATAATGAGAATTAAAAATGTGATGTAAAAAATGTAAAATTTGGTGTGGACTTTAATAGAACATTGTAAACAATAATTGAGCAAAGTGAGTGGTTCATTCTAGCCTCATAGATAGACAAGCCTCATTCCTAAAGCAACTATTAACAATAACGATATTCCGATAATGTTGCATATATAAACAAAGTTTTGAAACGAGAGGAATTCCACGCGTCGCATTCGAAGCGGTATTTATTGTTCTCTCGCAGTGGCTATGCAAATAATGGCGCACAAAGTCCGGAATATTAGCGCCGCCGGCCACAGAGATGTTCACCATTACATATTACGACTGAGTTTTAGCTTTGTTCTCTTACTGGAGCCCGCTGTCGGCAAACATTCATTATTGCCCTTCCGAAGTTTCTCTGTTTTCATTTTACAGCTCTACATCAATAAAGGTATTATTTGTTTCGTTTTGAACGATCAGTCAGTCCATATACTCCATAAATATTATACCGTCGTATATATATGTCCTTATCATTTTGGCATTTTAACGTATTATTAAAAACATTTCTTTAGTAAAGTTAACATTAATCATAATCTATTAATATGTAGAATGCATAACTGATCAAAAAGGGAAATAGTCGTGAAATTTATTAGTAAAATTCAGCCAATTTATTACTATCGACACTGCATTACCACTTCTCTGAAGACCATGACCATAAGAAAAGTTGAGGTTTCTCAGTGAATTTTTTACATTCTTTATATTTCTATATACTAACACTATCGATATGCTCTTTATGTTGCTGGAGTTCTTTAATCTTTTCAACATTTAAATGAAAATTACCAAACTACAATAAGATATATACAACAGGACTTTTTTTCGCAATTTTGTTATTTTGTCACTTTTTTCACGCTAAAATTACGTTTATTATTATTCAAACATCATAATTATATTTGTATCCACAATAATAGAGCTATCTCCAGAATTTTTTTTATTTGTTCATTATTTTGTTTATATTTCTAATTAAATTATCTATACTGGGTATTAATGAACCAAATCACAACACTAATTTTCTTTAAAACGGCGGCTGTTTCTATGCCAAGTTTTTCAATAAGTTTTCGGAGCGCCATTTCCTCAAATAATAGAGTTAAAAATTCGGCTGCTTTACAAGTATAAGATGTCCAAATTTGTATTTAAATCTGCCTACTCAAGTATTTGAAGTTATCCTGCTAGTATTTTTTAAGAATATTTTTTTAAGAATATTTTTTTTCTAATAGCAGTTTATAGGCTATGAAAGGTCATACTTAGATGGTAAAAACCATGGCTTGAAAATAGAGAGGTTTGTTAAAAAGTAGCAAAATTTAGAGATTAGAAGAATTAGTAGAATCTCATAGTTCAGGAAAACATATTCCAGTGCTATTTTCAATAATATTTAAAATATGTTGTGTTTCGTTTCATCATTCTAGATGATTCTTGGGTTTAAGGACGTTACCTTAAATTAATATACTAGTATTTGGAAGAAACAATTTTATAGCTTCCAAGTTAATTAATCTCTAGAAATTTTCTAAGATGCCAGTATGAGTTTTTAGAGCGCAGATGAAATTGTATTCCAATACTAAATAATAAAGCAATAAACTCATATTATTATTACAATATTTTGGAATAAATAAATACAAAAGATCACAAAAAATACTACAGTTACAGAAGATAAAAGGATTTGTCCATCAAGACTTGCTGAGTATCCTAATGTAGCAAATTTTTATCGACTCCAGTCTCCAAAACTCCACTAACTAATTTTTTTTCCAAAACGTTTCTTTTAAAAATAATACTTGATGCAATAACACCATGTAAATTTATGAAATATACATTAAAGATATTTTATTTTCTTTATTTTTAAAGATAATGTTCAACATTAATGCAAATAAAAAGTAATTGTTTTGAATAGACATTTATTTATATGAGCTATTTTAAAAGAGTTTTTGTAATAAAAACAACTATCACAAAATCAGTGATATTTAAATATTTGCCTATAAATGAAAATTTATTGATATTCTCCAAATATATCTAAACTCGGTTTACAAACAAAATGAATACATTACAAATTCTAAAATATGTTATTCAAAGATTGTTACAACAAATAATTGAAATGTAGAAATGGAAAACAAAGATGTGTAATTTAAGATTTAAATTCGATTATGTTCTCTGTCGAGATGATGTAACGTCTTTGTCACATCACTCTGACTGCCAGAACTCCAACTGGGATGTGGAATAATTTCGAGTTAGCTGTCCTGATTTCCCTCCGACGGTGGGGGTTGAAAGGCGGGGCACCGTCGCCCAGATGTTATCATTAGTCAGTGGCCTGAAATGGGCGGAGCCGGCTTCTCTTTTGTTTGCAAGGTAAATAATATTTTGAACAATATATACACCTTTGTGGAGCTTAGAATGAGCAAGGCAAAGACAGGGTGGTAATAAGATATTCTAAAGAAGAGGGGAAAAAGTGGAGCTGCGTTGACATTGTTGTAGTTGTTAAATCAAAGTCAAAACAAGGTATTTTGAAAAAAGGTCTAATATTTGTGTTTTATGCCTTATCTATAACTGAAATATCGATGATCTTAATTTATGATTTATATACAAAAAGTTACAGAATTTACTGTTCGAATAGTAAGAGAGTTCTCATACAACTAGTACAGAAACAACAAATATGTTTAAGATTGATTAAATCTGAAGTAGTAGTTATGTCTGTAGAAGTAGTTATATTATATTGAATCAGTTCTATTGTATGCCGACGTTAGACAAACCAAATTAATAAGAATTGCAAAGGAAGGCAGAAGAGACAAAACTAGATAATTTTTATGATTATTTCTGTCAATCGTATAGTAATCACTGCAACTTTTTCCATAATTTGGAAAGGAACTTAATTCAGACTGACATTTTTTTATGTAAAAATTTCCTTACTACTAACCCCCTATTTAATATAAGAAATGGGGTAAGATACGTCTCTGGAATGGTGCGGCATCTTGGAGAAGCGATCACAGTCTGAACGCCACTGCGGATTTCGGTATGCATAACTATGGTTTAAGATTAGAATGTGAAGGGTTGTTATATTAGATTCATCCACTCGGTAGCCTCGCTCGACTACCCTCCTGGAAATAATGCGAAATGCTTTCGCTTCCTCTTTTGTTTCGTTTCGCTATGGTTTTGTTCGCAATTTTAGCTTCGCTCCCGACAACTTTATTCTCGATTTTACAGGCGTGATAAAACTGTTTTATTTGTCGTCGACGGCGACGTCTTCGCCAACAACCCCACCTCCCTTATTAGATTAAGATCGTTATTAATCAAGGTTTTAGCTAAATGTTCGACATTTCTATTGCCTCTTCTCCCTGCTTATTCTTCTCACTCTCCCTCTCTCTCTTTCATTATATATATCATCAGTTCAGCTCGTGTAACGACAAGGAAAAGACAAGGAAGTTAGACCTGAAGATGGCAGAGGAGGTTCTTCTAAAGAGTAGAAGCGGATGAACACACGGAACAGTAAACTACAGTAGCGTATAGAACTCGTGGAAATAATCGTCATTAGACTATCTATGATATAATTGGAGCTTTGACCGATGATTTTCTGCCATTTCTTTGGCAAAAGCCAAAATTTCATCGCCGAAGAATTTGAAATTGAGGTTTCATGTTATCAGTGAATATCATCTTGAATGAAGTCCCTTTAGAATTCGGCTTTGAAGAAAGTTTTGCTGAGACCGAAACTAAGAGCAGTCGAACGTGACAAGGTCCAGGCTATAGAGTGGACGCGTAAAAAAATCCTGTAAACTGGTTCGATGTTCTTTCGTTCCAGCTAGTAATTCGCAAATAAAACTCTGTCCATCACATTTTTCTTAGCTTCCAGTCTTATGTAAATGGCCCAAAATAGTTTAATTGCCAATTCTGCACAAATGTTCCGAAATGAATATGTCGATCTACTAATATATTTTAAAGATTTTTTATCGATTGGCCGATCAAGGTTATATTCGTCTTTAACACCGAAATATACATGATACAGTAGAAAAGTTACAGTACATTAGCATGCATTGAGTAGTGCACTCATCACCACTACTCAATGCCACACAATAAAATGAACAAGAAAAATAAGCGGAAAATAGCTTTCTGTGTTCACCAATTTTAGAACACAATAACTATTGACTCGGTAAACGCGCTATAGTATGATTCAATTTAGTATTAGTAGGGACATGCTACTTTAAAGCTACTTATTAAATAAATCCGAAATTACTCTTTATAAGGACAAAATATAACCGCTAATAATAAAAAAAAACAGGTAATTTTATAACAACATACATAAACAAATTTATAACATTTCAACAAATAATGATTTTTCATGTTCTTCAACAAGTTGGCGGACTCATATGAACACCCATGTTGAACCCATGCTTCATTTTGTATGGAACTCAAGAAGGCTCGGTACATATTAGGTCTTCTCAAAAGTGTTGTATGATGTGACTGACAGACAGGAGAGGACATAGGTCTTTATTTGTTTAAATTATTTGGATTTCTATCACAACGTAGGTATATTTAATTTCCCAATCGTGCGTGGAAATATTTTCTGGTGTGTTACAGTGTGGATAATCATTTACATTTATTTGACCTTCAGAAGAGGTTAATCCTGATTATCAATTTTCAATTATAACTCAAAAGTTGATTCCATCAAGATTTTATGGTAGTTTTCTACAATCTGCCCCTTTTTTGTTGTGATATTAGATGATCTAACTTTTGTTATAGTACGTGGAAAAAACAAGTCTGTGATTCAAGTGAATTTCAAGGTTAAACATCTTTCAACAATCGTCATCTATTTTTAAATCGAGTAAGGGCCATTTGCGCTGAATTATTATTTTGTTTTATTAATTCGAATAAATATGTGGATAAAATATAATAATTGCTTTAACAGGGACTAATCATTCATGTGACGAAGATGCTTTAAATCAATTCATCAATATGTCATCAATAAATACCTGAAAACAGCTTAGTTATAAGAGAAATTGTGATGCTGATCACCTTTTGTCATAGTTATTAACTTCTAATAAAAAGTCTACATTTTGGGATCTACAAGTGTCTAGTATTGTTTTTAAATTAAATGTTTACTGCAGTTTTTTAAGTAGATGATTATCTGTTCTTCAGTAGTGTATATCTCTATAACATAAATATATTTATAACGATTTATTTTTTATTGTTTAATATTGTAGTATTATTTAAACAAAAACAAAATTTTATTAAAATTGCACTGGGGGATTTTGTTATTTTAAATTATTAATGTATACCATTATCAGTCATATAAACAAACATCATAAAAGCTGTAATAAAACGAATTTTTAAGGCTTCGTTTTGTTTTATGTTTAAACTATATTTATTCACAATAAAAACATTTGTTTTAACTTATAGCCATATACGTTTTATTAACATTTTATTATACTTATTACGCTAATACAGATTAAGCATTATTATATTTAATGCATGTTGTTATTCATGTTTCCTCCTTTATTTATCTTATCATCTTAGAGAACAGTTGTTCTTTTTGAATGTGTATATAGCAAAACAAAATGGAGATCTCCGGAAGGAAAAACATATATATCTACTCTATATTATAAAGAATTTCAAACGCAAATCTAATTAAACTAGGCATGTATCGATACCGATATTCTACTACTTAAAAGCATCAAACAAGGTCACTGTGGAGATTTTTTACTGAATAGAACTTCTACATGTCTACATGTTTTACAGTAGAAATCTAATCAAATACGTATTGCCCATCGGACAGATTGTGGAATTGATAAAATTAATGGAAAGAATAATTTAAAAAACACATTTTTCTAATTTATTTTCGCTACATAAAAAAACAACTTTACCACGCCAACACTTATGCCAAACATAATCCAGAATTATAAGACACAGCCCTCGTATGACACAAATTAAAGTTAAATTAATCATATCAACAAAACATGTTAAAAGTGATACCAAAAAAGTCTACAGTCAAATTTTACTCGGATAAAATGACTTTATATTATTTAAATACTGTTTCAAACCCAGCAGCAACAAGTTAAACATTGTACATGATTTAAATATGAACAAAATGGTTTTTTTCGAGTGGCAACATTTTATTTTTAGCGCTTCTAGTGGAAAATGTATAGAATAGTCGCTAACCAGGCGATTCAAAATGTTTTTGCTTTATTATTTGAACTGAATGGGATTAAAACAAATATTTCGTAATATGTAAAATTGTCGGCGGCTGAATATCAGAGTAAACTTAATGAATTTATTACGCAGATAAACAATATTTGTTCGTTTATAAGATTATTAATAAGTATTTACACTAATTCTTTAAAGAAAAAATATGTAAGAACGATTTAAAAATATTTAATTTTTCAATAAATACTCTTATATTTGTAATTAAACCCAACATGCTTTAATTTTTAACGACCACATGCATTGCTCATCCAAATTTAATATCCAACGTTACTGATAACAAGATATATCAATAAATATGTTTGTTTCTCTAAGACGATACTTAAAGGCAAAGCAATGATTACGGATTTTATCCCATTAACATCAAACTAACCGATGTTTAACATTTCAAATATACCTTATTATATGGCGCACTCAACTTCTTATATGAAAAACAATCATAAAATATAATTGAGTAAATCAGATCAGCTATCCAGAGGTCTATTGAGAAATAACAACGATTACGTTGAAAAATAGATATTTCAATTGCAGATTATATATTAGGGAACAGTCCTACACCTGATTTTGACGAATATGCTGATGTCAAGCATCAGCTCTAAGGAAGTAATCATTTTTATCTTAAATATTGTAAGGATATATTGAAATATTTTGGCCTCAACTTATTATTTTGGATGAAACTCATTTTGGTCTCAAAAATTACGTAAAATAAAGGAACGGTGAGATTTGGTTTTGTATTATATTGGCCTGTACCAGAAAAATTATATTCACGAATCAGTTTAAACAATAATCGTTTAGAAATCTTCACTGCTGTGGTTTCAATTGTATCAATAAAAGAAATACTAATAATTTTATAAAATGTTGTTTGTATATAAATTGTATTATATTAATAAATAATTTTTATAGAACACAATTTTAAAAACACTAAAAACAAAGTACTATCAACAGGATTTTAAGAAAATACCTTTTAAGAAAATAATCTATTAAAAACTGAAACTCCTATTGTAACATAATATTACTTTCTTGTATTATTATATTATGCCCTTTGATGTGCAGTTTCTTAAAATATTGAGTATTAGAGGTGATAAGGTTATAAGATGGTAGAAGGTGAGTATTAAACATTTAATCTATTTATTTTTTATGGATTACAAAGTTTTACTACACAATGCGCTATTAAACTTCTCATATATGGTCCAAGTTATTAAATTAAAGGACAAATAGACATTTTGTTGAAAAGTAACTCAAAACATGGTAATATAGCACCTGGAGAAAATTTTCCCAATACATAATATCTATTAGAAATTACTCCAGAAATACAGGCAAGGTGACGCTCAAGTACTACTTTGAGTAAACAATTGACCAAATTGTATGACGGTTGCACCGCTTCTTTCACAGCTTAGCCTTGGCTTCTGTTATAAAGGGTTTCGCAGTCACAGTCATTCGCTTGTTATAACCATTGCAAAACAAACCCTATAATACACTAATACATAACCAATAAGAATTGGCACGTAAAGTGAGCAATACATACGAATTGCATGATTTATTTTCATATCATCTCCTGTTTATTGATATCAAAATGCTCATAATTTCTAAGGTATAAATTTTTAGGCCATAATGACACGAAATTTATGGAAATAATGTAAGATATTATAAAGATACAAAAAAGAAATACTTTGGTTAAAGAAGAATGTAAAACCCTGAACGTCGGCATGGGGGGAGGGTGGGGAAAAATCGCGATACAATTATGCGGATCGAATAACGCGCTCGACGAGAGATCGAAACCATCGTCATCGCAATAAGCCGCATCTGTGCCGTTCCTAAAAGCGCGACGAAATTATTTGTCGAGTTGGGGTCGAGGCGAAATACGCAAGAGACGAAGGCGAAGCCCCAAAAAAATCAATCGACGTTCAGGCCGAACAACAATCGTGCTTCGGAAACGTGCAAATCTCTACGTAAACCTAATACCTTAGGGGTGAAGTGGGCGGGACGCTGGCACCGTAAGGGGCGTTGCCTCATCCCCACTACCACCGCCGACCGCTTTGTTTTCTCACATCGTTGCCGGAAATGTGGTGGCTTGAACCATCATTGTTCTTGCCAAGATAATATTGGTATAACATTTCCAGAAAGCAGTCGTTGTCGATACAGTCCTCTGGACCGTTACGCACCGTCATCCCCCGTCTGGTTCCGACACATTGTGTGCTTGTGCGTGCATCTGTGTGAGTGTGTGTTGGGCCCGAAACTACGCCGCCTTATCTCTTATCTCTCTACCTCGATGTACAGTGATTTAAAGATAACATTCTTGATAAATACGCTCATCCGCTCCGCACCGTTGATCAGTCGCCGTCTCTTCGTACCAGTCCCAGCGAACCCCAGTTCGATATAGTAGTGGTGTGTGCGCGTGATATCGTGTGTGTCCAACTAAATGTTAGCCATGGACGAGGATTGTCGTCACCTGACGACGGACATCATCAAGGAGGGCGACATGCTCGAGCAACGATACCCCATGACGGAGAGTCCGTTGGATCTGCGCGGATCCGCCGAATCTCAAAGCACCATCAAAACCGAAGACGCGTTCAAGGATAAATCGATGAAGAAACCAGGACAATTGATAAAACCCCCATACTCATACATAGCACTGATCACGATGGCTATATTGCAATCGCCACAGAAGAAGCTCACCTTGAGCGGAATATGTGAATTCATTATGACCAGGTTTGCGTATTATCGAGAAAAATTCCCGGCATGGCAGAACTCCATCAGACACAATCTCTCGCTGAATGACTGTTTCATTAAAATTCCCCGGGAACCTGGTAACCCGGGAAAGGGAAATTATTGGACCCTCGATCCTTTGGCTGAAGATATGTTTGATAACGGAAGCTTCCTGAGGAGACGGAAAAGATATAAGAGACCGTCTCCCAGCTTGATGATCCGGGACCATCACGCGTCGGCGATGGTGGCTCAATTTCTCCAAAGCCAAGAGAATTATCACAACAGCTTGTTCAATCATCCGAGTCTCCACAATCCCTATCCGTACATACCGGGAATTCCCACGAACTTGCCCAGTGGACTCCCGCTTATCAGTCCCATGGACTTATCCAGATTCGGCATCGGTCCTCTGGGACTTATCGCCCAGCCCAACATCTGCAAGCCAGTGCCCGTGCAACCGACCAGCGTCACACCAGTGTCAGATACTGAAGACTACGTCCCGACGGACATTCACAAAAAATCGAAAAACGGATTCTCGATAGATTCCATTATCGGCAACGAGAGCAGCAAGAGTAGCAACAAAACCGATCTATCGAGAAGGAGTAACTCTCAGAGTCCGGATATCCCGCTGCCTCGAATACACAATCCTAGCAGCGCGTTCTCACCGCTAGCCTCTTCGGAAGACTGGACAAGATGAAGCGTCCTTCATTATCCAGAATCTGTTCTAATGTAAGACCAAAGATATAAATAGACTGTAATGTGATTATTTTGTTGCAATATTTATTATGTAGATTTAGTCGACGCTCTAGATTCGAACTAAGTGTAGTATCTGTAGATAAAATCTCACTAGGATTGTATTATATATTGTATATTCCAAAAATTCCTTTATACTGTGTATATATTTATACATAAAATGTAACAATTGAAGACAATTAGTTTAAGATGTTTAAAATTGCCCTTTTAGTTTATATTTGTGTATATTTGGAGATTTCATGATCTAATAAAAAACTTACCAAGAACATTTGTTTCATTTATTGCTATTCATTTAACTATAATATATAAAAGTAAAATTTTGCATAATTTATTTTATTAAAATAACAGAGAACGAATAACAAAAAGTAATCATCAAATTTTTTTTAGTTTGAATTTTTATTGCAGTTATTTCGCAAAAGAGTTTATTTCATATCCGGCCCATTTCTTCTTTTTTCAGGATATCTTTTGCAGATTACCAACTGAATTATCTCTTCTCCAATAGCATCTTATATTTCCTGATAATTGTTAACATACACTTTTCCGCTATTAAGTATAAATAAATTATGGTGAAATATAAATTTTAAAAAACTAATTATTAATTTATTTGGAGTGAACCTACAGCTTAACCTACGGGAGTTGCCCAGTTGATCCAGCCTGACTACTGACATGAGCGGTATTTACTCTTGGTCGCATTTTACACTGTTACCTAGAGATATTTACGATTACAATTACAAACATAAGTTACACCACCCCCATTCCCTAATAGGATTCGATCCCGCGACTATCACAGTACCAGGAAGACTGCACAGAAAATTCTGCCGTCTCCACCATATTTTCATCTAAATAAAACCCTTATAATGTAAGCACTCTCCTCATCACATTTGACAGTCAAACAGAAACGCACCTTTTTACGCAAAATACCAAGACCATATCAGTCACGCTATATAACATTTATACATACATTAATACTACTGTTATCTGTTTCATAATAAATAATATTTATGTGTATATAAACTAATAACATATATAGCTATAGACTGTTAATTTGTAACAACAAAAACACACTACCAAGCCCTTCCAACTATAATAAATAGCTATAAAAAATTACTAATCGCTTAGCGAAATATGCTATAAAAATACGCGATAATACTTGACAAAATATTGTTATTAAGGAGTGTCCATTTTCATTCGACAAGCCATACCAGCTTAAACAGTTTAAACAAAAGCAAATTGATAATTATATATAATTTTAACTGTAGCCGCACTTATTATGTTTCTATAAAATCAGAATTTATTTAAAAAAAGTATTAGGGCTAAATACTGCATTATTACTCATTATTCTAATATTGTCACTATATTATTACATCTATTATTAATTTGTAGTTTGTTGGAAATTATATGAGTCACGAAAAAACCTATAGAGAGAATCACACAATATAAAAAATAATATTGTGATATTTGCGTTGTTATCTTAATAATTTAAAAATGGCGTTTATGTATAAGATGTATAAATAAGTATCTTACGCTCAACAAAATAATTTACAACCAATTAAGTAACGTAAAATATTCTGATTTCTTACATTTTATTTATTCAACCACAAAACCTTCAAGTATTAGCGATCTTGTACAATTTATTTTTTATATCGAGTTTTGAGCAAACGCAGAAATTTGTTTACAGAAATTTATAAATTAAATCAATTATTTTTAGATACACACGATAATACTGACTAAAACGAAGTATAAAGCGGAGGGATTGCTTTGAATAGAAATGTATATATGTGAATTAAGTATTGAATACAAACTATAGCAAATTGATGCAAGTGCTAATCTCAAACCCATCACTTGCAAAAGATGGTATTTTCTTATTATGATTTCTTCCACTATGGGGTCCAATGCTTCGAAATATTTCGATTTTTAACTTCATTGTTTTTGATTGTTGTCAATTGAATATAAATTAGTAAAACATCATCGAAAGCTATCAAATTAACAGTACAGGATGACTTTTAACGACAATTTTATTCAGTAAAATACAAAAATGTATGAATATGAATAACAATTATTTTATATCAGGAACTATCCTACCATCTCATTCATTATTACATATGTATGAGATAATACACGAACAAACAAGCATAAATTATGCTAAGCGTACACAGACGTATGTACTTTATCTAGGAAAAAAACTAAATGTTTTAAAGCGTTCGGCACATATTATGTGCGGATGTGAAGGCTTACAAACAGCGCGGCTACAAATCTGTACGATAAACACAAGCTAATTTCTACATTAGTCCATTCAACTAACATTTATTTAAACATAGCGATTCAACATAGAGGAGAAATAACATTTGTTTTAGTATTCTTGAAGTTGTTAACACCATATCAAAAGGTAAACCAACCTTTCGAGATAAATAGGACGATAGAGTTGGTTCTAGCGCATCTTAGGGTGTTGACACGAATTAACACTTCATCTCCGACGTACCTGAAGCTATGAAGCAGGTTAGGTTTAAATGAAAACCCTTATAATCAAATGGACCTAAACATTATATGCATACTAGCGGGCGCAACCGGCGTCGCCCTGCCGGAACATCTAATTAGTAGTATGTTAATATAATCGTGAAATGTTTGAAAGCTAAAAAAACCATAGAGCTCCATCGCAGCGCCACCTACCAGGTGCAGCTGTGAATCTAAACCATTCTCTAATTCACATAAAGACACAAAAAAATTCATTCAAATCGATCCAACCATAGGAGGAATTCAGTGACACACACAAATAGAAGGATAGTATATATAAATATATATAACAAAGTAAATTACAGCCTGTCTATTCACATACGCATACGATGTAATATCTATTTAAAAAAATAGCAATCTATAAAAAATAACTAAAAACTGCAAATTTCGACATTTCATAGCTCAATAATAGAAATAGCTCATTTCATAACTCAACATGATAAGTCGATAAGCCTTGTAAAAAAAATAGATCAGGAATAAATTAGAATTAGAAAATAGAAATGTGAAATGCCTTAAAGTTTTCACACATAG
Organism: Rhynchophorus ferrugineus; assembly: GCF_030347505.1. Lineage (NCBI taxonomy): Eukaryota > Metazoa > Arthropoda > Insecta > Coleoptera > Curculionidae > Rhynchophorus > Rhynchophorus ferrugineus. The sequence goes on along the minus strand of NW_027472587.1, from coordinate 38,086,098 downwards.
CTTAATTCAACTAATTCAATTTAAATATTTGTTGATGACCTCAGAAACGTTTGTTTTGACAAGTTTGGATCATATTGATATTGCATTTCTTTGTGCAACCCCGTAGTTGCATACCGTAGGTCCACACGTGCTACAAAATTAGTTTATGTAATAATAATTTGTTATAGAGTGATAATTCAGAATTCAGAAGACGTTAGAACTAACCAAGTTAATTAAAAGTCCCAGCTGGATTTCTGCCAACATACACTGAAATAAACATTTTTGAAAACGAATTAAAAGCGCTTTTGTTTCACTTTTGTTACAGTTTTACCATATCCGTGACAAAATACTGTAAACATTGTTTCATATGTATTATGTAAATTATTACACATCCTGACTAAAACCTCAAATAATTACAGTGAGTTTCTTTTTTCGTTTCAACGTTAGCAAATATTTGATATCTGAAAGTATTTTAAACAATATTTTATTAATGTAACGAGTCATAAGAATATATATTATTGTAGCATTAGTATGCATTAGTGTAAATATAACAAATCCTGCAGTGATGTTTTATTTTTTGCATGAAATTCTTAATTTTCATTTTGTTAACATAACGCTAGATTAAATCTACAAAAGAATTTCAGTTTTGACAATTATTGTTTGTTTATTTTTAATGTTTCGTTTTAAGTGTTTTTGTAAAAAAATATGTTTTATATGTATATATTAGTAGTAGAATAAGAACAGTTTCTAAAATATATATTATATTTAAGATAATATAGAGTTAAGGAAGACTATGATAATATGTTGTTGAAATATAATTTAATTATATACTGTAACTTAATAGCGTCCTATCAAAACAGCTTAAATTATAAAGAATCTAAGTAGCGCTAAAACAAGAGAGCAGAAACACATTCATCCTTAACAGCACAATAAAAGCTGTTATCATAGAGCAAACAAAATATTATGATTTGTATATTTTTATTTGAGATCGTATAGCACCTATTCCAAAAGGTGGCACGTTATAAATTTCTTACTTAAATATTTAATATTCAGTTCATAGGTGGAGTTACGACACGTCAATGTTCCGTGAAACTGCGCACAAATTGTTAAACAACTTAAACAAATATTATCCAGTTTGTTTCTACAAAATATGCTCTGATATACCGAACCGAACGAAACCAAGCGATGATCCTGCTGCCTATACCGAATTTCCAAACTGAATTATTATTTATCTGAAAGAAAATGTACAAAAACACTATAACCCGCCCAATAAAAGAGCCAATGCACGGCATCAAAATGTATGACGTCAGCACGTTAGAGTGTTGTCGCATCATATTTAACTTTTCGCTTACGATTCCTTGTTTATAATCTCTAATTATTATAACTAAAGTTTTGAAGAAATTTGTAGAAATTTATGTCTGATTTCATATTTTGATTCTATTTCTACTAAATTAGGAAAATTTCTTTCAAATTGTTTGAAAAAAGTCATGATAAAATTAAAAGAAAATGGAATAACCCTTTTAAGGTAAATGATGTGGCTCCGTGAATTGTGGTAAAACCAAATGAAACAGTGGTGTTTACATTATGTGACCGTTATTTATTGGCTATATAAAAAAATGTGAAAAATACAAATGATAAAACGGATGGCATCGGAGTTACCTGTTGACGAGGCTTGGGCAGTCGATGGTGGCACGTCTAAACCAAACGAGGGTTGAGCACGAATGAATCGCAATACCCTTCAATAACACCCCAGATAAACGTCTCGGGGTTGCCGCCAACTATTCGTTGTCGGGTTCTAGTTGGCGCTGCTGGCACCCCGCCCGTGTTCAACATCTGGGATTATATTTCTGGATATTTTGTAGACCGTTATTCCACGATGTAAAATTCGACATGCCTCAAGGTCGCTACACCCCTTACAATATCAAGGGTCCGAAACATAATTTGTGCTAACAGTTCAAAGTTGCTATTATAGCTTGAACAGAACCACATCATAATTAAAAAGAATACAGCAGGAAAACTCTAGAAATTAGTTTTATAATATGTCGCATATTTCAAGAAACAAAAAAGTAATATATAAGGTTTGAGAAATTTTAGAGTTTAACAACTTATAGATGGGAATTCATTATCTAAATGTTGGATTTTGCATGACACCATCTTACTTAGCTATATTCTCAACCAGTTAAACACCGTATTCACTCAATATGACTCAGGTTGACTTTTATCTCTTTCTAAAACCTAAATTGCCCTTTGGAGGTATACATTTTTAGAAAATACAGGACACAATAGGTTATAATTCACGACCAGCCAGTGCTGGGAAAATGGAAAAAAGGGGATTTAAACGGATATTAATAAAAATAATAAATTTGTTTTATTTACAAATTCTTGATACTTTTTTGACAGAATGTATAGTAAAGATAGGTACGTATATTAGTACTAGGATATCAGTACAGCATCTAAATTTTTGGTAACAAATAATTATTTACATATTGTTCCCCAAAATGAAATTTGCATATATAGCCCGGAACAAATGCTTTTTAACAACATAACAGCAAGGACATTGCTTCTATTCAAGTGTTTAACAAATTTATGGTTGCTTAAGCTCAACTAAAGTGAGCTAACTAAATTATTATAACGGTGGCTCCAATAATACATCAGATAAACTAATTTGTATTTTTAAAAATAATTCGTTATCTTTTTGTGGAAAGGCAAAAAGGTTTTTCGTGTTGATTGCTACAAAAGCATTTCAAGACAATGAATATTTCATGCGGTGCCTCGTCGTTTTTCGTACCGTTGAATTTTTAACTGAACAATAATTTAGACCTATCGATTTTCGTATTTGATTTAGGAAGATTATAATGCAAAATTAACTGAGTTCTTTAACAATAGTATAAAATAACATATTGTAGTATACCGTAACATAATTTAACATAATACAATGTTATATAATGCAATTTGGTATAACAAAGTTTCATTTTTCCGTGCTCGGACCTTGAAAAAAGGGTTATTTTTATCAAAAATTACGTTTATGGAAAACAGACGTTCTTTTACTTTATACAAAGTATAGTCTATCGTTTCTTGCTTCTTTTCTGATTATTTTTTTCATCTACAGCGTTCTGCATATTGCCGAAAAACATTGGCCAATTGTTTATCAGATGTATGCGCAATGCTAGCAACAACTAGAATCATATATAATTTTCCTACACACATTCCAAATTAAATAACGAATTGTTTCATCATCAAGGTTATTCGGCAGATTTCACTGTTCTCTGATCTAGTTGCTTTGTTACTATAATATAAACCCTAGTACATATTGGATTCCTTTCTAATCAAAATGAAACTTCATTTGTCTATAGATGTAGGTTAAAACTATTAAGTCTATTTTATCATCTCAAACAATCTGATTACCACAAATAAAAGTTTTCCCATCAGAAAAAAAAGATGATGCAACAATGCGCATTTTTTAAAAGATAACTCACAGAAAATCTGATGTTATTTATTGTGTTTACTTCTAGTTTTCGATGTCATAATTCATTTTAGCTTTGGCATATTTTATCTACATACAGTTTTCTGTGCATTTATATTGGAATAAGTTGTTTTCTTATCGACATCACTATATATGTTCTCAATGTATCAACAATGAGATGTAATACATGTAGCAATATTAATATTTTTTATTAGTTGGTGACACATAACGATGTTAAAGTTTGAGGACAATGAACTGGAAGACTTATTGGACAAAACCCAGCTGAAGTTCTCAAAGACCTTCAAGATTGCTTTTTCGGATAGTTGATAAATCAACTTTGTTAAACGTTTATATGGCAGAGGAAAGATCTGAAAGAAGGGAAAATGACTTTTGTTTTGATGATTTTTGTTTGGTATCGTGACTACCGATCATAACTAGACAATCCTAACTGTAAAAAGTCATGGGTTAGTCCAAGAAAGTCATCCATATCGACACAGAAAAGAAATATTCATGGCCACAGCTTGATTTCTGTGCATATGGTGGTGTGTTACATCAACAAAGTGTAGTATGTTACAAATGGTTAAGATTGCTAAAATGAAACGGGTACTGCATATGTCTATCGACTAGATTATAATTATACAATTTGGAAAATATTTTGATTAATATGTTTTACCAATTTTTCTTAACGAATGCATTTTTGAAGTGGAAAAATGCTCAAACTATATTCAAGCGTCTAATAATATTTCCATTTATGGTTTTTCTAATTTAAAACACACTATCTCTCTATCCTAATTTCTCACAATTTTGATGATTATATTTCGCTCATTGTTTATAGAATGTGGAATAACACATGACTACATTCTGGCGTCTATAAACAGATATTTTTATTAGACACTAATAAAGAGATCAAACAAATCTTTGTTCGTAATATTGCTGATATTCATGGCGTTGGAATTTCGCCGAAAGATACTGACTTCTCTGGCGAATTGCTCACCTTTCCGGCTACCTGGTGCCGGTCGTGGTTCTCTCTCGTCGATCCATCTGATTTATGGCGGATTAACGAGGTTTAAGTCTACGAACAAACAAGTCTATCCCTACGTGAAGTAAACCAATATTGTCGCTGTGTCTAGTCACAGATTTGCAGCGAATAATGTTTTTATTGTGTTTCGACAGTTTAATTAAACACACCTTCGGTAATAAGCTTGGGCAAAATCGACGACTTGTTAATATCACTATGGCGCCAAATACGATAAATATTGATATTGAATTTCGACAGTTTTGCTTCGGTTTCAGCTGTTGAACATGTCAAAATAAACAAGCAGATCAATGTGTTCCCGATAAGAAAACTAACACTTAAAAATAATATATAATCGGTAAAATCATTTCAAAATATACATGAATATTATTTATTAATTTTATATTAGCACTGGTTCTAAAAGTCTTAAAAATAATACCCATTCACCATTTTCCCATCAGAAAAAAAACTATATTTCATACAATAATGAGCGATAGTTTCCGTCATCAATAAGTTTTTTTTTTGAGCAGACGCACAAAACACCCATATGGAAACCTTGCTACCGCCTTATTTTGCAGAATTTGCTCATTTAAAACTTCCTGAAAAAGTCCTGACGTCCAAAGTACAAAAAATAATGACCCCTAAGAAATTCATGCTTGAATCGTATATTTTAGATTTAAAAAAAAAAAAAAGTTTATTTAAAGGGTAATCTCAACTTTTAAACCTAAGACAGACTATAAACAGGGCATATTAAAGAATAAGGGGTAAATCGGAAAATACTCTTAATTTGACCTAAGAGCAAAAGGATTGGTCTATTAGTCACCTATACTATAAACTATACGAACGGACAGTGTCACACTTAACTTATTAACTTAAGTAGTCCAATTTAATTTTGCTTGTGAAATACATACTAATGTATTTCTCCCACACTCGTCTTGCCTGTGTATTGATGCAAGTACAACAAAATATTGTAAACTATTACAAAAAGGGTTTTTGTAAATTAATATTCGATTCTAATTTCAAAACAAACTTGAATACCGGAACAAAAGACGCTTGGATACCATTACAGAAGCTATTACATGAAGTTTTGGTCAATGTGAAAGACGCTAATTGTAAACTCTTCGTAATTAGCACGAAACAGACAACACCACCACCTTGACCTTTTCTAAAAAATTAAGAGATGTGAGAGAAGAGCCAGCGAAACTGTCAACGGGAGATGAAGAAGGTTCGAATATCTTGGCACGATAAAACGAATTTGATGAGTGTGCCATTCCCTTTCACCTTTCACTTCACACAGAACAACACTTCACTTCATTCACATAGAACTAGGTCAAAGGCCATTTCACATAGAACAACAAATACATCACACGGAAAAACTATGCAAGAAATGTCTAATATTAGCCTATAAAGAAATGCTTTTAAAATTACATTTTAGGAGGTTTGTGCTTATCTATTGAGATTTTTTAAGGAATTTTTTTAAGTCCAGGAAACCTTTCATGGCTCCAAGGATCAATAAATGACAAATTTGAAGCATTTTCTTGGTGGATCCTTCTTCCATGACTTCAACTCGAAAGCTAAACAACCGACATTCATAAACCTCGCAAAACTCTATAAATATTTTATTTAATAATAATTTATATTAAAATATGCAAGAAACATATTAATGTGAGATAATTTGCTATGTTTGATGTGCAACTTATGTATTCATGGTATTATTTCATAAATAAATTATTAATTCCTTTCTAAATCCTAATGTGAAGACATCTAAATAGATACGTTATCTTAGTGATCTCTTGGTTATTGCTCTATTTTTACAATATTCATTTAAATCTACTGCCATTCCTAAATATTTAGTCATATTTGGGTATTCAATTCACAATAAAATTCAATTTAAATTATGGGGATGGTAAAGTTAATAAGGGTGAAGGAACAGAATGAATGATGATAGGTTTCCTTACGGGTGCTTTCCTATATACTATTAAGTCAGTATAGTTTTATTCTAAGTAATCTGATCGGAAAATACTACTAGTATATGTAAGGCTCTCGAAACATTTTATTAAATTTTGGAATAAAAAATAAAAATTTTAACATTTATTGCAGAAAAGCTCAGTGTCAATTTCGATTTTGTTTTCATTTCAAGAATTTTTCAGATTCTCATGCAAGAATTTTAATACAAAAGTAAGTTTACAGTTTCATTCAACATGTAAAGTATAGAAGAGTGCTGTTGATAAATTGATTTATGCTGAGCATTGAAATAAAAATTATTATTTTACATTGTTTTAGTTGAATTAATTCTCTTTCAAGCGCATCAACAGCAATCGATTGCAATCTCTCATGGTGGTTTCATTTCGCTCAAACTTAAAAATCATTAATTTGAAACATTTTTCTGACTCCCCTGTTCATTTTTAACTGACAAAGATTAACAAACATATTAAAATGATAGTAAACTTACTGAACATATCATACGCAATCTAAATAAATGCAAAATATATAAAATTAATCCGTGGGAACAAGCAAAGAAAAAGCTCCAAACAGAACGATAAACAACAGGCAACGTTCAAATCAAACATGGATTACAATAAACTAGCTGCGGCTGATACACAATTACCTTAAGAAAATTTACAACCGACCTGACTTCGAACTAATTCGAGGATGGCCTATATTCGGTTTAGACAAACACAAACAATGGAGGAAAGTAATTTTTCGTGGAGAGCGCTTCACACGCTCTTATTTTCGGCGAGACTTTTACCGAGCCGAGTTCAGGATTAAAGCTAATAACTATTATTTGCCCGCTGCTTTATCGCAGGATTAACAATAGTTACCTGCTCTGTCTGATTCACGAAGAATAGTAGAGAGAGATTTAACTGTTGTATTTGTTGATGTGTTATGTTGTTTTCTTCTCGCATTTGCAATAATTCCCTAATCCAAAGCAATCAGAAAATATTATATAAGAAATATATATGTATATATGAATTATATTTCTTGAAAGAAATACATTATAAATTAATTTAATAAATAAAACCGTTAATTGGAAACATTTAGTTCGTTATATCTTCCAGATAGACCTACATATACCGTGTAATATGATTTTTCAGAACCAGTAGGGCCAATGTCAGTGCCACAATATAGTATCTCCTTCTTTAAACCACCAGACGGATGTACGTGGTCATTGTCCCTTATGGATAGCTTGCAGTTGTACTAAAATTGTTTATAAGAATCTGTTGTACTTTTGATCTCGAGTCCTTGGCGATATTTTGAATTACAGTTTTTTATCCAGCGGTTTCCTAGGTGTTGGTGTCCTCAAAATCCAATATTCCACGAGCGGCAGAATTACTGCAATGCGCCCTTAGTTGCTATACACATTGGATTGAAAACATTTACCCGTCCATACTTATGTTGCTCTTAGTATCAATAGTTCATGGAAATGAGACTTTGAACAAATTCAATTTGTCCTTGGTTAAATTGTTGCTTTGGTTAAACGATGCTTTTGTCATAACTCCAGTTTAAGCACGTTAAAGAATGCTTTGAAGGACTGTGGTATTATTTCCAATCCGACTTTAACCTGTCTCATTTCTTAATAAATCTTTTGTTGATAATTAAATTAATTCCAGTTAATCGAATGAATTAAAAAGAGAACAGCATTATGATCTTCCCAAATCCCACCAACTGTGCCACTTATAAAATTTTCAAACGAAAAAAAATCGAGAAAAACATTTTATTTATTTAAAACTCTTCTATTTTAGTTGAAAGAAATGACGATTTATTGAACTATATTTGTAATTATTCTTGGAAGTTGGTTTCATACTCTTGAAATAAAAATGAAAGAAACAGTTTAAATCAACATTATCAGACTAACATTACGGAATCAGAATCATAAAAAATTAACAGCTTCCAAATAAAAATTATGTAATCGTATCTGATTCCGGTTGATTGAATGCGTACACATAATTTGATCTATCAAATATTGTTTATATGTTAAACGACAAGCAAATAAATACAGTATTACATATAGAGTACATATCAGTAGGAATCTATGCTGATGTGTACTGATGCATTTCATGCTTCATTTTAAAAAGTATTTTTTTCGCCATCAAATTCGCCAAATTGAAGATGGCATTTGAAGTGGGAAATTTACCTCTTCGTACACTTTTTTTTAACGTAATTAATTTTACTATTCAAGGCATAATCACTGACTACTGTGACTCAACAACTTATTAATAAATGAATATTATGTATGTCAGATGCTTATATTATTTTGTCCATCCCTCGACTAAAAAAAATTACTTATGAAAATTAACTTAAATAAAATACACGGCACTGACTTATTACTACTAAAATACTTTTTTAAACTTCCTTGTCATCTTTGACGCCAAGAATACATCAACAAGACTGCATAACAGGCTTAATTCACATCATGAAATTCATTCATAATTAACCGAAAATCTGTACTATCTCCCATCATCAGTAACTATATAATAAGTGGATATATCAAAATGTTACTGTTTAAGAATAAAATAAAATATTATTATTAAAATTATCTTGCACCACGCACGGCACTGACTAATTATTACGAAAATACGTAAAACTTCCTTGTTATCTTTAACACCAAGAAAACATCAACGGGACTGCACAACAGTCTTAATACATATCATAAAATTCATTCATAAATAACCGAGAAGCTTTATGATCTTCCATCATCACCAACTATACAATGAGCGACATATCAACATAAGATTGTTTAAATATGAAACGGCATATTTTATTCATAAATTCCGGCCATTCGGACGACTCGACAATAAGATTTTTAGGAAACATTATCATTGTTAATGTAACATCTAAATTATCTTTAAGACCTCACGATTTATTCAACGATTAGGTCGCATTATGTTTGCTATTGTAAGATATCAGACTTAAAAATAGAAAAAGTTACATTTTGTTTCTGCGTTTACTTGATTACTTTCTTAGATGTAAACTGGTTTTGCGTAATATTTTTATATGTAATATAATAAGTAAAGTTAAAACATTGGGTTTTAATAATTCAAAGAAAAAACTATTCAATGAATTTTAGTTATAGCGACGCTGATGAACGGGCCATTACAATGTCGTCGTTACATCCAAAGTGTGTACAACCATAGTTAGATAAAAGTAGACACATGTGTATATATAAAAATTAATTAATGGTAGAGAAACATTCACTGAATGTCTAACTTTTAATATATATATATATATATATATATATATATATATATATATATATATATATATGTGGCGATCGCCACGATCCTTTAGGCCACCACGAATACATCAACAAGTAAAAAGGTTGGCAACGCCGGTGGATTGGTACCATGCAGTTCCAGGGTATAAAAGACCATCACGACGACGTCTCGCTCTCTTCTCTTTTCTCCATCTCCCTGTAACAGTACCACTTCCACAGCGCTACCGTACTTCCTCTACCTAACCTAATATCCTGTCAATTCTCCCGTCGACCACATGTATCACTTAATATCGAAATAAACAACTGATTATTAAACCAGTGTTTTCAGTTCTCGTACGAATTCCTTCCAAGAATAGTAGTGAGTGTTCTGACAAATAATCGCAGCGCCAAACTAACCGACCCGACCAACATTCCTACATATATATATATATATATATATATATATATATATATATATATATATATATATATATATATATATCATAGACAATATCATATTTTTGACGCACCTACGATACGATTGCACCAAGTCAAACGAATACAGAAATTGTCATTACTTATTCTGTGACAAAATCGGGCTTTCTTTAAATGAATGTGTAATAATGACATCTTGCTCCTTGTAGCGTAAAATTCCGTGAAAAACTATCAGAGGCAGGTGAAAGCACACAGATGATTAGAGGCAGGAAACGATGCTTTGCTAAATACGATGCAGTCTTTTCTGGCTATCTTACAATCATTGCTACATGAAATGAATTATATACATACATATTACAAACATATATTAATGCGTTTACAAACAATGGGATTTGACATAAGGCTGTGCACGCAGGGAGTCAATGATTTGCAGACGGTACTGATAGAGAATCGAGAGGAAAGGGCACGAATATATGTGAAGAACTTGACATTTTCATAAAACCTCAGAGTCGCATATTAAGTAGAAACATTATGATTAAGGAACCAGTTGTTTTCTTCGTTAGATAGAATCATTGTAGAATTGAGGATAATTTCAATGAAAATTACAAAATATAATAATACTCAGAATATTATTCACAAATGCCATGAGCGACGCAATCTGTAAAGGAAGTTTTTAAAATTGAAATTGACCAAAAAATTATATAAGATCAAGATCGACAACTAACCAATATGACTATTTGTGTACTTCCAAGAATTGCAGCCATTTTGAAAGCAAATGCTAAACACATTATTAATAAATAAATATTGTGTATATATCAGGTGTTCATATTATTTTGCGTATTCATTGCATATCATTAATAATTAAGAAAGCAAATCTGCAGCACAGTAATTATTTTCGCAAGACCAATAAATCGTCTCTATAGCTCACCGGTATGGAAAGCATGCCCATACTATCCAATTATTTATACAATTAGTCCAGTTCAATATTATTCAATTTGCAATAAACAGTCTAGCATAGTTACTATTTATATAAGGTTGAACTGCACAAGAAGCTCTATGCTTATTTCCTAAATAATTAATATGATTTTCCATTTTTGAATCTTCTCTGAAATGAAACGGAATCGAGCCATTTTCGACACCTATGACGGTAATGTGAGAAATAAATCGTGGGTCCAGGGTTAAGTCCTGGGAAGCTTCACAAGCGGATGGCGCACTCCGTACTGCCAAGGACTAATGCGATTAAAGAAAACGATTAAAACCAGTGCGGGTCTTACCCGCCCGAGAAAGATTCGTCTCGTTCTCTCAAAAACACCCTTAATAGTGTAAATCTGCTTCGAAAAGAGACTTGTGTCTGGAAGTATCAGAAGTTTTCCGGTGGCGGAATTAAAATTTTACCACAGAAATCAAAACGACACATAAAATGAATATAAATTCGAATTTATTTTGATGAGGAATAAAACGCAATACGGTAACTTAGGCCAGCGTTTAGGCTTCATCCAAGTATGTATGGCAAAGTTTTTCGTGACTCTTAGTATTACGCCTTGTTATTCTCGGTACTTATCGGCTCTCGGCCCATCATCATCGTCTAACAACTCAAACAAAACAATTCGAACTTCAACTCGATCAGATGTGAACAGTTGCACACAAAATGCCAATATGCCGACGGTGGAGAGGCATTATCCGCCACTCGAATCCATCTTTATTATACGGGGTCATGAATATGGAGTGTTAAAATTAAAATACGCGTAGCCCTCTCCGATGAAGCTCAACATCGACGAACCAACACGCCGCCTCCGCCGTCTCCCTCTTCTTATGGCTCCCGCTCGCTCTCTCCGGCGGCACAACGAACCGAGGGGAACTCCGGTTGTAGAGGGCGCAGCTGTACGAACGTTTTATATCTTCCTCTTCGGCCGCAGAGGCTAGCGGGAGGTCCTCTGCTTACTCTAATTTATTCGTGATTTGATCCGGGTATCAGGATTGAGTGGCAGGTGGTTTTCCATCGGGACAAATTGACGAGGCCGACAATGACAGAATAACGTTTTACACTTTGTTAAACATTTTTCTATGAGAGGTATTAAATCGAAGCGATAAGACCTCTTAACTGACAATTTAGTTATCGATACTCAACAAACTGCTTCTTTAAAGGCGTAGCATTATAAAAATGGCTTTCTTTAATCTAAGATGATACGGCAATTAAAAATAAGTGCTTTCGATTTATAGATATTTCTTGCTGCATTTAGTGTACATATTCTTCGATAAATGCCATAGGTGTTAATAAAATTATTTATTTATTTGAAAGGCATTTCATTAAGCCACGAGAATTGTTTGTATTCATTTAAGATTAAACATTAATATTTTCCTCCTAAAAGTTTTCTTTTAAAATTTGAAATGAGTATGTATTTTTCAAATTAAAATTAAATTAGACTACTTCAATTAAAGTAAGCAAGTCACATTTACACACTATACAACTTCACATTTTGTTGTTGCGTTGCGTTGTTCTCTAGCAGTATTACTTCCACGTTGATATGACTTATTACTGTAAACTTATTTCATGTTTTGGCATCATTTGGTTTCATGTATTAAATGCTGACCGCCCTCGGAATTTTAGCAAGATGATAATTGACCATCAAAGCTAGATATAGTGTTTTTATGTAAGAATGCCGTATGAATAGTAAAAATAAACGTATAATCCGAATGATAATAATTAACGATTATCGCTACATCCATTTAAAGTGGAAAGCGCTGACCCATCCGCGATATCCACGATTTAAATTAGTTATAGTAAGCGTAACGGAGATTTATTTATAATATTTATTAGAAAACTAAACATGATGTAAGACAATGTTCTTTCAATTACCTATTTTTGATTTTGATAACAAATTATAAGCAATAAGCGTGACAGAATAAACCATTCCAGTTCCATTAAAAACTTAAGTTGATAACTGGTCAGTTGAAAGGCTTAATTCCCAGTAACGTAATTCGGAACCCAATTTAAACCCTAAGTGGTAAAAAGGAGACTATAAAATAAAACATAATAAATGTGCCCTTTACTACTCTATCTATAACTTTCTTGCTTTTTTTGCAAAAGCTTTTTGACCGTCTAAGATCTAAACTATAATTTTTATGCGTGTTATATGTACACCTTTCACCATTTAGTAGTTAACATTGATACTTCAAAAAAATTCAAATATATTTTAATGATATTTTAACGATTTTTGTAACATGACATAACTGAACTAATAAGCCGTCAACGACTCTTTACAGAAACACATACACGCTAAGACGCAAACAATTGAAATTGTTAATAAGCATTACTATTGGTACTCAAGATCGAATCAACTTCTTTGAACCACAAATTTCTGATCCTTCTAAAAATGCTAGAATAGCTCGTTAAAGCTCGCTAGCTAGAACAGCTTCAGAAAATAGTGACCCTGAGTTATGTTGACTTAAACTTAAAAGATTTAATCTACTATATTCAAAACTTTTGACATATCTTAAGTTATATTTAAACATCTTAGTTGAAATATTATTTGCATATCTCTCCGTATCATAAAAGCACGGATTCTAATTTTTTTTTATGTAAAAAAAATCGGAAAGATAAAAAACAGAAGTAATTTTTTTCAAATAGTTGAAATTTTGCAAAAAACAGGCCTCTGTAATAATTAAGAAATTTTTGTATTTTTTTTTTGTTTCAGAAAACTATAAGAGTTGGAAACAATATTGCTAATTGTTTTTTTTTCGTAATTAAAAAGCCCAATTCCCAAAAAGGCTTAGGACTTTATACATTTCCATCTTAATATATATACTATGATATTAATGTATACTACTATGATAAAAAAATATAAATAGCTTCTTAACAACTAATTCGTCGCTCGAATTTCATTCATATCAAGCCTATTCGGCTAATTTAGTTTCATAAAAACCCTGGATATTTATTAGATTCAAAAACCGACACGAAGACCTCATTTTAAGTCTATTTTGGATCTTTTATATTGTAAGTTTCTGCTGTATGAAAAACTACTAACACAAAATCTATACGAACCTATGCAACTTAGTTATGAGGGTATTCGGCAAGAAGTAATATCAACACAATACAATTATTTGAGAATAAGGTCCTGAGAAATATTGAGAAAGCGCCCGGATACTATAGGAACAATTACTTACACCGAAACCATGGAGCAAATTAAGATATTCAAAGTAGGGCATGAGGAAGATCTCTACATGCATGTTAACACCGAAGTGTTCATCTTGAGTAACACTGAACTAGGGCCCAAACTCAAAAGAACCAAACCGTGTAAAATGTTATACTTGTGTAGTAAACTGAACTAAACGGTAAGACGCTGAAAAGTGTTACTAAATTGATTTTATTAAAGACTAAATGAAGACTAATGCGTCCTCCTAGATGAGTACCTAGTTTTAAGTCACTGTAGAGACAAATTATAAGTTAGTCGGCAACGACTAGTAATAATATATTAATGAATTTTAAAAATTTGTAAAATTCATAAATTAATTCTTACTATTTTTGATCACAGTAGCGTTATAATTTATCGATAAATCTAATCATCATCAATTTTATTGTGCGACTTCGTCGAACTGCAAGAAACTGAGGGAACAACCGAATTACACAAGAGCGGGATCGCTTCAGATAGTGAGAACATCCCGGGGGGCATCACGTGTCCTCCGTGCAGTCGGACACGGGAACAGGGAGGGACCGACGACAGGAATCCTGCATTATCAGCATCACTCGCTGTTTGCCGAAACTGAGGCAGCGGCATCGGATCGTGTAATTGTTTCGCTATTTACCTTCCGCCAGTTCGGGGCCGTACAGTTGCAGTTTCGCACGGCGGCGACACCGGCCTTTCGCGTCCCAGGGCCATCCGATTGACTCGAGAGCAGGAGGCCAGCTTAAGAGTTTTATTAAAGTTTCGACAAACGACTAGGGTCGAGAACAATCCAGACACTGTTTGAACTTTTCGAATAGAACGTGTCTAGTGAGTGGATCATCGAGATATAATTGAAAAAAGATATGTTCTGAAGAGGAGAGACGAAAACCTGTTCGACATCGCGAATTAACGATCTTCTTTTAATTTATTTCCCTTAATTATCGATTTTCCCACAATATTTCAAGAATACCAAAATGTTTTTTCCATTAACATTAATTTCTTCATAGTTAAGATTAAGCAATGCACCAACAACAATTACTTACATAAAATGAGACTGAACAACCCATAAATGTCTGTATCACTGATTCAAAGAATGTAATGACGCAGAAACATTTCATTGTCACATTATATTTCTATTTATATCCATCTTTAGTATCAATACTTATTTCCCAGTTTTAAAAAATTGGTAGATACAAAATAATATTTTCTTATTATTACCCTAACTAGTTCAACAATCTACCCAGTGTAAGGTATATTATTCTAAATGTTACTCTAAAGTCTATATATATACCATTATTAGTATCATTCCATTAGAGATGTAGTACGGAGCATCGACAATTTCGCCTAACACTATTTTAGAATCGTTGAATGACAGCTACAATGAATGAAGACTTGCTAGCAGTACATCATAATTGTTCCATTTAACTAAATATAAGTAGTGATTTGCTCAGAAATACCTTGTTATCTAATGATAGTGAATATATGCCTGATGAGCCAATGTCCAATAAGTCCAAATTGATTTCGTTTAGCCAGTATGTACTTCTTCCAAGTTATTTAGCATAATCTGCATGGAGGAATTAGTAATTATTGATATATGCAACTTTAGGTTAGGCCATTGCAAGTTCACACATGAACATCCACTAATTAAAGTAATAAATGCATCGTCCTGGAATGTAGATACTATATTGATAATAGAGGCAGACTGAACATTGGAGACAATCTGAAGACAATCCTTTCACCACGCAACATAGACAATTTTAAATCGAATTTAATAAAAATAAATCTATGCCATAATATATAATACTGGGAAAATATTGATACAATATTCATATTTATACATTATTACATAGAAGATACATCAGCACTGCTTTGTTGAAATGCCCCATTTTATCGAAGGCCTGAGTCCAGGAATGCTGCCGAACAATATATTTTGCCTTTTAAGTCTACATTTATTTTGTTTACCAGGCTATGCACTTATAATATAATATAGAATGACTTGTTCATATTATATATAATTTGGAATACAAAACTGAAAATATTTGTTGTATGTACAATCCAATTTAATCTTCATTTTTCCTGTTTATCCTTGTATATGTAGAGAGAAAATATTACTATCAAGACCTAAATTCACCTCCTCCGAATCTTGTCCGTCTGGGGACTTGAACGTTGTTACAGTATATCTGTAAGCTTGAAGCCTTTCAAATGCTCATTGTAAATCATATGGGTTTCTCTTCAAGATCGTATAATAATTAAAATCACTATTTTAAGATCCGATAATCAGTGAACAGTTGATGAACGAATCCAGAGACGAGGATTATAATGATTTGGACATATCTGTCGAATGAATTGATCACAGACCTATGTAGTGAAATATTTGGACCTTCGGCGGGGAAACACAAATAGCAAATTCGCAGTATACATGGATCACGATTATAGAAAATGGTCTGAAAATAGACGACTAACATTGTCCGAGGCCAGAACGGTTACAGTCGATCGCCAATTGTGGTTTAATTTGGTGAAAAATATTCGCGACACTAATAGCATTGGTTAAAAAATACTCCCCAAAGTATTGATTATGAACTTATAGAGTTCTGCGGTTATGGCTGTATAGCCTGAATTGCGATGCTCCTGACGAGTAGATTAGGATACGCAAAATTTTGCAACCTTTCCAAATCCCAGCATTTCAGGATTGTTTTTTAAATTTAAATTATATATATTTATATATATTATATATATATATATATATATATATATATATATATATATATATATATATATATATATATATATATATATATATATAGAGACATAACTTTGACGCCCCCTGGTTATATTTGGAACAAGTTCAACCCGCTTCTACGTTTCACGCATTGATTAGATCAAACCGTTGGCGCCAAACAACCGAGATCCTTTCCCTGCGCCTCGCTCATGATGGTTGATATCTCTAATATCCGAACGCGCTTAATCCTTTTAGAAATAGTTTTATAAGCAAATATAAAAGCGATTATTTGCCTTGAATCAAATTATTGCTCCCTCGAAGGATAAACTGTATGTATTTATCAGAAAATTCCTGTTATCTGTTTGTCCGCCTGATGCTGACAACGCCGATAATTTATGATCGAATAAATCAGAGACTAAACATTGTTATTACGAAAAGGAACAGCCATCGTTATGTCGTTGTTGGGTCGAATGTTTAACGATCGATTAACGGGTGATGATTCGGTTTTAGGGTATTTTTTCAAAAAAAATAACCGTGCAGTAAATGATTTAATAGTTAATATTAAGTGGTGTTTCCAAGAACAAATTAACAACATTATTTGATTAAATACAAACAAATCAATCAATTATATATTATTATCATCAAATACAAATCTTAGCTGCAATTAAATCAGTGGAAAAAAATGGCTTTATTCAACAGTAGGTATTAGTAAGCGACTAACTTATATGATGATATTATCAATGAGACTTAAATTACAAGGGGCATCACACCAGTCAGCCTCTTGGGCAGTAGATTATATATAATCAATAAAATTTTTCAATTCCACAATAATAAATGTATGTTACAGATGTTGAAGTCGGTCTATGGTCTGTTAATATTCAATCAACAGATTCAGTTGCTCAGGTTGGACCAATTGTTCCAGTGTTGTCGGCATATCAAGTTGTCTCCTCAAATCATCATATTGATCGCTAAGTTGAATCTGGCACAAATCACATAAGGGCGGGCTCTGTTCCTTCAACAAATATTTATGTGTCAGTTTGCAGTGCCCCATTCGCAGTCGAGCAAGGACGCTTGACTTACGTCTACTCATGTTATTATGGTCTATAGATTGATAAAAGATCCTCTTGACTTCCCATAATTTATTATTTTTTATGAGAAGGTCCCATTCTAATTGGGTCAATTGCCTATTTGGGCCCTTCATATAGAGTTTGGCATCTTTTTTGCTAAACAGTTCGTTTAACTTGATCCAGATGTATTCCTTTATGGGAGGGGACCCAGAGGTATGTTATCGGTCAGTCATGAGGTCAGTGATGGAACCAAAAGTGTCTCTCGAGTAAACTAGACGTATAAGCAGCACCCACAAAGTTCACACGTTTTGAACCATCCGTGTAGCTGATAAAATGATTTGAATAGTTCTCTTCAATTATCTGTCTAAAGAAGCTTTTTATTGTAGAAGAGCTATTTGTTTCTTTATTCAGAACCTTCATAGAGAGGACTATGTGTATTCTTGAGAACTGCCATGGTGGTATATTACTGATTCTACATTTTGCATCTGGGATCACAATCATTAATCCTTTACATATCCTCTGGAAGATTAATGAGGGGTTTAAGTGCCTCTTCCTTATAATGGTCCAGTTTGTTTTAGGTAGGAAAAAGGTATTAAACTGGTCCAACTCTGGGCGGAATTTGAGGGAGCTTGCATAGTTTAGTAGCAGGAGCTCTCGCCGTGACTCGAGTGATGAAATCACTGCCTCGCACTGCAAACTTTCAACCGGACTAGTGCGGAATGCTCCCAATATGATTCTAATAGCGGCGTTTTGTATGGGACCCAATTTCTTCGCGTATGAAGGTGGCGCGGTAATATAACACTGGCTTCCATAATCCAATTTGCTTCTTATCGGCGCCTGATATATATTGCTCAACGATGTTCTGTGTGCTCCCCAATTGATGTTGGAAAGGGTCTTCAGTAGACTTAAGTCTGCCAAACATTTATTCTTGATATAATTTATGTGTGGGAGCTAGTTGAGCTTATGGTCGAACAGCAAACCAAGGAATTTGTGTTCTGGTTTGTTTATCAGGTTCTTACCCTCCATCACTATTGTTGCTATTCGCGAACAGTTCCTCCGTCTACAAAAGTGAACACTCACGGTCTTCTCTGCTGAGAACTTCAACCCATTTCATCCGGCCCACGCAGGCAGTTCATCAAGGCAATTCTGTAATAGAGATTTGCTGTACTTATGGTTAGTATGTTTGTGGTAGATAACCACATCTTCTGCATAGATTCAGGCGTTGATATAAGTGGCAATGACTTTGTTAATGGATTTCATAGCAATTATGAATAGTAATGGGTTAATACAGGAGCCCTGAGGTACGCCGTTGGTTTGGTGATATGTTGTAGGTATTACTCCATTAACCCTGACTCGGAAGCTTCTGTTAGTCAAGAAGGATGCAATGAAGTCGAATATTCTGCCTCCTATTTCCCAGTTAGATAGTTGTTTCAGGATGCTATCGATATTGATGGAGTCAAAGGCCTGCTCTAAGTCAACAAAGACTGCAGTCAGATGTTCTCCCGTATAAAACGCCTCACAAAGGTCCTCCTGAAACCCGATCAAATGATCAAGTGTAGAGTATCCTCTAATGAAGCCTTTCTGACGATTATTTAGTAGTCTCTGCTTTTCAATCACATATATCAACTTATGACAGACTATGTGTTCAAGTACTTTACATAGGTGACTGGTTAACATGATAGGCCTGTAGCTGGATTCTGAACGCCGTAGCTTACCTGGCTTATATATAGGGACTAATAGCGACTGCTTCCACAACAAAGGCAAATGTCCCCTCACCCGAACTTCATTGTAGATATTAAGCAAGTGGAAGTGTTATGATTGAGTTAGGTTTTTGATTAATGGGAAGCAAACGTTATCTAGTCCAGAAGATGTGTTTCTGCCCTTACTCATGGCCTTATTAAGCTCTACAATTGTGAATGGAATATTCAAAAAATCGTGTGCATTTTTGCTTACCTCATAATTGCTGTTCACCTTTTCTTCCTTATGTTTGTTTAATATGGAATGATAGTATGCTGCAAATATTTCAGTCATTTCACACAGGTCTTCAATACGTTGACTTCCATCAACCATTACTGGTATTTTAGGTTGTGGGGTGCCTTTTATGCATACTTTCCTCCATATAGCATGTGATGAGGTTTACGGGGTAAGACTACTTGTAAATTTTCCCCGAGAGTTTAAATTTGCTTGCCGAATAGTTCTTCTCGCAATTGCCTTTAATATTTTGTAATTTTGAAAGAGTTCGGATGTTGGGTTTCATTTGAATCTTTTAAGGACCCTTTTCCTATCCTTTATTACCCTAGCACACTCTTTATTCCATCATGGTACCGGTAATTTGTTTATTTTTGTGGTGTTAATAGGAGTAGATCTTCTAACTGCATTGATAATGGAATCGGCGTGTTCTTTTACGATTGTGTCATTGTCAGGGGCCATGCTAATCTTCCCTGTATCGTTCCAATTTTGCTATATGTACCGCCGAAGCGAGTACATAAAATGTAATAAAATTTAGCTAAAATGGCAATATGCGTGTAATATAAAGATTGTAACTAAAGAAATGTAATTAAAGAAAACTTCTATGCGGCTTATTCTATAAAATTAGTGCTATTTTATATTATTATCCATTCACAATACTATTCACACTACAAATTCACACTACTACTAACTCAAAAAGTTTAACTCTCTTGACTCTTATGATTTTTTTTTTTTTTTTTTTTTTTGTTCTGGCCTAAAAACCAGGCGGTGGAATGCATGACGCATACCTGGTCGCGGAGACTTGCCCTGGAGTGACAAGTTGGACCGGGTTATGTGGGACTGCCTCTGGGCTTACCAATACACTAAACCGAAACCGCCTCACAGTTGACCCCTGTGGATCACTACTGCTACTGCATTAAATTTGGGGATATGGCACCCGCTGATCGGGCAGCCGTTAATGGGCACGAGAGCCCGGCGATTCTATTGATTCGCGAACCTGAGTTAACACACAACTGGGTACTGTTGTATGGGGGCAAAAGTTATGACTGTAGCGACGGATGAGGTCGTTTCAGCCTGGAAAAGGGGGAGAGCTTAGCGGTGACGCGGTGCTAAGCTCCCAGCATGTCGACCAGCTCGCGAACAAGCGCGTTTTCAGAAGAACTTGAGCTGAGTTGTTGTTTGTGGAATGATTGAGATATGAAGTGCTTGATTTCTGGAGTGTCAGTTTCCCTATGGATTTGATTATTTCTGACAAACCATGGAGCGTTTAATATTCTCCTGAGGAGCTTATTTTGGAAAACTTGAAGCCGTTTGACCTGGTTGGGTGTAACAAACTTGAAGTAGACATTAGATCCGTAGAGGAGTACGGACCGAATTAACATCTTGTAAAATAAGCATTTGATGGAGATGGGAAGCCTGCTAGAAGGGCAGATCAGAGGAGATAGCAGGTTTGCTATCCCCGAACCTTTTTGGATTGCTTTCTGGATTTGGGAATGCCAACCGAACCGCCGGTCGAAGTGAAGACCTAGGTACGTGACGTTATCCAGCCATGGAATTATTGCGGTGTCGATCTTAAGTTGCGAGACGCGCAGTGCGTAACGCTTCTTGTGGAAAATGATGGCCTGGGTTTTCAGGGGGTTGATTTGCAACCTCCAGAATTTGAACCACTTGACCGCATGATCGAGCTGCTTCTGTAAACGCTCATGAATTGTAACTTCGAACCTGGCGGCCGTGAAGAAAGCAGTGTCGTCAGCGTAAAAGGCGACGTCAATATGCTCTTTTCTCGGCATATCTGAAATAAAGAGATTAAATAAGGCTGGGGCCAGCGGGGAACCTTGAGGTACGCCAGCATCGATTTGTTTACGACTGGAAAGTGACGCCCTGATCTTGACCTGGAAAGATCTGTCCGAGAGATAGGACTTGATGAGAGCGGTTAGGTCTTCTGGGAGGCCTAACCGCACGCACTTTGCGAACAATCCGTCGTGCCAGACCTTGTCGAAGGCTTTGGTTAGGTCCAGAAGAACTGCTCCAAGCTTTTTACGTTGGTCAAGAGCATGATGGATGTGTGCAGCCAGACGGGAAGCTTGATGGACGGATGAGTGGTGAGCGCGAAAGCCGAATTGTTCATCTGGAATGATGTTGTTTTCCTTTGTGAAAGAGTTGAGAGCGTAGAGTATTGCCCTCTCGGCAAGCTTCGAAATGGCGCTGAGAAGGCTGATAGGCCTGTAATCAGATGGAGATGATTTTGCTCCTTTCTTGGGTATAACCGCTATATGTGCGTGTTTCCAAGACGCCGGGAAGTGTTGCAGTCTCATGATGGAGTTAATAATGTTTGCCAGTTCTGCGAGTTGCTTATGCGGGAGCTTTTTTAACTGGGTAATCGATATTCCATCGAAACCTGGAGATTTTTTGGTTTGAAGTTTGCCGATCATAGTCTGTAGAGACTTTGGAGATACAAAATGGTTGAGAAGAAAGGCGGGGGTTACTGGTCTTTTGACGGAGTTGGATTCGTTGATGACAGTGTCAATGTCTTTAGTTTTAGTGTTCTGTGCGGGTGGGAGGCATTTCATTTGAGCTTCGTAGGTCTCTGCAAGGAGCTCGACTTTTTCTTGGTCAGTGACTGCAAAATTTCCTGTAACCGCTGACTTCAGGGGAGGGATGACATTGTGCGTCTTCCCCACGAGGCATTTGGAGACACGCCAGAAGGAAGGGGGGCCATCCAGCCTTTGGTCCGCGAGAAATGAGTTCCATTTCATTGCTCGCCAAGTCGAGACGGCCGCCCTTACCCTCTTGCATGCTCTGTTCGCCTCCCTTTTGTCTGCAGCATCAAGGGTGAATCGGGCTAATCTGCATAAACCGTTTTTGATGCGAATTTCACGTTTAAGAGAAGCGGGAAGATTGTTTTTCCACGGCTGGGGTTGTGATGAAATTTTGACTGTGGAAGATTCGTGAGCAGACTGAATATCACGAGTTAGCTTGAGTACGGCTTCCTCGAGGTGTTCTGGTGTGTTAATTTTCGGAATTGGATCGGATTTCAGGAGAAGAGATTGGTAGTTTTTCCAGTCGGTTTTTTTCCTGAATCTTGTTAGTGGGACTTGAGTGGTGGCGCAGTTTCCGAGTTTGAGAAGGATCGGACGATGATCAGAGTCTAGTTCGTCAAGGACTCGAACTTCGGAATCGCGATTTACGTCTTGAAGAATAAAGAAATCTAGGATTCTTGCTGCGCCTTGAGAGACTGTACTAGGGTGATGGGTGGGTTCATCTGGCAAGGCAAGACCGTAGCCCAGATCTGCACTTAGAGCTACGATGGCGTTACCTGCGGGATTCGCTCTGGAACACCCCCAGGTGGGGTGGTGGGCGTTGAAGTCGCCACCTATTATTTTCGGAAATTTTCCTTCGACGAGTGATCGGTATTCGGCATAGTTGAATGCAGAAGATTTCCTGTACAGGGATGTAATCACGAAGGGACGTTCTTGGATATCGATTTTAATGGAGGTTGTTTCGAAGTTGTTTACTGATAACGATGGAAGGAGCTCGTGTTTGACTCCTTTTCTGACGAGAATGGCGGTTCCACCGCCTCGACCCGGAGTTCTATCGTTTCTGTAGACAAAAAAGTGTTCGAAAGAGAGACGATGCGAAGGTTTCAGGAAAGTTTCCTGGATGAGCACGATGTCGACGTCATAGAATGTTATGACGTCCTCCAATTCCGCTTGCTTTCCGCGTAAGCTATTTGCATTCCATGTCATCAGTATAAGAGATTTCGGAACAGCCATTTCGAAGAGTTAAAGGCTGCTGAAAGTTATAGAGACAGGTAAGTGTTGCCGCTTAGGCGGCGACATTTGGAAAAAGACGAGCAAGTTGGTGAGCCAGGGCGATCACTTGTAGGAAAGCCTGCGGGTCAGTAAACGCCTGCATTGTGGAGTTAAGGTCCGGTGTATTGGTTGGAGCAGGAGTTTGAGTTGGAGCAGGCTGGGTAGCGCTGGCTAATTTTTGGGCTAGCTTTCTGCCACCTTGGTTACTCCATGCAGAACCTTGTGGAGGTCTGGTTTCGGTCGGAATTTTTGGTTTTCTTGGAGCAGGACGGCAGGTGCAACCGCTGAAGTTTGCGGTATGAGTTTCACCGCAGTTGCTGCACTTTGGAGGTGCTTCTGGGATTTTGGTACAGGATCTAGTGTCGTGATGCCCGGCACATTTGACGCACCGTGGAGAGGCTCGGCAATATGAGCTGGAGTGCCCGAAAAGCTGGCAGTTGAAGCACTGCACTGGCTGGCCGTTTCCTCTCTGGACCTCGACCTTCACTGTGATGACGCCGAGTTTGGTCATATATATGATCTGTCGCTCTTCGCGAGGGACAACTACCTGAACAATTGGTAGTTCTATCCCGGATTTTAATTTCCATCTTTGCACAAATTTGGGATGGAAGCCTTGATCAAAGAGAAGTTCACGTACTTCGTCAATGCAGAGTGATTCTGGGATGTTTTTTATTATTACCCGGAATGCTCTCTCCTCCGGATGACAGAAGGAATGGTAAGGGTAATTCCTTTCCTCGAGCAGGGTAGTAAGTTTACGGTAATTGTCGCTTGTGGCGACGAATAAGAAAATGCCGTCCTTTTTATTTCGGGTTATAATGTCTATTGATTGTGCCTTAGTAATTCTAATGAGCTCCATGAACCTCTTCTTATCACGGAGCACTATAGGCGGAATTTTTTCCTTTGGGGGACTTTGAGAAACAGTCGCCGAAACGATTGGCACTGTTTTTGCTGTGGAGGTTAAGACTTGTTTAGTGACCTGGCTACTTACCTGCGTAGGCTGGTCTTGGGTTGGTCTTGTGGTAACTTGTTTCGGTACTGGCTGTGGGGCCGTCTTGGTGGTCGGCTTGTTTTGCACTGGTCTGGTGGCAAATTTTGTAATCGAAGGCTGTACGTTAGCCTTGGCTTTCGATTGGGTAGATTTAGTGGCTGGCTTGGCTACCGGATTGGGTTGTGATTTGGGAGCCTGTTTTCCCTTGTTGCCGGCCTTCGGCAGCTGGCTTTCCTGAGGTGGAGTGACGGGCCCTCTTTTCCTTTTTCCCACCAAGGTGAAACCGTCTTCTGAGTCTTCAGTTTGGTCTAAGTGTTGTGTCGGTTTAGCTGGTGTCTGGGACTGAATTTCTATGACAGCGGGAATCTTTACTTCCATGGCATCTCTTTGATGCTTCATGAATTGTGTTATCGTAGCTGTGAGAGTTTTTATTTCTTCCTTGAGCTCTTCGGAAGCCTTTTCGCTCTTTTCCAGCTTTTCCGTCTGTTTGTTCAGGGCGTCTGTTTGGGCTTTTGCGAACGTTTTAAGGTCAGCTATCTGCTTTCGCAGGTCTTCGTTCTGTTTTCTCAATTCCGTTATAAGCACTTCTCGGCTGTCTTCTGAAGATGGTCCATTTGAATTTGAAACACTGGGATTATGTTCAGGAGGCGACGTCGGCTCTGACGTACATGACGCCATTGCCTTGTCTGTAAAAACGCCTTTTCGGCGCTTACAGACGCTTTTTTTTTTTTACGTAGGCACTGGTGAAACGTGATAACGGGTCGACCGTCTTAGGGAAAGTTTCGGGTAATTCTCGGAAGCGCAGGTAGGTTCGGCGGACCGGACACGACCGTTCTCTTCGAGAGCTAGCACGGAACTATTTGACTCTTATGACTTGAAGGACGGCCTTAAGTCGTATTGCTTCAAAATTTACATGACGATGAAGTCGCAGCTTCTTACAAATATTCCATTAACATACATTTAATCGGCTCTACAGTTACTATATTTCTACGATTTTTCACTCTTCCCGTATTCTAGAACCTTTAAATGATTGCAGAGATATAAAAACTATCTTTTATTTGTCATGAAAATTTCTTTCGTTCTTTAGTTACTCTATTTGAGTCAATTAGACACACATGAGACTATATGTTTAACGTAACACTTATTCGTTTGAATTTTTTTTGCTGAATTTTCATGTTTCCTGCTACTTAATATATAGTATTTCAAGGTGTTTCTCAAAAGCCAGACAATTGTTATTTCCTGCCAAATATAGTCGCTTGATGTTGAACCAATCATGTTATCAACAGTTCCTTTACTAAAGAGAGAACATGCTTATGCGCTCATGTCTTTTAATACCTGTTCGAAAAATAACATTTTTGCAAGATTACTAATTTATTTTTAATACTATTTAACCCTTTGTGACAAAACATGAAAGCAGTAAAATAAAATTAACAAAAAAATTAAATCGTCAATAGTTAAATCCAAATAAAGTAATAAATATACGAATAAAATTATATAAGTTGTACAAAGTATGGGATTAATATGAGGATTTAGGATGATTATTATTCCACATTAACCAAAGCATTATTTTGTAATTGGCGTCAGATTGACGAGACCTTCGGATTCAAGAATAGAGATTTATTAATAATTTTACTAAAAACCATTATATTAATAATATCTTTAAATATTTACACTGACTGACAGGATACTGTAATACGGTAATTAAATGCGATTAAGATTAGATTCAAATATATTATAATAAGTGCGACTTCATCGATATTATCGACTGTAATCATGTCAACAAAACTTGGATACACATATTTTAATTGATTCACGGTAACATTTTTATATTTTGAACAAATCCTGGTTGGATTTTCGACGATAATTGATAAAAATGCAACTAATCCCCAGTTTTAGTATCTGCTCATTATAATGTTTCGAATTACTGTTAAAACAAAGAATTTTATTTTGTGAATGCGGATCATAATGATGAAATATTACACAGAATTATTAGAACCAAGTGTTAATCCTTACTATTTTACATTTAAGTTTCAGTTTGAATTTGAATTATTGGAAAAATTATTTACAGAGGTTAGATACAATCAACATAGCACTAATAGTATCAATAATCCATAGTATCAAGATGGTAATCATTATCAGTAATCCAATAGGCTGTAGGTGCCGCAGGATTCCGAATACTCTTTACAAAATCTCACCGTGGATCGACCGCAGTTGTTCTGACCTCGTAAAATGTTAGTCTTCTAGTTTTAAAATCATTTTTTATGATCTTGATCCATGTCTCTTTCAGCATTATCATATCGCTATCATCCGAGATCATCAGATTGATTAATGGTTTTGTGGCATCAAATTGAACGACATGACTGTTTTTAAATACTTTTCACTTAATTGCATGCACTAGTATATTGAGGGGCAGTAGAGACGACATCTCCTTGATGAACACCAGTTCGGATCTCAAATGAATTTGAGAAATCATTTTACACACGCACACTGCTAATGGCACCATCGTTCGATACCTGAAAAAAATTAATAAATTTGTGGCGAACATCCAGTTTCCAATGCTCAAAAAAAGCAAAGAGAAAACAGTAAAAACAACAGTCGCACTCATTTCACATGTAGTACGTTCCTCCATAAACTTGCGGAATGCGAAAATCTTTTCAACTCAACCGCGATTGAGTCTGCTCTTACCAGCTTGTCTCCTCACGAGCTCTTTGAAGTTTGCATTGCTTCACCTTCCAGACAATTGATGTCTTATATTTCGAATATAGGAACAATTATCGCTTTCTGTTGAAAATTGATAAGTATGATAGAAAAATGCGAAAATTAACTTTAACATTTAATAATTTAATTAACATTTAATTATTTCGATGATACTTAATGAAACCTTTAGATTTTCTTCGTCTTGTGATTAAAGAAACTAAGGACTTCATTCATTCGTTCGTGTTAGAATTCAGTTTTTTTTATAAAAAAAAACAAATAAAAACGTTTGTACTAAATATCCGTAAACTATTTTCTCACAAAACACAAAGACATGAGAATGGGAGGAAAAAGTCGGTTTCAGTAAACATTTTCACAGGCTTATAAAGATTTTAAACCGTCGAACTCGAACAAACTTGGATTATCGGAGGAGAGTTAAATCTCCAAAAGGCTTGCTGGTGGAGTGCTTCAGTAAGCTCGACAGCAATATGTTAGAATGACAATGTACGATTCGGATACGGTACTTGACTGAGCTTGACACATCAGACACGGTAAACTAACTTTGAATTCTTTGAAGGGTGCATTTTCACTAAAATGTTCGCAGGACCGTATTAGTAGGAAAAGATAATAATTTTATGTAATTAAATACCTTTGATAGTCAACAATATTTAATACTACAAGATGGCATCTATAACATAAGAGTGCAATCTTGGGTACAATGTCCTTGCATAAAAACTTCACCTTTACTTCAGTAAACGTATTTTTAGAGGAAGAAATATTGAGTTTCGTTAAAAATAATTTTAGTAAAAAAGAATGTAAGGTTAAGTAAAAAATAAATAATAATAAATCACATATTCTTCAAAGTGAACGTATTTATACGAATTTTACACACTAATCAATAATATATGCTGTTTGATATATATTGAAGTTTTAGCTAAATAAGCATAATTAAAAAATAATCCAGTACCGGCCTGCGACATTTAAAACAGCCCCTGTCCATATCACACGCACGGTTGCCGTATCCAAAAGTGACAAAGAGCGCGCAGCATGCATGTACCTTTGCGGAATCAGTTTTTCCCCAGACCACCTCTGGTGCGTATATCACGCCCTGAAGCTCCTTTTGATGCCCCCCTCGATCAGCTCAATGCGTCGCATCGCTACCGAGCCTACCTGCCACCGGTTGACGTTTATTGGGCTTGATCTCCTGGGATGGTCGATTAGTTTTTCATTGATGTCTTTCGGTGGCATGATGATTTCATCAGATGGTCGATCGATAGGGATGTTTGGGTCCTTTAATGCGGTTGATTTAAACGTCTGACTATATTTTACTACATTTGTAATTGGTTGAGGATATAAGTGGTTTAGACACTCTCTTAATAAATTATATAGTAGCGACTGGTTTTTTGAATCCAACACTATTAAAACAGTGGATATTAGAACTTTTTTTATTACTCTTAGTGGTTCTACAATATGCCTAATAGGCAATAAATATTTGTTATGTTTATATTATATATATATATATATATATATATATATATATGGTATGTAGAAAATCACTTCATAAAGCGATCTCTTGTATGAAATAATATCTTAATTAATTAGTCTTATACTAAAGCTTATTCTAAACTCTATATATGCCCAATAGTCAGATCAGATGGTGTTAAACTTTTTAGTCGACTAGTACGTAAGTACTTCACACAGGCTCGTTGAATTACACTCATTATAGGCTCTAGAGGAATATCGCATTGTAATACTTCATTTCAAACATAGTACGGAGCATCAACAACGGCACGCAACACTTTATTTTGTAACCATTAAGTGATGGGTATATTAAATTTGTTAGCGGTACCTCACAATTGGATTATCCATATCCCTATGATCCATATGACCAAATAGGCTTGAGTATAGACTCATACAGCAATTATAACTTGGATTTGCGCTCGATGAGCCAATACATTTGATATAATTTAAGTCCAAGTGGTTTTCGCTTAGAGAGTATGTGTTTCTTCCAGGTTAGGCGTCGATCTAAATGCATACCAAGATATTTAACATCCTCTGCTTGGGAGAGTTGGCAATGATGTTCTGTTCTTCTGATAGACATGTTCTTCGATGCAGGATAAAAGTTATAGGTGTGTTTGTAGGTTCATTATTGCTGTGACTGGATCTTAATGAGATGCTAAGATTGCGGATGTTGTTATTATAAGTAGTTACTTTTGTGGTGTGTAGATCGGCTGTATATAGAAGATATAGTATTCTATTTAAAATGGCGAATTTAGAAAGCTATTAATTTTATTTTCGTCATTTTTATATAGCTCAGACTGGAAATGCTTAAAAACATGTTTTAAGTGTTTTGAGAAAATGTCGGCCTTTTCTTTATTGCTTCTCACCCAATTATTTACATTACTTCAACAAATGGTGAACAACTCCTTTCTATTCTTATCATTCTTGTGAAGCTTCTCTGCACTACGACCTCAATCATTTTAAATATTATTGTTACATTAATTCAGTTATCATTAAACATGCTTCGATTTTCTTTCCCTTAATCCATAGAGTTTTTTTTTTTCACTGTTAATCGATGTGTAATGGCTTATGTGAAGAATTAAAACTGTTTGATAGCTAATATTGAAATTCATAGCTTAGTCACGAAATGAAGTATATAATTTTACATCGAAAGTTTAGAAAATTTCATCGACTTTTCAACGAGTGGTCGACCTAGCTAGGTTCTTTAACTTCGGAATTTCCGAAACGAAAAAGAAAAAAACTAATTTAGACACTGGCGTTCTTTTAAACACTCACCACCATAAACACCATCATTCTCGTTGAACCTACGCTCCATTTTTCGTTTTCTTTATCTTTATTTTTCATATCTTCATTTATGTGTAAAATATTGTATAAATTATTACATTTCAAATCGGCTATACTATAGCCGCGATGAATAAATATTACTAAAGCTATTTTTAAAACCATCTTAGGAAACACCGAAAATACTTTTGCATGGTTAAGACAAAAGTTAATGTCAAAAGACAGGTTCGTATGAAAAGAAAGCGCAGTTATAATAAATTGAAAGAGATATATATGTAAATCAAAATGATGTTGATACTGATGCTAATCTTTATGGCGTCCCGAAATATATATAAGGCAACCCTCGTTAATGCTTATGGTCTAATCTGAGTCCATAATCATATTTTTCCTTGACGTATTGATAACAAGTGAAATCATCGAAAATTAATTGTCGAATTATTAAATTTGGACATGAGACATCTGCCGTGTCTAAAGCAGCTCTCCCGCAACCGCCCCCCTATCAGGCGTCCCGCGTCGATCCGTAAGCGGTCTCATCCTTAATCCCCGTGCGCTATTGTCTCAGGCCCCTTATCGATCCGAAAACAAATAACAGACAGCGACAATTGTGTCGCTGTTTGCCAGAAAGCTTAAGCAAAGAGAAAAGTGTCGCTGCCGGGGGGTTTCGGCTCCGTCCAAAGTTTCGGTTGGCCTGAAGAGATGTCGCTCAACCTCTGCACGTGACTGCTCAGTCGCAGGTCGGCGATGTGTGTTTGTTTTGGATTGTAAGCTCCTTAACTCGCTCGTAATTATGTTTGTCAAACTCTCTTTTTAATGCAGTCGGACGCGGTTTGCTATGTTTGTACATCCGCTCTCGGAGCGGATACAATTACTCATTTTGTTTGGATTTGGAACATCTGATATTCAAACAATGTAGCCTAAACCCCTTTATCGTTATCGAAGAATAAAGATGTGTTAAAAAACTATCAAAGCAACGAAACTAAAAATGTTACAGAACTCGTGATTCAACTCCTTGAGTTCTAGTCATTGTAATTGCCCTCATGTTATAAAACTTAAGAAAAGTTAAGACAATCAATATGGTAAGAAAACGAGTTATAACGGCTGCCGACATATACGGTAAACGTTGGCCGAATTTCTTACAAATAAATTATTGAATGTGAAGACCGAAAAAATTTTTTTTGTCTTTTAAGGAAGTATTTTATTTTACGGAAAGAAACGGCAACTGTAAAACGTCAAGCACAAAATTATTCCAAGGGTTTATACTCATATCTATTCTATTACACACCATTCAATCTTAACATAAACACACAGTCTCGATCCTTTGAATACATAGGGTCGTATCAATTTCGAGATATTATTATGTAGTCTTCATCGAAAACTTTTTAAACAGTCACAACTATATCACCACACAGATTATAAAACATCATCGCCAACCGCAACAAACTATGCTTACGTTGATTAAGTTCGATTTAATGATGCTCCCCAATTCTGCATAATTCAAAGGGAATAAATAGAAACTTCAGAATAAATAAATCTGCTGTTGAATGACCCGTCCGTTTAATTACGGACGGATATTGATTAGGAAATAATAGAAAAGGAGGTTCGTTTGTCCTTTTGTTTTCAACTGAGGCGAGATAATAGTTCAAAAATTTAATTTAGATCATTGATTATTGATTACTCTTTAAGGATGCATATTCCGGATTTCGTTGTTCACTGTTATTATTGTTTAAATCTTTGAATGTGTTGTTCTCATTTTTATTATTATCATCTTATATTATATTTTAATATTCTAACTTTTTTTACGTATTAATTTCTAAAATAGTAATTTCAGTTTTCGCTAATAAAGAACTTTAAAGTTGAATGAATTGCTAATATGTGGAGTTCAACTATGATCGTATGAATAAGAATTACTTTCTCTCTATAGGAATTTGTATAAATCTAATTTGATGCTAGTAGATACATTTGATATGCAAAAAATTAAAATCCATTCATGGGCAATAATGACCTCCAAAACATACAGAGCGATCTATTATAGTGTATGCTTTGAACGTACAAATAATTGATAATTAATAATACTTTAGTATATTTATAAGTATTACCTTTAATTTCCTCATAATACACTCATTTCCATATTTTCCTTTCATCTCACACTGGACAAAGAACGATTACGAACAGAACTTTCCGTTATTTAAAAAAACAATTACTAGACATTGAATGGCACACTGCCTCCTCTAAAAGTTGTATGTCAAAGCAGTATGTTATTATACAAACATTATAAGATACATTGAAGGAGACTACAAAATTATTAAAACTTGTGTAACAACTTCCATGATATCAGTTTCAAAATTTTTTCTATGATATCTCTTGAAAAAAGTTTTGAAATAGACAATTTTAATGACAACATATTTATAAAATTTGAGAACCGAAAAAAATAAATAAATTGTTTACAGCAAATATTGCAGTATACTTGAACACATGAAAGTAAATTATGGAGTGATTCTCTTAATAATGAATACCCAAATTAAAATTAATATCGGCATCTTGCGCGTGTCCCCCTTGAATTGTAAACGATTATTCTCGCTTATAGCGTCGACAGAACGATAAAACCCGCCACTGAACAACTATCTTTTGATTTTAAAACGGAAGGGAGTGATAATTTATGCCAATATTCTCACCCTCGCACGGCCGCACCCTCTTCTGCTCAACACATTCCCCAAACACGTGCAGAAAATAGATAGATAGCGATCATCGTGCTTTATTGGATCGTTCTACGACACACTAAATACATATTAATTTTTCGACGCTCTCATATCCTTAACTGATGAAAATATCGGTTGACGAACTTGATATCGACAGCCTAAAGGATTCACAGAGCGTAACATTCTTATTTTTGATTATAAGAAAGATATTTAAATTAAAGAGATATATTAAAATACATATGTTTATTTGATAATATGATTGTCAATAAATATGGAAAAATGTATATTTATATATAAAATATTTGTTTTACTTCTTTAATTGAAAAAATGTGCAGATTTCTGAAGGCAAAAAGTATTCGAGTAATTAATTTGTAAATAGATGGACACTATTAATCAAAATTGATAAGTTTAAGTCCATAATTAAATATAAATTCTATCGAAATATGATCAAATGACTTTGCTATAGGACAATATTGGGACACATCTAGAAAATTCTGCAAAAATCTGCATGGAATGGAAAGCCTTGCCCCACCTGTGTGCTCCCCTATCCATAAATAAAATAACACCTGTGTTAAAAAAGTATTGAATACAATGGAAGAGATCATTACGCACGCCTTACCTTTTATGTGCTAAAAGATATATTTTGGTTGCTGTTACTGGTATCCTCAAGACGTTTCCCTAAGCAATTTCCCTCCTGTCATATTCACCAGAGATTTCTCCTTCCTGTTACCACTTGTTTCTCCAGTTAATAACTGGCTTATTACTAGCGTAAATGATCTCAAAAGATATTTAATTGTGACCTCTTGGAATGTATAACCCTACCCAAACAACGAATAACACTCATGTATCATATATAACAAACTAATCTGCAATATATATATTTGATTTATATAACCTGTTGCGGGATATCCCCACAACTGAATTCTAAAGCTCAAGATCGGTTTTATAATTTGCTTATAGAATAACCTATTATGTACAAATAGTTGATATTTTCTTCTGTTTAACCAATACATTTTTTATATTATAAATCTAGTTTCTATTCAATCAATTCAAACTATTCTTTTTTCTTAAGATGCTTCTTTCAATGGAGTTTTACACATTCATCCCAAGGTTCCTGGCATTATTGAAATGTAGTTTTATGTGCAATTTGTTTATAAGTCAATAAGCTAAATATACTTTAGTCAACTATTGTTCTCCAAGTCTTGATCCATTTATTTATATTGTTACTTACCTGTTACCTTTTTTCCTGTTATAGTCAACAAAGAACTCTACATATTAATAAAACAGTGAATTAATAGAATGAGGCGTTGGAAAGAAGATGCAATCTTTCCTCAAAGTTAGACGTATTACATATGCTTATTCAAAATACACAAACATAAAAATTTAGTTACCAAAAATTCTATTTTGGTTTAAATGACTTTCCCTTATGTATAAAATAATATCATCGCTCGTCAACATAGTACCCATGATAAGAAACTGAGTAGGTAGGTACTACCACTAGACAAACACTAATACATAACTTTTGGTTTACCACGCGTGTAACCCAATTTTTGTTTATGCTGTTAGTGTTAAAAGTTATACAGATGTTATATAGAGAACCATAATTTGATAGTACACAAATAACATTAGCCCAGTTAAACAAGTTAGCAAGTTAAGATATTATTAATTAAAGAAATTACTTGCAACCTAATTATCAGGCATATTTAAGACTAAAAAAGCAAATAGGATAAGGCTAATCCCTCGCTGTTTGTACAGATGTGATTACCAAGAAAAACATGTATGAAACGATGAATAAAAACGTTGTTCGTAATTTTTAGTTTCCATTGCTTAACAAAACATTTGTTTCGTAAAATATATGCCTTGTTTGTTGAACTAACGTTAGAGCTTGCTTAATTTACAACTGGAACGATAAGCCGTATTACGTATATCTTTCGGGGCTCCACGAAGCTTATCACAATATCAACATTTACTGATGTTGCGAATATTTCTTCGACCAAATCTGTTAAACCATATATTGATTTAGTGTAGTCATGAACATCAACACTTTACGGCAAAAGACTTGATAAAAATTATCTAACACTCATGAGATCATCGTGTACAATAAAGTTAAGTAGGAAGTATCAAAGTAGTGCATTTCACCTCGGAAAACTTTCTAGGTATACTCCACCCTAGAAACTAATATACCCGGTCAATTGAAAAGTCCCCAGCCTGCCACATAGATGGCGCTACTAGAATTAAATCCACATGTTTTTTAGTTAGCCCTCAGAAGATGCGTGTATAAATTTGACAGCTGTCGGATCATTAGTTTGTGAATTATAGCTTTTTGAGTAAAGCAACTTTTGTTATTGCGAAAAAAATGGATAAAAAGGAATTTCACGTATTGATAAAATATTGCTTTTTGCAGTGAAAAACATAGTTGAAGCAAAAACTTGGTTTGACGCCGAGTTTTCGGACACTGCCCCAGGAAAATTAACTATCAAGGATTGGTATGCTAAGTTTAGACGTGGTGAAATCAGCACCGAAGACGGTGAGCGCAGTGGACACCCAAAAGAGGTTGTTACCGAAGATGAGTTTTTGCGTCGATATGTGACAATGGATGAAACATGGCTCCATCATTTCACTCCAAGTCCAATCGACAGTCATCCGAGTGGACTGCACATGATGAACATGCTCCAAAGCGTGGGAAAACGCAATAGTCGGCTGGCAAGTTTATAGCGTCTATAATTTGGGATGCGTATGGAATAATTTTCATTGACTACCTTGAAAAAGAAAGGACCATCAACAGCGACTATCACATAGCGTTATTGGAATCGTTCGAAGCCGAAATTGAAATTGAAAAAGCGGCCGCATTTGAGGAAAAAGGAAGTGCTGCTTCACTAAGACAACGCACTGTGTCACAAGTCAGTGAAAACAATGACAAAAATCCATGAATTGTGCTTCGAATTGCTTCGTAATCCACTGTATTCTCGAGATCTGGCCCCCATCGATTATTTCCTGTTCTCAGATCTCAAAAGAACACTCTCTGGGAAGAAATGTTCGCCGAATGAAGAGATGATCGCCGAAACTGCTATCGAAAAGTTGGAGGGTCGCTATAATCAGTGTCACCCTTCAAGGGAATTAAGTTGAATAAAAATAACTAATTTTGTCAAAAAATGTGTTTTACTATGGTAGGCCGGGGACTTACTCACGGTAGAACTTTAGCACATTCAACTGCAATCAGTTTCATCAATTTTTTTCGTTAGCATATTATATATATTTTAGGTTTATTATAAAATTGTCTACGGGCAATCATAATATTAGAATGACAAATGTTGGCAATGTTACTTTTGTTATTTAATATGTTACTGCAAATTAACACATACTATATCCCAAGAAATAGCTAAATCCACAAATATATGTTGAGTACACAGCAGGTGCTAACTTACCCCTACAATTTTCAATAATATTCCAAAGATGGACAGCGCGATGGTGAATGTGTGATGTGATGAATATTGTGTTCTGTAAAATAGTATTTAAGGAGCTTTACTGTATTAACAGCAGTATTTTCTTGTTGAACAAAATAATTCTGGTCGGCAATTTGTGTTCTATATTTGGCTTAACTCTTAGTCGATCAATTTAACATAACTTATACAACGTGGGGCAAAAGACCCGTTACTATTAATGCAATCAAAATGGTCGCAGGACTTTTGCCCCACCGGATACTATTAATTTTCCTAGAAATGAATTTAATTTTTGTATATCCTTCGAAACGTATTAACAGCCTAACACATAACACTTCCTTCACACCTTCCTCCTTTTGGTATAAATAAATTTGTTATATTTTCTCAATCAGAATGTTATCAACAAGCATAAAATGCTCTTGAAAATGAGGAATCCTTGCATAATCTCATAACATATACTCATTTTTTTATTAATCTCCTAGAACGTCAACGATCTGCTCGTGGGCAATAAGTATTATTATTTGACTTCAATTTTATAATATAATAAGCTATTCTGACATGTAGTAGTGGAAGTAGTAGTAGTAGTAGTAGCTATCCTCACAGTACATCACTTCAGTAAGTGATCTACTGTACAGCTTATAACCTAAATCTTATTCTAGATACTATTATAACTTATTTTAAAGTCTATCCTAACTTATTCTAAAAACTACTCTAGATTATTCTAGATATTATTAAATCTCGCCCTATGTATCTATTAATTAGTTCGCATGGCAGTTTACGTTTGAGCCTACGCACTTCACTGTCATCACGCACATTTAACTGTTTTGCGATGCATTAATAGTCTTTTAGAGTACTTCGTACTAACACTCCAAATCACACTCGTTATGGGTTCTATGAGTATATCGTGCTGAATTAGTTTGTTGGACACGTAATATGGAGCATCGACGATGACTCACAACACTTTATTCTGGAACCTCTGAAGGATATCTATGTTAGATGTGCTAGTAGTACCCCACAGTTCGATACCATAGGTCCAACCTATTGACTTATACAGCAAAACCTTGTTATCTAATGGTAATTTAGATTTACACCATATCAGCCAGTACATTTGGTTTAGTTTAAACCCACGCTCAGTTCATGATTATTCAATTTTACTGAGGGACATATCCTTCTACAAAGGGTAAATGTCACATGGGTAGATTTTGTCTCATTTGCTTTGATACGCCACGTTTTCAACCACAATTCGACTTTGTTATGATGAAGTTGGAGGTTTCTTGTGGCTGATATTGGATCCTCGTGCGATGTTAAAACCGCTGTATTGTCAGCATATATTGCAACAATAGTATTTCTTGAGGTCGATAGGTCAGCTGTATACATAAGATATAACAATGGGCCAAGAACACTGCCCTGAGGAATACCCGAATATATTGGGTGTAGGTCAGTGTATTCGTCACCTTACATATACTCACAATGTTTTGATAATTACATTTATAATACATGATGTTTTTCCCGGCAAGTTTATTCATGAGCCTTTTTGCAGTGAATTTTAAAAATGTATGACCTTTTGCAATGTTTCTGGTAAAACCATTCCGTGATTGTACAACTTTTGAGATTTTTAAACCATATCTGAGCTTAATTTGGATCACTATTGATGTTGTATAATAAGATTTATGCTCGAAAAGTACTCAATTTGGAATCGCGGACGCTTTATATCTTCTATACACCAACACGCTGGATGCTGGCAAACGGACCATTCCCGATCGAGATCACGAAACGCCTGTAAGAGATATGAAATTTATCGTCGGCATCTCGCCTATTTGTTCGGTTTGGGAAATATGTCGCGTGCTTTTTCCTTGGAATGTTCTTTTGTCTCGCCGAGACATATATGAGTTGTGCAGGCCATTCTCATTATGAAAATGTCGAATTCCTCGACACGAGCAATCGTTGTCGGATGGGAGAATTCGCTTCTAATTTACACCATCACATGTTTAATAATTGGCTTGGCAAGAGAGTATATGTAGGTTTGTTTTGTCAAAAAAATACCGAGAAAATATTATTGTTTATCCAAATTTATTGTGTCGCTTGTAATGTAAATTTATTGCTGTTTTACCAACGAATAATTCTACGGTAAAAATATTTTAAAATGTGTTTTCCGGTATCTACTCCAATCCCAGTCGCGAATTCTCTTGTATATCTTCTATGGACTAAAAGCGGGTTCCTCGATGTGGTAACTTAAATATTAGAACATAAAAAAAGTATGACGAAGACATACAAAGTAAACTGGGTAGTCGTTCATTGGTGTTTATTGTGTTATTATAAAAAATTGTTTATAGTAATAGTCTTATGAGATGGTACATTATCGTAATGTAAATTCTTTCCACGTTTTCATGTTTTTTTTTTCACAAACTTGGTTTGTTACTCTCAAACTTAAAAAACAATTTGGAGTCACCATTTCCTTCATTTTGACGATATTAACTTTGGATAATAGTCGTCGATGAACGATCAATGCAGACAAATCTTCGATCTCACTGCCACAACTTTTAAATGAATTTTACCATTCATATGTACATGTTGTTTAATAACTTCATTAATTAAATTATTTTTACAATAATACTGTCAACCTTTTCAGCAATTCAGCTCACGATTTGCGAAGAATTATTTT
Source organism: Rhynchophorus ferrugineus (assembly GCF_030347505.1). NCBI lineage: Eukaryota > Metazoa > Arthropoda > Insecta > Coleoptera > Curculionidae > Rhynchophorus > Rhynchophorus ferrugineus. Next base: position 38,047,001 of record NW_027472587.1, on the reverse strand, counting down.
AAAACAATTTTTGGTGTTTTTGTTTATTGTAACAAATTTGACGAACTGATAAAATTGAGCACTGTGAAAAAATTCGTCTGCACGTTCAAATTCCGTAAGAGTTGTGCCAACTTAGCGACAAAAACAATTTTAAAATCCACTTTTTCATATAATTAATATTATTTCACGTATTTAATTTATAATAATTATTTAACTTGTATACATCAAAAATAATTCGAAAGAATTACCGCTAAAATAATTTTAGAGATCGCTTGGTTGTCGCATAGACAGGACGGTCCTCCTACTGTTACGTTAGAAGTTGGAATCCTACTGGGGAATTTTTATACATTTATGTTTGTAATTGTCCATAAAATTATGTCACCCCAATGACCAGGCTGGATAAGACCGGATATTTTCTGGAATGATCTCTAACCTTAACCTGATAATTCCTTAATAATATAGATTTATATATAAATTGTTGAATGATATGACATCTGAGTTAATACCACGAATTTCTTGTAAAGGTATGAATTTTAATTATATTAATTAGTTGTTAATCCACAAATTAATCTAATAAGAAATCTAATTAAATAAATCTACTAAGATCATAAGTACGATGTTATTAGTATTGTAGAATAAGATATACTAGAGTAAATAACTGGCAAATTCCATCTTACCAACTTCTAGCAATTCTAAGATCTATTTAAGATTTAAGTTAAGAACTTCGTATATATCATCATAAGAACTGCTACTTCATCATAAGAACACATATTCACGAAATTATACCATATGGCCACCTTCAACAATATTTTAAAAGTAATTGGAATTACTCAATATCCGAAAAAGGCAAGTGGTACCAAATAATGTAAAAAAAACATTGTCAAACCTGATACACCACCAAAAAGGAGTACTCGCCTACTAAGGAGTATTTAGCCAGGTTCTACATCTAATGACATCGTACATCCTTTATTATATATGTTAAATATATCCGACACTAACTATGAATACAAAGATCATCTTCAAGATCTTCATCGATGATTACTTACAAATGCAGTCAATCATCGAACAATGCGCACATTTATTCCGTCCAACTCATATAACACTTATCGATTGGATGACACTGTAGAACAACCCTCACCGCATCCCCATCCATTATAACATTACGAGCCGACTAAATGGTACAATATTGCCGAGGGCCACGGTTAACGCCCCTAAATATCTGATATTGTCACCCCTAGCTGGATGTTTCGCTGGCAATTCGCCTTTATTACCGATTTAATCAGAGAGAGATTATCCCGCCAGCATATTTCAATAGGCAAAAGGTAATGATTGTCCTCTAATAATCAACAACTACCCTCTGGAGTATTTATCATCCAAATATAAAGGGATTTATAAAGTAATTTATCAAAATAATTGTATATAAATGATTGGAGAATGTAATTTTGTTTTTTTTCGTGTTTTTAAAAACGAATTTATTCAAACACATTTCAAACACTAACAACTTACACATGTGTCGTTTTTATCGATGATTGTTATTGAGAAATTCTGAGATTTCCGGGATAGATTTCAGAAAACTGGATCAAGTACTTTTCACAAGGCTCTTTTGATGTCAGATTTATATTATTATAACAATTTTGCAGCGACTGTGGTAAATGATAGTTGGTCATGCCTACACGGGGTATGCATCAGAACAAGTTCAGGCGCTGGAATTCATTTAAACAGTTCCCATGGCTCCAGAAAGTTTCATACCTCGCTCTCCAGTTCGACGGCAGATTCCAATGGTCTGCCCAAATTCAGCACGCCACTTGCAAAGGAAATGGTGTGTACAGCCTATTATTGCCTCTACTCTACAGAAAAAGCAAACTCCCAATCCCACAGAAAGCGACGCTGTATAAAATGCTAGTCCGTCCAATCTGCCTCAATGGAGCACAGGTGTGGTACAGGTATGTCTCGGAGAGACAACTTGAACTACTCCAAGTGTTCCAATCCAAAAAAGTCTCTCTGTGAAGTTATCCATAGGAACCATAGAACACGACAACATCTTAATAAAATCCCTACCCGTCCACAAATCCCGGTAGTAAACAAACTACGACAGTCCCAGTCGTAACCCAGGGTCTCTGTCGCCCAAAAAACAACCATATCCCGAACCTGAAGCGACATCAGCCGAAGACCATTTGGTTCTAGCTGGTCAATCTAGTAAACTAAAAAAAATAAAAATTAAACAGTCACCTTTAAATGTGTCTACAATTGCATTTTACCTTTTTTGAAGTAAAAAAGCATTGTAAGACTTTTGGAAACATAATCTCCATTTTCAAAACCCTATTAACAAAGTAAACGAATGCTACCTTTATATTTAAAATGTTCTATAAGCTGTTACCTTTCAAACGCGCTATAGTGCGGCTTAAATATTATTAGAAAGCTTTTTAGACACATTTAAAGACACAAAACTAGGGAAGGAGAGGCGTAAATATAGTTTCTAATTGTGTGTATCCGTGTTTTTCTCTTGTAGTATTGGTCAGTCATAATTTTGTCGATCTCTAACATTTTATTTATTACTAGGTGAACGGTTGAGACTTGCATTCACCTACATCTATATTAACAATTTTCTCCGACAATAATAATAGCCAAATAAGTTTGTAAGAATTCTTGAAGAATGATTATCTGCATCTGTTAGTGGTCACACCGTTCCTAGTAAGTGATAAAAATTGTTTTGTATCTGAAATTATTTAACTTATTTCTAATATACATTTGAATGTTTAACTTTGTTGTTAGGATAATTTCCCATTTCAGATTGTAATGAGTGTAATGGATCTGTTGGTAGGGCCAATTGTGGCAATTTTACATTGTACTGGAACAACATCTTGACAAACGGTTGACATTTGCCCTATTGTAATTGTGTTACAACCATAATGTATTTCCGAATCGTAGTTTAATTCTGCTTGTTACTAGACCATGGGTGTACTGTCTCTGCAGAGTTGTTCTATTTAATTGTATGATGCTTGCTGTTAACATGTTTCATGTCCACGAACTTGTTGAATTATCCATTTTCAGCCATTCTCGAACGCAATTGCCACATACCAAAACGACTATTACTATTGCTGTCTCTTGCTGGTCATCAGTGCGGTTGTCTTCTCTCTGACACTGTTTATACTTTAAAAAATAGAAACTAATACTATCACATGATGATAATAAGATTTTATATGAATACAATTACAGAAATAATTCATACCAGACCACCTAAAAATAATTATATTTCATCCTTTACGACGTCATGTCTCCGTTAAAGTCCTTTTTGCTTTTATTTTAAATAATTTGTACAAAAAGTTCTTTTGAGAAATTACGATAAAGAGCTTGTAATGTATAAAGAGATAATAATACCTGTTAGGAATGAAATAAGAAGAGAATCCCTTAACACGATATCAAAGTTACGAGCAATTAAAACGCTCACCTCCATAAAATAAATACAAAATCCGACTGAGACCGAGACAAAAACGGAACGAAAAAAAACCCGTTAATCCCCAACCTGGCGAAATAATAATAAAATTCCTACTAACTAAATACTCAATTTAATAAAACACCAATATCACCTAAAAACCACTAGCGTTATACAGCGCGGAAAACTTTCCCCCCACGGTCCGTGTCCCAACCGCCCCTTCGCCGGGCTCCACCCTCGGCCGCCATTCACTTCTCCCCCTAACCGGTAACTAGGGCAACGGCTAACCTTTGAGGCGTGGCCGGGTATTGATGTTCGAGACTCACCCCCCAACCCCTCGGTACAAAGCGGACGCGCCCCTTCCCAACCCCTCACGGATGTAACCACAGCCCTAGTAAATCCAATAATCTGGCCCTGTTTGTACTGTGACGGGATGATTTACCGACAAATAGCGCTCTATGTGTGTGTGTGTGCCTGCGTGTGTGTGTGTGTGTATGTAATGTTCGATGATATGCGGGGAAATGAATAATATTATTTTATTATTCGATAAAGTTTTTGCTAGACGAACAATGCAAATTCACGCGGGGAATTGGCTGTTATATGTTCGTGTTTTTTTATTTATTGTCATTGTATAATACACTTTTTTTAATCGAACGCTAGTTTGACGAGATATCAAACAAAATAAATCTTGTTGTTATTGTTGTTCACAATATGCGATTAAAACTAAGGGGTAATATGCTAACAATATATATGGTAGGACATTTTTTTAGTAGTCCTATTGAAAGTAAATCCATCATTGTCATCATCAACCCATAGTCAAAGCAAAGTGTTTACTTCTCAGCTGCTATCGGTGCCGCAAGTATTCGCCGGGGATAATGTTAATCTCTCATATTTCAGATCGATGTCGATATATTCTATGATCTTGGTTCATGTCTTTTCCGATACTGTTCACTGAGTCTTCCAACAAAAAGGTTGGTTTCGCCACAAAAGTATAACAAAACTCGTTCACCTTTCATTTCACAGACGTGTTGAAATTATCGTAATTGCGTCTCTGAATTTGTTAGTCAACCGTACACTAATTATCACATCTTCTCCTAGCTATCATCTCCTCGAAAAATTTGTAGAATTTACCTTAACCGTCGCATTTGAAAGACATCATCCTACTACTAGACTGTAACGAAAAGAATGACCAAATAAGCCGTCGAAAAAGGTGGATTTTAGACATTATAGTATTGTTTCTCTTTCAAACCCATCATGTTAGAAGCAAAAACTTCTGCAGCTTGGGCGACTCGGCTTATTACTTCGACGATAGGCACTCCAAGCACTTGAACTCCCATAGTTACTCCAACTGGATCCTGTTAAGATTTGCAAAACCACGCGATCCATCAGTTGTCAGAACTTTGGCATTTTTTTCAATAATTCTCAAGGTATATAATTCTTCAGTACGAACTATATCATGAAGAATGCTAGAAACCTCAACATCTGTAACAATGAATATAGCGCGATCATTGGCGAACATCCGATTAACCAAGAAATTAGTGTAGCATCATAGTAAACGTCATGTCTAGGCGATATTTCGTTGGCCAACATCACAAACGCGGCTCCGATCACAAATGGATTGGACCAATCATTTCGCGCTAGCATACAGCTAATGGACCCATTGTAAGAAACTTAAAAAAGTTTAATATTTTTAAGGGAGCATATTCGGCTGCCAAAACTGCCCAAGATGTATACTGTCCAAAAAAAAGTGAAGACGTATAAAAACAATAATCATATCCTTTCCACGTCTAATGTGTTTCCCCATAAATTGGCTAAATGCGACATTGTTATCTACACAACCTTGATTGGGTATAAATCCTGCCCACTCTTCTCGGTTTGTTTCCTCGTGGCTTTTTGAAGTCTTATTTTTATGATCTTCATAAACATCCGACAATTATTAGAAGACTTAAACCTCAATCATGTATGTCACAACTTGGTCAACTCCAGCGGTCTCAACACAGTCTAATGATTTTATTGCCATTCATAATTCGTCCATTGTTAGCTCATCATCAGGAATTAAGTTTCATGTCAGTGAGAAATGTCAGTTGCTGGCGGAATTGCTAAACTCTATAAACGGTGGGTCATGATTGTAGAACTGTACGAACAACTTCCTCCATCGTTCGAACTCATCGGATAACTTTTTGAAGGTTTCATCTATTTTTTGAATATTGTCGTCAATAAATTTACTCCTACTACCCAATCTCCTAAATATATCTACAAATATTCTCAATTATTTAAAGAAAACAATATAATAAGCTGGAAAGCATGAAATGAAAATATCTTAAAAACGAAATGAAAAAATCTCTGTAAAAATCTTTTTTGAATTCCATTGCTGTAGTGATTTTCCCAAAAGTCCACAAGATATCTCTTCCCTTAGCCTCAGTAGTATGCAGTCTCACTTCTTCGTTGATTTTTTCGATGATGAAAATCACTGAAAAAGTAAAAATTAATGGTAACTAAATTTGACAAATTAGCTGGATAACAACATTTTGGTTATGACCAAACTCTTAAAATATTTACTTAATTTACGTTTTCATTCAATTTCTTATTACTTATATTCACTCATCTTTTACAACATTAAATTAGATTATTTTTAGCTACTTTTTAGTCTATTTAGAGAATTTTTAATTACAAAAACTTTGCTCTTTCTTTTCCTTTTTTCCTTTTATAGGCTTTTTAAATAAAAAAACAATAATAAAAAATAATTTCTCATTTTTTTTGCAAAATTAACGGACAACAATTATTACAATATACAAATTACAAAACTAAAACTACTAAGACAAACTACTTTCAGTATTGTGATAAAAATGTCACTGTACCTCATTATTTCCCGTAAGATATGCAATTCTGACTAATTAAATTAAACATGAAGGAATCCACCATATTTGAAAATATTTTTCGTATAACAACTTGAAAACAGTAACCCGTCCATGTACGTCGCATGAAATACATCAAAACGGAAACTTCAAACATACAAAGTGACAGATGTCAAAATTTCCTTTTTTTCCATTGCCCGCTTTGTTTCTTTCTCTCAGCGCTACTCGAACTGCAATACGGTCCGTCTGAGCCTACTAAGCATTCGATGAGAATCCACAGTCGAACAGTTGTGGCTTTCTATAATCTTTTGATTTATAGGCGCATTTATGCACTTGTTATAAGCCGAGCCGAATGAAATTAACTCGCGACGGGCGCCGGGAGGGGGTGAGCTCCCACGTCGCACCCTTTGTACTCGAGTAGTGGCGAGGTCAAAGCGGTGAACGGGGAGAGGCGATATTCAAAAGGCAGTCGATTACGAGCACCCACAAAATCAATCTAGACCAGTTTGTTTGTTATATTCAATTGTATTTGGAATTAATGGGATAACATATTGAGTTAGGTGGAATGAATATCGAATTTTATTCCATCCTAATAATATTAGGTTGGAGAAAAGGTAATAGAAAGGAAAAGACAAAGAAAGGTACAAATCCTTATATTTATTTAATTTAGATTATAGCATTTTAACGGAGATCCTAAAAAAGTCATTTTCGTCCTATTTTGGCTTTTTTAACTCCAAATAGGAAGGAACACAATACAGCCCCACCGAAACTGTGTGGTGGGACAATAAATGCTTAAGGGAAAACCAGTGTCACGGTTAATTTTCTCCGGTTTATGTTCCGGAAATGTAAATGTCAATAATTAATACGGTAGCTGGTCATATGAGCTAACTAGTGGAAATTGCTACGAAACTAAACATAGGCCCTAGAATGGTTTTAACTAGCGTTGGGAACTATCTGTTAAATATATGACTTGTCTCGATACAAGAGCCAGCATAGAAAGGAGGAAGAAAAGTTAATAGAGGGCGCTGTGACTTGTATCGAGTGGGTATAAATTACCTGGGATCAAAATAAAATTTCTCTTTTGTTCCAAGGCCATAAGTGGTGTATTAATTCCGTCCCGTCCCGAATCATAAGTCATTCGTCAAACTATCGACCGAAAACAGTCGAAACAGTCGATAGTCAAAAAACTAGCGAGTGAAAATAGTAATTACTATTTTCAGTTAAATGCACGGTTCGACTGTTTTTTTCAATTCGTGATGTCAGACGAAGATGTACGAATCCTTTTCTTTCTGTTTAAATTGCTTGGGGCAGTTTTATTTTTTTATTATTTTTTTTGTGCTTATATTTTCCAATTGTAGTATAAGCGAGACGGAGATGTATAAATTCCTTGACGAACTTTAAAAAAGAAAAAAAAATATTGAATACTATTATAATAATAATACATAACATGCAATTTATAATTTAATTTTAAACGAAGTAGAATTACTTTTATATTTGAATGTTCTGTGGATCTGTAAAAAAATGGAATTTTTCTATGGAATGGAATAATACCCCACAAGTGTTTTATTGTATTTTAATGTGTTAATTGCTATTATACTATAATAAATATAGACAATACAATAGAACTTAAAGAAAACCTAAAGACTAAAAATTTACAATAACCATAAATTCTATATAAAAATTGAACATATACCTAAACATAGAAAAAAAACTAATCCATGACATAATTAAAAATTATCTGAATAAAATAATAAAAATGCTTATTATATTATATATATTAATATTATTTATTATTGAACGAAAATATTTTGTAACAAAAATCGATCGAAATATTACCTGTTATTGCTATAAAAAGGGTCAAAATATTTTACTATTTATCATTCCCAATTTTAATCTTTTTACCCTATTACATTAACAATCTTGAAAAATATCGTACCAAAATGCTATCATATTAATATACAATATATTGTTATTTACAAACAAATACCAAAAAATCATAAAACTACATATATTACATATAAATCTCTGTAGACATAAATTGGGAACATTTTTGTCAAGGTCACGACTATAACGACAGAGCCAGAACGTTAAAAATCAGTCGAATGAAAGAAGTAGAACCAAAAATAATAACTATAAGTACGACTGAAACAGTCGGTAGTAAGTAGTAACAAAATCAGTCGGACCGAAAATAGCGACTGAAACAGTCGATAATAAAAAGTAATTAATTACTAAACAGTCGATAGTTCCCAACACTAGTTTTAACCCATTTGCATAAAACTGGATATTAAGAAAAGCTCCATATTTGGTTTCCACATTAATTAAGAGTGGAAATTTAATTGACCGAATTTCCATTTGTCGATAAACTGAACGATATCGAATGATTTTTGAAACGAATGGTAACAGTAAAAACTGGATTACCAAAGATAATAATATGCCAAAGATATCGTGGTCGAATCCCGGAGAAGCTTCACAAATAGGTACAAAACCCTTATCCTCATCCTTGAAATGAAGATATTCAGAATTGATTAAGGATTAAGGCATTATTTTCTATCGCGACAATGCTATATCAGATAGAGCTTTATTACGTAAATGCCCCGTCCGGCTACCATTTGTTCTGGTATCTATAAAATCTCTGAATGGTGTACAGCTTCAAGAGCGGCTTGTAACCAATACCGTGGCAAAGAGTCATCGATCTCTATATAAATTTAAAATAAAATATAAAGGAACTGAAATTTCTTCATCAACCTTATATTATCCCAATATCCAGTAGCTATCAATATAATTTTTCATGATTTTTTTGTGAAATTAACTGCAACTGATTTATCAAAAACTCACCTGATACTATTATTACTGTTATAATTCACATACTTAATCCCCAGTTGACGAATTCACTATATTTTATAGAAATTTTATATTTGCTTATACAAAACAGCCAAAATTTATTACAAACTTGTTCTATCTGAATGTACAACGTTCGTCATATTTTAGGCAATTTATTAATCTCCTTTCTACAAGAATATAGTTCTTTGATAAGAATACGATCATTATTAGGTAAAATAGACTTATTTCTAAAAGTTTGAGAAACAACATTTCAGAGCTCCATTCTATACTAACAATGAAAAAATAATTCTAAAGGGAAATCCATTAAGACATTTAGGTCGCGTTCTTCGTGAATCGATGCCGAATTATTGATTCCAACGATTTAGAAATGATTATTTCGATCTTAGTGATGTCTAAATCTTGGACGACGGAGTAGCCTTGCTAATGGAAAGTTAATAAATTATTTTAAAAAATTGTAGAAAAGTGTCACTAAAACGTGAACAAAAATTTTACCTCCTACATAGTTAAACAATTTTCAAGATATTATATATATTTTTTTTATATATTTTAAAATCTACTTTTACCAACTATGGGTTTTTTTCTGGACTGGGCCTAAAGTTTAATGTGGGCTCTGAACCACGGTCCTCAGCATTAAGCCTACCGACTGGCGAGTGACCAACTTTAGAAATCATCCCAGAAGACATCCAGTCTTACCCAGCCTGGTTACTGGCGTGACTGGGATCATTTTCCTTGTCGGATTTTACACTCTTGCCTAGAACATTCATAAATTTCAAACAAACACAAACATAAATTTACGACCATGTCCCAGCAGTATTTGAATCCGCGGCTATCGCAACAGTAGGAGGACTGTCCCATCGCCCTTACCACTGCGCCAGCAAGCCGACTTATAAATATTATTATTACATTTCTTGAAACATGTCAACATGTCAATTCTAATTATAATAATGGAAGTTATACCAACAAGTATGAAAGGAAAAGTAATTGTATTACTGTTGTCCAATAAATAACATCCACGATAAGATAAATAAGTATTTTCTAAACGACATGTATGACTATAAAGCAAAAAGTAATAAACATATTGTAGTATCTCTATATATAATATAATTGATTTCAATTCCCATTCTAAACGACATAGAAAAAGCGTTTAGGCTATTAACAAAAGACGATCCATATTTCCACGTATTCACCAGCCATGTATATTCTTATCCATATTTTTAACATTTTCATATTGTTAATAAGTATTTTGATCAGAATATTATTTTCCAACTGGCTCGTATGACAGCTAATGTCACTACATTTAATACTAAGAACTAACTATTTAATACAATAAAACAATAATTCCACTTTATTTTTTCGCGTTAAATTTGACTTATATGTGTTTGATATATGATTTAATTTGAGAAGATTTAACATATGTTTGGTGGTCTGATCTTGTTTTAACATAAGAGAGAGAGAATCAAAGATTTTTAATCTTTAGAATGTCTCTCAATTGAAATAACACGAATCACCATCAAACCCCTCATTTTACTAGATTCGAATTAAAAAAAAACCATTCCAAACGAGGGAGGTAAGATGACAAGTGAACGTAAAGGAGAGAAAATCTTTTATAAACTGGGGCGAGCTCGATGAAGCGATCGCAAAAGAGAAAAGCCAAGGCACAGATGTACGATAGTGTATAATTTCCCTTTTGTACGCGCCATTGTCTCTCAAATCCTCTTAATGATCGTCGAGATTGGGGGAGAGACGTCAAGAGCCCGAAATTACGGGTAAAAACCGGCGAATAAATTCGAAAAATTATTTACGCCAAGCATACAGACCGGGATCCGCTCGCCTTCATGCTCCAGTCCCGAGCCAAAGGAGGGATAATATTTTGTGAATGGACTCGCTTCCCGACCGAAGTACGGGGCACCTTCGAATTGTATTCCACTAACATAAACCTCAATTGATTTCATAATTAGTCATAAAATATAAAAATACATTAACCTTATCTAAGCTGAAATTGTCCTCGAAATAATGTCTGAATTATTCACAGAACAGAATATTCCATTTTTATACCAAAACATCCAACAATTGCTTCAATCATTTTTTTTGTTCCGGCCTAAAACCAGGCGGTGAAATGCATGACGCATACCTGGTCGCGGAGACTTGCCCTGGAGTGTCAAGTTAGACCGGGTTATGTGGGACTGCCTCTGGGCTTACCAATGCACTGGAAAACTGGAAAACTGCCTCACAGTTGACCCATGTGGATCGCTACTGCTACTGCATTAAATTTGGGGACATGGCACCCGCTATTCGAGCAGCCGTTATTGGGCACGAAAACCCGGCGGTTCTAGTGATTCGCGAACTTGAGTTAACACACGACTGGATGCTGTCGTATGGGGGCAAAAGTTATTCCTGCAGCGATGGATGAGGTCGTTTCAGCCTGGAAAAGGGGGAGGTTAGCGGTGACGCGGTGCTAAGCTGTCATGTCGACCAGCTCGCGAATAAGCGCGTTTTCAGAAGAACTTGAGCTGAGTTGTTGTTTGTGGAATGATTGAGATATGAAGTGCTTGATTTCTGAAGTGTCAATTTCCCTATGAATTTTGAAGATTCTCCCGAGGAGATTATTTTGGAAAACTTGAAACCGTTTCACCTGATTGGATGTAACAAACTTGAAGTAGACCAGTCGATCCGTAGAGAAGTACGGACCGAATTAACATCTTGTAAAATAAGCATTTGATGGAGATGAGAAGTCTGCTAGAAGGGCACATCAGAGAAGATAGTAGGTTTACTATTCCCAAACCTTTCTGGATTGCCTTCTGGATTGGGGATCGCCAACCGAACCGTCGGTCGAAGTGGAGACCTAAGTAGCGTTATCCAGCCATAGAATTATTGCGGTGTCGATGTTAAGTTGCGAAACGCGCAGTGCGTAATGCTTCTTATAGAAAATGATGGCTTGGGTTTTCAGGGGGTTGATTTGCAACCTACGGAAATTGAACCACTTGACCGCATGATCGAGCTGCTTCTGTAAACGTTCATGTGTTCTTTTATTGGCAGATCTAAAATAAAGAGGTTAAATAAGGCTGGGGCCAGCGGGGAACCTTGAGGTACGCCAACATCGATTTGTTTTCGACTGGGAAGTGTTTTCCTGATCTTGACCTGAAAAGATCTGTCCGATATGTAGGACTTGATGGGAGCGGTTAGGTCTTCTGGAAGACCTGAGACACGCCTGGGCGTCTGAGACACGCCAGAAAGAAGGGGGGTCATCCAGTCTTTGATCCGCTAGAATGAGTTCCAATTCATCGCTGGCCAGGTCGAAACGGCCTTCCTTACCCCCTTGCAAAACATAATTTTAAAATATTTGCAAATATAGTATCAATTCTATTGTCGAAAAGAAAGCAACGGCGAATAAATTAATATTTCTTCTCTTTAGTAATCACTATCTGCGTGAATTAGTAAAAATAAAAATGTAATAAAAGCAGACGACAATACAGTTTTGAAAATCCCTCGTAAATTTCAGTAATTTTTCAGTCGCTGTTTCACGACCAAAGGGAGGAAAACATTTTTTTGTATTCGTTTGACGCGCCCATTTCACCAGTCGACCGTCAAAGAGAACAGGAGTAGGGTTTTACTTGTCTCACGGATTTTAAAAGTTAATTAAAAACTGTTTGGCGAAGGCGAAAAAGTTAAACGAAAACCAGACCACAGAGGGAATTAAAATCGTAATAAAGCAACGTTTAACTACTAAGAGATATATTTGGAGTACTTTCATCTAGTATTTGTGAGAAATATTATTATTAGAATCACTAAAAGCTGGTTAATATATTTTTAATTAGGATTAAAATTAAATAGATTAAATAATTTCAAAATGATGAAGGCGCTATATTATAATACATCACTTAATAACTAATCCATGGGTTTATGTAATAAAGCGAAAAAAAATATTTTAGGCAATATTCAAATTAATTCATTAAGAGTAATACTTTCAAGTCCAACGACACTCTATTGTGTATACCATTTTTTGTAGAACGATTTGTATTTGCTTTTAAAACAGGCCTCAGTTACGAAAATTACTTTTTTTATTTAAATTAAACCTCGTTCCTTACTATTTCTTTTGAGACTTGTAAATAAAGGGTAGCCACTGGGTGCCAGATATGTATTATGTGATGGGTGGCAAGACAATTCGAATAGTCATTCGTTACTTTATACGAAACTTTTATACGTTGGGCTTACTTATCCTTTAAAATATAGTCTGTCATATTTTTCATAAATATTTTAATATAAATAATTAACTGACAGTTTCAATTAAAAACTATTATGACAAGTAAAGAGAGCAAATTACTATATATTTTTTATTAAGCACGATATTTGTTAAATGAAAAAAATATTATATAAAGAAATAAACACACAAAAAATAGCACATAAAGAAAAAACTATGTTTTTTATATAAAATGTTTGAATATTTTACTTTTACAAAAACACTGCAAATAAATGAATAAAAATGTTTAATTGGAGGAAACTTGGCACTGCATAAGTACAATAAGGCACAAACATATTTTAGAACCTGTTTTTTACCAAATTTTTATCCTGTCTATTTGGATTTATCTGCATCTACTGATTAACATGGGCTCCGTTACTGGCCACGGACCACGGTCTTCGTTTTTACACATTATCGAAATGGCGAAGGCGACAGTATCTAAATATATTACTACTCGAATTTTGCAAAAAAAAAAAAAGTACATTAATAGATATGCCTATTATTTACGATTAATTTATTAAGATATGAATTAATTAATACATTCAACATATTAATTAACTAAATCACTTCATTATTTATTTGCGAAAAACTTCTAAGTTTCAGCTCATCCTCCAAATAACTCTCCTGCAATTGAGCCAGTTTCTTGTCTATATCGTTTAAGGTACTCTCAACAATGAACTGTTTCCAGTATTCGTCATCCTTAACAACAGTCACGCCCGATTCCGACATTGTATTGCCATCCTGTCTCTCCAAAACCATTCTCTATAAGAAAATCATTAAATTAAAATTTTTATTATTTATGGTGAAGGTACCTCCAGTTCATTATTAATTTCATTTATTCGGAATCTATCGTCTTCAGGAATAACGAAAGCATTCTCGTTGCACTCTGAGTCATCCTGGGCAGTGTTCATGTTCTCCTGAACGTTGTTATCGGTCGAAAGTTCACCATCTTCTAGCTGAAAAGTATCTGAAATACACTGTTTTAATTTGTGTTTATAACATAAAAAATATTATTACCTATATCTTTTAACATATCCTCGATTTTCTTTTTTTGATCGTCAGTCAACGAGTAACCAGACATCATACCCTGCCTGGCTGCCTAAAACGACAATTGTTTGATCAATATCGTTGTATCCACTAATTAGACTTTTCGTAGACTCACATTAAAATTTCTCTGAATAAAATTAACAGACATTGATCTCATATTTTCACATGTTTCAGGCTCATTTTCTGACTTAATATTTTGAACTGAGTTTACTTGATTATCTGTAATGGAAATGTAGTTGCATAACCACCTAATCCTTCACAATTTTTCCATAATAAATGTTTTATAACAGTTTCTATATAAAAAGCTAAATTACCATCACAGTATACGGAGGGTTCAGTATTTTTAGCTTGTTCTTTGAAGTGTTTTAATCTGTTCTCGAAATCGCACATTGTTAGAAAAACGTCCGTGTTTTTTTCCACGGCCAACTTATTCTCGAACATATCTTTGCACATCTCAAATTCGGCTTGTTGTCGTTCGGCTCTTTCCAACTGAAATAGGAAAGGCTTTGATGACATGTATAAGTATATATTTCGTTGCCTAACAATTTAGCACTTTTTGACTAACCCTAGTATCACTGACGAAAATATTTCGTTTAGGTAAGTATTGGCAAGGATTCACCAAAATTTCCTAACAGCCAGTGTCGAACCCGACTTCTGATATGTAAATTATCAATCGCCTTGATCTGTCCAACGTAGAAACGATGATCTATATGCACGATTTAATTTAATGACCTTTTTCGCAAGATGAATATCGCCATAATTGCGGTCACGTGACACTCGGCAGATTTCACTCTGCTAAAGACCGTGATTCACATCACGTTAAAGAAACAAACTTTTCCTTTGTTTTTCTAGTATAGTCAATCTTATTAAAGTACGTAAAATCGTCCTAGTATATGTAGTGTCACCTAACGTGTTGACGGCGCACTTTTGATGATTGACAGTTAAAATATGACATTTGACACATGAACGTAACTGAAAACGTATAATGACAGATTTTTTTTTGATAAGTCTAGTGATGCTTTTTCCATTTTCTTTTCCTCAAATTATTTGATTAAGAACCTCAAAGTAGTAATACTCAAAAATAACACATGATCATAACTTTAAACTTTATTTCCCCATTCTGGATTATTTTGCTGTCAATGAAGTTAGGAGCATCCCAAAGCAATAATTGACAAAAATACAATGCAATCAAAATGTTAACTTACACTCGTTCAAACGATTTGATTTTAATTGAAAAACCTCTGTGCTTTGATGGAAAAAGCTGACGGTCAGAACTAAACATCGTCTTCAGTGCTTTGGTACGTTTAGGCAATAAGCCGGTATAATCTTCCGACAATTAAACTTTCGAATGTTGTTTATCAGTTTTAAAAGAATCTCGTTTTTGATGGTCGGTGGTTTTTTTCTGGCTTCGGATCCATCAAGATTCTATTATAGAAATTAGAATGTTGGTTTGCTGGTTTTTTTCGCTCATATTTATTATTCAATTGTATATATTTTAATAGATTCCCGGCTATATTTATCTGGCAGCGATAAACACTGATCATAGTTTAGTTTATGTATATTTTTTGCGGTAATATTGGGCAAAATTTAAATATATGGATGAATCATTTGTATGCATGTTAATATCCGAATTATGTTTTCGTTTTATTTTATGTGAGTTCATGGTTAGAATGGTGTTATTTTGTTGGTATGCATATTTATTTTATGTTTATCATTTTATATTTCTTTGATATGTCGTTCAGTCTTTCACAAGGTGTGACACACTTGATTGCAAGTTTCTAATGTTTGGCATGCTAGAAGTATTGCCTTATAAATTGATGGTTTAATATAACTGCAACTGAGATCAAGTTTCTTTCAAACATATCAAAAAAAGCATATCATCCAATTATATCAGTATTGAAGACAATTATAATATATTCTTAGATCATTCTGCAATTATCTTGACGATAAACGAGACTATTATCAATAAATCCATCTATCAATCACTGACGACCAAATGGGCAGATTAGAATGGATTTAGAACAGATGTAAAACAATACAAGTAACCTGCATGTTGCATTAAAAAGAAATGAACAACTGGACACGGAATCAAAATTGTTTCTGATTAACTTTCTGATATTTAAAATATACACATATCGGGGAAAACCCGCCCAAAAATATTAGAGAGCTCCTAAAAATAAAGCATATATAGTGTGTTATTATAAATAAATAAATATATATATATATATATATATATATATATATATATATATATATATATGTATGTATATATATAGTCACTAATCCCTTTGGAGGGCAGTTAAAAAATCCAAAGAGCCAAATCTCGACGATTTGCAAGGAAGGCGGAAGATGGACGGACATTATTTGTCAAATACTTTCCACTTAGTGGTGGATATGAAACCATTAACCACCAACATTAATCTGGTTGATTAATGTGAATTTAAAAGTAATCATTCAACAATTGACCAATTGTGTTTCGCATATAATCGAAAAAAGAATTTATTAGAGTTTTCCTGTTCACAGTGTGGACCAAAATAGAGGTCGCCAATCCAGAATACCCGGAATTAAAGATAAAAAATACGAAAATAGCAACCAATTTAGGAGATGCCTTGAAGAACACTAAAAATGATTAGAAAATAATATCCCTCAATATGAAAACGAAGCAAGATATTTTGCTGCTTACTTTCAGGAGCTATTCTACTGCTAGTATTGAAAGATGTGCTATTAAAAATATTTCTTAACGATATAATGCATACTGCAGAAGCACATAAATTGAGAATTATCAATGCCCTGCCAACGAACGGTTTGGATATGTCTATCGAATAAAAAGTGAACGAATTCCTCACATACTTCTGTGACGAAATCTACCTTTTAGGACAAAGATACAGCGGGCAGCTCCGAAAAAGACTGAATGCGCTCAATGCCAGAGAAGTGTCTAGTTTAGGTAAAACTGTACCCCTCATGTAAAATTGATACCTTATATTGAGCGATCTTGTTCTTTATCTGTCGGTTCAAATTCTCGATGAAGTCGAGGGTGGCCATCACTTCCGGCGTACTCTTCAAGAACTTGAAAGTTTTCCTTGCCAGTTTCGATGTTTCTTTTTCTTGGAGCGTCGCTCGCCGGACGGATTTCAGAGACGGGCAACTTTTTAGGGATCGCAGCTTACCCAGCACGATGTCGTAAAAGTTTCTAGAGACGACTGGGCTATCTATCGAGGGAGGGGAGGGTTGTATTATTAAAATTTCATTAAAACGGGATAAAAGTGGATAAGTATCGGCCGGATGTAATCAGCGTTTACGTCCGTCCGAAATCCGTCGACTATTTACGCGGTATAACATGAGCTCCCGATAAAGTAATAATTTTCTTTAGAATTCGTTGAAGGTCACGAAACAGGAAGTATACAATATCCAGAAATACGACAACTGCGACGAATTAGAACTCATTAGCGACAGTTTAGAACATTAATTTGAAGTTGTTATCAGTTTTTCTTAAAAGGAAATGAACAATTGTATGAAATACCATAGTTGGTTTGATATTTATTTATAACTTATCGCTATTATTAAACAAGCATGATGAAAGTAATCAACAATCACGAAAATGAACACAAAATTCACATTTAGGCCGAATGTGTTTATGCCTCTACAGTCTTACCTATCTAAAGATGAAAAAAATAATATTACCGTCTTCCTAAATTCTTCATCTCAAATAAACCTACCGCATGAGAAAATTACTATTAAAGAAATTTTAAAAATCATAATGAAGAGATTAACTGTAAAAAACTCCTGAATATGATCTATCAATAAAATGTCTCCCTCATCCTCATTTTTATTTACTAAAATCTTATCTTACAGATACAAATTTCACTATAAAAAAGACGATGAATACACTGGGTTACACTGATTAAATTCAAGAGTTCCACAAAATAGTGTACTGGGTTCGATATTGTATCTCCTATATTCACCTAATATATTGACCACGAAATCCACTACACAACATATGCAGACGGCACGGCAATCCTAGCATCACACAAAGATCCAATAACAGCATCCACCTCCAAATACACCTAAATAAAAATCAAATGGAACAAAATCTGCCCATGTAAATTTTACCTTGCGTAGAACATGTCGACCAGTGAATATCATTAATTGTCAAATACCCTAGACAGAGGGTGCTAAAAACATTGGCATGCATCTAGACCGATGCACAACTTACTTTAAGATCCTGGCAAGAGCACATACTTGCAAAAAATAACTCGCACTTAATCTTAAAGCGTAAATCCAGGTTATCATTAGATAACACGGTATTACTATATAAATCAATTCTCAGACCTATTTAGTCATAAGAAATCCAACTATGAGGTACTGCCAGCAAATCTAATATAGCCTTCATTCAATGCTTCCAAAATAACGTGTTGAGTGTCATTATTGATGATCCATACTACGTATTTAATGAAGTGATACAGCATATATCCCTTTAGAACCCACAACAACTGTAATTCACAATGTTAATGTTAAGTACTCTAAGAGTGTTAGTGTCACAGTGTGCTTACTAATCAGATAAATGTGCAACATGATAGTGAGACTAAAACGTTTAATTATTTAATGAAGTGATACAGCATATATCCCTTTAGAACCAACAACAACTGTAATTCACAATGTTAATGTTAAGTACTCTAAGAGTGTTAGTGTCACAGTGTGCTTACTAATCAGATAAATGTGCAACATGATAGTGAAGTGCGTAAACTAAAACGTTTAACGTCGTCCAATCTAATAAATACATATAAATTTTAGAGTAAGATTTAGAATAAAATGTTTACAAAGAAAGTGAAATATTAGACGAACATAAATACATCTGTTAAATGCTACTGTATGAAGTCTAAACATTGTCCGTCAAACTAGCTTTCATCAAGACATCGCTATTAGTCACAATCATTGTTTTGTTCACAAACAACTATTACAGTTCAGTATTTATATTGTTACATATGGCAGTGTTATTGCAGAATCCTCAAATATCTCACCCTAGTGGGTAGTATTTACTAATGTAAAATCCAGAGTAATATTGAAATACTTTAAACTATTATGATTTATAATCTTCAATATTCTATTATTGACAACCGAAATATTTGGTGTTTTTAAATCCTGATATATCACTTATCATTATTCTACTAATTACGATATGTACTCTTTATATTTATGTTCAAAATTTCATCGCTTATTGTCCACAAACGTTCTGTATCAATGTTTTCTTAACACGGACCTCCTATATACGTCTCATCTATCTAATTGGTTTTGCAAACACACCTAGTATATTTGTTTATAACATCCAACGTTTATAATTCAAACCATTCGATTTAAAAGTGCATATTTTATCACGATTTACAACTTTTAGCACCTATTAAGTTTATTAGCGGATGATGGAGTTCGAATCGGGTACCGGGCGACGGTGAAACGTAGTTGACGTTGAAATGCAAAAGCTGTATGTTAAAACGTGTCGTTCATTCTTGTTCATTTCCGGAAAGTAGTCGAGATAGAGATGAAAAAAATGTACTCTTAGATTCATTAGGGTACCTAAAGCTTGAACTGTTTTTAGTATATAATATATCGAATATATTGAATACATAAATAATTCAAATGCCACCTGTGGTGTGGCTATGGCTATTTTGTGTCAGCATAGCAGTGAGCACAAACGAGGAAAGCACTTAAAAAGAGACATGGCATTCAGATAAGGCCAAAAACTTTTGACTGATATAAATGCCGAAGCTTCGAGTATTCTTCACGAATCAACGAAGAATTCCTTAGCTTCCCTAAGATACACGTGTGGAAGAAAATAATTTTTGCAATCTAGACTAAAAAACTGTTTTCTCCGATTGCTCATTTTGCCCTTTCTTGTGTAAGGCTCTGAATCTTGGACACTGCTACAGTCCAATACCTGTAACCTTAGTGTCTTTCACATGCTATGCTTAAGACAAATTATATCCGAGATTGTTCCGCTTAATATGCAACAATCAATGTACAGTTGAGAAACAAATCTAAAGACACAGATTACGATGATTTGTTGAATGAAATATGAACGAAATCCTCATAGGCTCCTATGAGGAAACCGGCCCTTAGAGATCATAGAGAATCGAAATCATAAACTATTTGAAATATAAATCACTAATAGTGAGGAGGTTTGTTGAAGAATGCTGTATTGTTAATTAATAAAAGCTAGTTAAAAATGTGACGATGATAGATCTAGGATAGACAAAAAATCCTGAATGAACGTTGACTATAAAACAGAAATGTAATTACACTGAAAAAAAAAAGATTTATATACAAAAATTATTTTCCTTCAATCAAAGCCAGGCACTTACCGTACAACCCTCGTATATTCGAAAATACAGTAATTCGGTAGATTTCCGATTACATCACGTGTTGTACATCAAACCCGACGCTACATAAATTAATGAGAATCTATAATTTCCGCCGAGTTCATACGGCAGGATGATTTAAACACAACTTAAAAAATTAAAAATAGCTAGAAATACAGTTTATTATTCCCAACGATTGGAATTATGTTCAGGAATACTGTTTAAATAATCGATTGACTGATTTGCAATTCGATATAACTCAGTTTTAACAGTACATCCTTAATCCGTATTGATTCATATTAGGCCTATTGGAGTCCTGGAGCGTTGGTCAACCAGTCGCATCCACCAGATCATCTGGTCTTTTGCTCGGTAACCTTTCTCGAATATCTCTTCCGGGAATTCAAGGAAACTGCTCCATTAATATTAGGTTTACAAATAAGTTACTTCCAGTGAAAAAAGACACCATCAATGTAAGTAATGGCTACTTTGAGTAATGCCCAGTCGACATTCGGTAAATTTCGACCGTTTCCGTATCATTCTGCAACGTTGCCATTTACAAGAGATCAAGAGGTTGAATCCAATAGATATATAGACATACTTATATAAAAATTAGTTTTGTTTTGTTATTGTAATGTTTATATACAGATAAACAAATTATATTTTTTATTGTACAGATTGTTTTACTTTCCTATAATTATCTCCTATTAAAAAATATTTCAAAATTAAATATTTTTATGAAAGGTTCCTGATATTAATTTTCATATATATTGTAGAAGATGACATTTATACCATTAAACGTATTAAAATTTTAACTAGAATTTTAAGGAATATATTCTATAAGAATATATTCCTTAAATTATTATATATAGAATATATTCCCAAGAAAATATATTCTATATATATATATATATATATATATATATATATATATATATATATATATATATATATATTTACAAGAACTGGCAACGTGGCAAAATCAAATCTTACTGCGAATTCCAGGCGTCTCTACGAGTAAACTCTTGTAGCAATGTAAAATTGCATAATTTAAAGCATCTAGCAGCATTTCACTTCTGATGAAGAAATCCTACATTGGATCGATAATTTAATCAATGTCGCAGGAAAAAATGGGAAAACTCGTAGCTAACGTTTTGACTAAAATAAGTCGTTTCAAATCATCTGAAAGAAGCTTCAAAGTTACTACTTATATCAAACAAAACCATATAAATAGAGAGTGTTGCAGGACGAAAACTATTTGTGGAAAAGGTTAAAAAAAACAACCCAAAAATAATTAAAATAAGTTTAATCTAAAAATACGTTGCGCTTCAACATCATAAATTTCAATAGAAAAAAAGACCTCCGGAAATTATTCCGAGATCTGACAATACTCGAGGACCCAACATTTCCCGACACACAGACATATACGTAATTTTGTTTCGAATCCTCGATCACATTTGCTTCCTAGAAAACAAAACCCGTCTCTTCGCGAGAAGAAACTTGATTCCAGGCAATTTTGCTAGATATATGTACATATACAAAGAACAAAACGAGGCAAATAACTAGGGACGGTGGACGGAGTTCATACTTCTATCGACCTACCGGCAGACGGCTCGTCAAGCGACTGGATTTTCAGAGATCCGCGGGTTGGTCTCCAATCGTCCAGGCTCAGACGTTTTGCGAGCAGCTCCGACGAGATGGACGTGCATTCTTCGTCCGATGTCCTCGATTCGTCCGACCTCGACTGAGGATCGTCCAGTGCGGGCATCAGCAGCCTCTCATCTAGATTAAAATAAGGAAATCAATGGTGAATAGTTATCAACACAAAACCGAATTGAAGTATATTGAGCTAATTAGACAGTCACGAGACACCAAAAAATCTCAATCTCTTTCAATCAGTCCGACGCCTAATTTAACATAAAACAACAATTTCTTTCTCCCTTGAAAACTGATTGGTACATTTTAAAATTTTGTTATTTAATTCAATAATACCTTAACAAACTCACTAATTTTTTGTAAAACATTTATGTTTATTTATTTTATTACATGCAACATAGTCAAGAACCGTTTAACTATCCTCTAACTTCATAGCGTTTGTAACTAACTACACTGTACTTGTATCTAACTTCAAAATACTTCTATAAAATTTATATCTAACTTCACAGTGTTTGTTCCTAATTTCACTGTACTTGTATCTAATTTTATAGCACTTGTACAACGAGGTGTGAGTTTTTAGTCGCTTTGGACATCTTTCATGGACTGCTCTTCGCCCAGCTCACATTCCTTTTGATTCAAGCTTGTTGTAATGGATAGAAATATCATCCATTGTCACTTATCGATGCAAAAACTTGTATTTCTAAACTTATAAAACTCCAATCTGCTTTAATTGTGTCTGTACAATTGTAAATAAAGCCAGCATACCACCTGTTATTGGACATTGTCAATAAGTAACAAAACCCAAACATTAATCATAGTAACATGTTGACTGAAGAAAAAATACAACTTTATCGAGATCAAAATGTGAATATCCCGTCTATCAATGATCCGACACATATCAAATATAGAAAAACAGCAGCTTCTTGCAATAAAAAGCTGCTTATTCGTCGCCGAGTGGTTTCCCTTCAATTGATTCAAAAGGTCTCAAACAATCCAGATTTATCATCGGCATTTCGTAATATCGCTAGTACAAAGAACGGCAAACTTAAACGAGAATCACCCTCGTACCAAACGCAATACATATGGAATAATCGTTTACGAACCTAAGGCTGCTGAGGTGCCGGCCATCGAGGATGAACCTGATGACACCGAAGGTCGTTGAACGTGTATGCTGGGCGTAGACCTTTTCCTGTACTTCGATTTCACTTTTTTCTTGTTGTAGATCGGCTTCGATCTCGACCTGTCGTCGTCTGAACTGTTTTCAGTATTGAGGTCCTCGCTGGAGATCCAAATCTCGTCTTCCTGTGAAGAAAGAGAGAAAAAATTCTCATAGGATGAAATATAATTATACCTAACTAATGCATCAAGAAGTATAACTCGAATAAATTTAAAGGTATGAATACTTAATGTTAGATAGTACTGCTCAAGAATATTATTTCTCTATCTTCATCTGTTATCTTCACATCCTGCTTTCTTGTGCTTTAGTTCTCGTTACACGAGCTGAAGAGAAAAAGGGCCTTTGAAATACCATGTTACTTTCTCAAGCTCTCGAAGACGGTAAAGATAACTCAAAAATAAACGATATCATTCAAATGTCATCAACACATAAATTTGAAAATTATGTAATACAATTATACAATAAACGTAAATATATGTAATACTATAACATTGGAAGGAAAATTATCTAGATATTATTGGAAAAGTAAAAAGTTCGTCTTAGTTAACAAAGACTTAGAACAAAGAAGATTTAAGGGGGTTGTAGGACTAAACTCTGGACCTACAAGCTGGAATGTCAGTGTTATTAATCCATGCTTTTTTGAAACTTTCGATAAACAACATCACCATCAGCGACTACAAGTACTTCATTAGAAATATATAGGACACACCTACTACTTTTAACGTGTAGAATCACTGTAAAGAAAATAAAATTTAAACTGGAACTGGAGGTGAAGTCTCGTTTAATATTGTATATTTAATCATTGCAATCTACTTTTTAGACACTGCCGGGTGCGTCTGTGATTTCCCCCCCTAAAGCTTTCCAATGATGCTCTACATTTTTTAAAGAATTTTTCCATTAATGGGAACTACATTATTGAAAATGTGAAATAGGGTTTACTCTGTATCGGTCAAATTCACAAGACAGAGTCATTGAAAATTGGTGGGCATCTAACTTTGAATGATGTTGTATTTCATACATAATGACATATTTAAATAAGAAAGATCATCATTGATAGCCCATATGATATAAACCGCTGTATAATGTCCCGACGATGTCATTTCATCACAAATCTTACCACAGAAATTATCGGTTGAACTTACTCACGCAGTATAGTGGACTTGCAAATCATCAAACCGGAAATTCTGTAATAATTTCAACATTCGATTCATGCAAGACAGTTGCAAAAACCAAACATTTATGCAGGTGACAGTTTGGTTAGTAATAATAACATCCGAAGATAAATCTTCAAGAAAAACGCTACTATATCTAGTTAAACAAAAACTAATTAGTCATTTTCAAGATGAGTGCTGCGTTTAACAAGTGCAAGTAAAATAAGACGGTTTTTTTTGCCTTAAAACATTCTCAAATTGTCGCGCAGTGTGGTTATCAATGTTAACCTATTTAAGGCATGTAATGATATCATGACCAAATATAAAACAATGACCATTTCTATTTGTGTTGATTTTCAAGATGCTTTAACACCTGTTCAGATTGATTCTTAAGGAAGTCGACTATCCTACAAGTTTTTCTATAAAAATTACAATGGTAAACCACAAGGTTGGGCGACTGTGCGGATGGATGTATAATATATATTTATTGCAAAATCAACAACATCGGATAAAATTCTATTTTACACCAAAACGCCATTGTTTACCATGCTGATGGTAATTGCAAGTCATGTGAGCTCTAAAATTAATTATCGCCTTTTTATTGATAGAAGCTGATTTTTGTTTACCTAACATAAAACGTCGACTTACCGAAAAAAAAAACTAAATGTTACGGTTTGTAATTTTATTACTTGGATCTAGACGGTGGGTTTCGGACAAACGACGACGTTAATTTTTTTAGCAACGATGGTATGTCAAAAAAAATTGGTCCAAAACCAAAGATTAAAAAAATATACCGTAACATGTATAAGAGTCTCGCTAACAAAAACATAAAGTTACGGTTCAAATAATTAATACAAAACTATAATAATATTCGATAAAGCGAGAAAAATGAAATAAAAAATAAGAATTGCACATAATCAAACAAATTCTGTCAAAACAGTATAGAAAATTGATCATGTGAAAATACCGCTTAAATTGTCAAAATTAGTTTTTTCTCTAAATTGGCACTGCAATTATCGATTCGTTTATAGAGTGTTGGCGATTTGAACAAAGAAATGGCATTTAGCCATTGAATTTGGAATTTCAAATGAAATGTTGCGTACCAAATAGCTGAAAATGTTATACAAAATTTGTGAAAAACAAAAAACTCTTGCACTTTGCATTATAACACATCATTCAGCAAGACTATCAATGTGAACGAATATCTGTAACATTAAATCTCGAATCTGACAAACAGTAAATGATGACTGAAAAAGGATATATTAAAGACCTTTAAATTAGTTTTAAAGGTTTTAGAATAACTTTTCAACCTCCAGCAACTTTGAGAAGAATTAGGAGCGAACAAAATCATCATAGAAGTTTGGAAAAAGTTGATGATCATTCAAATTATCAGCAACAAAGAGCACTTTTGACCACCTCTTTTAATGAGGGTGGACGTAAAATGGTAAAAGTAATATTCAGTAATCCAGAATATTCGCCCATAAAGCATTGAATTTGCAAAAAAAACTGAAAAATTAATCCACAATTCTTTCAGTTTAGTTCTTAAACGTTTTATTCTAAGATATTTGTTTTTTTGTACAACAGTATGTACTAATTTATAATATATAGATTTAGATAAAATAGATAATATAATCAGATATACTTAATTTTAATAGATTTCCACATATACTTAAAGATTCAAAACAACAGTGAATCAAACTTGTCTTCTCTAAACTGCGAACTTCTGCTGCTTCTATAGAAGCTAGGCCAGATTATTTAATTGAAAGAACTTTTTTTCAACATAATTAACATGACACTTTCAGTTCTACACAAACAATTTACTTGAAATTTTATATAAATTCTCTTTGTGTATCCTTCTGTGTCCAGAAGCATTAACTATTTTTTAAAAAGCTGAAAAGTCGACAAACGAAGGTGAAAATGTTTTAATAGTTGCCATTTTGCGATTTCTTTAAATTGTCTTCCAATGTTTCGTACAAGGTATGGAAACATAACGAACAGACTAGTTTCAGTTACTTTATACTACAATACTGTAATACTACACTAACTAATCTATACAATGAAGAATAAACGTTTCTTTTTTTGTCCCACTCTAAAATATGCCAAACACTTAGGCATCTAGATCAAAATACCTCTAAGAGACGAGGAAATCTGAGCAACAACTACGAGTCAACAAAGGAAAATGTCATTTGTCATTGTCAAGGACGAAGGTTGTAATACATGTTTAAACATGAGAGGAGGACAAATTATCGGAGACGGGATGACGAAAATACAAGCAATCAGCTTTAAAAAAATGACGTAAATAACTAACCTCCTTCAATATCCTGGCGTGTTGGCTGTGTAGCATCCTGGAATCCTCGCTCCTATCGGTGTTCTGTTGCTTCTCGCCCATGTTCCTCTGCACCTGGAAAAACTAATCGTGTACTACAACGTCCGAAAGAAGCGCGATCCGTTCACCAGCGGCCGATTCGCAGACGAGAATCGCTCGGATAGACAGCACCAACCAATTCTCGAACGGTTTTAGCGCGGAGAGAACAATCCGCATATCGAAAACAAGACGGCGGTGTGTTATATCCTTGACTCGGATTCCAGTTTTGTGAGGCGGCGGCGGCGGCAACGGGCAAGTTCGTTCACGAAGCTAATTAAATATACGATGCACATATCGAACCGGGTACGTGGGAGAATCGTATTCCACCTCCACGGACTTTTTATACACCGTAAAACAATAACCCGATGAACTGTGACGATACTCAGTTGTTTTTTTTTCTGTACGCGTACTACTCGCAAAGTTAATATACGATATTTGATAGCACACGTGAGAAAAGCCATCTTGCTCGTGCCAGATCGGCCTACCTTTCGGGGATGTTCGTCTCGCGCTCCACGTTATGATAATAGTAAATAATAAGCACCAAAATAATGTATTTATCGAATGAAATAAGATTAATATATTAAAAACGTATTTATTTTCATATTTAAGCCGATAGTGATGATTTCCTGTAAAACAAAACTACGAAATATATCAACCCCAATCAGTGCGAATTATGTTACATCTACATAATCTGATGGTATTTTATTTCATATATCAATTGTTTAGTTATCCATTTGAATTCGACAAATTTGGAAAAGGATTCGCCATAACAAATAGCTCTAATTTGCTAAGAGTTGCTCTAGTGAAGCCAGGAGAGTTTCTTTTTCTCACACAAAAACGACGTTTGTTGAAAAAAACTCAGAAATATTCAAAACTTCAATGCAATTATATTAATATTCTTTTAATAAAACAGAAACGATAATTTAAAAGATAATTTTAAAAATTCGTAAATTATAGTATATCCGAGCTATAGACGAGCTTTATTTGTATTAAATCTCCTCTTGAATCAGGTAAAAATGAAACACTGAATGGCCAAACATATTTTTTATTAAACAAATTGAGGATTAAAGAAATCAATAGTTTACATTTCAGTTCACAATTATCAATACAAATCAAAAGGATTCGAAACATCCCAGCTGCGATTAGACTTCGTTAAACTTTTCTTGAAGATGTGAAAGATCTATCTATGAAGAGAGAAATATCTCCACGAATCGAATCAAATATTATATAACAAGAAATTTGTTTCCATAGATGATTTGATAATAAGCTAATAATTAATTTCATTACCCAAATCATATCAATAAGCAGGATATATAACCCAGTCATGCGAAACATCAACAGTTTTCCCGAAAACGTTCTGAATATCCTTCAAGCATTACCGAGAACTTTTATTTCATAATCTGACACCGATAAATAACAACAATTTTGATTTTAACAAGAAGTACGTATTTATTCATCAATGCCGAATCATTTCACGTTATTGACGACTCTATTAGACATGTCTAGAATGTAAAACTGCAGAAAAAGAAACAAATATATCAAAGGCCACGCGAATTATACCGAAATATTGACAATGTTAAATCAGTGCTTTCTTAATATACAAAAAACGAAAGTATTAATGAGAGTGACACTTTCGTTGTTTAATCAGGAGCCCCTTTCCCATCCGTGTCAATAGATTATTGATTTCTACCAGACCCACATTAATACAAATTGATTCTTGAAATTGAAATAATACAAGTATATAATAACCAGAACAAAAAACAACATATAAAATAAGATTTCTTCAAGGTAAACATGATAAATTGATACAAAATTACAAAAAAATACCATTAATTTTATTATCAACAAGGTAAAGAAGACAAAGCTCAATTATAATTTAAAGCGTCTACGGTTTTTTCCGAGTCATAATAAAAATGCAAACAAACAAATCCCTAACTAATACTACCCGCTGGCCAGATACGACAAATATCTCGTACAGATATTAAATTGTAGCGGAAATATTTAGGGAATACTGGAATAAATTTTGAAATGCGAAACTATTTGCTTATAAATGTAAACCGCCTTGCGAGTTTATTATGGCCGTACAACATTTTACTGCAGAATGTTAAAAATAAAAATAGCTTTCTGTCGAACATTTCAAAAATGCTACGACCACGAAAACCAGATTCGCGGTATTGCCGAATAACGCACGACAATATATATCGCGATTTTTAACATGTATCCTGCACCAAAAATCTGTATTGTTTACCTGCGTCAATCTCGGTTTTCTTCTTGGGACGGCGATCGACTTTCCCGAGATCGCTTTCTTGTATTAGTATATTTTAAGATATTTTATTCACAAATCTAAACATATACGCTTAACATTGACAATGCATAGTCAACTGTCAAATACTATTTTGGTGTCATTGTTATTTCGTTTATCAGTTTATCTCTAGGATCGCAAATACATTTTTTACTGTTCCCTAACGTTACACCGAACACATATATAACAAGGCGCAGATAAGATTTCAAAAAAGTTATTTAGCTGTAACAAAAATTAATGTTTTCAGAAAAATTTCTTTTCAACATCAACAAGGATGTTTTAAGTTCAAGGATTTTTATGTTGCCATTACTACTATTAAGAAAATGATTTACGACAATTTAAAAAATCACAGATGCCAAAATAAGATACTATACCTGTTTTCGTTATTTTTATTTTATGTGCAGGCTTTATTTTTGTTGCAAAAACATTCTTTTAATCAGAAGCACCGATTGAGATAAAAATAAACTCATTTAAAAGCAACTTTGATCATTTAAAAGGTTGCGAAAACTTTTCAACAAATTCAATAGAGGAAATGATTAAATGATTTATTGAAAATATTTCACCAAGTGAATTATTGGTTGCATATTTTAATTGGTATTACGGTAAACGATAATTAACCTTACATATTTATTTTTGTTAGTCCGCTCATATCCAGGTTTCGATTATTCCAGGTCAAAATGGACACATCTCTGTATAACGAAATAGTGAATGTCATAAAAAATTTCAATGGGCTCACTAGAAATTGTGCAAAAAAATTACAGGAGACATTCCCTAAGTAAGCTTATTTTTAATAATTATATCGAAAATGTTCCTAATTAAAAATGTTTCAGTATTGATACAAATACACTCTACAGTATACTGAACATTCAATATCAACGAAAAATGCGATGTACCTATGGTAAATTTCAAAATAACCGCAACAGATATTGGGACTTATTTCAGAAAGCTCTTAGAAACAATGAAAAATCTGGAATATTAGTCAAGTTATCCGAGATGTTTGACATAGCACCATGTTTGATGGCAAAACTGATACTGCAGAAATATTTTGATGACCACCAAGATTTGGATAAAAATAATGAGAAAAAGGAAGGCTCTGTGAATATTAATACCTACTTGAAGAATACTTATATGATACCTGACTCTGATTTGGCTTATGAAGTATTCTTGGTAAAATAGTTCAAATTTGTTTTTCTTTAACTTATTTTTTGTTTTCTATTTAGTGTACAGTATTTGATAATTTATACAGTCCTCTGGTTGATGCTATGAGATTGTAAGTAAAATTTTAAACTTTTGTTGCCAATTAAACCATCAAAATACATTTTTAAGGTCTTTGGGACAACAATATGAAGTTAGACTTCAGAAAGAAGCTATAAAGCTAGGTCTTGCATTTCGAGGTGAGGAATACTTAAGAAAATATGGTTATGATAAAACACCAGATTTAAAACTGGATGTACCAATTGTGATTGATGGTTTCGTGATTAACTGGATTGAAGGCAAAGCTGTTTTTGCTGATGAAGATGTCCACAGTGATTACATGAAAAACCAATATTTGAGTTACTGGAATAGGTAAAATATTAACAACAAAATAATGTAATAAAAAATATCTTCTCATACTTAAATAATTAATAATTTAGGTTTGGGCCAGGTTTAGTTATTTACTGGTTCGGATATTTAAAAACAATAGTGGAAACTGGTGATAAGCGTTTCATAGTACGAGACTATATGCCAACAAATATAAAGAAAATTTGGAGTATTCAAAATGGAAATCATATGCCAGAAGAAACCACAGTAAAAAAGACTGACAATAATAATTCTGACTAGTTGAATTGTAATACTATAATTATAGAGAAAACTCTATGACTATAATTTATATATAATTATAGAAAAATTATTTATTAAAAAAACACATTGAACATGACACTTATCGTTCTTTACGATAACTGCTATAGCCGCCTGCTGTTGATATAATTCGCTTGTAATAAAATAGCGTTTCTGAAACAAGTAAGACCATCTGCTTAAATTAATAATACATCTATAGGTGTATTTTAATGTACTGCTTTATTTAACCTTACCCTTGAATTTAATACTCAATATCCATACGTTATATATCAGCATCAACAATAAAATATTTACCTCAAACACTAAGCTGACAATTATGCTTTGAGGACTCAACATCAAGTAATTTCGGTATTTCCCGTGGACTATTGATACGGGATTTACGCAAAAAGTAACTCATTTAATAACTAATATATACGCATATTTTGACACTTATGATGTAATTGTCAAATTTCATAAATTTTAATTTTTGTCATTAATCAAGTGACGGTCACTACACTGACAGTGAAAATCCAGTTTGTCCCGCCGAATATTACTGAAAATAATAATTGTATATTAGTGATAATGTTATCCAAACCCAGATATGTGTTAGCAAAGTCGCCCGTAGCATACTATAAATTTTATTGTGACAATAAAACAAAGAGCACTGAAGAACTAGTCCTGAATAAACCAAAGAAGTCTAAAACGGACTCGATAAATGCTAGCGAAATAATCCCCAAAAGCTACGATCAATGCATAAGCTACGAAGAAAAGGTCCTGAAAGATATACTCATCGAGAAAGAAAAAGAAGCAAATTTACAGAGCCGTCTGGCGAAAGAATGTCGGACGTTATTCAATGCTCCATTAAATAAAACAAATTTTAAGAAATATGGCTCCATAAACTTGAATAAAATATCTTTCAGTGAGGACGTCGTATGCAAAAGCTGGGAGACTTATGATTTTGATCGAGTCGAAAATAAAAAAGATAAATGCGGATGTGCCACTACGAAAAAAATAGAAAAAAAAGTTGACGACGGGGGTCATTATAAGGCGGAGCAAGGTGGGGGTAATGATGGGGTTGGTACTGGCTTGATAAACAGGCCTGTGAGACATGAACCAGGAAGGGTAAGCTTGAGTTGTATATATTTTTGAATGTAGTACATATTTGTTGTTATATAGGTACTGGGGGGTTTCATACCTGTAGAATGGTGGCAGGTATTCTTTCAAAAGACTGGAGTGACGGGCTTTGGTACTTTCCTATTTACTTTTGCGACGTTTTTAGTAAGCAAAGAGATATATGTTTTGGAGCATTACTATTACCACGGCTTAAGTGCATTTTTCTTATGGTTAGCTGCTATTAAATATACAGGTCCCATGCTAGCTAATCGGTTGGATAAGCAAATTGAAGAACTTGAAAAATCATGGAATGAAGATAGAGTGGAAACAAAAAAAAACTTGGAAGAAAGCATAGTTCATGATTTATTCCTACAATTCCAAAGTCAGGGACAATTAATTCTGATTGATGCCAAAAGAGAGAACGTTCATCTTCAACTGGAAGAGGAATTTCGGAAAAGGTACTCAACATTTTTTAAAAAAATGAATTATTACATTATTTAATTTTGTATAACCTATTGTAGGCAAATGCATGTTTATAGAGAAGTACTGAAGCGTTTAGAGTATCAAGAAGCTTTGGTCCAAGTGCATCAGAAAATCCAACACAAGAATCTCGTTCAGTACGTCACGAGAGAAGTCACAAATGCAATCACTCCCGAAATGCAGGATCGATTAATTAACTATTCCATTGACAAAATTCTCGAAGACATTAACAAAATTAAATGAATCATTGTTTATGTTCTAATGTATTGTTTACTTTTAAGATTATTACGACTTCTTGTAAAATAAAAAGTTAGATGCTGTTTTGTTTCAATTCTCTAGTTTTTGTAATCATGAGTATCTTGGTATTAAACTGCCAGAGAAAACCTTAATGTAGATATGTTACAAGAATCTTGAAAACCTTTAAAAATAAGCCACAAACGCAATCACTCCCTAGAAAAGATAAGCTATCACTTCTATTGAAAGAATTTTGCAATGATATAAACAAAATTAAATGATTTATTGATGAAGTATTTTTTTTACTTTTAAGACTATTGTAAATGGTTTGTGAAATATAGAATTAGATGCTATATTGTTTCACTTTTCCAGTTATTGTAATCATGGTTTCTTGATGTTAAACTATGCAAAACAATACTTAATATAAATATGCCGTTTATTTTCGACTTGAAGTACTCAAAGGTTCACATAATTACATTAATGAGAAAACAAACTTAATGATCTTAACACATCATATAAATAACTACAAAGGAATATCGTTTAAAACAACTTATGTACAACTAAATCAAATTGCATTTTACAAAAATACAGGTCCTCTAAAAATATGTATCTAAAAGAAATGAGACTTAAAAAGTTAAGTGCGATGGGTCGTCTTTATTTGTTCTAAACTGTTATGAGATAAAAGTTGCAGCTGAAATTAGTGATGGACTTGAATAGAAACAAAACTAATCCCTATAATACTATTTTGTACGCTTCTTTTTCGCTTTCGGTTCAGTGTCTTCGTTATCGTCTACCTCCAGCTCGGGCGGCACTTTGAGACCAATCCCGTTGGCCTTTTTTGCGAAATATTTCAACAGCCTCACACCACATCTAGAAGAATTAAACATTAGTATATTATTACTGTACAAAACTAAAAAAATCACTAACTTGTAGACTTCTGCGTCACTGCTGTTATATGTGTTACAATTTTCAAATACGAGAATGACATCTTTGAGAAGCTGACTATCAGTGCTGTATTCTCCAACATTCAATTTGTACTTGATAGTTCCAAAGTCCATGGGGGTGGTTATAATCTCATAATAATCAGGTACCTAATGGTAATATTGATAAAATGCTACCAATAACATTAAAAGTAAGATTTTATACCTCCTTCTGTTGTACAGGTCTAATAAATGGCCAGGCATCTTCATGCTTCATCACGTCTGAAAGCAATTCTTGCAGGGCTGCATTATGCAAGGGGAGATCTTCTCTTCCATCCTCGCGTCGCATGGATCGCCGATTAATGACCTCGTTATCGAAATCATCTAAAATATATTGTATTTTTTGAAACTTATAATGAACATAAAATACACAAACAAGCAAAATCAGGCGCATACGCTTGACAGAACAGCGTGCAATAACATAAGCAGACATTGTAATTCGCTCAGGACAACGTATTCGACATTAATCGCTACACTGCTCTTTGAAAAATATTAGTACAGCATTAATGAGTTCTTCACGTTTATACAGTATTGAATCAGGAAACCAGAATCACCACTTTTATGCTAACATTCCTGGCATAGCTATTACTCATCATGGAACCGATGATCTTGACTAGAACGTAGAAGAACTCATTCAGAAAAAAAAAAAAAAAAAAAATATATATATATATATATATATATATATATATATATATATATATATATAGAATTACAAAGAAAACAACAAAAACTACTTGGTACTAGCTCTGTTAAGCTTGAATGATGACATATGATAATGTGCCTCAACGATAATTCAAGTAAGTGAAAAACAAACATTTAGTATGTAAATGTTGTACTAATGCATTTACTAAGATGTGCAGAAGCTAGTGTGATAGGTTAATGCATGTGAAATCATAGTAAAACCCACCCTGGAAAAACTTGGAATCTGTATGTCCCAGAGCTTTTACGAAATGTTGAATCTTTACATTAGCTTTAGCGGCACAGCGTCTTTGACTGTACGAGCCGATCAGTCCTACAAGTTTAACTGCGCCATTAGCTTTGACTGCGTAAAAAAACGAAAAATGCATAAATAGCTGATTGATATTTACAGATGGTTTTTACGCGCTGATAGAAAGTTGGGGAAAAAAGTAGTTTCGGATTTTCCTAATATATGGCATACTATAGTGTGTTGGAAAGATAACTGCCTATATAACTTTCTAAATATAAAGGTAAAGCACCATTTATTTACTGAATCAAAATCGGCCTCTGTGAAAATTACCTAATGATGTAAAGCTGGTTTCAAAAAAGGCTTGATTCAGTTTTCTGTGATTAAGAGTGATTAAATTAAGGTTTACATAAAAGTCCTTAAAGATTTCAATATTATTCAATATTATTATTCTATTATTATATTATAAAAGCGCTCAATGCTGATATCAATACAAATGGGTAATACAGACATATATTTTTCTTTGAATAATATATTTGAAAGAAGATATTTTACAAGACAAGAATTTATTCTTCAATATAAAAAGAAGAACCCTAAAGGAGACATTGCAATGTTTTTAAAATATCTATACGATCCTAGAAAAATGGAAAAACGAATTTGCTCCAAGATTCCAAGACTTCGCCTTTGATGTTGCTGTTTCAGAATTGACCTACCTTGTTCAGTCTTTCAAACTTTTATTTCAAATCAATAAAAAATAAATACTTAATAAATGACTTGCACAGAGATATTTCGTTGTAAATGTACAGAACTGCATCCGTTGAAGAATTTCAAAGTAATCATGTTACAGAAAAATTGCAAAGAACTGGTTATCAAAAGAGGCAAATAAAACTAGACATATCAGTTGAAATGGATAAAATTTGTCGACAGTATTGGTAGCACATTTAAAATTAATTGTCGATTCTTAACTTAAATATTTGAGATAAAATAAACATGTTTAAACGCGTTACTTCCTTTAAATTACAAGTGTTTTCTTTACAAACAGGTTTAACTAATATTAATAAAAAAGCTGAAATTATTGGATGAACCACTGAATACTTAAATTTTAGCGAGGACTATATTTAAAGCAAAAATCATGTTTTTCTTACCTGAGTCATAACCATTTTCTGTAGTTCGTTCTTTAGAGTTCTTTTCAGGCTTACTCCCCTTAGTTTGACAAGAGGGGCATGTCCATGGTGATCTTGGTAACCGGCGTAACGGAGGATCCACACACTCTTTATGATAGTTGGAATGGCATTTGTCACATGACACTATCTCACCACCAGATCGACATACCTTACACAATTCGATTTTGAATTCACTAAACACATACATGTACATAAAACAAATTATTAAACATAATAATTAACAATATACCTATTTTCTTCTTCTTCCTCTTCCACGTCGTGCTCACTAGTCTCCTCTACTTCAGAGTCTTCGATATTACCAGAATCTTGTTCTTCCTCTTCTTCCACGTCTCCTTCTTGAAATATCCTTCGCCGTTTCTTGGTAGGTTCGGGGCTCGACAGTTTATCCTGCTTCTCCCTGTCTTTTTTACATTTATCACAAAACCAATCACCTTTCGGTACCATCTGGAAAATTAGAAAGTTTGAAAACACAGCAACCAGGCCGATACGCACCTACTGTTAATTTAGGCTTCAAACAATACATGTGGTGTCCTAAATTGCAGCAATCGCAGAGTAGCATATTTTCAGAATCCTTCCTTCGCCTACATATCTGACACCTGGCTATTAAGGCCGATCTCGACCACATAACACATGAGTCCAAAGTATCGTAGTGGAGCAAGATTTGACTGAAACTGGTCGATGCTGCCAAAGACTGGTGCCATCTCTCCATCACGTCATATTCGTCTTTGCCTTTATTGTGCAAACGAACATCGGCATGACCTGATAAATTTCAGAAAGTTATAAATTATCCTAATTATCTTCACTCGTCCATAACCCTACCGAGAGGTTTCTTTAGATGTCTTCCATCTACAGCATTCGCTATATGTGATAGAGCTTTGGCTAAACACCTAATGGATAATTTGGTCGTTTCGTTCTGTGCGGTCATGTCATCGGTCTCTTCTTCGGATTGAGAATTCGGACCCAAGAACTTACCTGGATCGTAATATTCTTTCTCCTCTTTTTTCTCTTGTATTTCTGGCGTACTGGATCTACTGTTATTTTTACCTATAACATAGATATTTTATGTAACACCTGCAAATAAATAAATTTCCAAAGCATACCTTTGTCTTTCTTCTTTAATTTGTAATATTGGAATTCCTTTTCGACAGTACCTTTCGGTAGAGATTCAAACTCAGCATAGTTTTTGTTCTGAAGACAATTCCTCCACAATTCGCGGTCCTTGATATTCAGAACGCCCAAAGCGCCTGCACTTACTTTCTCCTCCATCTCCAAGATATTTTCGATCAAGACGTTCTCGAGAACCTCTTGTATGTCCATATCCGCAGGGTAACCCAAATTTGCGTCGTCATACCTACATAAAATATAAAACATATAAGGCAAGCTGTGTGAAATTATTAAATCGTTCAAATGTCTGCTAGCGGCACCATACCGAATAGTTTAATAGTTCTGCCGTATAGATCCAGCTGAATTTTAACCATGGGTTATATAAACTTTAAGGATTTTTCTTTCTGAATTCCGACTTTTCATCTATGTTCAATTGTATAACCTGTTCTACGCTGATATACAAAAATAAAAAATTCAAAAAGATCTGAAGTTGGTTGATATAATTATGCCGAAACTTCATCAAAAACACAGTGGTTCTCCAGAGGACTATGCGCGATAATGGAAATTCGGAAAATACTATAACCTGCGACATTCGCAGAAAGCTACGATTTATAATGAATATATGTGTAAAAAATCTTAGTTTCGAAATAGCATAGGTGTGAAAAAAAAAATTACAACAAAGGAAGCCTCATGTAAAATTAGACATATAGTTGACGAACATAATGTGTCCATGATGATAATCTAAAAAACTATATGATAAAG
Source organism: Rhynchophorus ferrugineus (assembly GCF_030347505.1). NCBI lineage: Eukaryota > Metazoa > Arthropoda > Insecta > Coleoptera > Curculionidae > Rhynchophorus > Rhynchophorus ferrugineus. Next base: position 38,009,011 of record NW_027472587.1, on the reverse strand, counting down.
GTATTTAATATAATCGATTAATTGCTTTTAATAGTTGATTTAATCAATAAGTTTAAATTCAATATTTTTTTATCCTTAAAATGCTTGAAATTTAACAGATCAAATTTACTTTGGACTAATTTCGTCAGTTTTAATATATTTGAATAAAGTCTGAAATAGAATTTTAAGTAGGCTATATTCCTCATATACATAGTACTAGGCTTACTCTTTTTTAATGTGACTTCTTTAATTTTTTTAGTGAATAAGCCAAGAATATTTTTATTATGGCGAAATGTTACTGCTTTTAGAGCGTCGACAAAAAGTTATTATTCATAATGGAATAGAAGAAAAAAGCCCACCTATCCTTTTTCTTTGAACTGCCGTTGGGTCGGACCCTTTCGTCCTTGGGCATCTCCAATATCTGCACGTTAGGATTTAATAGCGATACGGGAGTTTTCTTGATCAGTTTAGCCAAATTGTCCTTCTCGTTTATAAGAAAATCCCTCAATTCATTCTCCCGGGCGCCCCTCTTGTTCAGACTCTCGATAAACTCGTCTATCTGCTCGGCCTGCATAAAAAAGAACCATTTTGATTCGCTATAACCCTCCTTGTGGACGGGACAATCGCTCGGGTCGGTGGTGCAAAGGAGCAACTTGTGACACGTGTCTTTATCAGAGGGCGTTAAGAATTGTCTGACTCCGTTGATTTTTCTCGGCGTCTTTGACGGTGAAGTAACATTTATTTCGTAGACTTTGCTTAAATGGGTCATCAGATCTGATCGGCTGGCTGTCGTCAGCTCCGGGTATTGTATCGTGTAGGTTTCCAAGCAGGTACCATTATGACTATTTTCCCAATTTATAAATATGCCAGGTATTGACTCAATCCTATAGTACCTACGATAAGCTCTGTCCATCCTACGAAAACATCATTAAGATAATGGCGAACTACAAATGTACAAACTCACCCCAAAAGCACTTGTCCTTCATTGCCTGCTTGATGCAAACTGTCCATCCTCTGTTGATTATCAAACTTTTTGCTCTCATTCTCGTCAGTCAACTTTTCCAAAGCCTTCTCCAGAGCAGCAACATCACCCTTCAATTCCTTCTTTATTTTCACCTTCTGTGCGACATACTCCATCTCCCGCCTACGTTCCGCACCCCTTGCAAAACGTAAATCGACCCGAGCAACCCTAGCCTTCTCGATTTTGTCTTCCACGATGTCTCTGACGTCCGCATAGGTAAGCAACTGATTCATGAGACAATCCATGATGGTTATCTTATCTTTTATGGATAACTCGACTACATTATGGACAGCTAAAGCCTTTAAAATATGGGTCTGATTCAGTCTGAGATGTAAACCTGGGTCGTTTTCACTGGAGTAACCTCCTCTCTGAGCGTAGCGCCATTTCGCACCATTTTCTTTGATCTTGGCTCCTGATGATAGGAGATGGAGTCTCAAAATCTCGGAGACCGTCAGTGGATACAGAGGGAGTTTATTGAGTGGAAGGCCTTGGTACCTGATTGACCATATCGATGCCAAAGTCGCAAAATGTGTTAGGTCTTCAAGTTTATAAACTGACAACTTTTCCTCATTAATATCTGCAATTTACATATTTTTAAGTAAACTATTGCATGTTTTTACTACTATTACATACCTTTTACTAATTCAATACCTGTATTGTAATTATTTGATTCTTCATCCTGGCAATTAAATATGGCAAGTAAAAACATTTGTATAAGGTCAGTCAATGGACCTGAGATTTCTTTTTCGGTTAAGGCCCTCTCCATAAGTTCCAATGTGAAACCGTTAGGGAAAAAATCCTTAGTAGATAGGAGTTTTTGGAATGAATGCACAAACTCCATTATAACAACAATGTCTCCAAAATATTTCTCACATTTTGATTTTACCGGTAATAGGTTCGGTAAGGTCTAAAAATAAGAGAATATGTCTATTATAAAATAAAATCAGTCATAAAAAACAAACTGACCTTTTGATCTTCAAGCTCCAAATCCTCCTTAGTTTTTGTCCAATGTCTTAAAATTTGGACTTGCCTATTAGCCTCCTCTTTTTTCTTCAATTTCTCTGCTGCTACTTGTTCTTCATTCAGTTGTTTCATCTTCTTAAATTCCTCCTCCCTTTTCTTCATTTGTTGTAACAAGTTACTATTTTTGGGTCTAGAGTCACCACCTTTTTTCATCAATATTCCGTTTTTTTCCAGATATTTTGACAAAGTCTCCTGCTTCTGCTTCTTTTTAGTCACATCTTTATCAGAAGACTTTGAACATTGAAAATTTGGCAAAGGACCATTGAAAATTCTGGTCCAAGTACTCTCATTAATATTAAATTTTTCTATTATAGAAGGCTTAATATTAAACAAACCACCACTGCCTTGTACAACATACTGTTTTAAAAAAAGTTTACATTTATCTTTAGAGAAGATGTTTTTTTTTCTTCTCAACTGTAATGAATCCACTATCATGATCTCACTAATATCAGTGTCTTCAGAATCTAAATGTTCAATTTCATACTTATATAAATTCGGAGGTGGAAGAAAACTTCTATCAGATGGACTCGAACTTCTAAAAAAAAAACATTAAAGAAATATCACAACATAATAAAAGTGTCCCGAATTACCCATTGTATTTTATTAAATTGTCAAGTTCCTCATTTTCTGGTGCAATAACAGATATAATATGACAATCTTTCCATTTGTTTGCTGTAAAACTAGCTTCCAAACTTTCTCCTATAAAGTATCTGTCCTTAATATAATAAAATATGTCATCAAACATTTTTCCAAATGAATTTCTTTTTGTTAGATGTGCTAAATATAAAATTGGTATTTTAAGTTCATTAGGGAACTCTTTGAGGCATTGCTTTGCATTTTCCTCACTCTCCAAGGCTTCCAGATAAGTTAAGTTTGATTTTCCTGTCATGGAACATGTCCATACCATAGAATTACAAAGAAACATCCTTTCAGAAAATTCACTATAACAACACAAATCAATTTAAATTTAAAACTCAAACAAATATATATATATATATATATATATATATATATATATATATATATATATATATATATATATTATATCTTATATAATAACAGATTAAGCTATGAAACATGTCTAAAGATATATTTCAATAAAAACATATTAACAAATAAAAATGTAAACATAACCTAAATCATTATAAATAAATAATACAAAGAATTAAAACAAAAACGAAGGCTAATATACTAATTTAAAAGTATGGCGTAGGTAAAACGCAAGTACAATGAACCGTTATAGATTGGTTATACATGAGGATACAGATCAAAGAGAAGTGGTTGTTTGAAACCAAATAATGTATGATTCCATACTTACTGATAATCTCTGAATATTTCATTGGTGATCTCACAGAAAAACACTTCCTCGTCATCCCGTAAAAAATCTGGAACAGTTTGCCGTTCGAAAGCCTTTTTCTCAAGCAGAGGCATATTCAAGTCCAAAACCAAGTGTATTTGGAGGGAAAATAACGAATTCGCTATGACAACTTAATTCACATATCAAGCACTACTGACGATGAAAGCACAATATATTTATAACAAAACTGATCAATTTTTGTTTAAAAATATTTCACAAAAATCATTAAATATCATTAATTTTTAGATTATTCGGGAGCTAAAATATAAGCACCCACTTTGTCGGCTTCACAGTTAAATGTCAAATCAATTCGATTAAGCCCGGGCTGGACCAACTAGATACCTCTAAAAGTGTTACTGGCGAATAAATTAATGTTTTCGAAAGCGTTATGTTTTAAACCTGTCAAGAATCTATAAAATATTTTTAAAAACCATATCTGTGGTAATAATAAATATTTCGTAAGTATATTCCAGTAAATATATAAATGCGTGCTCCGGTGTATACAGAACTTAACAATTTTAAAGATGTAGAGAAGACAGCGCAAGCGCCATCTATCTAACGACATATGATGGGAAAATGGCGCGGATGTCATGGGGATAGCGGATATTTAAATTCAGTGGTACTCAAAAGTTAAGAGAATTCATACACAACTAAATTGAAGAACCATTTTATTTTATATACAAAGATTGTCCGAATTCACAAACAAAGCGTTTTATATCATTTGAGGTATAAATAAACGCCTTGAAAGAGGAAAAGCGTCATTTCACAGACGTTTTATGTAATTTTGCATTCTTATAACGATAGTCTCAATTTCGTCATTAAGCTCACTTATTTGAACTTGCAGCGCTTTGTGTCGCTGAAATTCCTCTTCGATGCATTTTTTTAATTTGATTTTGTACAAAGGATCCGACATCTCACTAATAGTCTGTATATATTGAAATTTGAAAGTATCCATCAGTCGTTTGAGGCTTTCCTCACGAGCTATTTGTTTGTAATCAAGATACTGGGTATGTTCCGGATTCAAACCATTCCCTAACTTACTCATGACATAGGTTCGCAAGGTACAACTTGAAAACCATTCGGGGTCCAATTCTGGATTGTGTGGTCGACCATTAACCGGCCGTTTCCGTTTTTTGTCCTTTTTGGTCGTTTCCAAGGTTTCCAATTCCGAATGGGCCAACACGAGTTTGCCGGGCCTTATAATGGACTTAGCGGGTCCCTCGCCATTGATTTCCACCCCATTATTAGTAGAGGAGTTGGGCGGCTTGAGCATTCGTCCCCTCTTCTTCAAGGGAGCGTTAAGATTTAAATACTTGTCGCCGTTCTCGCGACTGTTGTCAGTCTCAAAGGAATCACAAGACGTTTCAGCATCCTCCGCGAACAGCGAGTGTAAACTACCGTTTTTCTTGGCCTGAAAGTATTTCTCCAGTTTAGTTCGATCGATGACGTGTAGATAGTAAGAGACCGGCTTGCCAGTCCACGATACCGAACTTTTTACCGGCGCTATCTCACTAACGATCATGATGGTACCGATATCGCTCAGGTTCCTGTCGCTGATTCGGAAGTTCAGTGGACAAAAGCTCTTGGACGACACAATCTTCGTGCCCTGCTTCAATTCCGCGAAGCGTTCCTTCAGTTTGTGATCCACTGCCGGACCGAAAGCGAAATTGTTGACGAAGATGACAGTGGCCTCGGTGAATTTGTCGCGGAACGCGTCGTGAAAGAAATCGCCCTTGATCAGCTCGAAGTAACCGTACCGCTTCCCGTACCACTGCATCCAGAACTTGAACTTGCTCTCCATGGCCTTGGCGTACTTGGCGGGAACGTCGGCTCGTTCTATACCTACGCAGCGTTTGCACGGACTCGCGCCGGCCAACTGCAGCACCACCTGTCCAACTCCCGACCCCAAGTCCACGAACACGTCGTCCTTACCTGGTTTGATCACGTCCAGCATCTGGGTGATCAAATCGAAGGAGGTTTCGCCATACACGTCCGGAGAAAAGGCCTGGTACTTGTTCAGTTCTTCGGCATCGGTCACGGCTGCACTATACGTCTGCTGTATGATGTGCCGCAGGAGTTCCTTGCTCGCCACCCGGTTCAATCGGTCGCAGAACTTCTGCGTTCCCTTCTCCAGTAATAGCACGTTATTTATCGCCTTGTTGTATCTTTTGGTGAGAGCCTTCATTGACTCGTAGCTAGTGACGTCAACATCGTGCAGGATGTTCTTTTTCAAAGGTACGCTCAAGTCGGGTATATCGCTGCAACCCCAGACGATGGTTTCTATAATCTCTTTGGCTTCATCGTAGCCCTTCTTCTTGCAGAGAGGCCAATAATACACAGCAGGCAAATTACCGACCGGTGAGTTCAGTCTCAGTTCCATTAAGGCGGGACAAATAGCGTGTGCGGTGTCCTTTACGTCACATTAATACCGGTGACATTTTGAGAACCGCAGGCAGTAAACTAACGGATTGAAATGGTGTGAATGAACAAAAATGTATCGACTCCGAAAAAATGCGTGGCTGTTCGGGTACCCACTGTTTTGCGCTGGAACTACAAGAAAAAAAACGAAAATGATAACACACACGAAACGATTTACGTTCGTTTCAGCATACCATACCTTTATTTAATCTGGTGTCGAGAGGCAGTTGATGTTCCATTTAAGTCTTAGAGCGTGGATCACTTACGAGTACGTTTTTTGGCGGAACGTTAGAATATTAATTCACGATCTCCATTTGAATAATGAGCAAAGTACTTTATTACTACTGTGACTGTAAAGGTAAACGAACCTAACCTACAAATTTAAAAAGCGCGGGATCGAAGTCTCAGATGGTGGGAAAAAGTGCTTTGTCCGGACAGAATATTTTCGTAACGGATATTATTTTAAATTTACTCTCACCGGCTGCAAATACAATTTTAATAATACTTATTTTTAGTTTAACGTAATATTGGCTGGTAGATATTTTCGCATTATATATTTTGTAATTCTTAGTTAATACCAAAATATACGTAGCCCTATGAACCTTAATACTGAAAGCGCAATAATCGTATTTATTCAAATAAATTAAATATTCTGCAAAACGTATACCACGGTTACAGTGCAGTGATATTAATATATATTGGTAAAACATTATTTGCATATTTGGTTGCCTATTTTAGGAGCATTATACATTTTTTTTAATAAATTTTTCTTGAATACCAAATATAGCGAACATTCAATTTAACGTTACAACATCAAATCTTACACGATATTGAACCAATTAAAGTTTTCACTTGTGATCCTAAACCACTGTTTCTACGTATATATTTTTTTCACATATTTAAGGTTATCGTATATATATTAAAAATATCTATCCAAACCATTGGACTGTATGCTATGTTGACAATTTACTCCTATATTGTACTACTTTTTTATTATTAGCTGCTTGATTTAAATACATAGCTAGTATTAAAATATTAATATAATAAATAAATACGTTTAAATAGTTGATTATAAAACCTAGCTACTTTAGCCTAATTAAATAGAAGGCGTATTTGAATTCAACTAATTTTGTTAAACGTATTTTATGTACTAATAATAGGCGTACTATTTTCCCTGTATATAAATAAAATTTAAACATTCTGGCAACTCTGTGAAATAATATAGCTACTCTCAATATTTTGGTAGTTGTTCTATCTCGTCAAATGGTTTGTCTAGCAACGAGTATGTTGGGTTTATGTTTATTGAAGATTTTTTATTATAAATATAGTATAATATTCATACATAGTATAGTATTCATATATAGTATAGTACATTACTGTTCTATATAGTATTCAATGTTCATACATATTTTGTAATCTATTTTTTACCAAGTAAGAGTATTTGTAACAAAGAGCAATATAATACTACAAGCAAATAATGTAAAAAATATATTCTCGATTTTTTTTTCAATAGGTGGCGTGACAATAACCTAGCGTTAATATTTAAAATAATTTCATATACATCAAGGATTAAACAAATGAATGAAAGAAATCGCCGTTTGCGCGTAACATTAGTCTACACGCGCTATTTTTTATCATTAAAGACCTTGAGTGATGAGCAAAATATTTACAATAATTTTTAAGTGTAGATGAAAGATGCGTCACGCAGTTATAGGAACATCCGATGTTTTTTAAAACAGGCGAAAAATATTTTTCTTCATTATTAAACAACGCAGATATAATGAGAATAAATATTTTTCATTATTTCAACAATACGTAGTAGGCACACCTCCAATATAGATCATTAAATACATTTTTAAGTTGTTTTGATTATTTTGCTATATAAAGATAGTGGAGACTTTGAAACCGTTAGTTTACAATATAATTTTAATTCATGAAGTGATATATAAAAATGAAAAGCGTTATAAGAGCACCGTGTATATCGATGAGTAAAAGGTAAGGTGTACGCATATATAGACACGTATAGTCTTAATTTAAATACCAATTAAATAGTAAACATAGTTCAACTGAAAAAAAGAAAACAAAGTAGTTTGTATATGTGTGTCTCTTTTCATTTTACGTTTCAAATGTAGCTTTACGAAGGTATTGTTGAAAAAATTGTGAAAGCATTTTGGTTTTTGTTAAATATGCAACATAATATCGAACCAATGACAACGAAATGACGTATAATCGTCTGATTTTTATTTTGGTGGAACTACCCAATAGTCATCTCTAAAATTCATGTATTTTATTTTTAGTAAATTCGCAATGTTTGATGTTCTCTTTCGTCAGTGTCCAAAACATTCGCTCCCGAACATGTGTAACAGTGCGTGATTTTCGTTTCAGATTAATCTCCGATACAACGAACGTAGATTCCGTTAAGATGCAGGCCAAGACAGTGATAATTAAACATTGGAAGCTAATTAATCAGCTAAAAATATATTTCTCCAAATTTACACAAGATAGCAACATTGAGAAAGTGCTAAACAGGGAATTCGCGAAGTTTCTACAGAAAATTGATCCTCAGATATACGGTAATGGACCTATCGAGCAATTTTCTACTGTGTCGAAGGAAAATCAGCCACAAAAATCCGAACTTAAAATAGAGAAAGACAAAGGATCAATTTCATTCCCGAACATATTTGGCAATATGTGGAAAGATGAGATTAAACCTACACCTATTCCAAAATGGAAGAGAGAAAGGTCAGCCATATCAAAGGTAGTCTGTGTCAAATATTTATATCTGTATTTGGCTAATTTTAGAAGTTGCAGGAATCACTGACTTTGAGAACAAAATATATAGTGTCATCATTAGCTTTAGCTGAAACAGACAAAGGAAAGATGTTCGAATTGGAAAATCTAGTTTCTCATCTGAAGAAGTACCCAGAATCAAAGCACTTTGCAGTCAAAGTGAGTGTTGTTTACATTTTTGTTTAAATGTTTCCCAACTAATGGTGTTCATAGGAGGGAGCAATTAGAGTTTTATTAAGGTTACATCAAAAACAACAAACTATACACATACAAGGAGCAATCAGTGAAGCTCTTGCCCTATTAGGATATGCCTTTCCAGTTAAAGGAGAAGGTATTAAAATACTGGCAATTGATGGAGGTGGGACTAGAGGGGTTCTTGTACTAGAAATGTTAAAGAAGCTAGAAGAACTAACTGGGAAACCTATTCATGAAATATTTGATTTAATTTGTGGTGTCAGCACTGGAGCTATAATTGGTGCTTTGATAGGTTAGTAAATCATTATTTATCAAAATATTCTTGGCAGTAATTCATATCTTGCTAGGTTTAAAACAACACACATTAGATGAAGCAGCAGAAATATATAGAGACATAAGTTCTCAGGTTTTCTCCAGGTCCACACTTAAAGGAACGAGCAATCTTGTATGGGCACATTCATATTACGATACAGAATTATGGCAAAGTTTACTTCAGCAACAAATGGATAGTACCTTAATCGAAACTGCAAGAAACTTAAAGACTCCTAAGGTACAAATACAGGTAGAGTTTGATCATAACCTACCTAACTTTGTTTTTATACATTACAGTATTGTGCTGTGTCTGCAGTTGTCAATCATCAAAGGCTTGCAGCATATGTTTTTAGGAATTATTGTTTACCTTACAATGTTCAGTCTCAATACATGGGAGGATGTGAGCATGAAGTCTGGGAAGCTGTTAGAGCATCAGCAGCAGCACCTACCTATTTTGAAGAGTACAAAATTGGTTACAACATTCATCAGGTTAGGATGAACAAAATGCATTCAAACATTTGTATTAATTTAGTACAAACTGTATAGGATGGGGGTATCCTAGTAAACAATCCAACTGCTGTCGCTATACATGAAGCAAAATTGCTGTGGCCAGGTACTCCCATACAGTGTGTTGTTTCATTTGGCACAGGACGCACTGTTCCAAATCCTATTGAGCACACAATGGATGTTCCATCTGCCAATAACACTTCATGGAAACATAAATTTCTTGCGATACTGGATAGTGCAACTGATACAGAAGGTAAAAATACAAATAACTCCAGAATTTACAACATAGTGATGTTATCTTATTTTAGGAGTTCACACAATTTTATCAGACCTCTTACCTGAAGGAGTATATTATAGGTTTAATCCCTACCTGACCGAAATGCTATTGATGTCTGAAATTCACCCAATGAAATTGGAACAACTAAAGAGGGATGCTATAATGTATCTTAGACGGAATGAAGATAAATTCCAATATGCCACTAAGAAACTGAATATTAGGAGAAGTTTCATCCAGAAATCTGTTGACTGGATTAAACTGCAAAAATACATTTATGCGTGATTTATATTTACATTAAGTTAAAAATAGTGAATATTGAGATTATTCAAGAGTAATAGTTACCTAACTTAAGAATATTAAAGCTGTGATTTGTTGCCTTACTATTTTATATTAGATAATATGTATATACAATGTTATTTTTATGTATAGTTTTTTAATTTATACATATATATTTTAAATATATATTTTTAAAGAACTCACTTGTCTTAATCCTAAAAATAATATTAGGTGCTGTATAAGATTGATATATCATGTTTTTTTAATATTTATACAACTAATTAATTTAATTAGCTTAGCAACTTAATATTTGGCCAACGTTATTCTCTAAAAAAATAGTTTTACAGCTATATTAAAATGAAATAATTTTTTTTTTGATGTAATTAAAAACTATATTCTAATTTTTATACATATCTTTTAAAATCCCAAATCATAATAAATTCAACTTTTTTCGTTTAGAGAAAGAAATATTGTTTATTTTGATTTGATATATGCGTTTTTCCCACAATTATTTGTTTTTTCTATGATGGTCCTTAACCATACAACTTCTCATTTTTTACAAAATTGCCAGAATATTATTAATGATTATTTATTATATATTGTGATTAAAACATTTACAAGTTATCATTGACAAAGTATTAAAGTTAATAAGAAATTATGTAAAGAATTTTGATACTGTATCCGTTAAAATTTTGAATATTTCACATTGGTACTGTCTGACGTTAAGAGAATAACAAATTATGTTGACGTATCTTGACATTTACCCTGACGTAATTTATGTTTACAAACATGTCTGTATCGAATGATTAATATCGTAATTAGATTATGATGATTAAGATGTTGCAAGTTTTAAAACAATTTTAACCCAACCAAAAGTGTTTAATTATAGTAAAGTATATGTTGTCTGGATTTTTACGAAAGAATGAATTCCTGGAGATTTTTAAATACATTTAAAAACACAGTAACTAAAGTTTCTAATGACAAGTCCTTACCCTCTAATTTTCAACAGATATTAGGGAAATTACCCCAAACTATTGATTTGAACGAATATCTTAAAATAGGCGAGAGAAAAGCCTATTTAATACAAGAGTCTCTTCAAAATATTTATAATACTACCTTTAAACAAGAGCATGATAAAAACAATAAAAACAAAAAAGTTTGGAAAAAAAGCAATGTATCATCTGAATCTCAGGTGAGAATGAAATTTGAAAATGAATAAATCGAATTTACTCTTTTGTTGTGTATGTTGCAGCCTTTAGATATTGCTTATAATGTTAATCACCTATTAAATTTAATTGATTCATCTTCAAATGAAGAGGTCATCCTAGAATTGGTCCAGTCATTAATTCATTATTTAAAAAACTATCCAGAAGTTAGAAATGTTGCAATCAAGGTATATAATGAATATTCTTTGGTATATTGTTAGTGACATTATTTCATAGCATGGAGCTATTAGAGTTCTGCTGAAAAAGAGACTTAAAATCCAACAGAGAAATACACTAAGTCCAATTAGAGAAGCGCTAACTATGCTGGGTTACATTGACCCCATACCTGGTAAAGGTGTTAGAATTCTTTCCATAGATGGTGGAGGCATTAGAGGAGTCCTTGTTCTGGAGATGTTAAAGAAACTGGAAGAATTGACGGGTCAAAGGACTTATGAGCTATTTGATTTTATTTGTGGTGTAAGCACTGGAGCTATATTAACATTTTCAATTGGAATACATTTAAGAAAATTGGAAGATATTATAGCAAGGTATGAAGCTTTAAGTCAAGAAATATTTAAACAATCTCCACTCTGGGGTACAGGTAATTTAATGTTAACACATGCATATTATGATACTGTTCTCTGGGAGAAGAAACTTAAAGATTATTTAGGCACTGATATACTAATATCAACATCACGAAACATCAAGACACCAAAGGTATGTTAAGTAGTGGTTGGTTTAATACAAATATTAAAGTGATCTTTCAGTTGTGTGTAGTCTCTGCTATAGTAAATCAGTCACAAGTTCAGGCTTATGTGTTTAGAAATTATAGTTTGCCATGGAAATTTCAGTCTTATTACATGGGTACCCATGAGAGGGAAGTGTGGCAAGCGGCTAGGGCTTCTGCAGCAGCTCCCACCTATTTTGAGGAATTCAAAATGGGAAACTTTATACATCAGGTAGATTGTGTTTTTTAACCATTACTTTTTTCTGAAATGGTCACTTTTAGGATGGGGGTATCCTAGTCAATAATCCTACAGCAATAGCAATACATGAAGCTAAACTTTTGTGGCCAGATACACCCATACAGTGTGTTATGTCTTTTGGCACAGGAAGAACTGTACCAAATCCTACAGAGGTCTTGAAACTTTCACAGTTACCCGATACAGGTTCCATGGGCACTTCTTGGACTAATAAGTTTTATAAAATTTTAGACAGTGCTACTGATACTGAAGGTGTGTAATATTAAATTGAAATCTATTTGCAAATGTACATCTATGTCTACATCATATATACATACATCATATCTAAAATTACTTCGATTAAATACTATTTTACAGCTGTACACGTGATGTTAAGCGACCTGTTACCAGAAAACGTGTATTATCGTTTCAATCCCTACCTGAGCGAGATGATCGGCATGGTCGAGACGGACCAGAAAAAGCACGAGCAGTTAAAAAGAGACGCCCTTATGTATTTGAGAAGAAACGAGGACAAGTTCCACGAAGCGGCGAAGACTTTGCTGTTGAAAAAGCCCCTTACTCAGAAGATAAAGGAGAAAATTCGGCTGAACAGAGAGATCATCGGTTTTTAGGAAATAATAATAAAGAAAATAAAAAAGGTCCATTGATATTTATTAAAACTACTCAGGTATTATTAGTCAGCGCGATGTTTATCTGTTTCTAGTCATATATTTGCAAACAGATTTCACCTTAAATACCCATTCACCACAGTAATTCCAATCGTAAATAAATTATTGGTAATTTATTATTCCTACATCATAGTTCATATGAAGTGCTAAAAATAAATATGCCAGTGAGAGTTACGAGTTTCATTTAAGAAATAAGCCCACTCTTTCCGAGATTTTCTTATTGTTGGAAAATACGAAATCGGAAAACACTATTTATATCTCGCTCAAAAAATAAATTACATAATGAAAACAAAATAAAATATATGTTCCGGGCTGGGGAAAAACAATTTCGTGTTTCTCAGAGCATTTTGGTTTATGTAAATGTCAAATACTAATGAGTGAAATTCTTTAGAAAGCGTCTTTACACCATCAAGAGAGTTTTACAGATATAGGAACAAGTGGCAGTTGGACAGGACAAGGGCTATAAGGTGCATGCATCAAATCTTCAATTTTTGCTCAGTGTGTGGTCTAGCGTTGTCGTAACGGAAGACAATGCCTCCTTTATCGAATAATTTTTTTATTCGTTTTAGATCTGCCAACAACTAATGATTTTATTTAATTCTTTCTTTTCCAATCCTACCAAGACTTATTTGGCTTCAATACTTTGTGAAGCTTCTTCGGACTTCGATATTATTGTCGTAGGTAATCCACTATTCATCGCCTGTGTAGGAAAGTAGCTTGATTTCATTTTGTGTTCCAATGTTTAGTTACATAGTGATGATAAGAGATGAAATATCCCGCTTTACCTCGATATTTTAAATATCTTCAACGATTGGCTGTTCAGGACGAGGTTCATATTTAACATGAAATTTCCAGAATCAAAGTGAGCAAAAGAACTCTGACACTGGCGTTCACTTAAGTGCTTACCACCATATGTACACACTTTTTGATGGGCCTGCGCTGTACCTTTTCTTTTCCGGAATTACAGAAGCAAAATATACCCTCATTACTTTATATTAAAACTTTTTATAGTTGATAATAATAAAAGCGGCGAATTCAAACGATTACAACGCTTATTTACAAATCAAGTATATTTTGTCTAGTAAGATATCGGCACCATCAATAACATGGGATGTTATTGATTGTGGGATTTAATAAGAAAAAGTCGACCTTATTGTTTCAAATTATGCATTATAAATACATTTTAATATGTCACGTAATTTGCACGAACCTTAATAATCTTGTGGTCTTTTAATTGGCAGACATAATCCTGTTTCCTAAGAATCATATTCTCTCATGAAAATAGAAGATGTATAGTATATGTGCACGTTCCAAGCATTACCTTAATTCATTTATATCTTTTTTTTCTTTCCTGGATAACTTTTAGACTCATTATTATGAATATTTAGTTGAGTTTATTGTTTATTATTTTGTTTTATTGTTTCATTTGTTTTGGGGATTGAAAGAAAATTCTCTACAAATTCTAAAATCCATTTTTGACAGTAGTCTATGTATATAAAATTTAGTAACTTATTAATATAATTTCTATTAATTTCATGAAGAGACAGTTATCGGTGATAGCATTTTGTCAATAGCGAGAGGATAGAGCCGAACAGGACCGTGATAATAGAAGGCCTTGCATGCTGTCATAGTGGACAATAATGATTAACAGGAAACACCGAAATTCTTTCTCTGATTATCTTCGGACTTGACATCAACAGTTGAGTCGTTTCAAAAAAATGTTGTTTCACTTTGCGCCTGAGATGAATCACAAATATCGATTCTTTGAATATCATTAACATATGGGTAAGTCAAATATTGATTTTCTTAGCAATTTTTATGAAAATTATTTTCACTGTATCGTGATTATAAAAACAGCAGTATATTTATCAAATCATCCTCTCTTTACATCATAATCTCTTATAGTTGACGTCAAAGATGTTACGCAGTGTCGTCTATTTATGAATGATGGGAATATTTTATAATATCAATAATTAGAGGAAATGTTTATAAAATGGACAGTTTTTAAGAGAGATAGATAAAAAAGTTGGGAATTAATATAACATTTATAAATACGTGAAATAAAGAAATTTGATTTCTTTGATTATTCAACTGTCATTCTTTTTACTTTCTACAAATTTAAATGTAACTTGAAGTTATGAAATGTGAAAGGTTTAGAGTAACAAGAATTTTTATTTTATTTTAAAATCTATTTTATATTATGGAAAGAAGAGGTGACCTGTTGAATGATGATACAAAACGACATTGAAGTATTAAATACAAACATAAACCAAACCCCTATGTTTAGACGTCTCATGACACCAATTAGTCTTAATATAAACATAGAGATGTTCCTTTGATACACAGGGTCGTATTAATCGCACGATATAACGTTGTAACATAAACTCGTAGAGGATTGTTCTTTCTCATTTTATCCTAGTTAAAAGGGATAAAGATGCACTTTTAATCGAATCAGCTTATAAAATTTGATTTGTGTTGGGACTAGTGGGAGACGTTGCCAAATGTTTACAAAATTCTTCAAAATATTAGTGGTAATAATTGCAGGTTAGAAACCGGCAAATGTTATAAACTAAATGTTCTTTTGTGACGAACATTGCAAAGTGCGGACGTCATAAATTTTAATGACATATATTGGCTGTTGTATTAGACGGGCTATATATGGTGTTATACATCTTGGGTGGATAAATTGCAGGAAATTAAACAAGGTAAATAAAACAATAGTTGACCATCAGAATTTTTGGTTTATTTTCAAATAAGTGAAAATTTTCGCGGAGCTGCCATTTTACGTAACGTATGTCTTTGAGCTAAATTGAGAGTTTGGTTTTTCAAAATGTAATAAATGTGTAGAAAAAAACAATTACAACATATAGTTTTTTGACTATTATACAATCACCGTTGCGAAGTATTTACAGAAATGTGGATTTCACCCCTTGATTTGATTTACTATTAACAATACTGATACAAGGAATGTAATGAATATTGCACAGAAAATATTGTACTAAAAATTTTATCTATATTGTCTATACATTTTTTTAAGTAGAACATTCTCTATGCAATATCTACGTGACTAAAATTAAATCTTAAAACTAAAAAATAATCTCAACAATACAATAAATAATTTAAATCTTATAAATATCAGGAGAGCATCGAAATTTATTTGTTCAGATCTATCTTAATTCGTTTGTTGTTGAACAGATCCAGCCACACGTGAACGCGTGAATTCAACAACAAAAAATTCAAATCCAACAATATTGAGATTACTATTATCAGATCTTTGAAACGTTTAATACTTGCGCGTGTGTGTGTTTATGTGATGTACTCGATGTAAAAAAATAAATCCATAACAAGGGATCCTACTTTCTTTGGCTTGACTTGGCTTTTAATTATTGTTAGACTAATATGTGAATACTGAATATAGAGTCCACTGAGTTAAATTGTATATATGTATGTATATAATAAATAAATAAATAAACAACGAAAGACCAAATCAAGTAGAGAGAGTAATATTCCTAAAACTTACTTAATATATTAATTATCTTAAATAATGGTGAGTGTACTGGACTAGAATATGAGGACATAAGAGATTCCGCTCCATGCTGCTTGTTTTTTTATTTTGCTAAATATTCAATCATTTTTCTAAATTTGGGCATATCCTCGTTCAATAGTAGGGACTCGACACAACCATCGAAGTAGCGGGTGGTGAAACACTTTGACCTACACAAAAAGAAAATACACATTAGCCAACTAATATATACCTTATGTCACGATTAGACGTAGACGTTAATGATGTTGAGACAGGACGCCACACTACAACCAAGTAAGAATGGACGAACATTCGAATTTATGCATTTTAAAGTTGTTAGTTGATTTGAGGTGTTAGGTGAACATGTTAATGAGCGACGATCACAATAGGTTAGTTGATTAATAGGGTTAGACAAAAGACAATCGACGGGATTGATTTTTTATGTACCTAAACCACGGGTTCTGCCCCGTGCACTTGTTTTATCCAACTTTGAATCTGTTCCATTTCGTCAGAGAGCTGTAACGTTTCAAGGCAGCCCTTGAAATAGTCTGTTGTGAAACAATTTTTCCTGGAAATTAAACGATCTGGGTAATTTTATATTGTAAGCTATGTTTTTAACTATAACAATTTTTGTAAATAAACAAATTCGGTTTATGAGTTTACAAAGATTAGAAAATTATCAAAAAAATAAACAGTTCAGGGCATCCCTTGAAATATTTTTTTGCAAAACAATACTTCCTGGAAATAAAAGGATCCGGGTAATTTTGCGTCATAAACTGGATATTTCGTTGAACTCAACGAAAAAAAGATAATAATTTATATAATATAATTATGTATATATAATAATTTCTTATAACTAACAAAAAAGCCGACTCTTATAATCGAAGTTGACTATGACTGACATAAAATGTCAAATAGTTTGTAGTGAGACAATTTTTCTTGGAAATCAAATGCTCTGGGTAATTTTATGCTTACTTCTAGGAAGCGATGTCTTATGATTCTACTTATAACATTTTTTAAATTAATAAACAGACTGAAATTATGCCTTAACCGATTCATTCCGATAATTTCTTGAACGTTTAGTAGTATTTCCCGATGAATGAATAAGATTATGATATTATTTACACTGACTGGTGTAAAAATCAATTGTCCAGAAGTTGACAGGTGAAAAACGCGAGAAGTATTCGGAACCGGTTCGTACCGTTCCGGTTGAATTCGCCGTAAGGCCGTGACAGAGAGTGCGTTTTATTTTTTTAACGGTTGGTAATATAAAACAAAAGCGAAAAAACTCGCTGTCGCCGCGTTTTGTTAAGCGTGAATCATTTTCGCTTTTAAATGGAATTGGGCGTACGTGTTATTCAAATGGTGACGGCCCCGAAAAGTCGAATGTTTTGCACGTTTTTGACGATATGCTAATGACACACTCTATGGAGATGTCGCGGACTAAAAAAGAAGAGAGTCGACAAGCCCGAGAAGACACAGCTGCAACAACCTAAAACGTCAATCAGGTTGTTTTTTTTTCGTCTTGACGTCTGATGATTTAATGTATAAATCATGAAGTTAATTGTTGCGTGTTGTTGCCGGCTTGGTCTCAATTATATAGTTATTAACGAATTTCCACTTCATTTATTACGAACAAGGATCAGAATTTGCATTTTTTTGCTGCAACTTGGGTGCATCCGTTAACACTTATTATTAGTTTAGAATCGTGGACGGTATTATGTCGGTTTTCCTAGAAACAGTAATAGTTCTATTTATATTCGGCATATAAAAATGCTAATAAGTTTCCAGTAAAACATCAAGTATTACATGGAACGTCATACATGTCGATCGTTGCAGTTTTAACTCATGGTCTTTCCGGTTGTTAGCCTCAAATCGCTTATATCACAATAAATCCTGTTCACAGTATTTATATCGATACACTACAAATTTGTGGTTATGTGGTTACACATATATTTATTTATATATGTAAATGTTTATGTTATTGGAGACGTACGATAAGTTTGGATATTTGTATGATGGTCTCAGGTTCATTACCGTTCCGCAACTTGTTATACGACTGTCGCATTTAAAATTATTCTGTGGAATCAATTGAAAAGAAAATTGAATCGAGAAGTTAGTGTTTGTGAAATGGCAGTCTTTTAGCGCCATCCTGATGAAGTTTGGCCAGCGTTCATCCTAAATCTCCTGTTTGGCGTTGCCAACTTTCGGTCTGAAAGACAGTGACCTTACTGTTGACATTCACAACGAAATAAGTTTGAGGTTGAGTTTCAAGAAAACCGTAAGTAGCGTCTATCGATTCTTAATCAATTATGATTAGTGATTTGCTGGATAAAAACCCACTAAATTTACTATGCTACAATGTAAAATATAATATTTTTGCTTTGATCTGTTGCGCCTCTAAAATGGTGCGAAAAGAGGGAGTTTCGAACGTTTATCTTTCCAATCCTTCTGTATGGTTCTGAGACTTAGACATCGTTAAAGTCTGACATCTGTAAGCTTTCAAACTCTTTTAAATGTGACACATAAAACAAATTCTACATCTGTCTCTCAGATATCATATTAGAATTGAAGTAATTCGTTTAAGATGCAATAATCAACCAATCAGAGCCCATTTGTGATTTGGATATGTCCATCGAATAAAAAGTGCACGAATTCCTCATAGACCGTTCCTAAAACGATCTTTTGAATTGAATAAGATCAATTTCTATGATCAAGATTATAGAAGGCCTTCTGAAGAAGCATTTACTAATAAATTACTAATATATTATTTAGTTAATTTACTAATATATGATATTTATTAGGAATGGTTAGAAAACCTTTGAATGATACTAAAGATCTGGTTTTTGGTGTACTCTGAATTGTTGCCATTTTCTGAGAAAATATTGCCAGTATTTTTTAAATATTATATTTGAAAGTGTTAAAATGTCACTATTCTTGTAAAGATGTCAAATAAAATTTCTAATTCAGCCCTGAGACTTTTGTTGCGTTCAATTGTTGCTTGAATCTTTATTTGTGCCCTAGCGGGCTTAATATTTCATTGCAGTTTGGACCTTTTGTAGTCTTCTAACTGAATTGATGTTCAATTGTCTTGATGACAATTGGCACTTTGTCTTATCGGTATCGATGTTGTTTGAGGCTTTGTTGCTTCCTAGCTAACATGTCTGATAGCAGTTTGGATTTTTTTTCTTTTTTTCATCTGAAAATGTGGAAGATTTCTAGGAATATTTATATTTCTCACATATTTAGATTCTATTTCAGTTTGGCTTGAGTAGTTGCATCCAGAAAATATCAGAAAAATAGACAAAACAGCGATATCAGAAGAAGAAGAACCCGTTTTCTGCATAATTTTCTTGCCGTGGCCATTCTCAAGCCATTCCGTTTTACTGAGCAGTATGTGAGGGAAGCAAAATTAGTTTAAAAACACCAGCAACAAATTTATACACTTTTCGACGCGTCAAGACGTAGAATCATTCAACGATGGTAGATAAGAGGCTGATCGGCCTGCGCAGGCTCAGTATTTGTAGAAAAACTAGAGGAGGATACTGAATTTATTCACGAGATGATCAACAACTCTGGACAGTAACTTAGAGGTCTTCTGTTTTTATTCGAATAGTAACTAAATTTAAGAAAAGGTTTTTTTAATGTATTTTTAATTTATTTTAATGTATCTTTTCTGACAGAACAAATCATATAATCTTATCAAATTATCATATATAAACGTGAGTTAAATTGAAATTTTATCATTTATAATTAAAGTGGAATATTTTATCTTTTTTCTCTGATATATGTCGGTGTTTTGTCCCAGTTATAATCGAAGTTAAGACGATAATATATGGAGGAACCGTGACAATGAAATAAATAGTTAGGTTATGTGCTATATTTTTTGAAATGTCTTTTTGGTAACGCCAAACTTTCATCGAGGGATAGATGTGCTTGGTAAGTGTTTTTGCACTGTTTTCTTATTTTTACTTGCATTGTTTCATTTAAATTGTTGATTTAGTTTATTAAAGAATCGGGCTATATATAGATTTTCCTGGATTAACGCGTTGCGGCTTTTCATTTTAGAGATAGAAAGTAGAGCTTTGAATAGTCGATGTTGACTGATGTGAAAACTTACATGCATAGAGAGTGAATCTGTGGCTCCCTGAACAGGCTGTAGCAATCTTCACAGATCCTGTCCAGTCTGGCGAAGATGCTCTTGTCGTAAACACCTTTACATTGAATATCGAAGAATGACCGCTTGGTTAGGTGGTGGGTTAGTAGCGGCCCGACACCCCTTTCGACACCACGCTCACCCCTCCAGGGGCTGTTGGCGTATACGGCTTGCACCACTAGCGCGATGGCCAGGCAAGTCCACACCGCCCTAATGCCGCTTCCGCGCTGACTCTGCGATCGCTGACTCATCTGGAACAAGGGACACGGTTAAAAAATTATCGAGGGAAACGATCAAATTCCAATTACATTTCCGAAGGTACGTTTTTTATTTCGCGAAAATCGTGCACCTTCACCAATTCACCAACACAAGTTAAAAATAAACATGCACCCAACTAAATATAATATTTTAGCATGAAATAACCTCAACGCCTTACTTAATTCCAAATCAACTGATGCCGTCGGTTATCAACAAACTACTATAAACCTTTCAACACTATTCAACAATATAAGTAGCGCGACCTTATTAATACTATTCAAAATTGCATCAGAAGTTTACTGGTCACTTAACATAATTAATGTTATTAAATCAATTAAGACAGTTATTAGAACTATTACTATCGATAAAAAACAGCATTGCGAATTTGATTCGTCTACTTGGAAGTGGAAAAAAACTAAAACAATTTTCCCATCACTGACGTAAGCGGTAGTTGTTCGTTATTAAAAATCATGACAGGAATTATCAGTTACACGAATGGGTTGATGGAGTGTCAGAGACTTTAAATGGGATAGCAAATAGTGGTGCAATAAAACGAAATGAAACTTTTAGGTGCTTGTATGGCAATTGATATACGTTTCGTACATTAGATGGCACCACTTGTTAAAATTTACTGTATTGTAGTTCCACATAATTTATTTATAGCCAGTATGATTGGTGTAGTTACAAATATTGTGACTGTGTATTTTGGTGAGATTATATGTCAATACATATATTAAAAACAATTAGAATGGTAATGATATATTTTTATTTTTGATAACTGATAATATGTATGTTTGAATGGACTAATATAAATCATTGCTTACAGAAATTAAAATATTAATTTGCTAATTAATTCAATATTATATACATTATTATTGCAAAACTGACCAAATTCATTCGTTTCGTGGATGTTTCTACTTAAAAGAGCAAGTACTTAATTTGCATAATTTAACTACAAAGTCCGGCCCTGGGTCACGACACACCTCCCGTTTCAGATCGACTATTGGCAGTCGAAGACCACTCAACTTGGTGAATTATTACATCATAAACACTAGTTTCTTTTTCAAAATTAGTGTTGAGGTAGTCCAGTTGTTTTGGCAATCAATATAATAGAAATAGACATTTTGATTGATTTAATTGATAAAATTTGATTTTTTAGATATATGCAACCCGCAATATATTTAAATATTGACTTTGATATATTTAAATCATATTTTATATCATTATTAATTCAATTTATTTTTCATATCAAAAATATTTTTAGAATTACTTTTATGACTTAAGTATAACCCGAATATTTACAACTTTCCTATAGAGAATTTCTTTCTGTCATAAAGTGCTTAAATACATAATACACAACGTTCATTTATGTATATGATAGAGGGAGACAGAAAGCATTCTCATCTGTCAATTATTAATAAAATTATACATTACTACGATGCCAAATCTAACCTTTTCCATTTTACGATATTTTCCCTAAATTTTAATTCGCCAAATAGCACATTTTTATGTATTTTTATGAATATATTTTTATATATTAAATGTTATTTTGTATTAATTTCTATTAATTTATTTTTGACACATATTTTCAATTCATTATTTAAGGTGAAAATCGACCAAAGTCAAAATATCCCAGTTCTTTTATGTCCATTTTTTAGATAATAATTGAACACGCTGAAAATGATAAATGGTTACCATTTCACTTAAGCTCCGATTTTGCGAGTATAACTGCAATTAATTAAAGAAAAATCCCGATAAGTAATTATAAAATATTATAATTCCAAGATTTATTGACAAAACTTGAACGACATAATTGTCAATAAATGTTTATGATTGTTTGTAGATGATGTCATTCACAATAAGTTTCGTGTTAATGCAAAAAATAATTCCCATTAATTTTCAATAAAAAAAGCAATTTTATTTTTTAGTATAATCGAAAAGTTTTTATATAACCGGGCAAAAAATATATACTGTCACAAAAATAACCAAATTAACAATCACCCGACGGATTCGTCACGCATATTTTTTTTCGAAAACAAAAAGAAGTAATTAATTTGCATAATTTACACGCACAGTCCGGCCCTGTGTCACGACACACCTCCCGTTTCAGATCGACGATTGGCAGTCGTAAGCCACTCAACTTTGTGAGTTATTATATCATAAACACCAGTTTCTTTCTGAAAATGGAAAACGGTTGCCATTTCCCTTACCGACCGATTTACAGGTCCGTATGGCCGACGATTCGTTTTAACTCTGTTTTAGTTGATTTGCTTTTTTGTTGTTTCGTTGGATTCTGGCTTAGAACGTTTTGTTTGTGTATTTATTTTTCGAATACAGAGCCTCATTAAGGGGATCTTTTCATTTAGAGGTCTAAATTTAAGGACTTGGATAAAAAATTATGAATGAAATGAAAATGTAGACTTTTTTAAGATATATTTATGGACGTTTTGCGATTACAAAAGAAATCTCGATTAGTAAGTGATAAGGTCGCTATAGCCTGGGCTTTGGAAATAATTTATGTAACATGGCGACGATTTGAAAAAATCATTGTGGTTTTTTTAAAAGGCGTTCACAGTGCAATTTAATGTTCACAGAAAATTTCTACTGAATTTAAAGTAAACCATTTAAGTATAACATCAGTTGTTGTCTATTAAGCCGAAGAAAGTAAATTAAAAGAAAAAACTTTCAGGCAGTTCTATGGTACTTGTTACTCGCGTTTGGTTAACAGTAATCTCTGTAATCCATATATTAGGCTTTTATCTATTTCAATATCAACATTTCATAAAGTTCTTTTAGCTTGTGAGATGTCCTAGCTCTTTTAGAGTGAGCACTTTAGAGCAGTCAACTGTTACAGTCTGTTCAGTATCAATTTTGAAAAACCTTTTCGCATATATGTTTTGACACAAATGTCCCAAATTGATTAGAATAATCATTGATTATTGTTTTGACTTTCTGAGACTTTCCCAGGAATGGTCAGATATCTATCCATCACGTCACAGAAATCGGTTTAATTCCGAAAATAATTGAATGTTGGAAAGTTGTCTTGATATTTTTAGTATTTTGCTGAATACTATTTTTAATGCTAAACTTTGGTAATGTACAAAATTATACAGGTCTGCAACAAACAACTGTTTGAGTACTTTGAACTGATTTCTAGGTATTTTTGGTATGCCGAAATCGAAAATAATATGGAAAATATTTCAAGAAGATCCAATGATACCGCATAATGGCGTCTTTTCATGTACATGTATGGGAAAACACATCTCAAAGAAACCTACAAGAAGTTGGAATTGGTTCTTTGTCAATTGAAATATAAACGGCGATTTTAAAATGTTTCCAAACCGCTCAGAAGCTGACGTGTATTCCATAATTCTGTAATATATTACCATAATTCATGACGGTCGTGACAGATCCTCATAAAGGAGGGTGGATTGCTTTTAAGGGAGGTTTTTGAGTCGCTTAGTGAGTCTAAAGTACATTTTCTTCATTTCCAACTTGATTATTTTCCATAAAATTAGGGAGATGTATATGAATAACAATTTGAACAAAGAAATGGAGAAATGATACCAAAAAACATAAGAATTAGGCCACAAAACGCTCTTTTTTCTGGAGACCTGTATTATCGTACAAGAATTGAGTACTTAGCTTAGGTTACGCTGACAAGAAAATTATTTCAGTTATCACCATAACAATTTCGTAGATTTATTTTGTTTATGAATAAAATTAGTGCACAAGGATACCTCTAATTTGTCGAAATGACGAATGCTCACGCGATAGTTGCGTATATCTCATGGCAGGAATAAAAAGTAAGACATCGGACTTTCTCTGCACCAATCGGAATTCGACGTGTTACGGCCCTGTTCGAGTTGTTAGTTAACTGTTACTGGTGATTTTACTTCCTAGAATGCCACCTGTATTTGTAGGGGTGTGTCTGTAGGCCTAAAATTAGAACCGTGGCTTTTTTCCCACCTGTGGTCTCCCCTCCGCGTCGCACTGTCATCTTGTGTATCCGAGAAGGTCGTAAAAACGCTCGCCAGTCGGTCTCTGATAGACAGATACGATTCTCAGAACCGAAAACCGAATGAGAAAAAAAACGTTCTCCGTGAACGCGACGCCCTTCGAAACACACGGACGGCATCGCATGTTTTTAAAACGAGTCATGCCTCTGAAATGGAAAGGTGGTGAGCGCGTTAATTTCAAACAGGATCTAGTCACCTGAGAGCATGATGCAATTTTCGCCGTACGGCAATCGATCCGATTTCGAACGATTCGATAGTATAGCTAGAGTAACACGAAGAAAAAACAACTATAATGCGTTTTTGTTTTTTTACGTCTTCGTCAAGGGCAAGATGATGAAAGATATTTTTGGCGCGCTATCCTCGCGGCTGTTTATTGATTCTGTTACTTGACAAGACAAATCAATATTAGGATGTAAATAGTGTCGATCGATATATTTCATTTCGAGGAATCTGATTTTTTTTTGGAAAAAATATCGCCTTTAGGAAAGCATCGATATTGTTGAGATAGAAATTATTGCCAGAAATGGAGAAACATAAATAGCAATGGTACTGTCAAAGATAGATAAAAGAAAGATACATGTCACAGAATTAAAATACTTCAAAAGAGTCGGGAACGCAACAAAGATGGACAGGATGAGAAGTAAGAATGAAATCAGTGGATTCAGTATTGAACGCGAGATAGGAAAAGAGTATATGGGAAGCATACGGATAGAAAAAATCAAAGGAATTCGTACATGGAGAAAGACGGAATAAACAATTAACATAACATGTTTTCTGATACTTGCATACAATAGGACCAGAAATAACAGGTCAATTAAAAAGTCCCCGTCTAGTAAAACACATTTTTTTGGCAAAATTAGTTTTGATCATTCAACATAATTCGCTTCAAGGGTGGTACACTGATTATAGTGACCCTCCAACTTTGTAGTACGATTTGTTTTTTGCCTCGATTTCGGCGATCACCTTTTCGTTGGCTGGAATCAACAACTCGTCGTTGTTTTTGGTCAAAAGTGAGCTCGTGCGGCATCCAATTTGCACAGAGCTTTCATATACCTAAATATTCGTGAATGATATGATGTACACGTTCAGTTGATATCTTTAGAGTGTCTGCTATTTCATTCAATTTCAATTTACGGTCATTTAAAATCATTTTGTGGATTTTTTAATGTTTTCGTCGGTAACAACCTCCTTTGGGCGTCTACTGCGTTCATCGTCTTCGGTACTCATTCATGGTTGATTTTCCTGGGCCAGGACTTCAACCGTATTTTTTCCTTTCAAAAAACAATATTTTATCAACAGGCGAAATTCCTTTTTATCAATTTTTTTCACAATAACAAAATTGCTTTACTCAAAATGCGATAATTCACAAAGTAATGATCCGACCGCTGTCAAATTTATACACGCATCTTGTGAGAGTTAGAGCTAACTAAAAAACATATGGATTTAATTCTAGTAGCGCATCTATGTGTCAGGCCGGGGACTGTTTTTTCAATTGACCTGTTATGTTGCCAAATCATATTCACTAAACATTGTTCATTCCGATTATAATTTGTTCAAAAGTTGCAGACATAGACAACACTTTATATCTGTCGATGATACCGGTTGCAAAGAACTTACGAAATATAGATTGTAACGACAGCACGCTCAATAAGTAACTAAGTTATCCCTAGTTATTGAAAGGACGTATGAAATTCTTAAGAAACCCCAGTAAAATAAACATAAAATTCCAACATAATAGTGTTTACTAGTAACATAACACGTAACCGACTACAAAAAGAAGCTCGACATGCGTTGATCATCAAAACCATAGCAAAGCAAGAGATCTAGTCGCTCATCTGAATTAATTTACTAGTTATCTCGTAGGTGGTTCGTGTTTCGGTAAAATAAAAACAATCGAAAGTTTATCGTCGTAGCCTACATTGATTCGATCGATCAATTATGTAATATTCGTAACCGTTTACGTTTTGTGGTGGTAGTAGTCGTTTTTCCGAACGCGTTGTGCAACAACTGTGTACGGCCATCCGATCACGGGTCCTCCGGCACGAGTACGTGGTGAAAAACACGTCACCGTGTTCCAACGAAGGGCTTAGCAGCCTCGTCATCGGCCGTCTCGCCTTCTTTCGAATCATTAATGCAAGATTAATGGAGGCTTGTCGTTTATAGCTCGAAACGAATCCCGATTACGAAGCTCCAGACGCATCGTCATTTAAATTCGTTGTGTGTCTCGGCCCTAGGAGAAAATATCGCGGTTTTTTTTCGGAATCGTGCAGACTTTTTCAACAGGTCTGGAGAATCCACATATTTGCGAATTACTAGTAAAATATGGTTGTCCGCATTCGAGACCTACATATTTTAACACTAAGTGAAATCTTTGGCTCCGTTTTTAAGAATATTGCGCTGACCAAGTAGTGTGACATTTAGCACATAAGAATTGTAGAAATCTGAAATGTATATATAATAAATATCATAAATGTTGCAATTATTTACCATTTTCCTGAAGAATTTCGTCTAATAGTGCCTGCATAGTGTTATTCATTTGCTTTATTAACAGTTTTCGAGTTTTAAGATGCATCCTACAGTATTGTTAGTTTTTTTTTAGTTTTTAGTTAACAAATTACATAAACTATTGATGAATTGAAATTTTGAGTTATTTTGAGATAGTGACAAGTTTTAGTGTATTAATATACTATGTTTCTTTTTATGATGCCTCTAACAAAATTCTGTAGCGAAAACTTGGTTATGGACCTCTAATTCAATGTTGTGTTACAAAATAACTTTTACTAAAAATCTGAGATCGTAACGACGAAGTATCAAAATTCAATTCTTCAATAATATAGTCACGTAAAATATTCTTAGATCAACAATAAGTAGCAAGAACTTTTCCGCCAACAAAGAAAGAGTTTGCATAACAAAGTAACAAGTCCTGAAACATTAAAAATCAAATTCAAAATTATTCGAATTTCAATAGAAAATATTTATTTTTAGGGTTTATTTGGTTTAATAATAATGTTAAAAAATAAAACTGTTCATAAGGACTATATCGAAACATTAATTAAAAAAGAACGAAAGAAGAAGCTTTTTGAACTCTTCTTACGATTAATTTAATTAATTCCAGTTTCGTCCACTACTTCGTATAAATATCCAGATCTAATTAACATTCGGTAAGTGTCCAGTTCCTGTAGGTGGTTCCTTTCCATTATAATAGCTTTCGTTTTTTGTGTGATTAATTGACCTTTAATGTTTAGCATCGCTTAATATCTCGATCAATATAATACATCAACACATAACCTATTAAGCTCGTAACAAATATTTGCCTAGATAATAAATAAAGTGTGATTGATGTGACGCGTCACGTGTAATTGAAAAGTCATTTGTGCGGAATTTAGGAATATCACCAGATATCGATTGTTTAAATATACCATACTTAAATAATTATCAGTACTACATCCGCGGTCCACATGGTTTAGCGCAACGAGCCGCTGCCTCTACGTCAAGCTATGAGGATGACGATCGCCTTTCTAAAATTATAAGGATCCCATCACGTCCACATGTAAAAAATCGAATGGGGGATGGAGGGGCTAGGTGGTGACCTCGCCCACTCTGTACGGCTCTCGCAAATTAAAGATAACGAGCCATCAGCGACCAGCGCAAAACCGAAATTATGATTTCATCAGCTGCAGACCACCCAGCGGTGTTCGGACGGCAGGACCTCTGCGAACACGGAGAAGAAATCGACCGGAGTCCAATCAGCCACGCATTGAGACTCGCGGATCACAATAACATATAATTTTTATAGCTTTATTTACGGGCAACGTGAACAAAAAACAACCCCTTATATACTGTATGTGTATACAAAGTACTGGACGGTATGCTCTCGATGTATTGCATTCAGTTACTCGTCAATAACAGCTGTTATTTTTAATTTTACATTTTCGATTCACATTTTTCTTATCAACTAGATACGGTTAATACCAATATTTATTAGATAATATTAGTTCGCTGCAATTGAAAAAATATTCATTCTTAATTGAGATCGTAACAGGTGTCAAGTATCTATTCCCATTTTTGAAAGTAATGGGGTGATATTTATCTATTTACTATGTTGTCGTTTAAAATAATCGTGATAAGTTAGGTCAGTGATATTTATTAACTATATGTTGCTTCAGTTTTAACTGTTTTGTGTGGAAAACAACATATTCTCTATGGATTATTTTAATATTTAAAGGTGCGTTTTTTTTAGATTCAGTTCTAATATTTATCTTACTGATTATGTAGTTGATATGATATTATTCAATATGATAACAATAATAATAATATGACACTGGTCGTTATAAACTACAATTTACCTTATTTTTGGAAAATTTTACATTAAAATAAAAAATGTTTTCACTATATTTGTAATATTATTCCAGTCATATGATTATTATTTAATTTTGATTGAATTTACTGATTTAATTAATTTAATTGTGTTATGTTAGGTCAGTAATATTTATAAATCATATTCTACTTCAGTTTTAACTGATTTATGACTATTTTCTTGTTAAAATCACCATATTGTGGATAATGTATCTTAATTTTCTAACATTTTGAGTTACGTTCTTATATTCACTTATTTATTTATAATATGATATATGATACTTAATTATTAACTAATTAAGTATAATTTTACTATTTATATAAAAATATTATATGACAGTGATATTTGTTAACTATATTTTATTTGATTTTAGACTATTTTCATGCATGCCTAATACTGTTAATCTAATTCTCTTAAATATTTGCATTTCTACTATTTATTTCAGTATTTTTGCTATGATTCAGTATAATAATAACGTAATTATCTGTTACACTTGATTTTTGATGTTAAATATAATGTATTGTTGCCAATATTGATTTTAATTATTTTGATTATTGAATAATATATAGGTATAGACATAACAGATTATTTTTGAGTACGTACAGACACAACATATCATATTATTGTGGATGTATGTGTATCGTACTGTTTTAAAACGTTTTTTCTTCTTCATTATTATACTAATGCTAAAAATAATTTCGAATATTAATACTAACTATTAACAAAATAACTATCACTGAAAGTTTAATGTAATGTGCCACTATCTTACTAATTAGACTACATACATATATAATAACCTTAAAACGCAATTCTTTCAAAAAAAAAACTATCCTTGAGATATTATGTGTAGATTAGAACGGAATGAAATAATATTAAGACTTTAGTTACATGTCAATTAATATATTTTTGCACTGTTGCCTGCGCCTGAGGATTATTGGCTATTCTAAGACATGACGCAGAAAATATACTTTAGTTTTAATTAAAAACCTGTCCGAATCTATATATGTTTATTAATTTTTTTCTGACACTTTTGGTTAGAGAATGTCATCGTCTGAAACTCCGGTGCCGATTCAATGACAAATCAATTTTGTTTTGCATCATCTTTTGATATACCGTCGAAATAAACCCTTAATGTGTTAATGTAGATAATTTCTTTTAACTGAATACCTTTGTATATTTAATTATTAAAATCAGAAATAATGTAATTTATTAAAATAAGTACCGTAAACACGTCGACATTTTTAACAAAATTAGTATATTATAAACAATAAATACAACATTTAAATAGTAAATAGTTTGTTACAAGTAATGTGTTTATGGAATTTGGAATGACATCGATTGAAAGTCGCGACTGGGTAACACGATAATGCACAACGGATTATTTTTTCGTCATCATTTAAGATTATATCGATAAACCGCTATCTTAATATAAAAGATAAGCAACTATTATCAACGTATCTGTTACTACTCACCTATTGAACCGGGAAACTTTTAAAAAGATGATGTAAAATACGCACGGCCGGTATCGCGTAAATAAACGTAAGAGTGGTTCGGATCACAGTCAAAACAAAACTGATAATGCCGAGGTACTGCCGCCCAATGTGCAAGAACCGATCTGATCGTCGACTATCTACTCGTATGGCTCCCCTTTCATTCATTGATAACCTTTACTATTATGTACAAATTAGATTTTAATTGCTTCTATTTTTAAATCATCTCCATGTTTAGATTATTGATTCTGTCTTAAAATTTAGCAATACCCACTAAAATAAAATTGTATAAACATGATCTGGCTCCGATTTTTTTATCTCTACACATTTCCGATGCGTAGATTTATTTATAATTGTTATCTGAACGCGTTATATGCCTCTTTAAGAAGTCATTTCAATGAATGAATATATTTTGTTATGAATAAATAAAGATGTTAATAGATCTACGTAAACACACATGTGACATTGAGAACGATTATATCTATTTTATTCCGTTAAAAATTATCGCTGAAGAAAGAAAGAAATATAAATATTTGTAAAAAAGTCCTAGAAAGTAAAATAATACATGGATATCTTATCTCTAGTTATAAATTATGGGTATCATCTCAACCAAATATTTTTAGTATTCCTCGACTAACCTATAATTTGTCTTTACAACAACTTTAATCTAGATATATATCTAGGAGGATCCATGGACCCTATCTCCATCTCTGGTATAATAATGTTTATGTGTATATATGTTTTTCTATTAAATGCATCTCACTGCATGACACTACACAAGATCTAATTGTTTGATTATTTTGAGCCTGTGTTCGGTTCTGGTGTTAAACAACAGTTACAATACTTCGATATTAATATGAAAATGGAGTTCATGTCATATCAGAGCAATTTTCTTGATTTCCTGAGTGACAGTCGGTATCTGAACGTCTCGGTATAAGTAATCAATAGTACTGGTTGTTAACCAATACATTTTATTTTTTACATGCCTCTTCCACCCAAGTTTTGCATCAAGATTCATTCCGAGATACTTAGCGTTGTTCCTATATGGAACTACAGTATTGTTACTGCTGCTTCTGCCATCTGAGTATACTTGAACTGCACATGTATAGATTTATTTTCGTAAATTTTTATTTTCTAGCTTTGAGTCCAATTATTTATATTGTCTCTTTCCTGTTGTAATTTTCGTGTGGCTTCTTCACTATTGTCTCAGACAGCAAGAATCGCAATATGATCAAATGTAGCCGTGGTGTTATTTTCTATTTGTGTTACGTCACATGTGTAGAGTAGGTAAAGAATTGACCCCAATTCACTTCCTTTTGTTGCACCTTCTTTAGCCACTTTTTTTTAGTATTTCCCATTGTACTGTTTTCAATGTGTTGTTATTACACTTTTAAGTTTAAATAGTAGCTTTATCTAGATGAATTGCTTTTTTTTTGGGGGTTGATCGAGTCAAGCCTCACGTTAGGAAGGAATGTGGTATGATTCAATAAATCATCGTTTACATTGTTTCCTATGAACGTCTAGGCTTATTTATGGAGAACCTCAAAAGTAGCTTACAATCCGGACTGCCTGCTTCCTATAGTCAATCATATGACAGGTTTCGTTATGATTTGACGGCAAATATCGAGGTATTCAGCTGATTCTCTTATTCACATCACTGGTTGAATTGCTACGAATGAATATATCGAGTGAGTTCTTCCTATGGTTAGCTTATTGCTGCCAAATACTGCCACATTCCAAAATAATAATTCACTCATACACACCATCAAAAAGGTTCATTCTTGGATTGAAACGTACCAGAATATTTCCCATCAAACATCTTCCCTAGATTGCACAATGGTCAGACCTCGACATAATTGAATTGTTATAAAAAGCTTTAGAGCACGGGGTAAGAAGTAGAAGCAGACACTTAAATACGTCAATTTTATTATCACACACTTTTAAAAGAACTCGATGATTTCTCCTACAATGCTATGAAGCACACCCCGTTACTTTATAATATCGTATTACTAATAATTCGGGGAATCACTCCATCCATTTCTCCATTCGGTCGTCATTCGATCAGCTCTGGTAACATACTGCTTATAACTGGTTTTGATTCTTGTCAGAGACAAAGCAAAAAGCCCAATAATCACGAGTACAATTTCGATTTATATCAAAACAGTGTCATACACAAATATGAAATAGAACATGTGAGCATAACTAATTGTAATTAATGTTGCATATCCTAAACATTCATAAAATTTAAAAATTAATGATAAGATAAGTTTCAAAAAGATTTACAGTTTTATTGATAACGTAGATGCCTTGGAAAGATAGTCAATTTTTTCAAGGGGAATTCGTACGCTTTCCGAAAGATGGAGGAAAGCTCAAAACCGAAGGCTTAGTTTGCTTGAGACCAACCCTTCCGATTTGGTTCATCTGAAGATCCAGCAGGCTTTCCACACCAGTCAAGTGCTGGTTATGTAAGATACTAATTCAAGTCCGTTCTTCCAACACTAGTTCTTGAGGCGCATCCTGAACGCCCCATCGTTCATCACTACCAATTTCACCGGGAAACTGACGTCCCACAAGTCCATACATTTATATCTAATCTCTTCACAGATTCTCAACAAAATTCAAAGTATTCTGATGATAAACACATCCGGAAGCTGATCGACTTGATATGCTACAATCAACAGCAATTATTCGCGAAATTTGTTATTTAAGATGCGACCAATTATCTGCTTCGTTAATCCATATTCGCGGAGTCACAGCTACATGTCTTATCTAGCCTTACCGATTGATTATCCGGCTGCGGGTGCCAAACTTTCAAACCCAATATCATATCTATCAGGATATTGATGGAACATATAAATTGGTTGTAGATCAAATGTATTGATATTTAAAAGTCTATTTGTGAAAGGCTATTCTTTTTTAGAAATTCCGCACACTTCCTTGCTGCTCAGTTAATTTGTATTTAGTTTCATATGCCCGAACTTATAAATTTACTAAAAGTGTGAAAATAATTATTTAAGATCCTAATACAGTTCAATGTTTCATTAAGGTTTCACATACTATGAGCTTTTGCAATGCTATTTGAGTAATGCCGGCTAATTATTACCAACTATTACATTATTAGTTCTCTAACAACAAAAACATATTATGAACGGCCGATATTTTTTTCCTGTGACCTCTTGAGAGTATGCAAATGAGAATCACTGTTAACTGTTCTTTGATTAAAACACTCGCTTTATTTAAGACGGAAATTTATATAACAAAGCAGGTCAATTGAAAAGTCCTCGGCCTACCATAGAAAAAACAATTTTTTTTTGGCAAAATTAGTTCTTTTTATTCAACATAATTCCCTTCAAGGGTGATACACTGATTATAGCGACCTTTTAACTTTTCGATACCATTTTTATAGTACGATTTGTCCTTTGCTTCAAAATAGGCCTCAGTTTCGGCGATCGCCTTTTCATTCGACGAAAATTTCTTCCCAGGCAGCATTCTTTTTCTTCAAATGCGGCCGTTTTTTGGTGAATTCGTGCTTTAAACGGTCCAATAACGCTATGTAGTAGTTGCTGTTGATGGTCCTTCCTTTTTCAAGGTAGTCAATGAAAATTATTCTATGCGCATCCCAAAATACAGATGCCATAACCTTGCCAGCCGACTGTTGCGTTTTCCCACACTTGGGAGCGGGTTCATCGTGTGCAGTTCACTCAGATGACTTCGACTCAACGACTTCCGAGTGAAATGATGGAGCCATGTTTCATCCAATGTCACATATCGGCGCAAAAACTCGGGTTTATTGTGCTTGATTATCTCAAAGGTCAAAAGTGAGCTCGCGCGGCACCCACTTTGCACAGAGCATTCTCATACCCTAATAATCGTGAATAATATGATGTACACGTTCAGTTGAGATCTTTAAAGTGTCTGCTATTTCGTTCAGTTTTCAATTTCATCGGTAACAAACTCTTTTGGGCGTCCATTGCGCTCATCGTCTTCGGTGCGCATTTCACCACGTCTAAACTTAGCATATCAATCCTTGATGGTTGATTTTCATGGGGAAGTGTCCGGTAACTCGGCATCAAGCCAAGTTTTTGCTTCAACTGTATTTTTTCCCTTCAAAAAGCAATAATTTATCAACTTGCAAAAATTGTACGTCAAAAGCTATAATTCACTAATTAATGATCCAACAGCTGTCAAATTTATATACGCATCTTTTGAGGGTTAGGGCTAACTAAAAAGCATATGGATTTAATTCTAGTAGCGCCATCTATGTGTCAGCTCGGGGACTTTTCAATTGCCCTCTTATATGAACATGGAGAGATAGAAGTTATCATTGATGTGACATAATTCTCTTTCCGACAGGAGGGACGTGAATTTTAACGTACTATTTATCCTACTTGTAACTCTCTTGATTTAGTTTTGAGTTATAGGAATAAGAGTAAATTAATGAAAGAAACTGCTTCCTTTCTGGTTAAAATCAGGTAGTACCTTTTGAAATTGCTTATATCATTTTCAGACCATAATAAATGCCCAATAAATGTTCTTCACGCCTATATCGACTTATGCATGTCATGAAATCAAAATAAATCGTCATAGAAAAGTCCGTTTGTGACAATTATGTGGTTTATTATGTTTTATATTCTAAATGTGAAGCTAAAACATGGTAATATGCATATTTAATTCAGTAATATTATTAGTACATGTTAGACATAATAATATTGCTGTAACATATTACATGTGTAAACACAATTAGCTTTATTTTCTGATTTATAAACAACAACATACTAAATATAAGGACGAAGAATGGTCTAGATGGACTTGCTATGAAAGACGTTATGAAATGGTAGGCCCTAGGACTGGAAATAATACTATTATGTTTGACTTAGTGTAGTTTCCAAGGTTTTTGACTGAAAACCAAAATCAACCAACTTGGAAGAATCTGGCGGAGCTTTTCTACTATGGAGTTTTGATTTTGAGAGATATAGCACTTGGTATTGAATAATTCAGTGATATCCAATATTTATCTAAAAAAATATAGTATTGAGCACGCAAATGAAAGGCAACGCATATACAACCAACATAATACGTATAATACAACCATGAAGAATTCTTATAAAAAGGCCTTTTGGTAATATTGGTAATATTTCACCAACAATTCCATTCGTTTTATCTCAACATTGACCTCTGAACTATTTGACTGTTGTAAAAGCCTATGCTGAAAAACTAAATCAATCGTAACTAATTATTTCGTTGAGAGAAGAACATTTTCTCGGAAACAAAATGATCTGGGTAATTTTATACCTTGAAATGATTCTACATTTATTTAAGCAATGTAATTGACTTTCATAAGTGATGCATTACATAAGAAATCGGAATAATGTTTTATCAAGAAGACCTCTTATTGTAAAATCCTATGTTACAAAGAAAGTTTTACATATCGCCACCTATTAACATAAGTTAACATTATTAAGTTATACAAACTTATTTTACTACGAAAAATACATCATCTCTTAGTCAAAGTACTGTTCGGTTACGAAGAAAACGGCTACGAAGACACGCGAAGCATTCAAACATAATCAGTAATTCTAATCGCATATTTTCGATTTGTTTTTGGAAATAACTTGAGCGGTGCCGCAATGATGACTAACAACATTAAAATTATACAACGAATTTAATATTGTAATTATGTTGAGGAGATAGTATCGGAACAATAATTAACATGAAA
Source organism: Rhynchophorus ferrugineus (assembly GCF_030347505.1). Lineage (NCBI taxonomy): Eukaryota > Metazoa > Arthropoda > Insecta > Coleoptera > Curculionidae > Rhynchophorus > Rhynchophorus ferrugineus. Next base: position 37,972,481 of record NW_027472587.1, on the reverse strand, counting down.
TCGGTTCCTGGTTTTTCTATGCCTTAACATCGACGATGACTAACAAATATAATTCTATCGAAATCTGTGTTGTAACCAGGTTGGGCCCCAGATCATCATCATTCAACATCATCATCATCAAGAAATAAGTGACAGCCAATTAGGCTGTTCAATAAGTCCATGGAACACCATATATTTTCAACGGTAGAAAGAATTTTTATTAAATTATTTTTTATACCAAACCAATATTTCATAATCACTCTCTAAATTATTGGAAGCATCATGTTAGACAAAAAGCAAAACATATTAGAACCAAAATAAAACAACTATACTGGTTAGTCGGAAGATACTCTCAACTTGATCTAAAATCAAAGAGGTTGATCTATAATACAATTATAAAGCCTATTTGGACCTATGGTGTGCAAATATGGGGTTGCACTAAAAATTCAAATCAGTTAGTCATACAGCGCTGTCAAAACAAGGTTCTTCGATTGGTTACCAATGCCTATCGCTATGTAACCAATGAAGAACTGCACGATGACCTGGAAATCAAATGAATTTGCGAAGTTGTGCAGGATTTCGCCTTAAAATACGAAAGAAGATTACTAAATCATACTAACGTGGAAGCAATACAACTGCTGGACAGCGCGCAGGATGTCAGGAGATTGGAACGAACAAAACCATACGAACTTGTGTGAACATTTAGTGTGTAATATTAGTGTAAACTATAGCTATAAGTTAATAATTAATAAATAATTATAATTTTATAATTGAGGAATACATAGTGATGTATTTTATCGCACTCGTCTTGCTTGTTAATTAATCCAAGTACATAGGAAAAGTAGTAATAAATTAATTGTAAATTAAGATTGTACTAAGCGTATCTAATAAAGATGTTATAAAAAAAAACTCTAAATTTAATTTAAGTTCAATACTTTAGACACATTCAGTTGGATGCTCAACATGGTTTATTACTATGGATAAGACTTTGGGTTTACCATCAAATACCAGTTCCCTTTGCAGTACAATTAAATAAAATGATAAATATTTTGGATCAAATTGCAATGCTTTGAAATCTACAATGTTTTGTGTGTTTCCTCTTGCAGAGGAAACAAATAGCAGCGGTGGTTTTTCAACTATCGAGCACACAACTTACTTATTGCCCATTTTTCTGCTCACTATCTTCCACACTGATGAACACATGTCGTCAAGGCGAATTATAACTTTTAAATTTACACTGGATAAATATACAAATTAAAAGAACATACCACAACCAGATGGATGTTTTTATCTAGAAAACAATTAATTCAGAGGTTCACTTGGTATGATCAGTTGTAGTAATTTCGTGTCGAAGTACTGAAATATAGACAAATAGTGGAAATGATTCCAAAATCAACTGATTTGTCACCGCCGCAATCGACTTTTGGATAATATCTAAACGCCAAACCTTCATAATTTTTTATTATTTAATTATTACATTGTTACTAGTCGTTTCCGTCTAACCTACAATTTGTCTTTATGATAACTTATATCTAGATATATAACTAGGAGGACCCATCGGCCCTATCTCAGTCTCTGGTGAAATAATGTTTATACATGTCACTGCTGTATTTTTTATTATATGCACCTCGCTACACAGCACTAGACAAGATCAGATGGTTTGATTCTTTTGAGTCTGTGTCCTGTTCTGGTGATATCCAAAAGCTGCAATATTTCAGTATTCTCATGAGAATGCAGTCTTTCCTCATGTCCCCTTGCAATTCTCTTAATTTCTTGACTGACTCTGGGTATCTGAAGGTCTCGATGTAGGTAATCAGTCCTATAGTATTTGGGTGCGCCCACAATACCTCTCAGGACTTTGTTCTGAAAAATTTGTATTTTATTTTTGTTACTTTTTGCAGAACATTCCCATATTGAACTCCGTATATCCATATAGGTTTCAGTATTTACTTATATAATAGCAAATTATTATGTACTGATAATTGTGATTTTCTTCCACTTAACCAGTACATTTTCTTATATTTCAATTCCAGTTCTTTTCTTTTCTTCTTTATATATTCCTTCCAGCGAAGTTTAGCATCAAGATTCATTCCCAGATATTTAGCGTTGTTGCTAAATGGAATGATAGTATTATTTAATATTATTGGTGTACAGATTTACTTTAATTAATTCTTATTTTCCAAGCTTGTGTCCAATTATTTATATTGTCACTTGCCTGTTGTAATTTTCGTGAGGCTTCTTCACTATTGTCTTCGACAGATATAATCACAGTATTATCAGCAAATGTAACCATCGTAATATTCTCCATTTGTGGTATATCAAAAGTGTAGGTAGATAAAGCATTGGACCCAGTACACTTCTATGTGCTACACCTCCTTTAGCTTCTTTTATTGTAGAGTAAGCTTCTTTTTGTTTGACTCTAAACATTGTTTGGTTGTAATGTATGATTTTAATATGTCTATGTGTTGTTTTGGTAGTATGTTTCTGTAGTTTATGAACAAGGCCTTCATACCTATCTGTGTATGTATCTGTGTTACATCTAATAATATAGCTGAGCATACTTTTTTACTTTCGTAGGCTTTTTCAATAACATTTGTTATTCTGTGGACCTGGTCAATTGTTGAATGCTTGTTAATAAACCCAAATTGGTATGTTGGTATTAGGCTTTTTCTCTCTATGATCAAACCTTCATAATAATCGCTAATATTAAGGCAAATTTACAATCCCTTCGCCCCCCCAATTCGGTCTGCGTTACCCCGGTGGCATTTTATAATTAAATAAGACACCACGCTGATAAATCGTGAAACATACTAAACCTTAGAAAAATCAGAAAAGAACAGCCAACACGAAATAAGCGATCAAAGTTTTGCTTGCTCTTGGGTTTAAAAAGAAACGATAATACAAACTGAATATGAATTTCTATAAAGTCTTTTTTCTTTTTGAGTGTATAAAATTCAGTATCACTCCAAACGATTTGTGTATTTAGACAGTGCAAGTTAAAAGAAATGAAATGAAAACTTAAAAAGTCATACCTTTCATTGAATTATACTGTTTATTTAATAGTATTGTTTAATTTAACAAATATAAATCTGGCTAGGTTGAACTCGTTTATGTTTAAAAAGCCAATTAAAAAAAGCACGGCAATCTGTGAAAGTTTCGTCAACCGTCTTCCGTGTCACTCTTTTCATATTATGAGATTTAAACGTAAAAAAACTTTTTCGTAAGCTTTTTTTAACGTTTCTGTTGTACAAACCTTATCCTGACAATAACGAACATAAAAAAATAATTATTGAATATGGTGAAGTTGTTCTGAGGTTATGCCCATATAGAAATTCCGAGGATTCGTTTTAATCTATATAAAATTAACAAATACGTTTCATATTATCCAACTTTCAACAATCAAGAAGAACTTGGTTCTTTCTGCAAGTTTATTTTCGACCATTCTCGTGCCGACTTATGATATTATTGAATAAACATCGTCAGGTAAATAAGACAACAACCAAACTGAATCCATCTGACTGTCGATAACTTTTTAGCACACCTGATAATCAACCAGGCGGCCTTGCTCTTACAGAAGAGGTCCCTTTCGGATAACCATCGGTGGGCCACACACCGATCAACCGTAGTGGTGGTTGGTCTCGGGCTTTGGGTCATGTTGCTGATCATTATTTTAATGATTCTCGCACAGGACGAAGCCCTACAGGCAAAAAGTTGTTCTTATTTTGTGCACGATTTCGATTTGTCGTTCTTCCATTGTCGGCATTGCTATGGTATAATTGAACGATAAGTATATTAGAGAAATATTGAGATAGTAACGTAAACTATTGTTATAGATTACAAAGTTTGTAATATGCATATGTGGCGGCTTGGTTGGCGCAGTGACGTCAAGGCGACAGGACGGTCCTCCTTGCGACAGTCGCGGGTTCGAATCCTGCTAGGGCATGGATGTACTTTATGTCTGTGATTTTAATTGTAAATGTCTTTATAGGCAGCAGTCGAAAATCAGAGAAATAATAATTATCCCAGTCACGCCAGTAACTAGGCTAGGTAAGACCGGATGTGTTTTGGTTACTCTAAGTTAGTCAATGGCCAGTCGGTAGGCGTAATGCCGAGGACCGTGGTTCGGAGCCCACATTAAACAATAGGTCCATTCCAGATAAACCTTCGTTGGTAAAAAGGAGAGTTTCAAATGTATTTAAAAATGTATATATAATTTATTTAAATATGTATCATTCTAAACTCTTTCGAACACTTGTCTGAACGAGATTTGTCTGATATCTGGAAGCTTGAAGTCTTCAATCATACACTTCACTTCATAATTACAAATTTTTACGCAAGTACTTGAAATTATCAAATTATCCCTGCTTCAGGCTTCACTTTAGCGACCGCTACAATTGTTTAAATAAGATACGAAATCAAAATTTTCAAAAAAAAAAATATCTATTTAGATAATCTACGTGAATGGCTATGGTAAAACCCGCGGAAGTATTTGATATCCTTCATTTTTATCTTCTAGACGTTATTTTCGGTAAACAAATATAAAAGCAATGAGATCAAACTTAAACTATAAATAAAATTAGTTAGTATAATATATCTTTGTTCTAAGAAATGTTGTGTAACCGGAATTATAGAGGCAAAAAAATTAGACATTGTTTCAACAACTCTTTCAACTCTTAACTTTCAAGAACCGGCTCTATTTAACTTAAATTATATATATATATATATATATATATATATATATATATATTTATATATATATATATATATATATATATATATATACATATATATTATATATCACTAGATGGATGTTATTTTATTTTTTTATTGTCGAAATAAATTGAATTCAAATAAAATCAATGTTCTAGGAGCACCACCTTAATGACATATAGGGATTTTTAGAGAGTAAGCCTATTTTTCACCTAGTTACAAAATAATTGGGATTTTTATGAATCACGTGTGGAGTCAAAAATGTACATCTTTCAACAATTATGTTAAAAAACTTAAATAAATACAATTCTAATTTACAAGCTGTTGTTAAATGAAACTTTAAATTAAACACACAATATTGAGTTCGAAGTCTACCACTTACTCTATGGTTGTCTGTACAAGTGAAATTATATTATAAATTAAGCTTTTAAATATAAAATCATATTTCTAGTATTATTCTTCTAAAGCCATCTACGGACGACACTTGAATACGAAAACAATTTTGAAACTCTATCGGTGCACAAGATGGGATTGCGAACGATATCCGATGACTGACTCGAACGTTGTAAGGACGCGAACCGGTCGTTTCGTAATCTAGTTGTTTCGCCAGGTCTAATGACCAGCGTGTCGGTCGTGGTTAAATAAAATTTGCGATTTCTTCGTCGCCCAGGTGTATACATACACCTGTTGCTGAACTTATGACGCACAATAGGGCCTGCTATAATCGTACTCGTTCGATTTCTCCCGTAAACTGGTTCCAGGGCCATATTTTTTTGAAGCGGTCGGCTATCGAAGAATCGCTGACCGTCCGTGCTGAAAAGACGGCTCCTATAAATCGCCAACAGAGATAGAAGCCTCTAGATATCGGCTATACTTCTTTATACCAATTCTATATGCTATAAATGCTGCTATACTACTTTATACCAATTCTACGTATTTATCTTACCCCGAATAAAAGCTTTTTCTGCAAAAAATAGATTTGAAAGAAAAATTGATCTCCCCAAATCGGTGCATGACATCAGTCCGCACTGGATGGTTTTATGGATACAACCCTTTTTTTATGAATTTCTTCAAATAATTTTGTGTTATAATTACGAATTTTAATTCCCCTACTCTAATTCTACATCGGTACAGTCAAAAACTCTGTCTACGCTTGATGTGTTTTGCAATATGAAATCCATCAAAAATTAATTCGATTATTCCTAGCAATATAACAATATATAAAGATAAAGTTAATTCTAGATTAAAATATAAATAAATCATTGCTAAATCTATGTGAACGATAATGTCATATTATTGATAGTGATATTATTAATGAAAATGATGCAAACACATCGTATCTGTCGTCATATGATCAGTATCGAAAAGATATTGTATGTACATTTTGCCCGTAAAAAATTTCTTCACGTTGCATCCCGCAAAGTTTCTCAAAAGCTCAAAAATATGGTCGCGTCAATTGGTACGAAGAAATGGACAAGACATATAATTACGATATAGGTGACGAAACTTGGATCTATGCGCATGAGCCTTAAACAAAACAATAATCTTCTGGATGGGTCTTTCAAGACGAGACAAATTCGACAATGAAGATTCGTGCATACATCTGTTCCAAATTTTGAGTGATACACAGCTACTTGTTTAGCAGAGGTGCCTCGTGTAATACAAAAGAAGAAGTGGCAACAAAGGAGCATTCTTCAGGACAATAGAAACTCTCGTAAATCGGCTGAAACAATTGCTTATTTAACTGGTCAAAAAGATCCAAATGACCCATCATCCTCCGTACAACCCTGGGACTGAGTTTTTATTCCCGCTTATCAAGAATAAATTGCGTGATGAATTTAAAAGCCATGTTTTGGAGGTACCTCAATCAGAGTGGAAAAAATGTTGTGAAGATTACTTCAAGAGCATGCAAAAGCATGTTGATGATCATGGAGAATACTTCGAAAAAATAAAGCCATTTTTGTTAAACAATTACTGTCTTGTCGTTATTAGGCGCAATAGACTAAAACGTTTAACACCACCTGATCTGATTACTGGACATATGTAGGCTTTAGAATAAGACTAATTAATTAAGATAATATTTTATACAGAAGATCGCTTAATGAAGTGATTTTCTACATGCCATGTATATATAATATAAACAGAAGAAATACTTATTGCCAATAGGGCAGATTGTGGAATCACGAAGAGTAATAAAAAAAATTAGGCGCAAAATATAAATATCAACACTCGTAAGCACAGAGCTAAAGAACAAAAACATAGTCTGGTAACACAACAACTAAATAAGCAATAAAGACAAAAGCCAAAAGATATCCTTGGGTATATGTCAGGTCTTTCATTGTGTGAGTCGCGAGGATATCAGTTAAATTAATCCATCATTTACTGAAGAGATTTTCGAGATGCACAAACAAATTACTCTTTTCCGAAAAAATATATTTGGTAGAAATAATCGCGTCCTCTACACAAGAACGACATTTAAAACAAACTCGAATCGGTAAAAGTAGACAAAAAAAGACGACACAGTCTGGAGGTTATACGATGACGCCCGAAATATAGGTCGTCGTTTTTTTTCCTTCGTGTGTGTTTTGCTGCATCGGAGTCGCTGTTTTGTTTTGCCCGCAGTGTCTGGCTTAGGACACTCGATTTGCATGCGGTCGGTGTGATTGAAATGCATAGTGCGACCGACCCTACGCATTGTTGTTTGTATTCGTTCTTTGCGGGATGCCCACCTGTGTGATTTTTATCGCGGTACTCGTATTTCGACGGACTTCGAGCTTGTTACAAACGAGCTCCAGTGTCACCAGCGTCAAAACGTACTATATGCAAAATAACTACATTAGAGCAAAATAACTATTCTATGACAATCCTGTGTGCTTATTTGCCTGAAATAAAAGTTATTTCTGGAAAAAGAATTGACTCTAAAATCGTGTAATTTTAAATGCTCTCTAAAACGCCCCGAATCTGCCAAATAGGCGTAGTTGTTGGTCGTACAGGACGGTTTGTAACTTCTTGCTGAGTCTTATACATTATATTGATAATTTTGTGTTATAATTAGACAATTTATGTATATCGATAGGTATGTGTGTAATACAATAATCAATTTTACAAATATGCATGAAATCAGTATATATTCCTACAAGTCATAGAAAGAAAAATAGAAAGAAAATACCAACACACCAGTTTGGGTTTATTAACAAACACTCAACAATTGACCAGGTCCACAGAATAACAGATGTTACTGAAAAAGCCTACAAAAGTAAAAAAGTATGCTCAGTTATATTCTTAGCACAAGCCTTCGATAGGGGTTGGCATGAAGGCCTTGTTCATAAACTACAGAAAATGTTACTAAAACAACACACCAAACTATTAAAATCGTACATTACAACCAGAATGTTTAGAGTTAAAGAAGAAGAAGCTTACTCTACTATAAAAGAAGAAGCTACAGCAGGTATACCAGATGGAAGTGTACTGGGTCCAATCTGGGTCTACCCTACACTTGTGATACACCACAAATAGCTGTCGGAGACAATAGTGAAGAAGCCTCACAAAAATTACAACAGGCAAGTGACAATATAAATAATAGGACACAAGCTTGAAAAATAAAATTTAATGAAAGTAATATGTGCATGTGCAGTTCACCTACAATAATGAAGAAAAGAAAACAACTGCAACTGAAATAAAGGAAAATGTATTGACTAATTGAAAGAAAATCACAATTATTAGTACTGTTACTGAAGCCTATATGGACATATGGAGTTCAATTATGGGGATGTTATGCAAATAGTAACATAAACAAAATACTAATAATAAAATAAAAAAAGTCCTGAGAAATATTGTGGGCACACCCAAATACAACCGACTGACACAGTCAGTCAAGAAAGAGAATTGCAAGGGGGCATGAGGAAAGACTCCATTATCATGAGAATATTGATTGAGATTATTGATTCACTATTTGTTCGAATTCAACGATCTACTACTAGAAGTCTCAATTTGCATTCGTCCACCAAATTTTACGAACAATTTTTATTATATTATATTCCATTTTAATGAATGGTTATATCTAGTTTTTGTCACATCTTGGAATTACATACTTCTAAACTAAATCTGATGGATATCACATACAAAAAAAGTAAGTCAATATGCGAAAAGAGCATCTTAAAATGAAAGAAACTGTATTGGTTGCTTGGATGACTATAAGCATTATAACTCGACAATAAATAGTCATTATATAAACAACTTTTGAAGCCATTTGGATCGAGGAAGAGATCTAGCAAAAAATCTGATATCAATGTAATTCAAACTTATCAAAACAAAGTTTCTCGCAGCATTGTTAATACCCCATGATATATTAGAAATCAGGACATCCACGAAGATACTACAACTGCTCAATAACAGCGAACTTACTGGGAAGTTGAAGAGCCGAAAACCCTTAGAACTAATATAGTGTTTGTGTGTGAAAACTGTGCCGTGTGGCTTGCACCAACGGGAGTGCATATCCATTAAATACTAATCAAGTGTATAGCCTGAAATCCTAAATCTGGACTTTGAGAACAATATAAAGGAAAAATTATTGGGTAATTATAATTAACAACGAGTTGTAATATGCATGTCATGTGCTCTTTAAATTTAAAAAACTTTTAAATTATTTTAATTACCCATAGATCGGGTTTTTTTTATCGCGGAATGATATGCACTTATTTTTATTCGCATATATGAATATGCTTTATTGTCCTATTAATTCAAATTGTTTTATGCACGTCTATAAAACGTATAACCCGGTGATACCTTAATGATCGGGTAATAGAGATGACGAAATGCGCCATTAGTGCTGCTAAACGGTTCCACATGTATGGCATTAATTTTACGACTTTGGCTCAGTAAGACACAACGCCACTAATCCATTAAGGGGTGAGATATTGATGGAAAATATAAATGGCAACAAATTAGTATCAACAAACAAAATTGTTTGTAGTGCTCTTGAATTCACCAGGCTATCCGCATCAAATATTTAAAATCTTATTTTCGGTATACATTATACTAAGGATGGAAAGTATTCGGGTCTTGAAGAATCTTCTTTCGTTCGTTTCAAAATGTTCTGTCGGTAAAGAAATTGCGTAGAAAAAGATACGTTTTTTTATATTTAGATGGTGTTTGAATAAAAACAGAAGGCATCTGTGTTACTCTAATTTGTGAACATTGAGCATGAACAAGCTCTTAGTCTCGCTTCCCCTGTCGCTGAGTAATTCAATGTCTTGACACGTCGTAAAGTGTTACATATTATTGCTGCAGTTGTTAAACCAGTTTTGATTATTTTGATTACTAGTTGGTAAAAAGGAGTGGCTTGAGTAATTACATCAGCGTATTCAACAACAAATCCATTTTAAACCGCATTATTCGCTTTATTTGTTTTCATTATCTAGTACTATGTAATGTATAAGACCGCTGTAAAGATTCTGTACATCTTCTACAATCTCTAAAAATGCCGTTTTGTTCTCATTTTATCATATTTTCTGCGTGAAACTGCACAAGCGAACATATTTCCTGATTGTTGAAAAAAACGAGATTTTTTAGTGGTGAAATAATATAATCTATGCATGGGATAATAGAATAGATACTGTGAAAAATTCTTCCACATTTTCAGATGGTTGTCTTGATCTGTAATTTTGGTTTGCTACTGCTCGAGGACGATTTGATTTTTTGACTTTGATTCAACATTCGCTTTTTTTACAGACAGATTTTTTTAGTTTTCTAGAAAATAACCACAAAATCCGTAGAGGAATTATTTCGATGACATTGAAGCATATCATTTAATTTCTTTACGCCATCGTTTATTGCCTTTATATTCATATATGCCTCTTGAAATTAATTGCACACAGGTTTCAGATTGGCTATTGTGCCAATCTGATAAAAACGTTTTGCTCTAGCTGAACTTGTTTAGATTCTTGGGCATTGTGTAAGCCTTCAATAAAGTCTGGAATTAAAGACTCACGTTTATACATATAAATGGCCATAAAATGTTACCGAAACGGTAGATTGAACTCCTACATCTCAATTAGTATAATATTTAGAGCGAAGCAACAAGAAGCTTACTCAACAATAAAATGATCAAAAGCAGGTGTTTTGAGTTATGTTCTATATCTACTATACATTTGCCGATGAGACTACGAAACTTATTATTGGAAGAAGAAGCAACCAGAAAGCTGCGACTGCAAGTAATAATATAAATAAGTGGACCTAGACTTGGATAATTGGAGAGATGAGAACTCAACGAGAATAAATCAGTGCAAACTATTCGTAGGTCAACAAATAAGAATGACACTATTATTCCGTACAGTAAGAACGCTACCTTCTTTAAAACGATTATATTAAAAAAGAAAGAAAAAAACTCGGATTAATTAAAACACAAAAAATCTATTGATTATTTGGAAGAAAATCTAAATTATCCGTACATATTAAGTTTCTACTGTACAAATACTAGTATTGTGGATGCACCCAGATACTACAAGAACAAATACGTCATAATTATACAAATGTATGAGAAAATGCTGCTTGGATAACACTGAATTAGGACGTAGAGTCGAGAGAACCAATCCTCCAGTTACTAGCCAATGGGTCTCTTAGATAAGTTTTAGTTTAAGTTTTAAGTCACTCTAGAGACAAATTGTAAGTTAGTAGCGGCTAGTAATAATATATTAATTTAAAAAATAACGACATCAAATGATCGTTGCTTTTCCTGTTTTTTTTAACGGCCATTCTTGTTTAGTCGTTCGACCCGCATGTTGTTTTATGCGTTTTTGCAATGGTGTCCTTGTTTTGTCTCGGCTAAATTTAGATCCGCGTTTGAAAATGGAAGAAAAAATCCCAATGGATAATTAGAAACCTATTATTATATTGTCAGGTGATTGTATCTCATTCGCCTTGACTGATTCTAGTCGCTGTTACAGAACAACAACGTTTCAACCGAACAAGCCAGAACCGAAATCGGTGCAACACCGAAAAAAATATAAAACAGCAATTTACTTATGACAAAAATATATTATATTTGACGTTTCTAAGAATTTTTCAGATCTATAGACCTTTCCGACTGGTCCCCATAGAATCTGGACATATATACGTGTCAGAAGATGAAACGGAGATCCTTTAATGATTCCAATTTAAACAAGAATAAATTACGGCCAAATATATCTTCTCGAGAGGTTTCAGTACACTTGTATCTTCACTGTTTTTCAATTACGAAAACGGAACGCCGAGCTAGGAAAGAGGACGTCGCATAACACCTATTAACTCTGGTTATCTCTTCCGTATCAGTGTCAGTGACAGTTCTCATGCTAATATTAATATTAGATGTACAAGTATGATATCATCGAAACTACCCTTAGTCAGTCACCTCAAGTTTTTAAAACTTGTCCATATCAACTATGTTACATTGTAGTGGGTAGTCACATCAAATATTTCTAATAATATGATGCTTTTTATATTAGGATAGTACAATTATATAACTTAGTCCTTTTGTTATCCGCTAGCTGACATGACCTTAATGAATGCAAAAACATGTTTAAGAAATCGGATATACCTGATTATGACGAATTAAAATTCCTGTTTTGCATTCGCACGTCACGGCTACGTCCAACTTTCTCTGCTCGACGATCTTAACGCGTTTATTGACTCTATTATTAATACTTCAATTGAAAGCAATTATAACTCATTCTGATCTACCGAGAGTATGGCAGTTGAACTCCGATGGTCTCTTCGGGAATTCGTTCCTTTTTCTCATCGCCGTTCGTTCATCGAACATCAAAAACCACTTTCCTTTTATTCGAAATAATCGATTTTAAAAACCTTCAAACTATTTCGGAAGTAAGACCAAAAAATAATCACGGCCTAACCTCAAATATCTCAACGAAATAGAAATACTTCTATACATCACCAAAACTATAAATAAGCACTTAGTGCAATTATATAAAAGAGAAACAGCCTCATTGATAGCGGCGGTTAAAAATAGTTTGCGAAATCCTTTGAATTAAACGCGTTTTTTTTTTCGGCGAGTATCGAATTTAGTGAAAGTTTAGTAGCTATTTTCGACGGGATCAAGTGTTGAGCCTTTGCCGAGAACATATCCGTGGAATTTGCGTTTGATTACCAGTCACGGTCGTTTGAATATTACAGTTAAGCAATTCGTGCATAAAAGAAGTTAATTGCGAATAAATCCGGTAGAATTCTTTAGGTTCAAAGAAAAATGCCGTAGCACCGACAACGTCGCTCGATTATTTCTTTTCGTATGCCTAAAGACGAAAGAAATATTTATTGTTCTGCATTTTATATTATTTAAAATAGAATCCTTAGATGCCGACCTGATAACCACAGTAGTTAAACCGACAGAACAGCCTTCCTAGTGTTACGATAGTCTCGGTTTAAAATCCTGTTACACTACGGTTGTAATGTTCTATGTTTGTGATTGTCTCTAATTGCACCTAATCTTTAAGAGTGTAAAATCGACAAGGAAAAAATCACCCTAGTTATGCCAATAATCAACTTCGGTAAGATCAGATGTCTTCCGCGATTCCTTCTCTAACATGGTTACTAATAAGTTTGTGATTTGGAGCCCACGTTACGCAGAATAATTCTAATCTAGCTAAACTTTTTTTGGTAAAAATTAGACTTTAAAGTGTTAAATTTGTATTAATCAGTTGTATTTGCTTGTCTATGTATGACAGTCATTATATTAAAATGTTAAAAATTAAGGTAAAGCATATACTAATTAGGATAATATATGCATATAAAAAACCTTATATACATATAAGGTATTAAAGATAACAAAAATATCCAAAAATGATCTTAGGTAAAGTCAGGGGTGGGCAGTAGTGAAATTACTTGCAATTAAAATACGTAATTGAAATACAAATACATATTTGGTATTTGTTGACTCCGAGGTATTTTGTGCTTAATATTTCAGATAATTATGGCTTTAAAATACATTTGAACATAAATACAATTAGCGATCTTATTAATTGGTGCGTTCTGTGAAAAATAACGCACAAAATGTTGACTGCTAAATATGTGAATCTTAAAAGTTTACCAGACAGCAGTTATTTGATGAAACTTATTAGTACGAACATCACGATGGATGCTCACGACGAAGTGAATCAAAAGAACGCTGTGACATATCAGCCAAATTTAAGAAGAGGAACTAATCGACACATTTCTAATAAAACAAAGAGATCAATAAAAATGAAGAAACAAAGTAAAATTATAACCAACATGAATGTCAGAAGAAACTTTGTAAAAAGTTCACGAATTTTGTCATACAGGGTGTTGTTAAGTAACCCTTGAGTATTGTTAACGAGCCAATTTAAATAACATAGTACCTATTGTTTTTTATATAAACAAAGAACTTAAAATAATTCGATAACGTTTTATTAAGATTTATGATATTGTCGTTCCTTTGTTTGATTGTGTACTGTATAGAAATTCAAGTAGATATATATATTAAAACAAATTAAGAACTTGAGTACTTTATTATTCCAATTACTGGTTAGTTTTTAGCCCACTAACTTTTTTTGGCGAAATTTGGCGAAAACTCAAATTTTAAAAATAACCCACATCAACAGTGTCTTGGCCTCCTTTGACCCAAACGATTTCATTGCTGACACCAACTGCTGGTGGTTTTAAAATACCCTATCTCTCTCTCCCACGTTCAAATTTGGAAATACGATCGTGAATGGTTTTCCGCGGATGCTTTTAATTAGTATTATTTATAGAAAAAACCTGCCATACAAACTCTCGGCTTTTCGCTGACCGCCCATCTGTTTGGTGCTATTAATTCTCAGCGTCATTTATTTTTGCACAACACAGCATCCCGTATAATATCCGTTGTTATTAAACCAGCGCTGTACCGCGCGCCATACTGTCTGTCGCGGTGACCTTGAACCAACCAGCTAAGAACTCGTCGCTGTACTGGCGGATTAAACAAATAGGAATATAGATGTCGATATATTGGTGTTTATAAAAATACTGAATCACATACTGTGTGCTGAAATATCAGTTTACTGAAAGGATGTCGGTAAAATATCCATATTTCTAGTTATTTTGTCTGTTATACCGAAGATCAAAAGAAGGTCAATGATCGGGAAAAAATATCGATAAGAATCAATTAAATTAATTAAAAATTATCGTGAATAAAATTCACTAATCGCGAATAAAAGCCTCTGAACTGGAACCTTCGTGTGTGTATTTCATTTCCACGCCTACTGGATTTACACAATTTTCTTCAAAACCGACATGAAACCTGGAACGAACCAGAAAAATCGAATCGAGTTTACGAACGACTGATTGACATTCGCGTATCTGTAGAACTATGGGAGTTATTGGTGGTGTAAAATCCCACCGGAGCCAGTACTGCCTCAAGGATGCGTTTGTGACGTCAAAAGGTCGTTTACCCGTATTCTGGCCGATGTTTTCTTGAAGAATTCTACAGAAAGATAAGCAAACAATTCGTATTTGGCGCAGTTGATATATATTATCATGAATTACGACGACTTAATTACGAATGTGTTTCACGAACGCCTTTAGTTGCACAATAATTGCAACATTCTAGCTACGGTAAACTAGGAAGCGCACTAGGAACGATAACATGATTCACGAAATAGTGAGAAATCCAATATCTAGTTTCGCCTAGCAAACAATAACAAAATTTCGAGTAACAAACATCGAAATAGAAAGCGTTTTCTGTTAAATATAAACTGATCCAATATATATTGAATTTATCATAAATATACCATTATTTATAAGCCACTAAATAATTTCTAAATTTAAGCCATTTAAAATCAGATAACAACTGTCATAAAACTGTTTAAACCTGTTTAGACGTCAATACAAACGTAATAAATAAAAAAATTTACATGTATATCTTCAAATAAAATAGTTAACGCATGCCATAAGTGACGTCAAATATATTGCCAAATGCACTTTGTAAAAATGTAAAATTCGTTTTAAACTCGGAGCGGATTTCTCCTTCTAATTTTACTCTAATTAACGTGTAACCAATAAGTCTATAAAATTCCACTTGTATGGATACGTATCAATAAAATTCTTGAACACATTACCGATAATAATTAGAATCTACAAACCGACAAACGTTGTAAACCAAAATTCTCAATTAAGGCGGCAACATTGCGACGTGCTGCGAAGTTTTGATGACGTGCGTTGGCTGTTTTATTGTACAGACTATATCAGTAGTTCGTAATACAGTTGAATGATTTGAAAGTACTTATATGGGAATATCGTTATCTAATTGTCACCCATCTTTTTTCGCGCAGTAATGAAGACAACAGGATGATAAATTAATAAGATAATATCTAAGTTAGTCGATAAGAATAATCAGCTGATAATCCAAATCGCTTTTTAATCGCCTATTTCAATAACGTTAGGTGGTGATGGTAGAGAATCGAATTAGTGGAGCAGCCACAGTAAGACAACCAAGTGTAGAAAAGAAGCAAACCGATTTTGGAGCACGCGTCGCCATAAACGCCGGAGAATTTTCAGTATATTATGAGGCTACAGTATATTATTTCCTCTCTGGGAAGTAGAAAAACAAAGTACTACTAAAATAAGCTTCTACAATGTCAATTTTCAGAACGCAATAGGCTTTGACTAAGTAATCGATTGATACTAGCTGGATGGTAACGCAGCTGGGTATAATAATCTTTGACTCAAAGAAAGGTATTGCTGAAACAAAAAAAAACAATACCAATACGATTACCATATCATCAGAATGAATTAAATAAGCGTACAGATACTAAAACAAATGTTCGCAATAGTTGGAACTATCGAGGTCATGAGTTATTTGAAAATCGTCGTCTTCAGACCGTCTCCTTTGATCTGCCAGGTGTACAAGATATCGGATGTTGGCGGGTCTGGAGCTGTCATGGCGGACTTCCGAAAATTTTGACCAAAAATACGACGACGTTGCGACATCGTTGTCAATGTTGGCAACAGCTCGCTAGTGTCGTGACGCAAACCAATTCTCACCCACTAGTCGTCGACTCGTTTAAAATTACCTCTCTGAAAATCGGTAGGCCGAAAAAAAATGAAAATCGCAATTTCCCAGATGAGTATATTGATGTTTCCTTTGATCCTTGCCGCGACCAATCATTTCGGTAAGCAAATCTGTTAATGGCTTTTAAAGTAATCCTTTCTCGGATTTCATTGTTCGTGGAATAGTTTTGACGTGACTTTCTCGGAACTCGATCCAGATTTTCCAGTTTGGGGACAGACTGACGAAAGCGACACGGGATTGCTTTCCCTCCAAAAACTATCTTTAGATAAAAATAAATAGAGGGCAAAGATAAATTACGTGAGAGTTGAGTAAAATGTATAGAATCAAATGGCCAATACTTTGAATAAATACATTTTAACTATTCATATTCGCACACCTGACAGTGTCATAAATAATATTACAATATTAGAAATAAGTTCAGGCTTGGTGGGGCAGTGGTGAAGGCGACTGGACGGTCCTCCTACTGTAGCGATAGTCGCGGGTTCGAATCCTTCTGGGACATGGATGTACTTTGTGATTCTAATTGTAAATCTTTGAGAATTGACAATCTCTAAGACAACCGTGAAAGATCCACTCGCCACTCGATAGGCTTAATGCCGAAGATCGTGGTTCAGAGTCCACCTTAAACAGGTCCAGTCCATATAAACCCTCGTTGGTAAAGAGGGGGAGACTTTCAAATATATAAAAAAATATATATATATATAGATATTTACCTAACACAAAATTGTTACAAACAAGAACTTTACACAAAGGCTATCACATTAATTATAAAGAATGCAACTTGTGAAATGATCGTTCAACTCGACAACCTGGTTTTTTTATCATTGTTTCCCAATTCAACAACAGGTTTATAAATTTAAATTAGGGAATTCCTGAATTTTTTAATCTGGTTTTGATCTACAGAACACTGCAAGCGTCTTGGCGACCCGCTGTCTAATTTTTAGTGGTGATGGTGATAGTGAACTAATAACGCTTAATATTTGGTTTGAAATATTGCATAATTATCGACAAACCCTATAAAATGATAGCGTGTGATACAGTTCATTTGAATTATATATATTTCTTCGAGACACCAACAAGGTTAATAAAGTGCCTCGTGTATTTTTAGTTTTTTTTTAAGTTAAACGCATAACTGCTGTCTTGAACTGCAATCTTTTAATGGACTACTGTGAAATTTTGAGCAAGCCGCATCACTATTGGAAAAATGGGAAAGGGTGATCTTCTTTTGTTGATTGACAAGAAAACCATCACCTAAACCAAGGAAAGGCTGGGTAAATACTATGAGGATTTTATGCGTCTGATTTTTATTTTTTTTATATTTTGTAACAATGCATCATAAATTAATAATTTTTAAACATTATATATACGTTAGCATATATGAACTTTATTTGAACAACTAATCACAGATGTAGCGTTTTACAATATATACTTTAAAATACATGGGACAATTCATCCTTTGTCTAACAGTAGCACTTGGATATTACGTGTTCAGTTCAAACTAACCTAAAGAACTAAAACATACGAACCTAAAACATTCGAAATTATGTACAACCGTGGTGTTGATATCGTTTTTTGGGTTTATCTGGACTAAAACTACTGTTTAACAAGGGTTCCCAAAGCACGGTCCTCATCACTAATCCTCCCGATTGGCTAGTGACCAACTTTTGGTAGACTATCTCAAAAATATCGGCTTTTATCCAGCTTAGTTACTGGCGTGACGGGGATGGTCAATCCTTGGTGAGATTTACACCATTACCGAAGACGAATCTTAATGTTTTATGTTAGCAATGAATGAATTTTATATGAACAATGAATGAAAGAATTGCATTCCGAAGTTTTTTTACCTGATTATAGTAATTGTATAAAAATAATTACTTTTTACAAATAATAAAAGTCCTAAAAGCTGTATTATTTTAATATGTTTACCAGCTATATTATTTTATTGATATTTGATAACCATATGTTGTTTTTCCAGATAAGGCTGAATATACTACCATAACATTCAAGACAACAAAAGGGATAAGATTCCATTTTACAAAGCTTTGCCTACAGATTATTTCACAAATTTAGGGAAGAAATGATCTCATGAATAAAAAACGAAGTGATTTTTGTTGGCCTTGATATTTGTAAATTGTGGATATCTTGGATATCATATACAGAAGTTGAAACAAGGTTTTAGATAATGTGAACTATAAATTATCGCAATTAATATGATAAATAATTACAAACTGCTGATTATTTACTGAATCTTAAAGTTTATACAGAAAAGGGAAAGAAAATAACATAAAACGTTCGTACTTTATTAATTTAATACTGTTGTAAGTAAAAAGTTTGATTGCTTTTTCAGATTTTGTTGTTTCTCTCCTAGGTTGTATTAGAAATCAAGTCATTCTTTTAAGATGGGACTGTGCACAATTGAAGGACGAATTTCGGTAAGTCATAGAAAATATCTGGAAATTGGAAGCTATCACTGTCCAAGGCCAGGGCAGCTACGGCCAGTCGCCAACTGTGACGAAATTTAGTGCAGAATATTTGAAGTCCGACGACACCAACAGTAGTGTATTGGTTCACGACTAGCTAGACATTCCCTCACATTTAAATAATTGTTAATTTTTAATCAAAGATAAACACGAAATTAATTTTTTGTTGCCTACTAGTGTTCCTTATCCTGATCATTATCTAATCTAATACAAATAAAAAATAAGTATTATATTATTAGAATTAAACAAAGTGCTGAAACGGAGAGTGATATATGTTTGATAAAAGGGTTATTTGCTGTCTGCTATACACTTTCTTAGTAAGTTTTTGAATTTTTTTTTCTAGTAAAACCATAGTTCCATACTAAGGTCTGTATCTGAGCTATCTGAACTTCTGAAAAAGTTATTTTGTCTTTTTGACGTATCTTTTGAAGCTAGCTTTACACCATTAAGAGGATTTTGAAAAGTTTTTAAAGGACTTTCGGAGACTTTTTGTTTGTTCACACGTGATTGTCATGTATAGTCCACTTTTCATAGCCTGCAATAACTAGTTTTAAATTAGATGGCTTGTCATTTCTCCATATAAAATATCTCGGCTCCAATTAGTTATTGAGTATTATTCAGTAATTCTGTAAATACTGCCATCAAAATCAAAATCTACTATCAAATCCATTCCATTAAAAATGACGGTTTCAGTTTTCTGATTTTATTACAAAACTACTACGGCAATAAAATGCACGAAAACTCATGGTGCCCCAGTAATAACACTATCCACAGATATTCATAGATATAAAGCTCTGCTGTGCATATTGGGGGATCAACAAACTATAATTATAAGCTACTAAAACCGAATTAAACTGTTACTGAAGATATCTACTAACGTCAAATGAACAAATAGAATGACACGAATTGCGAATAAAATCTAGACTCACAGTCATCCTCTTGTTTGACAATGCTCAGTCACCAGTTGCAAAAGTTGTGAAAGATGCTATGAATGGGAAATTATACCGCACCCAATGTAGTCTCACCAAACACACAGTTAACTTGATGATCGATGCAGCAATGGCTGGGCAGGCACAAAATTTCGAAATGCTAAATAAGTGCGAAAATGGATCGATGATTAAATCGCTGCCAAACTAACACCCTTCTTTCGAAGATATTGCCATGTTGCCAAAAAGATAAGAAAAAGTTTTAGTTGTATTGTTGACTAGACACTTTCAAATTTTGTTTCAAGTCTCATTATACACTTATGAAATCATGGCTCTAGTTGATTACAGAAGATATATATTTATATATTTTACTGTTTTTTAACAAAAATTGTAATGACATATTCACATTTGTTTTACGCAAAGACACATTATTCTTAACTATAGAACCCTTCCGAATGTAACGAAATAAATTATAGTAAAAAATTTACCGGCAAAGTCTAAACCAAACTGAAGAAAATTAAATAACGAAAACGACATATCTATTTAATGGTGTATGTACTAATACTGTTTTTAACTTGACGAGGTTTCATTTCTTTGTTTGTTTTCATATAAAACACTTTTTATTTAACAGTATATTTCACTCAAACAAAGAATATCACGTTTTTTAATTCTGATTACCATTTTATCAGTTTTCATTGATTATCACAAACTAAAACAAAAGACCTGCGTTACTTACTTGGTTCGTATAACCTCAGATGAAAATATTGCTCGAAAACTGGCGTGAAGAATATCAACAAATTAGCCTAACAACCAATCACAGATCGGATTCGATATAAACGGAAAACAAAATATGATCGTTTCACTACAAACTCGAAAAAAATATAAACAACTATTTCGTGTTCAGAATATGTTACTATTTTCGCGCTCGATACGTTTTGCAGATTTCCACCGAAGGATGCTGACTGCTGTGTCTCCTGAAACCGACGCTCTAGTACCATACCATGCCCCCCCACCAATTTTTTTTTTAATTACTTGTTCGATTTTTTTTTTAATTTGGAAGTTTCTGTTTATAGACGTCGTCAGAATTGGCGTAAATTATTATGTGTGTGTATTTTCTATTAACGCACGATGCTTTCTGGCTAACTCGTTGAGGAACTATCAAAATGTTCGCATCACATACGCGAACATGTGTCAAATAAAACCAAATTAATGAATGTTAATCAAACATATTTTCTATAACAATTACTATTCAAAAAAACCTCTGACGCCTTAATATAAATCTAATGGATATTTTTTTCAAGTATAGGTATAAGTTTTCAAGTATATTGCGCCATATCTTTAGCAAATAAGAGTTTTACTCATACGAGGAAGATGTTTTTTACCTGCTCTAAACAGATGGACTCGTGAAATTCCGATGAATATTATTTAAGGAATGATCTTGATTTAATATAACTTGAAGAACAGCATGGCCGCTTATGACCTCATAAGTTGTATATGAATAGAATGACAACCAAGTTATACGCAGAAAACGAGTTGGTGTTCTTTTATTAACCTCTGGTAACCGCAAAAACATTGTCGCAGCGAAGAATACAGCGGAAAAGGACATCGCGTAGGGGAAAATTGATTTTAAAAAAAACCTATAAGAAAAAGTTTTTCTAAGTCAAAGCAAACGATCATGAAGACCAATTTACGCCACCATTGTACAACACAGCTGCACTCTCAAATAGTTTTTACCGAACATCGCTCATTAATCAATCTCACCGAGTGAGAACCACATATGTGAAAGCGTTAACTTTGGGTGATTTGGCTTACTTTTAGGACTATTCTGATTATTGATATATAGTCGTTTATCAAAAATATGCCTTGCCTAAGGATCGCCCATTTTTGTTATTCAAGTTTTATCACTTGAACATGCTGCTCAGTAATAGTTTGCCTTTTTGACACAGACTTCGTTGCAATAACAAAACAACATGGCCGTCACAGATTACCAATATCGATCTCTCCATATTGAAATACCACATATTTGCTCTATTGGGTTGGGCTGTATTTAAATCACTAGCAGTTCAAATACGTAATTGAAATTCAAATAAGTTTTTGGTATTGGAAGTAAATTACTTCTTGAAAATGTAATTTGTAATCGCTATTTCAAATACCTGAGGCTGAGGTATTTTATACTTAGTATTTCATATGGTTATAGCGATTTTGTTAATGAGTGCAAGTATAAAATAACGCTGGATAATTTTCATAAGCAAAATGACGATCGCTGAATATGTCAATCTCGATGGCAGTACTGCACTGCACTTGCACTATACGCTAAATTGTCATATATCTTGTCAATCTTGACTAAAATCTAAATATAAAAATCGTTAAGGTCCATGTAGAAGGTTCATTGTTTGTAGATTTTATTCACTCCCCAACAAAAGGATGTAAACACCTGGCTGTATTTTGTAATTTGCATTTTTTTGTTTTGTTATAGTGTAATTTGCATGCATATAATTAGTTTATATTTCAAAAATTTTTATGCAAAAATGCATGCGAGATGCTAATTTTGTACCTTAGATGTAACAAAATAACAAGAAACAGTTAAATTCGCTGATGATAACGTCTTACTTTCTACAAGTAATTGCAAGGATAGAGCTGCAAACATTGGGACGTTCATAAAGGCCTGTGAAGACCTAAATGCTTTTCAAACATTTCGAAATGGGAGACAGTTGATTATGTGAAAAATTGTCGAGATATAAAAATATCCACCCATCATTAACTTGCCTAAGCCTGAACTGAATATTAACTTGGATCTGAACTTGAATCAATATATATGGGTGCATAATAAAAAGTAATTCTGAATATTAGTGATATAAAATATTATGTATAAATATTATGCTAAACATAATCACTATATTCAGTAAAATCTCAAAAAATCAACTATATTACTTTTTGATAACGTATAGTACCGAAATTTGCAGTTTGCTCTCGGCCATATGCATTGCAATAGGAACTATATCATGAAAAATTTCAGAAGCCTTTCACATCTGTATCAGCGAGTTTGTTAGAGCACTATCATCGATCAGATCGGTCAATGAGTTTGTAGGATCATATAGAACACAATGTCTTTTTCCTCATAATTGTATCCATTACTATGTTGAAAAGCAATAGAGGGACTACATCTCCTCGGCATATATCGGCTTAGACCACAAATGGATATGAGAAATCACTTGGTATTCGCATACAGCTAATGGAACTAACGTAAGACGCCTGAAGAATAGCTTTTAGGACAGTATTTTCAACTTTTCAAGCTGCCCGAAGTGATCTAATACGTGCCTCCACAAACTGACGGAGTACGAAAATTTTATCTATGTAATCGTAATTCGATCTAAATACCGTTTTTTTCTTTTCTAAATCTTTCTTGATTATTTTAATCCACAATTTAAAAAAACCAGGACTGAAATATAACTGGGATAATATTGAAGTAACACGTTAGTGGTCATACCAAATATCAAACACGCCGCAAGGGCAATGCTTTGTATAGTGCACAGGAATAACAAGCTGGCAGTTCCCCAGAAGGCAACTCTGTACAAAATTCTGCTACAAATGTGTCTCTAAGAGCTTACCCAACTTCGGGTGATCCAAGAAAGTCTGCATGATACTCAATACCCCGTAGGTTATGATAGACGTCAAGAACCACTTAGAGTCGTCCGACTCGTGAAAAGTTTCACAACGTTACGTCATCCCAACCTACTGATGGAAGCCCTATCCACTCATTGATTGTGATAGGTATCCCAAATACAATAATCACAGGTTCTCTGTCATCCACAAACCTTTGTTGTCTTAAAGATTACGCAAGATCAGCAAAATACCATTTGCGTCTAGCTGGCCATCCTAGTAACAAAAAAAACAGTAAATCAAAGTAAGACAGTGTAAACCCAAGAGAATCAAACCATTTCATCTTGTTTACTGTATTGGAGAAGAAAGCAGTGCAAATTATTAATTAATATGTCAATATTATTAGTCCAAATAAGGACCAAAGTATCAGATAAGTAAATTGTATAAATTACAACAACTAGTAACGATGTATTAATAAACAATAAATTATTGCTAAAAAAATTTAGAATTGAAAGCATCGTGCTCTCAATTATTATTTCTTTATTTGATAATATAACAGGGACACTTTAACATATTGTCTCCGTGCCAAATCCCACGGTAGTCTGTTTTGTATGCCAGAATTTCCAAGAATGATTTCCAATCGTTTTTTTTTACTTTTTTTAATATTCAACTAAATAAATTACTTTAACGATGACGTCACCCTTTTTTAATAATGTGTTATATGGTAATGAATTATTCCTATAAAACAGATGTATTTTCAATGTATTTTGCTTCAAATTAATTTTTACTGCTGCCACGTTCCATTTAAAAAGGGCTTCATCATCTTTTTCCATGTTAATGACTTCACTAAATTGGTTAATTAATAAAATAGTTGTCCAGTATAATGAAACGATTACAGTGATGTGAGCCTGACATGCTTACGAGAGATGGTGCAAATACACATTTTCTGAAACGAAAAAAACCCGTACTTCCTTGAATACATCAACATCATACATCTGGATCAGGCTGACTAGCGAATTTTAAAATAGTTTTCAACTAATTAAATCTTCCAGTCATCCAATTTCTGTTTTTAATAAGTATAATGTATCGTCTGCCATATTTTTACGTCGTGGTAATTCCATCAAAATTTTTTAGTAATAATAAAATCATTTTTTCCCATATTTTCTTAGCTTAACTTTATAATTACTTAGAATATATACCTGACAAGATTATTGAAAATTCAAATCATTTTCAGAGATAAGTTAAGAAATGTAACAGTTTTAAAAAACACACACACTTTCTTTTACTTTAAAATCTGTTTTTCGGAAAGCAGTGACGACTTGTTGAACGACGATACAAAATAACAGTTAAAGTTTAACTCTATTCCAAGATAAACCAAACACCTATCTCTAGACGTCTAACTCATTACTGTTTTAACTTAAACGCATATCCTTGTTGCTTAGAATACTCAATCCGTAGCCAGATGCCAAAACAAAAGCTGTCAAAGCTTTTATCCGAGTTTGGTTCGATTACAGTTTAAATCCTTTAAAGGATAAAGAAGACCTGAAGATAGCAGATGAGATTCTGCTGAAACGTCGTAAAATGTGTTTTTCTTTTCTATAGTATACAATTGTCACTCTTAATAATGTATATTTTAATGTTTATGAACTGACCATCAAAAGCCCATGAGACTTCTTACAAATAAACAGATGAGAAATAGGAGGCTAACATTGGCTGAGGCTAAAACGGTTGTGGCCAATCGTCAACAATGACGTCAAGTCCTGCGGCTTGATTGGTTATGCGTCGTGTTAATTAAAATATTTCATACAATACGAAAAGAATCCTATAAAAATATCCATTGTTTGAAAAAGTCATTTTATTCAACAAAAAATCACAAATTTTAATCATTAGTTGTTAAACAATTTTCAATGGCTATTATTATTTGATTGATTATGAAATAATAATCGTCAAATCTGATGTGACGTAATGAAACTAATGATGTGATGAAAAAGAAACCAGAAATCGACTATTTGAAGGTTCAGAAGATTATACGGAAACAAAAGTAGTTGGTATTAGTAATAAAGTAGTATATCGCAAATAAACTTTAGCACATCTTTTGCTATAGTTTTGTCGCGTCGTTCAGATGACACGATCTTATGTGAAACCTGTAAATAAACAACCGTCTCTTTGTAATGTTTATATGAATACCCTGAGTTAAATAAAATGAATATTTCTATTTAATTTGGTCACGTATAATGTTTTGATTGTTTATAGGGAATACTGTCAATCGTTCGTTTCAATATTTACTCGTTTAATTCGACTCGATTTCGTTCTGTTTCAACGGTGATTCTCAAATGGTGGGTCAAATTAGAACGTTCACTGTTAATTCATGTGGTGCATGTGGTTAAATGAATTAAAATTATTTTACGGTCAGCTATATTTTATAAGATTTAGTTTTAACACTAACATAGGTGGAAATTGAAAAGAGTATATGTAATCACCCAACATATAACTGATTAATATTCTCTCTTGAATAGACTCAGATGAACTTCTTTACAATTGAATTGAGTTGTGATGATAAAAATTTCAACCTTACAATATTTTACTTCCAAAACGATCATCAACTAACGACAGTAATCAGATCACGTCTTATACAGCTTTGCAATCAGCTAGCTCCATTGTTTGTTCTACCTCTAAGACTATTTCAAAATCTATGTTAGACAGTCACTTTTTCAGGACAGTTATCATGCATTTACAGGGCCGTAAAATCAATTTTAAGATTAAAATGAATAACCTAACTGTATGAACTGACTTTTAATTTTAGTAGCCCTATACTTTCCGTTACTTTCTTGATTCAAGTGAACGGTTGTTTTGAACAACTAGAGCGTCATGAACCATATATATGCAACTAAATATATAATAACGGGAGGTACCCGTTTTTGTATAAAATAAACGTTATAAATTGTCGCTTGATTATTCATACAACATTACAACAATTTTGTTTATAACGATTGGTAGTGAAAATTTATGTTTTTTAAAAATTCTATATAGTGTTACCCAAATTTTTATAGTATTACATGAGTAAGTAAATTAATTAAGAATTAATTTGTCCTATCTAATAATACTAACACTATTCCCGTTGATCTATATTTTTACTTTATATATGATGACTAATTGGGGTGCGGTATTTTTAAGATCAATTCAGTAACAAATATAACATGTGGATCAAAATAATTCGAAAATAGTATACAATAGTATAAAAGTTAGAATATATAAGGAGAGAAAAGGTGTTATCTAGGTTGCAGAAATACAATAAAGGAACTGTACACCGTATTGTGGGTGCGTGATTAATTTTAATTTACATCATTATTTAAAACACGTACGTTATGCCAAGTTTAAAATAGACAAGGCTTCTGATAATAGCAACTGTCGATACGCTTTGGCATACGCTTAAACAAATTTTCAAAGCATTTATTCCATTCCAAATGATTTTTGAACGTTTCAAGAGCTTCTTCGGGCGATGAAAATCGTTGACCACACAGTTTATTCTTCACGAATGGGAACAAAAAGAAGTCATTGGGTACCATATCAGTGCTGTACGGCAGATGACCCATCAATTCGATGTCTTGAGTGCTCAAATAGTCTCTTGTTTGAGCCGATGTGTGAGAGCTCGCATTGTCATGATGAAGAACAATTCGGCGTCTCTTATTTGTTTTCCTTATTGTCGCCGAAGACTTCTGGCAAACAAAGGGTTGTGCACCAATCAGAATTTACTGTTCTACGATCCTCTAGAGGCAATTTTGCAACCCTTGCAACCTAGCAATATCACTAGTTTTCCCGAAGAAACAGGCCATCATTTTCTTTGAAGTGCTTCGTGCGCGAACAACTTTTGTTGGATTTGGTTCATCTTGGAACACCCATATAGTCGACCGCTGCTTACTTTCGAGCTCATAGGAATATATCCATGATTCGTCACCTGTTACGATTTTATAAACGTCTTTCGAAGCACCGCGATTGAATTTTTTAAACATTTCTTTGTACCAATCGACACGAGCCTTTTTTTTTTAAAGGATTGTCAAATTGTGTGGGATCCAACGCGAACATAACTTTCGCACAGCTAAGTGTTCATGTAAAATCGCATATATGCTGGTGGAACTAATGCTTAGGAACACTTCAATCTCACAATAGGTGACAAGACGATCTTGCTTAATCATTTCGCACACAGCATCGATGTTTTCTGGCACAACAGCCAATTTAGGACGACCTTCACGAAACTCGTCGGATAGCGAACTACGACCACGATTGAATTCACTAAACTAGCGATACACTCTTGTTGTGATAATCCACGTCGAAAATCGTGAAAAATCATCACACGAAAATGTTCACGATTCAGTTCCATTTTTTACCGAGACGAGACTTTCAACTAAATATAAAATAAGCTAATAGCGTCCGTGCGACAAAATGTTCTGAGTACGTATATCGTCAAAAATGTCAAAGTTTACGATGGAACCGTCAGATGGACTCACGTGACAACAATTTTACCAATTCCAGAAATATGAATATTGACCCACGTATGCATTTCGTTGAGAAAAATTTGCTTCTGCTTGTTTCTTATGATATTGTTGTTATTTGAATAATATATATGTGAATTTTCTTACTTCAAACATTGTACAATAATTGTATGCAATAGTGTTGGTACCCTTTCCATGTATTTCCGTATTCTTACCATTTTCATTATTCTTATTGAGTGTACCAATGTGTACCAGTTCAGTATTCTTATCTATTCCAAATATTAAGTATTTTTTACCCAGTATTTTTTTAATTTTATTGAGTTACAGGTATGGTATTTGAAAACATTTCGTAGAATTCTAAATTTAAAAAAAGTTAGAGTAATTATTGTTTTTAGTTTAGTTACATATTTTCTAATGTTTTATACAAATATTACATTTTGCTAACCAATTTCATATCATTTACCTATTCGAAACGAAAACGGATTGCTAATTTACTTTTTACACGAATATATTTAAAGAATTCCATATTGATGTTATTTCTTATAAGGTTATTTTATAGCATAGTTCCAAGTATGAGCATTTTTTATGAACTTACCTTATTATACTTAAATATTATTATAATAGCAAATTATTACCTACCAATAGAAATAAAATGCAGATACTGAATCTCAACACTGTCTGTCCATCTAAGTATTTCAAATTCCAAGTTCATGTATGTATTGAAAATACCAAATACGAAATACTATATTATACGTCATCGACTCTACAGTCTCTTGGGTCGAGTTGAGCGTGACATTGAGTATTTTAGGAAATTCGTACCTGTTACCAAACTCGTGTTCCTAGTTTTTCGTGTCATAACAATCGTGCCTTCTTCAACCAGTTCAAGAGAACCAACCCACCATGCCTTACTTGACACATAAGCACTCACCTACACCTAGAGTTGTTATCAGGAAGCCATGGACCCATATGTAGATACAAGTTCAGAAGGAAACACATGAACTTTCCGTTGTATTTTCGATTCAACCGAACCTCGATTTTCCTTATAATATCACTGGGGTCACCAACACGTCGCAATCCGCACGACCACCATTGTTTCGATGAAGGCCCGATCTCTTCGAGGGTCTACGACGTATACGCGTACGGTGTTTGACAGGATGAGATCGATTAAAGCCGTCTCGTGATGTGATACGGTGCTTGCATGGCAGAAATTGGACTGAGATAATGTTACGTTCGGCGAGCTCTCCAGGAAGTTGATGCGGACCGACTTGATTTGATAATGGCCGGGTAATTGGGGCTGCCGAGTATAGCCCGAAAATAAGTGAATTAACAGACAGTTCGAAACCGCATCAGCGATAAGCCCTGCAGAGCGGGCAAACTACAGATGGATTCGTATATAAAATCCACGGACAAATTAAGACGGTATTCTATTCTAGACATTTTACATAACCGATTTCCTTCATGCTTTAAAAGCTTAACCCCCAACGATTATGTCTTTAAGAGGATTTTTCAAAATTGAAATTATTTTCGGAGATCCAACTGTTTTAGTGACGCTGCATCTAAACTGGCTCGTAACTAACCTAAAACTTTAGGTAGTATTCTAGTCTAGTAATATAAAAAACCACTCGTCTCTTAAAAAAAACAAATAATTACATCTACTATTATTTTGAGAAGCGTCGGAATATTCCTTGGAGGATGCTGGCTCGAATCTCAAATGGATTTAACAATTCATTTCGCACTTGCACACAGCTAATGAAACTATCGTAATAGGTTTGAAGAAGTTTAACAATCTTAACAGCCGGCGTAACACGAACATCTTATTTTCACAATCTTGAATCGGTTCAAACGGCTCGGCTGGTCTGCTCGCGTACCTTTTGACGTTTCATTTGTATACCCTGCAAAATACCTTCCCGACAATTAATAGGAGACCTATACCTTCATAGTTCTTACACTGCTTATTGTGTTTTTTTAGGATCGATAGAATGATGGCCTTCTTGCATGCCGACCGCACTCTCTTGGATAGCCAAATTTGTGAATCTTGAAATTTAGCTTGAGTCTTCTCTGTGCATTTTTAGAAGTTTATGTAGCTGCGTGAATTCAGGTAAGATAAAATAAAACGGTGATGGTGTGAATGATGTGACTGTTATTTATTGACGTTATAAACAAT
Source organism: Rhynchophorus ferrugineus (assembly GCF_030347505.1). Lineage (NCBI taxonomy): Eukaryota > Metazoa > Arthropoda > Insecta > Coleoptera > Curculionidae > Rhynchophorus > Rhynchophorus ferrugineus. The sequence continues at coordinate 37,942,077 of NW_027472587.1, read as the reverse complement.
GTAGAATTATAGAGAATACAATATTTTTAAAAAAATTGAACCGACTTCAAAATTTATATAAGGAACTCACTAAAGAGTAAAAAAATAATCAAACTAAGAGCAGGAAATTAGACCTGTTTCGTTCGTAATTTAATTTTGTGTATATAACACAAATAATATTGTATATAACATTGTATAATATAGTAAATAAATAAATAGGTTTAGGTAGGTATTAAGCTAAATTGTGTGTATATAGTACAAAATACGTATAGTAGGCAGGTTAAATAAGGTTTTTGTTTATTTATATTTAGTTATTACAATGATTATTATGGAAATAGTTTAATTTAAAACATTTATTTTTAGCTAAATCTAAATTTGATTATTTTTTATTTTTTAGTCGTTCAAATTTTACGGTTTTTGGTTCAAACTGAACGGCTTTTGCACTGAACTACTTTGTTAAGCAAACGCTTAATAAAAATTCATTAAAAACTCTGAATCATTGCCGCTTACATCTCTAGCTTAAGTCCCCATAACATTTAACAAATTATCATCTAACTCCTAACTATTGAGGAGTTATGTCTCCCGTCACATCAGCTCAGCAATAACATTATACACAAATATCTAATTATGTTAGACAAAAAAATATTTGAAAACTTTGTACGTGCTTTTGAAATTTGAGCGTTTCCTTCGATTTCTCCGGACTCCGCCGGATCCCTACTTGGTTCCAATAGTAACATAAAAACCATCTGATACAAATTTATTTTACATATCTAAATAGATAAAGCGGAATCGCATTTATAAAACTATAATATAGTCGATTAAGGCAGCAAATAGAATTATTTGAAAGAAATTGTTACAATTTCTCACGATGACACCTATCCTAACGATTATGTTAAATTTGTGAACATGGGTTTGAGGATAATTATTCAATAACAAGGTGTTGAGCCACTATTTGTTTTGTGCAGTTGTAAATTTTCTCGGAATACTTTTTTCATTGATAACATTTTTAAATTTGTTTATTACATTGTTACTAGTCATTGATGATTAACCTACAATTCATCTTCATTAGAACTGAAATTTAGGTATTTCGGAAAAGTATTTGAATAGTTCCCAACCATTATTGCATTAATTGCCGTGGAATATGTTAGTGCGTATTCATCATTGAGAATGTTGATTGAGGATATTAATTAGCAGTAATCCAGCCAGTGATGTGAATGACCACGATATTACCCAAAATATAATAGAACCTTCCTTTATCGCAGTGCCTCCATGAATATTAGCTGTGTGGAGCTGCCGCTGTACTGTTTTTGTCGAAACATTATTACCCCAATGAACGTTGAGTTCTGTTAACATTTCTACCGCGGTTTCTGTCAGTTAACTTTGTCACAGTGTCATTATCGTAGATACTGTCGCTTGTGAAACGTTAAACATCTGACATCAACAACTTCTGAGAAATCACCTATTTTAGCGATCGCATAACGAAGCGTATATTACACTGAAATATAACCAACAAAATGAAACAAAATGTACTATATTGCATGGTGTTCATATTATATTGTCTATCCTCTGTTTTTAGGGCATTTATGCATGCTTTGCATCTTATGCACAAATACACCTTGTCCTAACAACCACTCGTTGTGATAATATAGTTTTTTGTAATTTAGAATTGCTCCTCAAAGTGTCCACCACAATCAACATGATTTGGCACCAATATAACATGATACTCGCCCTTAGGGAAAAACCATATATTATAAACATAAAGGACGCGAATAATGATAAGAGGGAAAATATCATCATCAGTACCGCGTATCAGGACGAACGGAACAACGCAACCAGATCAAACAAGATTAATGTCCAGTCACTGCCAATTAAAGCCTCACCTTCATCATCGGCTGATATAATCATTCGCGAGAGCACATGTACAGTTTTTTTTCTTCCTTGGTCAATTATCTTGAATTCAACGAATTCCGTGCCGTTCTCGATGATGATCTCATTGGTGAAACTGGATCAAAAGTCATTTCGCTTGTCAATCATTCCTAATGGGTTGTTTTTTAAACAGATGGGATTATTTAGGAGTGACGGCATGACTTGTTTTAGCCAATAGATAATTGGGAGTGCAGGATGGTGTCGTTTTTCGGAATTGGAATGGTGACAGTAATCGACAATCGCAAAAATATTGAATTTGACCAACGAAATCGGATTCATAGATTCGTAAAAATGCATTTATTTTCATAATCAGGTCGAGATTGATAATTTGTTTGTCAAAAAAAAATACAGCAATCCGCCATGATCAGTTAAACACCAGTCGGGGCGAATTACGCAACTGTTCACTGATGAGTGTTATATGCAGAATTGGGCAAAATACATGCTTTGCTCTAATTGAAATATAAATTACGAAATACTATCTTGCAAGTATTTAAAATACAAGATACAAAATATTTTAAGTCGTGTATTTAAAACACAACATACAGCATTTTAACTATTGCTTCTTCACGAATCACGAACACTAGATATTTAAATGTATTATCAGATAACCTTTAAATATATTATCAGAAGACCTTGTTCTTGTTGGGGAATGAATAAATGAATAAAATCTGCTAAAGCAATCAATCTTTCTACAAGTGTTCGAGGATGGTAAGGTTTTTGCTTTTATCGTTTTTTTTTTTGATATCTGTAGTTAATCACTGTCCCTGTACTCGACAGCAATAAAATCATCATCTTCTTTACTATTACTACCACTCTTATTACACCCAAGCATTATTTGATGTTTTTTTGTAACTGGCTACTAAGGCATAAAGGGATGCTTTCCGGGTTTTTATTTCAGGTGTATCGCCAAAAGACCGTGGCTTTATATTTAATACAAGTTGGCTGGATATAGAATTTAAGCCTAAGCCGCCTAAGTCTAATAAGATCTAATATAAGTTTAACCGTCAATTTGACGTACAGTGCTAGTGTAGTATCGCTAAATTTAAGGGCTGACATATTCAGCAGTCCTGATTTTGCTTACGTTACAAGTTATCCATTGTTATTTTCTTCGGAAGGTACCCATTAATAATATTGCCAAATTAATTTTGAAGCCATAAGTATTTGAAATACTAACTTCAAATACTTCAGCGTCAGGTATTTGAAGTATCAATAATAAACTACATTTTAAAGGAATAATTGAATTGGGAAAACCCAAAACGCACAAATATTATCAAACCTCGGTTATGGGGAATCGACTAATAATATCTTTTAACATATTTCTTCTTCGAAACCAAATCAAAGAGAGTTTAATAAATATGTCACTTTAAAAGTCAATATGAAGTTATTATTAAAAAAGAAATTTGAATGGGATTCTCAAACTGACTTTTATATTATTCATTTATGAAATAAAAATACGAACTTATATGAGATCTGAAAATCGTAACCACAAGTTTCCGTAGTGTAGTGGTTATCACGTGTGCTTCACACGCACAAGGTCCCCGGTTCGATCCCGGGCGGAAACATATTCCTTTTTTTATTGTTCCAACGTTATCAACTGAATATTTTTTATGTTATTGCAATATAAAAAGATATTCGAAACTTACCATTCTGAGCTCTCGGAAAGGATTTAAACACAAACGTGGAACTTCGGACTTCGGACTAGCTCACGAATTTGTCTCTGGTGTGACGGCCTCGGCCCTTTTATATCAATCGTTGGAAATATTTCGTTTGCGCAATTCATTCGGAAAAATTACATCCGATTCAACCACTTTTTCCCTTGATTAAAGACAGCAAGCTATCGCGACAAGGGGTATGATTAAGACAGTATGGAACCGAAATAATTTGTTCGCTTTATTCGGCTTGTTTATGCTTTATTATAGATCTGCAGAAAACTGTAATTTTGATTCTTAAAATATACACATTTTTGTTATGTATGTTAACACTGTTTTAACACACATTTACGAATAATTGTTTATATATAACGTTTATAATTCCTGCTGGCTATTTCCTAAAAATATATTATTTCGGTGGGGAATGAAGGTTTTCAGTGAAAAGTGAAGTTCGGTGAAGAAAAAGGTTCGTCCCAAATCGTTGGGTGGTTTTATGTGACGTTAGTCCTATGTAAACAAACAGTAAGTAAATCATACGTTTCCAGTATTGTCAATGATCCGTATTATGTCTCTAATGAAGTGAGACAACGCGATATCTCTCTAGACTAATAACGAATCTAAAACAAAGTGTTTATGTACTCTGAAAAACTATTAGTAAATCCCAATGTGCTTCCTAATCTTGCTTGAGTATAAATTATATATCTTGTTATCTAATAACTTGAATTTGGGAGCGATAAGCCAATACATTTGATAGAGTGCAAGTAAGAGTGGTTTCCGTTTGGCGAGTATGTGCTTCTTCCACGTTAGGCATCGATCTAGGTGCAGACTAAGATATTTTAGAGTCCTCTGCTTGCTAGAGTTGACAATTATTGATATAGACTGCTGGATATGTTCTTCTATGTAGCGTAAAAGTTTTATGACGAGATTTTGTTACGTTGGCTTTTATATGCCATCTTTTCAGTCACATTTGTATTTGATTTAGGTGTGTTTGTAAGTTAAGTGATGCTGTGGCTGGATCTTCTTGAGAGTAAGACGGCCGTGTCGTCTACGTATGTTGCTACAGTAGTTATTTTTATTGTAGGTAGAACAGATGTAGATATAGTACTGGACTCGGTACACTACCTTGCGGAACTCCTGAATATATTGCATGAAATTCGGTATGTTCATCACCTTGTTTTACTATAAAATGACGATATGTAATGTAAGATGTTAGTAGCCCATAATCCGGATGAGGAAGAAGTTCCTTTCATTTAACCTGCAATTCTCGTACGTCATACTTTACCAAAGGCCTGAGAACCCGTCTAGGAACTCAGCTGAACAGTATCTTTCAGCGTTTAGGTCCATATTTATTTTCTGAACGAGTCTATGCACTAGTCCAATTGTTCCATATTTATTGCGAAAGCCAAATTGGTGATCTGGAATGATCTATCTTTTTTCTATTATACAATTGATACATGCCTCTTTATGTACAGCTTCTCAAAAACTTTTGAGATTATCGGTAATAAACTTATAGGTCGGTAGAAGTTGACATCTTCTGGTGTTTTCCCTTGTTTGAGAATCATCATTATTTGAGCTACTTTCCAGTTGCTAGGAAAATAAGTAGTTCGCAATATAGAATTAAATATGAATGTTAATAATTTTACCCCCTTCTCCGATAGTTCCCGTAATATTTTTTCTGTTATTAGATCATATCCAGGTGCTTTTTTAGAATTAATCTCTCTGATTACTATTTGCGAGCTTCTTTGACGGCGAATTTTTAAAGTGGCCAATCCATTTGAAATGGCGAATTTAGGAATCTAATAATTTTATTTTCGTCATCTTGAGATAGCTCAGACGAGAAGGGTTTAAAGACATTTTTTAAATACTCTGAGAAGTTGTCGGTCTTTAGATAGAAATTATAAAAACAAAGAATTAACAAAAACAAAATATTCTCGAAAAGTAAATGTTAGAGAAGTAAATAGAAGTGGACAGAGCAAAAAAAAACAAAGCAGTATACAATAACTATATAACAATAACATGACTAAGGGATGTATTGAAAAGCAATCAGAACATTATCAATATAATTCTCAACTAAATTACAAATGGAAACGGTTTATTATGCCAATGTAGAATAGAAGAACAACTACTAGACGGCGCTGTAATTTGTATTAAAGCTGTTCAAAATGTATAAAAGTCCCTCTTTTGTTCCAGAGCCGTAAGTGGTGTTATTAATTCCGTCCCATCTCGAATCATAAGTGATTCGTAACACTTATAGTACGTTACGAGACCCGCAATGTCAGGTTATAGCATATAGCACTACATATCTAAGCAGATATTTAGACAAGCCAAAGGAAAATGCATAGACAGCTGAAAAATAATACTTTGATATCTAAAAGTCCCCAACTGCACTGAAGAAATGGATGATTCCGATTGGGATGGTGATCGTTTAACTAGAAAAAATGCTTCATAGCGTTTCATATTGACGACGAAGTGGCGTGGTATATCCAGGATAAATCCATTTAAAATACGAATTTAGGTAATAATTTTATTTTCGTCATCTTGAGATAGCTCAGACGGGAATGGTTTAAAAACTTTTTTTAATACTCTGAGAAGATGTCGGCTTTTAGATAGTAATTACAAAAATATAGAATTAACAGACACAAAGCACTATCGAATAACACAACTAATGGATGTATTGAAAAACAATCAGAAGAACTTTATAAATATAAATCTAGGCTAAATTACAGATGGAGATGGTTTATTATACTAATTTTGCACTTTCAGAATAGTATATCAATTTATGATCACATATGAAAAGACTATACATTCGATTCCTGATTCCAGCTCTCGTTACTTCTTCAGACTTCCTTATTCTTTTTATTTAATTCTTTTTATTTCTTGTCAAGATTGCAAAAATATATTAATTCGATTTAAATTAAATATAATTTTAGAACATATTACTTAAAAGAAAACAAATTAGGTTAGGGCAATAGTTAATGATTTTATTTTAAAAACAAACTAATAATAGCTGATTACTTAAAAATGCACGTAACAGATATAAATAATGCTGAGAATGAGAAGATTCGCTCATAATGGAAGTATGATTATGACGGACCATTGTATGTAGAACGATATTTAAGTTCTTTATTTCCAATAACAAAAAGCTACGTAACATTCTTTATAATCCTATCAAAATAAGAAACAATACTTAATATACTGACCATTTAATCGATTAACATTCACAATAATATAGTTAAACAGACAGTCTAATTGATTACACGGCAACTTTATTGGTTACAAATTTCCTGTAAGAGCTTTGTTTCGAGCAGGTCCACGGAACTGGATCTATTTGCATTTTTCTATGGGCGTAATAAGTACTATGTACATATTTTAATGATATAGATTTTTTATGACCCATTACCTCATAAATAAGAGCACGTTATAATTAAGAAAAAAAGTTTCAACCCTAAATACAATACTCTATGTCAAAATATTATTACGAGTCAAAGCGCCGTCTGGTGTCTCGACTTTGCAAAACCTATCACAAAATCGGAAATGATCATTTAATAAAAATATTATAAATATTACATACTTATTATATATATATCTATATATATATATATATATATATATATATATATATATATATATATATATATATGTATATATTATATATATGTATTATCTTATCTATAAAGGAATTTTATCTACAAAAAAAACCCTTCTTAGGAAACCTATTTATCTTTTTGTGTACTTAATTAAAACTGAAATGATTAATAATGAATAAACATAAGTTAGAGATATATACTTAGTAAAATGTGTATTAATAGAATTATTAATATAATAAATATAGTGATTAGCGACAGTAACTTCCAAGAAACGTGAACAGTAGTATTGTAAAAGGATTTGCATTGATAATAGGCAACTCAAAAATCACTTGTGTGTATTCCTGTACACTCTTCAGAACCATAATCTTAAAACCGGCCTGTTTTTAATTTTTTTGAAAGATATATAGATATTTTTTCAAAAAAATTAATTATATTTCTTAAACATTATAAAAATCCGATTAATAATTCTTTTACATACTGTTTAAATTGGTATTTACTTAATTTTAAGGGTTAAGCATATTTTGATACTTAATTTAAAATGATTAGATTTTTTTTATATTTTTTAGGATTTGTGAAAAATATCAATATATATTGCAATAGAATATCGATATTTTTTTTCTCCGATATATAGATATTCTCTTATAAATATCGAATAATATATATGGATATATTTATATAGAAGTATATCTCCCATATATTACCTGTGACAAGTTTAGCATTAATTTATCACAGAGGACGCGACTGACAATTTGAATAGCGGGAAATTTAAAATATTTTATTAATAAAAATGCTATATAAGATTAAAAATATATTTTATTTAAATATATGTAAAATTTACATTACAATGATATCAAATGAAAATTCTTGGAATTTTCTATGTTTAATGACAACATATTGTACTAACAATACATTACAACCTAATATAACAGATTTAACACAAAACTTGTTCTTTTAAATGTACAAAATTTAATAAACTATACAATATGGAACATTTTATATTATCTTAAATATAACTCGGCCCAATATAGAATACAACACAATATATATGTTGAAGACTATCGACTTTGAAATGTTTTTTTTTAAATATTTTCTTTACCAAATATTTATTGTAAGTATATAATTGTACATCATCCATAGAAGCTGTGTAATATTTAAATATTACAATAAAAAATTTTACATTTTTGCCTTCTGCTATTAGGTTCACTTTTCTCATCCACGAAAACAAACAACACCTAATTATTACCACTTATCTACTATATTATTACAACACCTTACTATATCTTTTTAATTATGTCTCATTCAGAATTCTTAAAACAGTTGATCGTTTTGAAAAATACAGGCATTGGTGATTTAAGATATTGCACAGACTGCTTGTTAAGTTTTGTGCATAATCTGGGAATTCAATAGAACAGTCAAGATATAATTTACCAACAAAGTAAAAAAAGTCCCTGGCTTTGTCAAATTACATATATCATACTATTCACTCTATTCACTGTTCAACTCACATTTCCTAACATATTTGGATCAAGGATTCTTCTATGCCATAGCTAAAATTGAGGTTTGTTATATTTTACAAATCAATTACATATAATTATCATCATAAAAGACTTAAAATGTAAATAAAAGGTGGAAACCATATCCCCGTTAAGCAAGGCTCTTCTACACTTCGGTTTGTAGTTATCCTGTGTAAAATCTACATTACAAACCCATTTGCTTTAATTTAAGATCTCACAAGATATTCCCATCAGTTTTTCATTATTTATTGCTAAAAACCATTTCTGACATAGAACAGGATCCCTAGGGAAGCTGGGTATTCTATTTGAAATGGTACTACATCCAGGGACTCAACACTTGAGATGTCTTAAAATTTAAACAAATCATTTTAACTAAAAAGGAACCATAAAAACACAGTTAACAAAATAAGAATATTTAATAGGTAACTTCATAAGTTTTTTTTGTCAGCAATGAAAGAGACACTTTCTACAAAAGCTTTGTCAGAATAAATTAAATCAAAATTTCCAAGTAACGGCAAGGTTAATATATTTCATGAAAAAATGGCTTACCGTCTAATACACCTCAATGATGTTAATATTTTGTGTTTTATTTTAGTATACCTTTCAACTATTTTCTTTTATTTCTGCTTGAATATTTTGGCAGATTACTTTTCCTTATCAACAAATCACTCAGCTGTAGCAAGTACAATCCTTTATAACATTCTTAACAAAAAATAATTTATATACACAGACGCAAATTAATTTTTTGCCTGTAACTCTTCTTGACTTATCATACCCTACCTAAAATTCATTTGTAAGATAATAATCATATTGATAGCTTTATGGAAAATACTACCTTGATGATAACTCCTTATACGGTGGTATATAAGCTTCTTTGTTAATAAGCTCTCCTTATACAGTGGTATATAAACACCTTGTTTTCTAAGAAATTCTTTAAGTAATATATTTTTTCTTTATCGTCCTGTAGCTTCCAACTTTCAAAGCCTTACAAGTTCTTAAAATATAGATTAGATTGTTTATCATTTATATTATGGTTCCAACAAAGATGCTGCCGAAATTCAGTACGTATACTAAAGGATACTACAATCATTAAGTTGGAAACACAGAGAAGGCAGATGATCATTATTGTTTCGGCCTATATTGTGCAGCAAGCTCATGGTGAAATCTTTCTTTCTCTAGCTACTAAGTATGTCATATTACAAACTTGACATATTAATTTATTTTCACTGCAAAATTTAAGTCAATTAATTTATCCTATTTGTAACAACTGAAACTAAACCTACCTTTGACTTATTTTAACTAAACCTATTTTGACATATTTTGAATCGTGCTAAAACGTTGAAATGTTAAACTAAAAGGCCTTCTTTTTAAGTAAAAAGTAACATCACAGTATAACTTTAAAATACCATATCAAACGCTTTAATAGTTAAACAAATAAATGCCAAAAACAGAAATTTCAAGGTATAGGCGACCTTGGGGGAATGTTTTGTTTAGTTCAATCAACGATTGCGCTGCGATTGTGATTGGTTAGTTTAAATTCCTGGAACTGCCACTGACATGGAGTCCATCAAATTGTGAGAAGGCAGCATTTTTTATGGGCGCCCCTTTTTAAGTTTGCTGTTTGAAAGTTTTGGTTTTTGTTTAGGTCAAGAAATCTTCATTTTACGTTGTGCATATTTTCTGTTTTACATTAATTATTATGGAGTAATAATATAAAAATTGATGACAATACATCCGTGTAGTAAAATATGTAGTGTACCTGGGTGAAAATCTACTACCGAAATTAGACATCGTTTCCCAAAGAATGATCTCGCTCTTTTCTAAAAATAGGTTGATCAAATAAATAGTAGTAAGTTACCTGGATAAACCACAACGCAAATGTATCAAAGTCTTCACAAATAGGTATTAGGGTAAATACATATTCAACATTGTTTTTATCAGGTGCATATAAAATTATCTATCTACTACATGTCTATTTATATATTGTTTGTTTACAGAAAATCAAAAACTACTTATGAAGATGCTAGTGGTAATAAAATTTAATTAATGTACCAAATTGTTATATGCTGTTAATGTGACATCTCCATATAAAGTCTTGCAAGAAGGTAATAATTAAGATAACTGGATAATCAGCAGTAATAAATACTATTTTTAATTGTAAAATATCCCTAAAGTATTTGTAATACTTCAACTTTTTAGGTCAATTAATGTTCAATAATTTAATAGAGCTATTGTATATTTAAATAGTATCAAATTTGAATGCCTTGTTAAAAAAATATTTGTTACGGTGCCATCAATTAAAAATTTAATTGCTACTTTTAGGGGATTTATTACCTTAAAGAAATCTATTTTGTTTAAATTTACAAATAACTACATTTGTTTAAGAAATCTTAACCAAGATTTCTTAGAGAATTTTATTGGATCTATTAGAGGTTTTGGAAGTAGAAACATCACCCTTCACCTAGTATGTTCGAGAATCTTTAAAAGGGCTCATCATTACTTCAATTTTTTCACATTATTCTCCCGGAGCAAATTGTGAAGAAGATGAACATGTAATATTTATCTACAGTCTATATTAAGTAGTTCCACATATCAGATACTCTGAAATCTAAATATCTTTAAAAAAACACATACATTTTTAGTGTTTCAATTGATTTATAGTATACTCTAATAGATCCCATAAAATTAATGGCATTAAACAAATATGAGAAGGCGTTATAGAAGAATATTTTAATTTTGCCTAGAATAGACTTCATAATTATTTTTAATTTACACTTATATAGTTTGTTTTTTTTCCTTTTTGTATTTATATATATATATATATATATATATATATATATATATATATATATATCTATTATTTACATTAATGTATAATTGTATAGGATTTTATTTTAATAAATTAATTTTGATTTTCATTTAAATACTATTGGCCAATAGATGTGACATCATAAAGTAATTAGACGAAATGGCAGATCAATCAAAGCAAAGTATTTTCCTTACAGTGTTCTACATAATTATTTTAAACTAACCAATGAAATTCACGTTGTCAGCGCCACCAATGATTGGTCTAAGTGAAACATTGCCCCACTACTTAAAATTAAGGTTAAGTATTTTTAAGATTGTCGTATTTTTCGAATTCTTTGCTTTTGTGACTCTATCGGCAGCCATGAATCAATGTCACCGTTGAAAGGTAATATTTTTTGCTATCGATAATTCTTCCAGAAACAGGAAGGGTTTACTCGTGAAGTACCAGAGGGAACAAAAACAAATAAGATTATAAGGCGTGGCATACTTTGGATTTCAATACGTGTTGGAAAGAGACTACCTCCAATTTTATTTATTATTACCAGAAACATGTTTGAATATTGTAATAAATTGATAAATATTTGTGATGAAGATACCGAAAAAGATCTTTGAGAGATATATGGTAAAATCTATTAAATAGGGTAATTTCTATATAATATAGTCACTTATTTAGCTGTGATTATTCATGCAGTAGATATCATATCACTGTAGTATCAAAATGATAACCCCTCGTTTTTTCCAATATATCTATCAAAATATTTTACATTGTCAGCAAGTTTATGTTTTGGTGTATTATTTTAAATAAAATACCAGTATAATATCTTTTTATATGTACTGTGGATCACAGTCCATCCAAGTTATCTTATACTCGTCACCTTTTCTGATACTAGTTGACTGTTGTGTTTGAAATAATTTCAATACAGTTAATGAACATCTCGCCTTCTAAACTGTAATTAACTGTTTACTAATATATAACCATACTCCATGTAGCAGATATAAATTAATACCAGTCTATATAATTCTTATTTCTATTCTTGATCAATAAGTTATTAGACTTTCTCTATGAATTTTGTACTCACAGAGGTGATATTTTTAACTTTTCGTCTTGTTTAGGATACATTATTCCACAACATTTCCAATATTAAGCAGGTAAATAGGTTCAGGAGGTAAATAAAAATGGTAAAATTTTGGAAATAACACATTTTTATTTAAAAAAGTATTGAATAAAACAAAATAATAAAAATATAATTAAGATATGTCAAACTCTTCTATTTTTATAAAAACATCATATTACGCATTATCATTACTTTTTATAAATAAAAATACACAAATATCAAATAATTGATTTAATGTTGAAACTATATATAAAGAGAGGGATAAACATTGAAAATTTTTTGAAATAACACATTTTATTTAAAAAATTATTGAATAAAATGAAATAATTAAAATATAATTTTTATATGCCTTTCTATTTTTATAAAAACACCATATTTAAATAAATGTACATACTTCAACAATTAATAAGGACTCCAAGAATCATATAAATAAACATTACCATAAAAAAGACCAAAATCGTTTAGATCAAACAGCCAATATAGTTAAAATGATTAATATATATAAATAATATAATTATAATTAATTATAATATAAATTTTAATATCATAGTACATTATGCATATTATTATGGATGAGCTTAAACTATAATTATACAGCCACAATAGTTTATACAGTGGGCTATTTTATATTAAATGTATCTCTTCGTTTTTTTATGTAGTGGTATTCCCTGGGGTCTAATCGACCTGATCAATAATTTCATATTCAAGTAATGTATGTATGTAATGTAATGTATTTTACTTACATTAGAGAGCATATTTGCCTTTTTACGTTTAGTTCTTGTTAACTTTATTGCTGTGTTTCCATTTTACGTCAACTTGTCAAAAATTCCTTTATTGCCACTTGCACTATCCAAGTCACTGTTCAAACATAAAGATATACTCTCCTTCTTTTTAGGTACACCTATGTTGATATCTTACATGTAAATGTTCGTATATATATGAGTAAATATGTATCATAAACTCAGAGTAATATTATGGAAAAACTGTATAATAAGAAAGAGGCACTGGTTTTTAACACTTTGTGAGTCAGTCATTCCAGTTTTGTTTTTTGTATTATTGGCATATGCGCGAAGCAAAATCGACTATCTTGGGCGCATTGATATTGGAGTAACTAATAATTACAAAGAACCCATAGATTATATACCCGTTGGATTAAATTTAGGCGAGACCCAAATCTATTATGCACCAAAGACCCCTTTTAACTGGGATATTATACACTCGGTTCAGGAAAAGTTCTCTATCATCAACAACAGTAAGTCACTGTAATAAGTGGAATCTCAATCATATAAATACTAATTGTTTGTTGCAGATGTAAAAGGTTTCTCTGATAAGGAATCACTCCTGGAATACTTTAAGGCCACCGGCAACAATGAAACTTTAGTTGCTGTTATATTTAATTCTAAAAATTCAACTAGAAAACTAGATTACACATTGAGTTATCACCAACAGGGACTAAATTGGGAAACTGAAAATCTTTACAATAATCCATACAGTTTTGAGCCTGGGACCGGTGAGAGATATCCTCACTATTCAAATATATACAATTAACATAATGTTTAAATCATAGGAACACCTTATCACTTCAGAGGCTATTTGCAATTACAATTAGCTATTGATATGTCTTATATAGAAAAAATAAGTAAAAAAGATACAGAAAATATTTTTATTCAGATACAAGAATTTCCATACCCTCCGCATAAAGCTGATAAAGGCTTGACTCCAATGTTTTACCATTTTCTGCCATTGGTTACCTTGATGAGTTTTATCTTTGTGTGTCCATCCATAATACAAAGAGTGGTAGCAGAAAAACATTCCGGTATTAAGGTACGCATAAAACATTGACAATTCAAATTAGGTTCACTAAAATTATTTAAACAGGAGCTGGTAAAAATGGTTGGCATGAGGTCGTGGATGTTGTGGTTGAGCTGGTTTATTTACAGTATTGCTCCCATGGTCGTTTCTGTTTTGATTATAACATTGTGCCTAAAAATTTCAACTTCAGATCTTCCTGTTATTCAACACACTTCAGGCACAATTATTTTTACTTTTTTAATGTTATATGTCCTGGCCGCTTGTATTTCAGCATTGTTCCTAAGTACATTGTTTAGTAAACGTAAGTACAGATAATGATACAATTTGTAAGATAACATATAATTTGTCTATGTGTGGTTTTAGCAACAATGGCAATGTTAGTTGGTTTGATCTATTGGATATTAAGTTACTTTGTTCCAATATATTCATTAGACCCAAATAACAATGGAATTTCCAAGTTGTATGACTTGCTTATGATGCTACTACCTAATACATCTCTCTATTTCGGATATTCAATTATTGCCCTATTTGAAGAAAGAGGTACGCTGTGTAAGCCGAATTCCTTTAGTCGTTTATTGGTAAATGTCGATTTTTGTTCTAGAAATTGGTGTCAACTGGAGAAATATCTTTACCCCACCTGATGATGCAACTGGTACCGTAACAATGGCAAATGTTTTTGCTATGTTATTGTTTGACTGCGTCATATACATGATATTGACATTTTACTTTGACGCAGTAAACCCTGGGAAATTTGGCATCAAACAGTCTTGGTTCTATCCCATTAGCTATCCAATAAATTATCTTATTAGGGTAAGTGTTTTCGAAATTATCTCATTAGCGAATGGCGACTAGATTTCGATGGCAAACCTACTGAAAAATGTGATGATAATTTGAAGATAAAGATGCAGATGTATTTGAGAGGATTTGGAGCGTTTTAACAGCGCATTTAAAATTACCTTATTTCTAACGTTAATTTTTCTTTCAAATCGATTTTTTTCTTGTAAAGTAAATAGGTAGAATTATCCTAAAGTGGTTTTTCAAAAGTAGTCACAAGTATTGACAAAATTTGACAGAAAAGAATTTCTTTGGATATAAAATGAATATTTTCATTTTCAAACGGAAATAACTTTTGGCTAATGTTAGAATCGGTTTGGTGAAGATGGTTGGGCAATTAAAATACTGGATTCAATTGAGTCGCTCTGTATTTATACTTTACAAGCAACTCGGTTAAAATCACAACAGAGATTGAATCAATATGACGGGATCTTCATCCGGCGCGAACCAATAAACATTAGTATTTACATATTAACCCAATAAACAGGTCAATTAAAAAGCCCCCGGCCTACCATAATAAATAACATTTTCGCCAAAATTTGTTTTTTTATTCAACATAATTCCCTTCAAGGGTGATACACTGATTATAACGATCCTCCAACTTTTCAATAGCATTTTTTGTAGTACTACACTCGACGAAAATGTCTTTCCAGCGAGCATTCTTTTGAGATCTAACTGGAAATAGTCGTTGGGGGGCAGATCTGGAGAATACGGTGAATGAGGAACCAATTCGAAGCCCGATTCATGGATTTTTGACACGGTGCATTGTCTTAGTAAAGCAGTACTTTCCTTTTCTTCAAATGCAGCCGTTTTTCGGCGATTTCGTACTTCAAACGGTCCAATACCGCTATGTAATAGTTCTGTTAATGCTTCTTACTTTTTCCAGGTAGTTAATGAAAATTATTCCATGCGCATTCCAAATTATCCCAAAATACAGACGCCATAACCTTGCCGACCGACCGTTGCGTTTTCCCACGCTTTGGAGCAGGTTCATCGTGTGAAGTCCACTCGGATTGGACTTCGGAGTGAAATGATGGAGCCATGTTTCATCCATTGTAACATATCGACCCAAAAACTCGGGTTTATTACGTTTGATCGTCTTCAAACACTGCTCCGAATCATCAACTCGTTGTTTTTGGTCAAAAGTGAGTTCGCGCGGTACCCACATTGCACGGAGCTTTCTCATACCCAAATATTCGTGAATGATATGATGTAAAGTTCAGTCGGTCATTCAAAATCATGTTGTGGATTCTGTCTTCGGTGCTTTTTTTTCATTTTACCACGTCTAAACTTGGTATGCTACCAATCCTTGATGGTTGACTTTCCTGGGGCAGTGTCCAGAAACTCGGCATTAAGCCAAGTTTTTGCTTCAACTGTATTTTTTCCTTCAAAAAAAATAATATTTTATCAACAAGCAAAATTCCTTTTTATCAATTTTTTCCACAATAACAAAAGTTGCTTCACTCAAAATACTATAATTTACAATGATCCAACAGCTGTCAAATTTATACACGCATCTTTTGAGGGTTAGGACTAACTATAATTTAATTCTAGTAGCGTCATCTATGTGTCAGGCCGAGGACTTTTCAATTGACCTGTTGTTTATGCGTCTAAGGTTAAGTAGACGAATGGCGCTTATTTACGGAACCTTTTGTGGATTATTACTGGAAAAGCAGAAATTATATTTTGTCTCTATCATAATATATATTTTCAGTTCTGCAAAAAGGACTCAAAAACTGAATGCCCCGAGAGCACTCACCTAGAGGTAATCGAAAAAGGAGAATTAAATATTGGAATCCAACTGGAAAATGTGTCGAAAGAGTTTAACAAGAAATTTGTCGTGCGCAATTTATCACTTGACATTTATAAAGACCAAATCACTGTTTTACTTGGTCATAATGGTGCTGGGAAATCAACAACGATAGGCATGATCACAGGTAATTCGAAATATTTAATTTAATATTGATAAAATACAATTTCGCGAAAGCATTTCTCTCAAGAGACTTGAAAGGGTCTTATGTGCAAATAATGCATCTTTTAATGTTCATTTTGAATGTCTTTCCCAAGCAAAATAGCGAGCGCTAAATATGTCAATCTTTGTTTCGACGCATTGGAGTGTATTTCTGTTTGTTAAATGCCAATGCTTTCTTTATTGTTTATTGTCTGAATATTTACCTTTATGTTAGTTAAATTTAAGGCATTTTGTATTAAAATTTTATATCTTCATTAACGCCTTTAGAATCTAACTAAAACTTTCTCGATCATAAAACTAAAATACTTGGAGGAATTATTTGAAAGTATTAAAATTGCTGAAGCTTTAGATTACATTCAGGGCAACATTTATTACTGTGGCAAAATTTTGCCTACTTGTTTGAGATATTTTATTGTTATATTTATGTTTATAACTAAACGAGGGCTCAGGAAGAAGATTTGAGAGAAAGGGAACCATATTGGCGTCACGCCAGTTACAAAATGAGTTGGTTGCCAGAAAGCAGCACAACATATAAGAATTAAATAATTTAATATCTTGCAATTAATGATTTAAAAACAAATTACATAAAACAGTAGTAACAGGAGTAGCAGTTAGTTAAAAGTTAAAAGGATCAGGACAGGGACAGTGATCAAACAAAGTCACCAAAAATATAGAGTTAGGCAGCTTCCTAAATGATAAAAGCAAAATGCTTACCATCTTTGAACGCTATCCAAATATATAAAAAAAAGTGTTATACGATATAATATAAATTTGTGCACATCAGGACTGTAGAAAGATTGTTTTCTTTAGCAGGTATTATTCACTCCCGACAAGATCATATTTGTCTGATAGTGCCTTTAAAAATCTAGTATTCGTGAAAGCATATTCCTCTTCCCGAGTGTATTGTACAACTTTTTTTTTCGTGTTTTATTTTCTAAATAAAAATAGTTAAAATACTGTATTTTGTATCTTAAATACACAATTTAAAAGTATTCCGGATTTCGTATTTTAAATACATGTGAGAAAGTATTTTGTAATGCATGGACAGTTCTAAACTGAAAACTAAACCCCGGAGACAACTTTTCGAATCTGATTTTCGATAAGGCTCTCGACACATCGTATGAACCTTATATAAATATGAATCGTAAAAATAAACATCCTATTTGGTACTTGTTAGCATAAAACCTTTGTTTCTGAAGTATGTTTTGTACTTATATACCGTTATATGTCGTTATTATATATTAGATACTATATGTCGTTATTATTTTAGGCTTGATAAGGAAAACTTGGGGTAAAATAAGCATCAACGGAAAAGAATCCAATTCCAGATCGGCCTTGTCCAATTCCATAGGTCTCTGTACACAACACAATTTATTTTTTCCTGACTTGACAGTTGAAGAACATCTGAAATTTTTTGCCAAGGTAAACATTGGTTATATTTCATTAAGTTATTTAGATTTGCGAATTAAAGAGCTTGGAAGGTATATATAATACATATAAAAACATTTTTTCAAATATAGTTGAAGGGTAAATTCGATGCAGATGAGATTACAAAACTATTAAAGAAATTATCTTTGGAAGATAAGGCCAATAGTATGCCTCACACATTATCCGGAGGTATGAAACGTAAACTTTGTCTTGGTATGGCCGTTGTTGGAAATTCCAAGGTGCGTTTTAAATCGAATTGATCTTAGAAATGGGTCGGTCATGTAATTTTTTATATTCAGATTTTAGTTTTGGATGAACCATCGTCTGGTATGGACCCTGAATCGCGCAGGGAGTTATGGGACTTGTTATTAAATTTGAGGAGAAATAGAACCATTCTGATCACCACTCATTTTTTGGATGAAGCCGACGCATTGGCCGACTGGATCGCCATCATGGAGGATGGACATTTGCGCTGCTTTGGAACGCCAATGGGATTGAAAAAGCAATACGGTGAGTCACAGACAACTTAAAGTTAAAACATTTTATTTAATCTAAGCCAGAGAAGTAAAAAAAATGTTACCAACAACGAATTGCTATTAAAACTCAAAGTTGGACAAGCTGGAAAAGGTTGTTAAATCTTTTTTGAAAGAATTTAAAAATAGAAAACAATATGGTGGTGGCTTTAAATACCAGAAATAGAAAATGGACATTTGAATCACAATTGGGAATGCTAATGGCAGGTATTTCTAGAATTACCAAAAATAGATATTTTTCTTTGATATACAAAAATCACGAAGAAATAGCAACAAAATAGAACATCTGGAAATAAAAATATTTTCAACAATATAACGCAACGGCTGAAAAGGAAAAAACCTAAAATGACTATGTCTACACAATATGCATACAACAATCAATAAAGGGATTTCGCTGACCAGTTAGAGCAAACTTTTAAACCAAACAAAAGTGATATTGAATATAAATTTGTTAGACTATGAAAATTTAATCATTCAATTAGCTACGCCAAAAGATTATGATGTATGATTGATGACAACTAAGAAAGATAATTATCAAATTCATCGACTTAATCGATACAGCATTTCAGCTAAACCATGTTTGAAAGATGACCAGAATCACCATGATGCCATAATTTGGAAAATTAACAAATGAAGTAAAATCCTATAGACCTATGTTACTGCTACCTGTAATAGGTAAGGCATTTGATAAATTCCTGTTGAAAATAATAACAGATATAAAACATCAGAATATTACATCAGACCCGTGACAATTTAAATAATTGGATCCAAACCTACCAACAAAATATTGTTAAAATATCACTTCTGTTCAAATCACCTCGGAGTGTAGACGTACCTTTCAGAACGTTCTGTTGTAAAAAAAAACATCTGAGTTACTGTTGGTGTTATAAAAGTGCCGGTCATAAAAAGTGGAAACCTAGTTTCAACCATTGTAGGGTGAGAACGTGATTTAAAACGTGAACACATTTATAAGCAAGGATCTACTTTCTATGAATTTTCATTCTTATTTTCGGAACGGTAAATCGAGCGAGTAAAATATGAGGCGCGTAAACTTAAAAATTAAATTAAACATTTAATAACTCATAAGTGATCTGTACGGTTAATTTCAATACACAATGACTAATCCACAACACTTCTACGTTGACTTATCAATTGAATCACCCGCTATTTGAAATAGCGATCAACTGCCAATAACTGAAACCCCTCAAATGCCAGAATGGAACATTGTTACAAATAAAAACGCTTGAGAGTTCCGGAAGAATAAGTCGTCCGAAAACAAACGAAAATCGGCTACTATTGGCTTTAAAAATCCATCTAAACATACAGTACAGTTTCAGTACGCTGACAGAGACAGAAGAAACAGTACAACAAAGAAAACCAATCAAAAGCAGGAAGAGGATATTTACAAGCCATCAGTGTAACCATTGAAGAAGTGCACGGTCCATTAACAATTACGACTATCTATTGTTCACATCAAACACAACAACACTGTTATATATAATAATACCACGGTTTCATTAACACGCTGGGTAATAGCTTCATTGCTGGAGGAGCCTACAATACAAAACAGGTAATGTGGGGCACATAATTTACAGCATATCTCTACTGGTGAGTCAACCTATTGGCCGTCAGATAGAAATAAAATTCCCAATACCATAGACTTTTATCTATCATCTGATCACTCACCAGTTATAACAGTCAACTCAAATATTCTCAACAAAACAAAACCACCTTTACATAATACCAAAAATAACTGGCCATTATTTAGAGAAATTAGACAGTTTAATATCACCAAATTTACCTTCTAAAAACAGAAAGACATACAGAAATAGCAGCATCTATTGCATACAGCTGACCTACCGACCTCAAGAAACACTACTGTTGCAACATATAGATAGATCTAGCCGATAGTACTCCGAGATAGAACTAAATATATGGAGCTCGTCTGTATATTAAAAAATAATACAAGGACAAAACCTAAGGAAGTGGTATTTTACCCCAAAACCGCTGGCGACTACAGACTGGCAACCAAGATAGAGAAGACCAAGAAGAACAACCAAGATAGAGAAGACCAAGAAGAAGAACAACCAAATTACTGGAGAGGAAGTATCCTTTCCACTCCTTCAGATCCTTACAGGTGATGCCACTCAAGGTCATCGACAGCGAACCACTAGAATCGAATACAGAAGACCAAATAAGAGAAGCACTCCAGGAAAATGAATTCCATCTATCTTTCGTAAAGAGATGGCGGACAAAAGCCGGGATCGCCATCCCATTCACCCAGGTCATAGTGCCCAGAGGCGAGCACCACATATTCAAAATTGAATGCCTGCTGGACCAGAAAGTAACTGTTGAATCCCAAAGAAGCACCGGGCAGCCGGCACAATGTTTCAACATGGACACAGATTCAAAAGAATCAAATATTCTTTTAATTTAAAAAAAAAACATCAGTGTTAATGTATAAACATTATTAGATTAGAAACTAAGTTAGGATGGATGGTTCCTTCCAGACAGATGAATAACGACTAGTAAATTAGTGATTACAAAAACATAACCTAAAGTCAATATTGGGTTTTCAATTGCAAAAAGAACCTGATCAATGCTCATTAAATTTGAGTTTCTTAACTGTAAATTGAATGCTAAAATAGAAATTTTCATTCATCCACGAATATATTACGATTACTATGTATATTACGCTAATACAGTATTTTTATCATGCTCAGATATCGGTTACTATTTGAAATTACTTATTAACGAGAAAGCGGATGTGATGAAAGCCGTGGAAGAATTGAAGAACGAAATTCGAATAAACGTATCCAAAAACCTATATGACAATATTACATTCTGTAGACCAGATGGAAACGAAATTGTGCTCATGTTGCCCACGAAAAATAATTACACCAAGTTGTTTGAATGTTTGGAACGCGGTAAGGAAGACTTGAAAATCGATTGCATGTCCTTTACATCGACCACACTCGAGGATGTTTTCTTAGGGTAAGTATTATAGTATTATAATTATTATGCCTATTTCTTTCACGGGGTTCAAATTCGTTATCTGAGCTTAGGGAATGACAGCCCTGGGACATGAGTGTTGTCTTCAGCTAGGTTGTTATGCGACTTGATTAATGAAAGGTTTTTCCGTCAATGGAAACAAGAGAATCTTCCCCCTTCGTCTTTTTATACTACTCCCGTATCCAATTGATCCCGTCCACGCGCTGCTTCCAAATCTAATAACCCCTCTTTCCAAATCTCCACTGCCCTCTAGCCTACATATCTTGACTTCTCATAATACAACTACCTCACAACCTCTCTCATCTCATCCTACGGCTCGTCCTTCCCAATCTTCAATTCTAAAAATACTCAAAAATGCAAAATCTCCAGACAAGAAAAACAAAACCAATAAACTTCTGGTTATTGTTGTTTAGATGACGATTCAACTGAAATATGTGAGACTACGCAAAACAAATAATGCGTCCAAATCAATTAATTATCCAGTGGAATCTCGAATAGTATCAAAAAATATATAGAAAAGACAGAGTTAATGCTGATGTTGCAGCAGAAGCAAATATGTATTCGGAATTCTTCTACTCCAGACAAACTTGAAAGTTATAGCATCTTATTTTCAGTTTCTAATTATACTTTGCATTTACACCTTCCTATTGTCTTAATCCCAATTACCTTAATGGCCTAATGACTCAGTTACTTGTGTGTCTCACTGGTAGCGATTTCAAAGTCCATCACCAGAATTGGGCTCTACTAATTTCAATTCTAGAGGCACTTCATATTTAACTTTTTAGGTAATCCACAATTGAGTATCTGAAATTCTGGCTCCCCTACACACATATCATTTTCCTCAGGTCCCCAATCCTCCATTGATTTGACCCTCCTCACCTTCTCTGCTTATGGACCCGTAGACTTATGGGCCTGTGCAGATGATTTATATGGAAGTAATCATTCCAGGATAATAATTCAAGACTCATGTTCAGGATGGATGTATATATATTATATATTATACATTATATATTATATTTATATTTATTATAATTCTTGTATTTATTTCGCAATATAACCGTTTTCATAACATCTGCCTTTTTATAGCTTTATGACGGTATTTTGGATCTCTCTGTCAGGTCAGTGTTTCACGTTTTTTGCCACTGCCTGGTATCTAGCTTAGTTGGAAAAGACGACATCT
Source organism: Rhynchophorus ferrugineus (assembly GCF_030347505.1). NCBI lineage: Eukaryota > Metazoa > Arthropoda > Insecta > Coleoptera > Curculionidae > Rhynchophorus > Rhynchophorus ferrugineus. The sequence goes on along the minus strand of NW_027472587.1, from coordinate 37,918,728 downwards.
TCCGGTTTTTCTAGTAGTACTCAAGATATGTCTAAATTTCGATTTTTCGGAGCTGACTTGCCCCAATACGAATTCTCATTCCTCGCCCGTCCCAGATTCCATCCTTATCGTCGCCGTTTGCCTCTCATTTCATAGTAAACGAGAGAATGTAAAGAAGCAATCAAGCGTATAAAAAGCGTAATCAAAGGGCTCTAAACAATTTTAGGGTAAATTCTACGCAGGTGAATTCAATAGCCTGTAAACACACAAGAGCCATTGGCAGAAAAACAATGAAAGAAGCCAAACATACTTCATGGTAGAAGGCAATCTCCCATGATACTACTACCGACACATTTTGGAAGGGCGACAAGCGACTTAACAGTATTCCCGCATCACGTTTCTAGGAAGTTGCATCGGAGTGGATGGCTGATGAATATCGAATGAATTTCCTCCTCACTGTTTCCCCACTTCTTTAATATAACAAAGGCTTATCTATCATCTTAATATAGGATTTTATCAGAGCACCAATGGCTTTAATGAGACCGAACAATTACTTATCAATAAACTATCCAGTTTACTTGAATTAAAGAAGTTACTCTCCAAATACTGCTCAGCAGCTCTCTGGGCCTGGCCGGATAGTATATCCACTCCCCTCTTAAAAAGTCTTAAAGATTTATATGTGTGGGTTAAAGAGACCTTTGCTTCTAGGTGGAGAAATCTCACAATAGCCTTTTCAATTATGGATCAATTTCTATCTATAATCACCATTACGGACCATGTGTCTAAAATTCTGGAACGGATGATTAACGAAAAGCTGAAGCTTCTGCGCATCTGCTGTTAATCATCATCTGCATTGAATTAAAACTCTCATCTCCGAAGGATTTAGCAACGGAAAACGTACAATCGTGACCTTTTTGTATACCTTACTTTAATCCTTATTTGGAGGTAGTTAATAAACACACAACCTCATTGTTAGGACATCCGAGGCAATATACTTTTCTATATTTCTTACACTATCAAACAATGATTATGAATACACTTACACTTTTCATCTGTTTATCCCCTTAATAACAGAGTTCACCAGGGCTCTGACCTTAGTCCCATATAAAATGGCAATTAACACTATCTTTAATATTCCTAATGCAAATACTGATTTAAGGCAGACATCATGACATTTTCTTCTTCTTCAGACCCCAGGAAGGCTTTCAGCTGGATGGAAATTATCAATAGTTCGTTTTTGTACTGAAGTACTTCCTTAACTCGGAATAATCAATGTATTCCTGTACAGAGCGCAAAATTTCTTGGCGTTATTTCTGACCAATCGCTTATTTGAAAGGAGCACATTTAAGACCTGAAACAGAGAGAACTTTCATTATAACTTTTATATGTTACGCTTTTCATCTTATTTTATATATTGATTGGTTACTCTTATTTATTCAATTTCTGATTTTATAGTATATTTATTTTATACATATTTATTTATTATGTTTTTGTTAACTAAGAATATTTTAAAATATATATCAAAATGCTTATTAAATACGTTATAATTAAATACGCTCAAAAAATATGCACAATATCCAAATTTCGATTGCTCGAATTGATTTGCTTTTGTCACTTGAAAAGATGAGAGAGAAAAAGATTATATTCAATTTGTGTTACTGTTTATATATTTTTTTCAGCTTGAAACCGAAGAATACAGATAACGATCAAAACGACATAGATAGTTTAAAATTGGATATTAAAAAAGAACAGCATTATACTTATACCTGTAAGTATCTATTATTTTATACATTAATGCATGCACATTACTTGGATTATATAATGTATAAGGTTAATGTAATTTTTTAGTTATTAATCCTGCGATAGCTCTATTTTCCAAACGCTTTAAATTTACTTACAACAAACTTCTGGAATATATAATACCCGTAAGTTTTATCACTTATTTTTCTATTATTGTTTTATCTAAGATTATTCGGTAGAGTATTTCTAGTTGAATCTATCAATGTGCAAAGATACATATTAGATTTCTTTTAATTCATTACGCAGTTAAGTTGAATTACCAGCAGAAGTTGTTATTTTATTGTGACAATTCATATATGTCTACCTATACTTAAAAATGCAACATACAAAAATATTTAGACTGCAGTTTAGTTTTAAAAAAGCAGATGAATATATCTTAGTTTCAGTTGTCGTTCGACCTTCGTAGAGTAAAGACGTGTTTGGAGCGACGGTCAGTGTAATAAATTTGAAAGTGTACTACCTGTGCCACAAATGCGATTTTAAAAAATAAGTAAAAACCGTGACGACAATAACAGTGTTAAAACTGCGCGTTAAATGTTTAGTGAAAATGTGTTTAAAACGATGGTCACTGCAATAAAGTAACAAAGGTAAAATTTTGGGGGCTGTTAAGGGTCGGAGGTGCATCATCTGTACCACAAATGCGGCGTTATAACGGTTCTGAAACAAATACCGGTACTGAAATTTTTGTAAAAACGTGAATTAAACTATTCATTAAATAAAAATGATTAATAGAGAGAACCAGAGACTAAATGAGATGGAAACACAATCCTCAACGTCAGGTGAAGCTTATCTGGCACAACAGAATCAAATCTTTTGTCAAGAAAACCATAAGAGAACGCAAAATGAGCAAGCTCTCTATAATGCGTATATTAACGAAAAAACAGCCCGACGGAATCTGGAAATTGCACTAACAAATATGCAAAAACAATTAGATGCACTACAACTCCTAATAAAAAACCAAAACACATACAATCCAACTAGCATTCCCGTAGTGAACCAGTGCACTGAAAACAAATTGCCTGTAAACTATGAAACAGACGAGGAAGAATTGCAAAAAGAAGTAGGCTGGATAACAGTTAAAAGAAATAAGAAACGAAAAGCAAACTACACACCTGAAGCTTCACCACAACAACCAAAAACCATTAAAGCACAAGAATTGAATAAAGAAATAAAAGTGCCGAGACCACCTCCAATTATAGTAAGTAATGTCACAGACTTTGACTTGCTATATGAAACAATGAAAACAAATAATATACTATTTAGAGCAACAACATTAAACAATGGACAAATCAAATTAAACGCCGAATGTCGTAAAACTTTTACGAAAATTGCTGAGTGCTTGGAATTCCTAAAATTACAATGGCACTCGTATGAAGATAAGCAAACCAGAGACATTAAAGTAATGGCAAGAGGGCTTCCACCGACAGCTAAAACTACTAAAATAGTGGAAGAGTTAATAAAAAATGGACTTAAATGTACTGACGTCACAAATATCCTGAAAAAAGAACGAAATAAAAATAACAATGGAGAAATAGTTGTCCAGAAGAAGCCTTTACCACTGTTTATGTTATCATTCCAACATAACACGGACATAAAAGCAATTTATGAAATTAAACAAATTCTAGGAGTCGAAGTAAAAATAGAACCTCTTAGAAAGGCAAATCTTGTGCCACAGTGCAAGAGATGCCAATTACATGGACACACACAAAAATTCTGTAAAAGGGAACCAAGGTGTGTAAAATGCTCAGGAAAACACATCACGGGAGAATGCAAAAAACCCAAAGGAACAAAAGCGAAATGTGCGAATTGCAATGAAGCGCATCCAGCAAGCTACAGAGGATGCGTAGTTGCGAAAACATTCCAAGAGAGAAGAAATAAAATCAGTCAGGCTAAAGAGCAAAAAACAGTGACTCAAAATAAACAACCAAAAATGTACAACGAAATCAACGATGAAATGACCTATGCTCAAAGCATAAACCAAACCGCTCAAAAAGAAACAAAAAAAGAAGACGTTACAACCAACGAACTGCTATTGAAACTTATAGCAAAGCTGGACAACCAGGAAAAGATTATTGAATCGTTTTCTGAAAGATTACTTAAACTCGAAAACAATAGGGCGGTGGCCTCAAGAACTAAAAATGGCAAGTAAAGACATCCGCATCGCAATTTGGAATGCTAATGGGATTCAGAAACATCACGCTGACCTACAAGTATTCCTAGAATTGCAAAAAATAGATATTTGCTTAATATCTGAAACCCATTTGACAAAGGAATCCTTTATTAAATTTAGAGGATATTACTTTTACCACACCATTCATCCAGCTAACACAGCAAGAGGAGGAAGTGCAATAATAATAAAAAATAATATATGCCATCATCAAGAACCCGGACTCAGTTTAGCAGAAAATCAGGTAACGGCAGTAACTGTTATATCTAGCAAATACAGGGTTACATTAGCTTCCATATATAGCCCTCCAAGATACAACCAAAAAAAAGAAAATTACTTGAATGTTCTAAACAACCTAGGAGAAAAATTTATAATCGGTGGTGATTTCAATGCTAAAAATACAAGATGGGGATCTAGAATGACGACAACTAAAGGTAATGAATTACATAAAGCAGCTGCTGAGCTAGGGTGCAGTTACATGTCGACAGGAAAACCAACTTATTGGCCTACCGATCCAGAGAAAACTCCAGACCTGTTAGACTTCTTTATAGCTAGAAACATAACCACTAACTACATGGAAGTTGAAGAAAATTTTGACTTAAGTTCAGATCACACACCTGTGATTTTGACGCTGAGTGAAAACATTATAAGAAAACAACAAAATCCAACATTAACCAACAAGAGGACAGACTGGGAAGGATTTGTTGAAGAAATAAACAATCGAATTCAACTAAATGTTCCCCTTAAGACAGAAGACCAATTAAATTATGAAACCGAAAAATTCGTTGCAGACATCCAACAGGCTGCTTGGAATAACACTCCAGAAATTAAAACTTCAACCAAAGGAATAAATTACCCGAAAGAAATCAAGGAAATGGTAGCTGAAAAACGAAAACTACGGAAAAAATGGCAGCAAAATAGAACACCTGAAAATAAGAATATCTTAAACAACATAACACAAAGGTTGAAGAGGGAAATTTTGGAAATTAAAAACAATTCCATAAATAACTATCTACGAAATTTAACAGATGACAAGAACACAGACTACTCGCTCTGGAAAGCCACTAAATACCTAAAACGATCCTGTCTACATAGTCCTCCGATAAGAAACATGCATGGAAGTTGGGCACGCAGCAACCTGGAGAAAGCAGAAGCATTCGCTGACCATTTAGAGAAAACTTTCAAACCAAACGAAAGTGAAATTGAACATACTTTACCGGACATAGACGGCGAAAATTCGACAATTCAATTAACAACTCCGAAAGAAGTCACCAACGTTATAAAAACTAACATCAAGCCAAATAAATCACCAGGCTATGATTTAATAACAGGGCAATTGCTGCACAATCTGCCAAGAAAGGGTATTATAAAGCTCACTAACTTAATCAATGCAGCATTTCGACTGAAATATGTCCCAGACGTTTGGAAAATGGCTGAAATAATAATGGTTCCAAAACCTGGAAAATCACCAAATGATATAAAAGCTTATCGACCTATCTCACTGTTACCGATGATAGCTAAGGTATTTGAAAAGCTCCTCTTGAAAAGATTAAAACCAATTATAGAGAGAAAAAACCTAATACCAACACACCAGTTTGGATTTATTACCAAACATTCAACGATTGATCAAGTGCATAGAATAACAGATGTTATTGAAAAAGCCTATGAAGATAATAAAGTATGCTCAGCTGTATTCTTAGATGTAGCACAAGCTTTCGACAAGGTATGGCACAAAGGCCTCGTCCATAAGCTACAGAAAATATTACCGAAGCAACACACCGAACTATTAAAATCTTACATCACAGCCAGAATGTTTAGAGTGAAACAAGAGGAAGCTTACTCTACAATAAAAGAAGCTAAAGCAGGTGTACCACAAGGAAGTGTACTGGGGCCAATTCTGTACCTACTTTATACATGTGATATACCACAAATCGAAAACATTACAATGGCTACATTTGCTGATGATACTGCTATTCTTGCTGTCGGAAACAATAGCGAAGAAGCAACCCGAAAACTACAACAGGCTACTGACGCTATAAATAAATGGACCCAAATCTGGAAAATACAAATTAACCAAAACAAATCTGTGCATGTTCAATTCACCTATAAACAGGCCGCGCTTACACCATTGACCATAAACCACACTGTCATACCATACAGCAATAATGCTAAGTATCTCGGAATGACACTTGATGCAAAACTACGGTGGAAGGAACATGTCAAAAAGAAAAGAAAAGAACTTGAGTTAAAATATAGAAAAATGTATTGGCTAATTGGAAGAAAATCTCAATTAACTATACATAATAAATTACTTCTATATAAACAAATATTAAAACCTATATGGACATACGGAATACAATTATGGGGATGTTCCGCAAAAAGCAACATAAATCTAATACAAGTTTTCCAGAACAAAGTCCTAAGAAGCATCGTAGGTGCACCCAGATATTACCGGACCATTTATTTACATCGAGATCTTCAGATACCGACTGTCAATCAAGAAATTAAAAGAATTGCAAAGAGACATGAGGAGAGACTTCACTCTCATGTTAATTTCGAAGTATTACAACTCTTGGACAACACCAAAACCGGACGCAGACTCAAAAGGACCAAACCATTTGAACTTGTGTAGTGTGTTGTAGTGTAGTGCAGTGAGGTGCATTAGAAAAAACTCAAAGTGTTAAAACAATTATTATTATGTTAGAGACTATGTAGGACTGATGAGTCCTATTAGATATATACCTAGATTTAAGCTATTATAAGGACAAATTGTAGGTTAGTCGGCAACGACTAGTAACAATGTATATAATTATAAAAAAAAAAAAAAAAATAAAAAATATCTTAGTTTAAATTATTTTCTTGTCAGCTTAGTAAATAATTTTTTTCAGGCAATCCTCGCATTTGCAATGCTCCTTTTGTGCGTACTGCTAAGTGGCATGTCATTTGACAGTTTTGTGAAGAAAATGTACCCATTAAAAATCGACTTGGACTCTTATGGCAAAACAACCGTTTATTTCAACCATACTCTGGAGCCCGGTGTTATAACATTAGCAAATTTGTATGATAAACTGGTTCAGAGCCGAGGAAGCTTCTCATTTAATTCTGAGGATGTTTCTGATGGTAGTCGATTAATTCATTAAACTAACTAACCTAACTCAGCTAACTCGATACACTTTTTTTGTAGATATAGTACGTCAAGGCCTCCAAAATATTCAGTATTATCGGCGTCATATGGTAGCATCTGCGGAATTTGTCCAAAGTGGAAATGAATTACAAATCACCGGCCTATACAATGCTCTGGCTAAACACTCAGCGCCGATTTCTTTGAACCTTATTACTAACACGTTGTCCAAATCATTACTGGGGGAGGATTATTCCATTACGCTTTCTAATCTTCCCCTGAAAGATGACAATAATTACGTTAAAACGTTTTCAGACATACAAATTGGTGTGTTATGGTTGCTGATAATACCAATAGGATTGATGTTCTTTGTAGGAACTTTCATTTACTTTCCATACTTCGAACTCTCCAGTAACTTTTTACAGTTACAATTTATGTGTGGAATATCGTCCCGATTTTATTGGGTATGCCTATTTATTTCTGATTATATGTTATATATTTTATTTGTCGTTATCATAACGTGCATCAGCATGCTTTGGGACCCTTTTTATGGACCAAAGGAATTTGGTATGTAATTTATCTATCTACCTTGTCAGTATAATTATTGTTATTACATTTTAGGTTTTCTGTGTGCAATTTTGTGCCTTTATGGGTTCAGTAGTATCCCGTACGCGTACCTGTTTAGCAGAAACAAATCACTCGCGAGCTCCTATTCGGCCTTCATAATCTCTGGAATTATATGCGGAATTATCCCTTGTTTAATAGTTAAAGGCATGCAGGAATCACAAAACAACAGCTACATGTCCTGGGGAAATTATTTAATGTATTTATTTTATATCATTAATCCGCCCTTTATTTTTACATATTTGGGCGTGAATTTCTCAAATAAGGTCATGGAAAAATATCAGTACCTTAATATGAAATTTGGAGAGAAAATTGCTTATTGTAACACTAACAAAAATCATCCATGCTGTGCAAAAGATCAGTCATGTTCGGGGATATATTATGATTTACTAGATTCCCAAACATGCTTATTGGTAGTACTTGGTGCATTTATTTTCCTTCTAATTAGTATAATACTTGAGAGCAATATGGTAAAAATATGGCATAATTATTGTAGAAAGCAATTTAAACATAGAAATAAAACAAACACTCACATGGAACGCAGAACATCAAGCACGAACCAACCTTTATTGAATGTCAAATGTTTGGAAAAATACTTTTCCAACAATTTAGCGTCCCATGTAAATTTCGCATTGGATAAAGGGCAATGTATGGGACTGTTAGGTGTCAATGGCGCAGGAAAATCAACAACTTTTCGCATGTTAACCGGGGAAGAAATTAAGGACGGCGGAACAATTTCTATGAGGCATGTTAACAGTAATCAGAAAATCGACATATTAGACGAGAAAAAAGTAAGTTCCTAATTATTTATGCCCTATTTGTTATTGGAATATGGGACAGTGCAGCTTAACAGACAAGGTGTCTCAAAAAATAATTTATATTTGGTGATGGGCTTTTAGTTTCGCATGCCTATAATACAATGAATTCAATATATTGAATTAAAAATTCTCTTCACATTAGAATTGCTACAAAAGCATTTTGGCGATTTGTGAATATTAATAACGGTAGATAGGTATAACAACAAATAAAGTATAAACAATTATAAACAATCAAGAACTATTAGCGCTCTTAACAGTAGCAGGGTAAAAAAATGATTGCCGTAGTTCATTGGATTCTACTTCTCACATCATTACTGTCTTGTGTGGTAAATGCCGATTATATGGCGATAAAAATTAATCATTTTGGAGTACACGATCATACATGAAATGTAACTCCGATTTATTTAACTCCCAAGCGGACAGGGTTTGCAGAATAACAATTGCTCTACCTCTCGATCACTTGCAAATATCGACATCTCAAAATCAGGCTGAATATATTGTTTACAACTTGCTGCATTTGTGAATCATTTAATAAGTACAGGGTTAAAATAATACACAAATATAAACTTTATTTTGAGACATCTTGTTAATATTAACTGAAATATACATAAGAAAACATTTGATTATATATTTTAGTATCTGCCTTTTATCGGCTATTGCCCTCAAAACGACAGCCTGAATATATTTTTAACAGGGCGACAAATTCTCGATACGATGGCGCAGCTAAGAGGACTAAAAAATACCAAGGAAATTGTGAATAACGTTTTGGATGTTTTCGGTACCGTTGCAACATTTAATTAGTTCATTGCAGCATCCATTAATACGACTATCGCCCTTAGAACTCACAGATATCGCCGACCTACCGTGTCAACGTTATAGTGGTGGTAATAAAAGAAAACTTAGTTTTGCAGTATCTATACTGGGTTTACCAAGTATTATACTACTCGATGAGCCAACGAACGGAGTGGACGCACACACCAGGCGTAAGTTTTGGAGATTAATCAAGAAGTTGAAGGAGGAAAAACAGATAGCTTTCCTTCTGACCTCCCATAGCATGCCGGAATGTGAAGCTGTCTGCAATAAGTATGAAAATGTTTTCTATATTAATGTATCGCTTACTTGTGTTAACGTGTTAAATATAATTTATTTTCAGTATAAAAATAATGAAATCTGGGAAAATCGAAAAGGACGGTACAATTGTCCAACTGAAAAATGAACATGGTGTCACGGTAAAGTTCAAGTTAAATACTAAACATTCTTTAGAGTCTTCAGACGAAGTAGATAGTAATTCAAAAAATATTACTATTGATAACATGGAGAGCTTGAAGAAATATCTTTCGGATAACTATGAGGGCACTGTAAAAGATGAACATCCGGTAATTTGAATATTATTCTTTATGTTGATGTTATGGGCCTGGTTTAGTTATTATTATAGCACCAACTAAAGCACTGTAATTAACATAAAGGATAGGGGCCTTCATAATTTCATTCTTTTTTAAATAATGTGCCAAACCTTTTGGTCCTCTTCTGGCATAATCATAATGCAAAGGAAAACGTTTCATTCTACTATAGAGAAAAGACTCGATCTTTTCTTAGAGCTTCTGAATCCGTATCGTTCTCCATGTCCTGTATATAATTTAAACTCGAATGTTTATAATCATTATCCCCGTTATTCATTAAATTTAAATCTTGCTCTGTATTATTTTGATTACTTTTCTCATTTTCGCTAGTTTCATTATTATTTCTGCCCTATTTTTTTAATTCCAAATTATTGAATCCTAAATCATTCTTACCAACATCACTTTCATCTGAGTCCTTTTGTTCATTTAATGTTTTTCAATTTTTTTTCCCGAAATTTGGAGAAAATTACGTCGTATTTTCACTGTTCAAATGTTTATTATTTTATCGTCTTTTGAGTAAGTAAACGTTTTGCGGACTGTTGCCTTAAAACGTTTTATAGTATGACGTCACGGAATAAATACTGATAGGGATATGCGACATATTAGGAAAAATCGAAGTTAATTTTTCCCCAGCCTTATATTTTGCAAGCAAACTTATTCATTCTATAAAGCATGCTTGGACAAACTTTCATATTAATTTTTTTTTGCTTTTACAGCTTTCATTGTAGCAAGTTGTAAAAGCTGATCCTCTTTCATAGTGTTGTAATTTTGACACACTGCAGATGCTTTTTACAAATAATTCCGCAAATGGAAATAATAACTGTTTTGGGTCTTATCCTGAAAATGAATATGTGTATCATCTTCCGACTATACCAGTGCCCTGTTAAGGAATTTAGTATATTTCTTTAACACATTTTCCATCTGTTTAGGGCTACCTGCATTATTATATCAAGAAATGTAATAAAAGATGGTCTGAACTGTTTCGGGAGTTCCATCGATTGCAGGAATCAAGTAATCAATATATCGAGGATTACTTACTTACAGATGCCTCGTTGGAAGACGTTTTTATTGACGTTGCAAAAAAATTATAGCTGCTTTGATGAGTCTGGCTGGGGAGGCAAGCGTCATAATTTACCACAATGGCATATATGCATTTTCAAGGCAAAAGTGCATAGAGTAACCTTCCTTCATTTCTGAAAATACATTTTTTTTGGTTAGCCTCGAGAAACAGTGCTTTAAACCTAATAATCACCAACAAGGCAAGAACAAGAGTAGTGAAGGCCTTCCAACAGTTATGCACAAGCTAATAAAGCAACTGTCAGAAAGCAGAAGACACAGATTTGTTTACTCTAAATTCGTTTGGCTCTGCAAAACCGTCAACAAAGTATATTATTTTAGTGTTATGCGTCATTTTGGAAAAACCATTTGTCTCAAGATGTCGGAATTACGGGTTCCACATTTAAGTCATGTCCTTCGACCACCTTTTGGCTATTTTTCAAATCTATTCAATGGATTCATGTATGGCAGTAGGCTATACCCGAAGTTGAATACAACAGTTGATCCGAAAATCAGAAAAAAAGCTTTGACTAAAACATTGCTCAAAAATCGAGTGGTAGCGACGGTTAAGTCAAACCATCCAACCATCAAGCTATGATAGATAAACTTTGGCTAGTTTTCGAGAGAGAGGGGGAGGCATTGGCAACAACCTAGGTGATATTGGTCAAGACGAGGGTGGTCAATCTTTAGATCGAGGATAATGGTCAGTCTATAATTCCGACATCTTGAACGACGCCATGACATTAAAAATACCATATTTCTGTGAAATGTTTACCTTTATTTGTTTTCCGATTGCAGTAGTTTCAATGCAAGCATGAAATATATACACATAGATCTATATTCATATACATAGATATACAGTACCACGCTAAAGTCAAGCTAAAACTGCTTTCATAGCTGAATTATTTGTAAATTTACTAGAGCCTTAAAATTTATTCTGTTCAGAGTTTCCTATCCTACTATATAAAACAAAAGAAGAAGTGGTCGGATTTGCTTCGAGAGTTGGATCGATTACAATCAGTAAGTAGTTGTATAGAGGATTATAGCTTGACGGATGCCACCCTTGAGGATGTGTTCCTAGATGTTGCCAAGAATTAGTCATTGCAGTCATTAATAAAATATACGATATATAGATAATATATAATAAATGTATCTATATTATTATTTAGTTATTATATTATTAATTTGCTTTTTATATTTTAACTTTAATTTTTTATATTTTATATTACTTAACAATAAATGAAAGCAACAAAATTCAATTAATACTACTGCACTTTTACTACTAGTAATGACTTTTGTCTATTTCGTGTACGTTGCGTCGTTGGGTATAAAAAATCGTTATTTGTTAGTCAGATGATGCATGTTGGCAATATTTCTGTCTTCCGAAGTTTCTAAGGTAGTTCGGATGACCTTGACAAAATTTGATTGAATCGTAATTAGTTCATACGACCGGGTTATATATTATTTCCATTCGAAAAAATCTTGATATTAAAAATCTAGGGTTTTGAAGAAGAGTATCGAACTTTTGTTTTGGGATTTCCACAAAATTCCAACACACAAACCAACCAACGCTCCGATTCTCAAAAATGTTTTGGTTAAAAATACGACTGGATCGGAAAAAGTTCAATATGAAAACCCACGGTTTTTGAAGGAGTGTGTAGAGCTTTTGTTTTGAGCTTAAATCAGGAGGGGGGACACTCGGTCATCAAGTGAATTCTGCGTGGAAAAGTAGGGTTGTTCAGTTTGAATAAGAATAAGATGTATCGGTATTTTTACTCCTCTGCAGAAAAAGTAAACTTCCTATCGCCCAGAAAGTGACTCTGTATAAAATGCTGGTTCGATCGGTCTGCCTTTATGGAGCACGGGTGTGGTAAAAGTACGTCTCCCAGAGACAAGTTGCACTACTTCCAAGTTAGGGGTGTTGGCCACCAAAAGTATTAAAATAACTAAACCTTTTAAATTAAATACCAATTAAACAGTTTATATAGTTTTTATGTTTAAGAAATATATTTGATTTAGTTGAAAAAATATTGACATATCGGCTTATCGATATTTTTTCGACAGTGCGACTCCAAAAAAAATCCGCGCGTTACTCAATGTCTCCTGGTTCGTGAGAAACGCGAATACCCACCTCGAATCAGGCATCCTGTTCGTGAGAAGGGTCGCGAACGTGCTCAGTGTGAGGTTCGCCCTTGGAACCTTAAATCATGAAAACCAACTAATAAAAGCCTTACCCATTCACCGCTTCCAGAAGATAATTAAAAATACGGCAATCCCGGGACCTCTGTCTCCCGCAAATTCAAGCATCCTGAGCCCGAAGCGAAATCAGCAAAAGATCAATTGGTTCTAGTTGCTCAATCTAGTTTATTAAAAAAAACGATATTTTTACAGATAACGGAAGATTGGATCAAAAAGCACGTTTGTTTATTGGCTTTGTTTATACTAGTTTCGGTATTGCTGTTGTCTACCTAGTGGAGAGCTTGGTGGGCGATGCAATTAAGCAACATTCGAAATATTAGGGATCTCCAATTGTGTTTCTGATAAATCAGTCGACGCAGACGCCATAAATTCTTGTTCAGCCGGTGCGGCATATACAGTTCGATGGCCTTTAGTCTCTTGACCTTCCATAAATCTTGATCAAGATCAAGAGAACCTGAAGGTGGACTTTGAAGGGCAGTATTATCAAAACATTTTTTTATAACATCTTTATTAGATACGCTTAGTACAATCTTTGTTATAAATTAATTTATTACTACATTTCACTTGTACTTGAATTTATTCACAAGCAAGACGAGTGCAAGAAAATACATCAATATGTATTTCTCAATTATAATAACTTAAGCCATAGTTTACACTAAAGGTATACACTTTATATAAGTTGGTATGGTTTGGTTCGCTTCAGTATTCTAACATCCTGCGCGCTGTCCAGCAGTTGTATTGCTTCCACATTAGTATGATTTGATTTCCAGGTCATCGTTCAGTTCTTCGTTGGTTACGTAGCGATAAGCATTGGTAATCAATCGAAGAACCTGATTTTGACAGCGTTGGATTACTAGTTGATTTGAATTTTTAGTACAACCCCATAGGTTCAAATTGGCTTTATAATTGTCTTATAAATCAACCTCTTTGATTTTAGATCAAGTTAAGAGTATCTTCCGACTAACCAGTATAGTTGCTTTATTGTGGTTCTAATGTGTTTTGCTTTTTGTCTAACATGATGTTTTATCAAAAGATGGACAAAACATATCCGTAACTAAGTTACTTGGTATTGATATACATACCAGGATACTGTACCATCCCTTTGTCAGCTTCAATTACATACTAATTTTTAGTGGAATTGAATATATAATACTATGTATTTATACATTTTTTTATATATATTTGTGATATATTTTATTCTGGAAGGTAAAAAGTACTTGATACAGTTTGTTTTACTTAGATCGGCTAAGTATTGATTTCCCTTAAGCACATGGGTGAATTCTCATAGAATATTGATTAGTTTATGTTGTTCTTGGTCACTTTATTTACTCATTTTAGACATATTGCAATGCTTTCACCATATAAATGAATTTCAAGTAAATATGAAAACTGTGCAAAAACAACATTGTGGTGTAAGTATACATGACATGCTGTTGTGACGCGATATACTTGTTTAGGGGTCAGATACGAACTATAGAAAAAAAACTAAATATGACAGGTTTCGGCCAGTTATCAAGTTATACCACATGGGCTTACTAAAAATTACTCATGCACTCATTCAAAAAAAGGTCTAGTTGAGAATGTAAAGTAGAAATTATTTTTAAAGAAAAACTTCAACACAATAAATTATATAACAAACCGTTCAACAAGTCTGCGATTTGACACAACATCAAAAAAGGATTTTCTATTGAAAAAGTTGTTTTTTGATGAGAAAAATATGTTGAAGCCAAATTAACTTATTACTTTGCTTAAACCGGCTATTTGTTGAATGATATGTTAACGCAAACCAGAGACTCTAGAGAGAATATTACTCTATAATGCAAACTTAGTACTTACCTAAAACTTATAACACATAACTTCACCAAAAAAATCACAATAAAAAACTTTTTTTTCATACCTCGGTCGAAGTACGTACTTTCGTCCCTAATAATAGGGAAGAAAGTTAAACATCTACTCCCCGTGGGAAGTACACCCGCGCCTTCTATAACGGCAGTAGGAAAGAATTTCTTGTGGGTATTTATAATCCCAACCACGGACTATTTATTCTGTCGCTACAAGAAAGTATTTACCGCTGTCATTAATGTTGCTACCTCTAACCTTAAAAATAAGCATCAATGTTGTTAATAACTTATTTTCGACCGGCTATGAAAAAAAAATCGTATACACCACACGGGCCAAAAGTTGAAATCTCGGTCCTGCTCGTCGATAATCATGACGAAAATTCAACTTTCGGCCCTTGTGGTGTAATATACTATAAAATGCAAAGTCTTTACAGAATTAAGATCACAAAACACAGAGGAATTCTCAATATTTTGTGATTAAGATGATTAAGATCATCTGGGGATAGGGATGCCGAAAAATATCGATATGTGGATCTATCGATATTTTTGGCCTATATGTCGATATTATCGTTAATTTTTCTTAATAATATCGAGAAATATTTTGTAAATATTGATATTTTTCCTAGTCGTTGCAAAACTATAGGGATATTTTATTTTCTCCGATATAGCGATATTTTTTTACGTAATTAATTTTCTAAAAAAAGTGTTTAAGTAAACAAATTTCCGTTAATTCGATTTAAATTCGAAAAAATTCCTAGAATGTTTAAATATTTTCTGTAACAGTACCGTTTGTTAGGATTTTGGTTATACGCTTGTGTTGTTTTTAGGTTATAGTATTTCGAATAAAAGTTTTTTTTATTACTGTCATGTCTCTTGTTACGGTTGGTACAAATCTGAATATTCGGTTCGAGCGAATTCGGCGCATTGATGAAAAAAAGGCAAAACGTAGCCTAATTTTCTGCGCACGCATGTGTTTTCTAATTTGGTAAATGCGCCATAACAGCTCGAGCCGAATGCTCCGGTTTGTAGTCGCCATTAGATTACTTAGACGAATATGAATGGATTTAGTTAGCTTTGGAGGTATATTTTTTTAACCCCTACCGCAGTAGATAAGTTTACTAATTTTTTGTTATGTTTATATTCTATTAATGTACATTTTTCTTTGGTTTGTAATGAACTTGAGGACATCTCTTACATAACTAAAATTTCATTGATTAAGGAAAATAATTTCAGAATTTTTCTTGTTCTGCAAAGCGAATTTATTGATGTGTATTTTAAACACTAATAAATTATTTATGTGATGTACCTTTTGATAGATGACTTTTAGCCACTGATAAGGTTAACAGTAATTGCGCTAGCGCAGAACTTCGGGACAAGAACGTAAAATGGAAAGCGTTTTATGCCATTAAGAGAATTACGACAAGTTCTGGCTTTTACGAAACTTCCTCAATCTCTAATATATACCATTTACTTATAAGAAAATATGTATATATAACTTTTTTGAAATTTTTTAATAAGTGATTGTTTTAAAGAAGTTAATTTTTGAATCAAGAATATAATGAAGCCATTTTTCCTGGAAGTCAAAAATGCCTGGTTTGTATTGCTTTCGAAAGGTCTCGTATTGGAAAGTTACCTGCAAAACATTTAATTTTCAGTACTTTGATTGAAAACATTTGTAACTGTTACATTCACAAAGCACGATTTTGGCTTCACTTTGCAAATTTCTATCGTAAAATAAATGCTTGCGGTTGCCTGGGCTATGGGATACCTCCAAGTTGGTAAGCTATAGATCGCCTAAAATTCAATAATTGTTGGCCAACCATTACTTTAAGTTGTTTTTCTTGTACTCTTTTATTTACTATAACAAATCACTTGGTATATAGTACTTGGTATTTATGTATATCAGAAGAGATTAACTCCTTGGTTCCATGGTAATAAATTACATAGAGCCAATCTTCATCAGTTTCAAATGACGAAAGATACTCGTCAATTTTATTAGCGCCCAGTTCAATGGTAAATTCTTCTATCGTTGGCCATGTTGTAAAGGAACGATTAGTTTCAACGTAATCGAAATCAGAAGATGACTCCGTAGTTTTGATTAAGTGTTCTGAATGTTTACTATCTGGCGCAACATCCTTTGTTGCGATAGTTTCTATAGGGATATAAAAGTTACTCGACGGTATCTTAAAACTTACAAAATGAAAACATCCTGATGATACTGATAGTTATTTTTCCAGATTTTACAATACTTATTGTGTCTTTACCTTCGGATTTCTGAATGATTTCTTTTACGAATTCCTTGGCGAACGTAACGGGATCGGTAAATTCCGCACAAATCAATTCAGGTATACTTGTTGAATATCTAGTTTTCGCAAATGACCTCTGTTTATGACTGCTTGAATCTAAAATGGGAATTTTTATTAAATCTTTATTATCATGGGAGCTTTTCCAGGCAATCTCCTCTTCATCATCTGACTCGTCGTCAATATTATCCCGATATTCTATTACAGTCCCTTCATTTTCTTCTTGTAATTTTGACAATCTTGACATGAAAGTGGAGGCACTAGGTATGTCAACCTACAGATTTGGAATTCACGTATATAGTATAAATTAGCATACTGATAGCTTACTAAGATACAAATATCATCTAAGCAATGATACTGATTTTTTTTGTTCTCTTCTTTCTTATCTTCCATCGAAATTAAGTTAAATAAAAAAAAGAAAAAACAAAAATATGTTATCTGTCAATCATAAAGAATATTAATGATTGACATAATCAAAATTCGAGAAATCTGCTACTGAATTATAATTATCCATATACAAGGGTGTGTAACATCCAACAAGGAACGAACCTTACCATTAATCATGCTAGACGCTTCAAAGCTAGGAAATTTTTAGTAGTCTGGTTGAAAATTAGATATATTAATATAAATCATATCAGAATAGAAAGTAATAGATTTGTTTTCCGCTCAAATATTTTTCTTTAATATAATGGAGGTTCTTTATTTGAAAACATCCGATATGGATACTTTTAAATATCACTAAGTGGTATTCTTATCGCCGAAGCATTATATCCTAGTTGAACAAAAAGTAACTAAACTTTTAGAGAAAGTAAAATCAATTTGATTACTAATGTCCACGTATAGATTTTAATTATTTAAAAAACATTAAAAATATTTCTTAAACATTATAAAGAAACCTTTCAATTATATTTAATAAACCTTTAAAATTGATACTTTACTTTAAATATTAAAAAAAAAACTTTAGAGAATATTGATATTTCTCCTAGTCGTTGCAAAAAAATATCGATATATTTTTTTCTTCCATATATTTAAATATTTTTTAAATTAATAAAAATTAAATAAATAAATATAAAGATGATAATAAAAGGATATGAAAAAATAAATATGATAATAAAACAATTAATCTGTAATATGTTACCATCCCATAGGGAGAGCAATCAAAATTATATAAAAATACTTTTTTATTTTGCGGCTAGGCGATTAGATATCACTACATAGTATAAAACAAAGTCGCCTTTTCTGTCCCTATATCCCTATGTGCGCTTAAATCTTTAAAACTATGCAACGGATTTTGATGCGGTTTTTTTCAGTAGATAGAGTGATTCAAAAGGAAGGTTTATATGTATAATACATGCATAATATACTAAGGCAACATTGCTAATTTTAGAGGTTTCTAACGTGATGTCGTAAATTAACCTATTTTTTTAGGCTTATTTAGCAATTAGCAAAAACGCTGCCTAACCCTACGAGTTAGATCAAATTAATGTACTACAGTATTGTACACCATAAAAAGGTCTACAAAAAAGTCCGCGATGGTATATGTTTATCTTTTAGGGATAACCCACATTAACCATTTTTATTGTTTACTTTTTACGTGAGGAAATGGCTTATTTACGAAGCTATTTTAAGCAATACGGCATTAATCCTTATCGAATTAAGTACCTTAAATACAGTGTGCAATTAATATAGATCAATATGGTTCCTTACAGCATGTAAATTAAACAAATATTTTCGGAGATATTACAAATTTAAAATTTGCGTTTATAAATGTGTAATGTAATAAAAATTGTATGAATTTATATATTCCAAAGATAGCAGGAAATCTTCATAGTAAGTATAGGGGAAGAGGAATTGTTTTACTCCAAATTTAATGCGTGCAGGTCAAGGGCAGTAATGAATGAACCAAAAATACTGGATCGATTTTAATCATGTTTTCATTGAGTGACATAGGCATATATATTTTATGCCCGTGCAAAGTCGGAGCGGGCCGCTATGTTTTTATATACAACGTTTTTTCTGTAGTGTATTTAATTTAGTATCAGCATTGCACCCGTGCGAAGCCGGGGCGGGTCGCTAGTATAAAAATAAAATGAATATTAAATTTGAGGTAATCAATTTTCTGAAAAAGTGTAGAAATAAGCAAATTTCCCTTTATTCGATTAAAATTCGGCAATTAAACAAGGAACGAACCTTTCCAGTAACTAGGATTGTTGGCAGTCGAGAAAAATATCGTTGTAACTTAAAAAAAAAATATCGGCATTTTTGCAAAAAATGTGATATTTTTAATAAACCTTTAAGCCTAAGTACCAAAGCACATTAAATCTTTAAAATTAAATAGTAATTTTATGATGTTTAAAAAATATCTTTAATTTTATTGAATAATTTTAAAGTTCACATGTAATGCTTGTTTTCCAAACTTGTTTAGTAATGTTCATTTATAGATTTTAATTATTTTGAAATCATACAGTGCTCTACACCACTGTTTTCGGCATTAAGCCTACAGACTGGCAGGTGACCAACTTAAAAATCATCCCAGAAGATATCCGGTCTTACCCAGCTTGATTACTGGCGTGACTGGAATCATTTGCCTTCTCAATTTTTGCACTCTTGCCCAAGGACTAACACAAACAAACAAAATTTCTAGCGAATACATTTTTATTTGCGGGCCTTTGGTTCCTTCACCAACACCTTTGATCTGAGGATAATTTTTAGGAGAATGTAATTTATTACAATCCACAGCCGATAAATACGAAACCAACCATAATTTTAGCAGATTTATTTATATTTTTCAACATCCAATATTAAATTATAAACATGAAAATATGAATATGTAAAGATTGCATACATCCAATTAGATAACTTATGTTACTAAATATATATATTCAAGTTCATAAAAAATTGTATAGAAACATTAACCAATTATTATTAACATGCTATAATAATGCTGCCGCAGTTGAACAAACTGACTGTACCAAATGAGTAAAACAAGACGCTTTAAACGAAAAACGTAAAACTTGGTGGTAATGTGGAGATTTATGGCTTAAGAACATAATCTTAGAAATATTTTAAAATTAAATGCTTAATGTCTTTTCTGGGCCTACTCACATAAGGTAAGTGTTTCATTTTAAATAGCATAAATAATTTTAATATATCTTTGTGGTTTAGTCACAAAGGACCTTACATTTATAGACCTATTCTCTCGATTAATGTGATCAATTTATTTTTTATCGCAGACTAATAAAATCAAAAAAAAGTAACAAATATTGCTCATTAAATAAATTGGCCTGAATCATTAGTAAGTCAATGTAAAGAGATTCCGGATAATTCTTTTGGTTTTATTAGCCTGTGATAAGCGCGTTTCCATTATTGTTACTGACCCCATGAAGAGGCCTTTACAGAGATATTTTAGTAGCAAAATATATATAGGATTTCTTACTTAACAGTACGTTTTCTAAAAAATAAATGGACCATTTCAAGATAATGTTAGTTTTTAATAAAAAGTACAGTAATATAGTCTTTACTCAAAAAAGACAAATGGTGCAATTAATTTTACTCCAGCTAGAGACTAAGTTGTTCCATTGCTTATTCGCGAGATAGGATATAGATAATACTTTAGAGGTCTCTCAATGGTTGATTTCAGAGTATATTATTTCGATGTTCTATAAATAAAACGAAAATATATGATCATCCACCGTTCGTCACAATAGATCTTATTTTCGTTTTTTAACATAACACCGAAATTCATAAAATTACATTACTTAAAATTATCCTATATTTATTCCTCCCTTCAAGTAGGATTTATGATTCGTCTGATGTATCTGACTGATTGTTCTCGTTCTCGGGGCTTGCTAGTAGTTTTAGATTTTTCAAGAGATCCCCCGCCGACGGAATGATTGTGGACTTTTTACTGTCTTCTGAGACGCTTTTCCGCGAATTTTTTCGGCTGCGTGGTTTCCTTCTTGATATGGCATCGCAGGTACCTTTTGGGATAAAGGTCGTCCATTCATTCGATTTGGAATCAAGGTATTCAATGGTATTTAAGAATGTCTTGCCTAAAACCGGAAAAAAATTTTAAAGTTAAGAATAATGAGAATTGAAGAATCCTCACGTAAGATCAGAACAATAAATTAAAGCACAATTTCCAACAAAATTAACTTCCCTATGACATTTTGTTCATATATATTTCCAGCATTAATCATATAGCTTTTTACCACTTTTCTACTAAAATCATAATACCAACAATTCTTGAGATTTGAGGTGGAGAACTGGAGCAAGGGATTTTTAAAATGCTCTTTCGAAGTCAATTTTACACCACTAACTAGGAAATTTGGCAGTGATCAGCAAATGGTAGTCCTAGGTTAGTTTTTTTAATGTTCAATGTGCCTTTCATTCAACAAAACGTCGATTTCACCACAGAAATCTGGGAAGCATTCAATTTTCATTCGACAGACATGTTCAAACTATTGCAATCTGTGTCTCTTAACAGTAAGAGTCTAATTTTATTTTTCCAACTTAATCCTGACGCTCTCCAATGCGATATAGATATTAGAGCATTATTCACCTTATTGTGCTCACATCTGTTTTAGCGAACATCAGACATTGACCATGTTATTTTTCATATTCTCTCAACTCTATGAAATTTCGTATCTCAAGTGTATTCAAAAAAGTTTTATAATTTTTACGTCTAAATACTTCGCCGCATCGAAAAAGATCGTCCTAGTCTTTCGTCGATTATAATCATCCTAGCTTTGATTTCAAAATTGCCAGAGTCAACGTTGTCATAAATGAGGTATATCATTGATTTTACAGCGTCTGAATCGCTTTTTGAATGCTCTTGGATTGATTAAAAAGAAAAAGTGGAATAATATTTACCAAAACATCATGGCAAACAAACGTGATTTAAACTGTTTCTTTCACCCATTCTTTATAATTTTTAGTAGTGTTGGGAACTATCGACTGTTTAGTAATTGACTACTTTTTACTATCGACTGTTTCAGTCGTGCACTTTTAGTTACTATTTTTGGTTCTACTAGTTTCATTCGACTATTTATTAACGTTCTGGCTCTGTCATCCTAGCCGTGACCTTGACAAAAATGTACTCAATTTATGCTTACATAGATTTATATGTAATATATATAGTTTTATGATTTTTTTGGTAGTTTGCTTGTAAACAACAATATATTGTATATTTATAGCAGCATTCTGGAACGATATTTTTCAAGATTGTTAATGTAATAGGGTGAAAAGATTAAAATTGTGAATGATAAATAGTAAAATACCTTTGACTGTTTTTATGGCAATAATAGGCAATATTTCCATTACTCTCTTGATTTTTGTTAAAAAATATTTCCATTCAATAATAAATAATGCACTTACTTTATTTTAAAAAGCTTTAGTAGTTATTGTGCGATCATTTTTAATTATGTCATGATTTTTTTCTATGATTAGGTATAAGTTTAATTTTTATTTAGTATTTATGGTTATTGTTCATCCTTAGTTTTTAGGTTTTGTTTAAGTTCTATTCTATTGTGTATATTTATTAAAGTATATTATTTGAAAATAGTAATTAACATATTAAAATACGATAAAACATTTGTGGAGTATTATTCCATTCCATAGAAAAATTCCATTCCTTTTTACAGATCCACAAAACATTCAAATATAAAAGTAATTCTACTTCGTTTAAAATGAAATTATTAATTGCACGTTAATAGTATTCAGCATTTTTTTTCCTTTCCTTTTTTTAAAGTTAGTACGTAAAGGACCATCTCCATCTCGTTTATACTACCTTTAGAAAATATAAACATATAAAATTAACTGCTCCAAGCAATTATCTTCGTCCTTTCCTCTCTCACAATTTATACAGGAAAGGGTCCGTATATCTTTGTTTAACATCGCGAACTGAAGAAAAACAGTCGAACCCGTGCAATTTTTTGACTATCGACTGTTTTCTGTCGATAGTTCCCAACGCTAATTTTTAGTATCGAAGGGAAGATGATCAAATAAATCATACGTAAGAAAGAAAATATACAAATATGTAATAAATAAATACCTGAAAATCCACCCACTGCATACAACCGATTTCCTACGACGGCAACTTCTACGTTGGCTCTAGCGGTTGTCATTGTCGGGCCCATTGACCAGGACTGTGTATCTTCGTCGAATATTTCTGTCGTATTGAGAGCGTGGTTACCATCCGAACCGCCTACGACGTATAATTTTCCGCTAAAGACAGCCACGCCGCATCCACGGCGCGCCGTGATGATGGGTTTCGATAATTTCCAGATGTCGTCCTCAGGATTGTATACTTCCACGGAGTTGAGACAGTTCCACGCGTCCGATCCTCCGATGGCGTACACCAAATTGTTGTGGGCCGTGACCCCCGCCTGATATCGGCCTAAATCGACATACATTTAGTTCGATCAAACATTCCTAATGATGGTATCAAAATTACCCGTGTTAAGGCCTGCCATGGTACTCCATTGTTGAGTCTCAGGGTTGAATATGTCACACTGTTTTAAACCCACTTGTCCGTTCCATCCGCCCACGCAGTATATTAAATCTTTTAGTTCGCAAACGCCCATGTTGCTCCTGGCTATAGACATGGGAGGGACTTTTACCCATTTGTCGGCTTCGGGGTCCAGAGCCTCTACGGATGCTAGTTCAGTGGTACCATTACTACCACCTATGGCATAAATCTAAAACCGAATACCGGGTCAAATATGTTGATCGTTGATCACTTACGTGTGTAATTTTGGAAGTAAAACATTACCTTATCTTTAACCACTACGATTTTGAAACGGCCACGGCTTTCAAGCATCGATGGTAAGGATTTCCAAGTATTTATTTCCGGAAAGTATTGTTCCACTGAACGTAAACATTCGGTTCTATCATATCCACCTAAAAGAAGAACGTTATAACGCTTAGCCTACCTACTACCTGTACTCATAGCAATTTTTTTTTAAATTAATTACATCTTTCATTAGATATGCTTGGTACAATTTTAATTTACAAATTGATTTATTACTACTGTAAATTAAAATAAAACTAGTCCTTAAGTTAAAATTAAGAATAAATTTATGTGTTAAACAAGTTTATAAGGCTTGGTTCCCTTCAATCTTCCGATTTCCTGCATCTTGTTCAGTAGCTGTATTGCTTCCACGTTACTGTGATTTATCAATCTTATTTCACGTTTTAAGGCGAAATCTTGGATCACTTCGTGTATCCATTTGATTTTGAGGTCGTCGTGCTGCTCTTCGTTGGTTTCGTAGCGATAAGCATTGGTAATTAATCGTAGAACTTTGTTTTGAGTGCGTTGGATTACTAGTTGGTTTGATGTTTTAGTGCATCCCATAGGTCCTAAATGGCTTTACGACTGACTGAAAAACCAATCTTTGATTTTAGGTCAAGTTTAGATTATATTCCGGCTAAGCAGTACAGTTGCTTGACTTTGAGTCTAATCTGCTCTGCTTTTTGGCTAATATGATGTTTCCAGTTTCATCTACCATCGAGATGTATCCCGAGGTATTCAGCTGATTCTGTTAATAATTAGTTCTTTGTTATTTCGCAGCACCACAAAATTAAAATGGACAGTTTTAGACAGATATACATCTTTTACCATGATAACTGTGTCGTCGGCAAATATTTCAGGTACTGTTTCTTTTGTTGTTGGGATATTAAAAATATAGAGCTGATATATGAGTGGTCCCAAGACTAGACAATAGGTTTCAGTCTTGAGAATGCCCCTTCTTGCGAGACTAAATTTTCTTTCGAAAATATATGATTCCAGTAATCGACAATAATTATGCGGTTTCATAGGCGATCAAGAGTGAACTTACCACAAACTAAGAGAGTATTTTTGTATTCACCACAGCCATGGGAACATCTTTGTGAAGACATATTTGTGAGAGCACAGTAAAGGTCAGGCTTTTCTTCACTCTGTGATCGGCTATTGTTTGGTGTTAGAGTTGGAGACGGTGTTTGTGGAACATTCAGTCTAAAACAAACGCGAGTATTACTTATACCCCAAAAAACATATAGATAATGCTATTTCTGCAATTACAATTGTAGTTAAAATGAATATGATATTCATAAGTGGAGTAGCGATCATAAGATACCTTAATTGAATGGACAAGGTGGCAAGTTTTCCACCTAAAGTAACCAGAGCTAGGAAACTGTGTTCTCCGACACTTTCTGTTGCAATTAAATTCCAATCAGGCTCAACCTCATTTTCCAATTCCTCGCCTATTTCCCGGTTATATATTAAGACTCTTGGTTTTGATGGTTGGCTCAGAGTTTTCTTCTTCATTTTGTTAGACACTGAGGTGTTTTTCAAAGACATCTTTTTGTAATCTTGAACAATTTCTGTATCACTGATATCTCCTACAATACATGGTGGTGGTTACTGCATGTGGTCTTAAATGGCTTCATGTTTGTTAAATGTGTTATATATTTTACCTGAAGGTAGACTTGAACAATCCTGCAGGGAGTTGTCAATGGCAAGATAAAGCATGAAAGTTTTCTCTTGCAGTGTATTTTTGTCTAGTAGATCGTCGGTAATTTGTCGTTTAATCCATTCCAGCACCAAGCGACATAGAGAGCTTTGATTGACGAACGACATTTCCTCTTTAGATTGGTTTAAAACTTCGATTTTCGCACAGTATAAGTTCAAAACCTGGTTATTTTTAGAAATCTCTGAAAACTAGATAAAATATTAGTAACAATATAGCAGTTTAGTGAGTATTATTACGTTTTTCGCTATATATGTATCTATCTGTTGTACAAAGTCTCGGTTTTTCGTTATCCCTGACAGTGATCGAATATCGATGCAGTTCTCCACAGAAAGATGCTTGATTAAGTGTTTTCCGCAAGTTTTCACGACTCTGTCCATCTTTAGACGGTTGGCTGTTAAAAATACTGCTTTAACCTGTTAAAAATGTGGAAATTTTAACAAGTCGTAAAATATCGTGGCGGTAAATTCATTTTGAGGGGATTTTTTATTAAAGCGGAGCTTATTTGTCTAGACTTTATTAGTTGCCGAAATATTTTTTATTAGAATTTTTATATCAACATACAAGGTGTCTCAAAAGTAAGTCGTCCATTTGGTGGTATTATTCATACCCTTTCTTCTTCGGAATAGTAACGACCATTTCGAATCCGTTGTACTCCAACAGCGGCAGTTCTGATTATTTAGGCGTGATTTAATATGAACATGAGATTGTCTAGTTTACGAAGTCAGTCCTGTAAGTGATTTCCTGGGATTATTATTATTATAACAGGTCAATTGGAAAGTCCCCAGTCTGACACATAGATGGCGCTACTAGAATTAAATCGAAATGTTTTTAGTTAGCCCTAACACTCAAAAGATGCGTGTATAAATTTGACAGCTGTCGGATCATTAGTTTGTGAATTTTGAGTGAAGTAACTTTTGTTATCGTGAAAAAATGGATAAAAAGTAATTTCGCGTGTTGATAAAATATTGCTTTTTGAAGGGAAAAAATACAGTTGAAGCAAAGACTTGGTTTGATGCCGAATTTCCGGACACTGTCCCAGGAAAATCAACCATCAAGGATTGTTATGCTAAGTTTAGATGTGGTGAAATGAGCACCGAAGACGGCGCACCCAGTGGACGCCAAAAAGTGGTTGTTACCGGCAAAAACATAAAAATATCCACATCCAATGATTTTCAATGACCGTAAATTGAAAATAAATGAAATAACAGACCTTTAAAGAAAGAAATAACGGCTGGCAAGGTTATGGCGTCTGCATTTTGGGATGCGCATGGAATAAGTTTCATTGACTACCTTGAAAAACTAAAGACCGTCAACAGCGACTATTACATAGCGTTATTGGACTGTCTGAAGGACGAAATCGCCGAAAAACGAAATGATGAAAAGGATAATCAGTGTATCACCCTTGAAGGGAATTATGTTTATTTAAAAAATACTAATTTTGCCAAAAAAATATGTGTTGTACTATGGTAGGCTGGGGACTTTTCAATTGACCTGTTATACATTTAACTTATTGCAGAGATGCATCTTTAAGTATTTGTGTAAAATGTGGAGAAATGATGATCTATGCACATTTAAAACACTTTCCTGCTCCCAAATTCTGTAAAAAGTACAAACTTTTTTTTCAGACACCTTGTAGTTTCAAAAGTCCCCGTGGATATTTAGTTGATATCATCTTTTACAAAAGTACTCATTAATAAAATTACCTGAGTATAGTTTACGGTGAGCTTAGCCGTATAAGCATAATCTATTAGAATCTGTAAGGCATTTTGATCAAATCCTCCATTCAGTTCATAAATTACGATGTTCTCTAGTCTCTGCAAGTCCTGATCAGCCGTGAATAATTCAAACAGGTACGGTGAGGCACTCGCCAGTACCGCTCGGTGAGCATGTATTTCCATATTACCAATCTAATTAAAAACAACAAACTAAAATGAAACACTTGACTGGAGCTTTGGCGATATGTTAACATGATTTAGAGTGAGTTATCTGAATTGTTTTTTTTAAACAAATTATTTCCAGACATAAATATAGAGCATTCGAGAGAATAATATCAAAAAAAGTTTCAAAAATAAAAGGAAAAAGTTACCCCCATCTAAATTGGCGCTTTGCTTCTGCAAACAGATAAAATTAAAATAATATTTTATGAAATGTATATTGGGTTGCATTGTGTAGGACTTTCGATAACTTACTTCTGGTTGTTATAAGGAACGTTTGCGCTTGGGCTGTACAAATAAATAAATAATGAATAATTTTTAAGATATTCACTATACTATATCCACCAACAAATGCGTTTTGATTTATTTAAAAATATAATTAGAACAGCTCATTAAATTTTTTTGGTATTTCGATTGGATTGTTGTATCTATATGGTACTTTGATTGCACTCAGTTATAAGACCGTAATAAGTAAGCATCAAATGAACCTATTTAAAAAAAAAATAATTAAAAAGGATTTACTTTCAAATCAACGTTTTTATTACAGTATAATTTAGTGGAGAGTTGGCAAACAGTTGTTGATTAAAATTCATTTAAAGAAATAAAATTTAATTAAATAAGTAACTTCTTTCTGTATTTGTTAAATTTATCGTGTAGATATATTGTTACAAACAGGATAAAAGCAGTTTTATTTGAATATCATCGCTACCACTTTAACTGACTGAAAAGTGTATTACAATGATTACTTATGCACATTCTACTACATAAACACCAGTATGTGAATGAATTCTAATTAGTTATTTTTTCTCTTGTGTAATACAATCCTATATTTAATCGAAAATATCCTATACTATAACGTTATTGTACCTATTTTTGTTATTATAATGTTTGTAAAAACCAACCATAGTTATAAATAACCATCTAACCGCTAAATACCAAAAATATTGGTAGAGTTGCTGTATAGAATATCAACGCATTTATTGGATTTTTATTTTACTAATAATAAATCAATTAAAAAAACATATTGCCAATATATAACCAGATATTTTTGTTATAGTTGAAATGTTTGTTGGTTTAACGATTTTAATCAGAGATATTTGAGACACTATGCATCCAATATAACAATTTCGTGTTGTACAGCTACATCTATTTATATTTAAAAAATTACTTAAAAACTACTCACTACTGGTTAGAATTAATTTCAATAAAGTTGAATTTGAGCGGTCCAGTAGTGTAACTGACCAGATACAATAACAATTTTGTCAGACATTCCGCGCAGTCACAACAGATCGGTCATCCGCTAATTAAATCTATGATATGTCTATGAATTTACGTATAAGGCTTTGCGACTGCGCCCCAATGCCAGACAAAATTCGTTGTATCGTACAGCCAGGCACATACGTGAAGAATGACGTCACAGAAGTGACGATTTTTACGCATCATGTTCAGCGACTTGAGCATGGACGAGTGGTGGACGTCATCCACAAACTCTAGCTGCAGGACCGGTTCCTCGTCCTGCTCCAGATCGACGTCCATGTCGCTGGCGACGGCGTGCCCGTTGGTATATTCCGAATCTTGTTTTATACCTAGAACAAAACAATTTTAATTACTTTATAATTAATGGTATAATATTACTGTTGCTTTAACTATCAATTAATAATCTGCTTCGTTCTGTAACTATTTGTGCAATAATAATTAAAAGTTATAGATATAGTTATAGACTTACAATAATTTTTGGTTTTTGAATGATCGACTGTCAAAATGTATTGAGAACATAGCAGATATACGTAGAAAATAAGACCTAAAAGAGTTTAAATGGATAATCAAGTTTTACGCTTCAAGTCCACCAGAGGGCCGGATTTAGGAAGAATCGTTTGTTTTACTGGATGAAAAAAGTTACTTTCAAAGGAGCTATTTTATATTTTAATATTAATAATAAAATATTAAATGCTGTAGAAATAGATTTTTTATTAACGTTGAATGAAGATGATATGATTTACATATATTTAATGACCTAAAGTATAAAAATGTATGTATATGGCAATTTAAAATTATATTATTGGGCTAATAAAAATCAAAATTAGAAAATGTATGTATGTATATATATATATATATATATATATATATATATATATATATATATATATGTATATATGTATATATATTGTGGATAAAAAAAATCAATCAAAATATATTTCAAATATCCCGCGCGTTGCGTCTTCCTAATCGCTCTGAAGCGTCTTCAGTTAATAGTAATTTAGTTAACTTATGGAAGATCGTGTCAAATAAAATATAATTTAAATTATATGAATCATTATGTGTACAAGTAAATCTTACGATCAACGAAAGAAAATAAAGTCATGTCGTACACTTCTATTAACAATATAACCTTCAAGCATTAGAGGTTGGCGAAAAAGTAATTTCGGTTTTTCCTAATTTATGGATCTAAAGTTGCATATATGTAGTAAATTTATTAAATGGAGCGATAGGATAGCGCGTTTAAGAGGTAACAATTCGCAGAATATTCTATATTAGAGGTAGATTATAACTAATTTTATATAACCTAAAAATAATGACAATATACATACAAAAACACAATACAAAACCCGAATTAATATTTAATACAATTGATTCATAATTAGCTCAAATAGTTCAAGGCCAACTAAATCGATAGTTACCTACAACATTTCTTTTTATGGCACCCCATCATAAATCAGGAAAATTCGGCCTATTAAGTCAATTATGATATACTACGGTCGGTATGTGTATTGTGTTTTTATTTATGTGTTTGATATGGGTAAATAGAAGTTTTAACAGTTTCCTACAATAAACATATTTGTAATATCCTTATTATGTACAATTTTGCAACTTTTCTTGTTGTGACAAGTACTTACGCTATGCAATATCAATAGTTAAACAGAACAATAACTTATTGTTTGTATTGCAGGTTATTGTCAATTAATAATGTCAATAATGTCAAAATATCTTATAAATATATTTTTTAAAACGGACAAAATATTCATTGTAGTATATATAAAACATAAATTGCCATGTCAAATATGTGAAAAATAAATTTCTTTACAGCTGTAATTATTAATAATCAATAATTAAATTGAATTAAAATAATACAGCTTCATAATACAATATACAACATAACAAATTTCATATAAATGATTGTAAAATTAGCAATTCCAAATATCAATTATTATTCATAACTGAGATTTTTATTTAGCGTATTCACTTAACAAAGGAATTAGTACTAGTTCATTATTAGTTTTAATATATGCGACACATTTTGTGTTATCTTTATGCAGTATATAATTTTAATTGCAAAGCGGATTGGAAAACATACTCACGTGACGAATAATTACGTTTTTTGCTTTTATCAATTGAATCTAATGGATTATTTGCCGATATTGACTGCCTATGAATATCATAATAATTGAAAAAATATTATTTACTTACGGAGTAATTTGGTACAGGTAGACTAGGTGAGATAGTTCAGATTCCAGTGGAAGGTCGAATTACGGACGAACTTCCGACTGATCCCATTACAAGCTCAATCCAATTTGGTGTCGGATTTGGTAAAAAGGGTTTAGAATAACTATCGCTGTAAGCAGTGGTGTGTCACAAAGGGCGATAACAGCAATTTGATATTTTTTATATTTTCACAGACTGCTACTGTGTTATATTGATATATTAAAACCGAATTTAATATAGTAAATGGACTAAATTTAAATGTAATTAAGGATTTATATGTCATTACTATTTAATTAGGATTTAAATAAAATCCAATCACTAAATGTGTTTTTTAATTAACTTTTAAGGTTGTAATTAATGTTTAGGACTTAAGTCTTTCAGAATTTCTTCCCGACATATAATTATTATTATTCTGTCTTACAGTAAATAGAGATTTCATTTCATAGGACACTTGGGGCAAATGTTTCGCGACGTCCAATATCTAGATACCACTGCAATCGCCTTTTCGATCCATGTCATTGGTATGTTCGCGAAGGCATTCGATTGGTGCATTTCGTCTCTACGGTGTGTTTGTTGTTTGTTTTTACCGCCTTTTCTGTGTGCATTACACAGAGAAGAGTGCGTTTAGCACGCTATTATGTTCTTGTAATTAATTTATAATCAAATTCTGATGTGTGTATAGAAAATAATAACAGTTAAATCAAGCCATAAACGACGTCTAATAAATTGCCAATTGGTGTTTGTAAAAATGTAGAATTCGTTTCAAACTCGGGGCGGATCTTTCTCTTTTTATCTTAGTTAAAAAGAAATAGAATGCTGCCCGATGCGTAGGAATACGTAACCGAATTCAGCCTATAAAATTCGATTTCCATTGGTGCTGATGGGCAATGTTGCCAAATGTTTGCTAAATTCAATAGCGAACCAGCAATTTTAAACAGAGTTTTGAAATCATAAAAAGCAGTCTTCTTAATAATATACATTTAATGTTTATACGCAATTAACGAATTATAATTAATAAATAAAAACCATAAGATCCACGTTTTAATAAATTTTAATCTGTTTTATCTACGTAATGTCAATACAATTAATGTCAACATGCACGTTAACTACAATTTTTAATTACAGCAGGGCTGTTAACTTTTATTGGTTGTTATATTTACAAATCGAATATTAAGTTACTCCTGATGACGAACGATTGATTATTTCAATAATTGAGTAGTTGTTTGCGTGACTGGTATTTTTTAAATAGGCTTCCAGTGTTCTCCAGATAGAGATGGTTAATTTTAGTATTGTCTCACGAAACTACAAGGGATTTTATGAAAATAGTTTGTAATTTGGTAGTTCAATGCTCTTTTACAAAATACACGACACCAATTGGACATAGTTACGCGTTTAAACTTTACTAATTATAGGTTATTGAATTTGAAAATTTAAGCCTTTATTGGGATTTGAACTTGATATATATATATATATATATATATATATATATATATATATATATATATATATGTGTGTGTGTGTGTGTGTGTGTGTGTTGCTTTATGCTAATTTGTTCCATACAAAAAATGGTAGTAATAAACCTAATCCTCTCAATATTATCTATTATTATTTTCTATGATATTTTGCCTTCTTTCCAGTCAGAATTTGTTATTTATTATTGCTTTATTTTTTACTTTTTTCACTCTGCTCTCGACTGTATTCATTGTCCTTCGTTTTGAGTAGCCTCATAAGCTGAGTATGTTCCATTAAACGTTATTTTACAGGTATAATAAACATAATGCCAATAAACGTTTTGATCTTATTTGAGGTTTGCTATTGATAGCGCTATATTCACTCATACAGATATTGCGGTATATGTGTAGTTCATATTGCAGAGCCATATAGCTTAGGAATTAATAAAGAAAGGGGCAAACAATCCTTCCGCACGCGTTGTTCCGAGGCTTACGTACTATTACTGTCTGGCGTCTGTAAGCTTGAGGTTTTTTAAATGCGATGCTTAAGACAAATTCCACATGTTTCAGTGCACAGTTGAGGAACACATTCCTCAGAGACTTCAGAATGGAAGGCGTAGCGACAAAAAGACAATGATGAATATTATATTTGTCTTGAATTCCTGCAGCACCAACAGCAGCATATTGGGAAGTAGACACCATCCTCGAGCGCCGGCTATGGATTGGTGAGGATTACTAATTCATTGTTACAACAAGGTGTAATTAAACACTATTGTTTTATCTCGTTATCTTGACATCCACCATTTCGTATTAAAAATTACGATTTTGAATAGGATCTGGTAACTGAACGATAATTTCGCGGTCTTGGGCATCAAAACATCATCAATAACGGCTACGAAAAATCATTAAAACACTTAACGTTGATAAATTCGGACTCTATTTACCTATGATGACGTTGGTATTAATTTGTAATGGAGGGGTATCCATTAAAATTTTGCTTATGAAAATAAATCCGCGCTAATTTTATATCGTTTTCACTAATATCGTGGAATTAAACGCGGCGTTGTTAATGCTACGTATAGATCACGTTAATACGATGCAAAATTAACATAATCAGATAATGAAACTTTGGCGTGTTTCAGTGTTTTTACGATATGATCTCGGTCCTCTTAGATTTACGCATTACACGTCGGAAATGAAATGGAGCACATCAGCTGATGCCGTGATAAGACCGTTTGTTTGGATAAGAGTCGTCAAAGATTTTTTATGCATGTAATTTTGTAATTTTAAGTGTTTCTTTCCTAACTGATAATGCTGGAAACTGGATAGCATACTTAAGTTATTATCATTTATATTATTGGCTTTAAGTCACATTACTAAAAGCGCAATTCAAACAATACATAATATCTAAGAATAAATAATTTATTTTAGTATAAAAACAAATAAGTAAGCTGATCTAGTTAGTAAATAATATAGAAGAAAATAATTTCAGTTTTTCCTACCAGAGAGATGTTTGTTCTTAACACCATGAAGATAGATCAAAGATCAACGAAAATTGTTTTATTAATCGACTTCGAAAAAGGAGAAGGTTCTATGTTCGACGGTATATCACGGATATATATATATATATATATATATATATATATATATATATATATATATATATATATATATATATATATATATATTAGCGACCCGCCCCGGCTTCGCAATGCTGATACTAAATTAAATACACTACAGAAAAAATATGAACGTTGTATATAAAAACATAGCGGCCCGCTCCGACTTTGCACGGGCATAAAATATATATGCCTATGTAACTCAAAGAAAACATGATTAAAATCGATCCAGTATTTTTGGTTCATTCATTACTGCCCTTGGCCTGCACGCATTAAATTTGGAGTAAAACAATTCCTCTTCCCCTATACTTACTATGAAGATTTCCTGCTATCTTTGGAATATCTAAATTCATACAATTTTTATTACATTACACATTTTTAAACGCAAATTTTAAATTTGTAATATCTCCGAAAATATTTGTTTAATTTACATGCCGTAAGGAACCATATTGATCTCTATTAATTGCACACTGTATTTAAGGTACTTAATTCGATAAGGATTAATGCCGTATTGCTTAAAATAGCTTCGTAAATAAGCCATTTTCTCACGTAAAAAGTAAACAATAAAAATGGTTAATGTGGGTTATCCCTAAAAGATAAACATATACCATCGTGGACTTTTTTGTAGACTTTTTTATGGTGTACAATACTGTAGTACATTAATTTGATCTAACTCGTAGGGTTAGGCAGCGTTTTTGCTAATTGCTAAATAAGCCTAAAAAAATAGGTTAATTTACGACATCACGTTAGAAACCTCTAAAATTAGCAATGTTGCCTTAGTATATTATTCATGTATTATACATATAAACCTTCCTCTTGAATCACTCTATCTATTGAAAAAACCGCATCAAAATCCGTTGCGTAGTTTTAAAGATTTAAGCGCACATAGGGATATAGGGACAGAAAAGGCGACTTTGTTTTATACTATGTAGTGATATATATATATGGGGAGAAATTGACGGAAACGCTCAAATTTCAAAGGCACGTACAAAGTTTTCACATATTTTTTTATCTAAAACAATCAGATATTTGGGCATAATGTTATTGCCGAGCTGATGTGACGGAAAATCGGAAGTCGTTTAGTGCAAAAGCCATTCAGTTTGCTTTTTAAGCAGTAACTATAGTATATAAGACCTCGTAGAAATACAGTAGACAATTGTTTCTATGGTGTAATTGTTAAAGCGTTTAGATAGGTCGCGAGTTCGATTCCTGGCTCAGACAATAGTTTTTTGTTGTTCTAGTTTAGTTAGAACATTAGTTAGAACAACGCACTCATTATTCTCAATCATTGTTTCAATCATCTCTCATAAAGCTTTATTATTATTTTATTATCTGGCCTTGACGCCAGATACCCTCATACCTTATCCAAGCGTTCTGGCTTATCATGCATATCGAAGTTCAATTTAAAGGTCAATAATGCCACCCAGGGCGTTGGTACCACCATAAATATGAACCAATACAGATAAGAAACGCAAAGCATGCGAGACACGATTTTAAATGTCGTAAATTCGTAAATTATCGTCTACATCGTCAAGTAATCGTTCTTTTTTCTCCCAAAAGGCTTTTATAACATTAGTGTAATGTATCAATGAGGCCTATAA
Organism: Rhynchophorus ferrugineus; assembly: GCF_030347505.1. Lineage (NCBI taxonomy): Eukaryota > Metazoa > Arthropoda > Insecta > Coleoptera > Curculionidae > Rhynchophorus > Rhynchophorus ferrugineus. Next base: position 37,882,822 of record NW_027472587.1, on the reverse strand, counting down.
TTTACAATTACGCTCAATATCAGGAAAAGTGCTAAAAGGAAATAATTAATATTTACGAGGTTTGTCCTAAAAATACCCGATTTCAAATTTTGTGGTTTACTTGTATATCGACTTATATATTGGTATATTGACGACATGCTACCACCCTAGTTACAAGATGAGTTCGTCGCCAAAGAGCATCACAACATATGAAAGGGAAATAATCTAAAATCTTACAATTAAATCAGTCACATATATCAAAAATGTCAGAGCTAGTCAGATTCCTAAACGATGTAAATCAAAAGCTTGCTATCCGAATATAAAAAACATATTCATACAATATAACACAAGTTTGGGCATATCCACTGCTACTGTGAACATCTAGTGTCCAAGAAAGGAAATTCTTCTTTTACTGATTAATAGATTGGTGAAAGTTAGTTCTTTCCAATTTATATGACCTACCTGGATGTCTATTTTATATTTTAAAAACATGCGAGATAATATTTTGTAATTTGTATTTTAGTTAAAACAAAGCATGTATTTTGCCCAGCGTTAGATACTGTACAACACAATTCGAAATATCATCATTTGTTGCCAGCCATGAATTTCCTAGTTGGCCAAAGATATAAAGAGCATTATATAAGGTCCTGCAACGTATTTTTATATTTCAAAAATATATTAAATATTTTTAATAATTTAACCGACGACAAAAAATAAACAAGGAACTCACTAAATATTAAAAAAAGAATCAAACTTAAATTTTTGACACAAAAAAAAAACATTTTAAAATAAAATATGTACATGATAATCGTTATAATACCTAAATAAAAATAAACAAAAATCTTATATAACCAATCTCCGACAAGTATTTTATATTCTACTATATACATGCAATTGAACTTAATACCTACCTAAACCTATTTATCTATTTTCTATATTATTTTAAGTACTACCAACTGATCACTTAGGAATCGCAGTTATTTTATTTAATATTGCAACGGGTAGGCCAAATAAAGGTGCAGCCCGTATGACGAAAAATAGGGATAAAGAAACAATGATTGAAAATAATGAGTGCGTCAGTACGCTTAGGTGATTTTACAAATGTTCTAACTAAACGCTTTAACAATTACACCATAGAAACAATTGTCTACTGTATTTCTACGAGGTCTTATATACTATAGTTACTGCTTAAAAAGCAAACTGAATGGCTTTTGCACTAAACGACTTCCGATTTTCCGTCACATCAGCTCGGCAATAACATTATGCCCAAATATCTGATTGTTTTAGATAAAAAATATGTGAAAACTTTGTACGTGCCTTTGAAATTTGAGCGTTTCCGTCAATTTCCCCCCTTTTCCCCATCAGATCCTGACTTGGTTCCAATGGGACCACCTTGGAAGTGCACTCTTTCGAATAAAAAAATAATTATGAACGCTGGGCAAAATACATGCTTTGTTTTAACTAAAATACAAATTACAAAATATTATCTCGCATGTTTTTAAAATATAAAATAGACATCCAGGTAGGTCATATAAATTGGAAAGAACTAACTTTGACTATTATCTCTAATCTATTAATCAGTAAAAGAAGAATTTCCTTTCTTGGACACTAGATGTTCACAGTAGCAGTGGATATGCCCAAACTTGTGTTATATTGTATGAATATGTTTTTTATATTCGGATAGCAAGCTTTTGATTTACATCGTTTAGGAATCTGACTAGCTCTGACATTTTTGATATATGTGACTGATTTAATTGTAAGATTTTAGATTATTTCCCTTTCATATGTTGTGATGCTCTTTGGCGACGAACTCATCTTGTAACTAGGGTGGTAGCATGTCGTCAATATACCAATATATAAGTCGATATACAAGTAAACCACAAAATTTGAAATCGGGTATTTTTAGGACAAACCTCGTAAATATTAATTATTTCGTTTTAGCACTTTTCCTGATATTGAGCGTAATTGTAAATTATAGGCCTCATTGATACATTACACTAATGTTATAAAAGCCTTTTGGGAGAAAAAAGAACGATAACTTGACGATGTAGACGATAATTTACGAATTTACGACATTTAAAATCGTGTCTCGCATGCTTTGCGTTTCTTATCTGTATTGGTTCATATTTATGGTGGTACCAACGCCCTGGGTGGCATTATTGACCTTTAAATTGAACTTCGATATGCATGATAAGCCAGAACGCTTGGATAAGGTATGAGGGTATCTGGCGTCAAGGCCAGATAATAAAATAATAATAAAGCTTTATGAGAGATCCGATAAAACCATTTGTTGAATGAAAATATGTCGATTCGTTAGACAAATTGTAATTATTCTTGGACGAAGTACATTATGGCAATACCGAATACTCGAAAAAAACTTTGCCCTAAGGTGGTTAATTACACTTTTGAATAATTAGTTGTAAAGGTTTCTCAAGATTTTAACATCTATATAGCATTCTGGTTCCACCAAATACATATAAATATACATTTTTAGTAAATATATTGAGTTTTGATAATGTTAAAGATAGCAGATCAGATATTATTTTGTATTCCAATATGCGTATTTTTTACCACCTGTTATAATTTGATGAAAAACCTATTTTTCAAAACCTAATTATAAACAATATTTCAAGCTTTTTTTAGTAAACTTGTACAAATAAATTTTTCCTTGTTTTTTGTTTGTAGATAACCACCAATAAATGATGTTAAAATATCGAATGTAAAATATTAAATATTTAAATTATTTAAATTTGTACACCAATGATCGGTGATTGATTATGTTTAAGTAAAGGTTGCTATGGTGCAACTATATCAACTTTTGTTCTAAATTATCAATTACAACTTATAGCTTTTTCTAAAAACTTAAAATGTTAAGTTTTAGATAAAAATATTGTAAACAGATATTCTAAAGTCCAAAATAACAGACTCTTTCCAACATTGGGCATACTCCTCCTAATCTATAGTGTTAACCAAGGCAAGGTTAAGTGATGAACAAGGTCTAGGATATGTTAATAAAAATAATTTATCTCTAGCTAGTACTTCTTTCTAACTAGTAACGTAATAGTAATTATTGTAAATGTATGTCAAGTGATGTACATATACTGTAAAATATAACGTTTGACATGGAAATTTTGAACTTACACGTATATTTTCTTAGAATAAACAAGTTTTTTTTAGGAGTGATGCTAATTATAACATAAAAACACAAACCGAAAATAACTAAGTAAATTCAAAATATCCACTTGAACATAATGAGTTTAAAACAAAAATAGTTGGTGTTTTACGAAGAATACTTAAATACCGCTTTCATAGCGTAATATAAAATACGTAAAAGCACAAATCACATTTTTACCGTTAATATTTTGCATAAGAGATGTCTGTAATATATTTAAGTGACAATAGCACTCTAATCACCAATATGCATATTGTGTAAAATTTACGTTTAATTCCAAATTTACATAAGAAGTCGTTCACATATTTTTTTAATTTAACGTAACACTGAATCTATTTATATATCAACAATTTTTTTTTGTCTTCAACCATGGAATACGACAATTTGACCTTAATAGAATGGTTTAAAACTGGCATTGCATTAAAATTTGTTTGATATTGACATGTGATTAGAACAATCATGTGACGACATATTTTTTTTATTCAATAAAACAACAGATTTAACTTTCAAAAGTGTGTACATTTCTTCTTCTCTGCCATCTACAGATAACTGAACAGATAGATAGTGATTTTTACTTAATGTGGAGTATAATTAGTCATAATATGAAACACAAAACTTTTTTAAAATCAACTATTAATTAAATAAATGTAATTAAATAATTACTGTAACTATTGAAAAGAAAATGGCTATTATTTTTAATACTATTTCATTTGTTACTCCTCTTCCAATTTTAATATATTTTTATTTATTATGGTATTTATAATTAATAAAATAGCTTAAATGTTTTTTTTGTACGGATATTTAGTTACGGATTGATGCCGAGTTTCCGGACACTGTCCCAAGAAAATCAACCATCAAGGATTGGTATGCTAAGTTTAGACGTGGTGAAATGAGCACCGAAGACGGTGAACACAGTGGACGCCCAAAAGAGCTTGTTACCGACGAAAACATTTAAAAAATCCACAAAATGATTTTGAATGACCGTAAATTGAAACTGAATGAAATAGCAGATACTCTAAAGATATCAATTGAACGTGTATATCATATCATTCACGAATATTTGAGTATGAGAAAGCTCTGTGCAAAGTGGGTACCGCGCGAGCTCACTTTTGACCAAAAACAACGACGAGTTGATGATTCAGAGCAGTGTTTGAAGATTATCAAGCATAATAAACCCGAGTTTTTGCGTCGATATGTGACAATGGATCCATCATTTTACTCCGAAGTCCAATCGACGGTCATCCGACTGGACTGCACACGATGAACCCACTCCAAAACGTGGGAAAACGCAACAGGCGTCTGTATTTTGGGATGCGCATGGAATAATTTTCATTGGCTACCTTGAAAAAGGAAGAACGATCAATAGCGACTATTACATAGCGTTATTGGACCGTTTGAAGCACGAAATCGGCGAAAAAATCGGCCGCATTTGGACAAAAAGAAAATACTGCTTCACCAAGACAATACACCGTGTCAAAAACCAATGAATTGGGCTTCAAATTGCTTCCTCATCCACCGTCTTTTTTTCCAGATCTATCCCCCAGGAAATAGTCCCCCAGCGACTATTTCCTGTTCTCAGATTTCAAAAGAATGCTCGCTGGGAAGAAATTTTCGTCGAATGAAGAGGTGATAGCCGAAACTAAGGCCTATTTTGAAGCAAAGGACAAATCGTACTACAAAAATGGCATCGAAAAGTTGGAGAGTCGTTATAATCAGTGTATCACCCTTGAAGGGCATTATGTTGAATAAAAAAACTAATTTTGCCAAAAAAATGTGTTTTACTATGGTAGGCCGGCGAATTTTCAATTGCCATGTTATATCCAATGTAAGATGTAAGTAAAGAAGGTAATTCACTAGAAAAAACATAACAAATAACATAAAATGTCACACTAAGCTCACTTCAAACCAATCATGATCCATTGACGTCGAATTTTTGTATCGTCTGTGCAAGTGAATGTCGAATTTGTCAGTAAAATATGGGCAATCCTGTATCTGCTATTAAAATTAGCTTAGACTCCAACAGTGAGTTAAACCTTAAGATCGAAAGTCGCTGAAAGTTTATTTTGAGAATAATATTTGAATCAAACGAAGCGAAACTCTCGATTACATTACGTAAAAAATAAAGCGGATTTTTTCCGAGTAAATTAATAGGATATCGACAAAAGAACTAGATACAGTTCGAAAGATCATCGACCTCTTATTTAAAAACAGGTAGAGGATTAGTTATGTCGTTGGTAACAGATAACCAATAACTTGGTGCAGAGTATTTCTCTATAAATACGCTATTAGTTATAAATGGAGAAACTAGGAATGTCATCCTTAAAAGAATATCGATATTTTACTATTTCTTATTCTAATCAATCAAATCGTATTTTGTATTATTAATTTTAACTAGATTCAATCAACGCAGAATGTTTAGCGGAAGACTAAGTAACATTACAGTTTAAAAAAGTTTATTTCGTCTAATATTTTAGTAATATTTAAGATTATATTTTTTAGACATAGACATACATTGATTAACAGAAATGCAGAGTGGACTGAAGAGAGGGAAGATGTGTACGACACTACACAAGGCACATTTCAATAATCATTTAAACTTTTACCAGTAATCTATCTTAAACTACATATCACGGGGTGTTTTCACATCTGCCGGCACCGACACGACACCGGCACGGCACCATATTTTGTTTTTATCATTTTCATTAGTATTGTCCCATATAGTAGACTTTGGCACTACTAATTCAATTAGTGTTACAATATCATATTTAAAGTTAGACATTTTCCTCTTTTAACCTTAAAAATATCTCTGTGCACAATAAAAATTGGCGCCGACACGAGTGGATACAGTCCAGAGTACAGTGACACGATACCGACATATCGGCGAGCGTGAAAGGGTTTCATTTGTTTACGTGAAACTACGCTACCACCGTGTCCGCGTCGTTGTGGTGTCGGTGCCGACAGATGTGAAAACGGCCATAATTCCTTATCATTTTGTACCACTTTGTAAAATTTTACAACTATTTTAATTTTATATGTTATTATTTTGTAGCTTAAGTATTTGTAATAATATGTAAGCTGTTCATAAATAAATCACTTAAAAATGCTCAAGATAACACGAAATAACAAAATCATAAAAAGTTCAACAAATTCTATTGCGCCAAATTACGGCCGTTCGAACAAATGAGAATTTGTTAACCATTTTTTGACACTTCCGATTTTTTTGAAGATAATAAAAATCCAACCATAGATCGGTTGTGTTGACCTTGAGATATCACGTGAATCGTCTCGAAAAAAAATAGTTTGGAAGAAATGTTTAAAATTTCGTTTTTAGATGTCGCGTCACCAAAGCAGGTATCTCCAAAAATAATTAAAATTTTGGTAAATCCTCTTAAGAGTTAATCCGTTAGGTATCGTAAAACAGATCAACCCCTAGACAATTTAATTGTTGTTCTTCGAACTCCAACCTAGCTAGGCCAGACCGCTTTTAAAGCGTTTGTTTATATATCTTTCACGTTATTGCCCGACAAACCTAACGGTAGGTGTAGAGGGAACACAATTCCTAAGATTCGAGGATCGACACTGAATTTATTACCAGTAACAGGTAGCTTTCGAAAGCCTTTTTCATAGGTAGGCATACAGTTCAAATTCAGCTGGTGTATATAAAGATTTCAAAATATATTCCGAAGAATTTTGATATACTATATTAAGTTTTTTTTTATTTTAAAATAAACAATACTGTTTATATTACAAATTCAGGGGAGATAACTTCAAAAAGCTAATCTAAACCGTACAATACACCAAAATATGGAAAGGTGATAGAATTTTAGACATATAAACTTCGTTCGTTCTTCATTGACTGTAACAAAGGATCGATATTTTCGTTGGTTATTAAATATTTAGGAAATGAAAAATTATAGGCTATGTAGGCTAACAGTCACAAAAATAAAATAAGCTTATTAACCATAAGCAAAAAAAAGAAATATAAAAAAATTGTTTTGACGGATTTATCTTCATAAACATCTAGTAACTACGTCAGTTTTATGAGAAAAATGTCTAGTTCATTATCAATTGTACTACATACGATAAACAAAATCCAAAAGATATAAGATTCCTTTAATAGGAACATAGCAACGTGATATTCTTAGATTTTCGACATATTTAATAAATCTCCATAAATACCTAGTGCTTGAGATTGAACGGTTTGGTGATAACCTACAATCAGTCAAGAAAATATCGTCGCCATATAATAAATACATTGTTTATAAAATATATTAGTAGATAAACGTGATGAACTTGTGAACTGGTATCGTTTATACCTTTTAATATGTTAATGGGACATTTTACGGGATAATGTTATTTAATTCGTGTTAAATGCAGATTTATACATGACGATATTGTTCAATAAAATTTAATTTTTTTATATATATTTTAAAGTAGTGTTGGGAACAATCGACTGAAATCGACTGTTTAGTAATTGACTACTTTTTACTATCGCCTGTTTCAGTCGCTATTTTCGATCCGACTGATTTTGTTACTATTTACTATCGAATGTTTCAGTCGTTTACTTTTAGTTACTATTTTCGGTTTATTCTACTGATTTTTAACGTTCTGGCCTTGTCATCCTAGCCGCGACCTTCAAGATAATGCGCCGAATTTATGCTTATATAGATTTATATGTAATATATGTTGTTTTATGTTTTTTGTAGTTTGCTTATGAATAACTATTGTAAATTAATATAGCAGCATTTTGGAACGCTAGTTTAAAGGTAAGGGTAAAAATATAAAATTGTAAATGATAAATAGTAAGATACTTTTGACTGGTATAATAGGTAATATTTTGGGCTGGTATAATAGGTAATAATTTTTTGATAAATTTTCACGATTTTTGTCCAAGCCTTTTGTTTGTTAAAACTTTTTTCCTAAAATCTGGAAAACTAAAATTAGGTTCCAAAGGTTTCAGAAATTGCATAGATTGTAAAAGATTTGAAGAATTTTTGCAGTAGCAGTTGGTTAAATTTCTTTTAAAAATATTAACGGCAAAAGGGTGAATAAAGTATATTAAATATTTGTAATAAATACATTTTCTCATAGGAAAACTCTACTATTCACCAATTTATTTTGATGGCTATTAAGAAGAGCACCACAGTTTTTATTTGTTGACGAATGGACTATCTTAACAGAATGTGTTCAACTTTTAAAGCCCATTGAAATAATGACCACCGAGTTATCTGGTGAAAAATATCCCACGATGTTTTTAATTATACTGTTAATAAAAGTATTGAAACATTCCATCTAATCCAGGGTTTTCACAAGTGAATGAGGAAAAAATACAAAACTGTCTATTAGATCCTATCTCTCAATTTATACAGACAAGAATTCCTACATCTCCGTCTGACATCACGAATGGAAAAAAACAGTCGAACCGTGCATTTGACTGAAAGTAGTAATTACTATTTTTAGTCGCTATTTCTTTGACGACTATCGACTGTTTCGATTGTTATCAGTCGATAGTTCCCAACGCCCCATTTTAAAGTCTCCTTTTACCAACCAGCGGTTTATCTGGACTGGACCTACAGTTTAATGTGGGCTCCGAACCATGGGCATTAAGTCTACCAACTGGCGAGTGACCAACTTAGAAATCATTCCAGAAGACATCCGGTCTTACCCAGCCTGGATACTGGCGTAACTGGGATCATTTTCCTCGTCGGATTTTGCACTCTTGCCTAGGGCAATCACAAATATTAAACAATCACGAACATAAATTCACGTCCATGTCCAGCAGGATTCGAACCCGCAACTATCGCAACAGTAGGTGGACTGTTCTGTCGCCTTTACCACTGCACCAACCAAGCCGGCTACAAGTTTATTGATATTAAAAAAAAGGGAGTATATTTCAATTCTCGCCCGTCAAAATTTAAGAATGTTTTGTTCTTGAAAGTGTCATTTCAGTCGTTTAGCTATGAAAAATAACTACTTCAGACGAATGAAAAATAATGAAATGATATAGACACAACGATCATTTTAGAATAATTCAAATATAATGATCAGAAAAAAAAGTTATTATGATTGTAATCCTAAAGAATTAATTAACTTAATAATAATTATCTGTTATTTATGGCGATATTCGTAAGACGGTATCAATATGGTATTTTTTACTAGGGATGCCGGAAAAATATCGATATATCGATATTTTTCAATATTTTGAAATCAATGATTGAAATCAATTATATTTCTTAAATATTATAAAAAACCATTTAATATTTCTTTATAAACTGTTTAACTACTTAATTGTAAGGGTTTGTTAAAAATATCAATATATTTTGCGAAAAAATATCTATATTTTTTCTCCGATATATTGATACTTTAAAAAATATCAATGTTCAGTGTTATTCTTGTCTTCATGTCAGTTCTGCTGGTGAAGAAGTCTGAAATCTCTCTAAAGTCAGATCAGAATAAAATGTTTTAAAAACTGATAGTTAATAATAGTTTCTGTTTTTTTTGTGTTCCTACTTGCATAGACCTGTTACGTTTGGTTGCATCTTTCCAATGACCGATTGGGCGTTTTCATATCTGCTGATACCGATATCGGTGGACCCGTAATCACATGTAATATGTTCCCACTCACTTATATGCCGGTATCGCGTCATTATCGGCAACGGCACGTCGGCGGGAAGCAATCGGTCCACTCGTGTCGGCGCCGATTTTCATTGTGTACAGAGATACTTTTAACATTAAAAGAGGAAAATATCTAGCTTTAAATATGATATTGTAACACTAATTGAATTAGTAGAATCAAAGTCTTCTATATGGGACAATACTAAAAAAAAAATGATAAAAATAAAATACGGTGCCGTGCCGTTGCCGGCAGATGTGAGAACGCTCATTCTCGTGACTATAAATTTTTTGTAACATTTTTTTTCTCTACACATCCTTTATAGTTTGCCCTTCCAATATTAAATAGTAACCTCCAACTGTATAAATATTTTAGGGTGTTGCTAAATTGTTATCAGTTTCTTCTAGTAAAACTAGCTTGTAAAATGCTAAATTAAGTCTTTATTACTTAATTATTTTCATTATTTATTAGTTTTTAACATTTATTAGCATGGTAAGTAATATTCGCGGTGGTGTCGGTTTTTACCAGGCACAAGACAAAAATATGTGAATGTTTCAGGATATAAAAATACTGTCGTAGATCGTAAAATATTTGTTTAGTAATGTAGTCGTAAAGAAACCCATTCCGACAATATTTAGTACCAGCTTTTAAGGTTAAATTAGATTTCGTGATTTCTGTGACTTAATAAATAAATGCGAGCTTTATAATCCATTTACGGAATTTTTAAGTTGTATCTTATGATACCCATCCACAAAAATGTATACACACTTGGATTGTGACATAAAATTAATTTTAAAATGTTTTAAACTTAATACTTTAATTATCCGTTATCCGATATATCGATAATTATCGATAATTTGATATATTTTTGCATAACTACTTTCGATATTCATAAATATCGATATTTTTGGACCTCAAGATATCGATAATTATCGATTATTCCATATACGGTTGCATCACTAGTTGGGGTCACGCAAAAATAATAAATTAATGCGAGTATACCACAATACTGTTATTGTAATACTCATTGGAGACAATATCAAGAAGCACTCAATAAATATTAATTCATCAAAAAATTATATTACTTCATACCAAAATTTCTTACAATTAAATAAAGTAAAACTTACCGTTCATATTGGATGAAAGCGGATAAATCTGAAACCAAAGAAAATCCGTTAATAGTGCATCCTATTTCAGAACCATTCATAAATTTATAAAAATAAACGCACCAAAGGTGATACGACTTCAGCTTATCTACATTTATCAAACGTGTTTGTTGAATTTATTCCATTTGTATATCACCGAAAACATTTCGTATGAAATATGATGTTATTTAAACCGTGTTCGTAAAAAATTGATACCAACGATTTATTTACATTATTGACGGAAACATTGCTACTAATTGGTGTTTAGGTTGTTTTATTGATATGTCAAATACTATCTGGTTCATAATTTGATTTATAAGCACATTATTATAAAGGCGATAAATACGTTGTGGTTTTCGACTTAACCTTAGGGTAAGATTATCGGAAAAATTATACCTGTCAAGTAAGCTATATTTATTGGAAAATATTATTTAAAACGGTAACGTATCGTTGTGTTAAAAACACGGTTACGACCTTGTGTGTGGTAACTGAAGAAGTAATTTGCGTTGAACACGCGAGAAAATATCCATTTTAAATCCGTTTAAAATGATTTGCGTAAAACTGGTTTATTATTAATTATTTAGTACCATTTTATCATTTGCCATTTTTGACTGAGCGTCACGTTAGACAAAAAATAGAACAGATCAGACTCAATATCAAATAACTTTACTAGTAAAATACTCCCAGCTTGATCTAAGAACAAAGAGACTGGTTATTACTTAATTATAAAGCCTATTTGGACTTATGGGGAGCAAATATGGAATTGTAGTAAATTAAAACTGTCAAAACAAAGTCTTCGATCAATTACCAATGCTTATTACTACAGGATAGGATAAATGGTAGTCGGACGGGGCGGGGTCTGGGCTATACGGTGTTTCTTTTTTGAAAATAAAAAGCAAAATATAACCTTCTTCAAAAGACCTTTTAAAATCTTCATTTTCAATGTGAATTACTGGATACATGCGACAGTAAATTCATCTATTAAGATAAATATCAATTTATATATATAGCCGGCTTGGTGGCGCAGTGGTAAAGGCGATAGGACGGTCCTCCTACTGTTGCGATAGCCGCGGGTTCGAACCCTGCTGGGACATGGTCGTAAATTTATGTTTGTGATTGTTTAAAATTTGTGATTGTCCTAGGCAAGAGTGTAAAATCCGACAAGGAACATGATCCCAGTCACGCCAGTAACCAGGTTGGGTAAGACCGGATGTTTTCTGGGATGATTTCTAAAATTGGTCACTCGCCAGTCGGTAGGCTTAATGCTGAGGACCGTGGTTAAACCCACGTTAAACTATAGGCCCAGTCCAGAAAAACCTTTAGTTGGTAAAAGGAGACTTTAGTATTTTATTCTGTGGTTTTATTTATTTCTTTATTTATTTATTGTATTCGGTGGTTTTTAGCAAGATAGATCGTAAGTCCACATCATTCAATTTGGGCCAAAGGAAATCGGTGTCATTCTGTCTCCCTTATTATGATGAAGTTGTAATTGAGTAATTATTAATTACACTAAACATTCCAGTCAATATTTTCATTTTTATATGTAAAATTTTATTACTACTTACCAAGCTAATGTCACAATTACCAGACGCCATTGTTTATAATCTCACCTCTTACCAGCTTAAATACGTTCAAATTATACGAATAATTATCAGTGATATACGAGTATATTTGGTATAATATTGAGGTCGTTATCACATGAAACCTAATGGAAAGTATGTCTCATCGTGGCCAGACATTTATTAATAATAAAAAGCTGCTGAGCGGTTTATCAATAACATTTTTGTTTTGTTCTGTTAGGAACTACGTATGTTTGAGAGAGATAGAACTAACTGATCGACTTTCGAGAGATTGTTGAACGAGCGACATGTGATTCTGTACAGTGTATATAGATTTCGTTTTTTGTTTCACAATCAGGTAATCTTTGGATTTTTTAGCGCTAATGAAATTAGATTTTAATATGTACTATCTTATTATTTCTCAGTTGGTAAAATTGATACCTTCATGAATTATTACTTATAATAATCATGAGGTCTAATTGTGAAAAACTATTTTTTGAACATTTACAGGGAATAAAAGTTATTTCTTAAAAAAAGATGCATTGCTAATTGTCAAATTTCAGAATGGTTAGATTACAAAAAGCTAGTCGAACATCTGGTTTTTTGTACATCAAATACTTTGATGAACTATACTTCATGTAGTAAAGGCAACTGATACCTATTTGAGTGAACAATGTAATTTTATTATAAAAGTTTTTAAAGTATTCCAACAATAGTTACTTATAGATTGTAATTAAGGAAAGTAAAAAAAAAGCAGATATCTAAATAGAGAGTTCATATGTTAACGCATGTCTAAACAGATTTTGCAAAGTACTGGATGAAATATTGCAGTTACACGTGCTGTTATAAGTTTGTAAACCTGTTGTTGAAATACACTACCGAATACATTTTTTCATTCCACATACCTACTAAAAGTTTAAGAAAAAAATATATAATTTAAAATTTCGGTTGCCTTGTTAAATAAATAAATTTATCTCAGGTTTATCTCACAGTTCGCAAATGGTGATTAAGCTATCCTTGGTACCCTTTAGACTTATTACTCCCCCTTTATTAATTTTCTTGACTGGTAGTACAATCTCTTCAATATCCTACCACACTTGATAGCTAGCGTGTATGGAATACTCACTTAATCCCAGAAGACATCCGGTCTTACCCAGCTTGGTTACTGGCGTGACTGGGATCATTTTCCTTGTCGGATTTTATATACCCTGGCCTAGGACAGTCACAAATGTTAAACAATCACACACACCAACACCCGCGACTATCGCAACAGTAGGTGGACCATCCTGAATCTTTACCACTGCGCCGACCAAGTTCTAGTATTCTTTTGAAAATTATTATTTCAGCCAGAGTGACCAATTGACGATTTCGGTCAAAGGCTTAGGTTACTTGCCTTGATAAATCCTAGCTCGTTTTTCGTTTATGTTTTCTTTTCGTTGATACTGTGGCGACCGCCACGACCCTTTAGGCCACCACCAATTCACCATCAACAACTACAAAGGTTGGCAACGCCGGTGGATTGGTACCATGCAGTTCTGGAGTATAAAAGGCCATCACGACGACGTCTCGCTCTTTTTCTTATCACCGTCCCCCTGTAACAGTACCACTTCCACAGCGCTACCGTACTTCCTTCACCTTAACCTAATATCCTGTCAATTCTCCCATCGACCACATGTATCAATTGTAGGTTAGAATAAACAACTTTGATTCAACCAGTGTTTTTAGTTCCCGTGCAAATTCCTTCCAAAGATAGTAGTGAGTGTTCTGACAAATAATCGCAGCGGCAGCCACACATTTCGACCGACTGACCGACCCGACGAACATTCCTACAATTGGTGACCCCGACGTGATCAAAGTGCCTAACAGGTAAATCAACTCAACATAAGCCACTCGACAGGTGCTTGACACGTACATGGAAGGATAGCACGAGGAACGGAACTCATCAACATCACGTGGTCGACGACATCCCACGAGACTAGCCTGATGGACGAAAACCACAGAAGCCCATCATGTATACCAGCAACACATGAGCACCCTCGCATCACGAAACGGGACACGTAACACATTTACAGGTACCCTCAAACAAAGCTAAACGCCTCAAGACGAACGACGTCCTGCTACAACTCCGATGGCAGCTGATCCCGTAAAACTCCTCGCTCAGGTTGGGATCCCCATCTCATCAGCAGTCCCCGGGCGTTTGTTTGCGTGATTGCGGGTGCCTTCCGGAACTTGCATCACATATAGGTACGTTCCACGGCTGTTCCACTAGGAGGGGAGTTATGTGGCGACCGCCACGACCCTTTAGGCCACCACCAATTCACCATCAACAACTACAAAGGTTGGCAACGCCGGTGGATTGGTACCATGCAGTTCTGGAGTATAAAAGGCCATCACGACGACGTCTCGCTCTTTTTCTTATCACCGTCCCCTGTAACAGTACCACTTCCACAGCGCTACCGTACTTCCTTCACCTTAACCTAATATCCTGTCAATTCTCCCATCGACCACATGTATCAATTGTAGGTTAGAATAAACAACTTTGATTCAACCAGTGTTTTTAGTTCCCGTGCAAATTCCTTCCAAAGATAGTAGTGAGTGCTCTGACAAATAATCGCCGCGGCAGCCACACATTTCGACCGACTGACCGACCCGACGAACATTCCTACAATACCATAAAATCGATTTTTTACCATGAAATATAAGATAAAGAATCCAAATTAAATCAAAGCGCGCCAAAAACTTCGGGCATCTAAACACGGAAAAGTTGGTTAGGAAATGTTAACTGATATTTTAATAACGAGTTAATATGGCGAAATTTTAAATTGTCTGCTATTTCTATTAAAATCTTAGTAATCACACTTGTAACTTAAAAATAAATCTTTTTTTAGATTAATATTTTTATGATGCTTTATTACAGTCATCATAACATGTCAACTGAAAAGTCCCCGGCCTGACACATAGATGGCACTACTAGAATTAAATCCATATGTTTTTTAGTTAGCCCTAACCCTCAAACGATGCGCCTATAAATTTGACAGCTTTCGGATCATTAGTTTGTGAATTACATCATTTTGAGTGAAGCAAACTTTGTTATTGTGAAAAAAATGAATAAAACGGAATTTCGCGTGTTCATAAAATATTGCTTTTTGAAGCAAATTTTCTTTTGAAAAATACAATTGAAGCAAAAATTTGGCTTGATACCGAGTTTCCAGATACTGCTCCAGGAAAAGCACCTGAGACGGTGAACGCAGTGGACGTCCAAAAGAGGTTGTTACCGACGAAAAAATTTTAAAAATCTACAAAAAGATTTTGAATGACCGTAAATTGAAATTAAATGAAATAGCAGACACTCGCTAGCTCGCTTTTGACCAAAAACAACGACGAGTTGATGATTCGGAGCAGTGTTCGAAGATGATCAAGCGTAATAAACCCGAGTTTTTGCGTCAATATGTGACAATGGAATGAATGCTGCACACAATGAACCCGCTCCAAAGTGTGGGAAAACACAACAGTCGGCTGGCAAGGTTATGACGTCTGTATTTTGGGATGCGCATGGAATAATTTTCATTGACTATCTTGAAAAAGGAAGGACCATCAACAGCGACCGTTTGTAGGACGAAATCGCTGAAAAACGGCCGCATTTGAAGAAAAAGAAGGTGGTGGTTCACCAAGACAACGCACTGTGTCACATGTCAGTAAAAACGATGGCAAAAATCCATGAATTAGGCTTCGAATTCTTTCCTCATCCACCGTATTCTCCAGATCTGCCCCCCAGCGACTATTTCCTGTTCTCAGATCTCAAAAGAATGTTCGCTGGGAAGAAATTTTCTTCGAATGAAGAAGTGATCGCCGAAACTGATGCCTATTTTGGACAAATCGTACTACAAAAATAGTATCGAAAAGTTGGAGGGTTGCTATAATCAGAGTATCACCCTTGAAGGGAATTATGTTGAATAAAAAAAAAACTAATTTTGCCAAAAATAATTTTGGCCGGACACTTTTCAATTCACCTGTTACCCATTGCTATTTATTTCGAGCTATTTTTGTATACTATATTATAATAAAACAAATAACATTCGGAACATTAAAAACACTTATCTGAAGATAAATACAAACGATTAAATCAAGTCATTAAAAACCCATTTCTCCAAAATCCACAAGTTTGTCTGCTAATACATCTCATATATATATTAAAAACCTCGGGTTTTTTCGCGTATTGATTTGTAACGATATTGACAGGCTCGATGTATTGTACATGTATATAAATAAATTTCGGGAGGCTTATCTTAAGTAAGACAAATCTTATCTAGGATCACATAAATACTACTCTAAAATAACTGTTGAAATGAAAATCATTTCAGGTCATGTGAACCTTAATACATCCAACGGAGGTTATCGGAATTTCATATAAACCTTTGCAGGAGAAATATTATCTATGTATATTAAGAAATAGTTTATTCTATAGCGATTTTATATAGAGCGCGTGTAAGTTTGGGTAATTTAAAAGCAGATAAGAAATATTAAACAATTTCTTCCAAATTACAAAGAAGATCTAATAGTTTAATTATAATTAATATTAAAATTGATGACCCAATTATTTTCCATATTGTTATCAAAATTCTGGAATTTTATGACATATAAAGTTTATGTCAACACGTCTAACAATAATATCTTTGGATAACAAATAATGGTTACCTTATTAACGAAATTCAACTACAAAAATGTCAAGAAAAGTTTATGCATGTACCAGCAAAGTTAAGAAAGCTAATTAAAAAATGCGCAATTATTTAAGATATTGTGCAAATTTAAATTTATGTACAAAAAATGTATGTTTTCAGTTGGTGAAACAAATGATACCCTTAGTATTGCCCTTATATAGAACATATATATATATATATATATATATATATATATATATCCATAACGTTAACGGATATCTCCATTCTACTCATGACCAGCTGTGTACAAGTTTTTTACAGTCTAACCCCAACAGGTATAATTTCTTTTGAAATGCTGATATAAGAACCTTTTTGAAACATTAATTTTATGCACCTGAAAAAACGTACGACATGAATTGAACCATCAACAAAAATATTGACGTAATAGGCATGATGACTAATTTTGAAAAACTTCTTTATGACAATTCTATATATTTAACTCGTAAAAAAATATTTCTGCAAAAAAATTGATTTGAAAGAAAAATTTGGTTTTATGTAGGTGTTATTTATACATCATTTTATTAATTTTGTATTTTTTGTATTATTATTATTAGGCTATCTAATGTGTATTGATGATCCAAAAAAATTATGACTTTTCGTGCCAATGTATGAAAAAAGTTAAAGAAGTGTGGTTAAGTTTTACAAGCAGCTGTGAACCAGCTGATACAACTTGAACATCGGTACTTTATTGCAGTGAAGACCATTCTGACGCAAGTATTTACTATTTTAACTGGTTTGAATTATGTCTAAAGTGTCTCATACACGTAACGTTATAGATTTTTTTTAAAAAATGATTATATCAGCCACAGTAACTAAGTGACGATTTCGGGTCAGTTGGTTCGGACCTTGGAATGCGGAAATTGCGGTTAGGAAACGTAAAGTGATGTTAACGTTTCGTAACGCTTGACGTTTCTGATTGGCGTTTGACTTAATATGGCGAATTTTAAACTGTTCTGTTTTTATTTCTACTAAAATCTTAGAATTTTTAGAATCTGTCTAAATTATATTATTATTATATATCAATATTTTTATAATTCATTATTAGTCATCATAGCTATTCTTGGAAAACCAAATTAATAACATATAATTCTTCGTGAATCAAGCATTTGATGGTAGTTAGTAGTTAGAATTGATTCGCAAGAAGGCATGATACGTACAATACTGTTGTAGTCCATGAACGTAGCGTTTCCGATCACAAAATTGTAAGATTTTAATCAATAATCAATATACAGAAAGATTTAGTTGAAGAAAATTGTTGGAAAGCTGAACGTTTACACCATTAAGATAATTTTGTAGAAACGAACAAATTGTCTGTTTAGTTCAAATTATCAAGTTACAATCCTCAAAGTACTATGGCAAACAAGAAATGAATTCAGAAACATATCGGTGAATCATGTGATCCGATGCACACGGTTCTCAAGGTGTGAACTCACATTCGAAATAACAAGGTAGATAGCAAAATGAAACGCTAAATATTTACAAACGTTAGGTCGTAATCTTTTATTGGTGGAGATTGTAAATAAGTTACTCATATTCTTGAAAAGATCTAACAAATGTTAACAAAAGTATATGTCAATTTTAGCGGAATTAAGATATATTCTTCAAGCTATTTTAACAAATATATATCTGGAACAATATTAGTCTAATCTTAATTAAATGTGCGAGTTATGACATGGGGCATCAAAATATAGAACACGGTTTTATGTTCAATTTATAATATCTGGCGTATATTATAATAATTTAATGTTTTCATGTACTCAATAGTGAAATGTTTTTTATTGCATGAAGTTTATGATTTAATTTGACTCCGGAAATGTCTGGAATGTTTTTTTAACATTTTAACGCAAAACATTATTTGTTAAAAAAAAGTTCCACAATATCGGAATCATGATTTTACCACCAAAATTACAATCATGGTTCAAAATGACATATATATCATTGATGATGGTACATAATCATAGTGCTTGAAATTCATATGAATAAATTCGATTTGAAAATCATAAAAAACCGTAATTACTTTTTCCCCATAATATTGTATAAATGAATGAACTAGTCAATATAACAAGAAGCAGACAGTGACGATTTTGATAAAATAATCTGTTCAAAATAGCAATAAATAGAGTCAAAAAATAGTTATAGTTAGAAACAGAGATTGTCTCTAATCAGTTACTTCGAACATGAACGAGATAATGGGGGTCTCTTGCCAGTAAAATGTCAAGGTTTAAATTTGATGCGGCAACATTGCGACGTTATAAATCTTGATGATGCGACTTCACTGTTTCTTTGGAATTTGGTTTCTTTTAATAAAACGTTTCCTTTTTTAACACGTTGGTTAATTTCCGAATTAGTTCACATTAACGAGCGTTCACATTCACTTTAAGCTGTCAACTGATGAACATTTAAAAGCACTTCCACACATAGTGTACTAATGCCTGTTTTTACTTTTTATTAATTTTAATTTTGAGAATTTTTAAAAAATAGACGACTTGGTTTTGGCTCAGCGGTCAAGGCGACAAGGCACTACTCCTGCTAATCGCAGGTTCGAATGCTACTGGGAATGGTTGTAAATTTATGTCTATGATTGTCCATAAGACAAGAGTGCCAAAGCCAACAAGGAAAATGATCCTAGTCATGCCGGTAACCGGGCTGGGTAAGACCGGACGTCTGTAGGCTTAATGCCGAGGACCGTGATTCGGAGCCTACGTTAAACCATATTCCAAGTGATATTTTAAGAATATTGACTAACAGAGCTACCGTTTTTGGCGATAAAAGATTACCAATATGTAAATATTTAGGGTCGGCTTTTATCATTCAAACATGTTTTTCTGCAAACTTAATTCACACGTTTCAAGTCGTGTGCATCAGATTGTTAGCTCGTACGCGTGTTGCTTGTGAAACTGTATAAACCTGATCGCTCGTAAAAGAACATTAATCTCTATGAATTTTATTATGATAATAAAATATAATAAATGTTTGTTCCTGATCTAAATTCCCGAAACATAGAATACATTTATATTTAGTATATTTATTTAATATAGTTAAACGTTATTCTTTTTTTAATATCTAATATCACTTTAGACAAAAACCTGAGCAGATCGGGCTCAAAAATTAAAAAAAAACTGTACTGGTTAGCCGGAAGATAATCCCAACTTGGCTTAAGATCAAAGAGGCAGCTATAAAGCCTATTTGGTATTATGGGATGCAAATATGAGATTGCATTAAGATATCAAGCCGATTCGTAATCTAACGCTGCCAAAATAATTTTCTTCGATTAATTACTAATGCTTATTGCTACGTAATTGACGAAGAATTGCTCGGTGCCCTCAAACTCAAATGGGTCTACAAAGTTATTCAAGGTTTCGCTTTAAAAACATTAAAAAACGTTAGTAAACCACAGAAACGTAGAAGTAACACGGAAATACTGAAAACGCGCAGGAAATCAGAAGATTGAAGCGAACCAAACCACACTAACCTGTATAATTAATCCTAACTTTGGCTTAAGTACTCGTCTTGCATCTGAATTGATCCAATCACAGCAGAATCACAGTAATTAATTCATTTGTAAATTAAGATTGTAATAAACATATCTACAGTGGGTTGTAATAAAACTAATTACATATTTAAAATAATATTTGTAGTTA
The DNA here is from genome assembly GCF_030347505.1 of Rhynchophorus ferrugineus. Taxonomy (NCBI): domain Eukaryota; kingdom Metazoa; phylum Arthropoda; class Insecta; order Coleoptera; family Curculionidae; genus Rhynchophorus; species Rhynchophorus ferrugineus. The sequence continues at coordinate 37,861,995 of NW_027472587.1, read as the reverse complement.
TTCTGTAAGACCAAGAAGAAGTGATTAGGTATAAGCTGCTTTTACTGGGGGTTTTTCTTCACTCTTTTAACGTGAATATTGTTAATAAAATCTCTCTGATCAACTAAAATGTTTTAAGTGATTTTGATTTTCAAGACAACGAACGACCAAGAGGACGGCCTTGGCGCGAAGTTCACCGACCAGTAATACTGACTGCGACTACTGCAAAAACATTGGAAACAAAGATAGACAAGGAAGGAAATTGACTATTTTACCAATTGGAAGAATTCGACAAGGAGTTGAATAACTAATTCAAAGGGTTAAAAATTAAAAAATTCAGCGAACCATCAACATCAGTTACAAAATATTTGTATTTGAATTACTTGTAATTAACATATGCAATTGAAATACAAATACATATATGATATTTGTTTTATCACTACTTAAAAATATAATTTGTAGAATATAATTAATAATATAATTAATAGAGCCACATTGGAACCATACACCATCATAGTTATAAAATGATTTTGTTACAGGAAAGCATCACAACAGATGATTGCAAAGCATTGAAAATCTTGCAATTTATATCTTACAGGCGAATTATAAAAAAAAACAAGAAATAATGTCTGAGAGTAGCAGTACTAGTAAAGAAGATGATGACTTCATAAACGATAAAAGTAAGAAACTTATCATCCCTGAACGCTATCAAAATATTAAAATTATGTTCGTACATTTGTGATCATCAGGACCTTTAGAAACATTGTTATTTAGCTGGTTTACTTCGCTCCCCAAGATAATATTTTGTATGAGAATTAAAGCGAAATATGTATTTTGGCCTGGTAGCTTTGCAGGCTGGTGTACAAGATATTCCTTAAAAATAGGTAAAACCATATGAGTTTATTATCATATATTCCGATCATTGACACATTACATATTGGAGCACTTTTTATGATGAATTTTAAATAAACTTTTTTGTTATTGAAAAAAACGAAAGCTAAATACTTTTAGCATTCATCCAGAGACGCAATAAATCCGTTGTGGTAACTCAGGCCCATTAATAGCCTATATAACATATTTTTTAAATATGTTTCTGTTGATTTTAACGATAATATACATAACGTCAGCCTGCAAAGTTTTGGCAATTGAATCAACTGCAGTATGCAGTACTTTCTGCTCACAAGAAACACACACAACGGATGTGGTGGGTTTAAATTCTGGGACATCTGGGTGCATAACCACTACATTAGCGACATTAATGTAGCGATAAATATCATTAGTTTTAATATTGACAAATCGCAATAAGTTATTGGGAAACAGAACGGGAAATACACATTTATATTACTAATGTTTTACTTGCAATAATTTCATCATATTTAACAGAAAACACTTCGATATTTACATGTACTATGTGAAAATAATAATGAATGCAGCTGTTTAAAAATCAATAAACAAAAGTATAGTCGTTTACTGTGTAGATTATATTTGTTGGGTGAATGTTAGCAATAAAAAACAACAGTACTTCACACAATACTAACGCATTTTGTGTTATACCATTAAGATTTATTATCACCTACTTTAATAAGAATGCGTTCTGAATGCTTATGATAGTTTTAGAACTTGCACAATACTTTTTTACATACGTGCATGCCATCCTAAAATAAAATTGCAATTGTGGCCTGCAAACTGACACGATTTAAATGCACGATACTTTGAACCAGTCGGCTCGAATTAGCCATTTGTTGTCGGTCGTACTGAGATTAAATAATAATGCGATATTCAAATAAAATTAAAAGTGTCACATGTACGAAAAACTGTGAACCTACGGAGGATGGCAATGGTAACTTAAAAACAACGTGTCTTCTAAGAACTAAACGAACGGGCTTAACATCGATCAAAATAGCTCTCTGCTTGTTTATCAACGTATTGTTAACGAACACTAAATTTACGTTAATAAACCGCTACAAATAACACCGGTTTTTCTCATTAAATATCGTAATTTCCTCCCAACAACCGACGTTCAAATCAAAACAACGTGTCTGCGGTGTACGATTGACGGGTCAACAAATAGAAAGCCGGAAGAACGACCTATGATATTCCCTAATTAAAAATGGAAATGATGTTACTTACATGGGGTTTGATGACAACGACGATAAACTGTCGATTTTGGCACTACACTGTCTAATTTACCATACACGTGGAAAATTATTGCTCCTTTTGACGAGTTCTGGCGCTATTCTCTTCCATATTAAACATTTAACACAAGCGACGTTGCCAGATATCAGCGGCTTTTTTTCATACATAGAACGCGCCTAAAATCTTTGATTCTTTTATGTTACATCGCAAAGCTACTATCACACAATACGTGTGTATCGAAACTGATTTCTTACATATAAATAACAACAAAATCAAAATGTTTCTATTGGACGGTTAACATAGCTGGAAATGAAAAGTTTAGTTTGTCCAGGAAACGTTATATCAAACGAAGCCCGACAAAATGGATGACTTGGCAACGTGAGTGAAACTATCAAAACTCATGCGCATTTGTTTACCTGGGAAGATTGCAGATGAGAGCTTTGTGCTTTAGAACCGACTTCCTAAAATCAATAGAATAGAGAATTCTATTTGTTCTGTAGGTTGGTAGAGTCCTTCTATTATAGAGGTCGCCAGATAATGTAGTATTAGAATTAATGAATTATGCCCTTTCATTGGTCTCTTATTTATTATTTTAATTGTTATTTCATTTTTATCGCATTTATTGTATAAGTTTAACAGTTATTTTAATATAGAAATAATTAAATAAAAATTATTTATACCAAAATATGTATGTATTCACCATTTTGTCATAGTTATATCGATAATATTAAAAATCGAGGACACAACTCGAAACAGAGGACACTGTTTGTTTTATGGGTTAGTATGACTCGTCGACGATAGAGGTCGCTGGACCCCAGTCTATATTTTACGCTTCATTGAAGTGTATTTTAATTAGTACATTATAAAATTTATTTCGTTTTCTAACAATTATCATTTAAATTGTAATTTTATTTTGTTACAAATTCATTGCATAAATCGAACATTTATTGTTATATAGGTACAGTTTAATAAAAAATGTTTACCAAATTAATATGTTTTGTTATTTTTAAATATATATCTCTTATCATATGTAAACGTTATCGTTATGCAACTTTTAATACTACAAAGTATTAGATTATTTCGATAAACATTATTAGGTTAATTAAATAAAATTTATCAATTATAGGTATTTAAAGACTTTATAAAACTACTAAATTGCGTTGGTGTGGAGTTGCCGAGATAGATTCACAAATGAAAACCTAACAAAAAATAAAACACCTAACAGTGTTTTCAGTGTATTCGGTGTATTTTATGACGTTCATGTAATAGTTACAGTTCATAAAAGCATAAAGTAGTCATAAGGTAACACATTTCTCTTAAATAAATGAATGTTATCTGCATTTTGAGCTAGGACGGATATTTTTTTCGATTTTATGTTAATGTGTACATTTCGCACTTACATGACAAACAGCTACTGGATCCTAAACATTTGTCAAAATTATGTCAGGGATTCCTGTAACAAAAACGACACAAAGAAGTTTTGCGAATATTGAAATGGCCACCAGAATCGCCAGATGTCTCTCCTATCGATTTAGTATTGGATGAAATTAATAGAAAAATGGATACCCATCGAACTTAGAAATACTAACAAAGTGAAGGGAAGACATTAGCTTTCGAATGCTTAAATAAGATATTAAAAAGATTAAGTAAAATTTGTGAACAAGTAATCAAAAATAATAATGCTGATCATATTTGCGAGGCCAAAATTTAAATAATTTTTTTTATTAGTAGGTTTGTATTACTTAAATTACCTTTCCAAAATTATAAGGTTAATAAAAATAATTTCAAATTTATAATAACTCCATTGAAAATTGATAATGATTCAAGAAATGTATGTGTTTGATATTAAAATAAATATCTGACATATAGTTTACTTTTTCTGCACCATACATTTTAATACTAAATATCATTAATTCGATTTATGTGGTACTGATGCGAAAAAAGGTTATCGCTAATAACTTATTATAACAGACACTGTCTTATTCTTTTGTGGAAGTGTTGTGAAGAACATAGTATCAAATATATAACTGAAAATAATTGATTGAGTAGAAATGATTATGGTGTTATCGATTAAAAATTAATTGCTCACATGTCTACAGAGCTGAAAATACTAAAAATACTTTTATACACACGATAAATAAATCAATTTGGCTCTAACGAAGAACAGGATTATTCCTTAACTGAGTGCTTTCTTTGTACTCTTTCACTCATTCAATATTGAGGTCAATTCTTATTTCTTTACATTTCGTCCTGTCCATCTTTGTTCTGTCTTTTGAAGTATTTCATTTCCACTGTTTGTATCTCTCTTTGTCCATGTCTCAACACGCACGTCTCACCAACAAATGTTAATGTTTACATCTTCAATTTGGTTATTTAGTTCGTCTGGCTCTCATTTTTACCATAACTTTCGTACTGATTTTATTCCTTACCATTCGGGTCCATCAGTTGTTTTCAGTGCTTTCTTTGTAAGCTTTTATACTTTATACTGTTAGTAATATTCGAAGAAAATTGTAAAATAATTTCAGTTCTCTTTTATATCCTTCATAGCCAATTTATTCGTGTAATTTTTAAACACTAATGAATGATGAAGGTGCCATTTTTTTCTGGTAAAACCATCATTTGCTCATTTTAGAACTTCTGAATTCACTGGGAAAAAACTAAATCAAATAATTTCAACTTTTTCTTCTTGTTTTAAGCCTCTTTTTGGTGGACGTATCATTTTCCCAACCAAACTCTCTAAATTTTTGATTAGTCATTATAAATGTTCGTGGTCTAGAGTTGATGTTCTGGAAGACCTCTTTTGAATGTCACATGTGCTTCAGTCACATTATTTGTCGACAGTAGGAAAAATAATTAATGGTTTGGCTAGATTAGAGCACTTCATATTGAACAGTTCCTTTCCAATCCTATTAAGCATTTGCAAAGATCACCTTCCTTGGCGTTAATATGCGCTCTGCAACCTTTTGTGAAGCCTCTTCGGTTTTAGACCACGATCTGTTCAATTTTCGGTAAAGTAAAACAAAAACCAATATGGTGTATATTAGAATCTTTTTTTTTTCAAAGTAGAATACATTTTGATTGTGACAAACGTCACTACCTTTCTATGCAGAATACTCTATGAGCTGTTAACTATTAAATTTAGTATTACTGGAGATTTGCGACCTCTATAGCGATAAAACATTCTATTACCAGTTTTATTAGACCAAAACTGTACCGCTAGCTAATATATAGGTACATCTTCTCTAAGCAAGATAACATCGAAAAAAAAAAGAAGAAACAACTAATGACGTCGCATGAAATCGATTAATTTGAAGCAATAACTTTTGGGGAAGGAAAAAAGGTTTCTTTCTGTGGATCCACGTCAGTACTGTCACCGCGCGAACAAAAGACTCTTTGTAACGGCAAATAAAAGGATTTTTTATACAATAAAATATATACGCTTCGATGAAATCAACATAAGATCTGATATTTTTATGATAGTAATATTTCTAGGCCAAAAAGCCTTTATTAATAAGATTATTCTGTGAATATTTTAATTTTATTGTGTCTTATTCTGCTTTGTAAATTCATCAGAATATTGTGTACAAGGCGTCCCAAAATGTAGACTTGGATTATATGAATTAAAAAGAAAACACGAAAGAAGGTTATTTCTTAAATTGTAATTCTTTCAACATAGGGGACCTCTTGTTACCTTTTGAGTTTAAATAACCCCAAAGTAAAAATTAAACTATTTAAAAATAAGTTACAACCGGAATGAGAGAACACATGAACATTTGATTATTTATGTTTTATTTATGTAAAGAGATTACTAATGGGATTTTATAAAATAGATACACAAATCGTAAATAATTTTTTTAACTGAAAATCCAAGTTTTTCATTGTTTGACTGCGAACTAACTTCAGCTTATTCTCATAGTAAAGAGTCTAGTTCAAAAGCTATATTTCTAATATTATAATATGTTATGTAAAAGTCTCCTTTTACCAACTATGGGTTTATCTGGACTGGACCTACAGTTTAACGTGAGCTCCAAACCGTGGCCAACTTGGAAATCATCTAAGAAGACATCCGGCCTTACCAAGCCAGATTACTGGCGTGAGTGGGATTAATTTCCTTGTCGGATTTAGCACTCTTCCTAAGGACAATCACAAATGTTAAACATTCACAAACATAAAATTACGACGATGTCCCAGCAGAATTCGAACCCGCGAATATCGCAACTATCGGAGGACACTCCTGTCGCCTTTATCACTGCGCCAACCAAGCCGGCTTTGATACTTTTAATTGAGTTCAAGTTAATTTCCACAAAAATACTAACACATGTACAAATTATAAACCAATTAACTAAATGTTAAAAATATGTTTGCTTTGAAGGTTTTCTTTTATATCTCAGAAATCTAGATAAATGTATACGACAAATATATTTCACTTTATTATTGTGTCTTTATTTACAAAATGATAAAATACATTAGTTTACAGTTAATGTTCTTTGACATAATATGTTTTTGTGTACTAAACGAATATCTGGAATTTTTTGTTAAACATCTGATAAGATAATTTACATGGGTTTTTCTTTATCGTTGTTTGCGATTTTAACATCTTTAATATATTGAATAGTCATTAAAAATTGTTTCAGAACTTGTTAAATAATTCGTTATTGTACATATATTTTTATATATGCGCTTTTACAATGTCAGTCTTTCCTTCATTAATTCTTTTAAGAGATCTTTTGGCTCTAATTTTTGTATATATTATGGACACTTTTCATAACACTTTGGCACTTTTATGTTTTTTTTATTTATAGACTGGAATGGTTAAGACTACTGCCTAATTTTGACTCCGAATTACGGTCCTCAACACTAAGTCCATTAGAGATTCATCCTAGAGAACATCCGGTCTTATCCAGCCTGGTTACTAGCGTGAGTTGCATGACTTTCTTGTTGGATTTTGTATTCTTGCCGTATGGACAATCACATTTATAAGCATAAGCACAGCTGTAGGAGGACCATCTTTGACCACTGCGCCACCCAATGCAGCTTTTCGTTTCTTTAATCATTATTATACCAAGTAAATACTACTAAAAATAATTTTTGCTGGCTTGGTTGACGCAGTGGTAAAGGCGACAGGACGGTCAACTTCCTGTTGCGACAGCCGTGGGTTTGAATCCTGTTGGGGTATGGTCGTAAATTTATGTTTGTGATTGTTCTTAGGCAACAGTGATCACTATTAAATAATCTATCAAAGGAATGCAATGAAGTCATACTGATGGAATTTTCTTTCTTTGTAACTTTCTCTCTATAGTGCAATGACAAACCTATGGTTTTATCAGAAAACTAATAAAGGCCCTAACTATGACCTGAGACCCTGACAAAGTTTAATGTAAGTTAATTTTTGAACAAGCACATCACAATTTTTAGTATATCCAAAGTTGCTATGAACATACGTCATCAAAATGTTTAATGTATTGCCTGTCGCATTTTGGAAATTCGTTTTAGAATCAGACAATATTTTCCTTCTCATTTTATTTAAGTTAAAAAGAGACACAATGCTGTCCGATTAGCTCGAACACGTAAACTAATGAGCTTGTTAAAGTCGTCCGGTTGTCAAATAGAGTCAGTGACAAGAGGTTATAACTCTAACCTATAAACTATTGTGGGTGTATGCTTAACTGTAGTTTTTAGATGTATTATAATGCTAAAATAAAATTTTTTTGATAACATTTTTGTTTCCTTATTTTATTTAGATTAGAAAATTGCTATAGGTTAAAGACAAAATAAACTAAAACTTAGAGTTGATGCGGCAACACTGCACCGTTTTAACGTCATAAATTGAGATGTCGTAAGTTCGCAGCAACTTTGGATAAACTATATGTTATTTCTCAATTGTTGTATTCAGACCTAAACAATTATCCGATAGCTAACTTGTTTGCTAAATATTTGTGCATGTTTATTTTATTATTCATATATACAATTATGACGTTATAATACAGTTGACGTTTAATCCGAAGTAAAATATGAAATATTTTTATTATAAAACCGAGTTTAAATGTGACTAATCATGTGGTAAAACAATTTTTATTTTATTTTATTTATTGATACATTCTTATAAGGCTTGGGGGAAAAGTAATTGAAATTGAAATTATAATTAAAAAAATTTAATACCTTAAGTAGGCTCTACTTAAGTTAAACCTCTTTTTTGATTGGTTCATTTAAATTAGTCTACGAAGAAATTTGATTGGTTCATTTCTATAACGCCATTGTTTGCTTCTGTTGGTTTACGACGACATTTTTTGTGTGTCTAATATAAAATACGATTAGCATTTTTGTGTCTTAAATATAATCACTATTATTCGATTTTAATGTATCTTTATTCTCAAAAGTGTTGTGTATCCAGTGTTTGTGCGGAGATAAAAACCGGACGCAGTTATCCTTGGAAGAAACACCCCAAGTTAGCAAGTTTAAGGATTTATGTGACTTAGCATTGCTTTTACCTGGTACGTATACAATTATTTATATAAAGCATTTGTGTTCATATATATTATTATTTACAGCAATATAACAGAAGAAATTATAAACATATTACCCACACTCTAAATCCAAAATGTGTCCAAATGAAGCAATGGTAAAACTTTTCAAGAAGGTGGGTTTTTATTACATATACAAGAGATTATCATGCTTGTTTTATTATATTGTTAATAGATGCCTAAGCTGTCTTTTTAACTTCTTGATTTTACCATAATAAGAGCACAGCAGTAATTTTGAAATATATCATGTTTTAATTTTTTGTTGCATATTATATTATCAGTATTCAATAATTTCTCTAATCTTTTGCAACCTTTCCCCCTCAGAGAGCCTCACGTTTGAATTTGTTAATCTTTTGAGATATATGCAATTAAGACACTGTATTAATGTCGTACCGTCTCTTTTACATATTACATTCTAGGATGAATTAGTTAGATTGATGATAGATGATTAAGTTAGAAAAAGTTGTTAAAAAAATGTAAGCTGAATAAAATAATGATGAACTACTTTTACTCAGTGGTCTTTACAGGTTGACAATATTATAAAAAGTCCTCAGTGGGGTTAGGCTAAAATACCGCAACATTTAATTACATGTAAACCGTTGTATGTTCTGAATAATTTATGATGATATTATTTGATCACAACTCATAGTACCCGTACTGGTATTTAATGATTCATTTCCAAATTTAGCTTATCATTTGTTTAAAATTGCCGCATAGTTTGGCCAAAATAAATTTTATGCGATATTGAAGTAATTATTGGAAACTAACCAAAAATACGCTTGTGTAAATTATTAGTGTCATTAATTTAATTTGTCATTGAATTGGTTAATAAGTAAAAAAATGATTTATCGTCTGATAATGCGTATACTGCTTTTTTGTTGATCTTTAGTAATAGGAAGTACCATGTTAAGACTGGGTGTAATACAAATAATAAATAATATAATTTCGAGTTATTAATGAACGTGGAACAAGTTGTTAGTAATTAATAATTCTTTATATAATTTCCATGTTAACAGTGTTGAATATTGATAATTTATTTTCCATAAATATATTAAAATTTTTAAAAATAGTTTTTTAGTAACACAATTTTTGAATTTGTTTATAATTAACAATTAAATGTTAATTTGGATGACTTAATAGCATCACAATATATTAATGATGTAATCATTGTTATTTATGTATATTTTGATATAAACTGAATACATTATTTCTATTAAAATTTAATTATATAACCTTATAATTTTATAAATTAATATTTTATTGAATTAATATTAGTATACTAGACGCCCCGCTAACTTATTATACCTTATCGCCTAGACTAGTCTTGCTACTTGCTGTGTAGCCACCACGTATTTTTTCAGGTCTGATGACGATCTTATGGCTGTCAGTTCCAGTGAAGAAACGTCTGTGGTTCTTGGAAATTGGTTCCGCGTTCAGATTGCCCATAAAATGAATTGTAAGATTTGATGATCTGTAAGTGATACATTTGTCTTTGTTTCCGTAATTATTTAGCACTTATTACTTATTCCTGATACAAATTTGAATGTTATTAAAACTTCTTAAATGTAATAAAAAACTTGTATAGTCTATTCAAAGTTATTTTGTATATACGTCATCTAAATTTGTGACGTAAAAACGTTGCAATGTTGCCGAGTCAACTCTGAGTTTTAGTTCAGTTTGGCTTTGACATACAACAAAATCTAATCTAAATAAAATAATTGAACAACAATGTTATCAAATATAATTTATTTTAACATTATAGTACATCTAAAAACTACAGTTAATCGTACAGCCACAATAGTTTATAGGTTAGAGTTATAACCTCTTATCATCATTGCTTTCAAGAATTTTGCATACATCTGCCAACCGGACGACTTTATCAGTTTACGCGTTCGAACTAATCAGACAGCATTGTGTCTCTTTTTAACTTGAATAAAATGAGAAGGAAAATATTATCAGATTCTAAAACGAATTTACAAATTGCGGCCGGTAATACATTACACGTCTTGATGACGTATGTACAAAAAAACTTTGAATACATTATATGTTAGTCTAGTGGGCATGAAATTATCCTTTACAATATGCGTTTTTAAAATGTCTCAACTTATATTTCCATCTTATATTTTCATATTTCCATATTTTATTGTTCTGTAAATATTTATTAATATAAAGATTTAATTACAAATAGTTAATATTAAGAGGGACATTGAAATAAATATAATTACTGATAATGCTGTGAAACAATTTCATTCTTCATATTAAAAGTTTTACTTTAACTTCGAAAAACATGTTTTTCTTTATGTTTTACGTTAAATATAACAAAATCTTTATTCTCATTTAAACTATAGTGGTCTGTGATGTGGGGTTCCATACAAAAAAAATGACTGATTAGCGTTCCCTTAAATGATTGGGAATCTTATTTATAGTCTGTTATTTATTACTTACAACATTCTTTATTACTTAAGTATTTTAATATTTAAATAATTATTACGAGATAATAACGTTCCGTAATTTATCAACATAACAACATTAATCCCATTATTTAATTTATAATAATCACGTTTTTGCTGTAAACATATTTTTTAAGATATTGTACCCGAGCTGTTTTCATCAACTCGTTTTAAGACTTACTTCCTTGAATGGAATTTTAGTCGGAATTTTAAACGATTAATTATTTAAATATACATTCGTAATATATTTGCCTTAATTGGAACTGTTTTGTTTACATTATTGTACATATTGTTTTATTCAATACTATTTAGTTTTAAACATTTGTCATTTTTTTAAATGTACGTGTAATCAGGGTTGATTTATTTCTAATAAAAATACGTAATTGTTTGTAATTGGCATATGAAATACTTATGGCCTCAAAATACATTTAACAATAAATACATTTATCATTCAGTCCAAATCAGTCCATAGTGTAGTTTATGACAAAAAAATCGTTTAAATAAAGTTTTCGGATTTTTCAATTTTTGTGAAAATGGAATAGAATTTTCCGATCACAGCTTGCACTGTCTTCGCAATTTTTATTATTCTTATGGTAGATAAGATGTTAAAATAACGCAGAATTTTCAGTTCTGCTATTAACGAATGAATGATTATCCATAGATTCAACAATCCCTTTCTATATTTTCCTTTATCTTCGTACTATCGTTATACCTACGATATCCAAGTTAATTGAGAAACCTATTGAAATGTTAAATCCATTATTACGATACCAAGTTTCCAGTTTGGGTTTTGATATTACCACCCAAGTGGTGAAATTGACTAAGTGCATAGAGTAATATCGGTTATTAAAATGGCTTGTGAAGAAAAAATACAGTTCTGTGATATTCCTGGACGTCTCATAGACATTTGACTGGATATAGAATATGGGAATGATAGCTAAGATGAGTATATTGTTACAGTTTTATAATGAAGCTTTCAATATTTCAACTTATTTCGGCTGGATTTCGATTCTACACTGCTGATATCCCAAAAACAAAACAAACAGTACTTTAAATATTTGATGACAACACAGTTATTATGGCATTACATATCTTTGCTTAGGACCATAGAAAAAGTACAATAGCAGTAAGATCCCTAAATGGACTAAGCAATAAAATATCTGGTATAATAGTGTCGTTATCAATTTTTCGCTGTAGTGAAACTACAAAAATTTTATTATATCACTTGAAGAATGCTCGATTTTTTAAGCAATATCAGATGGCGGGTTAAATTGGAAACACATCTGAGAAAAAGCAGACTAAATCCCACCTAACTTCAAAGAACTGTAGTGTGCTTAGTCGGGAGATATTCCCAACTTAATTTAAGATCAAGAAGATTGGTTTATTAATGAATGATTTTTATAAAAACTATTTGGACTGGAGTAAACAAAGTACTTCGATTAATTACCAATGCTTGTTGCTGGTAACCAACGAAGAACTACACTATGACCTTGAAATCAAATGGATTTGGTTTGAAACACGATAGAAGATTACTAAATCATACTAACGTGGAAGAAATACAAGCAATACTGGACAATGCGTAAGAACTCAGAAGATTGAATCTATCCAAACACGAACTTGTATAGTGCCAATCGTAACTTTAGTTTAAGTAGTCTAATTTAATTTTAATTTGGGAAATACAGGTATATTTATCTCGCACTTGACTAGTTTCCGGATACTGTCCCAGGAAAATCAACCATCAAAGATTGGTATGCTAAGTTTAGACGTGGTGAAATGAGCACCGAAGACGGTGAGTGCAGTGGAAGTCTAAAAGAGGTTGTTACCGACGAAAACCACAAAGTGATTCTGTACGACCGTAAATTGAAATTGAATGAAATACCAGACACTCTAAAGATATCAACTGAACGTGTACATCATATCATTCACAAATATTTGGGTATGAGAAAGCTCTGTGCAAAGTGGATACCGCGCGAGTTCACTTTTGACCAAAAACAACGACGAGTTGATGATTCGGAGCAGTGTTTGAAGATGATCAAACGTAGTAAACCCGAGTTTTTGCGTCGATATGTAACAATGGATGAAACAGATGAAACAGCCTTACTGGACCGTTTGAAGGACGAAATCGCAAAAAACGGCCGGATTTGAAGAAACAGAAAGTGCTGTTTCACCAAGACAATGCACCGTGTCAAAAATCCATGAATTGGGCTTCGAATTGTGTCCTCATTCACCGTATTCTCCAGATCTGACCCCCAGCGACTATTTCCAGTTCTCAGATCTGAAGCAAAGGACAAATCGTACTACAAAAATGACATCGAAAAGTTGGAGGGTCGCTATAATCAGTGTATCACCCTTGAAGGGAATTGTGTTGTATAAAAAAAACTAATTTTGCCAAAAAGCTGAATTTTGCTATGGTAGGCCGGGGACTTTTCAATTGACTTGTTAAGTGACTTATTTTTAAATGTAGTTACAATTCCCGAAATAAGCCGACAGAACTTCGCAAAACGTATTTTGCTTTGCACAATAATTAAAAATTGTCCAATTTAATCTTGTATATAGAAATAATAGTACGTTCATTGTATGTATGCATATATTTTTATACATGGGTGTGGAACGAACATTTGTCCCTCGGTTAACCCAAAAAGATAATGCATTGTGGGTAAATGCGACACCGTAAACAAATCGACAGCGATGTTGCGATACGCAGAATAAAAATGCGGAGAAGAAATAAAAATAGGTGCATGTAATAAATTTGTGCGGTGTTGTTAATGGCAAGGAACGATAATATCGGTTGTTGAGATCATTCACTAAAGCAAAGCGCGCTCTCAAGCTGGTTTTTGTTGGCTCAGTAGTCATTTGAACTTGAATAGAACTGTATTGTGGGTAGAAGTGGTTCCGGCGCCATATAGCGTGTTTATTGCAGTAACAGTGAGTAAATTATTTTGATTTTTTTTGCAATTTTATTATAATACTGAAATAAATTATTTTTGTCGAATTATTTAAGACAATCTTTACCATATTCTATTTTTTAAAATTATTAAAATCACTGTTATTAAAATTAAGGATATTTATTCTTTTATTTATGTTTGATACGCTGATTTCTAAGTAATCGGCGATATATAATTGGTCTAATTAAGTTAATGAAGTTTAAAATTTTATGGCGATAACAATTACCAAATTATAAGACATATTTCACATTTTCAAAATAATGTGACGCTTTTCTAATAGTCATTTTTTCAAAACTAATTGGACAAATATTATTTCGAATGGTGTTATTTATATAAATATTTTCTTCTGATTCGATTACTTTCTGTAAAAATATCTTTAGTTTATTATAATATATAATATATTAAATATACAAAAAACAATTTTTAACGGCAATATATATATATATATATATATATATATATATATATATATTTCTATTATTAAATATAATTGTATATATCGTTATATATTTCTTTTAAATATTAACATTCTTTTAATAATTTCATTTATTGTAATTAATACAGGGGACCTTTACGTTTTAAATAATACATTATTAGCCGTCTGCAAAATTAATTCATATTTGTTACAAGAAGAATATTAGAAGGATTATATTCTTATTACGTAATATAATAGCATATATCGTGGACATTTAATTCTTTTAAATATTAATATAGATATTTTTTAATAATTTTTATTTATTTTAATAAATAAGTTTAATAAAACTGTCAAATGTTGGATATTTAGATGTCATATTTCGGGAATTATACGAATTTTAACCCAATACATGGATGGATTACTGGTTCAAAATTAAAAATTGAATTCTAAAAATATATGAGATCCTCTTTTCCCAAAACCCCAAAACCACAATTCACAGTACAGATACTGTTGTGTTATTACTGTTTTATTGTGCAAAAAAATATTCTTAAACAGAATCATTATATAATTAGGAAAAAATATGTTTTTAATCATATTTTTTATATTTTATTTATATTAAATCATCATAGTTAAGTATCTAAAAATAAGCATATAATAGATTTCTAATCGTAACACGCCCAATAGTCAAAACCATAATGTTTTGTCATTCATTGACATCATTATCTCCTAATTTACAAGCTGTTGTAGAGACTTTAGAATGGGTACTGATTATTTCTTGATTATTATCTTTTTAAATATGTAAGATCAGTAGAATTTTGGAAACGTTTGCAAATATTAATATTTTATATAGAATATATAACTTTGAATAAAAACGTATGTATGTAAAAATAAAAAGAGGAATATTTATATTTTTATATTCTTTATTATATATTAATATATATTATCTTTTATTACCGTGTTAAATGAATCTGCACCTATCTATTACACATCTATCACGATTCAAAAATAACATTTGATTTAAATATGAATTCTTCCAATACAGCTTATTCACCAGATTCAGCAGTTGTTACAATTTCTTAGAAATATGCAACTGCTAATACAAGTATGTAATTGTATCAAAATAGAATAAATATATCTATGTACGAACTAAGTAATATTAAGTAGACCAAATTAACATAAAACATTTCTAACAAAATATTTTCTAATGCTAAAAAAATTATCAACAGTATTTATAATCTAAAGTTAACTAATGTAAAACTAACTAAACTAACTAACTAAAAAAAACCCAACTAAGGTAAAATATAGTAATATAACTTATACACAAAATATATTAATATAACTAAAAGTCATTTTTCTCATAGTTACTAAATAAGTACCAAACCCCTTATGATAAGAATGTTCTGGTTAGATACTAGTCTTTAGTCGTTATAAATATTCATCAATGTATAATATAAACAGTGACAGAACAAACACGGAGCCGTTATAACAAGATTAAACAACGCTTACATAACAGATATCAAGTAACAACTTTAAAAATTGTTCCAATGACGTGTATTTTTGTTTTAAACTCTTATTCAAACAAGCACCAATTAACCATCCAAATAAATCATGTTTACGGTCTATTGGCGAAAAAAAAAACGGACAAACAGTCAATTTAAGCGGACATCTAGTTGATGAATCGTTTTCATGTAAATATTAATAAATTATATCCACTAGACCTATCTAATCAAAAGAAATTAAGCAGAATTCCAGTCAAGACTACATAAAGTAGTTGACCTGAAATGGTTCAAAAATAGTTATTTATTCCCCAAAGGTTATTAAAAATGACTTCATAGCATCGTGAAATTAAGTTTACTTTCTGTAACTGTTAGAAAAAATACCTATTCGTTATTGGTAAATAACAGTGAGAAGGAGAAATACTTCGTTAGGTGTCACATGAAAAGGTTCCATTATTTAAAAAAATATTTAAAAACTCTAAAATAGATATATTAACCGATTTAACTCACATAAAAATAATATAGTCGAATTATTATTTATATTAATTCGTATATATACATAATAATTAACATCCAATTCTATTTTAATAACATGTATTTATATTATCTAATACCACTCACAGACATTTCAAACTTTAATCGTTTAATTCACACATTTTCACATTTTCCACTTTACTTTAGACATACACCACATCACTTTAGATAATCAGAAAAATAATTATTAGATATATATTTTAATAGTTTAAACTCACCAATATAATATTCATAAAATGTTACAAAGGAATTTACAAATGTTTTACAATGTTTATATTAAAATGATGTATGATCTTACTATAATAGTTATTCACTTTTAGATAAGTAATATTACTTTTTTTTAATTATGTGGCTACTGCTTTTTTTTCATCAATTTTTGTTACTAATTGGTTCAAAATTTTAATAATCATTAATCATCATTCATCGTTCATCGTATCGTTTATAGATTTACCAGCATGAAAATAATAGTAAATAATAATAGTAAGTAGTAATAAAATAATAATATTCAAAAATCTTATACTAAGTCTTATGAACATAACTAGTGCCTTTAAATATTTTCAAACTAAATTAACATTAATAAAGGAATGTTAGTTATGTTCACAGGAAAGACTGAATACTGGATAGATATTTGAGTTCTCTTGTTGGTGAATAGTTGATAATTATTATTTTCATGTATTTTATATTCCTATATGAAAAATTACATATTATATATAAAGAAATACCAGCCATTGGTTATGAATGATTTGTTAGCTTTAAATAACCAGACTTCATTCGCTTGTAAAACGAACAAAACAATTGTGTAAATGCATACGATGCATACCTTATCGGATTTCAGAAATTGTTATGGCAGGAGGATTCAATTTTCGTCTACATACAGAAGACAACATTTTAAGTGAGCTCGGTATTCTTTTAATAATGTCTGCTGTGGAATTCTTTTAATGTTTCTTGTATTATTTAAATATCAATGATTCTAAAATATTTTAAGTGACTAGTGACATTATCTCTGATAATCCATCTTTCGATACTGTATGATCACTTGAGTAGAAGTATCCGTCTGTGGTGAAAAACCGCTGAGATTATCTATAATCATTTCTGTTAATTGTAGTTGTAAATAACCAAAGTGTATTTTTAAATTAAACGCTATGATAAGAATTACTCGGTTGGATTACGATATTTTAATACCTAGAAATATATTTAGGGATGTAGTGATGGATAATTAATAATTTATCATTTCTTTATATGACAAAGAACATGTAATATAATAGGTCTGTTAAGTAATTTTGAAGCCTTTTACAGACTTCAAAATTACTTCAGAACACAGAGATAGTTATTAATAGATTTTACTTTTCATTATGTGTGATTTCTTTGCATAATTGAATGTTCTACTTGTGTATCATTACTAGTGTTGGGAACTATCGACTGAAATTGACTATAGACTGTCTAGTAATTGACTACTTTTTACTATCGACTGTTTCAGTCGCTATTTTTAGTTCGACTGCTATTACTACTTTTTACTAGTGACTGTTTCAGTCGACTGTTTTCAGTCGTTATTTTCGGTCCGACTAATTTTGTTACTATTTACTATCGATTGTTTCAGTCGTGTACTTTTAGTTACCATTTTTGGTTCTACTAGTTTCATTCGACTGATTTTTAACGTTCTGGCTCCGTCGTCCTAGGCGCGCGATATTGACAAAAATGTACCCAATTTATGCTTATAAATTTATATGTAATATATGTAGTTTTATGATTTTCTTGATAGTTTTCTTGTAAATAAAGATATATTGTATATTAAAAGATTAAAATTGGAATGATAAATAGTAAAATATTTTGACTGTTTGTATGGCAATGATTACACTCTCGATTTTTGTTAAAAATATTTCCGATCAATAATAAATAAAGCGTTTATATCATTTCATTCTGATCATTTTTAATTATGTCATGGATTAGTTTTTTCTTCTGTAGTATATGGTATATGTTTAATTATTATATAGTATTTATGGCGATCGTACATCTTTAGTTTTTAGGTTTTGTTTAAGTTATATTGTATTGTCTATATTTATTATAGCACATTATTTAATAGTAGTAATTAGCACATTAAATACAATAAAACAATTGTGGGGTATTACTCCATTCCATAGAAAAATTCCATTTCTTTTTACAGATCCACAGAACATTCAAATATAAAAGTAATTATACTTCGTTTAAAATTGAATTATAAGGGCATTAATCAAAGCATCAACATTGGTCATATTTTATACAACAACAACATATTTTACATAAAATGTTAGTAGAGTCAAAAAAACATTCTTACCTCACCACTATATATAAAATTAGGCTTAATTAAACCATTCCTAATTTATTTAAAGCTAAACCAAAAGAAGGAAATTTCAGTCAGATATTTGTAAATTGTTATTCGATGTAACTATGAGTACAAAGGAAAAGTATAAATTTGACAGCTGTCGAATCATTACTTTGTGAATTACAGCATTTTGAGTGAAGCATTGAGTTATTGAGAAAAAAGTGATAAAAAAGAATTTCGCCTGTTGATAAAATATTGCTTTTTGAAGGGAAACAATACAGTTGAAGCAAAAACGTGGCGTGACACCGAGTTTCCGGACACTGTCCAAGAAAAATCTATCATCAAGGATTGGTATGTTCAGTTTAGACGTGGTGAAATGAGCACCGAAGACGGTGAACGCAGTGGACCCCCAAAAGAGGTTGTTACCGACGAAAACATGAAAAAATCCAACAACATGATTTTGAATGACCGTATATTGAAATTGAATGAAATGGCAGACACTCTAAAGATATTAACTGAACGTATACATCATATCATTCACGAATATTTGGGTATGAGAAAGCTCTGTGCAAAGTGCGTGCCGCGCGAGCTCACTTTTGACAAAAAACATTGACGAGTTGATGATTTGCAGCAGTGTTTGAAGATGATCAAGCGTAATAAACCCGAATTTTTGCGTCTATATGTGACAATGGATGAAGCAGTCATCTGAGTGGACTGCACACGATGAACCCGCTCCAAAGCGTGGGAAAACGCAACACTTGGCTGGCAAGATTATGGCTTCTGTATTTTGGGATGCGCATGGAATAATTTTCATTAACTACCTTGAAAAAGAAAGGACCATTAACAATGACTATTACATAGGGTTATTGGACCGTTTGAAGGACGAATTCGCCGAAAAACGGCCGCATTTGAAGAAAAAGAAAGTGTTGCTTCACCAAGACAATGAACCGTGTCACAAGTCAGTGAAAACGATGGCAAAAAATCCATGAATTGGGCTTCGAATTGCTTCCTCATCCGCTGTATTCTCTAGATCTGGCCCCCAGCTACTATTTCCTGTTCTCAGATCTCAAAACAATGCTCGCTGGTTTGGGGTAATTTATATGGCTCGGTGAATGAAGGTAAAACGAAATGAAACAGTGGTGTTTACATTATGTGACCGTTATTTATTGAAGTAATATAAAAATACAAATGATAAAACGGATGGCAGCTGTGTTACCTGGTGACGAGGCTTGGGCAGTTGATGGTGGCACGTCTAAACCAAACGATGATCGAGTACTGAATGAATGGAAATACTCTTCAATAACATCCCAGATAAACGTCTCGGGGTTGCCAGCTATTCGTTATCGGGTCCTAGTTGGCGCTGCTGGCACCCCGCCCATGTTCAACATCTGGGATTATATTTCTGGGTATTTGGAGACCGTTATTCCACGATGTAAAATTCGACATGCCTCAAGGTCGCTACACTGGGAAGAAATGTTCATTGAATGAAGAGGTAATCGCCGAAACTGAGACCTATTTTGAAGCAAAGGACAAATCGTACTACAAAAATGGCATCGAAAAGTTGGAGGGACGCTATAATCAGTGTATCACCCTTGAAGGGAATTTTGTTGAATAAAAAAACTAATTTTTCCAAAAAAAATATGTTTTACTATGGTAGGCCGGTATAACATTTCTATTGACCTGTTATAATATATAAATTAACACATGTTGAATGTTGAATGTTGAATATACTATAATCGAACAATTAATCGATTATCTCGAAAAAATTGTTTGATTATGTCAATTATAACCAACCAAATAAGATTAAGCTTGTTTGTATTGAAATAAAGGACTAAACATTGAATATAGCTAATTAACATTAACATGATTATTAAATAAACTGGATAAATTAAAACTGTTTCAAATATAAGATGAAAGTAGCTAATGTGTTTGAAATAAGAATCAAATTTGATAATGTTCCTGTAAAGAAAAAATCCAGCCATATATTGATTAAATCATATCCTAATAAATATTCATCAATCAACACACATTATTGTAATCCTACTAGAAATTTAAATAATGCAAATCTGTAACTTCTGTGTGAGTAAAGGCTTTTGAATAGTTATTCTCGCACTTTTGTCATTGTAATTCGTAGCTGATTTTCTCATCCGTACACACAATGGCATTCTTTTTTCATCTTTTGTAATGAATGATTTAGTCCCTCTACAGTTAAAAAAGATTTACGAATTCTAACTAAATGATATCACGGACGGCGTACAGTTCGCATGCGAACCATACCTGACGTCACTTGGCATCGATTCCGACGACGATTCATCGGAATTCTGTTTGATGTTTGTTATTATTTTTTTGTTTATTTTCCAACCGAAATAAACATGATGCCACAAGCAACGATTATTGATATTTCGACCGAATACTAATGATCACATTCCATTCTTCTGATAACACTTGTTAACATCTAATTAGAAATTCGTAAATATTACCGTCGCAAATTTTCAGATCAAAATAATTTTGTTGGGGAACAAGTAAATTCGGTTTTTCCTAACAGATTTCTTTAAACACTAAGTCAATAAAGCTATATTTTTAGCGCATTTGGAAGATAACACACCACAAAACATTTTAGATATAAATGTTAGGTCATTCGTTTACTCGGTCAAAAGTTATTGCGGTTTTAAAACAGAGTGTGCAGGTTATTTTCAATTTTTTTTTCGTCCATAAATGGAAAATTTCAGCGCTGGCACATCGCAAATTGCTTGGTGTATGAAAGTAGTGCAAGGAATGTTTAAGCCAATGTTAACAGTAACATTCTACAACAATTTATTAATCAATCTTTTTTTGTATCTGTAACTTAACTATTTTCGCCTCTCTAATTTATTAAGACTTGGGCAGTGGATGATGACACGTCTGAACTGAACGATGGTCAGTGACTGAATGAATGAAATTATACTTCAATAATCTCCCAGATATACGTTTCGTGGTTGCCAGATATTCGTTATCGTATGCTAGTTGGCCCTTCTGACACCCCGCCCGTGTTCAACGTCTGGGATTATATTTCTGGGTATTTTGTAGAACGTTATTCAACGATCTAAAATTCGACATGCCTCAAGATCGCTACAACATTACTATAGTGTAAGATCCTTCTTCTTGAAAAAATGCTAAGAAAAAACTGACAAAATAAGTTGTCAAAAAAGGGAATAACAAAGGTACAGTGAAGAAGAATAAAATGAAGATTAATCTGTAAAACAGAGAGATTGCCGTTGAACGTAATGCTAAGAAAACTTAGTTACCTACTTGCTTGCAATAATTATGGCACGAAAACTACACTGATATGAAAGGAAAGAAACCCGCACATATGTGATTTATGTGTTGGTCCTTAATATTGACGTTATTTTTCATTATTTAAATATTTTTAATGATTCTAAAGCTTATTTATACCCTATTTAATTGATTCGTGTGGCATTTTCTATCGTTGAAAGTCGACGTCAACTTCAAATATATGATATATAACAAAAAATTGATTCAAAAATCGAAATAATAGAACTTATTGAATAACCTTGTACCAAATTGTCTACAACAAACTTATATCTATAAAAAAAATTATTAAAATTAGAACCACTTGACAAGTACTCACGCGTGATTTTGGGAATAATGTATTTTTATCACAGCTTATTATTTAAATGTTATTACACACAATTATGATAAACTTGAGCGATAGCCACCAACGAAAATAGATATAATTCAAATAAAATAATATAAATTTAGAACAATGAATCATATCCGACTAATTTTCGCCGATTTTAACAACACACGCATAGCAAACATTTCGTAAATTCCGTATCTTGTCTAGCCGGGTTTACAAAAATTTACTTCTGATAACATAAAGTGTAATCTAACAATTTCTTGTTATATTTTAGAATCCCCTTTTTACCAACTAATGTTTACTTAGTAAGCAACCATCTTAGAGATCATCTTAGAAGACATCCGGTCTTACCCGGCCTGGTTACTGCCTCAACTGGAATGATTTTCGTTGTCGGATTTACACTCTTATCTTTTGAGCAATCATGAACATAAATATACAATCAACCGGATCCAGCAGGACTATCGTAACAGCAGGAGCTCAATAATAAGTTGTAACCCTGTCAATAAATTGAAACAGATTATATTGAGAAATAGATTTTCATCTGTAATTAATTTCTATACGTCTATAAAGATAATTTCATGAAGATCAGTAGGCGATCGCTATTCAGGTAGCTATCAATACAAAAAATTGCACTGATTCAAACGTAAATCTTACTATATTTTATCGCAGTAGTATATAGGAAAGTAATCAACTAATATTACATCTAGATTAGAAAATAATCATTGTAGTAATCTAATTATATGGACGCTATTAGGCTCTCTCTAGATACTTAAACTAATATTCACACAGAGATAAGGATATTCAAAAACTGAAATTATATTACCGTTATCTGTAATAATGTATTTTCATATCTAAAGAGTTTTATATAACAAAATTGTCTAGACAAATAAAATCATATGTATGTAAACAAACGTTACATATGTAAATGTAAATAACATAATCACATTTCGTATAGTTTACTATGAAGAACATACTGACACAAATCCATGCTACGTATGTTAGTTGCTGGTGACTGAATCTAAAAGATTGATGCGACGCGATAACTTCTACCATAAATTATCTTAAACAAATGATTCATCTGATATCAGACTTTGTATTTAACAAGCGAAAAAGATTTGCTGTCAAGTATTTCGACAGGAACGAAAATAAAATATGGGTTAATTATACCATCAATTACTGTAACTACGTACCAGTAAACTGTGTTAAATACTCGTTTTATTTATAAAGTATTTATAATGAATATAAATTTAGTACTAAACATTCGCATCGAAAGATCATATTGGATGTAAGTTCACTCGCTACGATGGGGTTTTTATTTGCTGTGGCACATAGTCAGATATTATAATGAGCCTATCTGATATCAATTAACAAATAAACGTTGTTTATGTCAAATTAGTAACAGTGCCTAACGACAAAAATCTTATATTATACATTTTTAGTATGTCGAAAGTTCGTTTTGCTATATACGCACACCTGTTAATTATCAAAGTACAAACAATATGTCTGTTTGAAGATCATATAAAGTTGTAAACGATGATATTATTATATTAATGTTTTTTTTTGTTACCCTCTGTGGTTCAAGAATGTGCTCAATGGACAATAAGAATTTCTTATAATAATTATTGTATACATGACATGTAGAAAGTCATTTCAGAAATTGATGTTCTAATAATAAATTTTACTCTAAAGTCTATACGTATTTATTGAATATGACATGAGATAAGAACCAATAATCAGAAGGAGGCTCCGAAACCACATAACTAAGTCACTTGGTATTATTTTGAATTATTCACACCCTGCAAATATCAACTTGAATAATTTGTAGTTCCACTATTTCTGGAACATGCATCTTGATACATAAAAAACTAACTTTAAGTTTAAATAATGTTCATTTAACAGATACTCAAACACTATGTTTACACAAAATACACTGTGTATATCCTGTTAAATAAAGAAAGAAATATTGAATATACATATGAAAAATTGATTATAACATACGAATCATTTGAAACAATCTTCAATAATATTTATAGCATACATACTTGACGTTGCATAACCAAATTACATTAATAATCAATCAGTGTGTATCAGTGGTTAGCGTATACAGCGGATTTTTATTTTATAGTCTGTGTTTGTAGGACACCATATTGTGATGACTGACAAAAATATAATTTTTCAAAGTATATCTGTATACAATTTAAAAAAAACCTTTTTTATTTGATCCAGAAATAATAACCTAGATAAATCATCTCGAATATTTTTTTTAAACATATTTAAAAACTCACCCATTCAACACTCTTTAAATAATAAATGTTTAAAAGTTTAAAAATAAACTGAATGATTGTTTAAATTCTTAAAATTTTATTTAGATTTAGGATATTTTTAGTGTAAGCATATAAAATAAATACATAGAAAGGAAAGTCTAATTAGAGAAATCGTAATCATGTTGCGATGTCTTCAGATGCGAGTATCCTCAAGTACCAAAGACAGAAGTGCCCTTTGGCGTGCAACTTTGGTTGTATTTGTTTTTCTTTCGTTTTCGTTTTTATTTTTATGTATAATTTTAACAAAATTTGTTTTATAACATTATTTTTATAGTATTTACAGTAAAAATTATTTATATATCGAAAAGTCTTGTGTTTTAGGATTCAAATGACTTACACTCTATTCTAGAGTATCTTCCTATAGCCCAGAATGACTATTGCTTAACTAACATGCTATTCATAATTGAAGTTTAAATAGCTACTTTTTTATTATGTTTGTATTGAAACCATAACTGCATAATTGAAATAAATCCTTTACCTTAACCTGTTCACAGTATATTTATTGGCAAGTGACCATTGCAGGGACCAACTCAGACATTCGGTACTAGTAATTTAAAATATACCGTAAATTGACGTAAATTCCTTATAGAAAATATAAAAAAATTAAAAGGAAAAAGGTTATTTATGAATAAGTACAGCACCTGATAAAAAGCAACAGATGAAACGGCAAATAAAATCGATGAAATGTAAGTAATTTAATTATCAAAATAGAAATATTTAACCAAGCAATAAAAAAATAACTTGAAGGAATGATTGATTCTTTCCAATCAATTCACATTTACACAATTAGATCATTAGTTAAAACCATCATCGGAATTTTGCATTGGAGAAATAAACAAATAGTCGCCTACTCTGTACCAAAAATACTTCATGAATTGCTATTCCTATCAATAAACAAAGGCTCAATTGACCTATAATCTGAATCATTTCCAATGAACACTTGATATTTTCTAAATCGGCTTTTGTTTTCATGTTTACTGTTATAGTTTTCAAAGAAATTGTAACAAATAAAATGTACCTGCATCTAAATATAAATATTGGCAATGTAATTAGGTAAACACGCATTATTTCCTTGTTACTAGTGAATGAATGTACAAATTATAGCTATTTTTATCATTGAGCCTATATCAACTATATTCAGATCTAGTATATTTCAATTAATACATAACATAATATTAATATTTTTAATATTTTTAAACAGAATATAATTCAAACTATCTACTGGATAATGGAAACCTAAAAATAACATCATCTGCAAAATAAATGAATAGTTAATTGTAGATACGAAGGATTAACAGTATTTTCTATTCTAGTGGCATAATAAATATCTATATAGGTTAATTAAACTAATTGTTGTAATAAACATACCGACAATGGCTCTTTAAATTCCGATCACAACAGCTGCTTGATATTAATGTCGAATATAATTTTACACAGATTGGAATTAATCTTAAGTATTCCAGCAACTATAGCCTGAAAAATAAACAATGTCACTAGTAAAGGGTGTTGTAAAAGATGTTGAACAATATCTCGAAAATAACGAAAGTTTGGATTCGTCAAATTGTTTAAAACTCAATTGTTGAATGGGTTATTGATCATTTACAAAAGTTTTTCACAAAAAATTAATTAATTTTCACGTTAATGAGTTGATATTCGTACTAACGTCAAGTTTCGTACAAAAATTAAACTGAAGGCATCATCCAAGTTTACTTATATCTTATAACAATGTAGATAATATATATCTAACATATGTAACGTATAAATGTTATATCTAATGGTTTTATGTTATATTATTCTAGATAAGTGGTAATATTAGAAAACTATACTGTAATATACCATAAAATTAGATTGAATAAAGCCATGAGTTAAACTATAATAAACGTGGCTTTAGACTAAACCTTTCAAAAATAATTTAAATTATCCAACTATTAACGATACTCATAGCAAATGAAAAGCTGTTTATTTCTTTAATAAATTTAATGCTGGTGTCGTTATATAAAAATATATATTTATTCAATTAAGCCATGTCATTTTAATTCAACTCAGTCCATTTCTTAAATAAGTACTAGTTTGTCTGGGATTTTTAGTTTTTACACATTCTCTCAGGCAAGCAGACAGTAAAAGTATCTTTAGAGCTGTAATTGAAACTGATTTTTTTCTCGCGTGTTATTTAACGTAGCGATAGTTTTAAGAGCATTTAGACGTCGATTTCAATTCGTTTACAACAAGTTTGTTATCTTCTTGTTTTGTTTTCTCCGGCAGATGTCTTTTAGTCTTGATTTCATTCGGTAGTTATTATATAAGAGTGTTATATACAGCTTTACAAAACTACAAACTTTTTGCAAATTGGTAGCATGCAAAATAAGCTAAAATGGTAGTTGTACATGTTAAAAAGAGACAAGTAGCTTTTCTGTCACCAAACTTTAGAGACACATTAGAGATAAACAGTATTGTACAGATCCATGTACTCTCTAGACCTATAATATTTCTGATGAACTCAAAACATATTTCCCTCAATTAGGTGATATTTCTATTGAAACCTAATATTCAAAGAATCACAAAAATTTTAAATATTTAAAAATATTGACAAAGGAACGCTTGTTTGTAGTTCGATACTAATTATTTCTACGCTTGAATTATTTGCTTTTCCCATTCTAATTAACATTTATTTCGAATAGTAGGCAGAAATATTCATAAACACATTCATTATTTTTCAAAAGGATTTTTTTCTGGGTGCCTTTAAAAAAGTTTACGAGCAGAATGATCGGTTGCTTCTGTAAATATTGGATGTTTCGGAGGTTTTTAACGAAATTTATGCTGATAATTAACTAGGAAATTTAATATTACCACAAATTATAGAAAAAAGAAACAAAGTTTTCAGTACTTTACCTATCAAAACTAACTAGAATAACACACGGCCCATTAAGTATTTTTATTAGGCACAAGGTAATTGCTTTCAGATTTTTTAAACAGATTTCACTAGCCATAAGTATACAATGTTATGATTTGATACATATCATATTCTATTCTTCTTATAATTGTAATTATAATTTTGAGTATGTCAAGTTTGACTGACCTGAAAACGCATATTTGGAGCACGCATTATTTTTATTGTTTCATCAAAAGAAAGAAGCTACTGAGGAGGTGAGAATACTTCAACAAAATAATACATACAATAACATGAATTGAATGATACGCCCGTGTCTGGTGGGACGACTATGAGCTGTGCATTAATCGAAAAGCATCCGTAATACGCTGAAAGACATGAAGGTTAGTAATACCAGTCAAAGAACTATTTAAATCACCTGGATGGACATGAACGGACGATGGAGCACTTTGTCGATGTGGAAGAAGTTTGAAAAATTGCTCGATGAATGGTTTAACTCAAAAGAGATATTGTTCTTTTGGAATGGCATCCATAAATTACCTGAGAGATGGTCAAAATGTATAGAATCAAATATTATGAATAAATACATACATTACAAAACAACATAACAAAAAAAGGAAACAATTTATAGATACACCTGATAAACTTGAATTATATCATGGATATCATGATGTAAATTTAAATTATATTCAATTATTATTATACATTCAATTTGTTGGGAGATATTTGAGATCAAATACTGTAAATCATATTTATATATACTATCATTGTTGAAAAAGTTAATTGAAATACATGTTACATAACAGGATATAACATAACATTTTCATATCTATTATCATACTAATTCTGCTCAAGGTTGCAATTAAAACATATATCTTAAAAATATAGTGCCTTGTCAAATATTAATTAAAAAAATATTAAAACACATAATTTTCTCCAAATATCCTTCTTGGTCGATTAGCAGCAACATATTTTCTTACAAAATTTGTTGACATAAATAATGAGATAGTGGTAAACAGCAATCTAATTAAACATAATAAATGATTAAATGACGCTGAATAAATTATTCTCTCTACTTTCTTATTGATATGTTTTCGTTAATAATTTATTGCGGATATATTATTCATGATGGAAACAGGCATCATTTGATTCCTGGAGAAAGCTCTATTCTTCCAATTCCATGCGCGACTACCTTTGAGAAATGCACTTTTGCACTGACTGAAAATCAACTGTTAAAGAACTTGGAGGACTCATCAGTTATTGTTATGGAATGTGAGCCGTATCACAAAATACTGATAGAAAAGATTCCAACAAGTAGATCGACAAAGCATGTAATTAAGGAATGGAAAGTATCATGTTGAAGAACTATTCAATTTAATTTTATTTTATTTAATTTACTTTTTGAAGGTGAACATATAATTAATATAGGATAACTTTAGAAAACCGTGTTATAGACTGTAAATATATACAGAAGCATTTAAGTAAAATGTATGATGCAAGAATGAGTGCTATTTTGCAAAGATGGAAAATGAGTAAGGCACATGTTATCATGAAAAATATATACAGATAGTAACAGAAGAAACTAAGAACAAGTACAGTGGGAACAAAATGACTTGACAAGCAACCGTTAGACATAGCAACAAAGTTCACAAGAACTACATTACTACTCTATACATTACTTGGATATACAAGTGCTAATTAGAGAAATTAAACTTCCAGGCCTCCACTATATATAAAAAAATAGAACTGTACTTTAAAGGTGGCGTGGAAAATAGTTCAATGTATATGTAATAAAGCAACCTTAACCTACAAACTATTGTTGCTGTATAATTAACTGTAGTTTAAGTCCTTCAGTAATATGTGCTTTATACATAATATAATGTTAAAATAAATTATAATACAATATAATTAAATTATATTTGCTTCATTATTTTATTTACGTTAGTATTTTGTTATATCTGATTCAAAATAAACCAAAAACCAAAGATTTGATGCGGAAACATTGCAACATGCTGACGTCATAAATTTTGATAACGTTACTGTTTAATTGAATGAGCCATACTTTTTATCACATATTGTTATTTATAAATTCTCGATGCATATGTAATTTTAGACAATATCAAAAATATAAACATCAAACAGTTGTTATCATTATGTAAAATAATCCAGATGTTAACAATCAATTACTACAATTCTTCGGAGATAAACACTTGCCTAGATAATATTCTTTATTTAGCATCTAAGCTTCCGATATGAATCGAATAATTTACCAGTCGCCATAACGTTTAATGGATACTGACGTGGTTTCTCTAATGTCTTGACTCAAGTATTTGCAAAAACTCAATATACCTAAATTTTATTACTATTTTAAAGTGCTGACTATTCGATACGAATTTATCTCCCAAAATAGATGCTTTTTTGCATTGATGCGGATTGTATGACCTATTCATCTAATGTGAAGCATTTTGCTGTTCTTTATGAAGTGACTAGTAGAAATCAACCATCATGTCGATATTATATAGTCACTGGCAAGGTTTTTTCATCTTCTTTAACAAGTCATTTGAAAAGTTCCCATATGGCACTATGGTAAACACATTTTTTGGCAGAATTATTTTTTTTTAATCAACATAATTCCCTTCAAGGGTGATACACTGATTATGGCGATCCTCCAACTTTTCGATGCCATTTTTGTCGTACGATTTGTCCTTTGCTTCAAAATAGGCCTCAGTTTCGTCGATCACCTCTTCATTCGACGAAAATTTCTTCCCAGCGAGCATTCTTTTGAGATCTGAGAACAGGAAATAGTCGCTGGGTGCCAGATCTGGAGAATTCGGTGGATGAGGAAACAATTCGAAGCCCAATTCATTTATTTTTACCATACTTTTCACTGACTTGTGACACGCTGTATTGTCTTGGTGAAACAGCACTTTCTTTTTCTTCAAATGCGGCCGTTTTTCGGCCATTTTGTTCTTCAAACGATCCAATAAAGCTATATAATAGTCGCTGTTGATGGTGCTTCCTTTTTCAAGGCAGTCAATGAAAATTATTCCATGCGCATTCCAAAATACAGACTCCATAACCTTGCCAGCCAACTGTTCCGTTTTCCCACGCTTTGGTGAGGGTTCATCTCATTCATTCAGATGGCTGTCGATTGGACTTCGGAGTGAAATCTTCAGAAACTGCTACGAATCATCAACTCGTCGTTGTTTTTGGTCAAAAGTGAGCTCGCAGGGCACCCATTTTGTACAGAGCTTTTTTATATCCAAATATTCGTGAATAATATGATGTACACGTTCATTTGATATCTTTAGAATGTCTGCTATTTCATTCAATTTCAATTTACAGTCATTCAAAATCATTTGGTGGATTTTTTAAATGTTTTCGTCGGTAACAACCTCTTTTGGAAGTCCACTGTGTTCACCGTCTTCGCTGCTCATTCCACCACGTCTAAACTTAGCATCAAGCCAAGTTTTTGCTTCAAACGTATTTTTTTCCCTTTAAAAAGCAATATTTTATCAACACGTAAACTTCCTTTTTATCCATTTTTTTCACAATAACAAAAGTTGCTTCACACAAAATGCTATAATTCATAAACTAATGATCCTACAGCTGTTAAATTTATAAACGCATCTTTTCAGGGATAGGGCTAATTAAAAGACATATGAATTTAATTCTACTAGCGCCATCTATGTGTCAGGCCGGAGACTTTTTAATTGACGTTATTGGAATATATTTTATATTAATATATTACGAATAAAAATTATATAATCTATATTATATAATATCTTATAAACATTATAAAATTATAATCTCTGTGATAAAACCTGTTTAGGAACTTATGGTGAGGCTACTTCGTCATACTCAATTGTCGGGTTTGGTTTCGACGACATACATTTTAGTAGCTTAAATTATAATTTCAGAATGTTATCGAAAATAAATTAATAGCATAAGATAAAAAGGTCTTCATCGCTTGCCTGCTCATATACAATCTTCGAAATTCTCCATCACCATTTCGTATAAATATAGCGAAATTCCGAATATCCATATTTATAAATCTACCAAATAATAATGATTAAAAATGCGTTATTGTTAATTCAGGATAAATTAAGAGCATTTTTCATATTGAATAAAATATATTAGACGAAATAATTTTATATTTACTTCATAATTTAATTTCTTTACGTCTCCTAGTTTTTTAATTCAAAAATACATTTCTGTTTTTAATTATACTTATAGATAAATTGATTGATATAGTTAGAGATATAGAATCACTGTTCCTTTGATTATTTATAAAAATATGAGCACTACAAAAATGCTACTTAAATTTTAATTTTCCTATCGAGTAATAAATGAGAATGCTAATATTTCTATTGAAACTATTAAATGATTATCTCTCACAAGTCCATTTTATTGTATTGAAACCTGTCGACATCAAATGTGGCGATGAAAATTAATTATTAATGTTTATCGTATGACATTCAACTGGAGCTTTATGAATATTTATCGCTTTGCTTGACACAACAGAGAAAAATGTTTATTTAACATGAAAAAAAAACCGTAACGTAAATATCGACGACAACAACAAATGTAGATTAACAAAATATAAATACAATATGCTTACATAATCATTCATTAATATATTAAAATATTCATTAAATATATTTTGATCGTGATGCTTAAATGATTGATGGGATTTTATCAATTCAGAGTCCTGCTTAATAGTTGGTACACATAGTCCTGCAGATGAATATCTTAACATGCATGTCTGAGTATGTGGTGTAAGTCTGTTGATGATGTCATTTCGAAGTGTGAGATGATATACCCCGAATTATGCCCGAAATGGTGGCATCACAACATTAGTTTGGGTTTTTATGAGGATGCAATGATACCTCATAACTTACAAGACTTGCCATGCAAACTGAGCAATAGAGTTGGTAAACTCGATTCCGATTCTACTCGTAAAATAATCGATTTTTGGAAATGGACCTTCCCGAAGTCGATTAAGAATCGGTTCTTAACATGGTAGCTAGTTTCAAGTTCTACGTACGATCACAACGAACCTTGCGATAAAAAGCCATAAAAATATAAATTTATTTATTGTTTGATTTATACTAAATGTTATTTCTTGTTAATATATTTATTAAAGTGGCGCCTTGCACTGTGTGGACTTATTAAAAAAAAACAACGGATCTAATGTCCAGTGTCCAATATGGGAAACAACTGAAATATAATAATTGTACGAGCAGTTTCATTAAACATCTCAAGAAATCACATAAAATTGATCAAAATCGTACAAGAATAGTGAGTGACAAATACAGTGGCAATGAAATAATAATAGTTATACAACCTCAACAAGCAAATATGTATATTTATATTTATAATCTTAAAATATATACCTACTTCTTCCTTGTCTTTTTCTTTATTTATATTTGGATGTGATTAATTTTATTATGTAATTTAATGCTTAATTTTGTTAGATTTATTCTTTCTACCATAATTTATTTATATCGTCGCTTATCAGAAGCTTCCAATCAACGAGTTCCTCTCGGTACATCATCAAGTTCATTTTGGAGTCTGAGAGACCAATTTTTCAAGCGCTGGTTGATCGCTGTTTAAGTGACGTAACTTCATTCTTAGGTAAAGTCAAATCGACCTATCAAAAATGTTTATATATTCACATTTATCCGTATATTTACAGTGGGTGGTCATCGTAATAATGATGTAACAACTGTTCTCATGTATATGACTGTTCTTGATAAACTTCTTTTGTGCACTCCTGACAAAAAAATCAGAATGTTCTCTAAAGAATTACAGCTTCTTTATAAACCTACTTTTCTTAATAATTTGGATTATTCGTTCACAACATTGCAATTCAAGAAATAAATTTACTAACTATAAAAATTATTAATCTTTTAATTTAGAATCGGTTAAAATCCGAAGAATCGATTCTTGCGCTTTATTAATCGATTCTTAATATCGAAAAATATAAAAATAAAATCGAAATCGAGAATCAATTCTTTAAGTAATCTTTCCATCCTTACTGAGCGATGTAAGTGTTATATTATTGTAATGGAAACAATGTTATATTGCATATTATTTTGCTCATCCTTTATGTATAGTGATTTACATAATGATATGAAATATGAAAAGTTATGTACAATATTTTATAATTACTTTGTTAACAATCATGTTTGCTTCCATAATTTACACTTTTCTTCGCCAGTTTACAATATGCCACAGAAAACTACTACTGATGTGTACCCTTGACAAGCAATGAAACTACAATGTGGAAATAGTTCAAAATGTAGTTCAGTAGTGACAACTGTTAATCTGTCTGAAAGTGCTTTGAAGTCTGCGCTGGATTTTCGTTCAATAACTTTTGCGATTTATTGATTGTGAACTTGTTTGATTTGCTTTTCATTTTACATAAACTTTAGTAGGACCAAAGCAGTTTATATGGTCGTTTTATTAAAAAAAAAACGAGCAAATAAAAAATAAGTTAATAAATAACCATAACAGGTCAATTGAAAAGTCTCTGGCCTGACATATAGATGGCGGTACTAGAATTCAATACATATATTTTTTAGTTAGCCCTTATCCTCAAAAGATGCGTGTATAAATTTGACAGCTGTCGGATCATTTGTTTGTGAATTATAGCATTTTGAGTGAAGCAACTTTGGTTATTGTGAAAAAAATGGATAAAAAGGTATTTCGCGTGTTGGTAAAATATTGATTTTTGAAGGGAAAAAATACAGTTGAAGCAAAAACTTGGCTTGATGCCGAGTTTCCGGGCACTGCCCCAGGAAAATCAACCATCAGGGATTGGTATGCCAAGTTTAGACATGGTGATATGAGTACCGAAGAGAGTGAACACCCAAAAGAGGTTGTTACCGACGAAAACATTAAAAAAATCCACAAAATGATTTTGAATGACCGTAAGTTGAAATTGAATAAAATAGCAGGCACTCTAAAGATATCAATTGAACATGTACATCATATCATTCACGAATTTGGATTTGCATGGATGGCGCATGGAATAATTTTCATCGACTACCTTAAAAAAGGAACTACATAGCGTTATTGGATCGTTTGAAGCACGATATCGCCGAAAAATGGCCGCATTTGAAGAAAAAGGAAACGCTGTGTCACCAAGACAATGCACCGTGTCACAAGTCAGTAAAAACGATGGCAAAAATCCATGAATTGGGTTTCGAATTGCTTCCTCATCCACCGTATTCTCCAGATCTGGCCCCCAACGGCTATTTCTTGTTCTCAGGCCTCAAAAGACTTGGTGGGAGGAAATTTTCATCGAATGAAGAGGTGATCGCCGAATCTGAGGCCTATTTTCAAGAAAAGGACAAATCGTACTACAAAAAAGGTATCGAAAAGGTGGAAGGTCGCTATAATCAGTGTGTCACCCTTGAACGGAATTATGTTGAATAAAAAAAAACTAATTTTGCCGAAAAAATGTGCTTTACTATGGTGGGCCGGATACTTTTCAATTGACCTGTTATATAAAATTAAATACCTGTATCTGTATCATATAGAATATGTATAATATCATATTACGTAAAGAACATAATAAAAAAGTGCCCAACGCAACAATGTAACGTTATACCACCAAAGATGATTACACTGGTTGAAGTAAACCATTTAACGGCAAAAATATTACTTAAAAACAAGACCATAATCGATTAAAATAGAAAAAACCCGAGCCACCAACGAAGAGATTGAAATAATCCGGTATAAAGTATCTTAACGTTGTCCAGGTAGGTCAGGGACATCGGTGGAAATTAAAGGCATACATTAAAATATAAATGCGTGGCGTCATGCCAGAGCACCGCGTAATGGGTCATTTGTCCTATAAAAACAAACGAGATGGAAGCCGGAGAATGTTTTTATATAAATAAAAATTGTCTTGGATCTTGGCATCAATAAAAAGGACACGCTGTTACAGTCAATTCAAAGTCAAGAATGGTTGTTTGTTTTTGAATTGTGGTTATTTCATATGTTTTTGTGGCGACCGCCACGACCCTTTAGGCCACCACCAATTCACCATCAACAACTACAAAGGTTGGCAACGCCGGTGGATTGGTACCATGCAGTTCTGGAGTATAAAAGGCCATCACGACGACGTCTCGCTCTCTTTTCTTATCACCGTCCCCCTGTAACAGTACCATTTCCACAGCGCTACCGTACTTCCTTCACCTTAACCTAATATCCTGTCAATCCTCCCATCGACCACATGTATCAATCGCAAGTTAAAATAAACAACTTTGATTCAACCAGTGTTTTTAGTTCCCGTGCAAATTCCTTCCAAAAATAGTAGTGAGTGTTCTGATAGATAACCGCAGCGGCAGCCACACGTTTCGACCGACCGACCGACCCGACGAACATTCCTACAATTGGAGGCCCCGGCGAGATCAAAGTGCCTAACAGGTAAATCAACTCAACATAAGTCACTCGACAGGTGCTTGACACGTGCATGGAAGGATAGCACGAGGAACGGAACTCAACATCACGTGGTCGACGACATCCCACGAGACTAGCCCGATGGACGAAAACCACAGAAGCCCATCATGTATACCAGCAACACATGAGCACCCTCGCAACACGAAACGGGACACGTAACACATTTACAGGTACCCTCAAACAAAGCTAAACGCCTCAAGACGAACGACGTCCTGCTACAGCTCCGATGGCAGCTGATCCCGTAAAACTCCTCGCTCAGGTTGGGATCCCCATCTCATCAGCAGTCCCCGGGCGTTTGTTTGCGTGATTGCGGGTGCATTCCGGAACTTGCACCACATATAGGTACGTTCCACGGCTGTTCCACTAGGAGGGGAGTTATGTGGCGACCGCCACGACCCTTTAGGCCACCACCAATTCACCATCAACAACTACAAAGGTTGGCAACGCCGGTGGATTGGTACCATGCAGTTCTGGAGTATAAAAGGCCATCACGACGACGTCTCGCTCTCTTTTCTTATCACCGTCCCCCTGTAACAGTACCATTTCCACAGCGCTACCGTACTTCCTTCACCTTAACCTAATATCCTGTCAATCCTCCCATCGACC
Source organism: Rhynchophorus ferrugineus (assembly GCF_030347505.1). Lineage (NCBI taxonomy): Eukaryota > Metazoa > Arthropoda > Insecta > Coleoptera > Curculionidae > Rhynchophorus > Rhynchophorus ferrugineus. The sequence continues at coordinate 37,825,294 of NW_027472587.1, read as the reverse complement.
ACATGTATCAATCGCAAGTTAAAATAAACAACTTTGATTCAACCAGTGTTTTTTTTCAAAGCCCAGTTTACACAGCACATTTTGTTTGGTATATGTTTTTTTTTGTATTTGATATTTTTTGCAAACATTTTTGTATTTTTGTTGAAGTAATTTTATGTAAAATTCTGGCAGGGGAGTATTGTAGCGAATTGAGGCATGTCGAATTTTACATCGTGGAATAACGGTCTACGAAATACCCAGAAATATAATCCCAGATGTTGAACACGGGCGGGGTGCCAATTGGAACCCGACACCGAATAGCTGGCGGCAACCCCGAGACGTTTATCTGGGATATTATTGAAGGGTATTTCGGTCATTCAGTGCTCAACCCTCGTTCGGTTAAGACGTGCCACCATCGACTGCCCAAGCCTCGTCAACAGGTAACTCCGCTGCCATCCTTTTTATCTTTGTATTTTTCTCATTTTTTATATTGTCAATAAATAACGGTCACATCATGTAAACACCACTGTTTCATTTCGATTTACCTCCATTCACCGAGCCACATCATTTTACCCTAAATTTTTATATAGGTTTATATATGTTATTGCTTTTTAACCCGCTGAAAACCTTCAGACAAACTAGCAGACCATTTTTTTAATTATTGATTTATTCATCAACAGAGATCAAAATATTACCTTTGATCAACATAGACAGTTAATCTAAGGTAATTATTCATTGAAGCAATTATTCAAGAATTCGAATCAATTTTTTTTTAAACATCTTTATTAGATACGCTTATTACAATCTTAATTTACAATTAATTTATTACTACTTTTCCTATGTAATTGGATTAATTAACAAGCAAGACGAGTGCGTGAAAATACATCAGTATGTATTCCTCAATTATAAAATTATAATTATTTATTAATTATTAACTTATAGTTATAGTTTACACTAATATTACACACTAAATGTTCACACAAGTTCGTATGGTTTTGTTCATTTCAATCTCCTGACATCTTGCGCGCTGTCCAGCAGTTGTATTGCTTCCACGTTAGTATGATTTAGTAATCTTCTTTCGTGTTTTAAGGCGAAATCCTGCACAACTTCGCAAATCTATTTGATTTCCAGGTCATCGTGCAGTTCTTCATTGGTTACATAGCGATAGGCATTGGTAATCAATCGAAGAACCTTGTTTTGACAGCGCTGTATGACTAACTGATTTAAATTTTTAGTGCAACCCCATATTTGCACCCCATAGGTCCAAATTGGCTTTATAATTGTATTATAGATCAACCTCTTTGATTTTAGATCAAGTTGTGATTATCTTCCGACTAACCAGTATGGCTGTTATATTTTGTTTTTAATGTGTTTTGCTTTTTGTCTAACGTGATGCTTCCAATTTAATCTACCGTCAAGATGGATTCCAAGGTATGTTGCTGATTCTGCTTGAGGAATCGGGCATCCATTGAGTGATATAATTAAATTTTTATTATTTCGCCTTAAGATCAATTGTGAAAATATTTTTTGTTAGCTTAATAATATATTTTAATTGGGAACATAAAGAAATGTTTATACACAATATGTTAAAAATACATGTAAAATTATCTCTTCGACTATGTAAAATTCATCCGAACAACATTTAATTATTATTACTATGCATACATTTAGTTCTTGGTTTTGTTGGTATTGTACTGTCTGGTTCTTATCTGCCTAAAGTTGAAGACGCAGATTCATGTTTCAAATGAATATGTGGAGGAATACATGATATTGCAATTTTCACTTCAGTTTCAGAAGATGAACGAATCCTGTATTTCCTGTATAAATTGTGAGAGGAAAGGAAGGTCAAAAATTACTTGGAGTAATTTTATATGTGCTTATATTTTCCAATGTTAGTATAAACGAGACGGAGATATACATATACCTTCACGTAGTAACTTTAAAAAAGATAATGAAAAAATAATTACTGAATACTATTAACATGCAATGAATAATTTAATTTTAAACGAAGTAGATTTACTTTTATATTTCAATGTTCTGTGGATCTGTATAAAGGAATGGAATTTTTCTATGGAATGGAACAATACCACACAAATGTTTCAAATAATATACTATAATAAATATAGACAATACAATAGAACTTAAACAAAATCTAAAAACTAAAAATTTACAATAACCATAAATACTAAATAAAAATTAAACATATATCTAATCATAAAAAATGTATTTATGACATAATTAAAAATGATCGCACAATAACTACTAGAGCTTTATTATATAAAGTAAATGTATTATTTATTATTGAACGGAAATATTTTGTAACAAAAATCGAGAGAGTAATCGAGAGTATAATATTACCTATTATTGCCATAAAAACAGTCAAAATTATTTTGCTATTTATAACTATCAAAAAAATTCATAAAATTACATATATTATATATAAATCTATGTAAGCCAGACGACAGAGTCATAATATTAAAAATCAGCTGAGTGAAACTAGGGGAAGCAAAAAATAGTAACTAAAAGTACACGACTGAAACAGTCGGACCGAAAATAGGGACTGAAACAGTCACTGGTAAAAAGTAGTAACATCGGCCGCACCAAAAATAGCGACTGAAACAATATCGATACTAAAAAGTAGTCAATTACTAAACAGTCCATAGTTCCCAACACTAGACATATTACGATTTATGTTAGAAAAATTGTGTTACACATTTTTTTTACCAGAGATGTGCGACTTTAACGCATCTATTACGAAAAGGAGAAGTTGCCTCAGTGATCTCCCAACCATATTGTTTTAGCACAATAGCCTGCGACCTTACCTGATGATACGGCAAAATCCGACAAGGAATAACCATCCCAGTCATGCCAGTAACCAGGCTGGGTAAGACCGGATGTCTTCTGGGATGGTCTCTAAGTAGGTTTAATGCCGAGGACCGTGGTTCAGAGCCCACGTTAAACAGTAGGTCCAGTCCTGATAAACCCTCGTCGACTAATTTGTTTGAATTTCGAGCCAAAACAAAAATAACACAAATAAATCAAACGAGGTCTCACTGGAACGATAAAAAACGTTTTGTTTCGTGTTTGATCTCCTTTCATTCTTGGCATATATATTTGACATTTTAATATAGAAAACGACATATTCGATTCAGTTAAAAATATGTAAGACGTGTAAAAAATTGCATTCCGTCACGTCCGATAATCCAGAAAATCATTTCTTTTTTATTACCGTCTCATTACATCACCATCGCTTTTTGTATATATAGATACGAGCGTTAATTTCGTTCGGATCGATTTGTTTTCCACGAATAAATACCGTCTTGAACGGCGAGAAGAGCCTATTTATTATTAATTGACAGGTTGTGACGTAATCAGGTTCGATTCTTATGTTTGCCGATACTTTTTTTTTAAACGATTACGATTTAAGTGTTTACAAATACAACTACTGGTTCTTTATGTTGCAAATGAGTGTTGAATCTTAATTAGCATCAATAATTCATAAAAAGCGCAGGGAATTTTTATGTTAAAGGGTAATGAGTCCATTCAAATTAATTAGCTTGTTTTGAATATAACAATTTATTGTTAATATGATCAAAAATATATGTTTGTAAATTCAAGACTTTATTTGATTCTAGATCAAAGGAATAATTTTACTGTAAGCAGTATTTTTTTTACAGGAAAATAGAATTAAATAAAAATAGTACACTATTATTTACTCTTCAATAAGATAATATATAAAGATTTATTGTTATTTTTTCTGATATTTTTTGCCAAAAAAGTGTTTTATTTCCGAACACAATTTTAAATTGCTTCCAAATAATAGGTTTTCTCAAGACCATTAAAATAGGCAGTTATTGCAATGGTGACCTCTTCATCATTCGACAAAAATCTCTTAACACCAAACTGTTTCTTAAGGTTTAGAATTAGGAAATAATTACAGTGAGCTAAATCTGGAGAATATGCTGGATGGGGTAACGGTTCGTAGTTTAATTTAAGGATTTCTGTCACGGTGAACTATAGACGTAGTTACTACCAGTGTATTGTCTTGATGGAACATATTTTTTCGCGTCGTTTTATGAAATTGGTCATTTTTGCTTCATCGACATAAAATCTCTCCAAAAACTGAATAATATTCATTGGTGATCGTTTTGCCTTTTTGGTGCATCTGTACCCTAGGAAATGATCTGTTTTGATTGTTCCTTGGTCTCTGGTGTTTTGTGGTGTATCCATATTTCGAAACCTAACTGAGCTGAAAATAACTGAACTTCATCAAGCACTTCTTTTGAAGAAGTCACACGATTGCGCTCATTGTCAAGTGTGAGCAATTTAAATATCCATGCAAAATCTATTATGGACGCTCTGCTGAGATGCTTCATCAGTGCAGCATCAGCCACCTTGTGTACTTTAATTCTCCGATCATATAATTTTATTACATGGATTTTATCGACGATTTTTGGCCTACGACGATTTTTGGCGCTGGTACGACCACACCGGAACTTGGTAAACCATTTCCTGGCCACTTAAATTGATAGTATAGAGTCATATTATGTATTAAGGTTTTCGTTGGTTTTGGTGATGATTTTTTTGCACAAAAAATAGTAAGTACTGGAAAATCACTTTTTAAACACAAACTAAATGGCTATTCTTTTAATAGATAGGTGTTTTGGGGCAGCAGTAATATATTTAAAGTTATTGATTTAAATGAAGCACGACTGTAAAGGTTATTCAAAAAGTCACTGACAAATAAACAGGTGTCTAAAGATAATTATAAGATGTATCGGAGCAATTATGGATGTGTTTAGTGTTGTTGTAAAGGAAGACAACGCCTTTCCTAATGATATCTTTTGACTGAGTAAAAAATCATGTTACCTTTAAATTTAGAATGCTTTATGGGATATTACTCATTAATAGTAGTAGAGTATGGCTTCATTGAATTAATATTATAAAGGTATGCCATTTTAAATCTATATATTATGTATATCTCTAATATTTGTTACATGTTCTAATTCTTCAATGTATTGATTGTGTACCACATACAGCAGACAACTATTTTACGTGTTGAAGTAAATCATTGGAATGACAAGGACTACTTTTACCGAAGCTCAAATGTGTATCCTATTAGCATACATCTTTATAGCTAATAAATTCACTATTGTCATGCATAACTGTTCAAGATAGTGGAGGGTATTGTTTTTCTTCTATTTTTCCAGCATATATGTAAATGTCAACGTACGTCTTCAAGATTACTTCCTTGGCATTGTTCTGTTTTGGAGCGAATTACTTGACCTACATACTGTATGTGCAGGCCTCGCTTATCTTAATTACAAAACGATTATAATAGCTTATAAAATCGGAGCAGTGATATCAGAAATGAGTTCTGCTTATGGACACCGCAATAAATAATAGCAGTCGGGCAAACTGGTATGTTGGCATTGTTAATTCAGTGTTTCTCATTATGTACCTGTATTATTCAAACAAATTTTAATAACGTGATTCATTTTCAATTATGTAGTCCTACACGTGGATATGCATTACATCAGCCGCGAGATATGCTTTTTATGGCGTTATAAGTTCAGTTATAGTTTATTCCCTGGTAATTTCTTGGTTTGTAGCTATTTTACCAACTTATATCTACCAAGTCAGCAATTACTTTCTGACTTTTCTAAAACTATAACTATTTCATTAGTATGTAATGTTATATGTTCATATTGTATTGAAAATCTCCAATTTTGTGCTTAAAAAACGTGCATTTGCGATACTTGCCTTGCGGATTTACTTTTCTTGTTTCATCCAATTAAAAAGCCGCTAAAATAATCGTTTGCTAATAGAGGCTTATGGTAAGCATGCTCCAACCATAAGGAAAGGTACAAGATGTAGAATAGCAAGAGCTATTGGACGAAGAACTAATACAAGGTCAAAAACAATTGAAAACAATTCAGGCAATGGAAAGATCGGTGCTATATGAATTGATTGAGAGGAAACAAGAAAACAGAAAAATACCTTAGAAATGATGCTTGAGAGAAACATTTCTAAATCGAACCGGTGATGATTTTTTGGAAAATCCCTCCAGGTCTGGCTCGATCTAACTACCACCTTATGATAAGGCACGAGCTTGCAGATCAGATGTTAAAAGGAGTCAAATGCTGGTTGGATTAAAGGTTTTACTCAATGGAGAAAATGCTTTTTGGAATTGCATCCATAAATTGCCTGAGAGATTGAAAAATTATAGAATTAATTGGCCAATACTTTGAATAAATAAATTTTTACTATTTATTTGTAATGTGTTTTCTTTACCTAAAACACCGGAAACGAATTACCGACATACCCGATATTGATATTTACATATTTTGAGAATTATATGACTCCATGAATGGAGGTGGGATGAAATGAAACAACGATTATATAATGCGACCGTTACTTATTGTATAATATCAATAAATAACAAGTAAATAATACAAATAAAAGATGGAAATACAAAGATAAAAATTGAGAGCAGCGCAGTGTTATCTGAAGACACCTGGACAGTTTTGGAATGCCTGTTCTGAAAGATGGTCGATGACTGAGTGATCCAAAGTACCCTTCATCATTCAATTATCATCAGTTCAGATATCAATCAGAGATCGACGTCTTGGGGTTGCGGAATATTGGTTATCGTATACTGAACGTCGTTGCTGGCACTACACACGTATTCAACATCTGGGAAAATATTTTCTGGGTATTTTGTAGGTCGCTATTCTCAGATGTAGAATTCGACATACCTCAAGGCCCTATATTTTATATTACAAATTTAATTGATGAGATAATAGAAAAAAAATCGACCACCATCGAAAATTTTAATGACCATAATCCGTCAATAACTTATCACTCATATAACACACGTAGTCAACTTCTTCAGTGACATCATCTCTGATCGAGAGTCATAAAGGTAGAATGACACGTTCAAGATACATAAAGATAAGCAGAATAAATATAATAAAAAAACGATATACATAAACGAAACGGCCATTTCGTATTCTGCAACTCCTATTTAGTCAAATTTATGCATCGCGAAAAAAAATTTCAGACGCTATTTACATACCGCCAGGGCCGAGAAAACGTTTTCATAATAAATTTTGAAGGCAAAGGTCTCCACCTGGTTTTACGTTGGAACGATGATCGTAAATTTATATTAAGAATTCCAATGTCAGAAGGTAAGCAGCATGTGTTAATATTAATCATTCGTGTCGGATCTGGATGACATCCAAAATATTATGTATTGTATGTTGTCATTTACTTTTAATTTTAAGTTTATTGAATAAGAACGTTTCGAGACGACTTTCTAGAAAAATACCAGCAAATATATTAAATCATTCACTTTGTTCACTCTATAAATACCGTAAACAAATGTTATGTCAGATTATCAGCGATACCGTATCAACCAGTTTTTATATTATTTCATTTATAAATTATTAGTTTATATTTAACTAGCGACCCGCCCCGGCTTCGCACGGGTGCAATGCTGATACTAAATTAAATACACTACAGAAAAAATATGAACGTTGTATATAAAAACATAGCGGCCCGCTCCGACTTTGCACGGACATAAAATATATATGCCTATGTCACTCAATGAAAACATGATTAAAATCGATCCAGTATTTTTGGTTCATTCATTACTGCCCTTGGCCTGCACGCATTAAATTTGGAGTAAAACAATTCCTCTTCCCCTATACTTACTATGAAGATTTCCTGCTATCTTTGGAATATCTAAATTCATACAATTTTTATTACATTACACATTTTTAAACGCAAATTTTAAATTTGTAATATCTCCGAAAATATTTGTTTAATTTACATGCTGTAAGGAACCATATTGATCTATATTAATTGCACACTGTATTTAAGGTACTTAATTCGATAAGGATTAATGCCGTATTGCTTAAAATAGCTTCGTAAATAAGCCATTTTCTCACGTAAAAAGTAAACAATAAAAATGGTTAATGTGGGTTATCCCTAAAAGATAAACATATACCATCGCGGACTTTTTTGTAGACCTTTTTATGGTGTACAATACTGTAGTACATTAATTTGATCTAACTCGTAGGGTTAGGCAGCGTTTTTGCTAATTGCTAAATAAGCCTAAAAAAATAGGTTAATTTACGACATCACGTTAGAAACCTCTAAAATTAGCAATGTTGCCTTAGTATATTTTGCATGTATTATACATATACACCTTCCTCTTGAATCACTCTATCTATTGAAAAAAACCGCATCAAAATCCGTTGCGTAGTTTTAAAGATTTAAGCGCACATAGGGATATAGGGACAGAAAAGGCGACTTTGTTTTATACTATGTAGTGATATTTAATATTTAAATCAATAATTCACGAATATAATGAAAAATATATACAATACAATTAGTGTTATAGTTTAATTAATATTTCATTGAGCCGGCTTGGTTGGCGTAGTGGTAAAGGCGACAGGACGGTCCACCTACTCTTGCGATAGTCGACGGTTCGAATCCGGCTGGGGCACGGTCGCGTAAATTTATGTTTATGATTGTTTAATATTTGTGATTGTCCTAGGCAAGAATGCAACATCCGACAAAGAAAATGATCCCGGTCACGCCAGTAAGTAGACTGGGCAGAACCGAACGCTTCTGGGATGATTTCTAAGTTGGTCATTTAGGTCACTTAATGCCGAGGATCGCGGTTCGGAGCCCATGTTAAACTGTAGGTCCAGTCCAGATAAACCCCTAGTTAGCAAAAGGAGACTTTAAAATATAGAAAAAAAAAAGTCTATTAAGTAAATATTTCATTAAAAATAATTTGCCTTATTCGTTATTTTGATATATTTTAAAACTTAGAGGTATTCATATTAGATATTTAAATAAATCATTTAATTTTTCAAGTCTTTCTTTGTAAAAAATAAACAAACAATATTTTTTCTATGAATTTTTTACTCTATATTTATTAGTGTTTAAAGAATACATGCATTTAAAAAAATAAAAATCCAAAAAGTTACAGGCTGATGAAGTGGTGGTTCTGTTAAATGTTTTGCCTTTTTTAACGTTACGTAAAGTAAATTTCTTTTATCCTCTATTCTTGTAGTAAAATGATGAAATGTATTGTAGAGCGGCTCATAGAGGTTCAATATTATTCTATAATATTTTGGTTTGTGCAAAAAATTGTACTGTATGGGGGCGATGTTGAAGGTTGTGCAATATATTGCTCAGTTGCGAGCACGGGCGTACAACCACATTGTGCAAACAAAGCAAAAAATTGTGCAACCTTTCAAACCAAAATATTGCGCAATAATACTGAGCGTCTTTGGGCCACTTAATACTTTATACACATTGTTATCAATCACTAAATAACCCCATAGTGTTTATAGTGTAGCGACCTTGAGGCATGTCGAATTTTACATCGTGGAATAACGGTCTACAAAATACCCAGAAATATAATCCCAGATGTTGAACACGGGCGGGATGCCAGCAGCGCCAACTAGAACCCGATAACGAATAGCTGGCGGCAACCCCGAGACGTTTATCTGGGATGTTATTGAAGGGTATTTCGATTCATTGAGTACTCGACTATCCTTTGGTTTAGACGTGCCTCCATCGATTGCCCAAGCCTCGTCTCCAGGTAACACCGCTGCCATCCGTTTTATCTAATTATATTTTTCACATTTTTTTATATAACCAATAAATAACGGTCACATAATGTAAACACCACGGTTTCATTTCGTATTACCTCCATTCACCGAGCCATATCATTTACACTAAAATAATATTAATTTGATACGATAGAAGAAAGTTTAGAGAAGGCCTGCTCTAGCCAATTTCAAGTAAATCGGTCCAATAGAACTTGACATTCAGCATCGTCCAACTAGTACACGATAACGAATATCTGGATGGAAAACACCGCTGCCATCCGTTCCATCTATTGTTATTTCTATATTTTTATAACTTCAATAAAATAACGGCCACACCAAGTAAAAAACTACTGTTTTATTTCATCTTGCCTCTATTCACCGAGCCATATAACATACTCTAAAATATAAAAGTCATAAGTCTCCAGAATAACCAGTTTGTCCAAAATTTTTAGTTTTAACTAAAAACACTAAAACACTTACATCCCCGAAAATAATGTAAACTTTGAGAAATCTTCGTCAGAGCATGTTACTGCACGTGATACTGTATCATTATGTTACTTAGCTCCTAATAAAACATTTTATTTTAATTTTTATAACTAATATAAATAAAACAAATAAAACCGTAAAAATTTATAAAGAAGATAATTTTTGAAGGTATTTGTCAAAATTACTGTGATATTAATGTCACAGGACTAGAGAAATAAAATAAAAGAGATCATTTTTTTTAAAACTATCTTGATTAAAGTAGCTTTAGTAAATTGGATACTTTTTTGGATATTTTTTAACATATGATATTTAGTAAACATCCTTTTAAAAGGCAATACATTTATTTATGTACAATATTAACATTTATGTTCAATGTATTTCTAACATTGCTACATTAGAGCATATGCTGAATTTAAACTATGAGCTATATTACCATCACACCACCATGACCTATTTATTGATAACTAGTTGATAAATAGGTCAATTTTATTTAAAATATTAGAAGGACAAAACCTGGAACTAAGACTGTTCAGTCTGGAGAAAACTGAAATGAAAGTTTAAAGTACTAACAGAGATTATAGTAACCAAGAATTCAACCCAACTTTAAACAAAGAAAACTTTAAATATCTTGAAATTGTGGTGCGAGGAAATGGAGCAATTTAATAAACATACGATTTCAGCTCAAAATCAAAATAGTATTGTTCAAATGTTTACTACGGCTTCTTACGGTGGAATGAATCCGAGTAGTTCAATTTTCAGTGGTTCTGCCGCATAGAATCGGTTGAATTTGAGCGATTGCTTACTTATTTGGCATATATTTAATATGGATCCATGTATATTGAAAGACACTTTGGTTTCTTGACTACTTTTAGTGCAATATTCTCTAATGAAAACAAAAAAAAAACAACATTTAAATTATTTATTTGGTACTAGATATTGGAGTTATTTATATGTTTAAAAATAAAAATTAATTTTGAGTTTCTAATAAATGACCTGTCATCTTGAGATATTTTTATTGTAGTCGTCCGCACTCAAAGTTTCAAATATAATCCAGAAAACCTAGCTAATGGTTCAGTACATTAATGATTTAATCGATTCAATAATCACTCATTGCGGAATGTGCTTATGCGATAATACGCTGTAGAATACAATTTTTCATTCGAATTCCTACTCCTACACAAAGTGTACAGTGCGTTTCAATTGATCTTTAAAATTAGAGAGACTCGACATGAAATATTAGCAAGGGATCAAGTGGACGTCAAAATTGAAAGATTGTTATTCCGTTAAAAAATGAAAGTTCTATTTTAACATGATGTTACACTTCTTATCTTGATTTATTGGATGGATCTGGTAGGCTTACGATTTTATTTGTTTACGAAATAATAATATTGTTATGTTAAACGAGAAATATTAGGAAGGTTATATTTCGATATTCAGAAAACGAAATAGGTCGCACGTAAAGTTAAATGAAAATGATTTATTATAAATTGTAATGATTTGGACGAAATAGATTTCATGATTTTGACAAATTTATTTGAAGTTAAGGCGTGAACAAACAGTAATAGTTGCATGGAGCAAAGTCTGGGCTAAATGGCGCATGCAGCCAAATTTTCTCAATTCAAATTTTTGGTGAGTCACTAAAAAATGTGTGATCTTGTGTTGGCGAAGACAATGCTTTTCCTACTGATTAGTTATTAATGGCCTGCTTCACTTGCACTAATTGTTGACAGCATGAGCATTATTATCATACAGGATCCATTTTTCATCATCCGTAATGAGAATCGAACCTTTTTGAGAACTAGTCTTATGCAAATGGAACCAAAACTGTCGTATACTCAATGTTCAGTTCCATAGCGATGTCAGATGCAATCTGTTGAACTACCTCGATATTTTTAAGAATTTCATCGACTTTATCAACGATCAACGTTCAGATAAAATGAGAAACCTGTCCATTATCTTATCCATATAAGTTATATATCATAGTTTTTCGAAAAATTGTTAAACAGTTAATGTAGTTGTATTTTCTTCTATTTAATACTTCTTTTAATCTAATAAAACTCTATTGAATGTGTTTGGATTATTGAGTTTGTTTGCCTTGATTCGTTATTTATTTATACATTTTTTAACCTACAACCGTTATAACCTATAAAGTTAATTACAATATAATCATAATTTATTTATCTATTGATGTATATGTTTCTTGCAACGACTGTTAGTATAGCGTTCAAATTTGAGGCAATAAAAAACAGCCGGAGTAGTTGCTTCGTATATCATTCGGCCTGTAGACGTTTGATAGCAAAATACGCCATAAAAATTTAATTACCTATTAAAATGACGAGCTTTATAGTGGCAAACATTCCCATATCAACATAAACAGTTGTTAGGCGAAATAAAAATCACATTAGAGTCATACCCATTACTAATACGTGTTACGGCATGGGACTGCATGATTTTACACTGTCGATTTTAATTAGAAACGCTAAACCTTAAAAATACCAATTTCGCGAAATGTCAATGAATCTATTAATGTAATGGGTTGGGGGAAAGGAAAAAGTCGTTTCGACTCCTCTCCATGTTTCCGAAACGAAGGTATCGAAGAAAAACTAAACATGATTTACACCACAATTGTAATTTGGAAACACCTTATTTTTAATTAACATAAAAAATTCTGTAATAAATATTCAAATACCCGCGTTGGTATTAACAATAAGCAACAAAATTACTGGTTATTTATCAATCGTTCCTTGTTTCGAAATAAAGATCAACGCACGTATTTTATGACCACAAGAGTTACTATACGGCCAATTATTTACTAAATATAAACTTAAATAAATACGATTATTAAACAATAGTAAATTTCTTAGAATTGGTGATTTCAGTCATCAAGAATAATTATATGTATACATAAACCAATGAGTTTTTCGGCTTCTTTCATCTTAATATTAGTAGGACACCAATTTTGGCTTATTTGGTCATCTGAACATTTTTTTCGTTTTTTCCATTTATCAGGAAATCAGGAAAATTGTTATTTTTTTACAATTTTTGAACTTTCTTTCACAAATCCGATTCAAAACAGAGATACATTGATGAAAGATTAGGGTAAATGATGTGGCTCGGTGAATGGAGGAAAAACGAAATGAAACAGTGGTGTTTACATTATGTGACCGTTATTTATTGAAGTAATATAAAATATAAAAATACAAATAATAAAACGGATGGCAGCGGTGTTACCTGGAGATGAGGCTTGGGCAATCGATGGTGGCACGTCTAAACCAAACGATGGTCGGGTACTGAATGATTGGAAATACCGTTCAATAACCTCCCAGATAAACGTCTTGGGGTTTCCAACTATTCGTTATCGGGTTCTAGTTGGCTCTGCTGACATCCCGCCCGTGTTCAACATCTGGGATTATATTTCTGGGTATTTTGTAGACCATTATTCCACTATGTAAAATTCGACATGCCTCAAGGTCGCTACAAATGGAATAAATCATATTCATAACTAACGAGATTATAGTTTCTATCACTTCACAAGATGCCTAACTAATTTGAATAAATGAAACAAATAAAAAATAAAAGAGATAAATAAAATAAACTTTTTTTTTTCAGAAGCTTCTATCGATCAATTCTAATCCATTTTTTCATAGCCTGCTTCAATAACCTTAGTCTAGAAACTCGAATTAATATTTATTGTCTTAATATTCTGTACGTTTCTGTTAAACGTCAATGTGTCCACATTAAATATAGAAATATGAGACTAGTTCAAATTTAATCACTCTCAAATCCCATATCAAGTGTTTTACTAATTAACTCGTATTTTTAAAAGGTCCGAAAAGGTCGTCGCTGACGATTCCACAAAACAAACTAATAATTCTAATATGATGTCCGTTAATTCGTCCGTATTGTTTTCCCAATGCAATCTGCATCGATTAAGAAATGTGACATCGCCCATAAAAACCACTTAACTGCAGATGAGAGTTTGGGTTCAGGGTCGCGAAAGTTACAAATCAAATTTCCAATTTGGGTCAGTCTGCCGAACGAATATACGAGACTTCTTTGACCTGCCACTTGTGCATGTTCGTTATCTGGACTGGGGCTGGGCATATATTTCGCCGTAATAATAATAATAAAAAAAGGGAACAACATTCGACGGTATCACGTTACGTTTTATTTATGAAACGATTCTTATAACTTATGACATCTGTGCGGTTCGTCAAATCTTGTTTTATTTATTCTGAGAAGTGTATAAAGAACCTATGCTGTTCATAATGATGTAAACAGTAGCCGTTTCTTTGTACGATTTACAAATTAACTGTTTTGAAGCAATATGTTAATTGTTTGTTAATAAGTTCTTTTTTTTAGTGTTTTTGAGATTTTTCCTTTTAGTCGACTTCTGTTAAAAAAGATCTCTTTAGATTGCTGTTCGTTCGTCTCGCTAAAATACGAGAACTACTAAACCAATTTGGTGAATTTTGTTTTTGGTATATTTGTGAAAGTTCAGGGAAGGTTTGTTACGAGAAAATATGAAATATATATAATTTTATTAATCTCCTAAAACGTCAACAATCTACCTGTGGGCAATAAGTGTTATTATTTGATTTCAGTTATATAATATAACATTCCGGACATGTAGAAGATGACATGTACAACTTATAATCTAAATCTTATTCTAGATACTATTCTAACTTATTTTAAAATCTACTCTAACTTATTCCAAAAACTAATCTAGCTTATTTTAGAGATTATTAAATCTCACTCTATGTGTCTTCTTCACTGTCATCGCGCAAATTTAACAGTTTGGCGAGTGCATTGGGATGTACTAATAGTCTTTCAGAGTACTTCCCACTAATACTCCGAATCACACTCGTTATGGGTTTTAAGGGAATATCGCGTTGAATCAGTTTGTTGGACATGTAATATGGGACATCGACGATAACCCACAACACTTTATTCTGGAACCTCTGGAGGATATCTATGTTAGAATTGCTGTTAGTGTCCCACAGTTCAATACCATTGGTCCGAATGGGCCCAAGTATACACTTTTACAGCAAAATCTTGTTATCTAATGATAATCTATATATACGCCCTATCAGTCAGTATCTTTGGTTTAGTTTAACCCCAAGCTGTTTTCGTTTTATCACTATATGTTTTTTCCATGTCAAACGTCGATTGAAATTTATTCCCAGATATTTAACGTTTAGAGTTTTCGTCTGATAAGTCATTGTCTTTAATCTTCTTTGATCCTCCAGGTTGTATATTGGGATATAACAAAGTAGCAACACTGCGCAGCGTTTCGGCAGCAGATCTCTTGAAACTAATAAATAAAAATTTTAAAAAATCTTGAGCGAGCAACTCTCAGCATGTGTATACCCGAATAACTCATTTTTACTAAACCTAAAACACTTATTTTGTATAAAGAAATGGCAAAACTACCGAATTCAACAGGGAAGTTGGTTGTTTTATTTTGCGACTTCAATTTAATTTATCGTCAGTACCTTATTATTTTCTGTTATTATAAAATGTGTGTTAGAATAACTTCTATTTTCACTAATATACTTCATTTTGTTTTCAGATGATAGCCAGGTGGATAATAGCAAGCTGTAGCATACTACTCGGTTTGCTGACATTCGGATCATCGCAAATCATCGATAATTTTGAGGATATTCAGGGCCCCTATTGTTCAGATATTGGGTGTTGTTTAAATAGAACAGATAGTTGCTCCAAACCCATTATAGGTACAGTTATCAATTAAGTTTTTGCTGCATATTTTGTGTTTATTTAGTCGTTTAAGTTTGTTCTCAATGTAACATACTAACTAATTAATTAATTATTAGTAATTGTCAAAACGCCATTCTCAACATTTAAACCTACTTCGGCTGGAATTCCGGGTAGAGTCTTGAGACTAATCCTGTATCTGCTTTTAACAGGTAAATGGAAAAGTCTCCGGCTTACCATAGTAAAACACATTTTTTTGGCAAAATTATTTTTTTTTATTCAACATAATCCTTCAAGGGTAATACCCTGATTATAGCGACTCTCCAACTTTTCGATACCATTTTTGTGGTACGATTTGTCCTTTGCTTCAAAATAGGCCTCAGATTCGGAGATCACCTCTTCATTCGACAAAAATTTCTTCCTAAGGAGCATTCTCTTGAGATCTGAGAACAGGAAATAGTCGCTGGGGCCAGATCTGGAGAATACGGTGGATGAGGAAGCAATTCGAAGCCCAATTCATGGATTTTTGGCATTGTTTTCACTGACTTGTGACACGGTGCATTGTCTTGATGAAGCAGCACTTTCTTTTTCTTCAAATACGTCCATTTTTTTCGGCGATTTTGTCCTTCAAACGGTCCAATAACGCTATGTAATAGTCGCTGTTGATGGTCCTTCCTTTTTCAAGGTAGTCAATGAAAATTATTCCATGCGCATCCCAAAATACAGATGCCATAACCTTGCCAGCCGACTGTTGCGTTTTCCGACGATTTGGAGCGGGTTCATTGTGTTCTGCCCACTTAGATGACTGTAGATTGGACTTTGGAGTAAAATGATGGAGCTATGTTTTATCCATTGTCACATATCGACGCAAAAACTCGAGTTTATTACGGTTGATCATCTTCAAACACTGCTCTGAATCATCAACTCGTCGTTGTTTTTGGTCATAAGTGAGCTCGCGCGGCACCCACTATGCACAAGGCTTTCTCATACCCAAATATTCGTGAATGATATGATGTACACGTTTAGTTGATATCTTTACAGTGTCTGCTATGTTGAATTTCAATTTACGGTCATTCAAAATCATTTTGTGGATTTTTTTTATGTTTTCGTCTGTAACAACCTCTTTTGGACGTCCTCTGCGTTCACCATCTTCGGTGCTCATTTCACCACGTCTAAACTTAGCATACCTTGATGGTTGATTTTCCTGGGGCAGTGTCTGGAAATTCGGCATCAAGCCAAGTTGTTGCTTCAACTGTATTTTTCCCTTAAAAATGCAATATTTTATCAACACGCGAAATTCCTTTTTATCAATTTTTTTCCATTAACAAAAGTTGCTTCACTCAAAATGCTATAATTCACAACCTAATGATCCGACAGCTGTCAAATTTATACACGCATCTTTTGAGGATTGAAACTAAAAGAACATTTGGATTTAATTCTATTAGCGCCATCTATGCGTCAGACCGGGAACTTTTTATTGACCTGTTATCAATAACAAGGCACATTTGAATCTATATTGTGCAAATATGGGGTTCACTAAATCAGTTTACCAAATAACAGCAATATGGACACAAAGCAGTTTTGCTGAACAACACGTAGGAAATTAAAAGTTTGAAGCGAACACGAACTTGTAAAAAGTATAACTCTTTATTCTTCTAGTAGTGAAATAAGTTCTACGTAGTTTTGCTTCCGTGTTAAGCAAGTATAATGGTAATAATTTAATTTTATTAAGATTTTACCAAGCATATCTAATCAAGAACATAGTTATCTAAGTAAAACTAACTAACACTAATTAGCAAATACATTTAGAACAACTTTTTCACATATGGAGATGGATAGGACGTATAGAAATACGATGAAATAACAATGTTAATTAATTATTATAATTTGTTTCTTCTTAAATTTGCTTTAAAAATGTACGTTTCTATTTCTGCAGGAACATTATGCTATTGCGATGAGTTTTGCGATCGGCATTTCAATCAGGATTGTTGCCCCGATTTTTGGGCCGTGTGCAAAGGCATCACAACTACAACGAAGAAACCTTTCACTACGACAAGGCCACCACTACCGCCAGAACCAGAAACACTGTATTCCTGCGACCATAATGGTGTGCGGTATCCTATTGACACCGAAATTGTAGACAACTGTAACACTTGGTAATTTACTGGCATCTACTTTGATGAAATTAGCTATAAAATTATACTTTTGTTTTTAGTAAATGTGAATTATCGGGCAATGACGCTATATTTCGATGTGAGCAAAATATCTGTTTGATCTCTCCAGAAATCATTAGCGATGTTAATCTGAATAACCGCCAAACTTGGACTGCATCTAATTATTCTGAATTTTGGGGCAGAACGCTTGCCGATGGAGTACGTTATAGGTAAGACGTATAGTAAGTTATTATTATAGTTAGAGGTTCTTGTTGTAGTTTTAAATTTTAACTATTATTTTATATTTTAAATATCCATGATGGCCACTCGGAGAAATTTTCTACTACTACAGTACGCTGTCTCCAATAAGGTGTCGCAGTAGTTCGAACATTCTTCTTCTTCTTCGAATGGAGATAGAGAAAGAATTTATTCTCCATTTATTCATCAAACTTATCAAAACAATTATAAAATGTGTAGTTGTTCCGTAACTGTATGTCTGGAAGAAAGGAATCTCCTCATTATTTTCATATATGATAACATACATTTGGTACGCTTTTTTTAAATTAATCTCCTAAAACGTTAACAATCTACCCGTGGGCAATAAGTATTATTACATGTTTTCAGTTTTATATTTTAACTATCCTGATATGTATTAGATCGCTTCAGTAAGTGATCTACTGTACAACTTATAATCTAAAGCTTATTCTAGATACTGTTCTAAATTATTTTAAAGTCTATCCTAACTTATTCTAAAAACTATTCTAGCTTATTCTAGAGATCATTAAGTCTCACCCTATGTTTTTATTAATCAGTTCGTATAGTAGTTTGAGTTTGAACCTACGTACTTCACTGTCATCGCTCACATTTAACTGTTTGGTGAGTGCATTGGGATGCACTAATAGTCTTTCAGAGTAGTTCGCACTAACACTCCGAATCACACTCGTTATGGGTTCTATGGGGATATCACGCTGAATCAGTTTGTTGGACACGTAATATGGAGCATCGACTATGACTTTATTATTAACAGATTAGACAACACTTTATTCTGGAACCCCCGGAGAATATCTATGTCTATCTATGTCTATCTTTGTCTAATTTGCTTTGATAGGCCACGTTTTCAACCACAATTCGACTTTGTCAAGATGAAGTTGGAGGTTTCTTGTTGCTGATATTGGATCCTCGTGTAATGATAAAAATG
The DNA here is from genome assembly GCF_030347505.1 of Rhynchophorus ferrugineus. Lineage (NCBI taxonomy): Eukaryota > Metazoa > Arthropoda > Insecta > Coleoptera > Curculionidae > Rhynchophorus > Rhynchophorus ferrugineus. Next base: position 37,806,131 of record NW_027472587.1, on the reverse strand, counting down.
TGTATCGTCAGCATATGTTGCAACATTAGTATTTCTTGAGGTCGGTAGGTCAGCTGTATATAATAGTTATAACAATGGGCCAAGAACACTGCCCTGCCCAACACCCGAATATAAGATGTACGTCAGTGTATTCGTCACCCTATTTGACATTAAAATGTCTGTCTGTTAGGTACGATTTCAGCAGTTGAAAGTGCGCATGGGGCAAAAGCTTTGTCAATTTAACACCTTATCGAAGGCCTGAGAAATATCGAGAAAATTTGTTAAATAAAGCAATTTATTTCAACGTTAAAGATTCCAACAGGTGGAATGCTGTTCAGGCAGTTTTGTGAGATTTTTTGGTCTTAAGGATTTTTACCTGCTTATAAAAATAGAATAGATAATATATTGAACTGAAGAGCTGGAACTATATTTAGATGGTTATATAAGGACTTAATTATATCAATCGGTCTGGTTTTTAACCTTGAAAATCTTCAAAATAACTACTAGGTCGTTCAATGAGTTCGTAAAAATGGAACGCAACTAAGAGAACTGATTTCTTTTATAAGGCGGGTGTAATAGTATATCAATGCTTAATGTACTTAACAGTAGTATCAGCAAATCAGCTTAATGGCCGAATACTTAAAATATAAAATAATCCTCTCGAATGTTACCTACATATAGAAAAATAAGAAGTTTACCAACATTCCGGATAACTGAAAATATTTATAACTGAACAATACATTGATGTAATGATGGTTTCCGAAACCTATTTCATAGATATACACTATCTGCGATTTTCAAATGTAAACTCTGACACGTAATATCCGGATGATAAAGCATATAGAGTTGGAACTATAATTAGCGTTTCACAAAGACTATCTGCAGGTAACCGGTGTAAAAATTGATGAATTTCATGGGCCAATAAGAATGTCTGCCAATTGTTCTCCACCTACATATCGCAAAGAACATTTTCAAGTTTTCTTTAACACGTTAGATAATACATTCATTGCCGGATGATATTCCAATGCTGAACATCTAATATAGCCATCAAGATTAATCACATCAAAGTATTAGCTTATTGCCATTAGAGAAAGAATACTTTGATCTAGCTATGGCGTACTACTAGGAGTAATACAGTGCGATATTCCTCTAGAACTCATAAATATTGCAACACAAAGTGTTAGTGTTAAGTATTTGGAGGAAAAAATGTCATTGCATCCTACATACTTTCCAATCAGCTAAATATGCGTGATGATGAATTGCATAGACTAAAGCGTATACTACCATCCCATCTGATAAATGTACAGTATAGCAGATATGACGGTAAGCTTGAAATCTTTCAAATGCGATGCCTTCGCAATTCTACATGTTTCTTTGCGAGATTGTATTAGAAGCGAAGTAATTCGTTTAAGATGCACAAACTGGAGAAAATATTTGGAAATATAAGTCGGTTGAAAATCGAATTCCTTACAGACTTGTGTAACGAAATTGACCTTTTGGATGGACCAACAGCATGGTATTAGTTGAGAAGTAGAATCATCAGAAGTAGAAGATGATCATCAGCAAAGGTAGCCATCGTAATATTCTCTATTTATGGTAGATCACAAGTATAGAATAGATAAAGCATTGGCCCCAGGAAGTGTTTCCTTGTGGTTCACCTGCTTTAGCTTCTTTTATTGTAGCTTCTTGTAAAAATCAATAATATAAAGCAAGAAAAAAAATAACAGAATATTGAATATTCTACATTAAAATATTTCAGATTAGGAACAACAAAGCCACACAAACAGGTGATGTTAATGAATTCGGTAAAGCGCTACTACGATCCACACCTTTTACCAATACAATTTGACAGCGCCACGAATTGGCCCCGTTTCATTTTTGGCATAAGAGACCAGGGCTGGTGCGGATCGTCCTGGGCGATCTCTACTGCTGCCGTAGCTTCAGATCGGTAAGATTCGTTAGATTACTTAGATAAATTGTAGTTATTGATTAACCGAATTGATCCAGGTTTGGCATTATGTCAGAAGGCTTTGAGAGCGTGAATCTAAGTCCACAAAATATTATTTCGTGCGCTAGAGGATCGATTCCTTGCGAGGCGGGACCTTTGGATCGTGCTTGGAACTATGTCAGAAAATATGGGTAATGTATTTTTTATTTTAATCCTCCTTTATATTCATCACACTTACATACATTCTAAACTTAATTACAAATACTGAAATGAAGATTACACACTTTTCAAAAGATTAAAAAAAAAAATAAATATTTTTACGACCGTGCTTATAACAAGAATAAACAAAACTACTTTATTATCAAATACTATTACTCTCCAATGACTGATTTCTCAAATTTGGCGATTGTAATCTTTGTTTTTATACGGACTATAGCATAATCTTTCAAATAAGGATTAACAATTTTAAAATTAATCAAAATAAATATTATTAATTTTTTGTTATTGCATTGGCTTTTAGACAACAATTATCAATCAATAAATTTTAGAGCAACTAAAGTAACTGAACTGTATACATGGAAAAACGTTGAAAAAATAGCCGTTAGTATGTTGGATACAGAATATGATTATTTAATCTGCTATTTAAACTCATAATTCTCATAATTAACCCATCCTTTTGGTGCATTGTATGTATTATTGTATATTAATTATAATCTAATAAATCAAAATAATTTTAGTGTGGTGGACGAAGATTGTTTCTCCTATACCGGCTCGTCAGAATCCAAATGTCCTATTAAAAGGACGACCACACTGTCGAGTGCTAACTGCATCCCTCCAAAATACAGCAACCGAACAGAATTGTACAAAGTTGGTCCTGCATACAGATTAGGAAACGAAACAGATATAATGTATGATATTATAAGATCTGGTCCAGTTCAAGGTAATTTAGCGTTTGGTTATCCAGAATCAAATGGTAATTATTGTTCTTTTTACAGCGACTATGCTGGTTTACCACGATTTCTTTTCTTATTCCCGCGGTATCTATCGTCATACTGATCTATCTCTGTCGCACCTGAAAGGATATCACTCTGTTAGGATTGTCGGATGGGGAGAAGAAAAGACACGCTTCGGATTACAAAAATACTGGGTAAGGTTTATTACTGATGCAGGAGGTGGACAAAATAATATGAACGTAGAATTTCTGAATAATTTCCAACGGAATGTTCCCATTCTAGTACAAAAACATTTATTTTCTCAGCAATATGCTAGCCAGTCATATTACGAGGATGTCTAGATATTAATTCGCAGCAATCCTGCCAATAATATGAGAGAACCAGCTGAATACTGTAGGAAGCAGGCAGTCCAGATAGCAGGCGTCTTTTGGGGTTCTCCATATATAACAGGTCAATTTAAAAGTCCTCGGCCCGACACATAAATGGCGCTACCAGAAAGAAAGAAAGCTAGCTTAGAAAGCTCTGTGCAAAGTGGGCGCCGCGCGAGCTCACTTTTGACCAAAAACAACGACGAGTTGATGATTCGGAGCAGTGTTTGAAGATTATCAAGCGTAATAAACCCGAGTTTCGTCGTTCGTTATCGTTGCATCGATATGTGATAATGGATGAAACATGGTTCTATCATTTCACTCCGAAGTCCAGTCATCTGACTGCACACGATGAATCCGTATCAAAACGTGGGAAAACGCAATAGTCGGCTGGTAAGGTTATGGCGTCTGTATTTTGAGATGCGCATGGAATAATTTTCATTGACTAATTAACAGCGATTATTACATAGCATTAATGGGCCGTTTGAAGGACGAAATCACCGAAAAACGACCGCATTTGAAGAAGAAGAAAGTGCTGCTTCAATAAGACAATGTACCGTGTCACAAGTCAGTGAAAACGATGACAAAAATCCATGAATTGGGCTTTGAATTGCTTCCTCGTTCACCGTATTTTCCAGATCTGGCACCCAGCGACTATTTGCTGTTCTCAGATCTCAAAGGAATGCTCGCTGGGAAGAAATTTTCGTCGAATGAAGAGGTGATCGCCGAAATTGAGACCTGTTTTGAGGCAAAGCACAAATCATACTATGAAAATGGTATCGAAAAGTTGGAGGGTCGCTATAATCCGTGTATCACCATTGAAGGGAATTATGTTGAATAAAAAAACTAATTTTGTCAAGAAAAGGCCGGGGACTTTTCAATTGACCTGTGAAGAGGTGTTAAACATTTCTTATGTTACATGTATTTTTACGCCAGCTTTAGAAGCGATTTCGTTCGAACATTTTTGCTCGTCTAGCTCTATCATTATGACTAGCCTTCTTGATTTTTCATATAATTTTTCGGATATTTTAAATAGTTCGTGATCATTTTTCTAGGTCTATTTGTTACACTTGCAAATTGTGGCATTACATTTTTGTTTTTTATGTCATTAATAGGATAAATTTTACCTGTAAACTGATACTTTAAAAATATAATATGTGGAAATACGTATGTCATTCACGAAACAAAAACGAGTCGTATTAATAATTTCCTAGTCAGTTGCATTTTGCAGTACGCATGCTAGTTTTATCGCATCGCTGGAGTCTACAAATTAAGAGTTGTAATGAAAAATGTATACTCTGCTAAAATTTTATCGCTGTGGACTTACCTTCAGTTATCTTTCCATTTCAAAACTTTAAAGTTTGAGGAATATAAATCAATTTTAAAAATAATTTTAAGCTAGTAGAAGTAACTATAATAAGTAGACTTTATAAAAACACGTGATGATTATTATATTTTATTAATAGTATCATTTATGTTATTTTAGAAAGTGGCTAATAGTTGGGGAACAAAATGGGGTGAAGATGGATACTTCCGAATTGCTAGGGGTACCAATGAATGTGAAATCGAATCATTCGTGCTTGGCATATGGGCTAAGGTAGACGATAAATTTAACAAGCGTGTTATTTATCGACCATAATTTGTCATCTACGACGAAGGAATATGTAGAGACGAAGATACCATGTTAAATGTTAATATATCTCTATCAGACATGAGTTAACTTCTCTCTATGGATTCTTCAATATTACATTAACGGTATTTGTTTTATGTGAATAGCACAATAACAAAGTTGTGGAATTTTTTTTGATCTGATGTGTTCTTCTTTAAACTGCCATATATAGAAATTGTGTTCAGATTTGAAGCGCACTGTTGATAAATCATTTTTATTTATTTCTACGTGTTAACGTCAAAATATACATGTCTATTTTAGGTTAAAAGTTTATATTTTTTCTTTATCGTAGGACCTAATAAGCTGGATTTAGGCTTCAATTGTATATTTACAAATACCGGCTTTTCGTTGATTGATACTCATTTAGTTACACTTAGATGTAATTTCTTAATAAATGAGGTTGTACTTGTAAACATATGAGAGATATTTTTCAGATATTATATATTTTATATGTATAAATGTATGCCACATGAAATAAAGATTATTTAATATTGATATTAGCGTTTTACTGACCTCTCTCCAGTAGAATCAAAATCCTTGAAAAAGCCTTGATAAAAAAAGCTTTTATATTAAAAGCAAAAGTGCTTCTAAAATATAAGAAATATCACTATCTCAAACGAATATTGATATTTAATGGGTTGATTTAAAAAAAAACCTGTTTAAATGTCTATAAATTACTAGCGACCCGCCCCGGCTTCGCACGGGTGCAATACTGATATTAAATTAAATACACTACAGAAAAAATATGAACGTTGTATATAAAAACATAGCGGCCCGCTCCGACTTTGCACGGGCATAAAATATATATGCCTATGTCACTCAATGAAAACATGATTAAAATCGATCCAGTATTTTTGGTTCATTCATTACTGCCCTTGGCCTGCACGCATTAAATTTGGAGTAAAACAATTCCTCTTCCCCTATACTTACTATGAAGATTTCCTGCTATCTTTGGAATATCTAAATTCATACAATTTTTATTACATTACACATTTTTAAACGCAAATTTTAAATTTGTAATATCTCCGAAAATATTTGTTTAATTTACATGCTGTAAGGAACCATATTGATCTATATTAATTGCACACTGTATTTAAGGTACTTAATTCGATAAGGATTAATGCCGTATTGCTTAAAATAGCTTCGTAAATAAGCCATTTTCTCACGTAAAAAATAAACAATAAAAATGGTTAATGTGGGTTATCCCTAAAAGATAAACATATACCATCGCGGACTTTTTTGTAGACCTTTTTATGGTGTACAACACTGTAGTACATTAATTTGATCTAACTCGTAGGGTTAGGCAGCGTTTTTGCTAATTGCTAAATAAACCTAAAAAAATAGGTTAATTTACGACATCACGTTAGAAACCTCTAAAATTAGCAATGTTGCCTTAGTATATTATGCATGTATTATACATATAAACGTTCCTCTTGAATCACTCTATCTATTGAAAAAAACCGCATCAAAATCCGTTGCGTAGTTTTAAAGATTTAAGCGCACATAGAGATATAGGGACAGAAAAGGCGACTTTGTTTTATACTATGTAGTGATTAGATTTTTTATTATCTAATTATTAGATTGTTACTAGTCGTTTCCGATTAACCTACAATTTGTCTTTATGATAACTTAAATCTAGATATGTAACTAGGAGGACCCATCGGCCCTATCTCGGTCTCTGGTGAAAATTTTTTTAATATATTGCACTGCTCTTTATTTCTTCTGTGTCCTGCTCTGGTGGTATCCAAAAGTTACCAAAAGTCTTTCCTCGTGCCCCCTTGCAATTATCTTGATTTCTTCACAGACTGTGGGTATCTGAAGGTCCCGTAGGTCGTGTAGTATTTGGGTGCGCCCACAATTTCCCCACTTTGTTTCCACAACGTTTCCACACCACAACTTTTCAGGACTTTGTTCTGAAAATGTTGTATTTTGTTTATGTCACTCTTTGCAGAACATCCCATAATGACCAAATAGGTTTCAGTATTTGCTTATATAATAGAAATTTATTATGTTATGTACAATTAGCCAATAAATTTTCCTATATTTCAATTCCAGTTCTTTTCTTTTCTTCTTTATATGTTCCTTCCAGCGAAGTTTTGCATCAAGATTAATTGCGATATATTTAGCGTTGTTGCTATGTGGAATTATAGTATTATTTAATGTTATTGGTGCTTGTACAGCCTGATTGTAGGTGAACTGCACATGCACAGATTTACTTTCGTTAATTTTTATTTTCTAAGCTTGTTAATTATTTATATTGTCACTTGCCTGTTGTAATTTTCATGTCGCTTCTTCACTATTGTCTCCCACAGGTATAATCGCAGGATCATCAGTAAATGTAGGCATCGTAATATTCTCCATTTGTGGTATATCGCAAGTGGTAGAGTCGATAAAGCTTTGGCCCCAGTACACTTCCTTGCGATACACCCGCTTTAGCTTTTTTTATTGTAGAGTAAGTTACTTCTTGTTTAACTATAAGCATTCTGGCTGTAATGTACGATTTTAGTAGTTCGGTGTGTTATTTTGGTAACATTTTCTGTAGTTTATAAACAACGCCTTCACGCCAAACCTTATCCAAGGCTTGTGCTACATCTGGTGGGTTGGTATTAGATTTTTTTCTCTCTATGATCCGTTTTATTCTTTTCAACAGGAATTTTTCTAAAACCTTAGATATTAATGGCGGCAGTGATATAGGTCTATAGGCTTTTATTTCGTTTGGTGTCTTTTCAGATTTTGGGATCATTATAATTTCAGTCATTTTCTAAATGAGTGGGATATGATTTAATCTAAATCTAAATTGATCAAGTTGGTGAGTTTTATTACTCCATTTCTTGGTGGTTTTTGCAGTAATTCTCCTGTTATTAATTTATAGCCTGGTTATTTTCTGGGATTAATGTCAGTTTTAATAACTTTGGTTAGCTCTTTCGGCGTGACTAATTCAATAATCGAATTTTCAGCTTCTATTCAGCAAATGCTTCTACTTTTGGGAGATTGTCACGTGCCCAATTCCCACATAGGTCCCACATAGATGGACAGTGTAGACATGAGCGCTTTAGATATTTCGTGGCTTTCTAGACTGCATATTAGTTTCTTTATCATCTGTTAAATTTTTCAGATAGTCATTTATATATTTGTTTTTAATTTCCAGTATTTTTGATGAAGAAATACAAACGTTCTTGGCCATTGGTTCGCTTCAATATCAGATAGTGAATACGCATCTGAATTATCGCAGTATTTTAAAACTTTACAATATTACAATCATACCTTTCTGAATGTGAAGGTGCTATTAACAAAATAAATTATTTTTATAATTAACAATATGTAGAAAAAAAATTAAATTCGTTTTTTTAATATATATTTGTACTGATATTATTAAACAAATAAATACTGTGCTATAACTATTAATGTGATTATTCAACAACACCAAGGGATATTAACGCCAATAAAAATAACATTTCTCTATATTTCTCCTGTACGAATGATTTTGATCAATCCTTCGATATTGTTATTCCTGATTGCCGTCCTGCAGTGGTTGATCATAACCGCTGAATGATGGCCAACTGAAAATTATTTTAAAATTTCACTAAAGTCATCGCGTTCATTGTCGTCTTTACTGTACCTCTTAATCTGGACGCTTTCTGTATTATGTTGTTGATCTTTTTCATTGTATCAATCCCTTCATTATAGTTCTGAACCTTAATGTTATATCCACTAATCAGATCTTTATTAATTCTGTCGAGGTCCTTATAATGGCTTATCATTTCCTTACTATAAATAAGCTGATTAGGGTTTAAGTGCTGCGGTATAAGAGTATCGGCCACCGAGAAACATATCGATATAACGATATTTTAAAAAATTTCGAATTCGAATTTCAATTTAAACAGTTTATAAAAAATAATTAAATGGTTTTCTATAACGTTTAAGATATATCGGCTTATAAAAATATCGATATATCGGAGAAAAAATAATATATCGATATATTTTAACCATTGCAATTAAGTACCAAAATTTACTAAATATTTAAAATTAAGTACCAATTTAAACAATTTATAAAAAATTATTAAATGGTTTCCTATAATGTTTAAGATATATCGCCTTACAGAAATATCGATATATCGATATATCGATATTTTCTCGACATCCCTACTGCGTTGTGTCGTGTACGTACATATCATTAATTCTGCTGTCCTCGGCTTTGATTATTAAGTTCCTGATTTGACTTAACCTGTCGGCTATATCGGTATCAAGTTTTAGTCGCGCCTCTTGGATGTCACTCAATTTCTGCATAAGACATTTCAACTTTTCTTCTTCTTTAGGAAAAGAGGCCCTGGACTAAAAGACGGTCTTTTAACTATTAATTACTATTAATAATGGGGAAATAAGTGCCGGGCGACATCTGTGACGGTTATGACGCCATCTTCCAACTTTCCTAACCTTACCTTGGCAGTACTTATTCATCGTTTAGTTTAACTTTGATTATATTCAAAACAACAAATGGAAAATAATTTCAATGAAAACAATAGTCAAAGTGAATGCTTTTTCTAAACATCAACATAAAGCTCTAGAGAATGAGATTGACCTCAGGATAAAAGAAGTAATTGGTTTGTTCTTTCTGTTGTTTCCTATAGTATTATTGAATTATTCAACAAACGCCAACAATGGAATCTTCAAAATAGCGTTGTTGTATTTCAAGAAGTTTATCGAACACTTTTAGAAACTCTTGGCGATGGTGTTTCGTCATATTTCAATTATCGGTATTGGTTTCAACAATTTTAAAGTGGTGATTTTGATATTAATGACAAATAACGGTATAGAGGATAAATATGCTCAAAGACAATTATTTGCAAGACTTATTGATTATTCTCTTCGACCTTTCAGCACACGGCTTAACAGTTTATTAGCAGCTTGGCCTATCATTGCAAGAGTTGTGAAGTATATTATATTACAGCCGAAATGCAGAATTCTGATGTAACTAACGTACTCACCAGACCGCTAAAGAGTTGTCTTCGGATTGCCATTTGTTCAGGAATGAGGAAGAAGTGCCAAAATGGATAAACTATTGGATCGCTGCCAAACCAACATCCTCCTTTCGACATGATATCACCATATTGCCAGAAAGATGGCAAAAAGTTGTAGAAAATGATGGAGATATATTGATTAATACATATTGTACCAGTTATGCTCAATAAAGAAATGATACAGGAAAGAAACTAATAAAAATAAATCGTTCTACAAAAAACGTATAAAGAAATTAAATAAGCATTGGATTTAATATATTAGTCTTGACATAGCTTCATGCTGTTTTAATAATGCTGCTGTTTTATTATTTAGGTCTGAGACTTATTAAGTGATATGTTACCTCCAAGTTTTCCAGTTTTAAATAGCTTGATAGGGACTGGATCAAATCTGCCGCCAAGAACATATTATCAGTATAAAAAGTAACTTTTCCAGATATTTCAAAAACCAGCACCAAATCGGTATCATCCCTTAAGCACTTCATGTCCAGAACCAGATTGGGGCCTGATTCGAACTCAATGTCCGACGGAAATAAGAAATTCTGATTTACCCACATGCATATCCTTTGCAGTCTCTCGTTGATTTTGAATTGCAAATTTCCTTAAAAATTTCGCGGATGAATTTATAATGTAAATATATTAGTATCATAAATATATGATCGTTATTTACCCTCTGGTTTCGTTTTGTCCACAGTTTGTTTTAAGGAATACATTGAGAAACACGGCAATTGCTTGGTTATTTCAAATACATGAAATTGAATGCTGTTGGGATATCCAATTAAAGCCTTAAAATATAATTTTAATTGAAATATTGAGAATTAGCTGATGTTCACGAGATGGACAAATTAATATGAACATCTGATATATACATCATATTTATTTTTTAATAAGTTATAGAGATATTAATTATATTGCGGTGTTGTCAATATGCAACAAGATGTATTATAGTCTATTCAAAGTTACTTTGTACATGCATTATCTAAATTTATGACGTTAAAACGTCGCAATGTTGCCGCATCAACTCTTGGTTGTCGTTCAGTTTGGCTTTGACATACAACAAAATTCTAATCTAAATAAAATAATTAAACAAAAATTTTATTAAATATAATTTATTTTGACAATATAGTACATCCAAAAGCTGCAGTTAATTATACAGCCACAATAGTTTATAGGTTGCAGTTGTAATCACTTTAGCTTTCAAGAATTTTGCATACGTCTGACAACCGGACGACTTTGACAGGCTCATTCGTTTACGCTTTCGAACGAATCAGTCAGCATTGTGTCTCTTTTTAACAAGAACAAAATGAGAAGGAAAATAACGTCTGATTCTGAAACGAATTTACAAATTGTGACAGGTAATACATTAAACATACGTCATGTATGTACAAAAACACTTTAAGCGTCCGGTCAATGACCAAACTTTCACCATTCGTTCAATGGCCGGGTACCCGAGTACCCACCTATATAGGCAGGTGTGCAAATCATTAGTGTACTGAATAGACTTTTTTTTTCTGTGTAAACTGGATATGTGGCATATGGGGACAATAGGGACAAATTTTATAGTCCTCATAGAAATAACAATAGCGGAATGCCAAGCCAACCGATATTTAGGGACCTGAGATGTCCCTTTCCTCTTCGCATGTCGTACGAAAAGAAAGAAACGTGTTCAGTTGAAATTCTACAAGCGTAGTGAACAGACTATAAAATATACACTGAAAGTGAAAAGAAAATATACAAAATTAATATTAATTATTAATATATTAAAATATAATATAATAATAATGTATTAATAAAAAAAATGTATTTAATCTAAATACAATGGCTGATTCACGAGTTTTAGATGGGTAAGGAGATACTTAATTGTTTTATTTTCAAATAAATGATTTATTTTATGTTTTTAATATTAAAAAAAATAGTAATAAATGAATTTTAAATTGTTTACAATAAAGCTGAATAATCTGATGATGACTGCGTGTTGGATAGTAGTGATGATAAATATTTTTGATATTGTGATGATACAGGTAAGTAACATTTCTATTTTCTCTTGTGTACGTTGATAGTAATAACGTATTTTATGTTATATAAATTGTATATTTTATTCATAATAGATGATGAAATTGCACTCAATAATGAAGATAAAGACCAGGAAGATGAAGATAGAGAAAATGAAGATGGAGAGGATGAGGATGAAGAAAGTGAAGTAGAAGCGACGGCATCTGAAATGACAGCAAAAGATCAGGCGGCGACATCACCAAGTGAACATCAAGCTGGGAGGCGTAATATTGTTCGAGAGAGATGTGGACCTAATAGGAACACCAACATGCTGTCAAATCTAGATACGTTAAACTAGAAAAATATGTTCGGTATGTGAGAACCCTATTTGTGACGAACACTGTATTACAACCACGACATGTGAAGGATGTACGAAATAATTTAATGTACTTCAATTTTTATATGGCACTGTATCATAATAAATAAAATAATGTAAATAAATAAATAGTAAAAGAATGGAAAACGATATTAATAAAATAAAATAAAACGGAGTTATGTATTTCTTACTTACTATTTTTGTTATTGTTTATAATAAGAATTATTGTTTAAATAAAAAAAAATTACAAACTGTATTGTCTATTATCAATTTAAAAGTCAGATTAACTAAATACTTTAATAAGCAGTCTCTGAAGGGTTTATAAACCCGTCGTTCATATACATTAATTTTAGTGGGTACCCGGGTACCTGGATATTGAACGGAAATAGACTATACATTGCATAATATTAATATTATTTTGTCTTATTGTCTCCTGTCGCTAATCTTACGGTATATTAACATATCTATACTTACTTTAATATGTATGTCTACAGGGTAATCACGTGGTAAATACAGAGGGATACACATATCGGTTGATAATTTTGACGTTTCAGGGTGAATTACGTAACTTTCGCCTTTAAAAATACCTTCTGCGAATATAATCACCGCCTTGATGATTGTCGAATTGTTTGTACAGAGATATATTTCGACATGGGGCTATATTGTGCAATAAATTTAGTGTCATTCATATTACCTGTACTTTACTCTAAAAACCACCTTATTATTTTTCTCTCCAACATTGGTGTTAACCATGATTTGAAGCCTGGTGTTTGACGGAATTACGCCGCTAACTTCGAAACTCTCAGTCTGATTATCGGCATTAGAATTGTACTTCGAGTTACTCTCGTAGTGTTTGAGCTCCATCAATAAGGCCTGCTTCTGAGAAAGCATTTCTCTTATTGTATCTTGTTCCAGGTTGGATCCATTTCCGGCTGCTACAGTTTTTGTTGTGGTATAACCCCTTACTAAAAGAAAAATCGATTAAAAAATTTAATAAAACAAACTAACTAATAAAAGATTAACTACTAATAAAGAACAAGAAATGGGTGCCTATGTATAAATTGTAGCATATCTAGATTTGCTTGTCATCGATCAGGTATTATAAGATTATGTCAAAGGATGAGAGGCGTTTAAAACTCCTTATTAACTCCTTCATAATACAAAATAGGTCAATTAAAAAGTCCCCGGCCTACAATTGTATTTTTGATACCATTTTTGTAGTACGATTTGTCCTTTGCTTCAAAACAGGCCTCAGTTTCGGCGATCACCTCTTGATTCGACGAAAATTTCTTCCCAGCGAGCATTAATTTGAGATCTAAGAACAGGAAATAGTCGCTGGTCGACAGATCTGTAGAATACGGTGGATGAAGAAGCAATCCGAAGCCCAATTCATTGATTTTCGATACGGTGCATTGTCTTGGCCATTTTTCGGCGATTTCGTCCTTCAAACAATCCAATAACGCTATGTAATAGTCGCTGTTGATGGTCCTTCCTTTTTCAAAGTAGTCAATGAAAATTATTCCATGCGCATCCCAAAATACAGATGCCATAACCTTTCCAGCCTACTGTTGCGTTTTCCCACGCTTTGGAGTTCATCCATAGTCTGCAGGCCGGTCGGATGACTGTCGATTAGACTTCGGAGTGAAATGATGGAGCCATGTTTCATCCATTGTCACATATCGATGCTCGGCTTTATTAGGCTTGATCATCTTCAAACACTGCTCCGAATCATAAACTCGCCGTTGCTTTTGGTCAAAAGTGAGCTCGCGTGACACCCACTTTGCACAGAGTTTGCTAATATCCAAATATTCGTGAATGATATGACGTACACGTTCAGTTGTTATCTTTAGAGTGTCTGCTATTTCATTCAATTTCAATTTACGGTCATTCAAAATCATTTTGTGGATTTTTGCAATGTTTTCTTCAGTAACGACCTCTTTTGGGCGTCCACTGCGTTCGCCGTCTTCGATGCTGATTTCATCACGTCTAAACTTAGCTTACCAATCCTTGATGGTTGGGCAGTATTTCCTGGGGCAGTGTAAACAGGAGCGGAAACTCGGCATCAAACCAAGTTTTGTTTCAACTGTATTTTTCCCTTCAAAAAGTAATATTTTATAAACACGCGATATTCCTTTTTATCCATTTTTTTACAATAACAGAAGTTGCTTCACTCAAAATACTATATTTTACAAACTAATGATCCGACAGCTGTCAAATTTATATAGGCATCTTTTGAGGGTTAGGGTTAAAAAACATATGGATTTAATTCTAGTAGCGCCATCTATGTGTCAGACCGGGGACTTTTCAATTGACTTGTCATAATGGAAGGTATATAAGTTGATTAATAAATTATATCTGTTATCGCACATATTGTTTTTATTCTTTTTTCTTATTATTTAACATAATTTTGAAATTAAGTGTTGATATAAACACTTTTTGATATCACTCTTAATAATTATAGATTATATTTGTACCAACAAGCCTGTGAAAATTTAAGCTATAATTTAAATGAACATTTTAGGTTAATTTGTTTAGTTAATACGTATTATATTCTTCAATGTAGACTCTTGTGTGAAAATCATTTGAATCAGGTTTTCAATCAAAAGCTAAAGTTGTCAGTCGAGATTGTCGATTTCCGTTTATGGTGTAAAGCGCCACGCACTTTTTTCCAGACTTTTATTAATATACTCTACCTTCTCCTTCTGTTGATATGCATATCAAGTCATTCTTTCCGATAAATCTATAATCTCCTTCGGTTATACCAGCGATCCCAGATCCCATAGAGTCTTTAAATAAAACCTCCCCTGTTTTTGGAGCACGACAGTCTATTTTACCATTAGACCATCCAGTAATAAGTTGCTGAGTTGATTGGCCCAGTAAATCATATCGATGCATAGATACAGCAAAGTTTTTAGACTAGAAGCTCATAGAGATAGCTCATAACTATATAAATAAAATCAATCTATCTGGCTTACCTTTATTCTCCATAGCCTTAAACTGTTTTCATAAACTCCCACAGTTCCATTCGATACCGAATAAGCAAATCTATTTTCGGCCAATGGAATTAAACTCGTTACAACTTCGGTTTCATTGTGCTCAACAATTGTTTGGTCTCCTTTAAACACCCTTATGTTGAAATCCTCAGAACTTACAATGAGTTCATTCTGTCCGTCATTATTATAATCCATCAAGATCAAAGAGGTTACTATATCACCAATGGCTACCCAAAATACTTCCTCTCCATTATGGTCATAACCATGCACTGATGAGTTTCCACCGACTAATATTATAGGAGATTTAAATGTTTTAAATTGGCCTAGGACAATCGATTTAATGCCATCTTCACATTCTTTGTAGAAAATATCTCTGTTGTCATGGACATGATAAACAAGAAGATTTGTAGAGGTTCCTAAAATAATTCCTGTTGTTGTAATAAAATTTTCTGGTGGTGATGGTGAAGACTAGTTAAGTGAATGTCGTGTCAGAATTGGTTATTAGCTATTATTAACTAACCTACAATTTATTTTTACAATAACGTAAAAACTGGGTATATATCTAACGGAACTCTGCGGTCCTTAGTTTCCTTCTATAACAATAATGTGCATTTATCAATAACACTTCTGTTTTTTCTGTTAAATACACTTCACTGTACTACAAGATCAAATGGTTTGATCCCTTCTAAATCGTCAAAATATTCCTCAGTTTTGTCCTCAGTGTATATAAATTAAAATTTATCTTAATTATCTAATTATCCTATTTATTTATATTTTAAAAATTTTATTTACCCTCTCATGATATTTTCAGTTCAATGTGTCTTATTAAACAGGTTTAATAATAAAAGTACTAATGTGTATTTACCATTGTAATTAATTAATTATAGATATACTAGGTGTACTTGCCTATTATAAGAATATCATTATCTTCATTGGGTAACAGTAACCCTGCTGTTAAGGCAGTTATAGTTTGATTCACGTTAAGTGTTGCAATTTCCTTATTAGTCTCAGACCATATTATTTTCCCAACGTTGGAGGAATTTTTTCTATGTGGACTGTGTATTATTACCTAAAATGATTCAGCCGTTATAAATTCGGATCATCAACTGGGCTATTTCGGTGCTTTCTTTATCTGTAGTTGTAGCAGCGGTTATACATGGATGTGTCCCATCATATTTGCCTATGGTTACAAGACCAGCAACTATTTTATAGCCCAATTCTAAAGTAAACACTGGCTTTATTTGTTTTTCCATTTTATTAGTAACATATATTGTTCATGTTACGAAGACGATTTGTTGTGTACAAACAAGTTTGGTTTGGTAACTATGGTAACATTGATTAAATTATTAAGACAAAATGGTGAAGGTAATTGGAACAATAAAATTATATTAAAAATATTCTTTATTAAAATACTTATTATCTTTATAAATTCACTAAAGTTTTATTTTTTTCTTAATAATATCGTTATACAGATTTTTATCTAAGGGGATATAGTCAATTTGGGAGGCGCTGTAAAAGTAGAAGGGGTCAGCTACCTCATGGACGTTGTAACCTTGTTTCTTTAAGGATGTCTTTTGCAACTTAAAGGTTCCTGTCAGTGGTGCCGATGGTATTACTCGTAGAAATAACGGTATAGCGTAGGCAGGTAGTCTTGACTTTAACGTTTGAGCAAGAGCTTTTACATTTATGTCCATATCGTCGTCCACAATTGCTGCCAATCCGGCTCTGCCTTCTGTTCCGGGTATCTAAATTGATGAATGGATATACGTATAGATTATAACATAGATCCGCTGTTATTAAAGAAGCCCGATATGTAAATAATGGGAAAACTTACCTCCACTCCGAGCACAATAACATCCTTGAAGTTTAAGGCCCTACTAATGACATCTTCTACTTCGTTCGTTGCTACATTTTCACCCTTCCATCTATAGTAAATAAAATTACAGATTATTAACTATTAAGAGCTCATTTTTATCAAATACCTAAATGTATCTCCTGTTCTATCCTTAAAATATAAATATCCCCATTCGTCTTGTACTATAATATCTCCGGTATTAAAATATTTATCGCCTTTCACAAATACGTCGCGAATAATTTTCTTGTCAGTCGATTGCTGGTCAGTGTATCCGAGGAATTCTTTCTTGTTACTGATTTTAACCGCCATTAAGCCAGCTTCATTATCCTCACATCTTATGCAGAGACCTGTAGAAAGTGTCGTTCTATATTATAATCCGGTTTGGTGTTTAGAAATGTTACCGTTGGAGTTTCTTATGATTTCGCCAGTCTCTAGGTCACAGCGTAAGATAACTTCCGATAGTATCGGTTTTGCCCATATGGGCAAAAATCCTATAGATCCCTTTCTATTATCTGTGTTAACTAAAATAAATAAAATTTAATTTAATTTTTTTTTTATATTCAAAATTAGATATATAAAGAGGTTAAGGCTACAGATGCCTATTGTGTAAACTTGTTATAAACTTATTGTAGTAAAAACATACATACGTACTCAGAACATTTTGTCGCACGGACGTTATTTCTTTATTTTATATTTAGTTGAAAGTTTCGTCCCGGCAAGAAATGGAACTAAATCGTGAACATTTTCGTGCGATGATTTTTTACGATTTTCGATGTGGATTATCACAAGAGTGCATCAATCAACTTAATTTGACTTTTGGCGATAAAGCTCCACCAAAAACCACCGTGTATCACTGGTTTAGTGAATTCAATCGTGGTTGTAGTTCGCTGTGCGACGAGTTTCGTGAAGGTCGTCCAAAATCCGCTGTTGTGCCAGAAAACATCTAAGCTTTAGTTCCACCAGCATAGCGTTGGATCCCACACAATTTGATAATCGCTCAAAAAAAGGCTCGTGTCGATTGGTGCAAAGAAATTCTTAAGAAATTTAATCGCGGTACATCGAAAGAAGTTTATACAATCGTGACAGATGACGAATCATGGATATATTCGTATGAGCTCGAAAGTAAGCAGCACTTCAAAGAAAATGGTGGCCTGTTTCTTCGGGAAAACTGGTCATATTGCAACAGTGCCTCTAGAGTATCGTAGAACAGTAAATTCTGATTGGTACACAATCATTTGTTTGTCAGAAGTCTTCGATGAAATAAGGAAAAGAAGCGAGACGCTGAATTGTTCTTCATCATGACAATGCGAGCTCTCACACATCGGCTCAAACAAGAGACTGATTTGGCACCCAATAACTTCTTTTTGTTCTCATCCGTGAAGAATAAACTGCGTAGTCAACGATTTTAATTACCCGAAGAAGCTATTGAAGCGTTCAAAAATCATGTTTTGAAGATACCTCATTCGGAATGGAATAAATGCTTTGAAAATTGGTTTAACCGTATGCAAAAGTGTATCGATCATCGTGGCGAGTACTTTGAAAAATAATAAAAATATATTCGTAGCTTAACTATTTGTTTTTCTCCTATTCCCGAAATATAAATAGTGATCTTCGTATATATATTAATGCTTTCTTTTCTGGGACAATAACTGATTTTGAACGATATTTACAATTTTCATCCCTGGGGAAAACTGCGACTACAATTAAATACATTATACCAACGTTTAACAGTGGCCAAAGAAGGGATTTTATTGCTAAAAGCCTCAGTAAGTTGAGTGATGCATTCCTGTTTGATAACCCATGTTGAAAGTAATAAAAAATTGCACTGAGACAACATTTTCATGTCACTGTACATAACACAAGTTGTGCTCAAATGATCAAACCTTCTGAAGAAGGTTTTACGGTTAAAAGGATCAAACTTCCTAATTGGAACGTCAGATTGGCCTTAACAACACTTAGTATTGCCAAGGGTCAAAATATAAAAGCAGCACTCGTAATTTACGATGTTGTGATACTTACCAAGAGCTGTATTGCCTTCTGTTGATCCATAAATCTCATACAAGTGCTTGATCTTAAATGTTTCAATAAATTCATCCCATATCTGCGATCGTAAACCATTGCCTAACATCTTCGTAACGTTATGTTGCATTGGGGTACCTGGTTTATGGGCCGATAACAGATATCGACACATCTCGCCAATAAAGAGCGAAATCTAGAAATCAATCAATATAGAAGTAATATTGTTTTTATGTAAATAATAATGTAGATACAGTGCAGCCAAATTTTTCGCAATCTGTCCAGTATTGAGTAACCGAGAACTTTTTTCTTAAAACAACTGTCGTACCACTAATCAATGCCACTGATATACCAAGTTGTCCTCCGGCTATGTGATATAGGGGTAATGGATTGTATACTGTATCTTCTTCTTTAAAATCCAACAAATGACTTATTCCGATAGAGTTCAAAATTAATCTAAAACAGAAGAATGTTATTTGAAAATTAATATTTAAGTTTTTTGGTTTTCAAGTTTCAACGGTAATCACTGACATGTTCGTGGCGTTCTGTTTGATATTTTGGTAAAATTTAAATATTCTGATATTTCTTAGAGAGAATAATTAAGCTAACAGTTTTCTACAATTAAAACAGTTTGTCCGGTCAGTATTATATTATATTTGCAACATTATTTATACCATGCATTCCTTTCTCTGATAAAACAATCGCTCTACTGCAGGAAACAACTGCCTCCAAAAGATTTTTTATTATTTAATTATTACATTGTTACCAGTAGTTTCCGACTAACCTACAATTTGTCTTTATAATAACTTAAATCTAGGTATATAACTAGGAGGACCCATCGGCCTTATCTCAGTCTCTGGTGAAATAATGTTTACACATGTCACTGCTGTATTTTTTTAATACATGCACCTCACTATACAACACTACCCAAGATCAAATGGTTTGATTCTTTTGAGTCTGTGTCCTGCTCTGGCGGTATCCAAAAAAGTTGCAATACTTCAATATTCTCATGAGAATGGAGTCTTTTCTCATACCCCTTTGCAATTTTCTTGATTTCTTGACTGACTGGGTATCTGAAGGTTTCGATGTAGGTAATCAGTCCTGTAGTATTTAGATGCGCCCACAATACTTCTCAGGACTTTGTTCTGAAAAATTTGTATTTTGTCTATGTTATTCTTTGCAGAACATCCCCATAATTGAACTCCGTATGTCCATATAGGTTTCAATACTTTCTTATATAATATCAATCTATTATGTACTGATAACTGTGATTTTCTTCCAATTAGCCAATACATTTTCCTATATTTAAATTCTGGTTCTTTTTTTTCTTCTTTATATGTTCCCTCCAGCGAAGTTTTGCATCAATATTCATTCCGAGATATTTATCGCTGTTACTACATGGAATGATAGCATTATTTAATGTTATTTGTACTTGTACGATCTGATTTTAGGTGAACTTTAGGTGAACAGATTTACTTTCGTTAATTGTTACTTTCCAAGCTTGTCTCCAATTATTTACATTGTCACTTGCCTGTTGTAGTTTTCGTGTGGCTTCTTCACTATTGTCTCCGACCGGTATAATCGCAGTATCATCAGCAAATGCAGCCATCGTAATATTCTCTATTTGTGGTATATATCAAGTGTAGAGTAGATAAAGCACTGGCCCTAGTACACTTCCTTGCCCAAAAGCAATAGTTCAGAAATATTACGAAAATTCGCAAACTAATGCAGGGAATAGTACTAATACTAATCCGAGAAGTGTTTAAAAATTTTGATTACATGCTATTTACCTCTGATATTTAGGCGGCTCTAATTTATAATGCCAATTTACTTGTCATAAAAAGTAGAAAAGATTGGAGATTATCATATAGGTGACATAATTATTGAAAATTCAATATAACACTGACTGGATAGGATATCTATAACAATACTTTGTCAATAACAAGTACTTTGTTTATTTAAAATGAAAGCTTCAACATGTAAAGGACTAAGTATTGGAGTTAGCAGTATCGAATGACTTGGATTGTACAGTTTGCAAAATATTCTTGACTGATTTCAACAACCCCATGACTGAAAGACAAGTGCAAACCGTTCAAGGCAGTGTTCAACATGGATCAACCGCAAGTATTCCATGCGTTGGAACAGTACCTTTGACATGTTGCGGTAATTTTCCCGGGTGATAGAAAAATCAAAAACCCTGCATTCAGTTATTGTATCATTCTGAAAAAGTTGTGTAACAACTAAGCAGCTTTAGTTTATATCGTCTGTAATTTTAATCTGTTAAAAACTTATAATATCTAGGTCATTTTTAATGAGTTGAGATGACAATCGTTCAATTTAGTTGGAAGCCACCATTCTGGAAACTAAACATTTTACTTTGGCTTTTTTGCTTTTTAATATGGAAGAGAACAATGTGTATATCCACTTATACTGACAAAAGGAAATATTAAGAATGAAATAACATACTAATACAAAATACATTAAATATGCTTTTAAAATTTACCTAGTAAAAATTTGATTATAAAATAAATGTTACCAAAATTGTGACTACACTTAAATGTTTTATACCCTTACAATACGCAAAACATATTGACATTTCCTGACGAGAAAACCAAATTTTCATTACTTCAAATATTCATGGCTTTTTGTGTTTGTATTATTATAAATATTTTCAAACCTTTTGTGGGACAACGGCGCTGCTTTAGGCAATCCTGTAGTTCCTGATGTGTATATATAACACAAGTAGTCCCGAAAATCTATATTTTGTATTTCTTCTGGAGCTGTTGTACACTCACTTAATAGCACATGTTTTAGTTCTTCGTTGTATTCGAAAAGTGTGACATCTTTAATTGAATCTTGGATAGAGTTAACGGCTGAAAAACATTTTTAAGTACATATAACAATATATAAGCTTGACGTGAAAGTAATTTAGTTAAGCAAGATACGCGTTTGAAACATAACGGCCCATAGAACATTCTAGGTATAAACGTTGCATCATTTCTTTTACTCCTAATTTTTCTTTTATTTTATAAATGCGGCAAAACAATAAGAATTGGTTAAAAGTACTAAACTGTAGTAAATACATCACTTGATCCAGTTTTTCTCTTAGAAATCATACAATCTCTACTCTTATTTTATATCATTGAACGAAATTACTTTTGTCCCAAGCCATTAAGGTATTTCTTGTCTTACCTGTTTTATAATTGCTTGAAAAAATAAGGGCTTTGCTTTTTGCAACTTGTATACAGTGGCATAACGAGCCGAACACTAAATTCGTGTTAATAAATGCAGTCAAAACGCCCAATTTTGCTAATCCTAACCAGATAGCTACGTATTCGGGACTATTGTCATGTAACAAACTTACTATATCATTTTTTTTTAATCCTTTGTGTTTGAAATAATGTGCTATGCGGTTGGTATGTATATCTAGCTGCAACAGAATCAAATTAATAACATTTAGTAACCATTACGTCATTAGTTGATATTCTTTTAATCAAATATTTCCACAATATAGTCCAAAACAAGAATTTAAATCCAATTTTTACTTACTTCTCTGAAAGTCCATTTCTGATCCTCGAAATAGAACGCTACTTTATGAGGGTTCCTAGATACTGTTTCTTGAAACAAACTTATTAGAGTTACTTGACGTTTTTGTATTTTACGTAGCTTGAAGTATATTTCAATAAGTTTCTTTAGAGTCCTAAAATATTTTTACATCAAATAAGTATTTAAATTAAAATGAACTTACCTTAGATCTCGAGGTAACGTTTTAAATACTCGGTAAACATATCCGCGATGTTTTATTAGACGACTCAATATAAATAAAACAACAATTAAAACACAGGACAAGACATAAATTGCCTAAAAATAAATGTAATAAGTTAATTTTGTGTAACGTAAGACATGTTATTTAAACAAAAAAATATTCTAATAGATGATTCTCACAGAAAACTAAATGTACGTGAAGTTACAATACCTGGCGTTGTAATTTAAATATGATTAATTATTTTACATGGAAGCAAAAATAAGCAATTTATCCATAGTAATTCTTTATATACTTAATTTTTTACTAAAATCTATGCCTCTATAACGTTTTTCGCTTTCAATAAAATTAGAGTTTTTAGTGACAATTATGTAGAAAGGTTTATGTGCATAAGCCACTTATTCTACGCTGATATATCCAGGTGTCTTTAAACAACTTGGAATACAAATATCAGTTAAAAAAGAACAATTACACCTTAACTATCGTTAGCATGTGTTATTTAATATTTACCATTTTCTTTAAAACGTCAAACTACACTCTATTTTATATCACAATAGCTTTTTTTCATATTCTAAAGTAACATAACAAAACAGAAATACTATAGTATTATTTTTTGGTTCCAATAGATGGTAATATATATTCAATCGATTGATATGTTCTTAATAATAACACATACTTTAATCCTACTTAATTTTATCAAGATATAAAGAATTCTGTATTTCTTTTTTATCAACTAGCTATAAAATGTTTAGTTACCATCATCAAATGTTCGTTCAGCGTTTGTCACAGAATAAAACTAAACTAACAAAATAATTTGAGACAGTTTTATTGATAAAGACGTTTTATCTTTGTGTTTTTCTATTAGAAGAACCGTTAGCGACTACTCGGAGTTGACATAAAAATATTTTTATTTATGTACAGTCGGTTAATACTTCAATATCTATTAGGTGTTTGAAATAATGTTGTAATTATTTGCATCTCATGAATTAATTTCAGTCAATTGTGTCGTCCATTTGAAGATTCATTATTTTTCAAATTAATTTGATAATTTACACTAAATCTTTAAAATATATTTGGATCCAACTGGAATATTTTAAATTATTTTGTATTTAATGTTAGCAATTAATTTGAAATTAATTATCAACACACGCATTTTCTTAATATTATAGATCGCACACATATTTAAGTCGTTTCTCTTTGGGGCGAAAAGAGAATACTAAGATTATTATTTTACCTGATTTCAAAAATTTGTAAATTGTTTCAACATGCCGTATAGGCATCTGTCTATAAAGTTCTACAATACTTTAGGGATAACAAATATAGGTTATAAACGGACAAACCGGTTCTAAAGCAATAGTCAAATATGATGCTATAACATTCAGACGTCCTGTTTCGTCAATTTAGAATTTTAATTCACAAGATTTGGCGGTTTATAACCTCTAATTGCATCACTAATATACTAAAGAATTTTGCAGACGTTTGGCAACATGGTCCACT
Source organism: Rhynchophorus ferrugineus (assembly GCF_030347505.1). Lineage (NCBI taxonomy): Eukaryota > Metazoa > Arthropoda > Insecta > Coleoptera > Curculionidae > Rhynchophorus > Rhynchophorus ferrugineus. Next base: position 37,781,707 of record NW_027472587.1, on the reverse strand, counting down.
AATACCAATCCAAATCGACTTTTATGGGCTGATTCGATTACATGTTTCGAGGCAAGAAATAGCATTCTATCTCTTTTTAATTAGGATAAAATGCGAAGGAAAAATCCTATCCGGATTTAAAATGGATTTTATTTTTGCATAATTACATTAATTTTCACAATTACAGTAATTGGTAATATATTCGACGTCATCTATGACGTGCGTTAATTATTTTATTGAACGAATTATAGTTGTAAATCGATTAGAATTTCTACTGTGATCAATTTGATAAATATTTCTGAATTGTTTTCACTGAATTTAGCTGCATTATTATTTATAATCATTAACCTATTTTATTTTATAATTTATATTTTTATTCTATTTTAATTATTAGATATATAATATATTGTATAATAATCAGAAATCATATATAATATGATATTAAATATTTTGATTTAGATAACATATATGGCAATAAATAATAATAATGTTAATATTTATGTTAAATATTTAGGTTGTGATATTTAAACAAGTAAAGAAAACATAACTCTTTTTACGTTAAATTATTACGGAGATAACAGCTTATCGGAGAGATTTTGTTACGAATACAAACAAAAATAATTCCTTATGTTTAGGATGTGACCCCTGTACTAAGTTCAAGTTTAATTAAAATTGATATTAAGCCGGAATTGTCTATTATTACATTCTTGTACATTCGAAGAAGACAGACCGAAATTTATAAATATTATTTTATTTAATTATATTCTGTAAATAATTATGTATTTGAATTATGAAATAATCATTGAATTATTTTTAATTTTTTTTTATATTTTAAAATCTCCTTTTTACGTTTATATAGGCTGGACCTACAGTTTAACGTGGGCTCCGAACCTAGACATTAAGCCTACTCTGATTGGCGAGTGACCAACTTAGAAATTATCCCACAAGACATCCGGTTTTACCCAGCCTGGTTACTGGCGTGACTCGGATCATTTACCTTGTCGGATTTTGCACACTTGTTTAGGACAATCACAAATATTAACCAATCACAAACGTAAATTTATGACCATACCCTAGCAGGCTCCGAATCCGCAACTATCGTCACATATTATTAATATATTATTATTTCATCATATATTAGGCAGATATTTTAGGCTTATGAAATAAATGAATATCCTTAAATAAGCATATATTTATATAAATTTTGTGCGCCCAAGTCTCCTGAGGAGGGAGTATCAATTATAGCGGAAGATTAAAAAATAGACATATAGTAAAATATTTTATTAAAATACTAGTAACATTTGCTTAAAACATTCTTAAAATATAAAAAAATTCTATCTAATCTGACAACTGATAAGTTATTTTATTGTAGTTGGACACTATCCATATAATATATTATATAACCTCTTTCTTTCTTTCTTTTTGAATTCGTACTGACATTTTTTATAATCCAGAACAATAGAAATACCAAATTTCTTAATTCATGTTCTGCTTCTGAATTTAAACAAATTATTTTTACCATACATGCTAGAAAAATTACGTAATTTCAAATTTTCTTAAAATTACACAACATTAGAAAAAGATAGATATAACTTAAGATCCCCCACAAATTTTTTAACCCAATTAAAGGAAATCTGCGATTTTGTCGCACGATTCAGAAAAAAAAAGGTTAGTTGTTCTTATTTTTTTGTTGTTTAAAACAGGCAATTTTGTTTAATGCTGGTGTTTAAATCTGTTAAATGTTGTAGACCTCTGTGGAATTAAAATAAGTTATAGGTATCTGTAACCTAGTTTATTACTTTGCTTTCATAACAAGAAATTTGTTAATTTGTAATCTGTAATAATTTGTTACAGTTTTCTTTAAATTATTATGGTATCTCTGATGCAAGATGGTACTTGTAGTTTGAAAGTTATAAATGCAAATAAAATATCAACTCTACGATTAACTAATATTATAAATTTTGGTACCAATGTAAAATCTAGTTTAAACAAATTTACGTTATAAAAAATCATAATTTTAAATGTACTATAATTCTAAATTTTAGTTAATTTTATTTTTGTAGTTAGTACCATCTCTTGTGGATAATAATATTCTCGCTATTAGATTTTAAATTATAACAGTTTTCTTTACAGTGTATTAGGTCATTATTTTATAGGCTGCTATGAGATGGCGCTTGGCGCTTGTAATTTGAGAAGGTATGTATGTATATGTAATATTTCTAATTGCTTTTAGGAATGTAGAAACTAGTTTAAACAATATCAATATAGGAATCAAAATGTTAGATTGAATATAGTTTAATTTTGCCACATAATTTATATTGGAGTGATCGCCATCTGTTGACTGTCAGTCTTGTGACAGTTGTTGGTAGGAATGCCTATTACAGGTAACTGTAATTTATTTTCAATTTTTCTACAAAAAAGAAATCTATAATTTATAGTTCTGAATGAATGGTTACAGATTTCTTTATAGTTTCAATGTTTATTGTTAAAGACATTGCGGTAAGATGGCGACTGGTGACTAAAATTTAAAAAAAGAACAGCGTTGCCGTTTTTATGGATATCTAATATTTTAAATGCCCGCACCAATATGGTTTAAACAAAGAGGGAGTTTAGTTGATTTGAGGTGTGTACAATTAATAAACATAACAAAGTGAAGTAGTTGCTGCTACATTTTTTCTGTAGTAATAATAAGTTTTAATTTTTTCTATAAGTTATTCGTTGAATGTAGCGGTTTTATTTGTTATTTAGATACATTATGGTTTAATTTCTCAACAATATTCGGCGTTTTTTGATAGTATTAAAAGTGTATTATTTTGAAAGAGTTGACGTTGTTCACCTTTGAGAGTATAGCGAGCCATTGATTGTCTCAAAGCTTCTTTCTCTGAGTATTAAATTTTGTGCTTGGATTTGTATGTCCGTTTTATCTCATCCTGATCCTTAATTTGGTGCAGATCATCCACTGCATAATAGTACTCCTTCTCTGTCGACTTGGCAACGCCGCAGCACCGCTTCACTCCGGCCAGCTGGTTTGTGACCTAGTTTCAGCTGGAATGTATGCACATTCCTGCACGTGGGACTCAGGTATATGACGTCACGTGACGTCGTACCGCCGCCTTCTCTGTTCTCTTAGCGTTCAAGCACCTTTACATAACTGAAACCGTTTTGAAGTCGACTTGTAGAGCGTTGATGATCATGATGCCGCTTCTTCCCTCTGGCGACTATTTTTTTTTCTATTGTAATCAAACGGTGTTGTTAGAACCGTACTACTTTAGTTTATTTTGTATTTAGAGAATCTGTAACATATAGAAACGTTATAGATTCGAAAATATATTTATAAAAATTGATTGAATCTCCTATAAAGCAGGCCTTTCCCGAAATAATAGGCTTATGCCAACGAATAAGAGTATTGTAAAATCGTTTTTTGAAGGTAGTTTTCAGAATCGATTTCAATTCTTCTTGAAATGGTGTTTTGAGTTTGGACAGAGGAAGAAGTAGGCGGGAGACTTGTCGATTGTTAATTACAACGAGGAAAAAGTTGATTTGAACTGACAAAATCGCACAAATGTCAACTCCTCGTACTGTTTTGACGGAATCTATTTATTATTAAATAAAGCCAATCTCGACCAAATAAAATATAAAAACAATTACATATAAAAGTGGCATATTTATCCATAAATATATATTGCAAAATGCACTTTTTGAACGTAACTGCTGATTTTTTGGTTATCTGGAAAATTGCGGTGCCAATTCATTCTTCATTCATAATAATAACACCAAAAAGTTGTCAAAGAATAAAACGAACCAAATATTCACAATTTAATTTCATATCAGGTAATTTTTTGTTTCCAAGATGCTGTTTATAATTCAAATGATCTTAGTAGGTTAAAATGCACATATAGAGAAGGACAGTTTGTAAAGTCATTGAATTTAACTCAATACATATAGTTCACCGTTTTTCTAATTATTTTATTCCCTCAAGATCCTTAAAATAGTCGTTTGTCTCAGTGATGATCTTTTCATTACAACCAAGGATTTCCTCAGGTTTGAGGACGGGAAATAGTAACAGGGCGCTAAATCTGTAGAATATGGTGGGGTAGCAGTTTGTAATCAAATTTATGAATTATTGCCATGGTGGTTACACAGGTGTGCATTGTCCTGATGGAAAGACTCATTTTCCTCGTCAAATGCGATTGTTTTTCATTCAAATCAATATCAAATATGTCTTAAAACTGTGAATAGTATTCGCCAGTGATAGTTTTATCCTTTTTCAAGGTGGCCTTGGCTTCCTTTGGTACACATTCGCCTGGAAGAACTCATTGTTTGGATTATTTTCCGGTCTCTGCTGTATTGTTTTGTATCCATGTATCGAAACACTCCTTTGCATACGACATAGGATTATGCTTGTGGTCGAGTGTTACAATTTTAGCACCAATCATGCGGGCTGCTTTTTCATATCTAAATATTCATGTAACGTGTGATGTGCCCGCTCAGTTGAGGATTCCGCATAGTCGTTATACTCTTAGCCACCCTCTCTTCTTCCATCATCCTATATCACTTTTTTAATTTTATCGAGGATTTCTGACGTGACTACTTCTTTTGGGCGACTTGAACGTTCGGCATCACTTGTGGTACTCTGTAAACTACTTCTCAACCAGTGAAATTGATAGTGCTGAATCCTCAAAATATTTACCAAACGATGAGAAGAAAATGACATTTTTTCCATTTTTGTTAAAATTCGGGAGGTTGTCTCGTGTTAATAACTGTCAAACACAAAACGAAATGATGCAGCTTGCTCAACGTTTCACAATAGATTTCAGTTGCTCGCAACAGTAATGGCAGCAGTAATTTATCAAACTACCCTCCTGCGTTATAAAAACCAAAACTTATCGATAAAAATGTTAGCTAGTCTATCTAAAAAAAATTGTCTTCGTCAATTGTGGACTAATTTTCAAAATATTTTTTTTTCTAGAAAGAGCGCCCTTCCGAGGTTGTCCCATTGGAATCAAGTCAGAACCTGTTGGGGGAATCGAGGGAAACACATATCATTCACATATTTTTTATCTAAAATAATCAGATATTGGTATAAAATGTTATTACTGAGTTGATGTTCAAGCACTAACTATATCATATGGGAAGCCGTAGAAATGTTGTAGACAACTGCTTCTATGATGTAATGGTTAGAGCGTTCAGATAATAACTTCAAATTAGATAATAACTTTTGCTCTGGTTTAGTTAGAAGTTTGAAGTCGGTGCCGAGCGCAAACAATACAAAATAATAATATAATTTCGTGAAATATAAACAAAATTGAATTACGAACAAAACAAATCTAATTTGTTTCTCGTACCGACTTTATAGTGATGAGTTGGTAGTAGTTAAAATAACATTGTAAATAGATAAATAGATTTAAGTAAGTATTAAGCTAAATTGTGTGTATATAGGAGAATATAAAATACGTGTAGTAGATAGGTAAATAACGTTTTTGATTATTTTTATTTAGTTATTAGAGCGATTCTTAGGTACATATTTTATTTTAAGACTATGAAAATGTTAGCTAGCCTTTCTAAAAAAAATGCCTGTAATAATGTCATTATTCAATACTATTACATATAAAAAATATTACGCATCAACACAATGAACAATTAGAGTTGGGAATTAGTATCAGTGTATACGTTGAAAACAAAGATCTATTTATTTTACTTCCTCGAACATCAGTTTATAATTTCTAGGATTTTATTAAGGTCGTGTTTACAATCTTATCTTAAATATAAATAGTAACAATTATCAGTAATCAATGAGTGTTCTATAATACAGGAAGTACAAAATAGGAGGGGCTAACATAAACCAAACTTAAGATATTCCAAGTTTAGGATTAATATAACTCAAATAATATTAAAGTATTTTGGTAAAAGTATTTTCACTTCATCTAACTAACTACATCTAACTTCTTTAATTATTAATATTAGTATTTTAGTGGTTAATATTTTAATAAATAAGTTAATATTTTAAAAGTTGGTTGGTTGGTTAAAAGTAAATGGCCTTTTTTAACGAGCGTAATATGTAACTAACATTTTATTCCGTAACTTTAACTTTAGGCTAACTGTTAATCTAAGATTTGGTTGAGATTTCAGTGTAAAAGGACTTTTTTAATTACGTTATTGTTTCCAAATTTTTGGGCGTTACTGTAATTTTACGTAGTAATTCCTTGACATACTCACAAAACCAATTCGTCATATTCAGCTTAATAGTTTTCCAATATTTTATTTATTTATTTATTATTAATCACATTTGAAAAAATATTTATTTAACAGTTCTGAGATTAGATGATTAGGTGGTTTTTCTCTACTGGATATTGATTTAGGAATAATTTATTTTCTAGTAAAATATTTCGATAAAGTTTTTATAATTTTATGCTCTCTAAATCTAATTAATAAACAATTTTTATAAAAATGATTAAAATTAGCGTTGGGAACTATAGATTGTAAACAGTCGAAACAGTCGATAGTCGCAAAACAGTCGATAGTCAAAAAACTAACGTACCCAATAGTAATTACTATTTTCAGTCAAATGCAAGGCTCGACTTTTTTTTTCAATTCGTGGTGTCAGACGAAGATGTACGGATACTTTCCTGTATAAATTGTGAGAGAGGAAAGGACGGAGATAATTGCTTGGGATAAGTTAATTTTATATGTGGTTATATTTTCCAACGGTAGTATAAGCGAGACGGAGATGTTTAAATTCCTTCACGAACTAACTTAAAAAAAAGGAAAAAATAATTACTGAATACTATTATAATAATTATACATAACATGCAATTTATAATTTAATTTTAATCGAAGTAGAATTACTTATATATTTAAATGTTCCGTGGATCTATAAAAAGGAATGGAATTTTTCTATGGAATGGAATAATACCCCACAAATGTTTTATTGTATTTTAATGTGATAATTGCTATTTTTAAATAATATACTATAATAAAAATACATAATACTATATAACTTAAACAAAAACTATAAACTAAAGATGTACAATAACCATAAATTCTATATAATTATTAAACCTATATCCAATTATAGAAAAAAAACCAATCCATGACATAATTAAAAATGATATCAATAAAATGATATATACATGCTTTATTTATTATTGAACGGAAACATTGTTTAATAAAAATTGAGAGAGTAATCGAATTATTACCTATTGTTGCCATAAAAAGAGTCAAAAGTATTTTACTATTTATCATTCACAATTTTAATCGTTCCAAAATTCCACTATATTAATCTACAATATATTGTTATATAAAAGCAAACGACCAAAAACATCATAAAACTATATATGTAAGCATAAATTGGGTACATATTCCTCAATGTCGCGGCTAGGACGACAAGCCAGAACGTTAAAAATCAGTCGAATGAAACTAGTAAAACCAAAAATAGTAACTAAAAGTATATGATTGAAACAGTCGATAGTAAATAGTCACAAAATCAGTCGGACCGAAAATAGCGACTGAAAACACTCGACTGAAACAGTCACTGGTATAAAGTAGTAAAATCAGTCGAACCAAAAATAGCGACTGAAATAGTCGATAGTATAAAGTTGTCTATTACTGAACTGTCGATAGTTCCCAGCACTGTTTAAAATCAACCCGTTTTACATCATAAATTGTAATAGGAAATTACCTTAAGTACAAAACCAATTAGTCATATTTAGTAAATAGTTTCCAATATTATTGTTTATTTATAATTCTCAGTTTTAAAAGTATTTATTTAACTTTAACACCTTTGCGTTGAGATGATTGGCATTTCTTGACTGGAAATATATCCAGGAAATATTTATATTCTAATGTATATGACGTAGTTAATTGTGATCCACAAATTCCTTTATTATTTACATGAGTAATATTTTATTCTTAACGTAATTTTAGATATGATCGATCGACACCTGTTACACTATTGTATCAGATTTACAATGTTGAAAAATTAAAATTTAATATTACAATTTTTGGTGGCACAGTGGTAAAGCCGACAGGACGGTCCTCCTACTTTTGCGATAGTCGCTGGTTCGAATCCTGCTGGGGCATAGTCGTACAATTTATGTTTGTGATTGTTCTAGGCAAGAGTGTACAATTAGACAAGGAAAATGATCCCAGTCACGCCAGTAACCAGGCTCAGTAAGACCGGATGGATGGTGATGTCCTCTGGGATGATTTCACTCGCATGTTAATGATGACTTTTATATATATATAACAAGTCTTATAATCATGCATTACTTCCAAATTGGCTAAACAGTGGAATCGGTCTAGAGACGCAAAAATTCATGTAAAAATCCCAATTTAATGATTAAATATTAATTTTCATAAATATAAGGCATACGATATAACGAATTAGGCTTTGAACTACTTGGACTTATTTGCCGAATTTATCCCCCTCTGATATTTAAAAAACTTTCGTGGAAAACGTTTTTTAATCAAACGAAGAGGTAAAGTAAATGTATTTTTTAAAATCCAGTAGTCCTATTTCATTCTAAATCCAGTATATTTCTCAGTCTTTATTGCTGCTATTATGCCTATTCATTGCCGCTAAAGACCACTATATTTTAGACCATTTTTGGCTATTAATACAACAAATTGTTCGCGAATCGTGAATAATCCGTGGTTCTATGAATCTTTTTTACAACTTAGCATCGTAAAATAAAGTTACCTACGAAATACGATACATGAAATAATCAAAAATGTCCTTATTTTCTCTCGTCTCGAGATAAGTGGCAAACGTTGTATAGATAAACATTTATTCATCACACAATAATATTTAACATCTAGTTGGCCTCTTTAACGCCTATCGAAAATGATATACTTTAACACACATATTCGCTCGAATATAGTTTACAACCAATAACTATTATCATTTTCTATCTCATTATCATTAGACTAGTGTTGTTCGCTAATGACTTATGTAATCCCAATTATTGGTCGGGGAACAAATAACTTCATTTTTTAAAAGTTTTCAAAGCAAATTTATTCACTTAAATCAAACATATTAATCGAAGACATTTTTCCACCTATTTGGTAAACCATAGTTCCGTCTCAGTCATTTATGTACAAGAAACTGAACCCACTGATGTTCACAAACTTCTTGTCGGGTTATAGTTTAGTTATGATTTTTTAATCAGTTCGAGTTAGCTCATGATGAACTCACCAATGTAGGCTTTGCAACAGTTTCTTATCCTGTGGTTCTATGGTTTAGTGAAGTAGCAATATCGCAACATAAATTATGCTAGTCGACATCGATATTTTCCCAAAATTTGATTGATTTTTCCAACGATTTCAACGCCGATCAGAATGATATTCAACTTTAGCGTCGAAATTCGAAAAATCGAAATGAAAACAAGTCAGCCAATTCTGACGCTGATCTTATCTTAAGCACTCATTTTTATAAACACCACATATTTTTTCGTTTTTCCTTTTGCGGCAATAAAGAAGGAAAGTATGATGAAAATTACCTCCTGCATTTTCAATTAACAAAAATGAATTCTGAGTTAGATTGAGTTAACGAACATAACGAAATATTATCTGCTATATTCTACGGATTGTTACATTGAAAATGTGTTATAAGAATGACTTTATTGAAGAAGTATTATTTGAAATATGTGACTAAAATCATTCATTAAAGATAAAAAAATGTATAGCACAGACGATAGACAAAATAATATGAACATAATACAATATAGTATATTTTAGTGCATGTTGGTAACACTACATCCCTGTAAATAACACGACGTATTTATATTGCTCAGTTTAGTGTTCTGTTATGATTTGGGCGGTAATATCATGGTAATCTCAGCTCTCTTCAGGTCCTATTATACTGCTAGTTCAAGATGATACTCGGCCCATACCCACTCCTTCTTACCAGCGAGTGTTTATCTGGACTGGAGCTACAGTTTAACGTGGGCTTTGAACCACGGTCCGCGGCATTAAGCCTACCGACTGGCCAGTGACCAACTTTGAGACTATTCTAGAAGACATCCGGTTTTATTCAGCCTGGTTACTGGCGTGACTGGGATGGTTATTCCTTATCGAATTTTCCACTGTTTCCTATAAAGACATTAACAATTACAATCACAAACTTAAAGTACATCGCCAGCAGGATTCGAATCCGCGACTATCGCAACAGTAGGAGGATCGTAATGTCGCCTTGACCACTGCGATAACGATGCCGGCGGTTTGAGAATTATCTGAATATCAATGTCATCAAATATCTGTCCTGGCCAGGACAATCGTCAGACCACAATGTAATTGAATCGTTGTGGAGAGTCTCAGAATAGAAAATGAGGAGTGGACTTCTATCTCCGTCATCAATCTAGCAATTACAAGTACGAGAATGGGACAATATTCGGTATTTTAATTGAAAAGTTGACATCATGGAAATTTTTGGATCTCTTCCCAAAACATTAGTTATCATTTCAAAGCATGTGTTATACGAAAAGAAATTAATTAGATTTCTGAAAATTCATTTTAAAATATTTTGATAGTTGCGAAAGAAATCTACATTATTACCATAACAAATAATATTGTATTATGCCTCTTTTACATAAAAATACTTATTAAGTGTAGCCTTTCATTGCAATAATTTAACAAATGTGACATTATATATAATTATAGTGGAGTGAAGTTATTAGTCAGTAGAAATTACAAAGTCATGGCAGCTTTAGTCATCTAACCATATCAAGAATATTACCTTAGCATGATCACGTCTACACTATGGACTGTTTATATTTATTGTTGTTAACAATAACCATCTTCTTAGTTTAGAAACTATCCTATCGGTTTTATTTAGAATTCAGATTATTGTACTTATTAATTTCACTTTTGTATATTTCTGTTTCTGTTGTTTTTGACGTACGGCTAATTTTTTAATCGACTTCGAAATAGGAGGAGGTTGTTTAGTTCGACTGTATGTATTTTTTAAAATTGTAAGTTCACCGATTTCTCAATCAATTATGGACCGATTTTCAAAATTCTCTTTTTATTCGAAAAACTGCACTTTCGAGGTTGTCCCTGGATTGGAACCAAGTCAGGACCTGTTGGGGGGTGGGGGGTTAAAGCCGTAAAACGTACAAAGTTTTCACATATTTTTTTTATCTAAAATAATCAGATATTTAGGTCTATTAACGTCCAATGCAAGAGCCGTTCAGTTTTCTTTTAAGCCGTAGAAATGTTGCAGACAACTGCTTCTATCGTATAATGGTTAGAGCGTTTAGCTCCCAAACGGTGGTTTCGTTCCGGGCGGGGACAATAACTTTTTATTCTAGTTTAGTTTGAAGTTTGAAGTCGGTGCCGAGCACAAACAATACAAAAATAATGATATAATTTTATGTCACAAACATAAAATTAAATTAGGAACAAAACGCATCTAATTTGTTGCTCGTACCGACTTCCAAGTCATCAGTTGGTAGTAGTTGAAATAATATTGTAAATAGATAAGTAGATTTTAAAAAAATATATTTTAAAGTCTCCTTTTACCAACTATGGGTTTATCCGGATTGGACCTACAGTTTAACTTGGGCTCCCCGAACGACGGTCCTCAGCATTAAGCCTACGGACTGGCGAGTGACCAACTTTATAAATAATCCCAGAAGACATCCGGTCTTACCCAGCCTGGTTACTGGCGTGACCGGGATCATTTTCCTTGTCGGATTTTACACTCTTGCCTAGAACATTTATAAATTTTAAACAATCACAAACATAAATTTACCACTAAAAACATTCCCCAGCAGGATTCGAACCCGCGGCTATCGCAACAGTAGGAGGACTGTCCCATCGCTTTACCACTGCGCTACCAAGCTAGCTAGTTAAATAGATTTAAGTATGTATTAAGCTAAATATCGTGTATACAGTAAAATATAAAATACATGTGGTATATCGGTTACATAAGGTTTTTGTTTATTTTTATTTAGTTATTACAACAATTATTAGGTACATGTTTTATTTTAAAATGCTTTTTTTGTGTTAAATATCTAAATTTGATTACCTTTTATTTTTTAGTGAGTTCCTTATTTTGAAGTCGGTTCATTTTTTTGTTAAAAATATTTTATCAATACAAACAATATGGTATATGTTTTGGCTAATGAAACGGACACAATAGACGTTCTGGGACTATTCTAGTTTATTTCGAATCGGTATTATTTCAGCGTGTTACCTCGCTGTTCAAGACCACGAGGAAAAATAACCTACCGACATTTTGATTGTGCAAGTCGGTTAGGTGTAGTTTTTAGGCGATGGCCTCGGACAATAAACTTTTGAACGCTACCAAAACAAACTGTTTAACATGCCGCTATACGTTTATTTACGTTTGTTTTTTTTGTTTTTATAAAATGATCTCCTCATTTACATATTCTAACAATAAATAAACATAATAATAGACAAATGTTTTCACCACAGTAGATTGTTTCAATTGCATCAATTCTGAATATATAAGACTTTTTATTATTATGCTCTATTTGCATTGTTCATCTGCGAATCTGACCAGTGTTTTGGACGCCGGACTATGGATTTCTCGTAAAGTAAAGCAACTAGCTTTTTCGTAAAGCTGCTACGGTTAAATAAATATTTATTTATTAAATACACACAAATCTTGGAAGACTTTTCAACATGACTTATTGGTTTGGCGATAAGGGGATTTTCTTTCGATGATTTTATGCGGTACTTGATGGGTTTTATATATTTTAATGACGACTGACCACAAATAAATACATTTACCGGGTAATATAGCTAATTTTTTTTCCGGTCTAATATTTACTGCCAACATTATATAGTGTAATAAGTGTTTTTAAATTTTATAATGTATATCAGTTATAACAAGTGAAAGGATTTTAAACAAAAATGTTATTAATAAGTTTATGTTACATTCCTCCTAAAGAAAAGGCTTCAGGGACCACGTCGTTATTCCGTCAGGACATCTTATAGTTGTTATAAATATTGTTTTTGAGCATCGGTTGTGACTTCGTCTACCTGTTTGTCTTTGAAGATCTATAAATTTCCATGATACTATGGACTGTGTTTCCAAATTTTGATAACTCCATATTCCAACAGTCTACGGCTAAGAAATTGAGGTACTGTAATCTGTCTTTGTTGGCCGTTAGCAGAAAAATGACTAACCCGTCTCACTCGTTCACTATTCATGTAGTTCTTTTGAAACAAATGGCCGGATAGTCTGGACCGTATTATATAACATATTTTTATCAATCAATATGGAATCACTGATTCATTAGCGAAATATGTTCTTTACCTTTCATCATGTCCATTTTACTCATACCCTTGACACCTCTGAGATATTTCATTTCTGCTGTTTGTATCTTACTTTTATCTGTCTTTGTTATAACCCACTCACACAACTGCATATTTAAGGTTGGTCTGTAAATTGATTTTTAACTTGAATATGTGTCACATTGGAAAGAAAGTGGTAGTAGAAAAAAGGCATAGACTCTCTTAATGCTTTTTAACGTAAGTGATATGGGCTCGGTGAATGGAGGTAAAACGAAATAAAACTGTGGTGTTTACATTATGTGACCGTTATTTATTGGTAATAAAAAGACGAGGTTTAGGCAGTCGATGATGGCACGTTTAAACCAAACGATGGTCTGTTACTGAAATGATCGAAATACCCTTCAATAACATCCCAATAAAATGCCTCGGGGTTGCCATTATTCGTTATCGTGTTTTAGTTGTCGCTGCTGACACCCCGCCCGTGTTCAGCATCTGGGATTATATTTCTGGGTACTTTGTTGACCATTATTCCGCGATGTAAAATTCGATATGCCTCAAGGTCACTACAGCTTAATTATCATAAAAGTGTCAAAAGATCAAAATAATCCATATATTATTAATTAGTGATTGATATTTTTATGAATAAATTGACTGAAAAAATTGAATGTAATGATAATTCCTAGAAATTATACGGCAATAAAACCAATTTGACTTATATAAGAAATATGGCAGAATTTGTTGGAGGTTTATCGCCGATGATGGAGCAAAAAACCTCCATAAATTAAGCCACAATGGAGTTGGTTAATATTTAGCGGATGCTTTTATGATTGGTGGTCCATAGTTATGTTGTGAGATCGACAGAAAAACAACCGAACAACTAATAGTTTGTTAGAAATTTTCCATTTTAATTGCAGAAAATAATGACTGTTCTATCTATATACGGAAATATTAAATCTAATGTATGTTAAAGTAAAATTTGTCTTAACTGACATTTATACTGTTATTGTAGTAAACGTTTTTTGTTTCAATTTTTTACGTAATTATTATCAAAATTTAATCGAAAGATTCTGGTCTAAACATAGGTGAGAAAATAATATTATATTTATGAATTAAACCACAAATATCGTACATTACCATCAAAACATGAATGATTTTATGACTAGTCGGTTTTAACGGAAAATTGAAACAAAAGAAAGTGACTAATGAGATCTTCCCACTTGAATATTTCTTCTAAAAGATCTTTATAAGACAATTTAATCAGGTTTGTCTTTTTAAATATTAAATATTTTAATTTTTTAATGATGATGAATTTTGTTAGTCATCAATACTAGCTACCTAACAATATTATTATTTATTTATCCTGATATTGGTTTAATTGAAATATAAATAGTTGATTATTGAAATGAAATTGAATATATGTAAACGGAGATTTTTGAATTTCATATGAATTATTCAAATAAGTGTGGGGAGAAAAAGGTATTTAATACGAATAACTTTTTTTGCACACCGCAAGCCTTTGTTTCTTAAGAAATATCTAAGCATGCATCACGTTAGACAAAAAGCAAAATATATTAGAACCAAAATAAAACAGCTATACTGGTTAGCCAATTTGGACCTATGGGGTGCAAATATGGGGTTGCACTAAAAATTCAAATCAACTGGTCATACAACGCTGTCAAAACAAGGTTCTTTGATTGATTACCATTGCCTATCGCTATGTAACTAATGAAGAACTGCACGGTGGCCTGGAAATCAAATGGATTTGCCAAGTTATCCAAGATTTCGCCTTGAAACACGAAAGAAGATTACCAAATCATACTAACGTGGAAGCAATACAATTGCTGGACAGCGCGCAGGATGTCAGGAGATTAAAACGAATGAAACCATACGAACTTATATAAAGTGTATATATTTAGTGTAAACTATAGCTATAAGTTAATGATTAATAAAAAATTATAATTTTATAATTGAGGAGTACATACTGATGTATTTTCTCGCACTCGTCTTGCTTGTTCCAAGTACATAGGAAAAGTAGTAATAAATTAATTGTAAATTAAGATTGTACTAAGCGTATCTAATAAAGATGTTATAAAAAAAAATCTAAGCATTATAAAACATGGGGCAAAAGTCCCGCTAACATTTTGATTGCCTATAACTTTGCTCAAACAAAAAATAAGTAAGTTTGGTTTTCACAAGAAGTTTATTTGGTCTTTACATTTTTTTTTGTTATGACCGAAAAATTATGTCGGCTAAATGGTGACCGCGATTCGCTATGCAACTTTGGGCTCTTTTTAAGGAATTTTTCATGACATCCTGCAACATCTGAGGCTGAATTTCTTCAATTTCGTGACGGATATTTTCTTTAAGATGTTGAATCGTGTGGGGCTTATTCACATACACTATTGATTTTAAAAAAACTCCATAAGAAGAAGTCTGGTGCTGTTAAATCCGGAGATTTGGCTGGCCGTGCTAAATATTTCAATCATTCAGTAATTGAACGAGCTGTTTGTGCTGTGATCCCATCTTGTTGAAACCACATGTCTTCTAGTCTTTGCTCGTCCATTTTAGGCACAAGAAAATTTCGAATCATGTCTTGGTACCGTTTCGTCATTTTCAAAAAAATTGAGACCAATGATGTTTCCAGCATGAATACCACACCATACAGTTGTTTTTAGAGGATTCTGTGTTTCCCAAAACCGGCTGTTCTGTTTATTGACATTTATATTATTTAGACAAAATATCTTTTCAATTTTACCAGACAGCCTTAGGATTGCATTACTGTACTCAACTAGTTGATCAGGATCTCTTGGTAGTAATTTTTAGATTAATTGAATTTTTGTTCAAATCAGTTTTCAAAATTCGCCTTAAACTGCGTGCAGAAATGTGTAACTGTGAACCACATCTCCGAATTGGTGTTTCTGGAGACTCTGCAGCACTATCGATCACCACAGTGTTTTCAGCATTACGAGACGTCCGTTGTCTTCTAGAACCAGGCCTTATATGCTGTCGTACTGTACTGTCGAAAATTCGCATGTAAACGATAAATTGTGGTTTTGTGGGGCACTGGACGATTAGAGATTATTTTTGACACAATTTTCGCTGAATGGCAATAATGGAACGATTATTTCCAATAAATATTGTCCCTATTTCTGCTCGTTTTTGTAGCGTTTATTTATCCATAATAAAATTTGGACGCCTACACAACACAATGATTGAAGCGAAACTGAGCTAAATGTCACATAACCAAGATGATAACCAATCAAAATGGTAGCGGGACTTTTGCATCACCTGTTACTTAGACTTAGAAAATCAGCCTATATTTTCAAAATTTTTTGAAAGGTTTCCGAAACTATTACATTTTTGTAGGGAAATATGATTTATGTTGAGGGACCGATAGTCAGTCTATAAACAAGCTTATTTCTAGATGGTTTATGTAGAAAAAGATAGAATTTAATGTTTATTAATTTCATATAACTTTGCACTGGAGGGCTAGTGCGTAGGATTTATTAAACAAGATGAAAAAATAAACAGAACTGGATACTTGGTAAATCTCTCAAATCTTTGTCAGACGTCTTCTAGTGAAGAAGCAGTCTTCAGAGTGCACATATTTATATCCATATCTTTGAACTAGTCTTGGGTGAATATATTGTACCTAAAAAAGTAATCTCAACTAGGGTTTCTATTTCGTGGACTGTATGAGAAAAAGGTTTTTCTGTTTATACTTATACAAAGTATACTTGAATTAAAAAACTGCCAGACAGGATGCCTAACTATTATAAAAGTGAAAAATTTAGTAACAAATTAAATATTTCACTTTTAAAATACACCCAATAAAACTCTTCTTTAAAATGTCGTGTCTTTGATTTGCCAACAAGCAATGTGCAGATATAACCCTCTGAGCATTTATAGGTTTGATATCTGGTCCAGTTTGTTTAGCCAATCTTTGAAGTCAAGTTTATTCAGTGTGTATTGTAGAAACAGATGCTTCGGAAAGATGTTTAATACCAAAAAATTCTATAAAAAGCTTGTAATCAGTAGAAACTTTGAAGCAAAACTACTTTTAATTTTCATTCCACGAAGTTTCGATCTATATCTGTTTTATTTTCATTCACAAAGAGTTCTATACCATCTGTGCAACAAAGGTGTATTAAAAAAACTATGTTAACTAAAACTTTCACTATAACCAGATATTGCTTGTAATGATTTAGAAGTTTGGTGACCTATTTTAATGTTATAATTAAGTATATTTTTATTTAGGTTTTTAATTCCATCATTTGTTTATATAATTTTAACCATTATGTATTAGAAAATGTTATAATTCATTATGTATTAATATGTGGAGATAGAAAGAAAAAAGATAGAAATTATTCCTTTTTGGTGTGGGTTTGTTAAATCTCTTTAATACTAATAAGTGAAAGTTAAAAAGTATCACACCTTAGTAATGGAGCTAACTCAATTGTTGAATAGGACGATAATGATAGTCGTATTAACAATTATCAGGTTTATAATCAGTCATGACAAATTAAGTCAACAAACTTTTAGATTAGATATAGTTAAACTGGATTATTATTATAAACTAAATTACAATTATATATGGAACAGAAGTTTTAATTACTTGACACTAAGAAACAATAAGTGTTTGAGCTTTTTATTTTAAGTACTCCATAAAATGTTATTATTCAAATGAGTTATAGGATGATGGAGATGATTTACCGTTCTTGTCTTCCTGACTTTCTAAACTTATATTGTCCCTTCTATATGCTGTAAGTTTTCTCACCAGCTAGTTTTGCATACTACTAGTACCAACTAGTTCATCAGCTTACTATCAGGCGAGGCATATTTTCGTAGTTTTTCGAATTCTGGCATTAATTGGCTTGGATGTAGTATTTAAATGCATTACTTCTTTTTCTTGTTTTTCTTTGGTTTAGTATCATTCCATATTCTATTAGTGTAGTGTTGCATTAGCTTACGGTTTTCTGTAGGCGGTCTGGACTCTGTAAAAGCTCCTTATTTTTTTCACATTCTTATATTTTATTGGCAGTCTTGATTTTTATTGTGACAATTCTTTGTTTTTTTAATTCATAAATATTTTGAGTAAAGTTTGTCTACTCCTGCTTGATTACGACGTGTTTAATTTAGCATTGGTGTTTGTCCCACATATTTCTTAAATGAATTACTCTATCCATTTTATAACTTACCCTTTTTTGTTCCACTATAATTCATAATATTTCTCCCCTATTCTGTCAAATGGTTTTTAAAGTCTCTGAATGTTTAATAATATGTTTTTAAGCTGTAGTTCTTCTACTATCTGCTTTAGGATATTTCTGAAAGTGTCTTATCTATTGTTGATCTTAGATGGATTTCCTTTAAAGGTAATCCTTTTAAACCATTGCCGTTTGCCAACTTTGCTGGGTTCTTTCTTTTTCCATACTTTTTTACTGTACCTTTTGGGGTACTATTTTCGCTTGGCTTAGTGATTTTCCGTTCTTCAGTTTTCTTAATATACTGAGGAATTATAACTTGAACTTTTCTCTTTTCTTTAATCGGTCGCTATATTTTTCCTATATCGATTCCTGGGTACAAAGCAATTCCTGAAAATATTAGTTTATTTTTTTAATTATTGTTTCATTATCAGTTGTCCTTTCAATTGTTCTTTCATTGAGGTGGTTTCTTTAGGTTTCCTTACAAAAGCTAAGAAGCTGTTTGCTTGTTTGTGTTTTTTTGCTTAGGACTTCTTTTTATCTTCGTTTCCAACTATATCCCTTTCTTGGTTAAACGTAACTTCCGCGCCTTTTCTTATTATCGTAACTGCTATGTAGTAATTAGTTCCAATATTTGATTTACTCCTTATTCTTATTTCCCTTGCCTCTCTTATTTTTCTTCTCTCTACCAATATATAATTTATTGTTTATTGTTGGATTTCCTTATGATCGAAGTACTAATTTGTTATTAACGCATTTTGCAGTAGGTACAATCTAGAACTCTCTTTGGTGTCGCCCTAAATTTTATTATTAAACTTTTTAAATTAAACCTTTTTTGAAAATCATTTTGTTTTCGCATGGCTAATTTCTGATAGTATGATATTATCGGTTGTTATCAATATTTTTTTATAGCAGTTATTATCAATTTTTTCTAATTCGGATTAGCTTCAATGCTGATATAGTTTTTGTCTTGTTTACCTTTTCTTGAGTCATATAAGTTATATTTTGCGAAAGAATATTAAACAAAAAAAATTTTTTCACTCTAGGTGATATACGAGGATCACTATTTATATTATGACAACAGAAAAAAAAACAAATAGTTAATCTGCGAATATATTTTTATTTTTATTTGTTTTTCAAATTATTCGTCACGAATATCGATACACTTTGCATACGCTTAAACCAATTTTCAAAGCATTTATTCCATTCCGAATGAGGTATCTTCAAAACATGATTTTTGAACGCTTCAATAGCTTGTTCGGGCAATGAAAATCGTGGACCACGTAGTTTATTCTTCACGGATGGGAACAAAAAGAGTCATTGGGTTCCAAATCAGGGCTGCACGGCGGATGAGCCATCAATTTGATGTTTTGAGTGCTCAAATAGTCTCTTGTTTGAGCCGATGTGTGAGAGCTCGCACTGTCATGATGAAGAACAATCCGGCGTCTCTTCTTTGTTTTCCTTATTTCACCGAAGACTTCTGGCAAACAAATGGTTGTGTATGAATCAGAATTTATTGTTCTACGATCCTCTAGAGGCACTGTTGCAATATGACCAGTTTTCCTGAAGAAACATGCCTCCATTTTCTTTGAAGTGCTTTGTGTGCGAACAACGTTTGTTGGATTTGATTAATCTTGGAACACCCACACGGTCGACTGCTGCTTGCTTTCGGGCTCATATGAATATATCCGTGATTCGTCACCTGTCATGAATTTATAAACGTCTTTCGAAGCGATTTTTTGAGCGATTTTCAAATTGTGTGAGATCCAAGACGAACATAACTTTCGCATAGCTAAGTGTTCATGTAAAATCGCATATATGCTGGTGGAACTAATGTTTAGGGATGCCTCAATCTCACAATAGGTGACATGACGATTTTGCTTAATCACAACAGCCGATTTTGAATGACCTTCACGAAACTTGTCGGACAGCGAACTACGACCACGATTGAATTCAATAAGAGCTTCATCGCCACAAGTCAAATTAAGTTGATTGATGCACTTTTGTGATAATCCACGTCGAAAATCGTAAAAAATCATCGCACGAAAATGTTTACGATTCAGCACCATTTTTTGCCGAGACGAGACTTTCAACTATATAAAATAAACAAATAGGGTCGATAAAACTTTAGATGGAACCGTCAGATGGACTCACATGACAACAGTGTTACCAATTTCCGAATTATAAATAGTATATACTATTTATAATATATACCTTGTATTTTGTTCTGTCAATTTTTAGCGATATGATGTTTTTCAAATTATTTTTACATTATTTTACGTTCAAAATTATCAAAATCATTAAATTATATTTGATAAACAATCCAAATCTACATAGGCTTCATATATCCTGATAAGGTTGGAAAAAAATGGTCGCAATAAACAGCTACAATCCAGATAAGATATTAAATTATATTTGTCTGTAAATAAAACGAAACAAAACGCTATACTTTTCATATGATCCTCGTACGCGATAAATTCGATTCATTAATGCAATCGTAAGCAATCTTTTATAGTAGTGCGTCTACCAACAAATAAATAAAGCGAATTTTGAAGTTTATTGACCTTAATAGTCTTTTTAACGTATTTACTCGGTGCGGTTGCAGTACAGTCACTCAATCCTTCGAAAAAAAAATCGATTGAAATTTAAAAACAATATCACCATTAAAAATTTAGTACGGTTAATAAATAGATAAAATTTTATAGACGGCATAAACAATACGTGCTTTCAACTTTTCCATGGTTTTAGATTGTACCGAATAATAAAAAATATATATTTATATATATATGTATTCAGTGTGATTTATTACCGCTGCCTTGTTAGAAACGAAACTGTAAAAGTACAGTTTGGGGTTTAAAAAATGATTTAAAGGACAATCTAATGACCAACATTTTCTTAATATGCTGGCTGGGCTAGGAAAGAGTTACTACGTATTGGAATATGCTTGATTTATGTGATTATATCACGTAACCCAAAGAATTTATACCGCTTTTGTTGATATATCGAATATGTGCTTTTAATAGCTGTGGTATATTCTTTCAATTCCTCCTGAACATTTTCTATTTCTATTTTTGATTATTTATGACGATCTGATTTTATATGTTTTTTTATGATATAACTTGTGATTAAGTTTTAGTTAATATATTCTTCGGAAGAATAACTATTAATGAGTTGGAGAAAAATGAATTTTTTCAATATTTTTCAAAGCAAATTTTGTATAAATTGGAACAAAGGATAGATAGACTGGAACAATGTCGCCAACTCAGCAGCTGATGATGGTGGAAAACTTGATGCCAAAAAGAAGTATTTAAGTAAATTATTAATGATTGAGTAATATATATTTTCTAATTTTAATAATTTATTGAATTACTATCCATTTATTTATATTATAGTTTGCCTATTGCTGTTTTCCGCTTGCTTCTTCTCTATTATTTCCAATAGCAAGTATCGTAATATTATCAGCAGTTCTACTTATAATAATATTTACTTGTATGTTACATATAGTAGAAAAAGAACAGGACCTAAATTTAACACCTTGGATTCATTTGGTTTAACTCTAAACATCCTGGTTGGAGTTGATACCGGCACCCCTTATGCCAGATTTTATTGAAAGTCTACGCTACGTCCAAGAAGATAGCTGAGCAAACATTTTCTCTTCGTAGGCCTTTTCAATAATGCCTGTTATTCTATATACCTGATCAATTGGTGAATGTTTGTTCAGAAGATTAGTCTATTATAGAGAGAAAAAACCTAATACCATCACACCACTTTGGGTTTATTAACAACCATTCAACAATTGACCAGGTCCACAGAATAACAGATGTTATTGAAAAAGCCTACGAAATTAAAAAAATGTGCTCAGCCATGTTTTTAGACGTCGCACAAGCCTTCGATAAGGTTTGGCATGAGGGTCTTGTTTATAAACTACAGAAAATGTTACCAAAACAAAACCCCGTACTACTAAATTTATACATTACAGCCAGAATGTTTAGAGTTAAACAAGAAGAAGCTTACTCTACAATAAAAGATGGTAAAGCAGGTGTACCACAAGAAAGTGTACTGGGACCAATGCTTTATTTACTCTTCACTTGTAATATACCACAAATGCAGAATATTACGATGATTACATTTGCTGATGATACTGCGATTATAGCTGTCGGAGACAATAGTGAAGAAGCTACACGAAAATTACAACAGGCAAGTGACAATATAAATAATTGGATACAAGCTTGGAAAATAAAAATTAACGAAAATAAATCAGACCGTACAAGCACCAATAACATTAAATAATACTATCATTCCATGTAATATATCTCGGAATGAATCTTGATGTAAAACTTCGCTGGAAGGAACATATAAAGAAGAAAAGAAAAGAACTGGAAATAAAATATAGGAAAGAGTATTGGCTATTTGGAAGAAAATCACAATTATCAGTACATAATACATTCCTATCATATAAATTAATACTGAAACCTATATGGACATACGGAGTTCAATTATAGGGATGTTCTGCAAAGAATAACACAAACAAAATACAAATTTTTAAAGCCGACTGTCGTGTTTTCCCACGCTTTGGAGCGGGTTCATTATGTGCGGACCCAAAGATTCGGGAATGATATGATGTACACGTTCAGTTGATATCTTTAGAGTGTCTGCTATTTCATTCAATTTCAATTTACGGTCATTCAAAATCATTTTGTGGATTTTTTAATGCTTTCGTCTGTAACAACCTCTTTTGAGCGACCACTGCCTTCACCGTCTTCGGTGCTCATTTCACCACGTCTAAACTTAGCATACCAATCCTTGATGGTTGATTTTCCTGGGGCAGTGTCCAGAAACTCAGCATCAAGCCAAGTTTTTTTTTCACAATAATAAATGTTGCTTCACTCAAAATGCTCTATTTCACAAACTAATGAAGTGACAGCTCTCTCTTATTGAATGATTTATACACATATCATTTGAGGGTTAGGGCTAACTAAAAGACATATGGATTTAATTCTAGTAGCGCCAACTATATGTCAGGCCGGGTACTTTACAATTCATCTGTTAATAGTTAAATAATAAAAAAAATATAATTAATTTTTATTATACACCGTCTGCGGTAATTTTATCAAATAGAAATATTACGTGCGATGAGACACGCTGAAATAGTCTGAGTAAGTAACTTTGTTATATAAGATTACGATTTCTTGATTAAAACATACATAGATTTATTTACCATATTGTTTAAAAGACAGTGTCATATTCGGCAGAGCATTGTAAATTTAATGTCAATAATTATGCAGCGCAAGACGAAGTCACTACACAATTGATACGTGCGAATGACGGCATATTTTCGACATAAATTAATCCACCGCAGATGTTATAATTATATAATGTGTAAAAACAAACATTACCATAATACGTTCGGGTTAATCCGAATCAATTAGGTTTCTATTTCTTTTTAATTAATCAACGGTCAAAGTTTTCTTCGCCGTCTTTGTTTTGTTCCTCGGTACATTGTGAAATGATAAAAATTAGTATTCAGTATCAGAAGCCTATAGAAACAGAAAGTTTCTAGATGTTCATTAATTTTGAAGAGCGTATTCATTTGAACATTTCAATGATTGGAGAAAATATTACGTATGATAATGTATAAATGAAATCTTTAAAAAAACTGCACGGTACTAAATATCATGGCCGAATAATTTAGATATAAGGAATTGTTCGTCGAGTTTCCGGTCTAGGTAAATTTTTTTTTGTTTAGAAATGTTTTGTTATATATTCATTTTTTTAGATTAAAACATGTCCCACACATTTGGAAGATGGCGGAAATTATAATGATCCCAAAACCTGGGAAGTCAGCAAACGAAATAAAAGCCTATATCACTGCTACAAGTAATATCTAAGGTTTTTGAAAAACTCCTTGAAAAAGAATAAAACCGATCATGGAGAGAAAAAACCTAATACCAACACACCAGTTTGGTTTTATTAACAAGCACTCAACAATTGACCAGGTCTACAGAATAACAGATGTTATTGAAAAAGTCTACGAAAGTAAAAATTATGCTCAGCTATATTTTTAGATATAGCACAAGCTTTCGATAAAGTTTGGCATGAAGGCCTTATTCATAAACTACAGAAAATGTTACCAAAAACACACCGAACTATTAAAATCATACATTACAACCAGAATGTTTAGATTCAAACAAGAATAAGGTTACTCTACAATAAAAGAATCTAAAGCAGGTGTACCACAAGGAAGTGTACTGGGACCAATGTTTTATCTACTCTACACTTGTGATATACCACAAACGGAAAATATTACGATGGCTACATTTGCTGATGATACTGCGATTATAGCTGTCGGAGACAATAGTGAAGAAGCCTCACGAAAATTACCACAGGCAAGTGACAATATAAATAATTGGACACAAACTTGGAAAATAAGAAGTAATGAAAGTAAATCTGTACATCTGCAGTTCAGCTATAAACAGACCGTACAATCACCCATAACATTAAATAATACTATCATTTCATATAGCAACAATGCTAAATATCTCGGAATAAATCTCGATGCAAAACTTCGCTGGAAGGATCAAAAGAATCAAACCATCTGATCTTATATAGTGTTGTGTAGTGAGGTGCATAAAATAAAAAATTCAGCAGTGACATGTATAAATATTATTTCACCAGAGACTGAGATAGGGCCGATGGGTCCTCCTAGTTATATACCTAGATTTAATTTATCATAAAGACAAATTGTAGGTTAGACGGAAATGACTAGTAACAATATATTAATTAAATAATTAAAAAATATATATTCATTTTAACGGTATTCTAGCTATTTTATGATTTTTTAAAAATTGAACGAATCTTTTTTCCCGTCAAAATAGGTCTTTTGATTGTTTCCTATTGTTTTGAATCAATAGTATTAGATGATTTTTTAGGTCATTGTTTTGGAAATAATAAAACTTGTTCAATAATACCACGTTGACTTGTAAACTCTTCGATCATGTGGATATGAATACGTAATATCCAGAAGTTGTAAGTGCTAGCATGTAGTTTGATCAGTGATATATATTGGTGAATTTGCGAATTATTATTGTAAAAAACTGTTATATAAACTACCTAACTTATTAGAATCGATGCTTTTGACATTTTGCTACATGAAAAAATCAGTTTTCCATTTATTATTATTGAGTTACTCAGTGTATACAAACTTTTGTATTATTGTAGTTTGCTACATATTTTGTTTTTGTTGTTTGATTCGAAGGAGTCTACTGTTGAAGTCCAGCAAATACTTTAGAAACTTATGGTGATGCTGCTCCTTTATATCATTATTCTCAATTTTGGTTTCAATGATTTCAGTGTTGCTTTTGATGCCAATGATAAGAAACGCTCTGGCGGTGTAAAAACGTTCGAATATAGTGAATTGAAACACTTATTGGACGAAAGCCCAGGTCAAACTTTTGAAATTTAAAAAATTATCAGTATATATGCAAGCATTTAACTCACACATTGTAATAGTGGCGTTAGACTGGAAAGATTTTGGAAGGTAATCCATATGGGTTTATAAATGATATACTGTTGTTATCAGGAATCAGTCTAAAATTTTTTAAATATACTTATGGTATCTCTAGAGTGACAAAAAATACACTCACATTATTGTTATAAAATTTAGAACTGAATGCGAAAAATCCTCTCTGTTCGAATCAATAGAATGTACTTCCTCATTGAAAATACGAATTGTTCTAACATTCAACTTATTCTCCAGATTTAGTTCTTCCTGCTTTTTTTCTCAGTACTGAAAAAATTCTGCTATTGAAAACGGTTTTTATTAGAACAAGAGTTAAGAGCACAAATTGGGGAATTGTTGCCTAAAATTAAGTGATAAATAATTAAAGTGAAACTATACTGTTAGACAAAGATATTTTTATTACTAATTACATGTTTTTAATTCTACTTCGTTTCCTTATACTTACCGGACATCCTACTATTTATATTTTTATAGATGTTGTGATATAGTGCATCGAAATTAGCCTAATTTTATTTTAATTAGGGATATATTATATTTAAAAAACATCATTCTTGTAAAAATATTTAAATGTAATATTTTTGAGTACGTTTCCTATAAACTTAATGTTTCTAAATTTTTAGAAGGCCTTTTATTGTCATAATAAAGAAGCTGGCCAATTTTTGATTTTATTGAAATAACGGTGTAAAAGGTTTTATGAGAAATAATCAGTCCAATGGATGTATGTCCACTTGTCACAATTCTCCAAGGTAAAAAGTAATATATGATCGACCTGATGACGGTCATGACCGGATCCCACATTAGGTAATAGAGTTATCTACTGAATGTCTAGAATTTGACGTGACTAAAATCAATATAATACTATACTAATTCGTAAGTAATTTAACCTAATAAAGTAAAAATAAAATTATAGTAAACAGTGCGTTTATTAACATTAAATCAGAGAACTTAAATAATTAATTCATAATATGTATTGTTATCAAAATGAATTGTTTTTTTTGTCTCTTCCGAAATAATGGTAATTAGACTTTTGGAAAGTGTAAGCAGTTGCTTGAAGTTATTTCAGGTGAGTACGGTAATTGTTCGATGATATTCGTTGAGTTATTCTTTTATAAAAGTCTTCTCAGTCTCAAACTCAGTCAGTCTAATTTTACAATTTTTTTGAATAATTTTACCAGAAAACATGGGACATTAAAGCAAATGAAACAAAATCTTTTCATATAATTTACTCTGCTATGCAGTTATCATTCAACGGCTCCAAAATAAAGTGTTGCGTACCATTGCGATACTCCGTACTATGCCTCTGATGAAGTGATACAGCTTGATATTTTTCAGAACCCTTAAGGAGTGTAAATCAAAGTCTTTGTGTAAAGTACTTTGAGAGTTATTGCAAATTATTTTATTTTTTAATGATTGAATGTAGTGTAGATATTTAAAAGTCGTCTCCATGCTATTTCTTCAACAAAAGGGATTTACACAATGTCCAGGTTTCTATATCAATAGCACAATGGTAATTGTTTATAAATAAAAATATAATTATTGAAATATAACTATATAAAATGTTGAACTATTTATTTTTATGAGGTGTTGTAGATAAATATCTATACAAATGATATAGTGCATCTCATTATAAAATATTATGAATACGATGGATATATTTGTAATGTTAGAACGCCATTCTGAGTTTGATTTCTTATATTAAAAAAAAAAGGTATTTATATAACACTAGTGACATTTTTAAGTTTGTATGCATAGTTAATGTGTTGTCAGCTAACGAGAAAACAGTAGGTGATAATGTTATATATTTTTTCAACTGAAATGAAAAATATTGATGTTTAAAGAATACTTAAAAGAAAAAGTGAAAAAAAAAACAAAAATCGAAAAATTATAGGCTGATGAAGGCTGATCTCAAAAAAAAATGGGAATCTTCTTTGGCACGATTGTTAGATTCCTAGTAATATGAACCCAAGAAAAATAATTTGTATATAATAAATATATAATAAAAGAAAGTATAATATTGTAACGTCCTTCTGCTTTTTCTACCTTATATTTTACCAAAAAAAAAAACATATTTATATTTTCGTATGCATAGTTAAAGTATTGTAAACTAATAAGGTAATCTTTAAAGTAAATTAAAAAAAACAAATAATATTTTTAGTATCCATATTTTTCTAGATTAATGTTTTAATATTCTCTAAAATAAAAAAGGTGAAAAACTTTAAAATCCAAAAAGTTACAGGTTGATTAAGTGTGGAGGGTGTTTCAAAGTATGTTCGTTGATACGGTTATAACCATCTTGTATACCGAACGAAATAAAGAACATTCTTAATATAGAGAAGTGCTGCTATCGTACAAAGTAAAAAACGACAAACAATTTTTTTGTTGTCAAATTACAGCAATCCGATTTTATTTTGTACTATAGAAGAATACGTAGAGAAGACTCATACAAAATTTCTAAATAAAAAATACTTTAGTAGAACTTGAGATATGAGTATAAAAGCGTTATATCTCCGAAAATATTTATTTTAAATCTTGATAGTCCTTTTAGGGGTATATTAATGTTAAGCTTGGAAAATAAGAAAAAAATCGATTTTTAAAAATTGCTAGAGTAGAATAATAAACCCCAAAATATTCATTTAGCACTATTATATAGTATATCTTATTATGGTATACTACGAAATTTATCTATATATTTAAAATATTTAAGTTTTTAGGACTTCTAGAGCAAGTGTAATAATTTCATCAGAATATAAAAGATCAAGAAACGATATGAACTATATATAATACCGAGCTATGAAATAATTATATAAAACTATAACTACAGGTGATTTGTATTTATAGAAAAAATATAGTATATCTTATTATGTTATATTATGAAAACTATCTATATATTTACAAGATCTATGTTTTTTGGACTTCAAGAGCAAGTGTAATAGTTTCATCAGAATATAAAATAGGAGGAAACGATATCAATTATTTATAACATAAAACTGAATACAACTTGTTTTTAACTATACAAAAGATTATATCTATATATTTATGTGATCTTGGTTTCTGGACATTGTAACCTTCTTCTTACATTTGCTATCTTATATTTTAATAAAAAAAGTATTTAAATAACGCTAATGATCTTTATGGTTTCGTATGCATAGTTGATGTGTTGTAAATTACCAAAAAATATGAAGCATTTAATACAAATCGTTATCGAACGTGGATAGCAGTTTATTTTCGATTCTGAGATGAATCGAGTGGAGCGCCGTACCCGCAGCCTCAATCTCCGACCGAGTCTGTATGATCGCGCACGAAAACACGAAATAAATAATAATAAAAAACAAGTTATTGTGTCCGTATCGGTACATTTCTGAAATCTGCGTCAGGCCGACCGAGAACAATATGCATCGCGACGGCGTCGATCGCCGCGTACCACCGCGTTACGTCAAAATTTTGTTATAAGCCTGCAGCCCCGTTCCGTCCGTTTCACTTTCAAAACGCACGTCGGTCGGTTCACGCGCACGCCTCACGCGCACCGATTCGCCCGCAGCTCAGCAGGAACGCCGCACCAACAAAACAAACATCGCTCAGTATACAGTCGACTTGGGCAAGCGCACGCACGTGTGGTACCCAGGACTAGGCCGATAGTGCATCCTGCACAGTCAGTCGCGCGATCTAACGATCTCGACCAGCCAACAGCAGCAGCGGTGTTTCTTAATTTTCGTTTTATTTTTTGGGACGGTAGGACGCGCGATTTCCACGACGATTTTTCCTTCTCTCGGAGAGTGCGAGACCCGGTGTAACGGACGCGCGGACAGAATTTTCGGTAAAGTGAAAGTGGAGCCGAGTGAAAGTCGGGCCCTGGCCGGACTCTAAACATGGATTCGCCGCAAATGTACGACAATCAACAGCACGGCCAAAACAACGGTGTGATCAGCGCCGACACGAAAAAATCGGTGATCATGAACAACAACAACAACAACAACCTGACCACGTTGAACAATAACAACGGCAACTCGAAGCAGACGGCCGCCCTACTGAAACAACACCAACTGTCGCAGTACCAGCAGCACGGCGACATGAGCGACCTCAACACCCCCGAGATCTCGCTCGATCTCCAGAACCTGATCGACGACTCCCAGTTCGGAGACGGGCTCTTCAACGACATCCTCCAGAGCCAACAGGGGAAGCACCTACAGAACCTCCATCCCCGACAGTTGATGGGCGTGCAGAACAACACGTATCCCAGGACGACGTTGGCGTATATGCCCCAGCCCGTCCACAGCGGCGCTACGTACGCGGGCAACCAGAACTCCAACAGCGACTCGAACAGCTCGGCCGGCAGCGATGTTCCCAGCATCAAGGAGGAACCCATCGATCCCCAGGAGGACTACCGCAGACAATCCTGCAACTTATTACCCAACAATTACATGCCCGGAGCATATCCTCCCAATCCCGGGGCTACGTTCACCACGCTCACCCCCAGTCCGGTGATCCACCACCAGCTTAACATGAACGCGATGAAATCTAAGACGTCGCTCTTAAACCAGCACGTGTCGAGGAAATCAGTGAAACCGTGTGATAAAAATAGTGACGAGTACAGACGGAGGAGGGAGAGGAACAATATAGCCGTCAGAAAGAGCCGAGAAAAGGCCAAAGTGCGCACCAGGGAGACCGAGGAGAAAGTGAAGATCCTGATGAAGGAGAACGAGCGTCTCCAGAAACGGATAGAACTGTTGACCGAGGAGTTGAACGTGTTGAGGAGTTTGTTTACGAACGTGGGAGTACTACCCGAGCACGTCCACCGAGAGATCAACAAACACCTGGACACCTTCCAACAACAGCAGCAGCACCAGCAACACATGTAAGTCCCTCCGTAACATAACGAACGCAACTAGTCACCAATATCCTTTTTTCTCCTTTGCTCTTTCAGTCGATCTGTTAGCTCATATTGTTCTTCTCTTTTGGCTGTGTAGGTCCGACGAGCATCGGCAGCGGATGATGGATGTCGTACACGACTACGGACCATAGCACGACTGTTAGTAGCTTAAGAGTTTAGGTAAATAGATGACGACGAGGAACATCGTCTCAAGCTTTAATCTCGGGCCTTAGTCGCTCGACCCATTGGCAGCAGTGACGGTCTGAATCCTGAAGCGATCTAGTCGGCGTTGGTCGTAGAACACGATCACTGCTCCAATCTCCTGAGGGCGCACGAGCTCTACGACAATATTAGTGTTTAACGGACAATAAACTAGTTTAATGCTGTGGATCTCCGAACCGATGATGATGATGATGTTTTATTTTTGAGTTTATTTATTTTACTGGGAGACTGACCGACATTCACGTACAAAACTCACCCCACGTCCAGAATTCCGACATCGAATTAGCCTGTACATATAATATTTAAGAAGTATGAGGACGTGAGATTTGTCGAAACGAACGAAGTCAAATTTCCAGCTTAAATACTAACGGGTATTAAAATTACATTAGATTCCGTTCAAAATAATGTGATTTAAATAAATTGTATTTCAAAAATACGAATATAATATATTTTTATATATATGTAGATGTCTGTAAATGCAATTCACCGTACCTTTTTGTTCTTAACTTGTAGTAAATTAATTGGTAATTGTACTATTTTTTTTCCGCGCTAAGAGATATATTTTCCTTCCGCGATAAGTCGTTGTTGTATCATTTTAATTTTATTCAATGTAAATTAAGCTAGTGTAGATATCTGTAAAGAGTACTGTAAAAATTAATATATTTCCAAAGAGATAGAGTTTTTTTTATATAGTTTTTTGTTTTCTTTTCTCTCGATGTATATTTTCTACTTAAAAATTTTGTTTTATTTAATAAATGCCTAAAGTATAACCTGGCTGTTTGTTTAAATCTCCTGATAATATAAAGTACCGTACCGTCGTGAGTCATAAAAATGTGAAAGTAAAGTACTATTCCGCGGGCTGGCTGAACAATGGCGTACTGTAGAAGCTCGGATGCGGACCGTATGAAAAATTTCGGTGAAAGCTGGATTTAGTCGCAGACTTTGCATACCAATCTACGAATTTTCGACTATAACCAGCAGGAGTGTCGCACGTTAGTTTTTTTCTCTGTCTCTGTCTCTTTTTATTAGCTGAAAGTTGCGAGCTACACGTGTAATTTTACTTTCGATACATTGTGTTACTTTTTTTGTTTTAATTACCCAATTTGAAGTTTCACGAAATCACACATTTACCCATTTTATTTATGTTAAATCCTGTAAAAATATTAAATAAATATTCGTATTTCAAATTTTAAAGAACTTTTGATATATTTGCAATTTTAACTGGAAAAAATAATGATTTTTACTTTTATTAGGTTTTTAAATTAAATTTAAAACGTCTATTTAAGAAATATTTATAATTAAAAAATCGAAAATATTTTATGTAATAATTATTGTTATATTAAGATAATAAATATTCAACAAAAATAATTTTTTTTAATATATTGCAAATGTCTAAAAACAGACCATTTAAAATCCTTTAAAAATAAGTACTTTATATTTAAAACCAGAAAATCTCAATTTATTTTGTTCTAACGGCTATTTTAGTAAGCATTTCATATTTTAAACTAGACAAGAACTATATTAAACTAAATATTACCTCCTATAACTTTAGAAATAATATACTTTAAATTTTTCTTGCAATAAGTATGGAAAATTTTCAGAAAATCGACAGAATGTTTAAAAATATTTTGTTCTAATTAAATATAGTATTTCATTCTATTTGAATGAAATATAAAAATTCTAATGTAAAAATCCTTAATACATATTCCAACTGCTGAAATTTAAACATCACCTCATATAACTTTAAAAATAATAGTTTAAAACGTTAAGTATTAAAACCAATAAAATCTAAAAAAAATCTAAAATGAATATATTTAATTGAATAGTCTATATTTATATTTAAAATCGCCCTATTAAAATCCTTTACAAATAATTACTTAACTAGGAATCTTCAAAAAAAGGAAAGTTATTATTGTTTATTTTAACATAAAAATTCTGCCTTCAAATATTAAAAAAAAAGGTTTAAAACTATTTTTTTATGTATTTAATAATAATAAACTACACAAAAATACATTAAACTAAATATTTTCTTCTATAACTTTAACTTTTAAACATAATATTTTAAATTAATATATTTAACTGAATTGTCTATAAATATAAGATTCAAAATCGCCCTATTAGAATCCTTTAAAAATAATTACTGAACTAGGAAACCTAAAAAAATTATAGCTTAAATATACTTAATAAAAAATCTTACTCTAAAAAATTAAAAAAAACTTTATTCAAAACAATATCATTAATAATATAAGTATTAATTTAGAAATAATGTAGTTTAAAATATTATTAGGATCAATATATAAACATTTCAGAAAATGAAAAAAAATCTTGGGTTTTAATTAAATATAACATTTAAAATTTAATCTTAAAATAGATTAAAAAAAAAGAAAAAGGGTACACAAAACAAATAGTTGTACAACAAGCTACAAACAAGAGAAAATAGTTCTATTTAAACTTCCTTTTAAACAAATATTGAAAAATAAGAATCAGGATATTTGAATAAATGAAAAGAAAATTATAAAATAACTTTAATTCGAACCTAATATTATATATTATAGTAAATAACTTTAATTAAATAAATATATAGATATTTAAACTAAGCTTAGTTTAGTCTCAGAAAACTAAAAAATCTCAACAAGGAAAAGAAAGAAATAGAGATACAACGATTATCCATTTTAATTGATTTTTCAATGAAAATATATTAATTAATTATTACTCTATATGTTACAAATAAATTCTATCTTTATTTTTATTACTGTATACTGTTTTATTTATTAAATAATAAAATCTTTAAAATATATGAAATAAATTTATAGCTCTTAAAAAATTTAATTCAATACGTATATTGTAAAATTAAAATATAGGTTTGTAATGAAATAATTGATGCATATTTATAAAGCTCAAATAAATACATATTGGTTATTATATATTTTTTTATTTCTTGCTTAAATTTTAATTGACAGTGCTATATTTTTAATATTTTATGTGTAATATTATATATGACATTCTAATATTCTAATATTATTAGAAATTAAATATAAAAAAACTAAATTATTAGCAGAATACGGTAACAGTTATATAATGACCTATGATATACTAGGTACCAAAATATAGATCATATAGACACTTTTACATGTCATTTGTAAACATTTATAACTATTCCACTTTCTGAAAGTTTCTTCTCAGCTTTCATATATCTTTAAAGCATTTTTAGGGTATGTTATATGGCTCGGTGAATGGAGGTAAAACGAAATGAAACAGTGGTGTTTACATTATGTGACCATTATTTATTGACTATATAAAAATGTATAAAATACAAAATAGATAAAATGGATGGTAGCGGTGTTACCTGGAGACGAGTCTTGGGCAGTCGATGGTGGCACGTCTAGACCAAACGATGGTCGGGTACTTAATTATTGGAAATACCCTTCATCCCAGATAAACGTCTCGGGGTTGCCAGCTATTCGTTATCGTGTTCTAGTTGTCACTGCTGGCACCCCGTTCGTGTTCAACATCAGGAATTATATTTCTGGGTACTTTGTTGACCATTATTCCACGATGTAAAATTTGACATGCCTCAAGGTCGCTACACTAGGTACCAAAATATAGCTCATATAAGCATTTACATGTCATTTGTAAATATTTATAACGACTCCACTTTCTGAAAGTTTCTTCTCAGCTTTCATACATATTTTTTAAGCATTATAACCAGTATATTAAGCATTATTAACTTTGTCAATCAAGCAATATTATTATAGAACGATGTAAAGCAGTTTTTAAGTTCACAACGGTTATATATTCGTATGGTCCAAGAGGAAAGTTTCTTTATTTTATAAATACAACAAATATTTTCTTAAATAACTAATAATTTTGGAGGTATTTAGCATAAAAAATCAGTTGAAGTAGTAAATATTGCATATAACTGAGACATGTGCTGTAATTTAAATAGAAATTTATTCTAACAACCAGAAGCGTTATAAAAGAACAGCTTTTATTATATGACATTAATTGTAGATTAGGTTTTTTTTATTATTTAACAATGACGTAAATAGCACAAAGGTATTTTAATAAAAAACATGGAAATTCTGACATTTGAACTTGTATAATGTCGTTAAATTGGTAATCATTAAGAAAAATCATATATGTCTCTAAACCCTACTTCATATTTTGCTGAATGTATATTGACTGAATTGGTAGGATGTTATTAATCGCTTGTACTGTTAAGAATTGCTACATATGTGTTTTATTAAATTCAGAAAATTAACAGTACACATAACAATATATTCATTATTATAATTTGTGATAAATGCTTATTTCAATGGCTATTGTTTATAGCTCATTTAGAAGTAGGAATTGAAAATAAAAAAATATTTATTTAAATGTTAAATACGTCTAAAGCTAATCAAACAATTAATATAATATTTAGAATTATGTTTGAAGTTAGTTTATTATAGTATCCTTTTCGTGGTTAACTCGCTAGTTTTTCATTCAGTAGTCTTTATTATTATTCCCTCTGAATGGAATGATATAAATATATGCTAATTAAGTGATAAATGAAATAAAGTCAATTCAAAATAGCAGTGACATGGGAAACGTCGCAATATTGCCGCAGCTACTGTGGAGTTTTAGTACATTTAGGCTCTGACATATAATAAAATTTTAATATAAATAAAACAACTGAACAAATATTCTATTAAATATAGTTTACTAGCGACCCGCCCCGGCTTCGCACGGGTGCAATGCTGATACTAAATTAAATACACTACAGAAAAAATATGAACGTTGTATATAAAAACATAGCGGCCCGCTCCGACTTTGCACGGGCATAAAATATATATGCCTATGTCACTCAATGAAAACATGATTAAAATCGATCCAGTATTTTTGGTTCATTCATTACTGCCCTTGGCCTGCACGCATTAAATTTGGAGTAAAACAATTCCTCTTCCCCTATACTTACTATGAAGATTTCCTGCTATCTTTGGAATATCTAAATTCATACAATTTTTATTACATTACACATTTTTAAACGCAAATTTTAAATTTTTAATATCTCCGAAAATATTTGTTTAATTTACATGCCGTAAGGAACCATATTGATCTATATTAATTGCACACTGTATTTAAGGTACTTAATTCGATAAGGATTAATGCCGTATTGCTTAAAATAGCTTCGTAAATAAGCCATTTTCTCACGTAAAAAGTAAACAATAAAAATGGTTAATGTGGGTTGTCCCTAAAAGATAAACATATACCATCGCGGACTTTTTTGTAGACCTTTTTATGGTGTACAATACTGTAGTACATTAATTTGATCTAACTAAAAATATAGGTTAATTTACGACATCACGTTAGAAACCTCTAAAATTAGCAATGTTGCCTTAGTATATTATGCATGTATTATACATATAAACCTTCCTCTTGAATCACTCTATCTATTGAAAAAAACCGCATCAAAATCCGTTGCGTAGTTTTAAAGATTTAAGCGCACATAGGGATATAGGGACAGAAAAGGCGACTTTGTTTTATACTATGTAGTGATTTTAACATTATAGTACATGAAATGCATTTATATCGAAGAACTTAAAACTACAATTTACAAGCACAATAATTTATAGGTTAGTGTTGTTTAATTATATATACATTGAGCTTTTTTCCACACTAGTATCGGTAGGGTTCTACACGTGTTTTTGTGTGTAGTGGTATCCCCCGAAGGCCTAATCCAGTTAATTAACTGAGTAATCTGAGTATATCTGAATAATGTATTTTACTTTCATTAGAGAGCATATTTATGTTTTACGCTTAGTTCTTGTTTCTTTCGATGTAATGTATCCTTGTAAAGTCATTATGATATTACTACATATCTCTTTAGTTTGTCCTATTAGTGTTCATGAACCTGTTTGAACCTGTATATGTTCATGTATATTCTGAACAATAACACACATGCTCATAAAGCTTTCACACTCTAAAATACAATTCCCTACAATTAAAGTATATTAATTGTATTCTGACCTTTAGTGGTTTCCTCTTTCATCACCTTTGTCTTGGTAATCGTCAGCATTGAAATATAAACCAACATTCATAAAGTTTTATTCAATAACAATCAGTGTCAGAAATACTAATCAAGTTAACAACCAAGCCGTTTATTTTCAATCTATTAAAAACCTGCTCAAGATTCTACCATTTGTCAATTTCTTCTTCAGTGTGTCTGATCGAGCTCATACAAACCGAAGGTGTTATTTTCGACAATGCCTCTTTCCATAAATTCAGACAGTTATGGTTGAATCTTTGGACGTGCCTCAAATGCAGTGATAGGAAGGGAGACATAATACTTTGTGGCCATAGTATTCAGTAATCTGATCTACTAGTTTCTTTTCTCAGGCTTAATTCCAAAATTGTAAATTACTAAAATGCAATTAAATATTTGATTCATATTTTCATCACCATCATTCATCATATTTTCATTTCATCACCGAGCAATAATTTGAAATAGTTCATTCTTTAACATGATTCCATCGAATCTTATTTTATGTGCTTTAAGCCATTCCTTAATTGCAGCCTTTGTTGATGAACTTGTTGGGTTGGTACTATATATATATATGTATATATATATATGTATATATATATATATATATATATATATATATATATATATATATATATATATATATATAGATATGGTAGATCTGGTGCATTGTAAATGACTGATGGTTCCTCCAAGTTCCTTAAAAGCTGATTTTTAAACTACTGCAAAGACAAGTTAGGGTTCATTTCTCCATGGTAGTCACCCTTGGACTTATAGAAACAATTATTCTGCACCAGGAATAAAACCTTTCCTGTTTCCAGCATGAAGAACTATATATCTGCAATGAATACATGTTATGACTAAAAAAATCTAATCGATAGTTATTCTAATGTTTACGTTTTTTCATGAACCTTTGTTGTCTTTATACCATATTTATTATAATTTTGCTATGAGCAACCCAATGTACCATTCTGGAATATTCATGGCTCTTTTAAATATACAAATTGATATAATTCTTTCTTGATTTTGTTATATGTTTTTAAGAATTGTATTCTTTTAAAAGCAATCTCTGGAAGTTCCATTAAACCACTTCGTGGGTTATCTTTATACCACTTAAATCCTTTACACCAACAATGTATGAACGGCTGTTCTACATCTCTCAAATAGCTGTATATCTTTTGGATCTTTGTGGATACTTTCCAGACTAAACATTTTTTCTGAAATAATTGTATTAAATCATGTTTCGATTGATAAAACTACTTACTGTTTTATACATTTCGTATATTTGATATCTGAAACGCCAAGATTGATCTTGATTCGTCACCTGTTTCGCATAAACACAGTTTCTTTTAAGCTTATATTGTTTTTTATTGTTTTAGTTATTTTAGTGATGCTGTCCGTACTAATATAAAGTGCAGTTGTAAGGCGTAAAAAAATATTTTCAATAAAAAACGCGGCGATTTCAAATTTATTAAAATAAAGCGTTAAAAGAACGTTTACTATTTTGTTTAGGTCAAAGAAATTCTTTAATTAATTAACGTTATTTGAAAAAATTGCATTGTTACTAGTCATTGCTAATAAAATACAATTTGTCTATATAATAGCTTAAATCTCGATATACATCTAGACTCATCGGTCTAGTCTAACAATGTTTATATATTAAATGCAGCTCTCTATATTGTACTAAATAATATTAAATGGCTTGACTATTTTGGGTCTGTGTCCTGTTCTGGTGTCATCCAAGTGTTGCAACACGTCGGTATTGAAAGAAGAAAGTTTTGCTGTGTAAGTCAAAATTTAGGCCCATTTATACTTATGGTATTGAGCTGTGGGGTACAACTAGCAAATATAACATAGCTATCCTCCAGAGGTTACAGAATAAAGTGTTGCGAGTCATCGTCGATATTACATCTCTAACAAACTGATTCAGCGGGATATCTCCTTAGAACCCTTAAGGAGTGTGATTTCAAGTGCTAGTGCGAAGGAGTTAGTGCATCCCAATGGACTCGCCAAGCAGTTAAACGTGCGCGATGGCAATGTAGTGTTCTCAAACGTAAACTGCCATACGAGCTGATTATAGACACATAGAGTGAGACTTAATCACCTCTAGAATAAGTTACAATATTCTTTAGAATAAGTTAAGTTAGAATAGTATCTAGAATAAGATTTAGGTTATCAATTTGTACAGCAGATCACTTATTCACTTAATGAAGGGATCTTCTATATGTCACTACATGAAAAGTGAGTTAATATTAAAAAAAGGAACATTGAGTATTAAAATAATAAACTAATTAATAATTATATCTATGCCTCATATCTCCAAACTTTTGTATTTGAATGCGTCAACATTCTTATAAAGATAGGGGTGAATCCCTTTACCCGTTACGTATATGAAAGTATTAGTATATAAAAAAGTTATAAATTAAGTCCTAATTATTGTTATCTTAGTATCTAGACAGGTATTCTCTATTTCATTGTCAGTGAACATTAAAACATTACGTTATAAATCAAAATTACCATTATATTTTTTAACGTGTTAATTTTATTTGCCATAAATACTATTTATTCTACATATAAAACAGAAATTCCTCTCTACATGTACCTATTATTGCAACACAAAACTGTACATTTTCATAATATTTACTTCCAACATATGTGATAAAAAGTTTAAACAAATCCTTCAATATATCATAACTTTCTCTAATTAGATTTAATTTATAAGAAAAAACAACGCTTATTGTACGAAAAACATTTAAATATATTTTTTACGTTTTATGAATATTGCTTAATAATTATTACGTTAGACAACAGGCACAACATTTATATAAAGCGTTATAAAATAGTTTTATAGTTTTAATATTTATTTCAGCGTCAAGTGTTAACATTTTTAATATTATAATTTCATTAGTTCACTAATTTACTTAAATGATTTGCATGAACTAATGTTATTATGATGAATATAAAAGTTGATGATAATTATATTGCTACTTCAGCATTTTTAAATATATTTGCATTAAAATAAAAGTTGGATATCCAACGATTAGCTGTGGCTAAAGCGACCCAAGCGCATATTTAAATGCATACATAGTTAATACGAAATAATATAAAAATCATTATTTATTAATACTCATGTGGCTGATATAAAGCTAGAAAATATATATGATTAGTGTTTCAAATTTATACGAATACATTCGTTTTTTAAAAGTTGAAAAATATCAAAAGAAACTACTTTTTTGTCAATCAAAGTGGTGCTTTGGCTTATTTTTTTTAACTAAAATCTATTAACATTTATATTTATTTAAGGAATCTATATTAAGGAATATATATATTTTCTTAATATTTTAAAGTCTCATTTTTACCAACGATCATTTATCTGGACTGGACCTACAGTATGACGTGTACTTCTAACCACGGTCCTTGTGATCAACTTAGATACCATCCCAGAAGAAGACATCCGGTCTTATTCAGCCTGGTTACTGGAGTGACTCGCGTGGTTATTCATTGTCGGATATTGTCTTCCTCTTTTGCCTAAAGACATTTACAATTACAATCATAAACATAAAGTACATCCATGCCGCAGCAGGAATCGAACCCGCGACTATCGCGACAATAGGAGGACCGTCTTGTCGCCTTGACCACTGCGCCAATGAAGCCGGCGAGGAATATGTTAAAATGATAATACAGTATATATAATAATATATAATATAGTAAAAGTAATACAGTATAAAAGTCAATCATAATAAATTCTGCTGTATATGGTATCGATATTTGATCAGAACCAATAACGATGAAATCTTGACCAATTATTAGATATCTCAGTTATATTTTATATTTTGAGATATTGTTAGGTATAACTTTGTTTTAATAATAATAATCATTAATAGTCTTATGTGTTGTTGGCAGAGGCTTAAACCTCTTAGCTGATGAACCGTAAGATCCAATACTTTATATCTATATCTTGATATCTGGAATTTGGAATTCACATTTATGACTAAAGATAATAAAATAATTACGATTAAGATCACGATAATATATTTTATGATTGATTATATATATTTGAGTTTGCACTTGTTATATAAACGGATATATGTAAATATATATCTTTATTTATATAATTGTTCGGTCCGTATGTGATGTTGATCAAAAGGAAGCAAGACGTGAAGATAACAAATATTCTATCGATACGTCATCAAAATATTAAAGTTTCTTATCGGAAACAAAGTACTATTAGAATACTACTCCAGTATGTACCAACCACGAAAGCATCAGGAATAAAATTCTAAAAAATATAAGATAGTTTTTTAAGTAAAATAATAGTTTTTTTATTTAAAACCCTTTGTCATGTTTAAACTGGTGAAGTCAGTAGGACTCCGGGGAGCTTACGACAGGAACAGCCCTTTTTCGCAGTTCTCTCTGAAATTCATTCAATTAATTGGAATCAAATTAATTATCAAGAAAAGAAGATAGGTTGACGTTGCATTGTCAATCGCTTTGCAGTTACTCTCAGCATTTCTCGGTGTAGCTCGAACCGTTTCTTTGTTCCCGTGAAAGTATCGCAGTTGAAGCTGTTGAAGGTCCCAACAATAAGAGACAGTAAAAGGAAATCCAGAGAACAGAAATCCAAACCAAGAAATATTCAAGCTCTGAAAAACACCCCTACTTCCTGGCACATGCCTCATAGGTTAGAATGTAAGGCCACCAAAGGCGGACTGAAGTTACTGTGAATTAACATGATTTACCGGAATTTGAAGAGAAGCTTCCGAGTAGAAGTTCAAGGTGAATGGCCATCAAAAGCTGATTGTAGTAGCTTAGTTTCTTAGCCGTAAACTATTGGCATCTGGAGCCATTAAAGCTTGGAAACCATTCCATAGAGGGTTACCAAGGAAATTTGGGTAGAAACAGTGATACCTTGAAAATTTTTTTAGGCACACTGGTGGATGAAGGTATGATCGATGCCCAAACATAATTTTTATAAGAATTATAAGATGATCAGACGGAGCAACGACCAGGAACATCCTTGTGGCCGTTGCTTTAGCAGGGAGATGATATGTATAGGGCTATGGTTACTATCCGGCTATCTGTTTTAAAAACGACCTAAGTGGTGAACTAGTGAGACGAGTTAGTGTATTTCATAAGTTCAAAGTTATTTTGCCGCATCAACTCTGAGTTTAAGTTCAGTTTGGTTTTGACATACAACAAAATTCTAATCTATATAAAATAATTGAACAAAAATGTTATTAAATATAATTTAACATTATAGTACATATAAAAACTACAGTTAATTATACAGCCACATATAGTTTATAGGTTAGATTTATAAGCTCTTATTACTATTGGTTTCAAGAATTTTGCATACGTCTGACTTCCGGAGCGACTTTGACATGCTGATTCGTTTACGATTAGTTAGTCAGACAGCATTGTGTCTCTTTTGAACTAGAATAAAATGAGACGTAAAATATTGTCTGATTCTGAAACGAATTTACAAATTGCGGCAGGCAATATGTTAAACATCTTGATGACGTATATACAAATAAACTTTGAATAAACTATATGTATATAAATATAATCCATTAATTTACAATGTAGTTCCCCTGTTGTATTTTTAGTAGTAATATCTCCGTATCTGATACTTTACTTTTTAGATAAGATAAATAAGTGAATATGTAACAAGGTTCCAAGATTTGGCAAAATGTGTTTTTTAAGCTTCGGGTTTATTGCCAGGTATATAATATTGATAATTTTGTGTAGGTCTGGGATATTATAAGTCACCTGTTTATTTTCGTTTTCAAATGTTTTCGACCGAAAAAAAAATGTCGCTGCTTTGTTAGTATCTGACCTGGCTAACTTAAAAATAAATGGTCAATTCAAAGGCATTTCATTATTTTTCACTTAACGTATGACGTAACTTTATTCGCAAATCATAAATCTCTTTCTTATTTTATATTTTATAAGTTTAGCTTTAAATTTCATTCGATCCCTCATTCCTACTCATTTTACTTATTCTCATTAGTTCCAAGTTTTACATGTTTGACAATTTTGTTATATCTTTGTGTATATTTTTAACAGTTAGTTTTTGTCATAATGTGTCTTGATTTTCTTTCTTAATAAGTAGTTATATACTTCTATTTAAATAGAACTTCTATATTATATATACATGGCATATAGAAAATCACATCATTAAGCAATCTTCTGTATAAAATATTGTCTTAATTAATTAGTCTTATTCTAAAGCTTATTCTAAAGTCTACATGTGTCCAGAAATCAGATTAGGTGGTGTTAAACGTTTTAGTCTACGCACTTCAGTATCACGTCGCATTTAGCTGATTAGCGAGTACATTGGGATGCACTGATACTCTTTCGAAGTAGTTCACACAAACACGTTGAATTACACTCATTATAAGTTCTAGAGGAATATCGCGTTGTATCACTTTATTTGAAATATAGTACGGAGCATCAACAATGGCACGTAACACCTTATTTTCGAACCGTTGAATGATGGATCTGTTAGATTCGCTAGCGGTACCCCATAGTTGGAGTCCATATGACCAAATAGGCTTGAGTATAGACTCATACAGCAACACCTTGTTATCTAATGATAACTTGGATCTGCGCCTAACGAGCCAATACATTTGATATAATTTAAGTCCAAGTTGTTTCCTTTTAGAGAGTAGGTGCTTCTTCCAGATTAGGCGTCGATCTAAGTGCATACCAAGTTATTTAACTTGCTCTGCTTGGGGGAGACGATGATTGATATTCACTGGTGGACATGTCCTTCTACGCTTAAACGTTATATGCGTGGATTTTGTTTCATTGGCTTTAATGCTCCATGTCTTCAACCATAATTGTATTTGCTCCAGGTGGGTTTGTAGGTTTATTGATGCTGTGACTGGAGCTTTTATTAAACCATTATATGTCAAAATCAAAAAAAAAATCCAAAATTCATGAAATAGCTATTATTATAAATAAGTAAATAACTCTTTTTGCTGTTTTATAAATAAATCTAAAGTATTAAATATTCTTCAATCTCTTCAGTCCTTTATGGAATTTTATACTTCTCTATGTTATATTGTGTTTCCATTTCCTTATCTATATAATTTTCAATTATGTGAATTCAATAAATTGGTTTAATTGTAAAATTTCTTAGCGTTGAGTTTGTTCCAAATAGAAAACACATATCTTATTTATCATCATTATTGATTGCTGGTGATCGGTCACATTCTTTAGTTGCTATTAAAAAGTTCTGTGAGGAGGACACAAGTATGTCCAAGTCATTCTTATATGTGTTTTGATCCTATTCTTTTGTAAATTCACTGCCGCACTTAATTAATTAGTTCTTATGTTATTTTCAACATAATTAAACTAAATGTTATATTTAGTTAACATATAAAACAAATTATACCTAATATTCCAGGAAAATATCAGTTGAAAAATCGGTATCCAGATGTTGTTGGTGTCCATTAAATTTAAAAATATGAACTGGAATAATATTTTATTTGTTTGATGGTTTCAGCTTTTTTCTCTTGATGCACATTGATTTGAAAACTGGCCAAAACGTAACGTAAAAATACCATTAAATGTATATATAGATATTAAGATAGATCAGTTTTTGCATTACACTTTTATTAAAACTTATTTCGAAGTTATATG
The DNA here is from genome assembly GCF_030347505.1 of Rhynchophorus ferrugineus. Classification (NCBI taxonomy): domain Eukaryota; kingdom Metazoa; phylum Arthropoda; class Insecta; order Coleoptera; family Curculionidae; genus Rhynchophorus; species Rhynchophorus ferrugineus. Next base: position 37,736,990 of record NW_027472587.1, on the reverse strand, counting down.
TATTTGATATTCGAAATTAAACTTGCAGGTATCACCGCATTTATAACATTGTTTAAATTTTAATTCTATGTAATCATATAGCTAATAATCTGATAAAATAATCTTAAGTACATAGCGAATAATATTAGCAGGCATTAGTATTAGATGTAAAATTTTGTTATATATTAACTTACTTTTCATAGATAATAATGCCTACTAACATATATATTAAAAGGTGAGATTAAAAGTGTTTGAATTAACTTATGAAAAGTCCTACGTAAGAAGAACTGAAACCAAGGGATAACCAGGCTGACTATTATGTTAGTACCAAAGTATTGCAATGCTTGAATAACTCTGGAGCAGGACACATACTACAAAGGATCAATCCATTTGATCTAGTAGTGCAGTGAAGTGTATTTAACAGAAAAAAACAGGATTAAATAATTGTTGGATACGTTTTGTAGCTATCTGACAATAAGATACCTGTTGAATGAATTGTTTCATTGATTAATAAATGTATAATGGACAAATAAACACGGTTGAGTACTGATAACCAATAATTTTATCAATATATAATACAATCAGCATCATTCAAACTTCAAAATAGACTAGACATTTTGAAAGTGATTTCAACAGTCATTTATTAAAACATTATACAATCAACAACATTTATTATAGTACTATAAAATATTTAGGAGACTATAGAGTAATCAAAGAATATGCTGCATGTTTAGATGAAACACGATTTAAACATTACATAAAAAAGCCTACTTGATATATGTCTATCTGAGCTCGAGATGCTATAATCTTCCTACCTATATATTTCATAACTCTACCTACATTGTAACTAATAAATATTCTGTATTTACTGTTAATGAATAATACATCCATAAAATAATATTTTCTTAACGTGAATTAGTCATTTAAGCGATCTGTTAATATTGAGCATGCAAAAACTGATCTATCTTAATATTTATATTTAGGATTGATGATATTTTTACTGCTGTTTGGCCAGTTTTCAATGTATGAGATTCAAAATATTCTTGATACCATCAACTAAAAAAGATTCATTTTTATTTTACAAACACATTTTTATTTTTGGCTGGTCTTACAGTCTAATTACCTGCTTGATTCGTTAGAGTATATAGGTTTTGAAAGTCATTGAAATTATTAATGGTTACATAATTTTGTTAAATAAAAATACAGAGTAGGATTTTATAAGTATATTCTATCAACAGTTCTTCATTTGTCAAATGTGCTAGCGGTATTTTCAAAAATCAAGGAACAAGATGGACAAAATGATTTTTTAACGTGAATTTTTTAACGAATAATTTTTATTTTACGAAATGTAAGCGGTTTTTGTCGTCATCGTTATTTTAGAATATGGAGTCATGAGTCATTTCAAAAGACCATATATTAATGGATCGAAGAATTAATCACGTAATAATAAATGTAGCTAGGGAATAAGAATATCCTAGCTGGTAGGCTTTTTGGTCTAAACGTTTTTAAACAATGGCTAGTTTTCAAAATTTTAGCCATCAGGAAGTTTAATGCTAAGAAAGAGCAAGCCTACTCCTATAATAAAAAAAATTAAAGTATATGTACAAAAAGGAAGTATGCACTCGCTTCGGCGGTACGTATACTAAAATTGAAACGATAAATCAGAGGATTAGCATGGCCCCTGCGCAAGTTTGACTGCAAAATCATGAAGCATTCCATATTTTTATATTCACCTCCGAGGATAGATTGCCTCCATGGTCGCAGGTGAATGTTGCCCTCTCCATGAGGAGTCTACCAAGGGATAGTTCTGACTCTGGCAGGATCAGCATCCAATTAAACAAAAATCCTAAACACCTTTTCATATTCTCGGACGGTTCCAAGAGCAATGACTATGTGGGGGCAGCATTTATATTGGTGATATCGGAAGGACATTTCAGGCTCCCCGTTTCATCTAGTGTATTGACGACTGAAATCTTTGCCATGTATAGGGCCCTGACCTCAGTACAAGATGTGCAAGACAAACGATTAGTTATCGCCTCCGATTCAATGAGTTCCTTAAAGTGCCTCCAACCATATCGACCTCTACACCCGCTAGGAGTGCTTATCCGTGAACTAACCCCTAAATTGGAAAGGAGCGGCAAAACTATCAACTCTATGGTGGCTCCCTTCTTACGCTGGGATCATTGAAAATGAAAGAGCTGATTACTTAGCCATGAAGAGGGAGCGATCACTTACTGAAAATTTTCTCTTCAGGAGTAGAGATATGAAGCACCACTCTACTAGAATCTTTAGACACCTAGACCAACTCAAATGGAGTATCATCGAGGCATCGTCTCAGAATTGGTCACTGCAAACTGACCCATGAGTTTCCCATTAAAGGAAGAAGTCCACCACTGTGCATATACACATACTAATCTAATACCGAAGATATAACTCACAAAGATGGTTTGTTAATCTGGGAAAGACGATGGACCAGTGTCTTAGGCTGGAGAACCTGGACAAGCTGATTAATTTTTTAACCGTAGTAGGATTATTACTAAAAATGTAATAGTGTGCATCTATATAATATCATACGTGTTCGTTTAAATTTTTTGTATTTTGTATCATTATCACTGTCATAGGTTATATGACCATTATATTGTAGCATTCATATATTCATGCATCTGTATGCTTTTTCATATTTTGCTTGTCATCTTACACAGTTGTACTACCTGTAAAAACATTGTGTACTTTAACTGATGATTGATACTGTAAATGTATTGTATATTGTATATCTGTAAATAGGCCCTAAATAGTCCCGGAGGCTGATGGGTCTAAAATTTACAAATAAATAAATAAATAATATAGAAGTATGGCAGTGTAAGGCTAATTATTGTACCAAAACATTCGTCAATTGCTTCAATAATGTTGGAGATGGAAACCTACTCCTCGCTCTCTGCTCTAAAATAATTGTTTAATTATGTTGAGGTTTTGCGATTGTACTGGCTAAGGAAGATGTTTGAGCCTTTTTGGGTGTTGCATGGGCACGTTATCATCTATAAATATGACAGTGTCTGGCAGCAATATGCTAGTCATAGCAAGAATTTTATTATTGAAGATGTCGAGATGTGAATTCCCAGTAGTCCGGTCAGTAATACGAATGAGAGAAATAATAGTAACAAAATTTCACCACCATGTTTATTGTAGGATGCAGGAACTCTAAATCGTAGGTTTTTTGGGGTGCTCCATACATTTTGCTGACTTTGCTATCGTTACTGACTACCTCACAATTTTTCTCTACAGTAAAATGGAATAATAAAAAGTAATAATGTTTTCAGCAAAACTGGATATATATCTAGGAAGACCCATTGGTCCTTATTTAGTCTCTAATAAAATAAAATAAAACGCATTATACAATATACGATTTGGTTCGCTTGAGTCTACGTCCTAGTTTAGTGTGGTCCAAAAGATACTTAGCATTGATACTGCACTCCATACGATGATTCATAGGACTGTAGGAATGTTCGTTTGGTCGGTCGGAATGTGTGGCTGTCGATGCGATTCTTTGTCCGAACACTCACTACTATTTTGTGGAAGGAATTCGCACGAGAACAAAACACTGGTTGAATAAATACTTGTTTATTTCGATATTGAGTGACACATGTGGTCGACGGGAGAATGGACAGTATATTACAAGGGGGTAGAGAAAAGAAAAAGGAGTGAGATGTGACGGTCTTTTATAGCTAGGAACCGCTTGGTACCAATCCACCAGCGTTGCCAACCTTTAACTTTAATGTAGGTGAATTCGTGGTGGCCTAAAGGGTTGTAGTGGTTGTTTTTGTCTAAACAGTATTACTCAAGTAAGTTTGTAAGGAGCTCTCATGTTATTTTTGTCGCGGTATGTCATTTGGCCACAATTATTTTTATTATTTGTTGGTTTCCGTCAGTAAATTTTGAGTGTGTTAACATTATTATTGTTAAGAATAATCAAGAATCAATGAACTCTTCTAAGTTTTAAGGTATCGTGGAAACAAACTGTAGGTTAGTCGGCAAGGACTAGTAACAATGTTATTTAAAAAAAAACTTGAGAAGATATTGAATATTCGATGACGATTCCTTTCGTGACTGATCGCATGTATGTTGGGTGTCAGTAAATGAGTCTCGTTTATTTTTCTAGCATCCATTTTATGTAAAATATGCAAATAAAAAAGATGTTTTCTTTTGTCAAACGGTTATTCTTCATTGTTCGTCAAGCGAAAAAATCGCCGACATAATAGATAGTAGGCATATATTAATTACAACTATGCAGAGGATGCAAGGTCAGTTCTTCAATAAAATTTAAACATCTACCGGGCATACTGTCGTCGATTCCAAGGTAAGAGTCGCATGTGTTTGTTTGCACTGCGGAGCTTTGCACATATTCATTCCAATAGTGGATTTTAATGTTCTTGTTAATATCACACTTTGTTAACTGTACAATCTTCTATTTTTAAACTTGTGGAGTTTTCAGTTGGCACGAAAATAAGCGTGTAACTGGGATGAAAAAATAAATACGTTATAAATTTATAGTTAACGAAGATATTATTAAAAGACTTGGGCGCCTTAGATGTCAGTTAATAATAGATATTTAAACGGAATACGAAAATTCATACAAATTATTGCCACTGTTTATGTTAAATGGTATTTGTTATTACTTTTTATATTAAATATGCTTTATAAAATCTTAATTTACAAATTAATTTGTTACTATTGTTCTGTTGCATAATTCTTTCCTTAACAAATACAACATAATGTATTTTCCAAGTTAAAATTAAATTAAATTTCCTAAGCTTATGTTAAGAGTAACATTTATATAGTATACAGCTTCATGTAATTGGGATTTGTAATTAACATTCACTCTTTTGATATCCTGTAGTTTTTCAGTAACTGTATTGCATACATGTTGCTGTGATTTAATAACCTTATTTCATATTTTAAGGCGAATCTTCTTTGATTACGTAGCGATAAGAATGGGCAATTAATCGTAGAACTTTGTTTTGTATTACTAGTTGGTTTGATGGTTTAGTACAACCCCATATTGGCACCCCATAGGTCCAAATTAGCTTTATAATTTACTGGATTATCATATATTATATATTTATATTGATTGAATCTTCCAATTAACTAGTATATTTGTTTGACTTTGACTCTAATCTGCTCTGATTTTTGCCTAACATAAATTTAAGCTACCATCGAAATGTATTCCGATGTATTCAGCTGATTCTGGTTGTGGAATCGGGTATCTTTCAAGTGATATAATTAGGTATTTGTACATGGACAGATTTGGAGCTACCTTTTCCAGGCTCTAGTCCATTTGTAGAGCTTGTTGATTGCCACTTGTATTTTTTCTAGAGCTTTAGTGATATATTTTTTGTTATGATAATTATGTCGTCGGCAAATGTTCCAAGTACTGTTTCTTTTGTAGAGTAGATGGATGAGAGATCTGAAGACACTACCCTGCGGAACTCCAGCAGAAATAGGTTTAAGTGTGGAGAATGTCCCTTCATGCGATATTAGTTTTTGTAGAGATTGGTGATATATAGAGATACAAATAAAAACAATTATTATGTTTAATAATACGATTTTTTTAGAAACTTAAATATATTGGTCAATTAGACAAAGAGTGGGGTAAGAAATTCCAAAATATCTATACTATTGCAGGAAAAACTGTCAAAAATAATCACAAGCATTTTTATTTAAATCATTAGTAGGTTGACTGGTCTGAAATTAGGCCCATATTCGAACTAATTTGCATGAAGCACGGTATTCTTAATGAACTATATTGGAATCAGCGGTTTAAATCATCAAATTTAATTTATAGAAATTAATTATAACAGGCCTAACATATATAATGAAAAAATAATGAATGAATATACATTTTAATAAAATGTTTACCAACAACGTGTTGTTTAATTACGTTAATATTTTGGTCATGTCCACTAATTTTTAAACGCAAATAAACACATGACATATTCTTATATATACAACTAAAATATTTCAATGTTTCTTTTATTTAAAAATGTTTGTATATGTTTTATATCCAATAATAGCATATAATAAATAATTTGTATATATTATTTTTTAAATAAAATCTGAGCATTGATTCTACAGATATAAACAAAACTGCATACTCAACATTTTATACGTTGCTAATAAATTATTGAGACAAGTACCGCATGTACATGTGGGATGCGATTTAATTTAAACATACGAAAGGAAGGACCGAATATTACATCAGAAAAATGAGTATACGTACATATTAGGTCGCCTTGAACCATACTGTTATCGATGGGGTATTTTCGTGTCACATTGAGATAACTTCTGGCTCCTATTTAAACGACTGAAGCAGTTTCGATTAATTACCGTTATCAGTAAAACAATTTTCAATTAATTCGAATAGATGTTGCATCATCTTGGACGTGCACGGTCCTGGATTCTTTATTATAAAACTACATCATTCCCAGAATTTATAGGCGAAAATAGCGAAAACAAAGCATGCTTCCAAAAGTTATTGATGCTATATATAATATATTTCTATATTATAATAAATATAGTATATATCAAAACAAGCCTTCTTAGATGTAGTCAGTTCAATAAAACAGTGAACTCACTCATCTCAATTTATGTCATCAAGACGTTGCAATATTGCCGCATTAATTTTAATTTTTAGCTCATTTTTACTTAATAACAGAGATATAAAAAAATTCAAAGTTTTATTCGTTGCAGTATTTCCTTGACAAATCATTTTAATATCACTGTATTTCTATTTAATTTCTTCTGTTAATTCCTGTGTAACTTTCTTGATAAAATCAGATTTAATGACTACACCTTCAAAACAGTTATTATATCTTCTTACTTCATACGTTCTCATGTATATTCTGAACAATTACACATTTGTCAAAAAACATCTTTCAAACTTTACAATACATTTCTCTACAGTTATCCTATATTGTGTACGCACTTTTGGTTTCCTACTTCTTACTACTATCTCAGTAATAATGCTGATAATTGGATCATAATCTCACATCAGGAAAGACTCATTCAGTCATTGTCACTTCTAAGTCACTATTCAAGTCAATAATTAAGCTGCTCAGCAATCTCACCTCTTTTGAATTTATTCTTCAGTTTTTTTCATTGAGTATACCGATTGTTATACCGATGGTTATATTGTGGCAACACTTCTTTGAGCATTTTCAGACAGTTCTTGCTGCTTGTATATCTATATGTATGCACTTGGAGGATAATACTAACTTTGCACTAGTAATATTCCTTCTCCATTCCTATTCTCAGGATGAAGAACAATATATCTACAATGAAATATTAAATATGATAATAAGCAAAACATAATCAAATGTTATTTTAATGTTTACTTTTTTTTTTGGGGGGTTTTAGTTTTCTATGGGCAGTTTCTTTTATATTTATTGTATTAAATTATGTTTATATTGAAAAAACTACTCACCATTTTTATACATTTCATAAATTTGATCTCTGATCTGGGATGGTTTCATTCAATTCAGTACAAATTTATCAATTTGGTGAAATTACATCTATTTACTTGCTCTATTTTTACATCTTCAACGTAGATATTTTTATTAATCAGCATTTCGTATTTTCTTAGTGTCCCATTCTATCTCTTCAGATTTTTTTTACAATTTTTACTATTACTATTACAATATTTACTATTACAATTATTATTATTTACTATTACAATATTACTATTTTTACAATTGTATTATTTACTCATCTTTGTTCTAATATAACTTTTCAATGCTAAACTGTTAGAGTCTAAAAAAACTACATTTTATAGTGATTAACTAAACTAATAATATTTATAAAATAATTTACGTAAATATAACACTTTGACCGAGGCAAATTTCGTTTCAGTATCTTATAAATTTGAACCACCAAATGTTTATAAATTATAATTTTAGTTAAAAATTAATCAATTTTTTAGTTTTTTTTGGTAAGTTAAATTTTATTTTAAAAATTATGTTGTCGGTATGATTATATCTACTTAATGTGTTAACTACATGTTAATATACATTCATTAGGTACCATTTATTTAATAAGTAAGTTATAAAACCAATGTGGATTTAGATTTATCAGCTTTGCAGTAAACATCAAATCGATTAATAACATTATTCAAAGATTATCAAAACAAAGTTCTTGGATTGATTATCAATTCCTATTAATACGTAACAATGAAGAGAACTGCACGTTGACTTCGAAATCAAATGAATTTAGGAAGTTATTCAAGATTTCGCCTTAAAACATGAAATAAGGTTACTAGAATCACAGCAACTTGGAACGATCAATACAGCTACAGGAAAATATACAGGAAATCAGAAGGGTGAAGCAAACCAACGAGTTTGTTGGTGTATAAATGTTATTTTTGTTGATTAATTTAGTTTTAGCTTAATTTAGGAAATATATAATAATATATCTATATATCTATTCCGTATTTGTCTTACTAGTTTATTGATGCAATATATTATATTGAACTACTATTGAGCAATAAAAGAATAATAATAAATCAATTATGAACTAAGATTGTGTTAAGCATATTTAATACGATGATATAAGGTTTAATAAAGAAAATCATTCTAAAACTTAACAATATGTGTTAGTAAGATTTTAGTTGAATTGATTGATGGTATATAATAGAAGAAAACAGAATGGGATAGCTTAAACAATGTGATATGTATGAAAGTATGAATAAGTTCCTATATTATTAAGTAATGATGTCATGATATTTGTTGAAGATGCAAGAAGCTAGATGTTAAAATACATATAGTATTTATTTAATTTTCTTGCATTTTTGTTGTTTTTTTTTAAATTATGTATGGTTCCAATTAACAATCATTTTTAAATTATATAATTAAATAATAATATAATATTATTAACTTCAATGTTAAATAAAAGTATGCATAAACAAAATTCAATATCAAAACGGCGAACAAAGGACGTGATATTTTTAATATATTTTTTATTTAGAAATTATACTTTCTCTTTTTAAAATACTTGGAACCATTATAAGTAATTTAGCACATTTAATGTGTAGAATAAACTCTACCTTTATAACATACGCCCATCAATTAACAGCAAAAGTGTTTCAATTTATCATGGTTGCAGCTGCTGCCACGGGGTGGCTGAATGTTGTTGTTTTTATGAAAGTATATTTTCGTTTCCTTTAACTTTTTATGGAAGCTGACTTATTATGGGAACCAACGCAAATGATGTAGGTTATTAATACAGCTATATATGGCATATTAACTTGAAATTATTTAATATTCTATTAGTTTATTTAATATAATATCTATAGTTTTATATAAAATTTGTTTATTTATGGCAGTCCTTTCAATTCAAAAGCACATAGCACACATATTAGAAATAGCTTACAACTATAGTTAACTACAATGATCTAGTAATTTTTTCATCATATTAAGTCCAGATCCAAGATTTTAGATCTACATTTAATTATTATTTGATGGATATTCCACTGGTATGAGTACACCAGTTTTAAAACATGACATAGTTCTCGCACATATTTGTACTATGTTAGTTTAAAAGGTACTTGTCTCTTCAACCCCCGGGTAAGTTCACTGTTATTCACACGATATCTTTTGATACCATGGGGAGTTGCCATAAGGAACACTACTGCGAAGACATTTTTATTTTATGCGTGATACACACAATAAACTAACTACACATATCAGCAAGTCCCAGGTATGTTTGATATTCTCTGACTTTAATTGAGATGCGTGTTAAAAGTGGAATTCGAATAAAATCTAAAGTATAACAAATATTAAATTAAATAGGCATGCCATAGGAAGCAAAATAAAAAACTACTTGATAGGAAAACGTAATATGGTAGCAATACTTTCCAGTAATAAGCACAACTCAAGCAACAATACAAGGAGAACACAATATACTAATTCATTGTTTTCCTAACTATTAGAAATAAATATTGATATTAGTCAGGACAATTTAATGAAACCTTGCCAATTAGGTGAATTAATTGCTACATAGGCTGGTTTAGAGAAAGTTTTCACTTCTATACATATGAATATAATATCAATTATAGAAGAGGATTGCTCTTAGTATAATATAACATAATACACAAGTAATATATCAACATGAAAAATAAATAAATGACATAAATAACAACGGTTTAACATTGGTTCTCTAGATTTTGCGATACAGATCAATTTTTCTTATTACAGAAAATAATATTTCTCATTTTTCTGTGTGTAAGATATTTTTTAATAATCTCTCTGTTTTAGTAAACTGTTTATGTTCCTCTGTGTGTTTATTCTTGAAAAATGTAACATATTTTAAGATATAAATATATAGATGGAGAAAATCCTAACAAGTTCATCAACAAAGGCTGAAATTAAGGAGTGGCTTAAAATACATGAAATAAGTTTCGAGGAAATCATGTTAAAGAATGAACTATTTCAAATTATTACTTGGTAAATATACATGAAATATTTAATTGCATTATATGTAATTTAGTGTTTTAGAATTAAGCCTGAGAAAAGGTACTTAGTAGATCAGATCACTGAATGTTATGGCCACATAGTATTACAGTGCCAGCAGTAATCTAATGGAGTTGATATGGGGAATTGCAAAGAATTATTACAATAGATATTCAGGTCGAAGAGGATAATCAAATCGGAACTATCTGGATTTATGTAAAGAGGCATTGTCGAAACATGTAAAGAGGCATTGTAGAAATCCTGAGCAAGTTTTTAATATATTGGGAATAAACAGCTTGGTTATTAACTTGATTAGTATTTCTGAAAGTAACTGTGATTGAATAAAACTTTATGAATGTTGGTTTATGATTAAATGCTGACGATTACCAAGATAGCGCGATGAAAGAGGAAACCACTAAAGGTCAGTATACATTTAATATACTTTAATTGTAGGGAATTGTATTATAGAGTGTGAAAGCTTTATCAGCATGTGTGTTATTGTTCAGAATATACATGAACGTTTGGTTATTAAATGTAGTATTATCTAGGAAGATGTATACAGATAGTAACAGGACAAATTAAAGAGCAATATAATAATATCAAAATGGCTTTACAAGGATTGGATCGAAAGAAACAAGAACTAAGCGTAAAACATAAATATGCTCTCTAATGAAAGTAAAATACATTAATCAGATATACAATTGTTAATTAAGTAGATTAGGCCCTCAGGGGATACCACTACATACAAAAACGCGTCTAGAACCCTACTGATACTAGTGTGAAAAAAACTCAATGTATCATTACATAGTATAAAACAAAGTCGCCTTTTCTGTCCCTATATATCCCTATGTGCGCTTAAATCTTTAGAACTACGCAACGGATTTTGATGCGGTTTTTTCAATAGATAGGGTGATTCAAGAGGAAGGTTTGTATGTATAATACATGCATAATATACTAAGGCAACATTGCTAATTTTAGAGGTTTCTAACGTGATGTCGTAAATTAACCTATTTTTTTAGGCTTATTTAGCAATTAGCAAAAACGCTGCCTAACCCTACGAGTTAGATCAAATTAATGTACTACAGTATTGTACACCATAAAAAGGTCTACAAAAAAGTCCGCGATGGTATATGTTTATCTTTTAAGGATAACCCACATTAACCATTTTTATTGTTTACTTTTTACGTGAGAAAATGGCTTATTTACAAAGCTATTTTAAGCAATACGGCATTAATCCTTATCGAATTAAGTACCTTAAATACAGTGTGCAATTAATATAGATCAATATGGTTCCTTACAGCATGTAAATTAAACAAATATTTTCGGAGATATTACAAATTTAAAATTTGCGTTTAAAAATGTGTAATGTAATAAAAATTGTATGAATTTAGATATTCCAAAGATAGCAGGAAATCTTCATAATAAGTATAGGGGAAGAGGAATTGTTTTACTTCAAATTTAATGCGTGCAGGCCAAGGGCAGTAATGAATGAACCAAAAATACTGGATCGATTTTAATCATGTTTTCATTGAGTGACATAGGCGTATATATTTTATGCCCGTGCAAAGTCGGAGCGGGCCGCTATGTTTTTATATACAACGTTCATATTTTTTCTGTAGTGTATTTAATTTAGTATCAGCATTGCACCCGTGCGAAGCCGGGGCGGGTCGCTAGTATATAATTAAAACAACTCCAACCTATAAATTGTTGTGGCTGTAAAATTAATTGTAGTTTTACGTTCTTCGATAATAAATGCATTTGATGTACTATAATATTAAAATAAATTGTATTTAATAGAATATTTGTTCAATGGTTTTATTTATATTAAAATTTTGTTATATGTCAGAGCCTAAATGTGCTAAAACTCAGAGTAGCTGTGGCAACATTGCGACGTTTCCCGTGTCACTGCTATTTTGAATTGACTATATATTTCTATTTATTGAATATTTACGAAAACAGGGTATAGTTCGTTGTATTTTTTTCAAACCTGGAAGGATCTAGAGGGAAGATTGAATTGTCTTGCAGTAATATAATCATCGGTAAAATGACATACAATTATTCATGTAAATACTAGTTTCATCGTTAATTATCGTGTTACTGTAATACAGTACTCGTTTAATAAAGTTCTTACTTTATATTTTTACGGATGTACGGCATAAGCATTTATTTTTAACGCGTTAATAGCGATTGTTAAAGATCACTTTATCATTTAGATCTAGAATCCTAATCCATTATCCCATAATTATAGTTTAGTCATAAATGTAATTATAAATGTAAGGCTATTATCTGATTTTGATGTTGATATTTGGTAGATCGGTGGGGTGAAGTAGAACGATTATCTTATTTTGATTGCACTCTTCGATGCGAAGGTTAACTATTAATTTGTTGTGCATTTTGATCAGATGAGGAAATGGATTTCGAAACCGTGATTAATCTATCGCGTTGTTTTTTTTTGTTTTGTTTTTCGTAATATATTATGTTTTATTATTTGGTGGTATTAATTTATCATTTAGTTTGGTTGGTAACTGCGGTTAACATAATTGTTCGGTATATTTTAATGAATGTTTAGTCTCATTTGTATTGCCATATAATTCTTAACAATAATGTAATGGTCTGGATAAAAAAAATGAAGTCATTTTTTAAATGAATTAATTATATATATATATATATATATATATATATATATATATATATATATATATATATATATATATATATATATATATATATATATATATATAAATCAATTGCCAAATGTATGTAAGCACGTTACTTTTGGTTATGTTTGTAATTATCAGGATAAGAGTAGTATGAAACAATTTGTGTGAAAAATCTTTGGGAAATGTGATACCATTGGGTTAAAATAATTCCATATAAAAGGTGACTGAGTGAATATGGGTGTATCTATTATACACTCGACAATCGATCAAGTGAACAGAGTAACAGCGCTTGTTGAAAAGGCATTCTAATAAAAGAAATAATTCCCAGCAATATTCCTGGATGTCTCACAAGCTTTTGACCTGGTATGGCACTAGGAATTAATCTGCAAAATTAGCAAAAGATGTTATATTTTGTTTTTTACGAAATGCTTTTACATTAATTATTGGATAAAAGCTATATTTTCGACAGCTAAGTACAAATATTTTGTACATGCAAAATTAACATATTTGAAATTATAAATAAATGCCGTCACTAAAGTCATGTAAAGCCCTTTATATAATAAATTATAATGAAAATAGCTTACCTTTTAAATATTCTATTTTAAAAGAATTAATTCTTTTTAATTTTTAATTATTTTATTTTATTTTTTAATTTAGAAACCGGTATAACAATTAATGACTGATGGATAAGACTGTATGTAAGCTTAAATACTGTGAGTATTAAGCTTTAAAATAAGTCTTAGTGATGTTTAGAGATAATCTGACTTAATTGGCAAAATTTGTCAATACCTTGCCAAATGCTTTACTATGAAGAAATAATGATAAGTTATAAAACGGACTATATATATATATATATATATATATATATATATATATATATATATATATATATATATATATATAAATCAATTGCCAAATGTATGTAAGCACGTTACTTTTGGTTATGTTTGTAATTATCAGGATAAGAGTAGTATGAAACAATTTGTCTGAAAAATCTTATGGAAAAGTGATACCATTGGGTTAAAATAATTCCATATAAAAGGTGACTGAGTGAATATGGGTGTATCTATTATACGCTGTTTAAATTATATACATTAAGGCAAATTTAATTTAATGTTACCACATATATTAACCCTTCGTCCATTTAAATCGATAACTATTTCTTCTTTCACTGATTTTATTCAATTACATGTGAGTAAAATGAATCAGTATTCAAAGTAATGCGGCTCTCGGATAATTCGATTAATTATTTCAAATACGGAACCTGATATTGAAAGTAAATATTCACTGAAACGGTTATGGTGGTAATATGGAGTTGTGTTTCATCGACACAACTTGAGACCTCACACAATTTTGATTACCTGCCATAAATTATTAAAGGTTCTATATATATTCCATATACAACCTTGTTTTATGTACCAAAACGTCAATCTCAACTCGCGTTGTAAATTATCACATTTTTTATTTCATTAAATACTTATGATGCGTGACAAATTACATCTAAAAGTTGTTGAAATTTTAAAATAAAAATAAATTGAGTTTAAATAATATTAATTCCTTAATTTTTATCAAATGTGTGGGATGACTTGTAATTTTACTGAACGTCTATTTGGAAAGATATCATGCTTGCAATATAAAAACTTATAGGCAATACGTAAAATACCATGTATGATTTAACTATATCGTGAAGAATGCTTGAAACCTCAAAATCTATGGATATGCTTTTTGCATATTAAAATTTACGACTATATACAGTGAGCCCATTTCACAATTTCTGGTCAAAATTCTGTAACGTTCAGAATAAGTCATATTTTCGTAATAATGGAAATATTACTTAAAATATTTAAAAAAAAACATGGGAAAGTTGTAGGGGGTATTCCCTGTCGGGTAATCCGACTCTGGATATGCTCGTTTTTACCAAAAAGTAATTTACAGTGATTATATATACATATCTAATACACTGCTCAAATCACTTATATTTATATGCCAAAATAGAGTACTGTCTGTCAGTAATATTCTACATACAGTTAGTCTGTAAAAATTGTTTGAATCGGTCACGATATGTTCACAATATGATGCTAGAAGAACGCTTTGTATAAATCTTCTTGAAGGAGGCTGTTATTATGAGGAATCCCTTCGAGTAATAATTGTTTTAATACATTTGGATATTCAACAAAGCATTATGACTCATTTTGTGTGAATTAAAATGACTTTAAAATTTGCTATTTTGGTCTTTAGTGAAAATAGTTAAGTGACAATATTCTGCTAGATGAAGTGCGAATATCAACACTTTTACAGTTGATAGAAGACTCATTTGCCAGTAGTTTTTTTTATTCATAATCATTTTGTTTTCTTTTTTTTGCAGCTATTGTTAATTTATATACTTGAAGAAAATTTTTTGGTTGGCTCGTCAGACAGATGAAGATTTTGACATGTTAATTATTGGCAGAAACCAAATTTTGCTGGTGGATCATGATTATAAGCTGAATGAAGATCTATCAGCATCTTTCGTGATGCTTATCGTGCGACATTTCAAAGGTCCCGTTCACTTTTCTAATATTGTTATGAATTTTTGTGATTGTGCTTTATTTTTTTTGCCAATCTCCAAGTCTCAGTTCGTACAGTAATATATAAAACTACAAATTAATTTCACTCTTTGATATCACGTAATTTTTCAGGTTAAAATTTTTATAAGATAAAACTTAATCGTTTGATCTTAAAGTTGTTTATAGAAATTATCTAAAAATTAATATATAGTGAATATTACCGAACCGTTTAAAGGTTGTTTTTAATTTGAATCTGTACTAAGTGACTAGCACATTCCACGTAACAGATAAATTAGTTTAACATATACCGCTAATGTAAGAAATTGCTTCGAGAATGGGAACACTAATGTCTTTAAATCCAATAGAAGCGATAGCGAGCTGAAATGGACATTCTTCATTCCTCGTTCGTGTTATAGTTTTTCCAATAAGAACTCGTTAGAGATCGCATATAAAGTTGAGCTACTATTACTTGGCTCAAGGTCGTGCAGAAGGAAGTGCAAATCCTGAATGACATTGCAAACGTTGAGTTGTTTACGAGGGGAACACTGTTATAATGTAACATTTGATGACATAATATGTAGATCATTGTTAAATTCGGAGTAATAATGGTTGAGGATTGTTGGAATAAGTGTATTGGAGGTCTATGATATTAAAATATGAGAGAAAAAAGTCCGTTATATAACTTAACATTATTTCTTCATAGTAAAGAATTTGGCAAGGTATTGACAAATTTTGCCAATTAAGTCAGATTACCTCTAAAAATCACTAAGGCTTATTTTAAAGCTTAATACTTACAGTATTTAAGCTTACATACAGTCTTATCCATCAGTCATCCATTAATTGCTATACCGGTTTCTAAATTAAAAAATAAAATAAAATAATTAAAAATTAAAAAGAATTAATTCTTTTAAAATAGAATATTTAAAAGGTAAGTTATTTTCATTATAATTTATTATATAAAGGGCTTTACATGACTTTAGTAGTGGCAAATATGTAAAGATGAAATATATATTTATTTATAATTTCAAATATGTTAATTTTGCATGTACAAAATATTTGTACTTAGCTGTCGAAAATATAGCTTTTATCCAATAATTAATGTAAAAGCATTTCGTAAAAAACAAAATATAACATCTTTTTAAAAATACAGTTTACCTTAAGATATAGAAAAAATAATTTGTTACGTGTTAAGTTTGAAGTTATAGATTGTTAATAAAAGTTCTCTAAGCTTTTCTCTGATTCTAGGTCAAGTTGAGAGTATCTTCCGACTAACCAGTACAGTTGCTTAACTTTTAGTCCGATTTGCTCTACTTTTTGTCTAACATGATGTTCTTACCATCGAGATATATTCCGAGGTATTTAGCTGATTCTTCTTGAGGAATCGGGCATCCGTCAAGTGATACAATTAGGATTTTTTCATTTCGCTACAACGCAGAATTAACATGAAGAGGTTTGGAGCTATTGAGCTGTATTTTCCAGTTTCTAGACCATTTATTAATCTTGTTGTACTTGTACTTTTCTACAGCCTTAGTTAGACAGAGATATATCTTTTGCCATTGGTATATCACCAGTACAAAGCAGATATAGGAGTGGTCCCAAGATACTACCCTATGGAACGGCAGCCGAAATAGGTTTGAGAATGCCCTTTCATACGAGACTCTACATTTTCTTTCTATAAGATATGATTCCAGCAGTCGACAGCGGTTCTGCGGTAGAATTTGCTAATTTTGCAGATTAATTCCTAGTGCCATACCAGGGCAAAAGCTTGTGAGACATCCAGGAATATTGCTGGGAATTATTTTTTTTATTAGAATGCCTTTTCAACAAGCGCTGTTACTCTGTTCACTTGATGGATTGTCGAGTGCTTATGAGTGCACATTTGATATCATAGGTAGCAGCGAAATAGACCTGTAAAATCCAGCTTGTTGTGTCAGTTTGTCAGGTTGTTTAGGCCTAATAATTCGAGCAATCTTAAGACATTCCGAAACATGGTTCAGTCTCAAACAGGCTTTGAATATATACGTCAATATGATTTTCGTGGCATTGCTTTTCGTGGCAGCTCTTTTAATACCCAGGTGAAATAATAACATCAATTGAAACCAAATTTGTAAGAATCCCTTGTAGATCCTGGTTTAGTAAATAAACCACAACAAGCGAAACTCATTGGAACCGTAATGATAGTTATTAATTTTCACATTCGCTTGTTCGCTCCACCGTTCTCATGTCGATTCCTTCTGGGCGAATCGATCGAGGAAGGAAACGATAGCGCGAGATATATCGGTCTTAAAACCTACTTGTAAATTATCTCAGAACCTTGGAACTGAAATACGGATTTTTAGAAACGCTCATGGAACGGTAAAGCGTCCAGTACGATGCAAAAATTTGAAAGTTATGATTTATTCACATAACGAACTTGATTTTACACGTAATTAGTGTTATTTCGTCCAATTAATCTTTTTTTCCCTTGCCGTTTTTAATTGATTAATTGAAACACATATTTAAAAAACAATTAGACCACATACGTGTCCTTACAGATACCTATTCTTTAGTATAATGGTTTTTTTGGCATTGGCTATTATTCTATAATGTTATTATTTAAGAGGAATTTATCGCTTGCTAATGCAATTATAGAAGAGAATGTTATATAGAGTAATTTATCAAAATCCACAACAAGAATGTTAATATTTTTTTTTTTTCTTCGTGAGTCCACAATCTGCCCTATTGGCAATAAGTATTTCTTCTGTTTATATTATATATACATGGCATGTAGAAAATCACTTCATTAAGCAATCTTCTGTATAAAATATTATCTTAATTAATTAGTCTTATTCTAATGCTTATTCTAAACTCTACATATGTCCAGTAATCAGATCAGATGGTGTTAAACGTTTTAGTCTACGCACTTCACTATCACGTCGCATATTTAGCTGATTAGCGAGTACATTGGGATGCACTGACACTCTTTCGAAGTACTTCACACAAACACGTTGGATTACACTCGTTATAGGTTCTAGAGGAATATCGCGTTGTATCACTTTATTTGAAATATAGTACGGAGCATCAACAATGGCACGCAACACCTTATTTTGGAACCGTTGAATGATGGATATATTGGATTTGCTAGCGGTACCCCATAGTTGAATTCCATATGTCCAAATGGGCTTGAGTATAGACTCATACAGCAATACCTTGTTATCTAATGATAACTTGGATTTGCGCCCAATGAGCCAATACATTTGATATAATTTTAGTCCTAGTTGTTTCCGTTTAGAGAGTATGTGCTTCTTCCAGGTTAGGCGTCGATCTAAATGCATACCAAGATATTTAACATGGTCTGCTTGGGGGAGTTGGCGATGATTGATATTTACTGGTGGACATGTTCTTCTACGCAGGGTAAACGTTATATGCGTGGATTTTGATTCATTGGCTTTAATGCGCCATGTCTTCAACCATAATTGTATTTGCTCCAGGTGGGTTTGTAGGTTTATTGATGCTGTGACTGGATCTTCATGGGATGCTAAGATTGCTGTATCGTCTGCATATGTTGCCACAGTAGTTATTTTTGTGGTGGGCAGATCAGCCGTATACAGAAGATACAGTACTGGACCCAGTACACTACCTTGCGGAACTCCTGAATATATGGGATTTAATTCGGTATGTTCATCGCCTTGATTTACAATAAAATGTCTGTCAGTGAGATACGATTTTAGTAGCTGATAGTCCGGATGAGGGAGAAGTTTCTTTAGTTTAACCTGCAAGCCCGTATGCCATACTTTGTCAAAAGCCTGAGATATGTCTAGGAAAGCAGCCGAACAATATCTTTTGGCATTTAGGTCAGCGTTTATTTGGTTTACAAGTCTATGCACTTGTTCTATAGTCCCATGCTTATTGCGAAAGCCAAACTGATGTTCTGGAATAATTTTTCTTTTTTCTATTATATAGTTTAGTTTTTTTATGTATAACTTCTCGAAAACTTTCGAGATTATTGGTAATAAACTTATAGGTCGGTAGGAGGTCACATCTTCTGGTATTTTTCCTGGTTTAAGTATCATTAATATTTTAGCTACTTTCCAGATACTAGGGAAGTAATTAATTCGTAGCATAGCATTAAATATATATGTTAATAGTTTTATAGCCTTTTCTGATAGTTCTTTTAAAATTTTGCCAGTAATTAAGTCATAACCAGGAGCTTTTTTAATATTAATCTCTCTCATTATTGTATGTTTAACTTTTTTGACCGTTAATTTCTCGTGCGGTAAATCCATTTGAAATGGCGAATCTAGAAAGCTAGTAATTTTATTTTCGTCATCTTTATGTAGCTGAGACTGGAAAGGTTTAAAAACATTTTTTAAGTGTTTTGAGAAAATGTCGGCCTTCTCTTTATTGCTTCTCGCCCAATTATTTTCGCTTGTTTTAATAGGTGGGTTATGCTGCTGGGATCTCCTAAGCTTTTTTGTTGCTTTCCACAACGAATAGTCTGTAGCCTCAGTTGATGTCAAGTTTTCTAGGTATTCTTGAATGCCTTGGTTCTGTTCGATTTGGATTAGATCTCTCAGCTCTTTTATGGCCCTATTAAATTTTCTTTTATTCTCTTCAGTCCTTTGCTGTTGCCAATTTCGTCGTAACTTTCTTTTTTCTGCTATCTTTTTCTGTATTGTACATGATATATGTGTATTTTTTCTTGGAAATGTTTCAATGTTGGGAGTCGCGGAATATGCTGCCTCCTGTATATTTTTTGTAAGATTTATTGCTGCTATTTCTATATCCATTTCAGTTTGTAACGGTAAATTTAGAGAGATATTTTGGTCTAAGTTTTCTCTAAATGAGGGCCAGTTAGTTCTATTATTGCACAGAGAAGGGGGTTTATCTTTGATGGTAATTTTTGAAGAAATTGTTACTATTATTGGTGAATGATCAGAAGACAGGTCGAAACATGATTCTGCCTGACACTTTTTTGGATCAATATTTTTTGTAATACAGAAATCTATTGTATCTGGTTTTTTATTTCTGTCTGAAGGCCAATATGTTGGTTCACCAGTAGAGATATGTTGTAAGTTATCTATCCTTATGGCTTTGAGCAGTTCTCTACCTTTTGAGGTTATTATTCTTGAACCCCACATTAAATGTTTTGCATTATAATCTCCTCCTGCTATAAATCTATTACCTAGCGTACGGAAGAATTCTTGAAATTGTTCTGCCTTGTTGTTATGTTTGGGTGGGCAATAAATCGCAGAAATTGTTAATGGTCCATGGGCTTCCTCTATGGTTATACTGGTGGCTTGCAGGTAGTCTTTGCGGAATTTTTCTTTTTCGAAATGCTTTATATCATCTCGAATTATTATGGCTGTACCTCCATGTGCTTTATCATCAGGGTGATTTGTATGATAAAGCTTATATTTAGGAACTTTCAAATAATTTTTGTCCGTAAAGTGTGTTTCGGAAACCATCATAACGTCAATATTTTGTTCAATTACGAACATTTTTAGTTCCCTGGCATGTTGTTGGAGCCCATTGGCATTCCAGACGGCGATTTTGTAGCTATTGGTTTCAGGCATTAGGCAAGTTTGCTTACGACGGTTGTGAGTAGACCAAGCATCGTACTCATTTGATCCATTAGTTTGGCCATCATATTTTCTAATCTTGAGATGTTGCTAGTTTCAGTAGGTTGAGATATTGTCTCTCGTTTTTGTGCTGAACCATTTTCAACTATTTGGGCATAAGTTATGTCTGGTTGACTTGTTCTGGTGGGTAGTGGTAGATTGGTAGTAGTGGATTGTTTTTGTTGATGCCTTTTTTCCCTTAAGGCAGGACAGAGTTTCTGCTGTAGTTGCTTGTGAACTGCGCAACCCTTGTAGTTCGCTGGATGATTTCCGTTACAGTTGACACATTTCACTTTTTCATCGCGAACTTTACGAGTACAATCTCCTGTCTTATGTTCTCCTGCACATTTTACGCATCTATATGATTTGCGACAGTAAGTCTTTGTGTGCCCGTGCGCTTGACACCTTGTGCATTGTGGTATAATTCTTTTTATATGTGGTGGTTCGCATTTAATAATATTATTTTCCAATTTGGTGATTTCATACACCGCCTTATTGTTTCCATTAGGTTTTATGTCTATATAAAACATAGGCAGAGGTTTTTTTGTCGTGTGATGTCGTATATTGTGAATATTTACGACCTCGTGGCCTTTTTCAGCTAGTGCTACCTTGATGGTGTTAAAGTCCGTCCCGTGATGTAATCCTTTTAATACGAATTTAAATGTTCTCTCGGATTTTGGCCTGAATGTATGGTATTGGGTGTTTCTTTCATCTAATTCTTTTATAAGAACTTTAAAGTGATCCGCTTCGAACAATTGGATTTTAATTGTTTCATAGCTCACTGTTTTAATTGTGTAGTTCGTAGTAATGGTTTTCAATAAGTCATGGATGTTTTTTATTATTCCTACCTTATAGACTGTTATTGGTGGTGGTTTGGGAACAACTTTTTCAGGGCTTGGTTGTATGTTCTCTTCAATTTCTTCCGACAGGTTGCTAAAACTGTTTTTTGTCTCTATCGGTTTCTGCAACCAATAGTCACTGATTCTTGTTTGTTTCCTCGCGATTTCTTCTTCTGGACTTCTCAATCGTTTTTTGTTAACGACTGTAGTCCATTCTGATGGTGGAGTTTGCGTTATTGCTGTTTGTTCTAATCTTATATCAAAGTGTGCAGGTGATTTGGTTGAATCGCTATTGTTTGCCATTTTTTAATTTTTAATATTTTATTTAATTTACTTCCAGAGGATAAAAAAAATAAAATAAATACATTGTTTATTTCACGCACTTCATTTTTCACTTACGTTATTTTAGCACTAGTTTTTTACTATAAATACTATAAATGAATTTCAAAAGGACTGTTGTAAAATAAGATGAAATAATTTTAAACACTAATAAAAATGAGATGCAGTCCTTTTGTCTGGTCACGTAAACACGTATTCACTACACTTTAGGTCCACTGAGAGTAAGAATGTTAATATAATTGTATAACGTTATATAAATCGGCCCGAATTACTCGGAAAACACTATTCTACGATTCTAATAGATTCGTTTAAGATTTACCTAAATAAACTGCGACAAAAACATCACCCGTTTCAATTGATTTAGACCAATTAAAGTCGTTTGAAACACATTTAAAAAACAATTAGACCACATACGTGCCCTTACAGATACCTATTCTTTAGTATAATGGTTTTTTTGGCATTGGCTATTATTCTATAACGTTATTATTTAAGAGGAATTTATCGCTTGCTAATGCAATTATAGAAGAGAATGTTATAAAGAGTAATTTATCAAAATCCACCACAAGAATGTTAATACAATTGTATAACGTTATATAAATCGGCCCGAATTACTCGGAAAACACTATTCTACGATTCTAATAGATTCGTTTAAGATTTACGTAAATAAACTGCGACAAAAACATCACCCGTTTCAATTGATTTAGACCAATTAAAGTCGTTTGAAACACATTCAAAAAACAATTAGACCACATACGTGCCCTTACAGATACCTATTCTTTAGTATAATGTTTTTTTTGGCATTGGCTATTATTCTATAACGTTATTATTTAAGAGGAATTTATCGTTTGCTAATGCAATTATAGAAGAGAATGTTAAATGAGTAATTTATCAAAATCCACCACAAAAATGTTAATACAATTGTATAACGTTATATAAATCGGCCCGAATTACTCGGATAACACTATTCTACGATTCTAATAGATTCGTTTAAGATTTACGTAATTAAACTGAGACAAAAACATCACCCGTTTCAATTGATTTAAACTAATTAAAGTCATTTTATTGCGATGAATTGTTTCCGCCTCTAATCAATTTCATATATTTTTATAACGAATCTAATTCAAAAATTAATCTAAATACGTCCCTAATTGTTGTAATGTCTCACTTGCATAATGCGATGTTGGTTAATGTTGCCGTGAACTGTAAGATTTAGTAGACCTGTAGATTGGTTTCAGTTAAATTAGAATGTTTTTGCTGAAAATGTATTTCGTACAGTCGGTCCAAGAGGGAGATTTCAATTTTCAAGCCTTAGGAATAAAATAAGAGTAATTTTACTAATTTTGTATTTATATTATTCACTTTATTTGTTTTGGTTTTGATTAAAGTACCTTCCAAATATAAAAAGTCACCAAACGAGGGCGAATGGCTGCAATTTTATTCTTCATAATTACAAAACAGAGAACAAAAAATTAAATTGTCCTCTATGAAACGTGAAAAGCACCAGAGTTGTTTCGCTGCCAGATGGCGTGACAGTCGCCAATATGAATGCCGGGAAGTTTAAAATATACTAATAATAATAAAAATAATAACACAATAAAAATAAGCCGGCTTGGTGGCGCAGTAGTAAAGACGATAGGACGGTCCTCCTACTGTTACGATAGCTGCGGGTTCGAATCCTGCTGGGGCATGGTCGTATATTTATGTTTGTGATTGTTTAAAATTTGTGATTGTCCTAGACAAGAGTGTAAAATCCGACAAGCAAAATGATCCCCGTGACGCCAGTAACCAGGCTGGGTAAGACCGGATGTCTTCTGGGATGATTTCCAAATTTGATCACTCGCCAGTCTGTAGGCTTAATGCTGAGGACCGTGGTTCGGAGCCCACGTTAAACTGCAGGTCCAGTCCAGATAAACCCATAGTTGGTAATAGGAGACTTTAAAATATATAGAAAAAACAATAAAAATAAAAAAATATTTTTAAGAAAAAAATTGACGGTCTTCAAAAAATAAATAAGGAAATCACTAAAAAGTAAAAAATAATCAAACTTAGATTTTTAACACAAAAAAAGCGATTTAAAATAAAGTATTAGCAGCCATAATATGACCACAATACGCCCAACATGCCTCATATAGCAAGACCAGCAAAGCAAGTTGTAACAAAAGCACTTGGATGGGAAGTTTTATAGCATCCGGCGTATTCTCCAGACTTGACTCAAAGGTTTAGCTCAAAGGCGATACTTTTATTTTGGTATGACATCCATAAATTGGCTGATATATTGCAATTAGAGTAAAATATTTAGTTAATCAAATGGATCATTTAAACCTTTAAGTATAATTTTTGATTATTCATTGCAAATAAAGTATTTTCTTTATTGAAAATATGGAAAGGAATTAATGTTGTAACAGTTCATTTGAAAAATCCACGGCCTATCATAGTAAAACACATTTTTTTGGTATTTTTTTTTATTTAATATAATTCCCTTCAAGGGTGATACACTGATTATAGCGACTCTCCAATTTTTTTATATTATTTTTGTAGTACGATATGTTCTTTTCTTCAAAACAGGTCTCAGTTTCGGCGATCACCCTTTCATTCGACGAAAATTTCTTCCCAGCGAGCATTCTTTTGAGATCTGGGAACAGGAAATAGTCGCTGGGGGGGTCGATCTGGAGAATAAAGTGGATGAGGAAGCAATTCGATGCTCCGTTTATGGATTTTTGACACGTTGCATTGCC
The DNA here is from genome assembly GCF_030347505.1 of Rhynchophorus ferrugineus. Classification (NCBI taxonomy): domain Eukaryota; kingdom Metazoa; phylum Arthropoda; class Insecta; order Coleoptera; family Curculionidae; genus Rhynchophorus; species Rhynchophorus ferrugineus. The sequence continues at coordinate 37,711,796 of NW_027472587.1, read as the reverse complement.
TTGGTGAAGCAGAACTTTTTTTTCTTCAAATGCGGCCGTTTTTCGGCGATTTCGTGTTTCAATCACGATTTGTAATAGTCGCTGTTGATGGTCTTTCCTTTTTCAAAGTGGTCAATGAAAATTATTCTATGCGCATCCCAAAATACAGACACCATAACCTTATCAGCCGACTCTTGCATTTTCCCATGCTTTGGAGCGGGTTCATCTTGTGCAGTCCACTCAGATGACTGTCGATTGGACTTCGGTGTAAAATGATGCAGCCATGTTTCATCCATTGTCGCATATCGACGCAAAACCTCGGGTTTATTACGCTTGATCATCTTCAAACACTGCTCCGAATCATCAACTCGTCGTTGTTTTTGGTCAAAAGTGAGCTCACACGGCATCCACTTTGCACATAGCTTTCTCATAGCCAAATATTTATGAATGATATGATGTAGACGTTTAGTTGATATCTTTAGAGTGTCTGCTATTTGATTGAGTTTTAATTTACGGCCATTCAAAATAATTTTGTGGATTTTTTAAATGCTATCGTCGGTAGCAACCTCTTTTCCACTGCGTTCACCGTCTTCGGTGCCCATTTCACCACCCACGCCTAAACTTAGCATAATAATCCTTGATGGCTGATTTTCCTGGGGCAGCGTCCGGAAATTCGGCATCAAGCCAAGTTTTTGCTTCAACTGTATTTTTACCTTCAAAAAGTAATATTTACACAAAATTCTCTAATTCACAAACTATTAATCCGACAGCTGTCAAATTTATACACGCATCTTTTGAGGGTTAGTGCTAACTAAATATCACTCATATATATCATGTGGATTTAATTCTAGTAGCGCCATATATGTGTCAGGACGGGGACTTTTCAATTGACCTGTTACCTGATATAAGTAAAATCACAAACATAAAGTATCTTGCGGGATTCGAACGCGTGATTGAAGCCGGCTCCATTAAAAATTATCAGTAATATGAATAATTTATTACATGTTAACTGAATGATTTAATCAATATAATCATCATTTGTTATGAAGAAGCATACAACTGAATCCAGATAATTTTATGTAACAATAAACAACAATATAATTCGAATTTCACGCTGCATTTATGTTAATTCCACTGAATACGAGTAATTATTGAAAAGCCGTTGCCCAACCTGGCGTAATGAATTAAATTTTTCTAGGCAAAATCAAATACTAGGAAATAATATGCCACGAACCGATCGCTATATTTTCTTCTCCAACTAATTAATTCCGATCGAATCGATTATATTAATTTTTTCCCTCCGGTTCGTTTCAATTTCGACGATGTTCGGAGAATACAATGGCCCGATTGGTGCAATATTCGCGATTGCGAAACGAACGTTGCCCAATTACACACAGCATAACCGTAAGAGACGTCTAGACTGTTTGGCTCTATTAGTCAGATAGGAGTTTGAAACAGATATATTTGCGGTAACAAATACATTGTCTGTGTCGATTTCGGCTTGTTTGATGGCTTTTTTTTACAAACAACTGACGTGCTTGTGCGAAATTATCTCTTCGTCAAATAAATTATTTATTTTATCCAGTTTTGCGGTCTTTTATTGGATTATTATAAACATACCACAGACACTGCGGTCAGTTTACGCTTGAAAATGAATGGTTCTTTATATGTGCTGAGTATGTTGTTACAACAATTTTAGTCACGTAAACCTCCCGGTGAATTTTTAGTCATTGGATTCAATATCCGGTCTTACCCATCCTGGTTACTGGCCTGGTGCTTACTAATCGAGATAATCCAAACCAAAAAAGTTAATCTTGGGTATATTTGTATCTACAGAACTCAGAAAATAATTAACGTGTTGATTTGATACTTTTAGATAGTATTACATTTCTACAAGAATTTGTAAATGTACCAACCAAATGGGTTATCTATCTATGTTATACCCTTAACGCTTCGGCGGTATTTTTGTATCTTGCTTCTATCTCTTTGTGACAATATCCTTGTCTAGCAACCGAACCGTAAGGATGGTCTGTAAATTGCTTTGTACACTTCTATTTTACTTTTTCTTTTTTTTATAGTTGTAACTTAAATAGTAATACTTTCATTAAAATCTACGTAGATAATTTCATTGAAATACGAAATATTTGTACATTCACAGATTTACCTTAACCTATCGAAATTCAAGTTTCGACCAACCTACAATTTGTCTTTAGATTAAGTTAAATCCAGATATATATCGAAGAGGACCCATCGGCTCTATTTTAGTATCTGGTGTAATAATGAATACTTATTAACACTACTGTGTTTTCTATTATATACACCTCTCTCCACTACACTACCAAATTGTTTGATTATTTTTAGTCTGTGTCCTGCTCTGGTGGTATTTGGTATTGCAACTTTTGCAATACTTCAATATTCTCATGAGAATGGAGTCTTTCCTCTTGCCTCCTTACAATTCTCATGATTTCTGGACTGACTGTGGGTATCTGAAGGTCTCGATGTAGGTAATGAGTCCTGTAGTATCTCAGTATACCTCAAAAAACATGGCTTCAAATTTGAGTTTAATTTCTATCAGAAGTTATTCAGCCGACAATAGAATGATAAAAAAAATTAGAACTAAGTACAAATGTTTTAAAAGGAAATAAATTGAGAGAAAAAGTAACGTCTGTTTCTTTGCAGATTACTTGTAAACAGACGTGTTTTCAGCATCATGCACCATCATAACACCAAAAGGACTAAGAAATATGTATATATGTGGTAACATATCAAGGAAGAATTATTACGTATATTTTTATAATTCTGTTATTGTTACTATATTAGGTTATTTCACAGTACCAATCTATCTTTTGACTTTTTTATTTATTGCCAAAAATAACAGGTCAATTGAAAAGTCCCCGACCTGACGCATAGATGGCGCTACTAGAATTAAATCAAACCCTCAAAAGATGCGTATATAAATTTGACAGCTGTCGGATCATTAGTTTGTGAATTATAACATTTTGAGTGAAGCAACTTTTGTTATTGTGAAAAAATGGATAAAAAGGAATTTCACGTGTTGATAAAATATTGCTTTTTGAAGGGAAGAAATACAGTAGAGGCAAAAAATTGGCTTGATGCCGAGTTTCCGGACACTGCCATAGGGAAAATCAACCATCAAGCATTGGTATGTTAAGTTTGGACGTGGTGAAATGAGCACCGAAGACGGTGAAAGCAATGTACGCCCAAAAGAGGTTGTTACCGACGAAAACATTTAAACAATCCACAAAATGATTTTGTATGACCGTAAATTGAAATTGAATGAAGTAGTAGATACTCTAAAGATATCAACTGAACGTGTACATCATATCGTTTACGAATATTTGGATATGAGAAAGCTCTGTGCAAAGTGGGTGCAGCGCGAGCTCACTTTTGACCAAAACAACGACGAGTTGATGATTTGGAGCAGTGTTTGAAGTTGATCAAGCGTAATAAACCCCAGTTTTTCCGTCATTATGCAACATCATTAAAACGTCATTGTCAAATTGACGTTTTACTAGACTTAATTGAAACATTATATTTTCTTACATTTCCTAAATTTTTGTAATATTACTCCAAGAAATTCGATATGGCTGAAGACGATAACTTCAATAACGATCTGGAAGATGACGAAGTCCAATCCCCAGGACGTAGTAAACCTCGACAGCGACCGACCAAACAGAGAAAACAAGAGAAGAAAAATAAATATTGTCGTCCTCGTATCGATCAATTGGCCATCCCTAACCGGCGATTGATCTTAGCTCTGTATCAAGACCACGCCAGTCATTTACCACGAGAAAAAGCCGACAAGATAAAGATGTTGTTGCAGGAACTGTATGCAATGTCTCCGGAAGAAACCGAAAAATATTTTGCGTATATTAAAGGCAAAGTGGACGAAATGTCTAAGAGGAAGGATATCAAGTTCATGCTAAAGAAGTTGGATAAGAAGAGGAAGCGCAAGAAACAATATAAACAAGCTTATGAGTTACTTAAAACTTTATTTATAAAAGGAATGGAGTTTGCCCTGAAAACTCCCGTTCCACCATTAATTTCGGTTAGACTGAGGAACTTGTCGAACATAATTTTAGAACAAATTTGCGATCTGAAGAATGTTAAAGTGCCGAACAGAGACGATTCTGACCGAACTGGTGCGTTTCTCATAAAAGTTGCCGATTGGATGGCTATAGCGATCGAGCACTTGTACTATGGAATACACCTGAAGAAAAATCAAGAGCTGGAAAAGATCGAAAAAGAACATATAATTAAAGAAGTCGACAAGGCGTCCGAGCCAGGAAAGGAAACCGAGGTGGAAAAACTAAAAGAACCGGGATATCAAACGGATAACGAAACAGACGAAGAGGCAGTTTTTTCGCAACCTTTGTTAATGTCTGAAATGGAATAAAATATTTCGTCATTTGGTATTCGATTGCTATATTATATCCATTTTAACATCTTCACAATTGATTTTCTAAACTAATTTTTTTATCAGTAAATAATGAGTGTTTTCTGGTTTGGACAAAAAAAAATGGCCAAAAACAAGTTTCATGGTGAAATATATAAATATTATCTTTTTTTTATTGTAAAAATAGAAGCAGTGTGCCAGTCATTAACTAAATTTTTCCTTTTATTTGAAATTTATAGAATGCGTTTTATATAATGCTGTATCTGATGTAGATTGAGAACGATTGCGCCGCATATATTATGCTGAATCTGACTGAAAGACTGGGAAATGATAAATTTACGAATATCGAGTGATTGAAGCTTACTGGTAAATATCTAAAAATTGGTCTAGCTGGATCAAATCATAGTATCTTGGTCAATCTCTATCGTTTCTCTTGGTGCTCAGTCTTTTAGTTCTGATTCATGACGTAAAATATATCGGTTTACTTGAATATATGAAGGAAATTCAGCGATATTTTCCCATTCCCAACATCGAAATTTTTGAAATGAAAACTAGGAAACCAATTTTGACACTGCCATCATTACTCCTTAATATAAACACTATACAATTTTCAATCACATTGACAATTATAACTATTTAAATAAACTATTATCTAAAATTATATTAAAATGCTAGTGTTAATATTAATTTTTCCTTTATTATTTTTTGCATAGATTTTTCTCCTATGAGATAATGTTATCACTTCTCCATTTCTTTCATTGAGAAGCTACCCCAGCATCAATAGAGAAATCAAAACAGAACAGGTAAATTACATCTTTGAAACTAGGATATTGGTAAAAGATAGGTGAAGATCTAGAAGAGAATAGCAGGGAACCAGATATGGTATAGACAAAACAATATTTAATAGAATTGGTAATCAAACAAATCAAAAGATTAAAGAACATATACAGAGTTGTTTCGAACAATATGTGCTTATATTATTTGTTATGGAAAACAGCTCGGATATATAAAAGATTCATTATTAGAGTACTGTCGATTAAAAATGATGGAATTGAATGGGTTCGACGCAACGATGAAAAAGCTGAATTATTCGCATATTTTGGAACGATATTTTTCAAGATTGTTAAAGTAATAAGATAAAAATATTAAAATTGTGAGTGATAAATTGTAAAATATTTTTGACTGTTTTTATGACAATGATAAGTAATATTTCGGTTACTCTCTATTTTTGCCAAAAAATATTTCCGTTCAATAATAAATAAAGCATTTATTTATTTTAAGAAGCTCTAGTAGTTATTCTGCGATCATTTTAATTTATGTTATGAATTAGTTTTTTTTTCTATGATTAGATATATGTTTAATTTTTATTTAGTGTTTATGGTTATTGTAAATCTTTAGTTTTTAGGTTTTGTTTAAGTTCTGTCGTATTGTCTATATTTATTGTCGTATACTACTTGAAAATAGAAATTAATATATTAAAATACGATAAGACATTTGTGTGGTATTATTCCATTCCTTTTTTGCATATCCACAGAACATTTAAATATAACAGTGTTAATGAAAGTAAGTTGTAGCGACCTTGAGCATGTCGAATTTTACATCGTGGAATAGCGGTCTACAAAATACCCAGAAATATAATCCCAGATGTTGAACACGGGCGGGGTGCCAACTGGAACCCGACAACGAATAGCTGGCGGCAACCCCGAGACGTTTATCTGGGATATTATTGAAGGGTATTTCGGTCATTCAGTGCTCAACCCTCGTTTGGTTAAGACGTGCCACCATCGACTGCCCAAGCCTCGTCTTCAGGTAACTCCGCTGCCATCCGTTTTATTTATTTGTATTTTCACATTTTTTATTTTGCCAATAAATAACGGTCACATTATGTAAACACCACTGTTTCATTTTGATTTACCTCCATTCACCGAGCCACATCATTTTTACCCTAAAGTGGTGACCCCGACGTGATCTTTCGGAAAATTGGGTTTGGACTCGTGAATGGAGGGTACGTAGAAAATGGTGTATTTTACGTGACCGTTATATTTTTTTTGTTTCAAAATTTTAAATATTTTTAATTCGATTCCTTTTCAATTCTACCTTCAAGATTCATTTTCATTTTATTCCGATTAATTTCATTATTTCCAATTAATTTTTAAAAATTTTTTTTTGTCAAAATTTTTATTTCACAATCTTTTGGAATATTTTTATATCACTGCTTAATCATCAGCGTCTCGGCTAAACATTTCTTTCGGCGCTATGTTTAAATCATAATGTCTTCCTTCGCTCGCCGTCTCCGTCATAATGGCAGATATTTTGATTTAAAAGGCTTTGGGCAGCTTCGGTCGGATACCGTCGTTATTTGTTTTTTCTGAATTAACCTAACGTATGTGACTACGGATTAGTCACAGAGCAGCTCCAGAAGCTAGGTACCGATTGCAGTCACCGTAGACTCGTTATGTCTTCGCCGAAGTACCAGAATTGCCAACGTCTCGTCGTCGAAGAAAATAAGCTACCACGTCGTCGAACAGTCGATCCTCCCACAGCGTCGATTACGGGAGCCCTGTCTGAAGAATAGCTTGTTTTCAACGTCGTCGATGGACCACATTCAAGTGCCAAAGCGACGATGATGCAACGGTATCTGTAGGACCGGAAGATATCAACAGCCGTACCAGATCGCAACCGTACCAACCACAACCGTTTCGAACTATCATATCTGTCAAGCCCATTTTACACAGCACATTTTGTTTGAAATAATTTTATGTAAAATTCTGGCAGGGGAGTATTGTAGCGACCTTGAGCATGTCGAATTTTACATCGTGGAATAGCGGTCTACAAAATACCCAGAAATATAATCCCAGATGTTGAACACGGGCGGGGTGCCAACTGGAACCCGACAACGAATAGCTGGCGGCAACCCCGAGACGTTTATCTGGGATATTATTGAAGGGTATTTCGGTCATTCAGTGCTCAACCCTCGTTTGGTTAAGACGTGCCACCATCGACTGCCCAAGCCTCGTCTTCAGGTAACTCCGCTGCCATCCGTTTTATTTATTTGTATTTTCACATTTTTTATTTTGCCAATAAATAACGGTCACATTATGTAAACACCACTGTTTCATTTCGATTTACCTCCATTCACCGAGCCACATCATTTTTACCCTAAAAAGTGAAGGAATATGTGCATCTTCGTCTCGCTTATACTACCGTTGAAAAATATAAGCAATTATCTCCGTTCTTTCCTCTCTTACAGTTTATACAGGAAAGGGTTCGTGCATCTTCGTCTAACATCAAGGATTAAAAAAAGTCAAATCGTGCATTTGACTGAAAATAGTAATTACTATGAAATTATTTCAGTCGCTACTGTTTTGACTATCGACTGTTTCGACAGTTTTCAGTCGATAGTTTCCAACGCTATTTTAAATGTATTCAGACGTAAAAAAGAACTTAATAAGTGTGTCTGCATTGTGCTCGTAGAGAGAATTTCGGGCGCCGTATCTAGCGTAAATAGGACGCAACAGGCCGGGGTTAAGGACCAACGTGCGAAAGTGGGCCAGTAGGAGCGAGTGGAATGGGTGTTCTGCAGAAGCCATCTCGATTCCCGTGGCCCGGAAATAACGCGTGGCTGCTCGGGCGGGGTGAGACGCTCAATGTCATTCGCCGGCCTTCGAGATATTTATGTGCTCGTCCGACGTCGTTGGTGCGGGATTACGTTTCGAACCAGTGCCGCTCCTTGGGATTCCAGCCGAACCAGAGTCGGCCCTCTGCTTTTTCTAACGGTCACCGTTCATCACCTGAGATTTAGTTTCTATGTCTTTCATTTTGGTTAACAGTTTCGTTATTAATTATTTATGGATCTCTAAAAATATTACATTAACATTAAAAATAACAGTCAATGCAGTCTCCAAAGTAGCGGTGAACTCACGTCATCTCAATTTATGATGTCAAAACTCTGCAATGTTGTCGCATTTAACGTTGGAATTTTACCTATTTTAGTTTATTTTACCTTTCATATATAAAGTACATAAAACACAAAAAATGTTATAAAATATAATTTATTTTAACTTTATAGTACGTCACATACAGTGCATATATTTTCCAAGGACTTAAACTACAGTTAATAAAACTGCAACAATAGTTTGTAGGTTAGAGTTATTTTATTACGTTTACATTCAACCATTTTCTAAATCACCTGTGATATCCCCCGGAGGCCTAATCCACCTAATTAACAATTCTATATCCAAGCAATGTATTTTATTTTCATTCGAGAGCATTGTGTTTTCTCTAATGCGTTTGCCATATCTACAAAACTGTTAATGTACTCCTCGTACATTTTTACCAAATGCTCACAAATATTCTGAACTATTACACAATTATGCTATATTAATTATATACCCATCTTTAGTTGTTTCGACTCTCCTCTTGGTATTATAAACACGGAATCATAATCCCATATCCAGAAAGTTGCATTCAGCCATTGTAACATTCTAATGCACTATTCAAGTCAATAACTAAACTATTAATTTCCAATATAACACTAGTTCACAATTCTACGATTGGTCAATTTCTTTTTTTGTGTTTCTGATGAATGTGAAACTCAAGACCATTATTAGAGATAAACCACGAATATTTCAAACAAAATGTCCAAACAATTCTTACCCTTATATCTTGCTTGACCTGCATGTCTATTATAATAATTGTTTTCGATATTCTGTGCCCATATTGTTCCGCCATCTGAACTAATGTGTTTCTTTTTCTAAAAAAAAAAAATTACATTAAACACAATTAAATATTTCATTTCTAAGTAAGCTTTTGAAATACTTCATTCTTTAACCTGGCAACTTTTACCTTTTCCATCAACTACTGCCGTCGTTAAACTCTTTTAGCGTCTTATATATCCTAGTATCAGATGCTTATTAGTTAAAGTTATTGAAACAAATTTGCAGTTACCTAGCTCTTAAATTAGATATTTAATTTTAAAGCCTTAATACAAATATTAGTAATAACATATTCTAATTAGAAATATTTAAATGTTTATATGCAATAATACTGTTTCTTTATTATTATTATTATTATTTTTAAAATCGAAATTTTTATACAGTTGCATCGAAATTACTTTATTTAATACAAGTTTGTTGAATACATAGCAAATGAATGTAGATTGAGTCTTCATATGGTATTTTATAACTTTTTTATCGACATTCTTAGTGACTAATAGTGAAATGTAATAGTATTTAGAAATATTGATTTTATTTAGATCAAAACTTATAAATATTTAATATTAGAACTAGAATCAGTAGAATAACTTGAATAACTAAATATTTCCAGCAATTTTAAGGGAATATGATCATTAGTGGTAAATCACTTTCTTATTTGTTTAAAATAGTAAAGTTGTAAAATAAACATTGCACAACTCGTACTTTGAACCATAAAATGATTATGCAGGATATTTATTTTTAAAATACATTTATGAGTAATTTCATTTAAAACAATTTTCTATTATTTTATATTTTGTTACTTATTGTAAAGTGTAAAAATATAAATTTATTTATATATAATATCTGTTATCATGGGATATTTTCAAATAGTCATTCGAAAACTATAAATAGAAAACCTCGAGATGTGCAGTAACTTGTAAGGGAGCAAAAAAAGTCGTCAGCCATGTGTTATTTTCAGACCAGGAAACAGAAATTATGGAGGAAAATCACATCTAGCTTCAGGAGAAACCGGGAGATAAAGTAGACATAAAGTCGAGACTTTATACTATTCAACCAACACACTTGTTTGTTGTAGAAATAATGAACGGTAATAAAGATATTTTCAGATATGGTAAAAGAAAATAAACAAATGTTTGTCGAGCATTTATGTGTATATATCTGAGATATAAAGTCATGTTTATTTTCACGACATTTTAATAATTTTGGTCGCTATTAAATTCCATGTAAGGAAAATCAGTTAAAACCAAAGGTGCGTTTGTTGAACACAAAAAAGTAGGAATAATCTTTCAGGCTTTTAAACACATTTTGTTTAAACTTGACATAATGGAGATTAAACATGTATTTCTTTTTGCTACAGAATTCATTAGGATAAAGCTAAGTGTGATAATAGGGGCAAAATACCTCAAATTCTACAAAAATACAGATGTGGTGTCCTAAGAAGTTAATTAGGAAAATAAGATGGTTGTTCGAATAGTTCTTTATTAATACTTAAACTAGATTAGCACATGCATCAATAATTTGTTTCGTTTTGTTAATTTTCAGTAAAACTTTTTTAAGAATTATCTCTTGATAAGGAAATAAAATGTTCTCTCCATAGCTGGGAAAATATTTAGTTTGCTACATAGGACAAGCGTATCCTAAATACCTCAATATTAATTTATAATACCAGTATAAATAGGAATATAATTATACTATAGTCAATTAAATAATTATTCAAAATTATTTGTTTTTAAAATTTAGAGGATTTTGTTAACATTCGAGTCAATATTTTACCTGAATTATATTTTTCTTCTTTAAATAGAAACATCGTTTAATACATATACATAAACAATTAAGTAAATAGGATTTTTGTATATAATGAAGGTTAGTTAGTAATAGCAATTGATAAACATTTAGTAGTTAAACATTATAAATAAATTTACATATTTGCGATAAGGTTTTAATGATAATTTAATTTTATACCTTAATTTATTCGAAAATTATACATTTAATTATCATAAGTGTATTTAAGGTTTACGTATTTTAGTATTTCTTGTTATATTTTAGTCTTACTACTTAGGATTGATCTTATTTGGACATATTATCTAACATGGGCTTCGAGTTGTGGAATATATAACATTTATATTATTATTTTTATTATATCTTTAATATATATATATATATATATATATATATATATATATATATATATATATACCGGTACTGCTTGTCTTTATTATTTCGGTACTGTGTTTGCAGGATGTAGCATTGAAAGTGGCAGGAATGAAACCTGTTTTGAACATGAATGAATGAATATTTTAATAGGAAATTAGCAACAATAATCTCTGCATATATAATATCGATAAATAAAACTCATTCATCTATGATTTACAACTAACATTTTTAACGTGCAGATATATAATGTGAATAATTATAAATTCTGGATAGATGTAAAAGTTCTTATTACTAAGGACAGATGATTTCACACCGAGAGACAACTTTTCCTAGAGACTAGACATAAAAAGTATAGTTTTTATTATATAAATCTGTAAAATGTTATTCCAGACAACCTGTAATTTTAAAGAATGTAATTCCATTACACCTCACCATTTAAAGAAATTTTACACCTTAGCCGGAATTTTTAGAATTAAGAAGCTTACTCAACAACGAAAGAAATAGAAGCAAATGTAATGCCTAACGCCTAACATATGGTACTATTTTGGACCTTGTTCTTTACCTACCTTGTTCATCTCAAAAAGAGATCATATTACAAAGAGAAAGTGTTACTATGGCTATATATATTTTGCAGTTTTATATGTTCTTCACCGTATGTTGTATTTACCTGCAACCAAAGTGTTCTTATATATAAGCATTATAACAGTATTATCTCATACAGTAACAACGCCAAGTACCTTCTGATGAATCTTGATGTAAAACTTCATTGGAAGGAGCATATAGAAGGAGCTGAAGTAAGATACAGGCTTGTGATATTGTATATTAAACTCTATTAGATGGTAACAACAATGAAAATTGTTACTAATTATATTTTACTTTATTAGAGACCAAGGAGCAATGGGTCTTCCCAGTCATTAGAATACATCTTGCAATCGTTCGTTTAGTGGCCATTTTCATAATAGGTATAGTTTTAAATCATTTAGAGGTAAATTGTAAGAGAGTCGACAATGACTAGATATAATATATTAATAAAAATAATTAATGTAAAATGTAATATATAGATAAATGGAGAGAATATAATGAATTATTTAATAACTAAAATTATTTATAACCATTTCATTGCTTGTTTACCTCTGAAAAAATTATCAAATACAATTCTGAGGATAATTGGTTGACAAACGTATTTCTACAGTACATAGAAATAATAAATGTATAAAGTAACTATAGAGAATATTTAAAATATGTGGCATATATTTGTATTCTTAACTGATATTACACTTTAAAAAACACGACGAATGACTCATAGTTCAAACATTGACATAAACATCAACTTGTTGGTCTTAGTACAGGACCTGTAATCTAAAGATAAGAACTACCAATGGATTTGCAACTATCATATTCATACCTCAGACCCACCTTTATACGTTCATTATCTTATCATTTTAAATATTTTTTGATATTGTACAAATACTTTTTTGCTTGTTATATATTTTTTATTGATAACATGAATTTATGTTTTTTTTAATGTTCCATGTCCTTCCCAGTATGTGGTAAAATACATTTACTGAGGAAATGGTTAAAGGATATTACGTATTTTTGGTGTCGATTGATCCTATTGTAACTGATATTAATTTATCTCGTTTAAAAAAAAAATTAGTATGGTCAGAATTTTGGTTGTGACACAGTTGGATACAATATGATAATATTAACCGTATATTTCCGGACATTTATTAATACAAATTTAATTTAATTACTATTAATTATTGTTGTAATAATATATCTTTTGATGAATTAATCCTAGGTATGTTAGTGCATAATAAATATTCATTGATAATGTTTATTTTTTTGTATTTTAGAGTTTCCTTTTTACCAACTAGGGTTTATTTGGACTTTATTTTGACTGTCTAATGTGGACTCCAAACTAACGTCCTCGACATTAACCCCACCGACCTTAAAGATTATCCTTGAAGAAATCCGGGCTTATCCAGCCTGGTTACCGGCATGACGGAGTCATTTTCCTTGGTCTTTAATAATGATATCCAAGAGTTCCAGCACTCCAGTCTCATTTGATATATTGATAACATAACTGTCACAATTGTAATTCTTAGGTGTAAGTGTAGGTAAATACTTCTACAGTATCTGTGTGTATCCACAAGACTTCTCAGGACTTTATTCCGAAATATATGTACTACGTTGATCTTACTTTTAGCAAAACATCTTTATAATTGAATTTCATAGGCTTACATAGATTTTGTTATTTGCTTGTACAACATAAACTTATTATTCACGGATAATTTAGATTTTCTTTCAAATTACCAATACATTTTTTGTATTTTAATTCGATTTTTTTTTTCGATATGCTCCTTCCAATGAAGTTTTACATCAAGATTCACCGCCTAAGGTACTTGGCGTTGTTACTGTATGAGCTAATACTGTTATAATGCTTATTGTTATAAGAACAGTTAGGTTGCAGGTGAATATAATATACGGTGAAGAACATATTATTATTTACGTGTGGCAGTTTTCTGGATGCTTCTTCGCTATTGCCTCCAACAGGACGTATCGTTGTGTCATCAGTAAATATAGCCATATTAACGTTTTCTCTTTGTGATATGATCTCTTTTTGAGATGAACAAGGAAGGTAAAGAACAGGATCCAAACAGTACCTTACGTTACGCGTTAGGGGTTATACTTGCTTCTATTTCTTCCATTGCTGAGTAAGCTTCTCCTAGTCTAATTCTAAACATTCTGGCTAAGGTGTAAAGGTTCTGGAAAAGGTGACGTGTAATGGAATTACATTCCTTAAAATTACAGGTTTTCTCGAATAACATTTTACAGATTTGTATAATATAAACTATACTTTTTATGTCTAGTCTCTAGTAAAAAGTTGTCTCTCGACCTGGAATCATCTGTCCTCAGCAACAATAACTTTCACGTATATCCAGAGTTTATAATTATTCACATTTAAATTTGTAGTATTCTTATTTTTTAATAAAATATATACCTGCATTTAGAAATATTAGTTGTAAATCATAGATGAATGAGTTTTTTATTGATATAATATATGCAGAAATTATGGCTGCTAATTTCCTATTAAAATACTCAGGTTAATAATTCGATACACCAAACAGGTTTCGTTTCTGTCACTTTCAATGCCACATCCTGCAAATACAAGTAAATAAATTATACCGAAATAATAGTACCGAAAAAGACAAGTAGTACCGGTAGCGTATCAAGAGTTAGAAATGATTAATATCGGAAGTACATCGGCTATAATGACGCAAAACATGTTAGTTTATCATTATCTAGAGGATATTGAGATAAATTTAAAATTTAAATAATAAAATTAAAATAAAATTTTTTATAATAGATAATAAGATAAATACTATTGGTTTTGGAGGCTTACTCTATGCTAAGAATATGGCTACATTCATTGGCAGTAATATAACCTCTTCGCTTCTGCTTTTAAGCAACTGCATCAGAGCGTCTGAATAGTTTTCAACGAAATGTTGCCCAGTTGCCTCAAAGATGTTGAATATGGAAAACTACTCCTTACTGTATATATATATATATATATATATATATATATATATATATATATATATATATATATATATATATATATATATATATATATATATATAGTTTATCCCCTCTAGTTACTGATACCTGATCTATGAAGAAGATTGTCTGATCAAATTCACTTAATAGTTTTTATAATCGTTTTTTTTTGTGAGAAATGTGTTAGAGTTATGTTGTATACATTTAAATGAATAATAAATCAACA
The DNA here is from genome assembly GCF_030347505.1 of Rhynchophorus ferrugineus. Taxonomy (NCBI): domain Eukaryota; kingdom Metazoa; phylum Arthropoda; class Insecta; order Coleoptera; family Curculionidae; genus Rhynchophorus; species Rhynchophorus ferrugineus. The sequence goes on along the minus strand of NW_027472587.1, from coordinate 37,696,744 downwards.
TAATTAAACAGTAAACAAGTAAAATTTTTAAAAACTAAATAAACCGTAGGAATATCTATTTCTAAACCATATTTTTACTTAAATTAGTTATTGTTTATTTATTAATATTACATCATATTACAATTACTACTTCAATAACATGTATTTATTTCATTCAGGAATAGTATTCTTCGTTATCTGTATGGTATCTGTATCTGTATGTAATTGTAAAACCCCGTGATTTAAAATCTCAGAAAAATAACTATAACGCTATACGTCAATTCCTTTTCAGAGCAAGCCACAAGAATGTGTGCAATGTGAATTAATCACGTACATCACGTAAATTTTTATTTCCAAACATATTAATAAACCCGTAGTTTAAAAATCGATAAAGCCATTAATCTTGTTGCAATTTTAATTAAATATATTTGATATCTTATAAAAGATTTGAATAATATAAAGTTGAATGATATTGACACTGAATATATATTTTAAAACAGTTAATGTGTTGAAATAATATAAAAAATAAAGTAACATTCGAGGTCAAGTCAATCATCAGGTGGTCTGAAAATAACTTGTATTGATAAGTTATTTTTAAAAGATATGGTGTTTTGTTTTTCTTTTAATATGAGTTCTACACCCACTATAGAAATAACGATGATAGGCTAAACTTAATTTAATATGAACTTTTATTTGGAGCTTATTGATAAGATACTGGTGATCGAAATTGGTTAATACATAACGTTGACATTTTTTTCAGTGTTACTTTTAAATAAATCGGTATACTAAATATCTTAATATAATAATTTTCTTAATAAGAAAATCCTAATGTTGTCCATCAAATTTAACTTTTAAATTTCAACGTTGGCCAGTTTATAACCTTTAATTATTATCACTAATGTCTCGAAGAATTTTGCAGATATTTGGCAACCCAATTCGAATTTTATAGGCTGATTCGGTTAAATGTTCGAACGCATCAGATATCTCTTTAATTGGGATTGGAAGAAATTTAAAGCGAATTTAAAATTTTTACAAACTGCAATTTTCAATATATTTGACGTAATGTCATGTGTTTTTTGAGCGAGGTATAATTGACCCCTTCTTCATTAGATTATTTGATAAAATACATCACTGGTTGTCCAATCGGGACAAATATGGCTAACAGCGCATGCGGTATGGGAGTATGGGTGACAATAAGTCATAATAACCATTAACATTATTGCTTAGTACCCTCAAAATATTGAAATGTTAGTTAATTTGAAATATGTATTATTTTTCGATAATATTACTGAAGAATAATAATTATAGAGAAAAAAACTATGCGAGATTATAGTTTAATCCTGAAATATAAAATGCAACCCTCGTAGAGCAAAATAATTTAAATTAAGCTTGAAATACTTAATAATAAAGTAGAAAATTAAGGCTACACTAGTTAAAGAACATCATTTTAATTTACAAGAGTTTGTAACGTGTGACTGTGAATATCTTTCGATATTTTCCAGGCAACTTTTGCAGTTAGAAGAAGAGCTTGAAATAAAATAAAGTTGAGAATCCCGAAATAAAAAAGGCAACCCTCGTATAGTGCAGTTAAGGTGATGATAACAAATTATTTAAACTAAACCAGAAATATCAGAGAGTTGAAAGCTTTTAAACTGTATAAGGTTATAAATTACCATTATCCCGAAATAAAAAAGGCAACCCCCGTATAGTATTACAAACGTGATCTTAACAAAATATTTTAAACTAAACCAGATATATCTAATTGGAATGAAATGAAATAAAATTGAGAATCCCGAAATAAAAAAGGCAACCCTCGTATAGTGCAGTTAAGGTGATGATAACAAATTATTTAAACTAAACCAGAAATATCAGAGAGTTGAAAGCTTTTAAACTGTATAAGATTATAAATTACCATTATCCCGAAATAAAAAAGGCAACCCCCGTATAGTATTACAAACGTGATGTTAACAAAATCTGTTAAACTAAACGAGATATATCTAATTAGAACGAAATTAAATAAAATTGAGAATCCCGAAATAAAAAAGGCAACCCTCCTATAGTGCAGTTAAGGTGATGATAACAAATTATTTAACCTAAACCAGAAATATCAGGCAGTTGAAAGCTTTTAAACTGTATAAGATTATAAATTACCATTATCCCGAAATAAAAAAGGCAACCCTCGTATAGTATTACAAACGTGATGTTAACAAAATCTGTTAAACTAAACGAGATATATCTAATTAGAACGAAATTAAATAAAATTGAGAATCCCGAAATTAAAAAGGTAACCCTCCTATAGTGTAATAAAGGTGATGATAACAAATTATTTAAACTAAATCAGAAATATCAGACAATTGAAAGCTTTTAAACTGTATAAGGTTATAAATTACCATTATCCCGAAATAAAAAAGGCAACCCTCGTATAGTATTACAAACGTGATGTTAACAAAATCTGTTAAACTAAACGAGATATATCTAATTAGAACGAAATTAAATAAAATTGAGAATCCCGAAATAAAAAAGGCAACTCTCCTATAGTATTACAAACGTGATGTTAACAAAATCTTTTAAACTAAACGAGATATATCTAATTGGAATGAAATGAAATAAAATTGAGAATTCAAATTATTTAAACTAAATCAGAAATATCAGACAATTGAAAGCTTTTAAACTGTATAAGGTTATAAATTACCATTAACCTGAAATAAAAAAGACAACCTTCGTATAGTATAATTACGAACTCGATGGTAATAAAATTGTTTAAACCAAACCATATGTATCAAATTGCATTGAAATAAAATAAAATTGAGAATCCCGAAATAAAAAAGGCAACCCTCGTATAGTATAATAAATATGACCATAAAAATTAATTAAACTAAACCAGAAATATGAAGTACTTGAAACATTTTTAAATTGTATAAGGTTATAAGTTACCACTATCCCGAAATAAAAAAGGCAGCCCTCGTAGCGTATGACGAATGTTATATTAAATTTATTTAAACTAAATCAAATATATTTAATTGAAATGAAATCAAATAAAATTGGGAATCCCGAAATAAAAAAGGCAACCCTCCTATAGCGTAGTAAAGGTGATGATAATAAATTATTTAAACTAAACCAGAAATATCAGACAGTTGAAAACTTTTAAACTGCATAAGGTTATATGTTGCCACTATCCCGAAATAAAAAAGGCAACCCTCGTATAGTATAACAAACGTGACGATAAACAATTATTTGTATCAGACAGTTGAAAGATTTTAAGCTGTATAAGGTTATAAATAACCACAGTCCCGAAATAAAAAAGGCAAGGAGCATAGCGATAAAAGATCTTAACTAAAGTAGAAGTATCTAATTACGATAAAATCATTGACAGATCCACATTGAAACGATAAAACTGAACTTATTAATATCATGGCGTAAAAATGAAACATTATATAAAACCAACAATACCCAGAAAGGCACATTGCCTTGTGACGGACGCATCAACGGAACGAGAACCGATCGAATTCCTGCCCCGTTCGCAATGTGTGTCTCGTTATTAACATAATCGTATCTATCGACGGATTAAATGCATAGAAAGAGACATTGTTTGGATCTATTTTTAAAACGGTCGATTCGCAATTGGGAAAGCAACGAGTTTATAAATAAACCATTTATATACTGGGCGGGTCGGCACCAAATAAATGAATGAGTAACGTATGGTCGGCTGTTTACGAGCGCACCGAGATCGTTCGTTTCGTAGTAGCAGATTCTGGTTACATAAAATCGTCACCTAAAAAGATTTGTTTATGACAGTGAACCTGACGGTCGAATAATAATTGCGAGAAACGAAATCGGCGGCTCTGGCTCGTTTGATTGATGTTTGTTTTAATTGGGATTGCAACCATTCTTTAACGTAGTATTCGTGGTTCGTGAGTATAAGGTTGGGGAAAAAGTAATTTCGGATTTATTTCGAATAGAATTCGTTAAACTCAGATTTCTCTAGTAATACTTTATCAATGAAGTCAAACAATAGCGAGTTTGAAAGGTTACAGTCCATAGAACATTCTGTCACAGAGAAAATAGATATTTATCTTCATTAGAATAGTTTGGAGAAACGTTAAGAATATCTTTTTTTTATTAATCTCTTGGAACGTCAACAATCTGCCCGTGGGCAATAAGTATTATTGTTTGATTTCTGTTATAAAATATAACCATCCTGTAGAAGATCACTTTAGTAAGTGATCTGCTGTACAATTTATAATCTAAATCTTATTCTAGATACTCTTCTAACTTATTTTAAAGTCTATCCTAACTTATTCTAATGACTATTCTAACTTATTCTAGGAATTATTAAATTTCACTCAATGTGACTATTAACCAGTTCGAATGGTAGTTTGCGTTTGAGCCCACGCACTTCACTGTCATCGTGCACTTTTAACTGTTTGGCGAGTGCTTTAGGATGCACTAATAGTCTTTCAGAGTACTTCGCACTAGTATTTCGAATCACATTCGTTATGGGTTCTATGGGGATATCGCGTTGAATCAGTTTGTTGGACACGTAATATGGAGCATCGACGATGACTCGCAACACTTTATTCTGGAACCTCCGAAGGATATCTATGTTAGATTTGCTAGTAGTACACCACAGTTCAATACCATAGGTCCAGATGGGCCTAAGTATTGACTTATAGAGCAAAACCCTGTTATCTAATGATAATTTAGATTTACGCCCTAGCAGCCAGTATATTTGGTTTAGTTTAACCTCAAGCTGTTTGCGTTTTGTCGCTATATGTTTTTTCCAAGTCAGACGTCGATCAAAATGCAATCCCAGATATTTAACGTTGTCTGCTTGCGGAAGTTCATGATTATTCAATTTTACTGAGGAACATGTTCTTCTTCAAAGGACGAATGTCATATGGGTAGATTTTGTCTCATTTTGCTTTGATACGCCACGTTTTCAACCACAATTCCACTTTGTTTGATGATAAAACCGCCGTATCGTCAGAATATGTTGCAACAGTAGTGTATAGTGAGGTCGGTAGGTCAGCTGTGTACATAAGATATAACAATGGGCCGAGGATACTGCCTTGCGGAACACCCGAATATATGGGCTGTAGGTCAGTGTATTCGTCACCCTGTTTGACAATAAAATGTCTGTCTACGAGGTACGATTTCAGCAAGTGAAAGTGCGTATGGGGTAAAATTAAGAATATCTAGATGTCAGTACTCTGAATTAATTACTTGTTTGAATCGCTCTGCTAAGAGCTGCAAATCAATTTGACTGGTATTTTGGGCACTATTTTCTGCGTGTATAAGTAAAGGACAGTGTTTTTAGTGTTTTTTCATTCATTTTAAAAATAAGCTTATTAAAATAGCATCATTTTTTTAAATAGATTAATCTATTTAAAGAAATATATTTTGTTTAAATATTCAAACCAATATGTTTCGATAAAAGGCTAATTAACCAAGATAGTTTGTATTTTTAGTTTGGATCTATTAGAATGTCTCTACAATTATGATGAGAAAAGGAGTGAAATTTTTGTTGATAATCTGTTATAGCGAACTCTTTAGATAGGATAAAGTTTATAGAGGCAAGGCAATTGAGCTCATGCCACACAAATCTTTTCGTTGTATAACACGTAATGGTTTACGGTATAACATGTTTTGTTGAAAACAATTATTATGTTAAGAATCTGAATGACAAAAAAGTTATATGATAGAACTCTAATATATATTGCAAGTATTCATTAGCTTACATTGCTTGTTATCAATGAAACACGTATCTTATTTGGATTTGGAGAGGAAAGGACGGAGATAATTGCATGAAGCAGTTAATTTTATATGTGCTTATATTTTCGAACGGTAGTATAAGCGAAACGGAGATATACTTATTCCTTCACATACTAACTTTAAAAAAGAAAATGGAAAAATAATTACTGAATACTATTAACATGCAATTAATAATTTCATTTTAAAGGAAGTCGAATTACTTTTATATTTCAAATTTATGTGAATCTGTAAAAAGGAATGGAATTTTTCTGTGGAATGGAATAATACCACAAAATTGTTTTAACGTATTTTAATATTTTAATTGCTATTATTAAATGAGATACTATAATAAATATAGACAATACAATAGAATTTAAACGAAACTAAAAAACAAAAGATGTACAATAACTATAAATTCAAAATAAAAAATAAACGTACACCTAATCATAGAAAAAAAACCAATTCATGGCATAATTAAAAAATGATCGCACAATAACTACTAGAGCTTTTTAAAAGTAAAGGCTTTGTTTATTATTGAACGAAAATATTTTTTAACAAATATCGACAGAGTAATCGAAATATTACCCATTATTGCCATAAAAACAGTCAAAAGTATTTTCCTATTTATCATTCATAATTTTAATATTTTATTACAATCTTCAATTACATTAACAATCTTGAAAAATATCGTTCCTAAATGCTGCTCTATTAATATACAATATTTTGTTATTTACAAGCAAACTACCAAAAAAATCATAAAACTATATATATTACATATAAATATCTATATAAGCACAAAGTGGATATATATTGTCAAGGTCGCGGCTATGACGATAGAGCCAAAACGTAAAAAATCAGTCCATTGAAAGTAGTAGAACCAAAAATACTAACTAAAAGTAGACGACGGAAACAGTCGATAGTAAATAGTAACAAAATCAGTCGAACCAAAAATAGTGACTGAAACAGTCGATAGTAAAATGTAGTCAATTACTAAACAGTCGATAGTCGATTTCAGTCGATAGTTCCCAACACTAATTTTGATTCGTTATTATTTATGTTCGCATATGATTCTATAAAAGACTATCGATTAAAGTTTAACCCTTGAAATAACCAAATGATCTTATTCATTAAAGCTCAAATATTCCTTTCCAAATTGTTGTATTTCGAAAAAGTTTACACCCGGAATATCTATACTATTAATGAAACAGAAATAATACTCTTATTATTTCATTGATTAATTTAATTTTAATTTTTGTTTTTAAACTGTTTTTTTTTGTGTGTAAATACACGATATACCTTCACATCTATATATTTTTAGTGCGATATTGTTGGTTCATTGGCATTTAATATTGCTACAACACCTACTACAACTAACAGCGTTCTCTTTCTAGTGTTTTTTTAATGAGTTATGGTTTATCCGGCCAAGTTTTTTTAGTTAATATTCACTCATTTTAATTTTAAAGAAGCTTACGGCAAAAAAAAGTTTTCAAATCGGGACATCTACTAGATAATATTTACAGTTAAATTTTGATTTTATCATATTTGAGATTAATAAACATTGGACACGGAGTTATTTTTGTTTAAGACATGTACGTTAATTATGATGCTAGGTAACCACCACCAAAATGTCCTAGGCTTGTAACTTCGAAGGAAAGAGACCATGTTACCATAGCATATTTTTGTTTAAAGAAGCTGACGGGATATTTTTATAAGACAAAATATAAAATTGTATATGTTTTGTGGAATCAATAACTAAGCCATGACTTTTTGGAAAGAAACCTATCCAACAGCTGTAAGAGAAAACATAAGATATCTTCAAAACAATTGTTTAAATATTGATTATTATATATTATATTATTATATTGTTTTAACGTCATATATCTGTGAGCTATATCTTCAACCAGTACAGCTATTCCCTACAATAATTTTTAAATATTTTGAAACAAAGGTAATTTGTGAACGTCATTTACTTTGAACATATTTTTAGAATAAATATTTTGATAACTTGCCTTGTCAATTTTTCTGTCAGCCGGCTTGGTGGCGCAGTGGTAAAGGCAACAGCACGTTCCTCCTACTGTTGCGATAGCCGCGGGTTCGAATCCTGCGGGGGAATGGTCGTAAATTTAGGTTTGTGAGTGTATAATATTTGTGGTTGTCCTAGGCAAGAGTGTAAAATCCGACAAGTAAAATGACCCCAGTGATGCCAGTAACTAGGCTGGGTAAGACCGGATGTCATCTGGCATGATTTCTAAGTTGGCCACTCGCCAGTAGGTAGCCATATTTGGTAAAAGAAGACTTTAAAATATGTAAAAAAATCTGTATTTTTTTCACATATGTTGTATTATTTTGTTTAACAAACAATTCTATTTTTCAATTAATATGAAAGTAGAAAAGTTAAAGTTAAAGAATTACATATATTCTTAAATTAAATATACAGAGACTGAATTTTGATACAGTTTGAAGATTTTTGGAAAACAAAATCATCGTCAAAATGGATTGATATTTCGTAAAGTTATTGATTTGCCGCTAGTTAAGACATACAAAAGTGCGAAACTATTATTGATGGTGGTTCTGCCATTTTACGGTGCGTTATTTTGTGTAATACTGTGGTAATTGTATGGCTTATATTTTAGACGAATGTTGCTTAAGTTAAATTGAAAATTCGTTTATTCGTTTATTTTATAAATTCTCGTACATTGTCTGAACATTTATTTGAATAAAATCGAAATATTGATAAAGGTCGGTATCGGTTATTATTGGAAAATATAATATATGGTTGTTGCTATAATATTATTATAATTATAGTGTTATAGCAATATGCGAAACAGGGGTGCCAAAGGTATGGATACCTTCCATTACAATCGAAGTATGAATGTAAATGATAATGAATACTACACATCCAGTATGCCTTTCATATATATATATAAATTCAACACTGACATTCACTTTTATTTTAAATACATAACCTTTAGGTTGTCTTCACTGTGTCACTGCCAACAATGTCAGTATTTGTCATCAGTGCCAAAAAATGCATCCATATAATTATAACCAAAATTAAATTAGATCGACTATCAATGTTGTATTTTTAAGCAATTTTTTTACTAATATGTCTAGAATATTAGAACTTAAGTTAAATCCACAATGTACGTTCGGTACTTAGTTTATTCTGTGCTGGTTTTTTCATCGCTAATGAATTTTTTGCAGGATATTTTGAATAGGATGTTATTTGAAACCGGCCTTTGGCTTCCAAGGGACATTTAGTTTCAATTTTAGTTTAAGTATTTTGGTGTGATGTATCTATCTCAATGTAAAATAAGAAACTGTGTGATATACATGTGCTATCCGGTATAATTAACAAGAATATTGTTGGCCAACTGTCCATTTGTTTATCAATGCGTTTTATTTCAAGAAAACTTGAATCAGCTTTTCAGCTGTTCCATAAAATTCTCATTTTTTTTTATAGAACAATGCATACTTGTTTTTAACATAGTCTTCGGTCATGCAGTAACTTCTTTGTTTAAGTTAGCATTCTCTGGAGATATAGCCTCAGTTTTGATTCATGCAGTCCAATGATTTCATTTAAGTACAATAAATACTTTTTAAAAATTTAATTTGTAATTGTAATTTTAAATACCTGATGCCGAAGTAGTTTGTAATTAGTATTTCAAATATTTATGGCTTCAGTATACCTCTGAACATAAATACATTAGTATTTATATTTAATTAATGGATGCATTGTGCAGACAATACCGCTGGATAGTTTTTGTAAGGAAAGTAGCGACCGCTAAACATGTCAATCTTAAATTGGTAACATTGCATCTGTGCTGTACTGTAATTGTCTTGCCATTCTCACTATTAAACAGTTATTTATCATAAAACTCCTGTGTATTATTTAATTTTATTAGTACAAGCTTTGTCACGATGCTTAACATGTACGTCTACGATGTCAGATTGTAGGGACGAATCACCTGAATCTTGGGGAATATGCTACAACCCTAAAATGTTACTCTATTCAAAGTTTTTTTTAGTAATACGTCATGGATATTTATGACGTGTAAACATTGCAATGTTGACGCGTCAACTCTGAGTTTTAGTTCAGTTTGGCTTTGAGATACAACAAAATTCTAATCTAAATAAAATAATTGAACAGAAATGTTATCAAATATACTTCATTTTAATATTTTAGTATATCTAAAAACTACAGCTAATTATACAGCTACAATAATTTATAGGTAAGAGTTACAACCTCTTAATACTATTGCATTAAAGAATTTTGCATACATCTGGCAAACGGACGGCGGCCGGTTGTCAGACGTATACAAAGTTACAGATTAAAAACCGACAAACGTTATTTTAGGGCTTTGATTGTTTTGATAACTTTTAAATCGCTCCCTAATATATTATTTCGTTTAACAATATAAAAAAACAATAAATAGTCAGGCACAAATTGATTGCGGCTTTAATGAAATATTTCGAAAAGGAACGAAATAATGGAGGCTCCCTTTTTCCTATAATTTCCGTTAGAGAGGTAATTATTGATGATGTTAAATAATATAAGTCCCTACAATTTTGTTGAAAATATTTTAGCGGGTTGCTGCCGCAGTAAATTTTAGTGTGGGTACTGTGAATAACATCGCTTACGAAATGAAGAATAACACGGTAGATTCATCCAAAAAACCCCGTCTGCATACAAAATGGGCGATGAATCTTGACCTTCTTAATTTTGGCTCTAATCGACACTAAATGTACGAAATGTTTAGGAACAGTAGGTACACAAACTATTTTATCGATATAAACATAATTTAATAAAATTATTATAGAGAAAATTGTCTGTCTGGAAAGTATACATAAAAGAATTAGGGACATGTAGCTTTTTGAGGGATGTGACATCTTTTCATACACTCTTACAGGGCATAGGGTTTAATTGATAAAATTGATAAAGGTTTATCATCTTTGAACGCTATATGAATATGAAAAATATATTCATACTGTAGCGACCTTGAGGCATGTCGAATTTTACATCGTGGAATAACGGTCTGTAAAATACCCAGAAATATAATCCCAGATGTTGAACATGGGCGGGGTGCCAGCAGCGCCAACTAGAACCCAATAACGAATAGCTGGCGGCAACCCCGAGACGTTTATCTGGGATGTTATTGAAGGGTATTTCGATTCATTCAGTACTCGACAATCGGTTGGTTTAGCCGTGCCACCATCGACTGCCCAAACCTTGTCAACAAGTAACTCCGCTGCCATCCGTTTTATCATTTGTATTTTTATATTTTGTATTACTTCATTAAATAACGGTCACATCATGTGAACCACAACTGTTGTCACTTCGTTTTACCTCCATTCACTGAGCCATATAATTAATCCTAAAGAAACTTTCGCAGAGGCCAAAGCGGAAGGGCGGTCCTCCAATTGTTGCGATATTCGCTGGTTCGAATACTGCTGGAGCATCGTCCTAAATTTGTGTTTGATTATTTATGAATAATATTGTCTAAAAGACGATAGGGCTTAATGCCGTGGACGTTTTTGGAGACCATTTTTGGTAGAAGGTCCAGTCCAGATAAATACTAGCTGGTAAAAATAACAGTAAAATTTTTTTTTAATTATTTTTTTATCATTAATAAAATACGACATCTTGTAAAATAATTCTAATAATATATTCTACGATAGATACTTTGGGCTTAAAATCTATGTCACTGATTTTAATGTGCACTTTAATCTTCTGACTAATCCATCATTATCTAGGAGTTGGAGAACTAGGAGCCTCTGTTCATGTCTTTGGGGATAATCCTTGATAAGGCTATCGACAGTTTCTACCTTCAAGTTCTTTGTTGAATTGACCATAACTCCACACTGGTTTCAAGACTTATTTGTAAAGCAAAAGCTTATTATAAGCTTATTATATTAGAGGTTAGCAGTGACGCGGTGCTAAGCTCCCAATATGTCGACCAGCTTGCGAAGAAGCTGGAGTGCTTGACTGTGTTGTATGAAGTGCTTGATTTCTGGAGTGTCAGTTTCCTTATGAGTTTGATTATTTCTGACAAACCATGGAGCGCTTAAGATTCTCCTGAGGAGCTTATTTTGGAAAACATGAAGCCGTTTAACCTTGTTGGGTGTAACAAACTTGAAGTAGACATTAGATCTGTAGAGGAGTACGGACCGAATTAACATCTTACAAAATAAGCATTTGATGGAGATGGGAAGTCTACTAGAAGGGCAGATCAGAGAAGATAGCTGGTTTGCTATCCCCGAAATTTCAGGATTTCTTTCTGGATTTGGAAATGTCAACCGAACCGTCGGTCAAAGTGGAGACCTAGTTACGTGACATGCCAATATATTTGGCTGATTTATATATACTGATTTGTGCTTGATTATTTTGTTGGTGAAGTCAATATGCACTGATTTACTTTGGCTGATTGACTCAGCCTCATCTACAAATGCAGCAACACCATTTTCATTGAATCTAGTACCTCTAAAAATCACAATACCTCTAAAATATATTTTTCTTTGCATTTCTGCTGTTTCAGTACTTGTAGGTTTTATTACAGGTGTTAAAGTGTATTATAGTAATGGTTAAACGAATTGTGCGGCGTGGATCTGTCGGACGTACTATTGTTTTAATTTCGTAACGATTTAGCAACGGTCTGCATCCATTTTCAGTCCGAGTATGCTTCAAAAACGTACCGAGTGACTATTTAAAAAAGCACAGCGTATACATTACGTTTCTACGGGCCGATGTCGTAATCCGTTTCCACGTTTTTAAAAATAATTCAACGGCAGCAACTAGAACGCCGCCATTTTCCCTCCACTTAGATACAAAGAGAAATTCGTCGTGTCGGTACCGCATCATTGACCAGGCGGGCGTTCAAGAAGCGCCTGCGTCCCGCAGAACCACCTTGGCACACATACGACGGCACTTTTGTGGTACCCGTTTCATTATGCCGACCGGTACCCGATTATATAACGCTAATTTTCTATTATTTTCACTTTTTTTCGAGTCGATACACAGTTGCGAAGATACTAGAATACCAATGGCTATAAATATTATGACTAGAAATCTACGCATTGGTTATTATGTTCGATTGGTCGAAAAGTGATACGCTCAGTTTATAACGACTTAATAAAAGGTGAAATGTTACCGACAGAAACCGTCAGGTTTTCCATTTTAATAGAGTTATTTTACTGTGTATAAAAACACATATGAACCTGCGAACTGCAATATTCTTAATATCATATTCGTTAGAGTTCCTTTTTTTATTAATATGCAGGATAGTAGTCTAATGTACAAATATCGTAATAAATCGTAATGGCACAAGATTTATTAATGAATTATTTTAGTAATTAAAGCTACACGTTTCCTTACGAACTACACATTTTCTGGCTTTTTGACGCCAGACTTACAGTGGCTTAACACAGATACAGACATAACTTTGGTTGAACACTGGATGGATACTGATTACAACATCTAATTCAACAAAGTCGAAGTTTCATCCACTTCACAGGTCTAAGGAAAGAGTTTTTTAAGATTTTCAAACACCAAAATAATAGGTCAATTGAAAAGTCCCCGGTCTGACACATAGATGGTGCTACTAGAATTAGTTGTTTTATAGTTACTAATCCTCCCAGTTGACAGCTGTCGGATCATTAGTTTGTGAATTATAGCATTGTGAATGAAGCAAGTTTTGTTAGTGTTCATAAAATATTGCTTTTTGAAGGGAAAAAATACAGTTGAAGCAAAAACTTGGCTTGATGCCGCCCCAGAAAAATCAACCATCAAGGATTGGTATGCTAACTTTAGACAGGGTAAAATGAGCATCGAAGACGATGAACGCAGTGAACGCCCAGTAGAGATTGTTACCGACGAAAATATTAAAAAATCCATTTTTTGAATTTTGAATGACCGTAAATTGAAACTGAATGAAATAGCAGACGTGTACATCATACCATTCACGAATATTTGGGTATGAGAAAGCTCTGTAGAAAATGGGTGCCGCGCGAGCTCACTTTTGACCAAAAACAACGATGAGTTGATGATTCGAAGCAGTGTTTGAAGATGATCAAGCATAATAAACTCGAGTTTTTGCATCGATATGTGACAATAGATGAAACATGGCTCCATCGTTTCACTCCGAAGTCCAATTGACAGTCATCTGAGTGGACTGCACATGATAAACCCGCTCCAAAGCGTGGAAAAACGCAACAGTCGGCTGGTAAGGTTACGGCATCTGTATTTTGGGATGCGCATGGAATAATTTTAATTTACCCCGAAAAAGGAAGGACCATCAACAGCGACTATTACATAGTGTTACTGGACCGTTTGAAGGACGAAATTGCTGAAAAATAGCCGCATTTGAAGGAGAAGAAAGTGCTGCTTCATCATGACAATGCACCGTGTCAAAAGTCCATGAATTAGGTTTCGAATTGCTTCCTTATTTACCTGGGAAGAAATCGTTTATGAAGAGGTGATCGCCGAAACTGACACCTATTTTGAAGCAAAGGACAAAACATACTACAGAAATAGTATCGAGAAGTTGTAGGATCGCTATAATCAGTGTATCACCCTTAAAGGGAATTATGTTGAATAAGAAAAACTAATTTTGCCAAAAAATGTGTTTTACTATGGTAGGCCGGGGACTTTTCAATTGATCTGTTAATCTTAACAAAGACAAGGACTACGAGATCAACCTTATCTGGTAAAACATACTTTCGATATTGCAATTATTTGAGCCATGAAAAAGGAGGTTGTTTGTCTGCTAATTACTGAGGAGTGACAGGTATTTGCTTAAATGGTTTAGATAGTTAGATCTTCAGTGACAGATCTCTTATCATGAAGATGTAAAAAATCATGGAGATTGTAAAACGTCGGCTAATTTTGGTTAATAAATGAGACACCAATCCAATATGAGGGCCAAGATTGATAGCATCAAAGGAATGATAATTAATTATAGCGACGAAGCCAGATAACTTACAATAGACTCATCTAATATATTCGTCAGCAGATGAAAAAAAATGAAGGCATCTGCAGAAACTTTTTTCGTCAATTTGATGAAAAGGGCTGCTGAGGGTAATCGGATGCTGTGCTTATGGGAATCACGATTCGTTTATTTCAACATGCGAATATTACATTCGATCGCTATTGATTACAATTGATGCGTTTGAATCGAGCACTGCGCGGAAAATGACCAATAATGTTATTTTTAAGCATAAAAACATGATTCTACTTTGAATGAAATAAATTGCACCGATTTTTCCCCATAAAGCTTCAAACTAAAATATATCCTTTAACACTGATTTATAGTCATTTACATTTAGATATTTATTTTGTTTTAGATAATAAAAACTTATATTTTATTAGTAACGACAATAAACTTGTTAGATTTCAACAAAATCAAGATGTTCGTTTCTTAGAAGTTTGTAAAGTTTATTCGAGTCATATTATTAGGAAAGTGATAATCGATAGAAACAAACATTTATTATATAAATAAAATTGACGACTTTGATTGCAGTATAGCACGGGATTAAAGAACACAATTTCTATAATTTTTATCGTTATATCCTTAATAAGAAATTGATATTAAGAAATCTTTAATTGTCGAGAGAAAACTGTAATAGTCGTAAAACCAAGATGATTCTTTAATCATATAATATATCGTATAAATGAAAAATGGAATAAAGTGATATAAAATGTTTTATGATACTAAGAATTTTAATAAAATATTATTTTTTATAAAAGTATACTGCTAAAATAAAATAAAACCAGTGATACCGATGTTAATCCATTTTTTTCGAAGATTTTGTCATTTTTATAAAATAAAACTTACTAAATCAATTAGATAATGTTTTAATAAGTTTACAGTGATGCCTTTTGTCTTGAGGAGGAGGGCATACATCCTTGTTTATGCTTCTAGCTTCGAAAAGTTATTCGACTCTTCTTAATCTCAGCAAATACGTTATAATGTCTAATTAATTTTTTAAATTGCCCTTGTTGCATTTTATTCAATATTTTGTTGAACTAAGATTTTTTTGGTATTTAAGTGTTTATTTTAGAGTTTGTTTTTTTCTAAATGCCTGATCCTCTGCGAATTTTTCACTGAGTGATTTAACGTCCTATTTTTTGTTCTCTCTTACTTGTTTGTTTAAAAATTATGGTTTTGAAACTTCGGAACCATTTTTGACAAGTTATATTAAATATTAATTAATTATATTAATGAACATCTTTTACAAATACTTTTTTAATATACAAGTTAATTTTCAAGTTATGCGACTTGGTTGGCGCAGTGGCAAAGGCGGCAGGACGGTTCTCCTACTGTTGCAATAGTCACGGATTCGAATCCTGTTGGGGCATGGTCGTAAATTTATGTTTGTGTTTGTTTAATATTTGTGATCGTTCTAGGCAAGAGTGTAATATTCGACAAGGAAAATAATCCCAGTCATGACAGTAACCAGGCTGGGTAAGACCGGATGTCTTCTGGGATGCTTGTTGGTCACTCGCTAGTCGATAGGCTTGATGCCGATGACCGTGGTTAGGAGCCCACGTTAAACTGTAGGTCCAGTACAGATAAACCCTGTTTGACCAAAAAAAGACTAAAATCTACATGAAAAAGGCTCCAGGTTAATAAATTAATAAAACATGTGACTGTTCATGTGTTGTGTAAATAAAACTGCCTTGAAAATGTTTAATAGACAGCTATTGTCATTTTAATTAGTAAAAACTATCTGATAAAGAAACAGTAGCAATATATTTCAATCTTATGAATATTTACAACAATTTTGAGTTGGATTAATAGAATCTAGATTTGATTACTTGGTGAAATTATTATAGATGATTATAGAGACTTACTTGTCTCATGTTTAACTAATCAGACAACTTGTAGGTAAAATTCCTCATGTTTTATTTATTGTACTATAACCAAATCATAGTAGTAACATTATTTTAATAGCATTTGTTAAGCATTAAGCATTTCTTGTAACAAAACATGAAGTTATAATGGATATAGATAATCTTTTAGTTAGAGATTATGATTGATTATTAGTGTCTTCTTGATTTAAAATAATATATAAGATAGAAAAACATATAAAATATGTTGTTTATTTGGCAGTACAAAATTAGGTAATCCTTATAAGCTCATACGATACGGATATTTTTAGTTTTATTTAGACACACACATATTCCTGTTAAAATTAGGCAATATCAGCATGTTTTGACTTGCAAGAAGTGGTCTGACATTTTACAAAGTCTCAAAAACAATATCTAAGTACCTAATTACGATTTATTTATATCTAATTTATTAGGCAGATAGATACCATTTAGTCTGACCTGTTAATAGCTTTTCATTCTTATCATGTCGATATTTCAACATACCTTTAACATTATTATTTGCCTGACATATAGTTAGCTGTTAACCAAATTTTATTTCAAAAATAAATATTAATTGCCTTTCTGAAAATTTGTTTTAATTTTATAATGTTTCTCTTAAATGAATGTCGTAAAGGTTCTGTCTATTATAAACTAGATAAAATATGTTTCTTCAATTGTAATTCTGTCACTGATTAGTATATACTAGCGACCCGCCCCGGCTTCGCACGGGTGCAATGCTGATACTAAATTAAATACACTACAGAAAAAATATGAACGTTGTATATAAAAACATAGCGGCCCGCTCCGACTTTGCACGGGCATAAAATATATATGCCTATGTCACTCAATGAAAACATGATTAAAATCGATCCAGTATTTTTGGTTCATTCATTACTGCCCTTGGCCTGCACGCATTAAATTTGGAGTAAAACAATTCCTCTTCCCCTATACTTACTATGAAGATTTCCTGCTATCTTTGGAATATCTAAATTCATACAATTTTTATTACATTACACATTTTTAAACGCAAATTTTAAATTTGTAATATCTCCGAAAATATTTGTTTAATTTACATGCTGTAAGGAACCATATTGATCTATATTAATTGCACACTGTATTTAAGGTACTTAATTCGATAAGGATTAATGCCGTATTGCTTAAAATAGCTTCGTAAATAAGCCATTTTCTCATGTAAAAAGTAAACAATAAAAATGGTTAATGTGGGTTATCCCTAAAAGATAAACATATACCATCGCGGACTTTTTTGTAGACCTTTTTATGGTGTACAATACTGTAGTACATTAATTTGATCTAACTCGTAGGGTTAGGCAGCGTTTTTGCTAATTGCTAAATAAACCTAAAAAAATAGGTTAATTTACGACATCACGTTAGAAACCTCTAAAATTAGCAATGTTGCCTTAGCATATTATGCATCTATTATACATATAAACCTTCCTCTTGAATCACTCTATCTATTGAAAAAAACCGCATCAAAATCCGTTGCGTAGTTTTAAAGATTTAAGCGCACATAGGGATATAGGGACAGAAAAGGCGACTTTGTTTTATACTATGTAGTGATATTCATACTGTCATGCATTCTATTTCACGTTGTTCTTGTTATTTTTAATGTGTTTTTCTAGACATATATACTGTCACTGTAAACTTTCAAATGTCGTTAGATTTTGTTAGTTGTTTTTATTTTTTACATCTACAGGTATGCGTTGTATTAGTAATGCTCAGAAATGTTAAATATTAAACGTTTGATCGCTTATAATGTTGAAAATGTATTTGTTGGGAACCTGATAAGGTTTATAAAAATAACTTATACAGTACATTTTATACAGCTTCAAGTTTAGTTCCTCTGGTTGTTTTTTCACGTAGGTTTTGAATATTAGCTTGACCATGTATAAGAGTCGTTGATTGATTGGTATTCATTAATCATTTCACTAATACAAATTATTTTAATTTTTTTGATTTTTGACTTCTAATCTTCTAGTTTTTTAGTTTCTCTTAGGTTATTTTAGTAATAATTAAAGTATTAAAAATATATTATATATGAATTGCTGAAGGTTATACCTGCAGGGTTGTTTGAGCCAGCTGCGCTATTTCGTTTGTATTTGACAGCCTTCGATAACTCTTGATAATATTTCGAATTCTAACAAGATCAAGAATGTTTTTACACTTTTGCATCATTTTGAAACATGGATATATCAAGAAATACTAGACACCAAAGAACAGTTAAAACAATGGGTTTCTCCAGGTGAACATACAACAAAGAAGGTTAAGAGATAACTGAATTTAATGAATAATTATATATTTTTCCATCAAGACAATGAACGGGTACACTCGTGTGTAATCAGTATGGTAAAAATCCAAAAATTTGACTACAAACTGCTACCGTATCCACTATACTTTTAATTTTAGCCCCTGAGACTATCTCCTGTCTCCAAATCTGAAGAAAGGACAGGGAGGTAAGACAAATTGCTGGGTTGAATGAAGAGTTCACTATTATTATCAGCGTCTTGGGAAACCCTATTATTTCGAAAGAATAATAAGTTCTGGACTGAAAAGGATATTAAGTTGATAAATATAACGCTTTTTTTGGCGAAAAATAGATAGTCTGCTTCAATCTTATTAGATGACATCAAAGAGTCGAATGAACGCCTTGACCACTTTCGAGCAGCTTATGATGAAGAATTATTTTCCATACAGTCATCATCATCTCTCTTATAATGAAAACGGTTATTTTCATTGTGAGTGAAGATTCCCGGGCTTTGACCAAGATATTTTTCCAACATTATTGTCGTACGTGATCACTATTATTAGTGAAATTACAGTATAACCTATAAGGTCAGATATTATCTCATATAATATAATATAATATAATATATAGATATGTTTGGTATTATGTTCAGAAATATTTTTAGGCAAGGCCAGCATATTTTGACGTGCACTGGGTGGTCTGATATTCTTCAAAAACGCTATATCTAATGACATTTTGACCCGTATCTATATATAAACGTATAATAAGGCCAACGTTGCCTAACCTACCAGATATAGATACGTTATTTACTTTGAGCTCTCATTAGTGTGTAGATATAATATTATAATTTGGACATACAGTACAGCAAAATATGATCCCAGGACAACCTTTAACATTGTTATTCTATTGGGTGATGTTTCTCATAACAGCGATTACATTTTTAAAAACACATATTGATTTTATTACGAATTTAGACTGTATAGCAACGAAAAATCTGGCTTTTAAAAGTTACCACAGAGATAATCATGATGCATGTGATGTGAAAGTTAAAATGATTTAGATAATTCCACGAAAACTATCTGGTGGTTATTGTACCAATACTTTTCCATCCATTTATAGATACAGTAATGAAATTTCCTCTTAAAAAATAACTTTTTGGTATAATATATTTTAAAATGCATATATTTTTAAAAGTTTAAGTGTCCGTTATTTTGATGTAGTATAAATAATGAATGCATTGATAAGTCACTATCAACATCATATTTGGGATGATGAAAACTAGTTACTAACTGCCTGTAAATCGTTTTCCGGTTAGGATTGGTTACATCTATGCCAACACGTGTTAATCTGAACACTGTCTGGTAAATAATTTTAGGGAAGTTATTTAAGGGTGCGACATTGGTATGCTGTATAGTTGACTCCTCGTTATAATTTTTAGCCACTATTTCTTTATTGTTAATAATAATCAGATAGTTTTAGCAACATCTGTTCTCACCTTATTCATACTTGTCAGTATAATAGAAGATAATATAAAATAAATACAATGGAGATTCCAAAAGCTCATTTTTGTCATATTTTGATTTCGAAAAGGGAAAGATACAGTACAAATCCATCAGACATGTTGTGGTGTTTAAGATGATGAGGGCTTCACCAACTGCTTGTAAAATTCTTAATGCTGCAAAAAAGAGCTGGTTCATTTTTTTGGCCTGAAATCAGAACTTCTATAGTTTCAGAATTATGGAGTTACTGGAAATGAAAAGCCTATCTAAACCTATTCCTAAACTATCCTTCCTTAACCTATATTAGAACTTTATTTAAAAATATTCTTACATTCAGTATTCAGCAATAATATCATTTTCTTAATCTCAATGATAATCTAATGCTTGAGATTAATAAAAGTTTTTTAAATCACATTAGACAAAAAGTAGACCAGATCAGGTTCAAAATCAAGGAACTGAACTGGTTAGTCGGAAGATACTGCGAACTTGACCTAAAATCAAAGAGACTGGTTTATCCAAAGCCTATATGAACCTCGAAATTAGTTGGATTTTCGAAGGTATTCAACAATTTTCTCTAAAATATGAAATACGGTTTAGCAAATCACATCAACATGCAGGTCATACAATTACGGGATAACGCGCAGGAAATTAGACCATTGTAGCAAACCAAACCACAAAAATAAGATTTAATTAACAGGTCAAATGAAAAGTTTCTGGCCTGACACATACATGGCTCTACTAGAAATAAATCCATATGTTTTTTAGTTAGACCTAACCCTCAAGAGATGCGTGTATATATTTGACAGCTGTCGAATCATTAGTTTGTGAATTATAGCATTTTGAGTGAAGCAACTTTTGTTATTGTAAAAAAATAGATAAAAAGGAATTTCGCGTGTTGCTTTTTGAAGGGAAAAATACAATTGAAGGAAAAAATTGGCTTGATGCCGAATTTCCGGACACTGCCCCAGGAAAATTAACCATCAAGGATTGGTATGCTAAGTTTAGAGGTGGTGAAATGAGCACCGGAGACGGTGAACGCAGTGGACGCCCAAAAGAGGTTGTTACAGATGAAAACATTTAAAAAATCCACAAAAGGATTTTGAATGACAAAAAAGCGATGAGTAGACGATTCGGAGAATGTTTGAAGATGATCAAGCGTAATAAACCCGAGTTTTTGCGTCGATATGTGACAATGGATGAAAAATGGCTGAATCATTTCACTCCGAAGTCCAATCGACAGTCATCCGAGTGGACTGCACACGATGAACCCGCTCCAAAGCGGGGGAAAACGCAACAGTCGGCTGGCAAGGTTATGGCGTCTGTATTTTAGGATGCGCTTGGAATAATTTTCATTGATTACCTTGAAAAAGGAAGGACCATCAACAGCGATTATTACATTGCGTTATATTGGACTGTTTGAAGGACGAAATCGCCGAAAAACGACCGCATATGAAGAAAAAGGAAGTGCTGCGTCACCAAGACAATGCACCGTATCATAAGTCAGTGAAAATGATGGCAAAAATCCATGAATTGGGCTTCGAATCGTTTCTTCATCCACCGTATTCTCTAGATCTGGCCCACAACGACTATTTCCTGTTCACAGATCTCAAAAGAATGCGCGCTAGGAAGAAATTTTAGTCGAAGCAAGAAGCGATCGACAAAACTTGGGCCTATTTTGAAGCAAAGGACAAATCGTACTACAAAAATGGTATAGAAAAATTGGAGGGTCGCTATAATATAGTGAATTACCCTTGAAAGGAATTATGTTTAATAAAAAAAATAGTTTTGCCAGGAAAAATATATGTTTTACTATGGTAGGACGGGGACTTTTCAATTGACTTATTAAACGTCATTTAATAAATGTTACTGAGTATTGTGTTTACTTTATATATATATATTTATATTACTATATATTGAAAATATTGTCAGACCAAACCAATTATCATCATATCATTTTTAAGTTATTCACATTAGAATAATCGTGTTTAGGATATGTTTTTTTTTGGACAGTGCTTTCAATTCGGTATCATTTAGTGCTATTTTACTAAATTAATTTTCTTATGAACGTTAATTGTACATTTATATAGTGGTTCACCTTTTTTCTTGTTATACTTTCGGCTCGGTTTCATTGCTGCTGGATATTTGGTTATAATTTTTCTAGTGATATTTAAATATGCAAAATTGATTGTGACTAATTGTTTATATAAACAAGTGTGAAATATGATAAAGAACCAAGCTAGTTTCCTTATTTGATGTAGTTCTTAATGAATTAAATGTATTCATTGTACTCATTTAATCATAAATCTTGTTTAATATTATTATTTTAATGTATCTAAAAGGCATTGAATATTAAAAAAATATATAATTAATGCAAAATATAGCACTTGCCTCTTTGTTAACATATTTTGCCGATGATGGTTAGGAAAAGCTTCCAGCAAATCTGTTCTGTGGAAAAACATCTGTCGTGACTCAGTTCTGTTCGGGATTATTTAACTACTCACCGAAAATAGCCATGGACCCAAACTGAATTTTATCTGGGTCACAGGGGCTTATACTCGTGGCTTCTTCTTTTTTTGTTTCAGACTCAGTTCCGTTTCGCACTTTTGAATACCCGGTTGTTAACGGAATTAAACATTTCGATTTTCTGTCTTGATTCGAATCGAATCGTATGCAAATTTTATGCGATCGTCTATTAAATAAGTATGTTTTTATTTAAATATGTATTATTTTATCTAATCTGGAGTCGAAAAAAGATGGATTTTATGCAGTACTTGATAGCGATATGTATAACAGCAGCATTAAAAATAGAAGAGATTAATTTACAGCTGTTTACAATGCAAGCGGCTATTTTTATCTTAATTCCAGATAAAATTAGGCCAAGAAGTTGATAACATGGGATACAGGGTGATGCTCGTGATGAAAATAGTTAATTGGCACAATCTGAAATTAGAAATAGAGAATCTCATAATTTTCTTTTAATATATCGATATTTTTAAGTCCAAGATAAACCGCGTGTGCAGTTTGTCAACGCCACAATCTCGTTCTGATAATAATTGCCACTGGTCGCATTAAACCAACTTATTTATCGTAGTTTCAGTGGAATAGAAACATATATCATCCAAAACTGCATTCATTCTTGCGTCTCAATGAAATTATTGTTCTACATATTTCATTTTCAATTTCATTTCATTTTGTACGTATTAATTATCTGGATATTTCTTTTTATAATTATTATTTAATTAATATATTGTTACTAATTGTTTCCATCTACCCTACAATTTGTCTTTACGATAACTTAAATCTAGGTATATAACTATGAGGACCCATCGGCCCCAACTCAGTCTCTGGTAAAATAATGTTTATACATGTCACTGCTGTATTTTTTATTATATGCACCTCACTATACAACACTACACATTATCAGATCGTTTGATTCTTTTGAGTCTGTTGTGGTGGTATCCAATAGTTGCAATATTCGTATGACAACGGAGTCTTTCCTCATGCCCCCTTGCAATTTTCTTGCTTTCTTGACTGACTGTGGGTATCTGAAGGTCTCGATTACCTACATCAGTCCTATAGGACTTTGTTCTGAAAAATTTGTATTTGATTTATGTTACTGTTTGCAGAACATCCATGATTGAACTCCGTAGGTCTATATAAGTTTTAGTATTTGCTTATATAGTAGCAATTTATTATATACTGTAAATTGTGATTTTCTTCCAATTAGCCAGTACATTTTCCTATATTTCAATTTCAGTTCTTTTCTTTTCTTCTCTATATATTCCTTCCAGCGAAGTTTTGCATCGAGATTTATTCCAAGATATTTAGCGTTGTTGCTATATGGAATTATAGTGTTATTTAATGTTATTAGTGCTTGCACGGTCTTTATAGGTGAACTGGCACATGTACAAATTTACTTTCATTAATTCATATTTTCCAAGCTTGTGCCCAATTATTGATATTGTCACTTGCTTGTTGTAATTTTCGTGAGGTTTCTTCACTATTGATCGGGATATTGAGATGAAAAAGTTCGTGCTGTCTTAGAATTAATATACTTAATTGCTGATGGCATAAGCTGGTTCAAGTTTTTTATTAGATGCTTTTGTATAATGAAACTATTACATAGATCATCATATTTAATGTTGGTTGAACATGTTACCGAATTAATTAAAATTATTAGAGAAGTTTTGGACACAAAGTCAACATGAAACATTAATAAATTAGACCAACCTAACATATCCTTAAAATACTTCATATTACGTATTTTCAGTTTGATATTTATATTATGCATAAATTCTACTGCTTAAGCTGCTTCTTTAAGGCAACTTAAAGGGTAGAATTTTTAATTTGTTCAGCATTTTTTTTAAAACTAATATATCAATTTCTAGGATGATTGATGTATATTATTCGGATAAGTATCCAGAATGGATATCAGCATTAGTATCTTAGGTTGAATCTTGATTCGTACTCTGTTAGGATGAATATATCAAAAATAGAATAAACGAATCAGAGTTGAACAGGTCTTCTGTATATTGGCCTAGGTATGTTTGAAAGAACGATACTGTGTGTTTATGTTAAGACTGTTTGGTTTGGTCAAATTTTTCCGTCAAATTAAACGGTCTTTTGAAGTAAAATAGAAGCTTTCCTTTTGTTAACCCTTCACATTTCATAACTTACATAATAAGTTATTAACGAAGTGTGTTTTACTTAAAAGAGTACGACAGAATGCAAAATTGATGATGAACAAGTAAATGAGGACCAAATAGTTGTCTTAGATTTATAATAGTTTATTGTAAAAATAAACTATATAATCATATATGATATACTATTATTTTAGTAATAAAACAAGAAAAAATAACTAGAAATGATTATATATGGTGAATAAAGTGGAGTGTTAAGTACAAACTGATTATCAGCATAAATACCAGCAAACTAGTAGATGATTTACTTTAAAACTAATTATATTTTAACATTTACTACCAAAAGGTGTTGAAAAGTTTGACAGATAGATAAATAGATAAGATATCGATTGTTGATAGATGAAATATGCGTCTGAAAATGCCAGCACTATCTTAATCGAATTTATAGACCAAACAATTGCTAACAATAAGTAGATAAATTATATATGCTAAATATTATAAAAAAAATTTAAGAACTTAGGCTCCCTCTTGGACTACTATCGTCTCTCAATTGCTTTTCAACATAGTAGTGTTATACTAGTGTAGGACAGTTTTTAAAAACAGACATGCCATTCACTAAGATGTTACAAATTCTGAATTCTTTGGTAGATCTAAGTTCGCTGCTATTATATATTTAAAAAGCCTTCAATTATTTACAGACTTATGTGGCGATATCGACTTTTGTATAGAAGACACAAACTCAGTAGCCAGGGACACAAACATAGGCGTTTGGGTTGAGAGATATTCTTCCTGAGTGACGGTTACGGATAGATGATGATGGTATTACAGTGGATAAGGCATCGAGATGGCCCATCTACTATTCCAATACTAAAACTTAGGTTTTGAATGCTAATTATTGGTTTTATTTATAGGCTATAAATGGGTTTTAATGCAATTCTTTTAAATTTGAATTTTTATCTTAAAATATCGATAATGTATTGAATTATTATTCAAAGTATTGTAAATCGATAACCCATGAATCGTTTAATTTTTTGGCGTTTTCGTAAGAAGAACCCCTCTCAGACAGGTCACGATTCATATGTTGGAACAAGTAGAAATCGCAAGAAACAAAGTCGAGGGTTTTCATGCTGAAGAATAAAATTCTTGCGTTTTACTCGTATTTCGACCATTTTTGGGATTTAATTCATCAATTGTAGTTGATAGCGATCCATTTTGGTGGTTTTATCAGGCTTTAGCAGCTCGTAGTACTGTGTCACTGCCCAGAACGTTATTCGCTATCGACATCACCACTTTTATAACGTCTAAACTAGTATTCACATAACGACATCGTTGGAGTAGGGTTGCTAAAAGCTTCGCACAGCATTCGAAGACCTTCAACCGTCTTTATTTCCAAAATGAACGAAAACACTAAAACTATTCGGTACAAATTCAGACATTTTCAAGGCACTGAAAAAATTTTTGAAAACACTTCGACGTTATAATATACCAAAAATTGTAGCCAGTGTTAGGCAGTTCAGACAATAAGTACAGTAGTATCAGTAACAAAGAGTAACACCAGTTTTTGTAAATCATTTAAACATAACTATTTACAATCAGAACCATAATATATCGATTTGTTAAAGCACTTTCACTGAACAATAGGTAACCAAGTTTTATACAACTAAAAAAAAAGAGTTCCTTCTCGGAATACGTCTACGTCAGAGCGTTTCTTATCGAACCGTATCCTCCATGGATAATCTACAGATTTAAAATCAGAATAACGGTACCTGACAGATAAAAAACAAGATCCTCCACCACGATTAAATGACATAATCACGACAATATAACATTAAGAACATGCACGTTACGTAATTTAAATTTATAATAAGAGATGTTCGTTTAAATTGTTCGTTCTAAAATCAAACTTAAACTGTTAATGAACGGTTATTAATGAAATTTATTGGTAGCTCAGAAAGCAGATGAATAATAACTCATTGGGAATAACTGGTTTTTTCTCGTTGAGAGAGGAGTCGAGAAAATTTCGTCTGTTTTTATAAATTTGTCGAAAGCAATATATAGATAATGGACGGAACATTAATATTAAGTGAAAATAAAGTTGCTCTTATATGTTTATTTAGATAAGGCCGACTTGATATATTGTATTTAATCTTAAAACATATTAAGTATTAAGGTTAGTTAGGGAATAATTACAGTGATGAACTATAAAAAAACTATCAATTATTGATATTGGATTGGGGAAAATAATTTCGGTTTTTTTAAATAACAGTTCAATTGAAAAGTCCCAGGCCTGACACATAGATGGCTATACTAGAATTAAATCCATATGTTTTTTAGTTAGCCCTAACCATCAAAAGATGCGTGCATAAATTTGACAGCTGTCGGATCATCAGTTTGTGAATTATAGCGTATGAAACAAGAACTTGGCTAGATGCTGAGTTTTCGGACACTGCCCCAGAAAAATTAACCATCAAGAATTGGTTTGCTAAGTTTAGACGTGGTGAAATAAGCACCAAAGACCGGGAACGAAGTGGGCGCTCAAAAAAGGTTGTTACCGACGAAAATGTTAAAAAGTCCACATAATGATTTTGAATGACCGATCAACTGAACGTGTACATCGTATTATTCACGAATATTTGGGTATGAGAAAGCTCTGTGCAAAGTGGGTGTAAGTAACCCGAGTTTTTGCATCGATATGTGACAATGGATGAAACATGGCTCCATCATTTCACTCCGAAGTTTAATCGACAGTTATCCGAGTGGACTGCACACGATGAACTCGCTCCAAAGCATGGGAAAACGCACAGTCGTCCATTTGCCCCCCAGCGACTATTTCCTGTTCTCAGATTTCAAAAGAATGCTCACTGGGAAGACATTTTTATCGAATTAAGAGGCCTATTTTGTAGCAAAAGACAAATCGTACTACAAAAATGGCATCGAAAAGTTGGATGGTCGCTATAATCAGTGTATCACCCTTGAAGGGAATTATGTTGAATAAAAAAAACTAATTTTGCCAAAAAAAAATGTATTTTACTATGGTAGGCCGAGGATTTTTCAAATGACTGCTGTTTAGTGAATCCTAATAACGCGATAATCTTTGATAAAATTGTTCATATCTGTAGTGATCAAAAGATAATGTATGACTGGAACATCTGAGGTACCTAGGTAAATATAACTATCCCTCCCTAGTTTCATCTAGTGTTATATTTAGTTGTAACAATCCTTCTTGATAAAAAATAAGGGATGGTAATGGTAATAGCTATGCAGTGTCATTTTAGGCAGAACGCATTCATTAATAAGGTCGTCGATAAATTTGTCTGCAGACATTAAACTAGGAAGAAGTTATTTAATTAATATTTAAATATATTTTGAAGTCATAAGTATTTGAAATAGTAACTACATAATAGCTCAGCGTCAGGTATTTGAAATACGAATAACAATTACGTTTTTAATGAGTAATTTGATTACAAATAATAAATATATATTTGTATATCAATTAGGTAATTTTAATTACAAGTAAGAGTCAACTTTGTATGTTAATCATCGGATTGTTAAAATATAGAAACCATAAAGCATATTATACAGATAAACGTACACAAATTGATATGGTGTAGAAATGTTTAAAGGACATTTAGTATTTAACAACTATTCTGCCGATTTATTAGATGAAAGATGATTAAAAACAAGTGCGTCAAAGATAGTTTAATTTATTAGTTAAACATAAGCAGCGAAATCAAAACTGTTCATAAATTATTGGAAGAATTATATCAAAACTGACGAATACGTAGCATTTTCGTCTTATCACTGTTTCTGTCTGGGGCCTTGACTTCATGAATGGAACACGTGTATTATCAGACACAAGAATTTGCGACGTTTTTCATGCTACTTTTAACAAAATTGGATGAATCAATAGAAAAAATATTTTGTTTTTTTACCTTTATGCAGGTGTGGTGTAAGTTTATTCATGATGGTTCATCTTGACGATTCCTCTGATTTATTGTATTATTCTAGGAAAATTGCTCTTCAGTTTACCATCTAATTAAAATATACTAAAAACTAAAAACCCACCACACATTTATACTATTTAAAGTTAGATAAAAAATAGAGCAGATCACATAATAAATTAAAAAACTGTACTGGTTGGTCGGAAGTGGACTCCAACTGGACTTGAGACCAAACAGAATTGTATATCAACTATATAACCTATTTGGACCTACGTAATCAATGACGAACTGAATGATGAATTCGAAATCCACGAAATTTATGAAATCATAGAAGATTTCACCTTAAAACATGAAATATGGGTACTAAATCAGATCAATCAACATGGAAGCAATACTAGCTCTACTATTGGACAACATGAAGGAAATCAGACCGTCAGAAGCGAACCAAACCACACATTGTATGATTATATATTATTATTATTATTATATATATTATTTTGATTATTTACTTTATGTTATTGTCAAGCAGGGTGACGATATATTCGGGTGTTCCGAAGGGCAGTGTTTTTGGCCCGTTGTTATATCTATTGTATACAGTTGACCTACCGACCACAAGAAACACTAATGTTGCAATATATGCCGACGATACAGCGGTATTATCATCACACGAGTATCAAATATCAGCCACAAGAAACCTCTAACTTCATCTTAACAAAGTTGATTTGTGGTTGAAAACGTGGCATATCAAAGCAAACGAGACAAAATCTACCCATGTGACATTCACCCTTTGTAGAAGAACATGTCCCTCAGTAAAATTGAATAATTATGAACTTCCGCAAGCAGACAACGTTAAATATATGGGAATGAATTTCGATCGACGTTTGACATGGAAAAAATCATATAGTGACAAAACGCAAACAGCTCGAGGTTAAACTAAACCAAATGTACTGGCTGATAGGGCGTAAATCTAGATTATCATTAGATAACAAGGTTTTACTGTATAAGTCAATACTTCGGCCCATTTATACCTATGGTATTGAACTGTGGAGTACTGCTAGCAAATCTAACATACATATTCTCCAGAGGTTCCAGAATAATGTGTTGCGAGTCATCGTCGATGCTCCATATTAGGGGTCCAACAAACTGATTCAATGCGATATCCCCATAGAACCCATAACGAGTGTAATTCGAAGTGTTGAAAGACTCCATATTCATCCTACTACACTCGCTAAACCGTTAAATGTGCGCGATGACAGTGAAGTGCGTAGGCTCAAACTCAAACTACCATAGGAACTGATTAATAGACACATAGAGTGAGATTTAATAATCTCTAGAATAAGCTAGAATAGATTTTAGAATAAGTTAGGATAAACTTTAAAATAAGTTAGAATGGTATCTAGAAGAAGATTTAGATTATAAGTTGTACAGTAGATCACTTACTGAAGTGATCTTCTACATGTCAGGATAGTTATAATATATAATTGAAATCAAGTAATAATACTACTAATCCGTTTCATATATTCTGTTTTAATATACAAACATATATTACTTCATTGATTATTCCATACTTATGTTTATAACATAAAAGTAAACAAAGATCATGTATTTTATTTAATGCTCTGAAATTGGTACAGCTCTGAAAATAACGTTACTTTTGATACTTTGTTATAATGTTTAGTGTCGTAGTAATTTACGCTTATTAATACTTTGTTGATTATTGAACGTTAATGGAAATTAAATGTAATTTCAAAATTGCTAGTGAGTGTTAGTTCTTGAGATTTTTAGTTTTCATATATTTTAAAATGTTTTGATATAAAGACATTTATTGTTTAATTAATGTTATGTATTAAATACATGTATGGCCTTATATTGAAAATATTTTAACAAATAGCCCTTTTACTTTATTATGAGTGAATCATGATTATGTTAATATATTGTGATTCGAATTTTGGGTACAGGGCGATCACTAGTAAATATAGAATGCCATGTTTTCCTTAACAATTTAGATTCAATTTTTGTTTAAAGTTTCCATTATACTTTGTGCATTATCTAGATATTAATACTCAGAAAAAGCAAATGCAGTGTGTGATGGGATTTGGGATTTTCGGTATACTCAGAACTATATCATGTGCTTTTATGTCTGTGTTGTGTTTATTCGCTCGTTTATAAATAATACCAAGTATAAAAGATATAATATCTAGACATTTCTAGTTTTATTTACATGCCCGTGCATAACGTTGGACATCGTATGTCTTCAAACAACAAATTTTAATTACATAAATCGAAATAGCTGAAAATAACCCGATCATCTAAAAAAAACGACGAGATAAACGTTTTTTCTGGTCGCTAACACTCGTGACCTTACTGACCTGTATACATATATTTGCCGATAAGAGAACCCAATTCATCCAAACACGATCCATAGTAGATTTGTGATTCGAAACAAGTTAATGAACTTAATCGGTTTGATAATTAATGTGATTTTTATTTTTTTATATCTAATTTCATGTCCTTCCTATTTTTTGTTTTTGATATTCAAGCATCAGCATTGAACATGTGTCGGTTTTATTTTGTTTTT
The DNA here is from genome assembly GCF_030347505.1 of Rhynchophorus ferrugineus. Classification (NCBI taxonomy): domain Eukaryota; kingdom Metazoa; phylum Arthropoda; class Insecta; order Coleoptera; family Curculionidae; genus Rhynchophorus; species Rhynchophorus ferrugineus. The sequence continues at coordinate 37,665,226 of NW_027472587.1, read as the reverse complement.
ATTGTAGATACCATGTTATGTGCGTTTAATATCTAGTTTTCTTGATTTAATGTTATGCTATTTGGATAATTTTCTATATTCATATTATATAAGATGTAGTTGGAAATTTTTGGTTTATCTTAGTTGTGTTGTTATATTATTGTATATGTATATTACCGATAATTTTCAATTTCTTTGAGAAAATTTACATAAATAGGATGAATAATAAAACAGAATAAACATATTATTTCAGAACATCATTTGTAGTTTCGTTATAAGCGATGGAACATGTGTATAGACTGGTAAATATAAAATATTTTTGACAAAAAAACTGAACCGACTTTAAAAAATAAATAAGGAAATCACTAAAAATTAAAAAATAATCAAACTTAAATTTTTAACACAAAAGAGAAAATATTAAAATAAAATATAAATAGACATAATAATCGTTGTAATAACTAAATAAAAATAATCAAAAACCTTATTTAACCTATCTACTACACGTATTTTACATTCCATTATATACACAGAATTTAGCTTAATATCTTCCTAAACCTCGTTATATATTTACAATAATTTTTTAACTGCTACCAACTATTCAATTGGAAGTCGGTGCCAAGCCTAAACAATACAAAAATAATAATAAGCCAGCTTGGTGGCGCAGTGGTAAAGGCAACAGGACGGTTCTCCTACTGTTGCGATAACCGCGGGTTCGAATCCTGCTGGGGCATGGTCGTAAATTTATGTTTGCGATTGTTTAATATTTGTGATTGTCCTAGACAAGAGTGTAAAATCCGACATGGAAAATGATCCCAGTCACGCCACTATCCAGGCTGGGTAAGACCGGATGTCTTCTGGGATGATTTCTAAGTTGGTCACTCGTCAGTCGGTAGGCTTAATGCCGAGGACTGTGGTTCGGAACCCACGTTAAATAGTAGATCCAGTCCAGATAAGCTCATAGTTGACAAAAGGAGACTTTAAAATATGTAAAAAATAATAATAATATAATTTTGTGACATATACACAAAATTAAATTACGAACAAAACACATCTAATTTGTTGTTCGTCACCGACTATAATTTGGTGGTTTTTATTTCTATTAATAATTAACTAAATATTTCCGCATAATCAGTATTAGAGCTATTAGTCAAGCCTGTTCTTCTGCCTTATATCTGAAGCATAGTGACAGCATAATGATTCATCGACCTATCATTGATATCATATTGATATGAATGTATAGTTCAAAGAACGAACAGAAAGCGAAGAATTACTTCCAAGTGATATGTAGTATAAAATTTTATTAATATTCATTTTGAAGGAACATGAACATGTCTTGAAAACAAGGAATTAGTTAACCTCAATTAGTTACCTTAACTACCTTATCATCATTTCTTTTAAATATCGATGTATCGAAATATCGATATTTTTGCGGTGGCCAACACCCCTTGTCCAATTTAACTACCATTTTCACATTTAATCCTTTCAAGTTGGCCTAAAAGTGGCTTAAGGCTCTTTCGTGTTATAGTTATTCCAGAAAAGTATCAAAATGTCATCGAACAAAACGGCATTATTTATTAAAATTAATTTGAATAAATTCGTTTTTTATATGTATGAAATTCCATTTTTCCGAAGCCATTGTTATTAAATATTATATTGAAAGACAACTACATAAGTTACAATTTGGTATTTGATACCATAAAATATTATATGTTATAAATTAGTTATAAATAATTAAAAGGCTGAATTGTAGAAAATTCTCAATTAAATAGATAATTAAATTTCACATATTATTTTATTGTTATTATTACTTAAGCGCTGTTTTGTAAACATATATTGTATAACTATTAATTTTTAGTATTAAACAACAATTTAAACAATACCCGACTAAAGCCGAGACTATTTGTTGAATCTATTTCTAATAATGGCTAAAGATAAATCTTAGATGTAAATGAATTTGACCTAAATCAAAGTCTGTGAGAGTAATTTATCTAAGTTTGGTGAACGAATAAAAACCAATAGTGTTTCTTATTAAAATGTTAAAACACAGATTATATTAGGTGTGTTAATATTTTTCTAAAGATCGAGAGGTGAGCTTAAGAGACGTAATTTATTTAAACAAAAAAAAACTAAGGCGCTCGACCCGTTGAAAGAGTTGATACTGCAGCAGATGCATATTAGCTGCAAAAGGTCAACAACCAGCAAGGTGAGGCCAAGATACGTTTTCGGAAGAAGAATAGAGCCGCTTTCGGGAGAGACCGCCTGAACTTTTAACAGTTATAGACCATTGGCCCTCGGACAGGACCAGAACCAGCTAATATTTTCGATATTATATTTGATAGGTGAAGACCATGCTCGAAGATAGTCGGGAAATATTTATGGTGTATTGTGTGTTTCGAATAATATCCTCCTGTAACTTCGTATGAAGGTTTTTCGACGAATTTGTATACAAATTTGAGGGAATATGAACGTTGTGGGTTCATAACTAACATCCTATGAAGTTAGTTGCAAGTAAACGATTTCAAACGCAAGTGTTATTATTTTATTTAAATCCAAATATTCGACATTTGAATATTTTAATATTCAGATGCCAAACTAATACATTATTTATTTAAAAATAGATGAAAAATGAGATTTAAATTTACTGTACCTTATCCTATCTTTCGTACTGGGCTACTTGTTGATGTTCCACTTTCTATTATACACACACACACACACGCATCTATAATAATGCGTTTCTTTTAGTTGAAACAAACATTTTCATTATTTAAACCATTATAAATAACAAATAGTAGAGTAAGATAGGTGTAATAACACTTAAATTACGTGAACACAATTTATATATATTACGGATGAGTAGGTAAAACGTAATTTTAGTTCTCATTAGTTTTTTAAAATTTACTTGTATAAATTTTAAACTCTAATCACATGTTTTCTTTAATTAGTAATTTTGAGTCATATTGTTCATAGAGTTTGATTTAAGATTTCAAACTTAAGCTTAATTGGCGTTTGATTGATGTATTCCTACTGGAACAACCCACATACTTTTAAAACTCTAAAGCTTTTTTACACAAAATTTAACTATATCAGTTCTTTGGTGGTCTTACCCGGTGCCCTTAGCTCTTTGTGGATATCTTCATTTGCAATATACGTTTCTAATAACAGGTCAATTGTAAATTCCCAGGCCTGACACATAGATGGCGCTACTACAATTAAATCCATATATTTTTTAGTTAGCTCTAACCCTCGAAAGATGCATGGATAAATTTAACAGCTGTCGGATCTTTAGTTTGTGAATTATAGCATTTTGAGTGAAGCAACTTTTGTTATTGTGAAAAAAATGGATAAAAAGAAATTTCACATGTTGATAAAATATTGCTTTTTGAAGGGAAAAAATACAGTTGATGCAAAAACTTGGCTTGATGTCGAGTTTCCGAACACTGCCCCAGGAAAATCAATCATCAAGGATTGGTATGCTAAGTTTAGACGTGGTGAAATAAGCACCGAAGACGGTGAACGTAGTGGACGCCCAAAGAAAGTTATTACCGACGAAAACATTAACAAAATCCGCAAAATGATTTTGTATGCAGACACTCTAAAGATATCAACTGAAGGTGTAGATGATATCATTCACGAATATATGGGTATGAGAAAGCTGCTCTGCATAGTTGGTGCTGCGCGAGCTCACTTTTGACCAAAAACAACGACGATTTGATGATTCGGAGCAGTGTTTAACTGCTAGAAAGAAATTTTCGTCGAATGAAGAATTGATCGCCGAAACTGAGGCCTATTTTGAAGCAAAGGACAAATCGTACTACAAGAATGGTATCGAAAAGTTGGAGAATCGTTATAATCAGTTTATCACACTTGAAGGGAATTATGTTGAATAAAATAAAACTAATTTTGTCAAAAAAATGGGTTTTACTATGGTAGGCTAGGGACATTTCAATTGACCTGTTACGTTAATAATGTTGCAAAGAACTTTGGTTTAGTAAGTTTTCATTTGTTTGACAGTTGTTTCAACTTTATTAGCAGTTCTATCAATATTCTTACTTATTGCCAATAGTGAAGTATCATCAGCAAATGTGGCCATCGTGTTTCTTTTACATTTAAAAATATCACTAGTATATAAAAATTACAATATTGGTCCAAGGACGCTACATTGCGACACAACAGGATAGATATGTTGAATATTCCTCACCATATCTTATTGTGAAGCTCACCAGGCCATGTTGATCAGATACATGCCAAATGTTTGTTTCTAAATCCAAACTGGAGATTTGGAATGAGTGTTTTTTTCAATAATTTTAAGAATACCTTTCCGATAAATTTAGATATGATTGGTAGCAGTAATTTTTGTTGAACGTTAAATAGATATGGCAGTTTTATTGTACTCTTTTTTTATAATTATTTAACTACTTGGCTAACTTTTTTGATATTAACGTTTTCCTGAATTGCGTTCGTAATTTTCTTTGAAGTTATTGGGTTTAGAATTGTTAACCTAGTTTGTTTGGTAGAGTTTCATCGGATGACACTCTACTTTCTTGCCATTTTTCCTTCTTGTGTTGCTAGATTTCTCTAATTTCCTTACAGTCTGGCTTTGGCCGAAAAAATTAACCACATTATTGTAGTTTCATCGTTTGAAGCTATTTTTGGAATCTTATTGGTTTGGCTCAAAACTGGTTTTCTATAAGTTTAGTCGATATTTAGTTCCGCAGCAATGTGACGTGATGAAATTAAGAAATATGGGTAAAGAGAAGGGGCCACGAGGAAATAATAGGAAGAAGAAATGCCAAAAAGGTTCGAAATCTTGCGACAAGGACAAAAAGAAAGTTGTTTTTGTAACAAACATTGACCGATCTATTCTTAGTAATCTAAAAACAATAATTTTTCAGTTAGCAGAAGGTTCAAGGTTATAATTTAACAATTTTAAATAATAGTATAATAATAATTTTGATTAAACAATCCTTTAAATTTAAGTTCCTTTTTATTTATTGTGAAATAATGTATGCAATTTATATACATTTTATATACAATGACATAATAATTAATTATGGCAGAAAAAAGGTTGTATTTGATATAATTTGCTTTTATTGTATTTAAAAAAAGTAGTTTTATGTAGTACTTTAATATAATTAAAAAATTTACTCAAGTGTCAACTGAATTAATTGATTCACTTCTTTAGGACCGAAAGTGAAAATGGCAATTTATATTGTCATTTAATATCATTAATTAATGCAATATTACATAGAATAACTAACAGAGATACAGGAAAAAATAACGGGTCAACATTCAGACTGTACCTAAAAACAGTACGATGTTTTTTTCGGCAGCTTTCACTTGTGTTCTGGTCTATTTAGCGCTGTATTTTTGCGTTTTGGAGTGATGTGTATCTGAATATATTTTTTTAGCTTGCTAATTATCTAGTGTCCGAAGAGTTTCGCATAACATTAAACTTTTGATTATATTTTTAATTGTTTTGTTTTTAACAGGATGCGATTTAAAATGGGATATTCTAAATTCGAATTATTTAATATAATAGTTACTGTCAATTGCCTTTCAAAATCTTATTAAAAATCTTGTAGTTTAGAAAGGATTTAGGTGTTTTTAACCGACTTTGAAAAAGGAAGGATGTAGGTTCGCCGATTATTCCTTAAATTATAGACCGATTCTCAATATTCTTTTTTTATTCGAAAGAATGTACTTCCGGAGTGGTCCCATTGGAAGCAAGTCTGGATCTGATGGAGTGAAGGGGGGAATTGAGGGAAAAACTCAAATTTCGAAGGCACGTACAATGTTTTCACATATTTTTTTTTCTAAAATAATCAGATATTTGGGTCATTGTCTTGGTGAAGTAGCACTTTCTTTTTCTTCAAATGCGGCCGTTTTTCGGCGATTTCGTCATAAGCGTTCCAATAACGCTATGTAATAGTCGCTGTTGATGGTCCTTCCTTTTCCAAGGTAGTAAATGAAAATTATTCCGTGCCCATCCCAAAATACAGACGCCATAACCTTGCCAGCCGACTGTTGCGTTTTCCCACGCTTTGGAGCGGGTTCATCGTGCGCAGTCCACTCGGATAGCTATCGATTGGACCTCGGAGTGGAATGATGGAACCATGTTTCATCCATTTTCACATATCGATGCAAAAACTCGGGTTTATTACATTTGATCATCTTAAAACACTGCTCCGAATCATCAACTCGTCGTTGGTTTTGGTCAAAAGTGAGCTCGCGCGGCACTCACTTTGCACAGAGCTTTCTCATACCCAAATATTCGTGAATGATATAATGTACACGTTCAGTTGATATCTTTAGATTCTGCTATTTCATTCATTTTCAATTTACGGTCGTTGAAAATCTTTTTGTCGATTCTTTTAATGTCTTTGTCGGTAACGACCTCTTTTGGGCGTCCACTGGGTTCACTGTCTTCGGTGCTCATTTCACCACGTCTAAACTTAGCATACCAATCTTTGATGATTGTTTTTACTGGAGCAGTGTCCGGAAACTCGACCTCAAGCCAAGTTTCTGCTTCAACTGTATTTTTCCCTTCAAAAAGCAATATTTTAACAACACGCGAAATTCCCTTTTATCATTAACAGAAGTTACTTCACTCGAAATGCTATAATTCACAAACTACTGATCCGACAGCTGTCACATTTATACACGCATCTGGGGCTAACTAAAAACATATGGATTTATTTCTAATAGCGCCATCTATCTGTCAGGCCGGGCATTTTTCAATTGACGTGTTACTGATGTCACTGTTAAGTATTTCAAAAGATTCTCAGTGTCCCAATGAGGAGTTTAGGCTGAGACGGATACTGCCACACAATCTGATTAATAACCATATACAGACTTTGTATTTAGATTGACCAAAAGGGGGAATCACTGCAATTTTAGATATAGATGTTTTTTGTAAGAATTACTTATTGCATATATTTCAGATACTTTATTTACCAAATAATCATAGAATTTTATTTTTGTTCATATATTTTCACGCATATAAACCTATTTACCCATTCAAATCATTGTGGCTTGCAATTATCGAAATTAATTATTAAAAATCCACACGTCAACGCGCATCGTTGATTTCACCATTTCTTAGTGCAACTTAAACGTTGTAATGATAAGAATTGATAGGCATATATTCCAGCAAGCAAATTACGTAAAGACTCTGACACGCCTCTTATTGAACATATCTGTCATAAACATCCTTGATTGTTGTAAAAATCAAATGATCTATTGCGCGAGTTTAACAATAATAGCGCCAAATATAGAAAAATATTTTTAATAATTCTAGTGCGTCTATTAATGTTATTCTAATAGTTTTTCGTTTTTCAGAAATAGAAACCTTGACTTAATCTTAATAAATATAATGCGGAGTTAGTGAAGAAGAAAAATATTTTTCATAGAAATTTTGTATGTGTATTGTTATGTGTATTTATACATACTGTTGACCATTAGAAAAAATAAATGACGGAATTTTATAGAATTTGCTGAAAATAATAATATTGACGTAAGTGTGTAGTTCTTTGGCGGTACTCTACGGATGACTAACCCAGTTTAAATCCAAACCTAATCAACAATAACAAGTCAAAAATACCCTCTGATAATACAAAAATATATTTATTGGCCTTTGTTTGAAATGTCAATATGGCGTGTATTGATAAAAAGGATCTCTTACGATTTATGAAAGGTCAAACACAATAATAAGAAATTGAAAATATATTGTATTTGTTATATATTATTTTATCTTAGATAAAATGTACGAGTATAGGGTGATATGGAAATATACAGAATAAAGACTCTACTTGGACTCTAAAGTTTGGAACGTCTGACTATAATAGCTGTTTGCTCGAAGCCATCGAAATATTATCACATTACATTTCAATAATAGCTCACTATTATTGAAATCCATGTATTTGTTGGGATTGACAGTTGTGTCCGCTACCTAAAAGATCGAATTCGGATATAATCAGAGCTATATAGAATGGAAATAATCAGCCCATTGATTTGTAAAAAAAGAATTTTCTTTTAGGGACACTAGATTTTTAAATGTATTTACGATTTGGTTGACGGCGTCTTGTTGAGGACTGCATAAAAGCTCCTAAAGGAAACAATCTTTCTGTAAGTTCTGATGAGTACAAACTTGTATTGATATGTATGACACATTGTTAAGAAGCAAACTAATTCTAACTTAATTTTTGAGCTCTGTGATTGATTACTATCGCTGTTGGCAAACGCAATAAAATCGTCATCTTCTTCTAAAGTATCTTTTTTAGTAGCTGCTCCTGTTACTACTAGGCATTAGGTTTGTTGTTGTATTTTACCTGTTAGGCATCAATTAGAAAATTTTGAATTTTTTTAACGCATTTTAAAATTGGGATGATAGCATGACGCTTAATAAGGCTTCCTTGATTTCAGGCCCATTTGGACCTATGGTACTGAACTGTGGAATACCACTAGCAAATCTAACATACATATCCTCCAGAGCTTGCAGTATAAAGTGTTGCGAGTAATTGTCGAGGCCCCATATTACGAGTCCAACAAAATAATTCAGCGCGATATTCCCTTAGATAGTCTATAATAGATATGTCTATAATTTCGTTCTATTCATAGGAAGATATTCATGTAAACGACGGATAATATTCCATGTGTTTTTTGATGATGTTCGTTTCTGTTTATTTATATTATTAATTTGTTTATTTATGAAATATTAATTTTTTTAGTTCATATTTAGGTGATTTAGATGATTTTAGAATGAACATATTTGGTACACTTTGATAAAACCCTGTAAATCAAAAACATTGACATTAATTTTTTCTCCGCTGAAGAATTGAATAATTACAATGAGTGCTTAAATAACAATTTGCCTGTATCTGGTGTCACGCAGTTCAACTAGATCAAAAACAACATTTTATTCATAATAATTTGACCTCACACGTGACGTACACCGACGTCATCATGAACAGCCCACTTTACATATACAACATCAACTATCTTATTTATATTCTCGTTTGATATCGCGCTACCATATCGCTCGGCTCTTGTTTTCTCGTTCGATTTTTTTGTCCTGTCACACCAGTGACAAACCAGGCCTACACGTAGGTCAAGAAGGGCGCACAACAAAAATTCTGACGACAAGGATTATCTTGTTTTCGTTTGATTACATTGGGTCGCTCCTGTTGATCACAATTATGTTTTCCTTTGTCTCAAAGTGTTGTAATATGGAAGGGATCATCGTGTATATTGCTTGTTATTCCTCACGAATCTTCGCTATCGCTGAAAACATATTACACTTATTTTTATTTTGGTAATTATCGAGTTGAGTGGAAATGTACTCGGATATTATGAGATCATGTACAGACTGTGAAATATATTCATCATTATATTGCTATATAACGTACGTGCCAATTGAAAAGTTCCCGGACTACAATAGTAAAACACGTTTTTTTTGTCAAAATTAGTTTTTTTTATTCAACATAATTCCCTTCAAGGGTGATACACTGATTATAGCGATCCTCCAACTTTTCGATAACATTTTTGTAGTACGATTTGTACTTTGCTTCAAAATCACCTCTTCATTCGGCAAATATTTTTTCCCAGCGAGCATTCTTTTGAGATCTGAGAAAAGGAAATAGTCACTGGGGACCAGATCTCGACAATACGGTGGATGAGGAAGCAATTCGAAGCCCAATTCATGGATTTTTGACACCGTGCATTGTCTTGGTGAAGCAGCACTTTCTTTTTCTTCAAATGCGTCCGTTTTTCGACGATTTCGTCCTCCAAACGGTCCAATAACGACATGTAATAGTCGCTGATGATGATGGTCCTTCCTTTTTCTAGGTAGTCAATGAAAATTATTCCATGCGCATCCCAAAATACAGACGCCATAACCGTGCCAGCTGATTGTTATGTTTTCCCACGCTTTCGAGCGGGCTCATTATGTGCAGTCCATTCGGATGACTGTCGATTGGACTTCGGAGTGAAATGATGGAGCCATGTTTCATCCCTTGTCACATATCGATGCAAAACCTTGGGTTTATTATACTTGATCATCTTCAAAAACTGCTCCGAATCATCAACTCGTCGTTGTTTTTGGTCAAAAGTGAGCTCGCGCGGTACCCACTTTGCACAAAGCTTTCTCATACCCAAATATTCGGGAATGATAGTGTGTATATGTTCAGTTGATATCTTGAGAGTGTCTGCTGTTTCACTCAATTACAATCTACGGTCATTCAAAATCATTTTGTGGATTTTTTAAATGTTTTCGTCGGTAACAACCCCTTTTGGGCGTCCACTGCGTTCACCGTCTTTGATGCTCCTTTCACCACGTCCAAACTTTGATGGTTGGTTTTCCTGGGTATCCGGAAACTCGGCATCAAGCCAAGTTCTTGCTTTAACTGTATTTTTTCCTTTTAAAAAGCAATATTTTATCAAGACACAAAATTCCTTTTTATCTATTTTTTTCGCAATAACAAAAGTTGCTTCACATAAAACGCTATAATTCACAAATTAATGATTTGACAGTTGTCAAATTTATACACGTATATTTTGAGGGTTAGATCTAACTAAATAACATATAGATTTAATTCTAGTAACGCCATCTATGTGTCAGGCCGGGGACTTTTCAATTGACTTGTTATAGTCCTGTATCTGTAGTGGGTCTAATTGAGCGAAATATTATTAATTATTATTACTTGAAATTAATAACTCATGAGCTTAGAAGATCCGGGCTTTCATACATAGACATAGACAGTTTTATTGCACTCATCGCTTTTTCAGTTAGTATTGACCTTCAAAAGGTAACTGTTAAAATTTCATGATATTCTACTCATGTTGAGTTCAATATAATGGATAAGACACAATTTCGGGCTTTAATTTTGCGCTTCTTGGTGGTAAAAAATACCGTTCAAGCAAAGCAATGGCTTGAAAAGTGTTATAAGTACTCCGCTTCATCAGAAAAAACAATAAAATATTGGTTTGTTGACTTCAAACGTGGTCATAGAGACACCGATGATGTAGAACGCAGTGGACGTACAAATGAGATGTTAACTCTAAAAGTTATAAAAAAAATCCGCAAAATAAAAAGTAAAGTTGCGTGAGTTAGCTAACAGTAAATTAAAGATATCAAAAGAACCTGTTTGTTTTATATTGCACGAACTTTTGACTATGAAAAACCGCTGTTCAAAGTAGGTGCCGCATTTGTTCACTATTGACCAAAAACAAGAACCTCTTGATGATTCTGAGCAGTGTTTGGCCATGTTTAAATGTAACAAACTGCAATTCTTGCGTCGATTTGTGACGATGGATCCATCACTTCACTCCGGAATCAAAACGGTCGTCATCTGAGTGGATAGCAACTGGAAATAAGCCTATTTTGAGGCAAAAGGTAAATCGTTCTACAAAAGTGGTATTTGAAATATTAGAGCGGCGCTGGAATGATTGTGTGGCTCTTGATGGAAATTACGTTGATCAATAAACCCAATATTGAATAAAAAAAAGCGAAAGCGAGATTTTTTTGAAAGATATATCAACAAAAACATTATACAAATGGTACTTAATTTTAATGCTTTATTTGACTTGGACTGGGATGACTATCATATATTCTGGTCTGTGTAAAGCTCAACAGCGACGGAATTACAGCTTTGCGGATTTTTTTTATTATAAATAACATATTTTTCCACAATCAATCGTTTTTTTTTCATCCAATTCATATGGAAGTGGCTCAATATTATTAATGAATATCATTGTCATTGTCAATTATTTACAATTTTAATCTTATGAAGAATGAAAAGTAAATTTAAAAATCTTCACCTATTATTTAAAAACTAAGAAAATGTATAAAAGGACAAACAACAGACAAAGAAAAGCAACTTGTTAAATAAATGTTGTTTCTAGTATAGGAGGTAATAAAGAAAAATTATTTGTTTTATGACCTTTATCTTTTTAACCTTGGCTCTGAAAAGCATATTCTTTTGTCTGATTTTATAATACAGAGACGGTAGCTACTATATTTTCACAATATCTGATGTAAATACACTATCTGATTTTATTTTTCTATTTTTGATTAGTAATATATTAATTAGCTTTTTTACCAGCTCTGAAAATAGTTATTCTGTCAATATTTTGTTCCTAAGTTCCCAGCCCAGTCCAACTTTCGTGTGGAAGATAACAACCTGAATTATTATTAAAATAATGAATTCTCTAATTAAAATAGTTAACTAATTCAGTTCTGTCATTTTTACAGCCTCATAATAATCTGGACCTACAGTTAAACGTGGGCTCCGAATCACGGTCCTCAGCGACTGGCGACTGCCTACCGACTGGCGAGTGACCAACTTTAGAAATCATCCCAGAAGACATCCGGTCTTACCCATTCTGGTTACTGGCATGACTGGGATCATTTTCCTTGTCGGATTTTATACTTTTGCTTAGAACTATCACAAGTATTAAACAATCACAAACATAAATTTACGACCATTCCCCAGCAGGATTCGAACCCTCGACTATCGCAACAGTAGACCGTCTTATCGCCTTTACCATTGCTTCACCATGCCGGCTATAGCGATTATTGTCGTCCGTTTGCACCAATATTATTGCGATTTGAAAATAAAAATTCGAAATCAAGTTCGTTGAATTTCAGTTTTTAAAATTCTTTTTCGTTTTGCACTTTTATAGTTATTTTTAGTAGCTTTTATAGTTCTTTTTTATGATGATGAGTTCTTGGTCAAAATTAGTTTTGTAGCTTGATTTTTGGTTTTCGAAGAAGAATTTAGAACAAACATTAATTTTCGTTTAGTTTGTGCTATGAATTAAGCCCAAGAAACCAAAGTAAAATGAAAGCTGTCGAGATGAAGTGTATAGAGAAGATAAAGTCTTTAATATGAAGTAACCAAATTACAAAAATTAAAACATCACACCTAAGACACATTCAATTCATGGAGCGTTCGGTTCTCCTCGGAATGTTTCGGTCTCTAAAGATCATTTGACGGTTTTCATCGTTTGATTCGGAACCCTGTATTCGTTTGTCGATAACCATACTTTCCACAATGGCATGCCAAAATAAAATGTCTTGTAAATCATTTTTCGACGGTACGTGTAGTGTTCTTTTCCTAAAAAGCAATGTTTATTGCTAAAATAACATGTAGCGTCTAATCGTTTTTAAAAGATTATTTATTAGTATAGTATTTTATTTATAGATTCCTGAAGAGATTTCAAATATATACAATTCTGTAATCATTACAAAATCACCAGAAGATATATTCAGTCCCAAGAAAAAAGAATCTAAATGAGTAAATTTCACTATGAGGTAGACATAATAAAACCTTAAGTTAAGAATATTACCTTTACTTGGTGGCACAAAATGTATAAATGAAGTCATCAGGCAATTCATCCGTCAATGATAGGTGTCAACTATTTTGAAGGTGAAATATTTTTTAACTGGTATTTCAGACAGAATGGCTAAGTAATATGAAAAAATAAAAGCTGACAAGTGTAAGATGATTTGGATGGAAGAGCCACAGACCTTATAAGAGGATAATATGCTAGTATCATTTTAAATTATAAAGTAAAAAACTTGGTAGGTATTTGAGTATTTGGTAATATATTTGAGACATAACATATCTCGGATAAAATGAAGGAGTAACATCCTGAAACTATTAATATATCTGCTGTCTAAAGAATAACATAGGTAAGTGACTCTTTTCTCTAAAACTATTGTGTTTAATGAGTTTTACTTTGTATTTTAGGTCAAAGATACGGTTCCTTTAGAAAAGAAGTTAAGAATCGATTGTTGACCTTAGTGCTTTAATGGGTGGTCATTTTTAGATTTTGATGTGTTCGTCACATTTTAAAATGTTTGCATTTTTCTATGAATTGGACAAAATTAATTGGCAAACTTAATAGTTTCATGTTACAATAATTACTTTATATGAGATTATTATTAAACATCTTTTCTCTCACCAGTTGCGAAATACTTTTTCCGTATCATTTCACAAGTTTTGTACTATGGGGATTATTAATAAATGTAATTCCCTTCAATGAAAGATAAGAAAAACAATATATAATTTTGACACGTTTTTTTGTGATTACCATTTGCAAAATAGAAAACAAAGTTCAATATTATTTCAGACATCATAATAAGATTCCTGCAAGTAAAATATAAATATTTTAATTTTTCATGTTTTTATGAGGTTTTTATATAATTTTAGGTACAATTATTAATCATTAATAGATATAAAACATATATTTATCATTCAAAGACACCTTTGTAGTAATAATTAAGTTACACGGAAAAACAGGGCTATTTTCTCGAAACCAAAACGTATGTCATTCATAATCCCGCCAATTTTTCCTACTTTCGCTCAAATTTGTTGGCTAGATCCGCGGCTCCTGGAACTGCGTTCTGCTCGTCGCCAATCACTGAAAATCATTGTGGCGAACACTGGAACTAAGCAAACTGAATGCGCACTACGACTTTGAACCAATTTTGAAACCTGTTCATCACGAATGTTCGCCGAATTCGGTTCTGTTCATGAGCATTTTCAATTTTCTTACGAAATTCGTTTCGAATGCTCAGGTCTGTACCCACCATAAGATAGTAATAAGCAACAGAACAAACACTACAATTAATTATGTATGCTTCAAAAAATCTTACAATATCCTTATAATGTTCATGCCTTCAATTATATATCATAATTTATAACTTTTAAAAATGTTTCAAATCACCAAATTTCTATAACTCGCGAAGATATCAGGTAATTTTAAAAACAAATTAATAATCAAGATAAATATCGTCCCGACGATTTATTACAGCTGCGTTAATTTGTAAATATGATAAATTTGATGAGAGTGATTAAGTGATAAACTAATTTGTCAACCAAATTTAAACACTATGATATAAACCCGTTTTATATTGTAAAACTGTTACTCCACTATTACGAGTATATGTGTGCTTAATATGGAAAATTTCACCGTTGTTCGGTTTCAGATAGTGTCTGTCAATGGTAGTATAATTACTTCAGATAATCTTTATTTATATCTTATGAATGTGGAATCTTTTTATGATGTACTGATAAAGAATTTAAAAAAGAATGAAAATATTCCAACGAATTACTGTGTATTGTTCATTAGGGTTCTTGATGCTCGATGACTCTAATTTGTTGTTTCAGTTGCATGAATATGTTTTATATTTGACCAAGAAAGAAGATGTTTAATATTTATATATAGGGTGAACTATTGTGTAGGATTGGAAATTTTAACGAATTTTTTCAAACGATAACACGTTGCAAATTAATTTTAATTAGTGTTTCTCAAAGTGAGCTAATTATCATAGAGAGGAAAAACCTAATACGAACACACCAGTTTGGGTTTATTAACAAGCATTGAACAATTAACCATGTCCAAAGAATAACAAATGTTATTGAAAAAGCTTACGAAAAAGTATGCGTAGCTATATTCTTAGATCTAGCACAAGCCTTCAATAAGATTTGGCATGAAAACCTTATTCATAAACTACAGAAAAAACTACCAAAACAACACATCGAACTACTAAAATTGTAGACTACAGCCAGAATGTTTAGAGTTAAACAGGAAGAACCATACTCTACAATAAAGAAGCTAAAGCAGGTGTACCTTAATCTTATTAATATTCGATATTTATATACTGATGTTTAGTTAATTTTGAACATCTAGTATCGTAATAAGGAAACAAAATTACCATTTTGTGAATATTTTATTGTTATAACACATTTCAAGTGAAATCACATATATGTTATTTGTGTATAGATAGAGAAAGAAAAATTACTATCATTTTTACTAATTGATACAAGATTAATTGCTTTCTTAAATTTCTCAGTCCAAATAACATACTTTCAAAAAAATCATGTTCATCATTAATTAACAATTGTAAAATATTTTATTCCCAGGTATACATTTTATTTCCTTCTGATAAAGGATTTTATACTAATTAAATTATTTCATTACCTGAAACCGTTTTTTAAAGAATTATAGAATGGGCTTATGTAAGGTAAAATGTATTTTAAAATTATGTTCTGGTTTTGGAATTAGATCGTATTCTCGATAAAGACAGTTTATTTAAACATTATTATTAAAATACTGTTCTTCGGTTTTTTTTTTATGTAGGTTGTGAGCAAGAGTCTTTATATTTTTACTATTGATAAGTTAACTCACACAAGTTCATTACGATAATAGCTAAGTTCAACAAATAGCACTTCGAACTGCTTTGCTACCCTTGATGTGGTGCAGATATATCCCCAGTAATTACTGGTTGTTAGCAGACATCAAAATTATTTTACCCCGAATGAGGTTTGGTTCAAGTGAAGAAGTGATTGACGAAGCTAAAGCTTATTTGTGAAAGGAAGTCTCTACGAAAAAATAAAACTAGAGTTTAGATAAATCGATTTTAATAGTTAATATATCTGTTTCGCTTTTGTAATACTGTATATTTCTTTCGAGTTTTCACTTTTACATCTTCCTTCCTTTTTTAAGCTACATAGTTTTGAATTGGTCAAATATTGAGAAAATATGGCGTCTTGATTTATTCTTGGTACAATTTCTATTCGTTTTCAATTAACCTATTGCGATTCAAAAATTCTACATGTGATAAGATTAATGTCTAGAAATCCGGGCTCTATTCATGACTAGTTCTATTAGTCAGCAGTTATTTTATAAGGCACTGTTTATTCAACAAAAGAACCATGTGAAATTTAGGTGAAAACAATGTTCAGATACGTGATTACTGTTGCCATGACTAGCGACAGTTATTTACGGCATCTGTTTCAATAGCTTATCAGTCCATTGGCAGCTTTTGTTTTGCCTTTTACAATAAAAAGCTTAAAAACAATAAATTTCTGACGTTGGTCGATATATCGGGATAGCAACACATTGTTTTTGTTATTTTCGGACGGTCTTCAAAATACGGGTTACGTAAGATATTGTCAAAAATAACGACAACCTCAACAATGGTACCATTACCGTTTCGTAACACTTAGTGATTTCTTCTCTCATTCGCCCGTTACCTAGAAACAAGATTAACATTTTGAAATATCCATAACATTGATGTTTTGAGTACAGAATAATTAATTGTACGTCAGATAAATAGCTCAAGACTTTTAATTTTCTATTAAAAATTAACTATATATGTTTAAAAAACAAAATCATCGGTGCCCGTCAAGTTAAAAGTGTTTGAAGCATCAAAAGAATGGACACTTAGAATAACCCAATCAAATAAATGAAAACTTAAACGAAAAGAATATTGTTCGGCAGCAGTCCTTAATTTATCTCAAGCTTTTGATAAGGTGAAAAATCTTCTGCCCCATCCTCACTTTCAACTACTAAAATGATATCTCACAGACAGACATTTCATTGTGAAACACTGAACATTGGGATATACTGAACTACCTCCAATAACAGGTCAATTTAAAAGTCCCCGGCCTGACATATAGATGGTGTTACTAGAATTAAATCCATATGTTTTTTAGTTAGCCCTAGCCCTCAAAAGATGCGTGTATAAATTTGACAGCTGTCGGGTCATTAGTTTGCGAATTGTAGTATTCTGAGCGAAACAACTTTTGTTATTGAGATAAAAATGGATAAAAAAGAATATCGCGTGTTGATAAAATATTGCTTTTTGTAGGGAAAAATACAGTTGAAGCAAAAATTTGGCTTGATGCCAAGGCTGTCTGTCTCAGGAAAATCAACCATCAAGTATTAAGTATGCTAAGTTTAGAGGTATTGAAATGAGCACCGAAGACGGTGAATTCGAATTGCTTCTTCATCCACCGTATTCTCCAGATATGGACCCCCAGCGACTATTTCCTGTTCTTAGATCTCAAAAGAATGCTCACTGCGAAGAAATTTTCGTCGAATAAAGTGGTGATCGCTGAAAGTGAAGCCTATTTTGAAGCAAAGGACAAATTGTACTACAAAAATGGTATCGAAAAGTTGGATGGTCGCTAAAATCACTGCGTCACCCTTGAAGGGAATTATGTTGAATAAAAGAAACTAATTTTGGCAAAAATGTGTATTATTATGCTAGGCCGGGGACTTTTCAATTGACCTGTTATGATGAGGACAAAGTAATTTTATTATCTCATTAATATCCAATATCTGCTGCAAGGAATCTTAAACTTCATGTGAACAAAATTAACAAAATTTATTTGTGGTTGAAAACATGGCGTATCAAGACGAATAAGACAAAATGTACTTATCTGCCCTTCACCCTGTATAGGACCAGTCCTCCGGAATATTTGAATAATCTGCTGTAAGAAGATAATGTTAAAGGAATGTATATAATTTGATGCTTAAATTAGAAGAAACATGTACGAATAAAGCGTAAACAACTTGGGCTTAAAATGGACTAGATGTATTGGCTCATATGACGTAAATCCAAATTGTCGTTGGATAATAAGATATTGCTCTATAAGTCAATTCTGAGACCAATATGGTATCGAACTGTGGGGTACTACTAGCAAATCCAATATAGCTATCCTTCAGATATTCCAATATAAAGTGCTTCGTGCCATCGCTGACGCCCCATATTGTGTCAGTAATATCCTAATTCAGCTTGATTTCCTCCTGGATACCATAATGATAGTGATCAGTGTCAGTTTAAAGTAGTCTGAAAGAGTGTCAGTGGTCCAAAATGTACCACCCAAAAATTAAATGTGCGTCATGTTTGTGAAGTGCGTCGGTTAAAACATTTACTACCATCGGACCTGATTAATAGACACCTAAAATAGTTTGTAAAATAACATAGAATATTAATAAAATTAAGTATAATACTAACAGGTCAATTGAAAAGTCCCCGCACCATTAGAATTAAATCCATATGTTTTTTAGTTAGCCCTAACGCTCAAAAGATGCGTGTATAAATTTGACAGCTTTCGGATCATTAGGTTGAGAATTATAATGTAATTATTATGAATTATTATGTATTTATCCAATTATTAAAAAAGTTTTACACATCTTCTATGCGAGTTTGAGATTTAAATAGTAATGGACACCATCATATTGATGGTGAACCATCAGTGCCTGTTGTAACGATAAAAAGAGCTCCAGTAGTCAGCAGGATATTGAATGCAACTACTGGGGAGCCATCAATTAATAATTCCAACATATAAAGTGGTCCAATATTTACAATAAGATATTTTACATAGCGGATCACTAACTGAAGTAATCTGGTACATGCCATTTATGTAATAATTATTATAAGATAAATTAACTTATTGTCCATAGGGACCAATTATTTTAAATTATAAAACCAATCTATATATACATATATGTATATATATATATATATATATATACATACATCTATAGATATACATATATATATATATATATATATATATATATATATATATATATATATATATCCCTTACACAGTTACGTCTCGTCAGGTGGAGAGACTGGATCGATATCTGGCTAGGCCTTATCCGGTTATTTATGGGATGTTCCCCGCGGCTATCGGTCGTAGTTCATCCGTGGTATGAAACGTGTTCGAACTTGTTCGGTTTAGTTTTCGTTCTGTACTTGTGGAGTGGGAGGCCCTGGCACGAAATGCGTTGCTGACCTACGTTTAATCATAACGCGTGTTGTCTAATTCAGATAATTTATTTCATTTCATTCAGATCATTTCTAATTATGTCATAGATTAGCTTTTTTCTTTGATTATGAATATGATTAATTTTTCTTTAGTTTTCAGGTTTTGTTTATGTTTTATTGTATTGTCTATATTTATTATAGTATATCATCTAAAAATGTAATTAACACATTAAAATACAATAAAAAGTTTGTGAGGAATGATTCCATTGCATAGAATAATTCAATTCCTTTTTATAGATCCACAGAACATTCAAATGTAAAAGTAATTCTACTTCGTTTAAAATTAAATCATAAATTGCATGGTATTTATAATTATTATAACAGTATTCAGTAATTTTTTTTCCTTCTCTTTTTTAAAGTTAGTTCGTGAAGGAATTTATACATCTCCGTCTCGCTTATACTACAATTGGAAAATATAACCACATATAAAATTAACTGCCCCAAGTAATTATCTCCGACCTTTTCTCTCTCACAATTTATACAGAAAAGGGTTCGTACATCTTCGTCTGACATCACGAATTGAAAAAAACAGTCTAACCGTGCAATAGTAGTTAGTGTTTTCAGACGCTAGCTTTTTGACGATTGACTGTTTCGACTATTTTGCGTCTATGGACAGTTTCGGTTGAAAGTTTCCAACGCTAGTAGTTATTAATATAATAGGAATATTTAACTCTAAATACATCACATGGTCAATGCCTATAAATATTGCATAAGTGTTCTAAGTATTCTATCCATATATAACTATCATTGTATGTTAGTATAAAATAACTAAACTACATCATAACCATTTTAAATAACTGTTTTTATTGCAGGTTTATTTTCTGATAGAAGGCTCCAGACAAAAAATGAACCCCCAAAAATTTATTTTGCACGACAACACATTTCTTAGAATTTTAGAGATAAAAATGAAACATTTTCAGACATATATATATATATATATATATATATATATATATATATATATATATATATATATATATATATATATATATATAGCTATATGTATAGCAGGATACATATAGCAGTAGTAGTCAGCAGGATATTGAATGCAACTACTGGGGAGCCATCAATTAATAATTCCAAAATATAAAATGGTCCAAGATTTACAAAAAGATATTTTACACAGTGGATCACTAACTGAAGTAATCTGGTACATGCCATTTATGTAATAATTATTATAAGATAAATTAACTTATTGTCCATAGGGACCAATTATTTAAAACTATAAAACCAACCTATATATATATATATATATATATATATATATATATATATATATATATATATATATATATATATATATATATATATATATATCCCTTACACAGTTACGTATCGTCAGGTGGAGAGACTGGATCGATATCTGGCTAGGCCTTATCCGCTTATTTATGGGATGTTCCCCGCGGCTATCGGTCGTAGTTCATCCGTGGTATGAAACGTGTTCGAACTTGTTCGGTTTAGTTTTCGTTCTGTACTTGTGGAGTGGGAGGCCCTGGCACGAAATGCGTTGCTGACCTACGTTTAATCATAAGGCGTGTTGTCTAATTTAGATCATTTATTTAAATATATCCTCACACGTCTTCATGGGTTTAAAAGAGTTTGATGCCTTTTCTCTAATAATAAAATAATTTATAGAATACCACGTGATCTTCTATTTAAATCTTCTCAAGGGTGATATACTGATTATAGCGACCCTCCAACTTTGGGATACCATTTTTGTAGTACGATTTGTCCTTTGCTTCCAAATAGGCCTCAGTTTTGGCGATCACATGTTCATTCCACGAAAATTTGTCCCCAGTGAGCATTTTTTTGAGATCTGAGAACATGAAATAGTTACTAGAGGCCAGGTCTGGAGAATACGGTGGAGGAGAAAGCAATTAGAAGCCCAATTCATGGATTTTTGCTATCGTTACCACTGAATTGTGACACAGTGCATTGTCTTGGTGAAGCAGCACTTTCTTTTTCTTCAAATGTGGCCGTTTTTGGCCGATTTCGTCCTTCAAACGGTCCAATAACGCTATGTAATAGTCGCTGTTAATGTTCCTTCCTTTTTCAAGTTTGTCAATGAAATACAGTCGCCATAACCTTGCCAGTCGACTGTTGCGTTTTCCCATTCTTTGGAGCGGGTTCATTGTGCGCAGTCCACTCGAATAGCAGTCTATTGGACTTCGGAGTGAAATCATGGAGCCATGTTTCATCCATTGTCACATATCGATGCAAAAATTCGGGTCTATTACGCCTCATAATCTTCAAACACTGTTCCGAATCATCAACTCCTCGTTGTTCTTGGTCAAAAGTGAGCTCGCGCGACACCCACTTTGCACAGCGCTTTCTTATACCCAAATATTCGTGATTGATATGATGTACATGTTCAGTTGATATTTTTAGAGTATCTGCTATTTCATTCAATTTCAATTTATTGTCATTCAAAATCATTTTATGGATTTTTATAATGTTCCCGTCGGTAAAAACTTCTTTTGGGCGTCTACTGCGTTCAATGTCTTCAGTCATTTCACCACGTCTAAACTATTTTATTCGAAATTCCTCTTTTCCATTTTTATTTTCTTTCTTTTTTTTTCTGCTTGATTTCCATTTTTTTTTCAGAGTAACAAAAGTTGCTTCACTCAAAATGCTATAATTCACAAACTAATGATCCAACAGCTGCCAAATTTATACATGCATCTGTTAAGGCTGAGCATAAACATATGGATATAATACTAGTAGCGCCATCTACGTGTCAGGCCGGGGAGTTTTCAATTGACCTGTCAATTAAGAGGCTAACATCAAACAGAAAATAATAGTCGAATCCAAATATCTTATATATTAATTGTTTGTTAAGATTGAAATAAATTATTTGTTATGAGCTACTGAGATCTTGAGGCTTGTGAATCTTTTATTTGAAGTAGTTGATTAAAAAAAAGTCAGGATTGATCAATAAGAATAATATACTATTCACACATTTAGTGATTAGGTAAAACTTGAGTAAGTTTTGATGCATTAACAGGGTATACCCCACATCTTGCCCCGTTCGACTATAATTCCTTACGGGCACTGCAACGCTCTTAATGATGCAAATTTGGCTTCAAAGATGCTTGTGAAAGTATTATTTTGGTTGAGCATTTCTCCTAGAAATCTCAGAGCATTTCCAGTGACACAATGACAGTTTTACTAGAAAAGTGGTAAAAGGTCATCCGATCCAAGCGTCACATATATTGTTGATTAGTGTTTGAAATTTGCTTTGACAAAAATTACATTTTATTTTTCTCCAGTCATTTATACAGATTACTTATAATAAATAAAATAATTTTGCAATATTGCTCTATAAAACATAATATAAAGTTAACAAAAAACCATGATTTTACATTACTTCCAATAGAATAAAGGAGTGTCCGAACATCTTAAGATGTTTTTTGACCGGTTATATGTGCCTTATAACAGCCAAGTTCGTTAGGAAAAACATCTGCGTTCATGACAGACCACCATCATATATTAAATAACAGTATAGACCAGGCAAAACCGAGCTTCATTTCTTGATTGGAAATACATATACATGAAGTAATAAAGTACAAAAAGTTGTTATAATTTTTATTTAGAAAAAAACTAATAACTCAATAAAATATTTTATAATCTTGACCTTGTATATGAAATATATATGTATATTTCATAGAAAAAATCTATATTCTACTGTTCCGAAGTGCATTGGGCGTTGGATATATGCATTTACATCATATATAAATAAAATATTATTAGTTTTTGTTCCTGTATATATTTACATTTAACGATACACGTACATCGTATGTTATTTTTAAAAGGTGAAAGTCTGAAAATGTTTCATTTTTATCTCTAAAATTCTAAGAAATGTGTTGTCGTGCAAAATAAATTTTTGGGGGTTCATTTTTTGTCTGGAGCCTTCTATCAGAAAATAAACCTGCAATAAAAACAGTTATTTAAAATGGTTATGATGTAGTTTAGTTATTTTATACTAACATACAATGATAGTTATATATGGATAGAATACTTAGAACACTTATGCAATATTTATAGGCATTGACCATGTGATGTATTTAGAGTTAAATATTCCTATTATATTAGTAACTACTAGCGTTGGAAACTTTCAACTGAAAACTGTCCATAGACGCAAAATAGTCGAAACAGTCAATAGTCAAAAAGCTAGCGTCTGAAAACACTAACTACTATTTGCACGGTTAGACTGTTTTTTTCAATTCGTGATATCAGACGAAGATGTACGAACCCTTTTCTGTATAAATTGTGAGAGAGAAAAGGTCGGAGATAATTACTTGGGCCAGTTAATTTTATACATGGTTATATTTTCCAAGGGTAGTATAAGCGAGACGGAGATGTATAAATTCCTTCACGAACTAACTTTAAAAAAGAGAAGGAAAAAATATTACTGAATACTGTTATAATAATTATAAATACCATGCAATTTATGATTTAATTTTAAATGAAGTAGAATTACTTTTACATTTGAATGTTCTGTGGATCTATAAAAAGGAATTGAATTATTCTATGCAATGGAATCATTCCTCATAAACTTTTTATTGTATTTTAATGTGTTAATTGCATTTTTAGATAATATACTATAATAAATATAGACAATACAATAAAACATAAACAAAACCTGAAAACTAAAGAAAAATTAATCATATTCATAATCATAGAAAAAAGCTAATCTATGACATAATTAGAAATGATCTGAATGAAATGATATAAATGCTTTATTTATTATTGATCGGAAATATTTTTTAACAAAAATCGAGAGAGTAATCTAAATATTACCTATTATTGCCATAAAATCAGTCAAAATATTTTAATCATTTTACCCTATTACATTAACAATCTTGAAAAATATCATACCAAAATGCTATAATATTAATATACAATATATTATTTATAAGCAAACTACCAAAAACATCATAAAACTATATATATATATATATATATATATATATATATATTACATACAAATCTGTGTAAGCATAAATTGGGTACATTTTTGTAAAGATCGCGGCTAGGATGACAGAGCCAGATCATTAAAAATTAATCGAATGAAACTAGTAGAACCAAAAATAGTAACTAAAAATATGACTGAAACAATCGATAGTAAAAAGGAGTCGATTACTGAACAGTAGATAGTCAATTTCAGTTGATAGTTCCCAACACTAATAAGTATCGTTAAAATTAGAAAACTTTTACCAGTTTTGCTAAAACTATTTGTGAGTTTCACCTATAGTTTCCTCGGCCAGTTTGCCAACTTTTGGTGATTTCAAATTCCGATATCTACAGCTGAGAAACTGAGCTACTGCAATCCGTCTTGGATGCCGGTAGGTCTTGAACTATAAACTTCTGTTGAAATTCCAGTAGACTACATTAGTTTACGGCAAATTCAGTCCACCTTTGATGGCTTTAAACTATGAACTGTGATTTTTGTGCGAAGAATGCACGAACTAAGTGTTTTTAAACGATTGGCTGTTTCCTAATTGCAATAATTTATGCCTAAGCGTCTTTGAGTACCTTCAATCCACATTTTATGTCCTTACAGTTTCATTTGCGATGCTCTTGTGCGATCTCCAGTAAACTACACCAAGGAGTGTTTCGAGTAACTGCAGCACTATTTCCAATCTAACGTCAATTTGTGCTCTTGCTTGGTAAGTAATTTATTTGAAGTTAGTTGAATGAATTTGAAACAGAACAGTGTTATAATCTTCCCGAAATCCAACCGACTGTACCACTTACGAAAGGTGATGGTATTAAAACAACAGAAACTGTTATTTTACTGCCAAAGTGAAAATATATTTCTGATATGTGAGTAAATTATTTATAAAATGCTGCGAAGTATAAACTTAATGGTGCCTTTAAAATAAATTATTATCTATAACGACCACACGATCAGGAAATGTCTCATGCAGTAGTCTCAGACATCGTCTTCTTGAAATCGCATGTCGTCCACATCCGTATCATCCAATTTAATTAGAAAGAATCATGTCACGATATCGAGCACTAGTAACGTCACTGTTTGACCAGATTTATTTTTGAAGAAGTAAGATTTAAGGATGCATCCAACTCAAAATAGGAATCATAGAGTGATAATTTGAGAATGTGGAACCACACATGACGAAGATAATGAACATCAATCTATTCAACTTCCTCGTATAGTACTCTTTTTGTTTTAACCTTAAACTGTTTATTTTCTATGGTATGTTGGGGATCAAATAATATGATATAGATCATTTCTTCACTTATGACATTCAACATTTATTCTTCATATCGTTATGTTCATGGAACGTCTATATTTAATCTTGTTTTGGTTAATACCACTGTTTTATACTCGTGTAACTCCATTCGTCCTATTTTCAGGTTTTCCTTTCATTCCATTTTTACGTTATATGTAGCATTTTATTTTAACTAACATATTCATTATTTGAACAAGTGACCAGGTATCTTATCGGTTAGTTAATTCTTAATAAGTGTTAATTCTGATCGAGATTCAGAATTATAGTTAGCACAGGATATTTGACGCGATTTCTTTTCCTAGAAATTCTACTGTTTCTTAGAATTAATTAAACGTAACAAATCGAATATCTCGTTTTAAAATACAACAGGATTATTATTTTAAATTCATTGATGATTAATGGCAATGTTTATAATACGTATATACAAGAATATAATATAAACATGTCTATTTACAAAATAATTCAAAACATTTACAAATCTAGCTTAAATATTCAGCAATGATTATTTTAAAATACAGTAACACGTCACCCAATAAGCGCAGAATAACCAAACTAATAATACAACAACTTTTCTCAAAAATTCGAATTCAATTCATCACGGACACTTGCTTCAAGAGCGATATATTTTATTTAGTTCTCTATATTGTTTTTCCCTTTATCACGGAGCTTTCTCTTGAGGTCGGCAAACTGGGGATTAGATCTTGACTGTATGTGGCAGATCAATATATCGTCTTCATTGATTTTTAACGCACTATATTGTTACAAATTGTTTGAGTTCAAAATATTGTGATTTCTAAACCAAACATAATACATGTATTTGCATAAATACACATGAAAGACGAGTGCGGGACAAATAGATTAGTAGACTCTTTGTTCTTAGGTTAAATTGAAGGTATCTTACTATCAACCTATAAAATTCTCTGATTTCTCTCTGATTCTGATCTGCTCTGTCTTTTTTTAACCTAATGTGAATTGATTGTTCCAATTTAACCTACTATCGATAGGTATTTCGAGGTATTTAGCTGATTCTTCTTGAGACATTGGGCATCCGTCAAGTGGATTTGGAGCTATCAAATTGTATTTTCCGATCTCTAGTCCATTTGTGGATCTTGTTGACTACCACTTGTACTTTTCTATAGCCATAGACAGGGAGATGTCTTTTGCCAAACGTTAAATTGTTATGAAATGTTGATAGGTTAACAGGTCAATTGAAAAGTCCTAGGCCTATCATAGTAAAACACATTTTTTTGTCAAACTTTTTTCATTTATTCAACATAATTTCCTTCAAGGATGATCCACTGATTATAGCAACCCTCCAACTTTTCGATACCATTTTTGTAGTACGATGTGTCCTTTGCTTCAAACTAGGCCTCAGTTTCGGCGATGGAAACTGAGGCAATTCGAAGGCCAATTATTCGATTTTTACCATCGTTTTCACTGACTTGTGACACAGTGCATTGTCTTGGTGAAGCAGCACTTTCTGTTTCATTAAATGTGGCAGTTTTTCGGCGATTTCGTCCTTCAAACGGTCTAATAACGTCATGTAATAGCCGCTGTTGATGGTCCTTCCTTTTTCAAGGTAGTCAATGAAAATTATTATATGTGCATCCTAAAATATAGACCCCCATAACCTTGCCAGCCGACTGTTGCATTTTCCCACGCTTCGGAGCGGGTTCATCGTGTGCAGTCCACTTGGATGACTGTCGATTGGCCTTCGGAGTAAAATGATGGAGCCATGATTTATTACGCTTGATCAAATACTGCTCTGAATCATCAACTCGTGGTTTTTGGTCAAAAATAAGCTCGCACGTCACCCACTTTACACAGAGCAGCTTTCTCAAACACAAATATTCGTGAATGATATGATGTATACGTTCAGTTAATATCTTTAGAGTGTCTGCTATTTCATTCAATTTCAATATACGGTCATTCAAAATCATTTTGTGAATTTTTTTATATTTTTCTCAGTAACAACCTCTTTTGGGCCTTCAGTACGTTCACCGCCCTCGGTGCTCATTTCAACACGTCTAAACTTAGCATACCAATCCTTGATGGTTGATTTTATTGGAGTAGTGCCCGAAAACTCGGCATCAAGTCGAGCATTTTTGCTTCAGCTGTATTTTTTCCTTTCAAAAAGCAATATTTTATCAACAGGCGAAATTATTTTCTATCCATTTTTTCGCAATAACAAAAGTTATTCAAAACAGTATAATTCACAAACTAATGATCCGATAGATGTCAAATTTATACACGCCTCTTTCGAGGGTTAGGGCTAACTAAAAAATGTATAAATTTAATTCTAATAGCGCCATCTAGGTGTCAGGTCAGGGAATTTTCAATTGGCCTGTTCAATCCTTTGCTTGCTGCTTATTAAAGATTATTCTGTGTTCTTATTCGTATTTAGTTCTTACCTTGATTGGACAATAATCCGGAATTATGTTGCTTACTTCAATATTAAAATATAAACTTGCGGTTACTTGTGGAATGGGATACAATCGACAGGGCAAACTAAATAATACCTAAAATTTTTAATACGCAGTTTAAAGTTGTATATATTTTCTGTGTTCTCTTAAAAACCTCATAGTGAAACGTAGCACTGGCTGTATCATCACTGTATCCTTTATAGAATATTGTATATTTCCAATCGTTATAGAAATATCCGCATTTTTCAATATAATTTTGTATTAGGTTCAGGCCTTCTGATATTGTGAAGTCTTTGATTGGTATCCACTCGGTACATATTTTTTGATGTGGTACAGAGATCTTCGGTTTGTATGTGATATGCATCATTTTGTTTAAACTTCCTGTTGAAGAAATTAGTTGATAATATCTGATAAAATCAAAGTACATTGTTAAGAATATAAAAGCTGTAAGTTAAATATATAAAACAACTTTTGCTATATTTCTATATTGTGATGTTAATTTATATTGAACAATGGGTTTTTGTTAGAGCTGCAGAACTCTTATTGGAAGTTGTTATATCTTCAATTCAAAAGGCAGGATTCACACATTTATGAGGAATTTGTTCACTCTTCATTCTACCAACCTGTCTAAATCAGCTTAGAACAGTGAAGATAAGATTTATTTGGTGAAAACCAATCTTGTATTGCTTATAAAGTCGACAACTCACACCGATACACAGGTCCAAACGTAAACAGACGAAAGCAGAATAAATATCAATAAAAATTGCAATCGCACACTTCCATAAACTGACCGAGTGTAAAAATTGTATCTATAGAACCGCAATTTGAGAGAAATCATTTTGTTATTCCGGATATTCTTCTCCGTAAGTTCTATGTAGTCAAATGCCTCAACAGAAGAATCACTTAGTAGTTTTCTAGCATAAAATGTAAGCGAAACAGGCAGTGATTTCATTTCAAGTAATTTTCTCTAAAGCCTATTTTTGAAAAACTTTAGATTGCTAAAATGTTTTGACTTTGTTACTGTTTTTATGACTAGATAGACAATTTGATAGCTTGATACTAAACTAATCTATTAAAAGTTTCATTACCTTGAATGTCATTGTGGCTAGAAATTTAGAGCATATTATGTTTTGTCTAGATAAGGCAAGGTTACTCAATGATTTAGACTAATTAAGGGATGAATTTAGAAGTAGAGGAAGTAGTCTTTTATACTCCCATTCTGTTAAACTATTTGATATGATTATTCACTACTTACGTATAGCCTCCGTTGCAATATCTGAAACTAATAATTTAGCTACTTCAATAGTGTCGAGGAATTCACTGCAATATTTTTCATCACAATCTCTTGCAGAGAACATTTTCATTGGCTCCAAATGATGGTTGGCATAAGTTTCACGTATTTGATTCATTTTCAGCCGTCTAAATAATGTATGTTAAGAAATCGCGATTATTAAAATATTTCAAAAATATTGTTCTACTAAATATAAGTACATTTATTAAAAGATTAATCTTTCATAAGTATATGGCTAATATTTCATGGTTAAGCAAAGTTTAATATGAAAACCATTTAAAATACAATCCCGTGTACTGGAATTGAGGGAAACTAATTTTTTAATAATTTTTTATTCAATTATTACATTGTTACTAGTCGTTTCCGACTAATCTACAATTTGTCTTTATGATAACTTAAATCTAGGTATATAAGTACGAGGACCGATCGCCCCTATCTCAGTTTTTGATGAAATAATGTTTATATATGTCAATGCTGAAGGTCTCGATGTAGGTAGTCAGTCCTCCAGTATTTAGGTGCGCCCACAATACTTCTCACGACTTTGTTCTGAAAAATGTTCCTTCCAGCGAAGTTGTGCATTAATATTCATTTCGAGATATTTAGCGTTGTTGCTATATGGAATGATGAGTACTATTTAATGTTATGTGCTTGTACAATCTGATTGTAGGTGAACTGCACATGCACAGATTTACTTTCGTTAATTTTTGTTTTCCGAGCTTGTGTCCAATTATTTATACTGTCACTTGCCTGTTGTAATTTTCGTGTATCTTCTTCACTATTGTCTTCGACAGCTATAATCACAGTATCATCAGAAAATGTAGCCATCGTAATATTCTCCATTTGTGATATACCACAAATGATTTTTCAATAGCATCTGTTATTCTGTGGACTTGGTCAATTGTTACCAATAAATAAACCCAAACTAGTGTGTTGGTATTAGGTTTTTTCTATCTAAAGGGAAACCAAATAATAGTCATTTTAATGATCATATTATATTTGTCCATTTCAATTTCAACTTTTTGAACGACATAGTATATTAATTGGTAGTTTGTAAATATGTCCAATTTATGCAACTTGATTAGATATATTTAAAATTTTGTAATGCAATTAAATACTGTTTCGTGAAAAACAACTAATTTGTGATCACCAGTTTTGGATTTTGTAATAATCATGCGATTTGATGATGTAAAACGTACGAAAAATGTTCCCAAAGAAAAATGTTCACATGAAAGAACAATATTCCGTTCGTTGCTTGGATGGGACCCAAGTATTAAAAGTTATATACTAAGAAGTATTGTTAATATTATATAATACGTTTACAATGCAGTTATTAATTTATAGCGCATATAAAAGGTGAAAAAGTCAAGAGAGAACTAATTTGCGAATTCACAAAAGAAGCTTCAATAACATTATATTGTTGAAGTTCGCTTTTTTTACATGAGACAGCGTTGGTGATAAATTCTGTTGGTAATATCCCTAACTGAAAACATTTATTTAAAAAAAACATAAATATAATATAAATATTAGTACAGATATAAATGTTTATTTGACAACTGTTTTAACAATTGTGAAATAACCGAAAAATGACTAACGAAGGACGTAAATCGAAACTGTAATACAGTAAGTTAATAAATTTATTCATTAGTATATAGGGAGGAAAAAAGTAAGGATTATTCAATAAAGACCTACTATAGTGCATTTGAAAGTCCATTGATTATTTCGCTCTTAATATAAAGATAGCGTCATATGTTTAATCAAGTAAAGCTTATTTTGTTTTGAATATGAAGATTCCGGAATGTAATTTTTGTAATATTTTGCTTCTTACTTCCGAAGACGGTAAAGTCTTTTCGAATATTAGTAGTGGTTTTGGTAATGAGTTTGAGTGAATGCCGGAGTCAGAATTGGTTAGATCATTGTCGTTTCGGAAAATTGATGTTTAAATGAACATTTGAAAGTCTAAATTCTACAAAATATCGAGATATATATCATTGGCCTTTAAATTATATATTACAAAATATTTACTGTGAAAAATCGTTGCAATCTATTCTATTCACAGTAATGTCCAGCGATAGCCATTATTTTTTCTTATCGTTCACACAATTTACGGACTCCATCTAGAGATAACAATATATCTTTTGAAGCTACCCATGAATCGACCTATTTTTTGGTATCTTCATAAGACGTGGAGCGCTGCTTAAACAGGTCAAGACTTACATGTCGGAACAATGCTGAAGAATAACATTGTTGTCTCGCGCAGTTCTCGGCTCAAACGCATCAATAATAGTCGATACCGATACCCTTTGATGGTTTCTTCAGTATTGAAATTGCCACTATTAATAAACCAGTATTCATATATTCAAATTGTTAAATAATATAGAATACATATTATATATGCCAGAATAATTTTGTTCTCACTTGGCCGAAATAACCCATAATGTGAATGTGAAATGTGAATCTTTCAACATGAAGTTAATTACAAATGTACCCGATGCGCTTTAATACAAGTAAATAAATCCTTGGAAATTAATTTAAAGAGGCACATACATCAAACATATGACAGTTTAGAACCAAGAAATTCTATGTTCTTGATGATCTTGGTTGTTTAGATTCCAGTTTTTGCAGTGTTTTACTATTTTATCACTCATTATTTAAACAGGAAAAATGCTTGTAGTAGACCTGTCCTCTTATAGACCTATAAGTCTGTTACTTCATATCTAAAGATTTCGAGAAACTATACAACAAGGGGCTCAAGAATGTTATTGGAACAGGAACAAGAACAAGAAAAACTGAGCTTAAACTGAACCAGAGGTACTGGTTCATAGAACATACATCTAAATTATCTTTAGATAACAAGGTATCGCTGTATAAGTCAGTTCTTGGGCCTATTTGGATGTATGGTATCGTATTGTGGCGTACTAGTAGTAAACCCAACATAGTAACAATGACGAGTTGATGATTCGGAGCAGTGTTTGAAGATAATCAAGCGTAATAAATCCGAGTTTTTGGGTCGATATGTGACAATGGATGAAACATGGGTCCACCATTTCACTCCGAAGTCCAATCATATTTAAGTAAGGTATTTTGGGATGCGCATGGAATAATTTTCATTTACTACCTTGGAAAAAGAGAAGAAAAAGACCATGAACAGCGACCATGACATAGCGTTATTGTACCGCTTGAAGGACGAAATCGCCGGAAAACGGCCGCGACCGTGTCACAACTCAGTGAAAACTATGGCAAAAATCCATAAACTGGGCTTCAAATTGCTTCCTCACACACCATATTCTCCAGATCTGGCCCCAGTGACGATTTTCTGTTTTTAGATTTCAAAAGAAGACTCACTGGGAAGAAATTTTCGTCGAATAAAGAGGTGATCGCCGAAACTGAGGCCATTTTGAAGCAAAGAACAAATAGTATCGAAATGTTGGAGGGTCGCTATAATCAGTTTATCACCCTTGGAGGGAATTATGTTAAATAAAAAAACTAATTTTGCTAAAAGAAAAAAGTGTTTTGCTCTGGTAGGTTGGGGACTTTTCAGTTGACCTGTTATGTCTATATATTAAAAATTAAAATGTAAAATATGATACCGTTTTCTATCACATATATCCCTTCGTGGATGCACTTCGTACTTTTCACATAGAACGTCATACGTCTCAGTTACACTAATCGCTTGATCGACCTTAAAGCATATCTCGTTTCTCACTAAATCTAGCAGGAAACTATTTGACTGTGGCCGTTCCTTCACCAACAGGTACGACATTGTCGATGCTAGGATTTTGCTTTGGACATCGGATGCTATAGAGAGGGATCTATCGTCTCTCCGTCGGTTACCCTCACAGAACTCGTCCTCATTCGCGATATTCTTCTCGTCGAATTCAACAGACTTGCTGTCTTTGGCTTGAGTGCTTTCGTGCATTGGAAAACGGCAATACCGCGATAATAATTATAGATGTATAATAAAAAATATAATAATAGGTGTCAGGTAATTGACAAGTATACAATATAAAAGTAAAAGTCAAACTGATGTATGACATAAAAAGAAATGCTTCGTTACTTTTGATACCTTTACTGTATGGTGTATGATGGAGACCAAAATAGTTGAACCGTACGTAATTAGAAATTTGATGTTATTTTATGCAACCGATGGTTGTTCATTGTACATTTACATAGTTGCATAATAATGAGTACAATGACAATAATTTCTGCATAATAACTAGTCGATATTAATGGTCTGCTAAATGTACTTGTGAATTATTGTAATGTGTTGAATAGCTACTAAAACATAATTAATTATGATGTACTTACATAATTTACTCGGATAGGAGTTTCCAAATTATACCTTATCGTATTAATTTCTACATCATATATAAAAAAGCTTATTAAAAATCATAGAAAATTGTCTAAAAATCAGGAAGGGAAGAAGTATACAATATTCTATCTTTAAAATAAGATAAATGGTGGAAAAGGTTCATCTAAAAGGAAACCACAGATATATTTAGTTTCAATTAATAGAAATTAAAAAAAACATGATTTTGTATTTTGTTATAAATAGAAAACATTAAAAAGTTTTAAAAGAAAATATCAAGCAAAACTAAAATTATAGTGTAGAAGAAATGGTATCCAAATGAAAACTAAATTTAATTTTTTAAATTAATTTATTAAAATAAAGTATAAATGAAAAATATACATAAATTTAAATAATATAAATATATTAGATATGTAATTATATAAAATATATAGACAGATATACGTACACAAATATAACAAAAATAATGGAATATAAGTATATAATTGTAAATGAAAAGAAATACCCCAGAAAATATAATCAAAATATTCTTCTATAACGTCTTAATGTCTAACTAATTATCTAACTCATATGTTATAATTAACAGGTCAATTGAAAAGAACCCGGCCTACCATAGTAAATTTTTTTTGGCAAAATTTGGTTTTTTTATTCAACATTATTCCTTTCAAGGGTGATACACTGATTATAGCGACCCTCCAACTTTTCAATGTCATTTTGTACTACGATTTATCCTTTGCTTCAAAATAGGCCTCAGTTTCGGCGATCACCTCTTCATTCGACGAAAACTTCTTCCCAGCGAGCATTCTTTTGAGATCTGATAACAGGAATAGCCGCTGGGGTCCAGATCTGGATAATACGGTGGATGAGAAAGCAATTCGAAGCCCAATTCATGGATTTTTGCCATCGTTTTCACTGAGTTGTGACACGGTCGCGGCCGTTTTTCGGCGATTTCGTCCTTCAAACGGTCCAATGACGCTTTGTAATAGTCGCTGTTAATGGTCATTCTTGAGCTTTCTCATAGCTAAATATTCGTTAATGATATGATGTACACATTCAGTTTTTATCTTTAAAGTGTCTGCTATTTTATTCAATTTAAATTTATGGTCATTCAAAATCATTTCGTGGATTTTTTAAATGTCTTTTGGGCGTCTACTCCGTTCATCGTCCTCGGCGCTCATTTCATCACGTCTAAAATTAGCATAGCTATCTTTGATGGTTGATTTTCCTGGGACAGTGTCTGGAAACTCGGCATAAAACCAAGTTTTTGCTTCAACTGTATTTTTTTCCTACAAATAGCAATATTTTATCAACAGGCGAAATTCCTTTTTATCCGTGTTTTTTTTCCACAATAACAAACGTTGCTTCACTCAAAATGCTATAATTCACAAACTAATGATCCGACAGCTGTCAAATTTACACACGCATCTTTTAAAGTTTCGGTCTAACTAAAAAACATATTGTTTTAGTTCTGGTAGCACCGTCTATGTTTCAGGTCTGGGACTTTTCAATTGATCTGTTAAAGACATTATTAATTTTCAAATAATAAATCACACTAAACCTCTTAAAAGATTATAGAAGAGACAACATAGATTCCCTGTTAATAGAAATTAGTTGCTATACTTATCGCTATTTATACGTGTTTATATCATTCTATGTAACAAAATGTATGGTATTTGATAAACAAACATAACTATTACAAGATACAATCTTTTTACATAGGCTGGATTGCCCATATGCATGTCACCACTTATTTTTTATCCATTTCCAGGATTCCTTACTTTTTATGGTACACGGTACCTGGCGGTTTTGAACGTTTTGCAGCATCGATAAAACTGATAAAATCGGAACATGTCGTTTCTAAGAAATGTACCATATATATCCATGTAGATGCTTCTGTTTCCATTAACGATTCCAATCAAGTGAAAGGGGTTAAATATTATGTTTATATACGGATGTTTTTACGTGAATGCTCTTTGATCTGTTGAGATAAATACACGGAAGAGTCTTTCTAACTTTAGTTTGTAATTATTTTCTGAGTTTGATTCCTGATTGTTGAAATACCAACAAATTATTAGTGCAATACCAACTAGTGTTTTTAAATGTTCACATCAAATTTAGTTGTTAATTAGATCTTATTTTTAATGCTCTGTCTAATCCAGTAGATTGATATTGATTGTAAATGTTGCTATATCGTTTTCTCAATGGTTATTTAAAAGTAACAACAAATGAATTTAATTAAAATTACTAACCATAATAGCAATATGAATATCTAGATATTATCGATATATCTATATATTTCTATATGTCTCGCTCTGAATTTAAAATATTTTTATGTCTTCAAAATCTCATTCCAATTTACTTCTCTGTAAAAAATCAGAAGTAAGTTGATTATAAATTCTATTATGAGAATTAACGATGGCTCAATGGAACTTAAAAATGTATTAAGTACGTGTTTAACATTATCTTAGACAAAAAGCACATTAGAATCAAAATAAAACAACTCTACTGGTTAGTCGGAAGATAGTCTCAATTTGGTCTAAAATCAAAGAGATTGATTTATCAGACAATCGTAAAGCCAATTTGGACCTATGGGTGTAAATATGGGGCTGCAAGAAAAATTCAAATCCACTAGTCATCCAACGCTGTCAAAACAAAATTCTTCGATTTTCGCTACGTAACCAACGAAGAACTGCACGATGACCTGGAAATCAAATGGATTCGCGAAGTTCTCCAAGATTTCGCATTAAAAAACGAATGAAAATTATTAAATCATACTAACGTGGAAGCAATACAGCTACTGGAGAGTGCGCACTATATCAGAAGATTGAAGCGAACCAAACCAAACGAACTTATATAAAGTGTATACCTTTAGTTTAAACTATAACTTAAGTTATTAAAATATTATAATTAAGGAATATATATATTGATGTATTTAACTCGCACTTGTTTTGCTTGTGAATTAATCCAAGTATATAGGAAAAGTAGTAATAAATTAATTGTAAATTAAGATTGTACTCAGCATATATAATAAAAATGTTATAAAAAAATTAAGTACGTTTCTTCTGTAAAGTTCTTGTTATTTTTTTCATCTTTTGCTAAATGCCTTTTATAAATCTATAAAATCTTAAATATGTACACTATATATAGAAATTTAAGCAAGAAATTTCAAACTATTCTGAATGGTTATTTTTAGACCTATTGCATATATAATTTTAAATTCAATTCTTTGAGTTGTCAATTTAATCTAGTTTTCCATTTTTTATTAAAAATTAGCGAAAAATATATCAAAGCCTCTATATTGTAGAAAAATTTCTTTTATTTGTAGTTTCCATCTCTCCATTTTATACGAATATATCAAAAAAAAAACAAAGAGAGCACTACAATAATTAAAAAGTAACAGCAGGGTAAGAAGCAATCTCATCATTCTACGATATGAGCAAGGAAAAAAATACAACAGCTAAAGTTCTAAAACGCCACGAAAGAAAGTTGACTGTCAGTTTTTTGTCCGGCGTACAAACCTTACAAGCTACAAAACGCCCAAATCCATCAATTTGTCGGACCACTTTCACTAAAGTTTCTAGGTTAAACACGCGTCGCTACATGGATTTTTCATAAGGAAATTATCTTATGTATACAGATTGGGCGTCGATAGGAAAAGCAGATTACCAGCGACTGATAAAGGCTACGAGTGAGCCCTTCCTTGAATCTGCGATAACCCATTTACCTATTTCTTTTCCACAATTTTAAACTGTTTACTATTTGTTTATTCACAAACTCATTATTTTAACTCAATATTAACTCTTTTTTTTGATATATTTAAAAATAAAACAATAGACATACATATATAGAAATTTGTTTGATATAATTTTATTTTTAAACTTGTTGAATTATGTTTAACTGTTTAAAACTTTTTAAACACTCACCTTCCATGGATGTTGACTTGGAGATACTTTTTGATCATCTTGTTTTCAGTCAAATCAAACCAAATTATTTTTATTTTATTTTTTTTTTATTAATCTCCTAGAAGGTCAACAACATGTAAGTGATCTACTGTACAATTTATAATCTAATTCTAATTCTAGATACTATTCTAATTTAAATATAATTTACTTTGAAAGTATTTTTCATTTGAAGATTTGTTGTGAAAAATCGGTATGATGTATTGTCAATCGACAGCCGCTTCTTTTTCCCATCCTTCAGGGAATTTATGAATTCCATCTCGAAAGAATTGTATTTTTTAGACTATCCGCGAATCGACCCATTTATTAGCATCTTCATAAGAACTGAAATACTACTCAGATTGATAACGATTCATATGTTGGAACAACTATTAATCAGAAAAAGCTGGAAGGTCTGGAGAATACGGAGGGTGGCATAGCACTTCCCATTTTAATATTTTCAAATATGTTTTCACAGCTTTTGCATGCCGAGTAATGCCTTAAGACCGTCATCGTCTTCAATTGTTTCTTGCCTGTTCAGAACATTCTTTACCTTCGGTGTCACAATCAGCACTTCCAAAAAGTTCGAAATCACTATTCATATGTTGAAATTGATGAAGCATGGTTGATATTAAACTTCGTACACCATTCGATAACCTTCGGCTACCCCTTTCTATAAATTAAAAAAAAAGAGTAAAATTACTACAAATTGGGTTCACTGGAAGCAAATTCAGACGTTTTTAATGCACTGAATTTTTGTTCACACTTCGAACATGAGCTTGGTTAAAAATCTACCTGATGTATTTTAATACACGGTAACACCATGTATTGTAAATCCTTTAAGATGCATTTATATAATCTAGCTTAAATAATTGGAATTATAATTATAATTTCTTCCATAATTAATTTGTAACTAAGTTTTGCGCGTCTGAATCACCAAGCCAAGTAAAAATATGTATAATGGGAAACTTTTAAATAACAGGTTAACTGATCAGTAAACCTGTCGCCGGCCTCACGCATAAATGGCGCTACTAGAATTAAACCCATATGTTTTTAGTTAGCCCTAACTCTCAAAAGATGCGCGTATAAATTTGACAGCTGTCGGATTATTAGTTTGTGAATTATAGCATTTTGAGTGAATCATCTTTTGTTATTGTGAAAAAAATGCATAAAGAGGAATTTCGCGTCCTGATAAAAGGTTGCCTTTTAAAGGGAAAAAGTACAGTTGAGGCAAAAACTTAGCTTGATGCCGAGTTCTCAGACATTGCCCCAGGAAAATCAACCATCAAAGATTGGTATGCAAAGTTTAGACGTGGTAAAATGAGCACCGAAGACGATGAATGCGGTGGACGCCTAAAAGCTGTTGTTACCGACGAAAACATTAAAAAAATCCACAAAATGGTTTTGAGTGACCTTAAATTTAAATTGAAAGAAATAGCTCTAAAGATATCAACTCAACGTGTACATCATATCATTCACGAATATTTGGGTATGAGAAACCTCTGTGCAAAGTGGGTTCCGCGCGAGCTCACTTTTGACCAAAAACAACGACGATTTGATGATTCGGAACAGTGTTTGAAGATGATCAAGCGTAATAAACCGGAGTTTTTGCACCGGTATGTGATATTGGATGAAACATGGCTCCATTACTTCAATTCGAAGTCTAATCAATAGCCATCCGAGTGAACTGCATACGATGAACCCGCTCTAAAGCGTGGGAAGACGCAACAGTTAGCTGGCAAGGTTATGGCGTCCATATTTTGGGATAGGCATGGAATAATTTTCATTGACTACCTTGAAAAAGGAAGGACCATCAACAGCGACTATTTCATAGCGTTATTTAACCGCTTGAAGGACAAATTCGCCTAAAAACGGCTGCATTTGAAGTAAAAGATAGTGCTGCTTCTCTAAGACAATGCACCGTGTCAAAAATCCATGAATTGGGCTTCGAATTTCTTCCTCATCCACCGTATTCTCCAGATCTGGCCTCAGCGACTATTTCCTGTTCTCAGATCTCAAAAGAATGCTCGCTGGGAAGAATTTTTCGTCGAATGAAGAGGCGATCGACGAAACGGAGGCCTATTTTGAAGCAAAAGGACAAATCATACTATAAAAATGTTATCGATAAGTAGTAGGTAATATTATTATCCCTATATACTTCAATTACCAACGCATCAAACTTTGCATACAAAACAATCGAATATTCAAACCACTTATACAACTACAGATTAAAAATATTTATATACATTCAAGAAAATCGCCTTATTTAGATTAGTCTAAGCAACTAGATAAAATTAGATACAATAAGATATCATAATAATTATTTCTATAATAAGAAATTCAACCCACCATACGAAATCTCTCAATAATTGATACGTTTTTGCTGATTATTATTAAAAAAAAGTTATTCTTATACAAGCAAAAATTCGTCAAATTTATCTTGCTATATATAAGTCTACTCTATTCGCAGAATTTACCAGATCTTTGATGATAATTCCGACACTGGAATATATTTAAATACGATTTAGCATGAACACCACGCAATATCCATGAGCCAGACCCGCATTTTTCTCTTGTGGATGTAAAAAAATGCGAAATCAAAGGCGCTATAATACGCTTTCATCGAATAACCATTAATAGAGACATGTGAATTTAAAAACGTGCATTAAGAAAACCAAAGCTACTTATTTTAAACCAAAGCTACCTAATAATTTTATAACGTAGGTTATTATTGACATTTACATTTTACTAATTGAAGAAGTGTTTCTATATTTAGACAAGTGCAGTATTTATTATTCTTATCGTTTTATCTGATTTAACTATTTATTTATCTAATAAAATTTGTTAATACAAGTAAACCAATTTAATAAGGTAATATTAATATTAACTCCACAAATTTACAAATTCGGGTCAACTTTTGGACCC
This sequence comes from Rhynchophorus ferrugineus, assembly GCF_030347505.1. Classification (NCBI taxonomy): domain Eukaryota; kingdom Metazoa; phylum Arthropoda; class Insecta; order Coleoptera; family Curculionidae; genus Rhynchophorus; species Rhynchophorus ferrugineus. The sequence goes on along the minus strand of NW_027472587.1, from coordinate 37,624,483 downwards.
GAGCAGATCGTACCCATTATAAACCAGGACCTGAAATTCGAGAATTAATGACCAACACAAATTTTAAAAAATGTCAATTACAACACTTGAAAAATGTTTGGACTCAGTCCCCCAATATACCTATAAACAGCTTTTGATTGCTGAGGTGAAAAACAGTGTAAACTTGTGTAATTTGAGTTTCTATTATTGGCGAATAAATGATGAATAGATTATTGATAAAGAGAGACGATGCGAAGGTTTCAGGAAAGTTTCCTGGATGAGCACGATGTCGACGTCATAGAATGTCATGACGTCTTCCAATTCCGCTTGCTTTCCGCGTAAGCTATTTGCATTCCATGTCATCAGTATAAGAGATTTCGGAACAGCCATTTCGAAGAGTTAAAGGCTGCTGAAAGTTATAGAGACAGGTAAGTGTTGCCGCTTAGGCGGCGACATTTGGAAAAAGACGAGCAAGTTGGTGAGCCAGGGCGATCACTTGTAGGAAAGCCTGCGGGTCAGTAAACGCCTGCATTGTGGAGTTAAGGTCCGGTGTATTGGTTGGAGCAGGAGTTTGAGTTGGAGCAGGCTGTGTAGCGCTGGCTAACTTTTGGGCTAGCTTCCTGCCACCTTGGTTACTCCATGCAGAACCTTGTGGAGGCCTGGTTTCGGTCGGAATTTTTGGTTTTCTTGGAGCAGGACGGCAGCTGCAACCGCTGAAATTTGCGGTATGAATTTCACCGCAGTTGCTGCACTTTGGAGGTTCGCGAATCAATAGAATCGCCGGGTCCTCGTGCCCAATAACGGCTGCCCGATCAGCGGGTGCCATATCCCAAATTTAATGCAGTAGCAGTAGTGATCCACAGGGGTCAACTGTGAGGCGGGTTCGGTTTAGTGTATTGGTAAGCCCAGAGGCAGTCCCACATAACCCGGTCCAACTTGTCACTCCAGGGCAAGTCTCCGCGACCAGGTATGCGTCATGCATTCCACCGCCTGGTTTTTAGGCCAGAACAAAAAAAAAATTATTGATAAAGGTTCTACAATGAAGTTGCTATACTTAGTATTTGAAAATATTAGTTACCGTCAATGGGTATTAACTAGTGTTGGGAACTATCGACTGAAATTGAGTATCGATTGTTTAGTAATTGACTACTTTTTACTATCGACTGTTTTCAGTCGCTATTTACGGTCCGACTGATTTTGTTACTACTTACTATCGACTGTTTCAATGCTACTTTTAGTTACTATTTTTGGTTCTACTAGTATCATTCGACTGACTTTTAACGTTCTGGCTCTGTCTTCCTAGCCGCGACCTTGACAAAAATGTACCCAATTTATGTTTACATAGATTTATATGTAATATTTGTAGTTTTGTGATTTTTTTGATAGTTTACTTGCAGATAAAAATATATTATATATTAATATTATAGCATTTTGGTAGGATATTTTTCAAGATTGTTAATGTAATAAAGTAAAAAGATTAAAATTGGGAATGATAAATAGTAAAATATTTTGACTGTTTTTAATAGGTAATAATAGGTAATATTTCGATTACTCCCTCGATTTTTGTTAAAAATATTTCGGTTCAATAATAAATAAAGCATTTATATCATTTCATATGTTTAATGATTATATAGTATTTATGGTTTTTATACATCCTTAGTTTTTAGATTTTGTTTAGCTTCTATTGTATTGCCTATATTTATTATTGTATATTATTTAAAAATAACAATTAACACATTAAAATGTAATAAAAGATTTGTGGGGTATTATTCCATTTCATAACAAATTCTATTCCTTTTTACAGATCCACAGTCTCGCTTATACTACCGTTGGAAAATATAACCACATATAAAATTAACTGCCCCAAGCCATCCGTCCTTTCCTCTCTCACAATTTATACAGGAAATAATTCGTACATCTTCGTCTGACATCATGAATTAAAACAAAACAGTCGAACCCGTGCATTTATTTTCAATCGCTAGTTTTTTGACTATCGACTGTTTCGACTGTTTTCGGTCGATAGTTCCCAATGCTAGTATTAACCATTATACTATAAGTAAAGAAAATATGCCTGCTAATACTATTATAAGCTATATCTCCTGCTATTATATGATTAATGCATCTAAGGATCGATCATTAACAACATCTGAGTCATAAACCGGATCATATAACGGTATTACTTTTATTAATATATGAATACTTGTATAATTACTTGACTATTATAAATTGTAATTGTTCCCCGAGCGTTATATTGATATTAATTAATTTGTTTTAATTGTAATATCTTATTTTAAACCAGTGAAATGTTTGCGATTATGATATTCAGTCGATCTTAGACTTCTTATAAACTGTACAGTACCTACAAAAATCCATAGAAATCGCAGGAAATGAGTATTTTGTGGTTAGGAATATTTTGTTTTTTCCTGTTGGTAAAAGTTTTCTAATTAAGTATAACAATTGGAGAAATAATAATTAAAGTGTTGTTTCTATAGTTTTCAGTCTTTTTTCAAACTTACATAACAACAATGATTGTTTTTAATACAACAAATCACTTGGTAATATCTGTAATTAGAATTTACTTTTAATTGTTGTGACTAGGCACAATTTAAGGTACGAAAGGGATATTTTTTGTTTGAAACACTTATATAATATAAAAAGCATCATACGAGGGTCACTATTTATGTTTCTGGAATAAGAAAGAAAAACAAATAGTTAAGCTGCGAATATATTTTTATTGTAGTATTAGAAGTACTCGCCACGATGATCGAACGCATACGCTTAAACCAATTTTCGAAGCATTTATTCCATACCGAATGAGGTATCTTCAAAACATGATTTTTGAACTTTCAATAGCTTCTTCGGGCGATGAAAATCGTTGACCACGCAGTTTATTCTTCATGGATGGGAACAAAAAAATTCATTGGGTGGCCAAATCAGGCCTGTCCGGTGGATGACCCATCAATTCGATGTTTTGAGTTCTCAGATAGTCTTTGGTTTGAACCGATGTGTGAGAGCTTGCATTTTCATGATGAAGAACAATCAGGCGTCTCTTGTTTGTTTTTCTTATTTCACCGAATGCTTCTGGCAAACAAATGGTTGTGTACCAATCAGAATTTACTGTTCTACGATACTCTAGAGGCACTGTTGCAATATGACCAGTTTTCCCGAAGAAACAGGCCACGATTTTCTTTGAAATGATTCGTGCGCGAACAACTTTTGTTGGATTTGGTTCATCTTGGAACACCCATACAGTCGACTGCTGCTTATAGGCTCATATGAATATATCCATGATTCGTCACCTGTTACGATTTTATAAACGTATTTCGAAGCACCGCGATTGAATTTCTTAAGCATTTCTTTGCACCAATCGACACGAGCCTTTTTTTGAGCGATTGTAAAATTGTGAGGGTTCCAACCCGAACATAACTTTCGTACAGCTAAGGGTTCATGTAAAATCGCATATATGCTGGTGGAACTAATGCTTAGGGATGCCTCAACCTCACAATAGGTGAGATGACGATCTTGCTTAATCATTTCGCACACAGCATCGATGTTTTCTGGCACAACAGTCGATTTTGGACGACCTTGACGAAAGTTGTCGGACAGCGAACTTCGACCACGACTGAATTGACTAAAGTAGCGATACACGGTGGTTTTTGATGGAACATCGCCAAAAGTCAAATTATATTGATTGATGCACTCTTGTTGTGATAACCCAAGTAGAAAGTCATGAAAAATCACCTTCGAAATCGCCGAGACCAAACCTTCAACTGAATATAAAATAAACAAATAGTGTCCGTGCGACAAAATGTTCTGAGTACGTATATCGTTAAAAATGTTAAACTTTACGATGGAACCATCAGATGAACCATCACATGACAACAGTGTTACCAATTCCTGAAATGTAAATAGTGACCCTCGTAGTAGGGGTAAAATGCTTAGGACTGATTAATAAATGTACATAGTTATCCGAAGAACAAAAAGCTCGATAGTTGTTGCATGAAATCAGTTTGATTAAAATTTTGTTCACAAATTTAATTTGCAATTAAGATTTTGAAATTCTGGTTTACCTTTTGGAATTTTGGGGTTCTCATTCTGTTTTAATAATAATATTTTAAAAAAACAATAAACTTAAACTCAGTAAGTCCTGGATCTAGAACATAGATCATGCTAATTCCAAGTCTTCGTATACCTAACATAGTAGCTCAAAGCTTCAAATAATGTCATACATCGTATCATAAGTGATACCAATGTACTTGAAGTCCTATGAACAGTGAAGTGTGTAAGATAGCACGTTTATTGTAACTAGATCTATTGATGGGCATATATATATATATATATATATATATATATATATATATATATATATATATATATAATAAAAAAATTTCAAGTGTGACTCATGATTTTTACAATAATAAGAATATTGAACCAAGAATTTCTGGATGGGGAAATGGAGACAATCTAACTTCACAAAAACCATAGAAGATTACAGTTAATTCATTTGATATATCCAAACTCATATTACTATTTCAAAACATCCGTTTGTAGTTGATAGGAGTATGTTAAGTTTATTATTTCAAGCCAATTTCCGGTTATGTTTTTGACAGAATGATGCAATTTGGGAGTTAAATCGATGGCTGCGCTTTTGTTTATTTTTTATATTTATCAATTAGAGTTTCGTAGTTGATGGGTGGTAATGTCATCATAACTATAATTAATACTAACTTGTTAACTGATATTGTCGCATTACATAATCTAGCGATGTTTAACCACTTAACAATACAACGGATGACATAGAAACGGAACTTGGTTATAGTTCTCGAATTAAGGGGGTATTTTAGTACAGAGATATTAAAAAAATAATAATTTTTCAAAATTTAGCTTTGAGAATATGCTCTTAAAGCGGTTTTCAATTTATTTCCGGAGATCTAACATATCCGTTTTAATGGCGCGCCATCTGAACAGACTTAGCTAGAACGGTGTGATGTGTGTGTGGATGATAAACGAGAGTTTAGAGTCTGAAATCTTAGTGACTCAATATTTAAGTTCAGAAACTTAAAATAATAATGATTCTCTAAATTCATTAATATCAATTAATATGCTGGAACTTGTACGATTGAAATGGCAACTTTTATAGCAGTTTGCATTTTAATGAAACCCTCATTACCGTTTTAAAAATGTTCCAAAACCCTTCTGGGAGTTATAATTTGTCTCTACGTTGTCTTAAAATTAAAGGTAGTTATCCAAGAATACCCATTTTCCCTTACTTAGTCTTTAATGAAATAAGAAATTGTAGCACTTCTCGGTGTTTTTACCATTCGTAGTCCTCACTACACAACTACACAAGATTTGGTTCGGTTTTGGTTTTCTTAAGTCTTAAGTCGCTTTATCCAAGAGTTAATTCGTTGTTAGTGTCAGTGGAGTGAGTCGTCTTATCTAGTTGAGAATCTCTTAATTTTCTCCTAAGCGTTGGAATTCGAAGTCTCGGAATGCTTGTCAGAAATATATTCTGAAATATTTGTATTAGATTAATATTACTTCTCGCAGAATATCCCAATAACGAAATTAAATAGGCCGATATTAGGTTTAATATTAGCTCGTACAGTGCAATATTATGTGAGAAACTTATTAACTGTAAACATACCGGCTGAGATATAGGTCTTTTTTAATTAATCTCTTAGGACTCCAACAATAAGTATTTTTTACTGATTTCCATTATAAAATAAGACTATACTGACATGTAGAAGATTGTTTCAGTAAGTGTTATTATTCTGAAGTCTATCCTAACATATTCTAAAGACTATACTAACTATATATAAATATATAAATAAATATTCTAGAGTTTACTATATATCATTCTATGTACCTATTAATCAGTTCGTCTGGTAGTATGGGTGTGAGCTTACACACTTCGCTGCTAACGCGTACATTTAACTGTTTGGTGGATGCATTGGTATGTCGTGATAGTCATTCAGAGTACTTTACACTAACACTGAATCATACTCGTTATGGGTTCCAAGGGGTTATCACGCTGAATTAGTTTGTTGTAGACGTAATATGGAGCATTGGTCATGGCTCGCATCACTTTATTCTGGTACCTGTGTAGGATAGCTATGATAGATTTTCTACTAGTTCAATACCATAGGTCCAAATGGGCTATCAACTTATACAGTAAAACCTTGTTATCTAAGGATAATTTAGATTTACGCCTGATCAGCCAATAGTGTTTTTTCCACTATATGTTTTTTCCATGTTAAGCGTCGATTAAAATTCATTCCCAAATATTTAACATTGCCTGCTATCGAGAGTTAATAATTATTTATTTTCACTGTGGGACAAGTCCTTCTACAAAGGGTGAACATCATATGGATAAATTTTGTCCCATTTTCTTTGATACGCCATGTTTTCAACCAATATTCGACTTTGTTTAGATGAAGTTGGAGGTTTCTTGCGGCTGATATGTAGGTGCTTAAGAGTTCAACGTATTGCTTCGGTAACAACTTATCAAGTTTATACATGAGTGCTTTATGCCAAAGTTTATCGAAGGCTTACGCTATGTCCAACAATTAGCTAAGGAAATTCTTTAATCTTCGGCTTTTCCAATACATCTTTGAATGTTGTTTGTTAATTATTGAATACTTGTTCGTTAAAACAGATTGATGTGCAGGTATTACAATGCTTCTACCTACCACAGTTAATATAAATGTGTATTAGCTTCTATCGTAATTTCATTCATATATTCTTTTATCGCGCAAGGTAAAACTGTAACAAAATCTGTACTATTTAAAATGAAATTATCGTTTCTTGTAACCGTAAGTTGTCGGAAAAATTGTTTGGCATTTTTTTTACTTTGTACGATAGCAACCCAGTTCTAGATCAAAATATTGTTTGGCTTCAGATACTGGGAAGGTTAGAATCCTATCAAGGAGAGCACACCATTGTTTAGCTCTGTAAAAATAGCTAAAATGTATGCCTCTAGAATAGAATAGCCCCTTAAGCGAAATTAAATTCACGTTTCACAAGATGGCGAATTTAAATACGCCCGTCAGTGACAGGTCTCTCCAAGATCGGAACTAAAAAAAAATCATCGACCCGTTTGCCTACAATCGCGGGCGAATGCATCCATGAATGAACCGAATTTGAATGAATCAACTACGATCGGTGATTGCGTAACGGGTTACGTAACGAGCTTTATATAATAATTCAAAGATGATTAGTTGGTGGTTTGTCGCATTATTTATGGACGGATTGGCAAATCGAATCGTTTGCGAAAAAGCTCGCGGGTGAAGCAACCGTTTTTCTTGCATTTCGAAAAGTTAATTCGCTCCGACCCGACCGCCTCCAGTTAATTGATCTTCGAGGTGTCGGCCGATCGATCGGAACAGTTGCCCAATTGGGGTTAGGGCGGGTAAAAAATGGCGGCGATGAAATCGATCGACTTTTTGACCGTGCCGATCGCAATGGGTTTCGTTAGTTCTGCGGTTCCGCAACGTTTAACGACTTAAATAGTGTGTTTACAGTCCGTAATTGGGTGAAGTTGAAATGCAACACTGCATCGAATCGAAATTATTTTTAATTTTCATAGAGAGAAAAAACCGGATACCAACACACCAGTTTGGGCTTATTAACAAGCTTGCAACAATTGATCAGGTCAACGGAATAACAGATGTTATTGAAAAAGCCTACGAAATGAAAAAATATGCTCAGCTATATTCTATATAGGTTTGGAAGGAAGGCCTTGTTCATAAACTACAGAAAATGCTACCAAAACAACACATCGAACTAGTAAAATCGTACATTACAGCCAGAATATTTACAATTAAAGAAGCAAAAGCAGGTCTACCACAAGGACGTGTACTGTGGCCAATGCTCTACTCTACACTTGTGATATACCACAAACGGAGAATATTACAATGGCTACATTTGCTGATGATACTGCGCACCTCCATGCACATGTGGACTGTGGAGCTCCAACTCAGATTAGTAAGTGCGCGTAGTAATCCAACATTCTTTCGATATCTATCATCAAGTGTTTAAAATGAGGATGCCAGCATATCCTCGAGTGGAAATATAAACCCACGAACTTATGTGACTTGGACTGACTGACGGGGAAAGCTTCTCTGACTGAATTAATTATTACTGAGAACAATAAAAGGTTGATTTAAGGACCCTGTGGAACCCCATTATGTTGTGAGAACGGAGACGACAGCACATTGTTTGCTCTGGCTTTGAAGGTGCGCTGGTTGCGGTTTTTAAGGAAAGAATGGATGTAACGATATGTCCCTCCTCCGTAATTCCATTTGGCAAGATAATCAAGAACATTTGGTAGTCTGGCAGTGTAGAATGCCTTTTCCACGTGCAGAAACACAGTAACAGTGTACTTTCTGTTATTAAAGTTACACATAACAGATCAATTGAAAGGTTCCCGGCCTACCATAGTACATTTATTTGGCAAAATTGGTTTTTTTATTCAACATAATTCCATTCAAGGGCGATAGATTGATTATGGCGACCCTCCAAATTTTCGATACCATTTTTGTAGTACGATTTGTTCTTTGCTTCAAAATAGGCCTTAGCTTCGGCCATTACCTCTTTATTCGAGGAAAATTTCTTTCCAGTGAGCATTCTTTTGAGATCTGAGAACAGGAAATAGTCGCGAGGGGCTGATCTGGAGAGTACGGTCGATGAGGAAGCGATTCTAAACCCAATTCATGGATTTTTGCCACAGTTTTCACTGACTTGTGACACGATGTATCGTTTTGGTGAAGCAGCCCTTTCTTTTTCTTCAAATGCGGCCGTTTTTCGGCGATTTCTTCCTTCAAACGGTCCAATAATGCTATGAAACAGTCGCTATTGATGGTCCTTCCTTCTTCAAGGTAGTCAATGAAAATTATTCCATGCGCATCGCAAAATACAGACGCCATAACCTTGCCAGCCGACTGTTGCGTTTTCCCACACTTTGGAGTGGGTTCATCGTGTGTAGTCCACTCGGATGACTGTCGATTAGACTTCGGAGTGAAACGATGGAGTTATGTTTTTATCATACCCAAATATTCGTGAATGATATGAAGTATACGTTTAGTTGATAGCTTTAGAGTGTCTGCTATTTAATTCAATTTCAATTTACGGTCATTCGAAATAATTTTGTCGATTTTTTTAATGATTTCGTCGGTAACAATCTCTTTTGGGCATCCACTGCGTTCACCGTCTTCAGTTCTAATTTCACTACGTCTAAACTTAGCATACCAAGCCTAGATGATTGATTTTCCTGGGGTAGTGTCCGCAAACTCGCCATCAAGCCAAGTTTCTGCTTCAACTGTATTCTTTCCCTTCAAAAAGCAATATTTTATTAACACACATAAATAGGAATTTCTTTTTATCCATTCCTTTTACAATAACAAAATTTGTTTCACTCAAAATGTTATAATTCACAAACTAATGATCCGACAGCTGTTAAATTTATAAACGCATCTTTTGAGGGTTAGGGCTAACTCAAAAAGATATGGATTTAATTCTAGTAGCGCCATCTATGTGTCAGGTTGGGGACTTTTCAATAGACCTCTTAATATCGCAGATCCCATTGTCATCAAATGATCGAAATAATTATAACTGAGAAGAATAAGGGCTGAAGGGCTGCAAAATAGGGTTGATTCAAGAACCCTGTAAAATCCCATTAGGTTGTGAGAACGGAGAAGACCGCACATTGTTTGCTATGACTTTGAAGTTGCGATTTTTAATGAAAGGCTGGATGTAAAGATATGTTCCTCCTCCTACATTCCACTCGGAAAGAGAATCAATAATGTTTGACTATCTGATAGTGTAGAATGCCTTTGCCATGCGCAGAAACACTGCAACAGTGTGCTTTTCTTGATTAAAGTTACGCATGAGATCACATTCTATTGCCATCAAATAATGGAATATTGAAATTATGAAAAAAAATTATATAAAAAATGGAACAAAATATGACAGTAGAAAAATAAAAATTCAAACCAATAAAAGAGTAATTTCCACTTAATTGACGGGTAGCAAACGGATAGAGAACAATAATTATTTATACTTAATATAAAAATAGAAAAGTAATAGCCCTATGGAAAATAAAAAGTATTGAATTTTCAAAAGGAATTCACAAACAAAATGGGACATATGGATATAAATGGCAAATTGCTGAAATGGTTATCATGAAATAAAATTGAATAAAAACATGTCAGGCTTTTTTACGAAAATTTTAAACATATTTTATAGTATACATTAAGTATAAATTACTCGTCATCCTATATACTAAACATATATTGGAATGTATTGGATTTTGCAACATGTAGTGAAGTCAGATTGGAGACCAAAATGTTATTGTTAGCTTAAGATACACCTTTGGCTATCGGTAGCCATTGTGGCAAAATATTTACCACATCAGAAGAATCCCCAGTAATTAGAGAAGACTTGGAATCGATTTTATTCTGCTCAGAAGATAACATTTTATTTTAATCGTACATTTGAATGCAAAAATTTGATTTAATGTCAGTAAGTGCTAATATTCAAGATATTAAGTAAATATCAATTTAACCATTGGCACTAGTTGATCTAGTAAACGCAATAATTTTATGATATGTTATTAGATAGTCGTTAAGATGTTGTGACGTCACGAAAAGATATGTTATTCACCAGATACTGTACGTATATTTACAATGATACACTAATATCAACATGTTTAATTTAGCTGTATTTTCTCAAATAATGTCTATTTCGTCAGATAGGATAGCTTAGATTCAATTAAAAATAAATGCAAAAGTAAATTATTTAGTTTTTAATACAAACATTTAATATAAAAAGTGCTATGATTTAGAAATAATAATATCCTGTATTTTTAAAGCTTTCTACTATATAATTACTCGTAAAGATACACAAACAATGTACATACTTCTTATTTAATTAAAAATGAAACAATAGGGTCTCTGTAAATAATGTATTTCCTCATCAGTTGATGAACTTTATATCAATACTATTAATTGTATAATTTATATACTAGACTCATGTATTTATTATATGATAAATATTCGTATTTCAAAATATTCAAAAATACTGCGTGAAAATAGATGATTGACCAGAACATTCTGCTCAATAAAGTCAGTAGTTTAGCGTCTTCATAATTTTATTTTGATGGTACACATTTTGAGGGCAGAAATTTATAACCAGTAAAATAATCTCAACAAACACAAGGGTTTTTTCAGACCGTCATAATAACCGGGTTTACTATAAGTTAAATCGACTAATACCTACTAATATCGTTAATGATTTGATAGTTTAATATAATGTATTTAATAAAATTGGCCTTATAGATCTTATATTCCAAGACTTAGTTTTATTTATACAGAAATTGTTAAACTGTTCGGACTGATTTATCGACAATAATGAGATAATATTACGCTTTATATAGAGAAGTGGACTAGAATAAAATTCGTAAGGATACCGTCCAAAGTTCGAAAAACATAAATGTTGTCGAACCTTGTATTGATGGCCTTTGCAATATATAAAATTACGGCTTATTTTCGGTCTTTGCTTGAACCGGGATTTTATTTTACCCGTCATATATGGAGATAATTTTAAGATCAGTACAATACGATAACTACCGGTCTCAAAAATTAATTTTAAAGGATTTACAACACATGGTGTTACTGTATATTAAATCGCATCGTATACATTTGTAACAAACTTCATCTGGAAGCCTAAATTACAGGGTTCACTTTTCCGTTTTTGAAAATGTTTGAATTTATACCGAGTAAATCCCATTTGAGGAAATTTTTATTTTATTCTTCAGTTTGAATAAAAAAGCGTCTTGAATGTCATTGAATGCTGTGTGAAGATTATCGCAACCTTTGTCTATGTCATCTATGTCAATATGTGCATACTGTTCTGGGCGTTTTAAAAGTGCTGATTTTGACACTGAATAATGCTATTGTTCGGCATGACAACATTCGACCACATGTTGCAAAAACGGTGAAAACATACTTGGAAACATTAAAAGAGGATGTTCTAACCCACCCACCCGTATTCTCTAGGCCTTGCTTCTTCCAACTACCATTTGTTTCGACATATGAGTCGTGTCCTATCTGAGCAAAGCTTTACTTCTTTTGAATATACCAAAAACTGAATCGATTCATAGATAGCCTCAAAAGATACATAGTTCTTTTGAGGTGGAATCCAAAAATTGTTTAAAAAATGAGAAAAAGTAGCAGTTATCGATAAACAATACTTTGAATAAAATACATTGTACCGATATTAATAAAAACAAATCCTGTAAAACTAATTTACAGGCCTAATAAAACAAGTTTATTTATTTTTATTAATTCGTATTCATCTATTGATATTAACGTTTCATGAAATATTATATTGGTTAATAATGATTAATAATTACATGAGAAAAGTTTCGTGAGTTAGAGACTTTGAATTTTCCGCGCAGTAACTTTAAAGTCCTTGTTAATAGGCTAAAGCTTGTTCTCCTCTTCCAGCAGATCCCACTTAAGTTACATCGGGCTATCTACCTTACCATCTGTACATTGGTAAAGGTCCTTATAATATAAAATATTCACAATTAATTGACCACTTGCAATATGTCTTTGACGAGGTCATCAGCCAGTCCATTCCCAGGTATGCCTTTGTGAGTGGGGATCCAGTCGAACATGATGTTGTTTTGTCGAGATATAACCAGACCGTATAATTCAAGGATTTGCGCAACTAGTGGACATCATCGATAGCGAGTTTGGTGAGTTGTATTAAAAGGTTTAGGGTTTCCTTTATTGGGAAAATTTGAGTTATCATTATAGTGGATATAGAAGGTAGACTAAAGAGTTCATTTTGAGACCTATGATGTAGTGCAGCAGCTCTACTATAGAGGACTTAGAGCTATCGATGCCGATTTATACAAACGATCTCCCAATTCGGGTACTCTGACAAGTTTTGAAAGAAGTATTTATTTTGATAATGAGTGTAGGAATGTTCGTCTGGTCCGTCGGAATGTGTGGCTGTCGATGCGATTGTTTGTCCCAGCACTAACTACTATTTTGTCCAAGGAATTTGCACGGGATTCTTATATTTTCTTTGAGCGCCAGTCTCATTCTTTGATATGTAAATAGTTCTAAAGAAGTGAGGCATTACATACTAATAATTGGACTAGATTAAAAAACTGTCAGTGCCATTATCATGGCAGTGTTTTGTATTGCTTCTATTCTTCTTAAATAAGTTGTATATGCTGAATTACATAAAGAGCAGCCATTAATCTGTCTCTAGATTTATTGGTTGTTAGTATTAAAGATTGATCTATGTCCAGTTTTTTACAGGATAATTCCTTAATGATATTGAGATCTTTAGCTGCTTTAGATTTAATCTTCGATGGGCTCTATCCAGAAGACATAGTAGTACATCCTGAGGCCCAATATTTAACCGAGGATTTTAAATAATTTCAATATGTTCATGTCAGTGACATTATTATCCAAAGTGAGGGAGTGGTGTCTTGGACAATTTCTGATTGATGAGTGATGCAGACCATTGACTGATGTTATCTAAACAACAGAAACGTAACGAAGAACAAAAGAGACTTGTTATATCACCAAAAAGACGACATCTAGGAAGAACATCTTTGCAACATAGAATACGGGATTCATAGAAACATTAAATAATATATGACTAAGAAAAAATCCCTGAAGAACACCTTTATCTTGAGAATACGTGGTAAATAAGCAGTTTCCTAAACGGACCTTAATAATTCTATATATCCAGGTTAGATCGAGTGCTTCTTCTATGTCTAGTCGTCTTCTAATGTCTATGTTCGATTTCTTTGAAACGATTTCCGTCATTTTGCCAACAATATTTTGATTAGAGATGAAAGTTTTGTTTTTTTTAATTATTCACAAAAAATGACGAAAATTTATTTGTAGCCTCAACACAACATCAGAAACCTGTCGAGAAAAATGTTATATATATTTAATTACCTGCTCGCCGACGAAACAAAGAGATCATTTCAAACAGCAACAACGGCAACTCATTTCTCATTAAACTGCACTTAATTATCATGCTTGTTTAAAAGCAAACAATTATGATACTTTCAGTATTTTTTTTGCGCGTGTGAACTTTTAGCTTGGGCAAATGTTACATAACGCAAACAAAACGTGTCGGCCAGACTATCCAACAGAAAAATTAAACCGTCATTCAATTCTTCTCTTTTCGAAAGGCGATTATTCCCAAAATTTATTACATAAACAATGTTATAATTAACTTATCAGATGGTTCATTAAGTCGGTCGATTATTACATAAAAGGGAAGGTATCGAGTTGGAACTGTGGCAGAACGATTTCCATTTATGATCCTGTCGACCGCACAGCGACGGTCCTTTGGTAGGTGTGAGAAATGTGTCGCATCTCGATGGCGTTTGCTTTAAGTGAGGTTTTATGTGACCCAACACACTTTATGACTCACTTGACATGCCTTTTTAGACATTACGATGATGTAAATTTGATCAGCCGCATTCGGAATCGGAGATTTATTATGGTTTTTATGACAATGGCTGTGTCTCGATTCTATTAATTTTAGTTATAAAATGGTACCACGTTACCGGAAATGTAATGCTTGAATAATAATTTATTAGAAAAAGCTTATAATAGTTATTTTATATAGCCGATTAATTTTATACCACTTGTGGCAAACACAATTTTATGTTGTGCTAATTAACGTATTTATATTTATATATAGTTACTTCAGCCAAAACAGCAGCGTACCTACGTGACTTGTTAAAACGTCACAATGTTGCCGCAGCAACTCTGAATTATAGTATATTTTAATTCTGACATATAAAAAAATTCTAATCTAAACAAAATAATAAATTAATTACACAGCGATAATAATAATTTATAAGTTAGAGTTGTTTTATTATATTTACATTGAACTTTTTTCCACGCTAGTATAGGTAGAGTTTTAGGCGCGTTCTAGTTTTTTATGTAGTGGTATCCCCTGAAAGCCTAACACATCTATTTAGCAATGTCTGAGTAATGTATTTTACTTTCATTAGAGAATAACTATATTTAAAATATATTAATCGTATAGTTGTTTCCTCTTTCATCACTCTGTCTCGGTAATTGTCAGCATTGAATGATAAACCAACATTCATAAAGTTTTATGGAATCACTATTACTTTCAGAAAAACTAATCAAGTAATTAATTAAGCTGTTTATTTCCGATCTATCAAATACTTGCTCAATATTCTATCATTTGTCAGTTTCTTCTTTAATGTGTCCTATCGAGCTCATTCAAACCGAAGGTGTTTTTCGACAATGCCTCTTTCCAAAAATCCAGACAGTTCTGGTTTGAATATCCTCCTCGACCTGAATTTCTGTTGTAATTTTAGGGTATAATGATGTGGCTCGGTGAATGGAGGTAAAACGAAATAAAACAGTGGTGTTTACATAATGTGACCGTTATTTATTGGCAATATAAAAAATGTGAAAATACAAATAATAAAATGGATGGCAGTGGAGTTACCTGAAGACGAGGCTTGGGCAGTCGATGGTGGCACGTCTTAACCAAACGAGGGTTGAGCACTGAATGACCGAAATACCCTTCAGTAATATCCCAGATAAACGTCTCGGGGTTGCCGCCAGCTATTCGGTGTCGGGTTCCAATTGGCACCCCGCCCGTGTTCAACATCTGGGATTATATTTCTGGGTATTTTGTAGACCGTTATTCCACGATGTAAAATTCGACATGCCTCAATTCGCTACAATACTCCCCTGCCAGAATTTTACATAAAATTACTTCAACAAAAATACAAAAATGTTTGCAAAAAATATCAAATACAAAAAAAAAAACATATACCAAACAAAATGTGCTGTGTAAACTGGGCTTTGAAAAAATATGATAGTTCGAAACGGTTGTGATCTGGTACGGCTGTTGATATCTTCCGGTCCTACAGATACCGTTGCATCATCGTCGCTTTGGCACTTGAATGTGGTCCATCGACGACGTTGAAAACAAGCTATTCTTCAGACAGGGCTCCCGTAATCGACGCTGTGGGAGGATCGACTGTTCGACGACGTGGTAGCTTATTTTCTTCGACGACGAGACGTTAGCAATTCTGGTACTTCGGCGAAGACATAACGAGTCTACGGTGACTGCAATCGGTACCTAGCTTCTGGAGCTGCTCTGTGACTAATCCGTAGTCACATACGTTAGGTTAATTCATAAAAAACAAACAGATAACGACGGTATCCGACCGAAGCTGCCCAAAGCCTTTTAAATCAAAATATCTGCCATTATGACGGAGACGGCGAGCGAAGGAAGACATTATGATTTAAACATAGCGCCGAAAGAAATGTTTAGCCGAGACGCTGATGATTAAGCAGTGACGTAAAAATATTCCAAAAGATTGTGAAATAAAAATTTTGACAAAAAAAAAAATTTTAAAAAATGAATTGGAAATAATGAAATTAATCGGAATAAAATGAAAATGAATCTTGAAGGTACAATTGAAAAGGAATCGAATTAAAAAAATATTTAAAATTTTGAAACAAAAAAAAAATATAACGGTCACGTAAAATACACCATTTTCTACGTACCCTCCATTCACGAGTCAAAACCCAATTTTGCGAAAGATCACGTCGGGGTCACCACTTTAGGGTATAATGATGTGGCTCGGTGAATGGAGGTAAAACGAAATAAAACAGTGGTGTTTACATAATGTGACCGTTATTTATTGGCAATATAAAAAATGTGAAAATACAAATAATAAAATGGATGGCAGTGGAGTTACCTGAAGACGAGGCTTGGGCAGTCGATGGTGGCACGTCTTAACCAAACGAGGGTTGAGCACAGAATGACCGAAATACCCTTCAGTAATATCCCAGATAAACGTCTCGGGGTTGCCGCCAGCTATTCGGTGTCGGGTTCCAATTGGCACCCCGCCCGTGTTCAACATCTGGGATTATATTTCTGGGTATTTTGTAGACCGTTATTCCACGATGTAAAATTCGACATGCCTCAATTCGCTACATAATAATTATTTGCAATGCCCTATATCAGCACAATTGTATTAAATATGCTGTGGTAGGGAGGAAGACGTAATAGTCTGTGGCCATAACGTTCAACAATCTGATCTACCATGTATACTTTCTCAGGCTTATTTCTAAAAAAATAAATTACAGAAAATGCACATGAAATTACACATGTACATGTACAAATTCATACACATTACATGAAATAGTTCATTCATTAACATGGCTTCGTCGAAACATATTTTGTGTGCTTTAAGCCATTCCTTAATTGCACCCTTTGTTGGTGCACTTTTTGGGATCTATTCCATCAGTATACTATGATATAGTGCATTGTACATAACAATAACTGATGGTTCCTCCAAGTTCTTTAAAAGCTGGTTTCCAAACCAGTGCAAAATCAAGTTATAGTTCATTTCTCCTGGTATTTCTCGTGGTAGTCCAACTTGGACTTAGAGGAAAACACTAATTCTGCACCAGGAATAAAACCATTCCTGTTTCCAGCATGAAGAACTATATGACTGCAATGAATTATTAATAAATATTATGACTAACAAAACCTAATCGATAGTTATCCCATCGTTTACCTTTTTCCATCAACTTTTGTTGTCTTTACACTATATTTATTATCATATTACCACGAGCGATCCAATGTACCATATGAAATAATCTATCTATATATAAGCGACGATAAAGCAACGGTATCTGTAGGACCGGAAGATATCAACACCCGTACCAGATCGCAACCGTACCAGCCACAATCGTTTCGATTTATCATATGTTTTAAAGCCCTTTTCATGCAGCGCATTTTGTTTGGTATATCAGTATTTTGTATTTGATATTTTATTCATACATTTTTGTATTTTTACTTGCTTAAAATAATTGTACGTAAAATTCTCGCAGGGGAGTATTGTAGCGACCTTAAGGCATGTCGAATTTTACATATTGGAATAACGGTCTACAACATACCCAGAAATATAATCCCAGATGTTGAACACGGGCGGGGTGCCAGCAGCGCCAACTAGAACCCGATAACGAATAGCTGGCAACCCCGAGACCTGTGGTGTTATTTAAGGGTATTTCCAATCATTCAGTACCCGTACATCGTTTGGTTTAGACATGCCACCATCGAATGCCCAAGCCTCGTCACCGGGTAACACGGCTGCCATCCGTTTTATCTATTTTGTATTTTCCACAATTTTATGTTACTTCAATAAATAACGATCACATAATGTAAACACCACTGTTTCATTTCGTTTTACCTCCATTCACCGAGCTACATCATTTACCCTAAAAGTGTATATACAATTTAAAGATGGACACAAATACAAGGCTACAAACTAGGGATGCATAAATAATATCGATACTTCGATATTTTTCGACATTTATGTCGATATTTTAGGCTAATATTTCACTATTTTTGTTTTTTCTTAAAAATATCGATATTTTTTTAAATATAGATACATCGAAATATCGATATATATTTCGGTGGCCAACAGCGTTACTACAAACGCAACCATAACGAAGTAGAGGCTCTATCTAAACATCACACATTAGCACCCATACACTTATCTTAGCATAGGCTGGATTCCATAAAGAAAATTGATTGTTAACATTATTTTATAATATATACAGAGGCATACAACAAGTCCATGGGTGAAAGCCGGTAAAACAAAGTACAGAGATGTTTAAGAATTCTTATTATAACGAATGATACGCAACTAGTGTAATTTTAAAAAAATCACGATGTTATAAGTTGTCTATCATACATACATACAACAGAACGAATTTCCATTTTGCTTGGTTTCTGAATGAACCGTGACCCGAATTAGGAATTTACCCGAAACGTGCACGAAAACACGCTTTTTCAAATTTTCATCGATATATGTATATATAGAAAGTGAAAGAAGTTTTCCGAAGTAAATAATGTGAAATTTATGAATAAAAACAGCAACATATTTCTAGTTAGCATAGGTTTGGCATTTTTCATATGCAATTTAACATATTAAAATTAAATAACTGGTTGGAGAAAAAGTATTTCCGCTTTTTCCTATTATAAAATATTTTATCGTTCTTTTAAACAATCAGAATTTAATTGGCTTTAAAAATGAAAATGTCTGCCCTCGAAATCACTACATAGTATAAAACAAAGTCGCCTTTTCTGTCCCTATATCCCTATGTGCGCTTAAATCTTTAAAACTACGCAACGGATTTTGATGCGATTTTTTCAATAGATAGAGTGATTCAAGAGGAAGGTTTATATGTATAATACATGCATAATATACTAAGGCAACATTGCTAATTTTAGAGGTTTTTAACGTGATGTCGTAAATTAACCTATTTTTTTAGGCTTATTTAGCAATTAGCAAAAACGCTGCCTAACCCTACGAGTTAGATCAAATTAATGTACTACAGTATTGTACACCATAAAAAGGTCTACAAAAAAGTCCGCGATGGTATATGTTTATCTTTTAGGGATAACCCACATTAACCATTTTTATTGTTTACTTTTTACGTGAGAAAATGGCTTATTTACGAAGCTATTTTAAGCAATACGGCATTAATCCTTATCGAATTAAGTACCTTAAATACAGTGTGCAATTAATATAGATCAATATGGTTCCTTACAGCATGTAAATTAAACAAATATTTTCGGAGATATTACAAATTTAAAATTTGCGTTTAAAAATGTGTAATGTAATAAAAATTGTATGAATTTAGATATTCCAAAGATAGCAGGAAATCTTCATAGTAAGTATAGGGGAAGAGGAATTGTTTTACTCCAAATTTAATGCGTGCAGGCCAAGGGCAGTAATGAATGAACCAAAAATACTGGATCGATTTTAATCATGTTTTCATTGAGTGACATAGGCATATATATTTTATGCCCGTGCAAAGTCGGAGCGGGCCGCTATGTTTTTATATACAACGTTCATATTTTTTCTGTAGTGTATTTAATTTAGTATCAGCATTGCACCCGTGCGAAGCCGGGGCGGGTCGCTAGTGTAAAATAAAGCAGAGTAGGCTCATTGGAAAAATGTGTGGCATTTATGATGATAGGTGTTTGGGTGAACGCTAGGGAGAATTGATTGGTTTTCCTTCCAAAAATTTAGATGTTAAAGATTAATAACAGTAGTGGCTGTTTTTGGAGAATCGTAGCTGGTACCCGGATACCAACTACTTAAATTTCTGCACTTGCACTTTAGCTGTCAATACTTTGGTCTTTATTTAATTAATTCTCTAGCTATTGCTCTGAACTACAAGCTATATCATGAAAAATATTATAGTTCGTAATGAAACTGCCTTTGAATCCGTTTTATTTGTATTAATATCACGTGACTCACCTAACACCTTGGTTGGTGACAACAAACTACATCAGTTAGACTTTCTTGATGAAGAATCTAATACAACAATCACCCTAGTTTTCTTAGTTTATTTACACCAATTACAAGTAAATGACCATTGCTATGTAAAGTAACTCATTTGTATGATCTTCATCAACATCTTTCCAACAAATGATAGAAGACTTATATCACCTGACACTTAGTCGTTGGCCCGTCATCAGCAAAATTTTCTGGAATGTTAATTGCTAGCTGGATTGCTAAACTCTGGGGTAGGTCATGATACTAGAGCTATATGAAGATCTCTTTTAGTTTAATATTTTGCGTAGCGTCTAGTTAGTTAGGTTTCCTTGTTCTCAATTTTCTACCATATGTAGGCAAAAAGAAGGAAGATGAGCGATAAACGACGAAGATGAAGAAGAGATGTAACACTGCAGTAACATGTACATAAGGAATTAGTCGTCTAGCATAGTATTTATATTCTTGAAGATGATGTTTATAATTTCTTAAGAAAAGTGATTAATACATTTTGGAACCATACGTGGAGTTTTTCAATTAAAAGATCAGTACCACATACAAGTAAGTACTTTTGCTATTTTTGGTTCGACTTATTCTACTACTTTTTACTAGTGACTGTTTCTGTCGCTATTTTCGGTCCGACTGATGTTGTTACTATTTAGTATCGACTGTTTCAGTCCTGTACATTTAGTTACTATTTTTGGTTCTACTAGGTTCATTTGAGTGATTTTTAATTTTCTGGCTCTGTCGTCTTAGCCGCGACCTTGACAAAAATGCACCCAACTTATGCTTACATAGATTTATATGTAATATATTATGATTTTTTTGGTAGTTTGCTTGTAAATAATAATATATTGCATATTAATATAGCAGCATTTCAGAACGATATTTTTCAAGATTGTTAATATAATAGGGTATAAAGACTAAAATTGTGAATGATAAATGGTAAAATACTTTTAACTGTTTTTATGGCAATAATAGGTAATATTTCGATTACTCTCTAGATTTTTGTTAAAAGATATTTCCCTTCAATAATAAATAAAGCATTTACTTTATTTAAAAAGCTCTAGTGGCCATTGTGCGATAATTTTTAATTATGTTATCAATTATTGTTGTTATCGATTGTTCCCAACGCTAACTAAAATCAAAAATAAATTTAATGGTTATTACAATCAAATATCGAGTCGTGGAAGCGCCAAGATCAAAGCTCTATTTCGAAAATCGGACAACGTGTTATCGGTCAGGTAATTTTCGTCCAGACCATCGCATTATCTCATCTGTCCGTCGACGATTCTGTTAATAAGAAGGGAAAAAAGTTGATGGTCCCCTCGGTAACGCGATTATTCTCGGTCTTTGGCGATATTTCGTGTTGGACGTTGCGCAGCACAAAAAATTAATTAGATCTGGTTAATCGGAACGGCTTAGAAAAAGTAGGCCGCCCCTCGAACGAACCACTCGGGCTGGTTCAGAGGCGATCGGCGTCGGCTACGGCTACGGCTCGCCGTACCGCAGACGGCAGCGCCGTACTTTCTACAAGACGTTGGCGGAAACTGGGCCACCGAACGAAAGCGAAATCGGGCGTTCTCACGTAAAATGCGAACGGCAAAACCGTGCCATTTGAATACAAAGAAGTCTAATGAGTCTATTTCGGGACCCAATTAACAGGTCAATTGAAAAGTCCCCGTTCTACCATAGTAAAACACATTATTTTGGCAAAATGATTCCTTTTTATTCAACGTAATTCCCTTCAAGGGTGATACACTGATTATAGCGACCCACCAACTTTTCAATACCATTTTTTAAATACGATTTATCCTTTGCTTTCAAATAGGCCTCAGTTTCGGCGATCACCTCTTCATTTGACGAAAATTTCTTCCCAGCGAGCATTCTTTTGAGATATGAGAACAGATCTGGAGAATACGGTGGATGAGGAAGCACTTTGAAGCCCAATTCAAGGATATTTGCCATCGTTTACACTGACTTGTGCCACGGTGCATTGTCCTGGTGAAGCAGTACTCTCCTTTTCTTCAAATGCGACCGTTTTTCGGCCATTTCATCCTTCAAACCAATCCAATAACACTATATAATAGTCGTTGTTGATGGTTTTTCCTTTTTAAAGGTTGTCAATGAAAATTATTCCATGCGCATCTCAAAATATAGATGCCTTAACCTTTCCCACACTATGAAGCGGGTTCATCGTGTGCAGTCCACTCGGATGACTGTCGATTGGACTTCGGAGTGAAGTTATGGAGCCATGTTTCGTCCATTGTAACATATCGTCGCAAAAACTCGGGTTAATTACGCTGGATCATCTTCAAACACTGCTCCGAATCATTAACTCGTCGTTATTTTTAGTCAATGTACTGTTCAGTTGATGATGTACACATTCAGTTGATATCTTTAGTGTGTCTGCTATTTCTGAATGACGTCTGAATGAATAAAGTAGAATTTAGGCTAGGAGTTGCTTTTTTGTTAGCTAGTTTGTAAACGTAATAATATTTTATTATACTAAAATAAATGGTTCTATGATTTATCTCAATTATTCGCACAACACGTGTCAGCTTAAATAGAAAAATTTTCCGTTAAAAATTCCAAAAGTATATATATTGACATTACTGTATGTCAATAATACTAAAATTTAATGTCATATAAAGTGAATAAATGTTTAATATTAACTATTTTAATTAACACCAAAGGCAACATTAAAACTTTTATTTAATTTAATTTTCATGTGCGCTAACAGTATAGGATTTTGATGGTTCTATTAATAGCTGACTATTTATTCTACTTATGCTAATGCAGATAGTTATATCTTAATAATAATTAAATAAATAAGCCTTATTTGTCGAAATAATACAGGATTTGTTTGAAGATGTATAGGTGAATCATTGCAGGTGAATATTATTAGTTTGTATTGGCACATTTCCTTATTTTACTATATTTAATTGAATAGTAATAGTAATTAGTAATCATATATAACAGTATGCTTGCATGTATATATGTTGTATGTTGTTGTATATAAAATGCAAATTATTTATTGCTAGTTTTTCCAATATTTTTAATATTTGTTAGGAATAAAACAATATAATATAGATAAGATAGCATTTTAAACTACGTCCAATATAATTAAGTATATAATAAATGAAAATAGTATTTGTTTTAAACGTTAATATCAAAATATGTATATTACTCACAATTAGGCAGTAAATAACAATTATTTTGGAGTCAGTCCTAATACTTATAATAAAAAATTCGTTTCTCACACTCTCTTTCTTAATCTTCTGTATGCAATACTTTAATTAGCAAACTTATACATTTAATTTATTTATGATGACTTTAAAATAATATTTTACAGTATATTAAAAATATGTGAACTATTATTTTCTTTGAAGTATCACTTAACTAACCAAGGAATCCCCTCTTGACTCTTCTTGGTATATATTGTCATTGTAACATGTTGAAGGCTTCCAAAGTTTTAAAATATTTCCTTATGTATCACTTTATCAGTTCAAGTTATATTTTTATAAGCTCACCTGTTCTGGCTTATAATAAAAATTGCTCTTTTCCTTGAAATGACTTCCTTATTGTACAAAGTAAGTCTTCCTTTGTTGTTTACTTACATATTAAAAACACCAAATATGTAAGTTACAGGATATCTTTAACGATATTATCTGTAAGTTAAAACAAAAAATAACAATTTTAGATCTTAAAAAAGTTTAATATTAATAAATTTTGTTAGATATACTTTTTCCGAGTGATCTATTCTATGTTTCCTTCGAGAACTAATGCGAATTTAATAAAAATATTACTGTTACACTATGAAAAAACTTACACATAGTTTTTTACTCTTAAAACATATAATTTAGGTTCTACAAAATCAGTCATTATAAACAAATAACACTCAACTTTCTTAACTTCAGTAATATTCCAAAAATTAAGAGCACAATTAAGGCAGTTAGTTATCCAACAGAAATTCAGGAAATGGTAGCGAAAAAACCAAAATTAAGAAAAAAAGAGGGAATGAAACAAAGCACTGGAATATAAAATAATCCATAAATCACTAAATGGCTATCTGCGAAAAACATCAAACTTATTCACTGACCATTTAAAAGAAACATTCCAATTAAATGGAAGTAAGTTTGTGTCCAGTCCCAGTCCAGTTAGTGTCCAATAAGAGGGAAAATTCGACAATTCCTCCGGTCACATCAAAGGAAGTTACCCAAGGTTATAATAACAAATATAAACACAAATAATGCACTGAGCTATGAGTTCATAATAGGGCAAGTCCATTCCAAATAAACCATTACTTATATCTCAACCAGAATGTTTAGACGTTTACTACAATAAAAAAAAATTAAAGCAGGTATACCACAGGGAAATATATTATGATCAATCCTATATCTTCTTTAAACATGTGCTTTCCACAAATGGAAATATAGATACACTTGCCGAAACTATTACGATTACTTGCTGTAGGAGAAAACACCCAAGAAGTAATCAGAACATTACTACAGACGAGTAACATTATAAATAACTGGACAAAGACTTGGAGAATAATAGTTAACAATCAAACAGAACAATGAGTAACACTGTCGTGCCATATAGCGACAACGCCAGGAGAAATAAGAGGGAAGAAAGTAGAAAATAAATAACTGGAGTTGTAATATAGAAAAATGTATTGGCTAATTGAAAGGAAATCTCAATTATCCGTTCTCTAAAACCGACCGAAACTGTATGAAAGTCAGTTATGGGGATGTTTCGCAAAAATTAACATACATAAATTTTTAAAAAGTCTGAACAAAGTTCTAAGAGGTATTATAGATGCAGATAGGTAGAGGTATGTAGAGGTATTGTAGGTATTGTAGGTATTGTAGATGCAGAAATGATTACCTATACCGAAATCTTCAGATACCCACTGTTACTCAAGAAATCAAGAGAATTACAAAGATACGTTAGGAAAGACTCTACTCTCACATTGAAAGCGAAGTAATAGTACCTCTTGGATAACACTCCAGCAGTACACAGGCCCAAAAGTAACAAGTCAATTGAAAAGTCAACGGCCTACTATTATAAAACACATTTTATTGGCAAAATTAGTTTGTTTTATTCAACATAATTCCCTTCAAGGGTGATACACTGATTATGGCGACCCTCCAACTTTTCGATTCCATTTTTGTAGTGCGATTTGTTCTTTGCTTGATTTTGAGATCTGAGGACAGGAAGTAGTCGCTGTGAGCCAGAACCTGCAGAATACGGCGGATGAGGAAACAATTCGAAGCTTAGTTCATAGATTTTTGCCATCGTTTTCACTGACTTGTGACACGGTGCATTGTGCACGTCTTGATGAAGCAGCACTTTCTTTTTCTTCAAATGCGGCCGTTTTCGATGATTTCGTCTTTCAAACGGTCCAATAACGCTATGTAATAGTCGCTGTTGACGGTCCTTCCTTTTTCAAAGTAGTTAATGAAAACTATTTCAGGCGCATCCCAAAATACGAACGCCATAACCTTGCCAGCCGACTGTTGTATTTTCCCACGCTTTGGAGCGAGTTCATCGCGTGCCGTCCACTCGGATGACTGTTGATTGAACTTGGGAGTGAAATGATGGAGCCATGTTGCATCTACTGTCACATATCGAGGCAAGAACTTGAATATATTACACTTGGTCATTCATCTTCAAACACATCATCATCAACTCGTTGTTGTTTTTGGCCAAAAATGAGCTCGCACGGCACCCATTTTGCATAGAGCTTTCTCATACCCAAATATCGGGGAATGATATGATATACACATTCAGTTGATATCTTTAGAGTGTCTGCTACTTCATTCAATTTCAATTTACGGTCATTTAAAATTATTTTGTGGATTTTTTAAATGTTTTCGCCGGTAATGATTCTTCTGGGCGTCCACTGAGTTCACCATACTCGGTGATTATTTCACCACGTCTAAACTTAATATACCAATCCTTGATGGTTGATTTTCCTGGGGCAGTGTCCGGAAACTCGGTATTAAGCCAAGTTTTTGCTTCAACTGTACATTTTCCCTTCAAAAAGCAATATTTTGTCAACGCGCAAAATTTCTTCTTATTCATTTATTTTTACAATAACAAAAGTTGCTTCATTCAAAATTTTATAATTCACAAACTAATGATTTTGAGGGTTAGAGGTAATTAAAATACATATGGATTTAATTCTAGTAGCGCCATCTATGTGTCAGACCTTGTAATACCATTAAATCTTGTAGTGCAGTGAAGTGTAACTAACTAAAATAATGTAATTAATATAAAAAATAAGTAGAGAATATATTACACCTAATGTATTATTTTGGGTACCAACAAATCATGGATAATATAATATATTTTTTCTGTATCAACAAATTAAATTTTACTAATATATTTTTAATCTTCCTACAACTAGTTCTGTAAAACACAGAACTATACGTTTGTTTTCAATTAATCCTACCTTGAATGTTACCCATACTGTATAAGAACAGTCGTGAGATCTTGGACTGAAAAATGCATGCAGTCTATACACTTCTGCATCAATATAGAACGAAGATCATACGATCGGTACTCATAACCTTGAAAAGGAAAACTTTCCGTGTAGCAAAAGTGGTTGTTACGTAAATTATGATTACCGGAGTTAATCAGTACATATAATGCCGCAGCTGACCGTATTTTCCATTTCACTTCCATTAGTCCGAGAGCTACTGTAGTCGTTGTATGGTTTCAAATAGACGATGATAAAACTATATTTAGAGTTAATTTATTATATCGTATTGTGGATTTATCCATTCTCTGTTTTTTATCATTAGCTTGAGTGTTATGGCGAGACCTCTCGATAGGCGACGATGATATTTATAATATTTTGTGACGGTATTGAATATCATAGCACAAAATAGTTAGTATCTTAACACTATCTTCTTTAACTTTAGTTATATTTCATCTGCCTTTATTTGCATTAAGAGGATATATTTTTAAATTATATTATAATGTGTAATTATATAACAATATATATTTCCGAAATTAAAAATAAAATTAGACTAGAGGAATTAGATGTTGAACACTTATACGCTACACAATTTTGTGAGGTTCGGGACATTTCAACCTTCTAATTTATCTCGTGTTGTCCTGTAGCTGTTTTTCGTTAATTACATTTGGTTTGATGTTTTAGTGGAATATTTGCAACCTATAAGTCCAAATTTTCTCTATAATGCATTATGAACCAATCTCTTTGATCTTAGATCACGTTTGATTTAGTCTGTCTTCCGATTAACCAGTAGAGTTCTTTGTTCTGTTCTCAAGTTATATAATTAAAT
Source organism: Rhynchophorus ferrugineus (assembly GCF_030347505.1). Lineage (NCBI taxonomy): Eukaryota > Metazoa > Arthropoda > Insecta > Coleoptera > Curculionidae > Rhynchophorus > Rhynchophorus ferrugineus. The sequence continues at coordinate 37,596,796 of NW_027472587.1, read as the reverse complement.
TTGTATCAATTTGTCGCAACGCCAAATTGACATGGGCATATTTCGAGCTATTAACTTATATTTTCCAGTTTCTAGTCCATTTGTCGATATTCGTTAATGCTTGTACATTTTCTATAGGCCTAGATAAAGACATACAGTCTTATATGACATTCATAATGACAGTGTTGTCGGAAAATATTCCGAGTACTGTTTCCTTTGTTAAGATCTTAACTTATTTAAAATGTTAAGAACGTGGTCAAAAATGGTTTTGTTATCCTTTATATAAGTGTTGTTTTGTATAAATATATACAAATGATTCCTGAAACTACGAATGGTTTTCGGAAACTGGCTGGCTTTGGTTATTTATTTTATGATTCATACTGTACCCATAAAGCAATAATTATGAGAAAGAGATAACCAAGATATTCTTAAGTATCAAATTTTTGTTAAAAATTATTGCTAATCGATGTGTTTTAGTGTTTTTTTTTTGATTTCAGAGGCATCAAATATTCCAGCTCAACCAGCATAACTCTTCCTTGCCTATACATTATACAAAAAAATTGAACCAACTTATATAATAAATTAGGATCTCACAAAAAATTAACAAATAATCAAACTATGATTTTTAGCACAAAAAAAGAACGTTCTAAAATAAAATATGTACCTAATAATCGTTGTAATAACTCAATAAAAACTTATTTAACTTATCTACTACACGTATTTTATATTCATCTATATACACACAAATTAGCTTAATACCTAAATCAATTTATATATTTACAATATTACTTATTATACAATATAATACAATACAATATACAATATTATATTATACTACTAATAACTGATCACTCTGAAGTTGGTACCGAGCAATAAATTAGATTTGTTTTTGTTCGTAATTTAATTTTTTGTCACAAAATTATATTGTTATCTCTGTATTGTTGGGGGTCGGCACCGACATTAAAATATTTTGTTGAAAAAGCATTTGGAATAGGTTTGGATCGATTTCCATTATATAATAAAACACTTGTTTAAATTATTTTTGCAGCTCTCAAGAAGACCAAAGACTAATCTCTACTGATTTCTTTCCTTAAACTATCTATATCTATGTAAAAGTAAACTCTCGATATTATTACAGTAGATAAGTCCTTTATTTCCACTAAGCAATGCTAATATTTCACTTTTCCGTATTGTACGTAGAAATACGTAAATATAACAAGGAAAAATGTATATGTATACGTAATTTATAATCTTTTTTATATAAGCATTTTTAAGGATATACTTGCAAATACATAAATGTACTGTTGGGAAATCTATATTTATTTTTATTTAACGAGTTTGTTAACATTGGATGAATAATTAACTGTACGTAATTAAATTGTATGTAATTAGAGGATTTGTATATTTACTTATGCATGTTTTTATATTCATTGAAATACGAGCTACATTTAGACGAAATTTTGTAGTAGTTCTTCGAAAATAATTCAACTAAATTATATATAATTTTGAATAAAATAAATAATTGAAGCAAATAAAAACTTAAGTTTTAAAGTCAATAGGCATTTACACCAATAGATCAAATATTTTGAATTATTATTTATATATTTATAATAATTTTCGCATTATCAGTCTCATGGGCCTCTTAAGGACCAACAAAGTTCGAAGACAAATAATTGCAAGACCATTGTAGGACAAAAAGCCAACGTAAACTCTCAAAGAACTTTCACACAGCTTAGCAGTTGATAAATCAACTATTTCCAGACTTTTATATGCGATGAGAAGGATCCAAGAATATGTTATTTCGAATCCATTCGACGTAGCGATTTCATTGCTTGTCAGGCAAGAAAAGTAGAGTTTTCTGTGTTAACATTACTAGAGTATCACCATTTATTCTTACTGCATATATTTACTACATTCATCATTTAATTTTCATTACTTGAATTTTAGTCGAGATTTCATTTACATTTTATTAAGGTGTCTACTAGCAAGACATTTCACAATCGCAAAATGGTACATTTTTTTGGGACATTTTAAGAAATTCATTAAAAAATGTAGCCATTGAAATCATTGTCAGAACAATACCGGAAAAAAACATAAATATGTTAGAAAAACGTTACAGCAACCATTTCTGCGGTTCGTTAGTTATATATTATGAATTAATAAATATTATATTGTAGTCTTTTAGTTTTTTCTTTAATTTTTAGTCTCGGTCAATTAAATTTTCGTCATATATGTTCGATTACAAAACAACTATCACTAATTTTCAAAAAAAAAAAGGATTTTACACAAAATTGCAATAATATGTTTTAGAGAACCGGGAAATATACCTAATAATATTAGGTCGGGAAAAATATTTTCGGGTTTTCTTACAAAAAGCAAAAACACATCTGGGCGAAGCGTAGACAACTCGACAGCAGGCTACTTATAGTCTATTCAAAACAGTAGTGACACACGTGACCTGTCAAAAGGTCGCAATGTTGCCGCAGCAACTCTGAGTTTTAGTACATTTTGGCTCTGGCATATAACAAAATTCTAATATAAATAAAATAATGAAACAAAAATGTTAGGTGTAATAATTTATTTTAACATTCTAGTACATCTAATGCATATATTATCGAAGAACTTAGAACTACAATTAAATATACAGTCACAATAATTTATAGATTAGAGTTGTTCTATTATATACTAGCGACCCGCCCCGGCTTCGCACGGGTGCAATGCTGATACTAAATTAAATACACTACAGAAAAAATATGAACGTCGTATATAAAAACATAGCGGCCCGCTCCGACTTTGCACGGGCATAAAATATATATGCCTATGTCACTCAATGAAAACATGATTAAAATCGATCCAGTATTTTTGGTTCATTCATTACTGCCCTTGGCCTGCACGCATTAAATTTGGAGTAAAACAATTCCTCTTCCCCTATACTTACTATGAAGATTTCCTGCTATCTTTGGAATATCTAAATTCATACAATTTTTATTACATTACACATTTTTAAACGCAAATTTTAAATTTGTAATATCTCCGAAAATATTTGTTTAATTTACATGCTGTAAGGAACCATATTGATCTATATTAATTGCACACTGTATTTAAGGTACTTAATTCGATAAGGATTAATGCCGTATTGCTTAAAATAGCTTCGTAAATAAGCCATTTTCTCACGTAAAAAGTAAACAATAAAAATGGTTAATGTGGGTTATCCCTAAAAGATAAACATATACCATCGCGGACTTTTTTGTAGACCTTTTTATGGTGTACAATATTGTAGTACATTAATTTGATCTAACTCGTAGGGTTAGGCAGCGTTTAGCAATGTTGCCTTAGTATATTATGCATGTATTATACATATAAACCTTCCTCTTGAATCACTCTATCTATTGAAAAAAACCGCATCAAAATCCGTTGCGTAGTTTTAAAGATTTAAGCGCACATAGGGATATAGGGACAGAAAAGGCGACTTTGTTTTATACTATGTAGTGATTCATTGAGCTTTTTCCACACTAGTATAGGTAGAGTTCGGTAGTAGAGCGTTTTTTTTATGTAGTAGTATCGAAGGCCTAATCCACCTAATTAACAATTGTATGTCTGGGAAATGTATTTTACTATCGTTCGAGAGCATATTTATGTTTTACGCTTAGTTCTTGTTTCCATCGATGTAATGTTTCCTTGTAAAGTCATTATGATATTACTATATTTCTCCTTAGTTTGTCCTGTTACTACCTGTATACATCTTTCTTGATAAAACTACATTTAATTACTGCATTCTCCTTAATACACTTGCCATATCTGCAAAACAGTTAGTATTATTTCTCTCCTCATACATTTTAACCAAATGTTCATGTATATTCTGATCTGATCTGCTATCACACTTTATAATACAATTTCCTACAATTAAAGTATATTAGTTGTATACTAATGTTGAATGAGCTTTAGTTGTTTTTTCTTTCATCTCCCTGTCTTGGTAATTGTTAGCTATGAATCATAAACTAAGGTTCAAAAAGCTTTATTCGATCGCTGTCGCTTTCAGAAACACTAATCAAGCTGTTTATTTCCAATCCATCATAAACTTGATCAAGATTCTACTATTAGTCAATTTCTTCTTCAATGTATCTGGTCGAGCTCACACAAACCGAAGGTGTTATTAGCATTATGCAGACGATTGACAAACGGACAGCTTTAGCATACTCATTCTGTTACATGTTCGAACTTCTCTAACAGCATCCTATCTCTTTCTAGATAGAATAAAATAAGAACGAAAATATTGTCTGACTGCAAAACGAATTTACAACTTTCTACAGACGCATATTGATCACATGTGTCACTACTGTTTTGAATAGACTATAGCATGAATTGGTTGACAGATCAGAACCCTCATTTAGACAAAAAGGTTAAACAAAATATTTAAACATGTTGTTAAAGTTCCAAATTTACAAGTCCATATTCTTAAAAGGATACACTGTATAAATATAAAATTAAGTCTTAAAAAATAACCCCTTAAAAATGTTTTTGAAAATCACATTCCGTCCACAAATTTCTACAATGCGGGAATTATAGATTTACTATAAAAATGCGAAAAGTCTTCTATCAAAACTTAGATTTTACTTGAAATTTGTGTTGGAGACAATAGTGAAGAAGCCTCACGAAAATTACAACAGGTAAGTGACAATATAAATAATTGGACACAAGCTTGGAAAATAAGAATTAATGAAATTAAATCTGTACATATGCAGTTCACCTATAAACAAACCTTACAAGCACCAATAACATTAAACAACACTATCATTCCATATAGCAACAACGCTAAATATCTCGGAATGAATCTCGATGCAAAACTTCGCTGGAAGGAACATATAAAGAAGAAAAGAAAAGAACTGGAATTGAAATATAGGAAAATGTACTGGCTAATTGGAAGAAAATCACAATTATCAGTACATAATAAATTGCTATTATATAAATAAAAATTGAAACCTATATGGACATACGGAGTTCAATTATAGGGATGTTCTGCAAAGAGTAACATTAACAAAATACAATTTTTTCAGAACAAAATCTTGAGAGGTATAGTAGTGGGTGCACCCAAATACCATAGGACTGATTAGCTACATCGAGACCTTCAGATACGCACAGTCAGTCAAGAAATCAAGAGAATTTGTAAGGGGGCATGAGGAAAGACTCCATTCTCATACTAATATTGAAATATTACAACTTTTGAATACCACCAGAACAGGACACAGATTCAAAAGAACCAAACCATCTGATCTTGTGTAGTGTTGTGTAGTGAGGTGCATGTATTAAAACATTCAACAGTGACATGTATAAACATTATTTCATCAGAGACTGAGTTAGGGCCGATGGGTCCTCCTAGTTATATACCTAGATTTAAGTTAGCATAAAGACAAATTGTAGGTTAGACGGAAACGACTAGTAACTTGAAATTTGAATTCGCTATTGAATATTGTTGGACACAGTACTGTTATAAATATTTTTTCATAATATTGCCGATGAACTCGGCGTTTATTATGCCCCTGGACTACAAAGTATACCGCGATTAGGTCGATTCGCAAAGGATTGCACAAGGTACCAGAAAAGCAGTTCACCAGCACGAAGTACTAACGCCGCGTACCGCCAGTCTGCAAAGTCTAGATGCGCTCTCAAGCGTAAACCGATTTCAATAAATTAAACTGTTAAATTTAAAATGCTTATGAATCATTTGGATAGATATACGGTCCCGATCTGGTCGGTATTGTCTTGAGCGGAATTGGTACCCGTGAGGTTTTGTTCCACCCGTTGGCGTGGGAGGCTCATTTGACACTTTATATGTATCACTTGTCTGTATTAAGACTTTAAACTTCGATATCTTGTCGTATGCTTTACAATTTTAGTATTGGTCGTTCACAGTTTAATCCAATGTGAGTTTTATTGGGTAGTAATAATGTCAGACAAATCAGTTTAATCTCTTTAGCGCTTTATAGATTGGCAAAAAATTATTAACGTATGTTAAATATTGTATAACAATAATCCATTGTGATTTATTCATGTACAACCCTATAATGTATATTTATCATCATATTTTGCAATGTTTTGATGTTTGTTTAATCGATGAAGAAATTCTTTCTAGTAATTTTTAATTTTAAGCCAACCTAACAATTTTTAAATTAGTTTCCATTTACTACAGTTCACCATTGGATGATTATTTTATTTCTCAATAGCAGTCACAGAAGCTCTTCACTCTGGAAATGATATCCATGAATTAACAGTTATCCATCCATGTTATCCATCCAGTAGCTGGAAAGAATCTGGATGCAACTCTAGAGTATTATAGCGATTGTACAACGTTGTGCTCAAAGAAAATAGAAGTTTGGTTTTGATAAAACGTTTTAATTTTTTAGTCTTTAATTCTTTTTTGCTTATGATTGAAAAATTATATCGGCTAAATGGTGACTGCGATTCGCTATTCAACTTTCATTTTCATGAAATCCTGCAACATCTGAGGCGGAATTTCTTTAATTTCATGTCGAAAACTGTCTTTAATATGTTGAATCATTTGGGGCTTATTTACATAAACTTTTTATTTTAAAAAACTTCATAAGAAAATGTCTGGTGCTGTTAAATCCGGATATCTGGCTGGCCACGCTAAATCGCCACTTTGCGAAAATAGTCTTCGTGGAAAAACGTCATTCAATAATTGAATTGTTGAACGAGCTGTAAGTGCTGTGGCCCCATCGCCCTGAAACCACATTTCCTCTAGTCCTCGCTCTTTCATTTCAGGCACTAGAATATTTCGAATCATGTCTTGATACCGTTCAGCAGGTAACAGTAATTGTCACACTTTGATCACTTTCAAAAAAAAGGGATCAATGATATTTCCAGCATGAATAGCACTCCATACAGTTGCACATTCTTGGTTTTAGTTAACAGTAAGCAAACGCGACACCTACTTTGAATAGAGCTTTCTTATAGCCGATTGCATGAACCAATATAAAACCAACACGTTCTGATTTTGTGGATTTTTTATGTTTTCTAGTGCTACCACCTCATTTAGATGCCCACCGCGTTCTGCATCATCGGTGTTTCTACGGCAACGTTTGAAGTCACCAAACCAATGTCATGTTGTAGTTTCTGATGGGACGGAGTCCTTAGAACACTTTTCAAGCCATTGCTTCTCTTGAAGAGAATTTTTCCCCATCAAGAAACAGAGTAAAATTAAAACACCAAATTGTTTTTTATCCATTATTTTGAAAATAACAAAATTAGCTTCACTTTTACCCCAATAACTGACAAAATTATGAGTAGAATATCATGAAATTTAGACAGCTTTCTTTTGAAAGTTTTACTAATCTGTTTAATATTAGATCAAGTTGAGAGTATCTTCTGACTGGCCAGTATAGTCCTTCGACTACATAATAGTAATATAAGAATTAGGACATCTCCATTGTAGGCAGGATACCGATTGACCTAACGATTGTATAGCACATTCGAATGCACGGTGATGGAGATTGCTTATAAGTGATATGATTCATCACTTATGAGCGCCACAGAAGTGGAAGACCTTGTGTGGGATTATTCGGCATGGACAAAGATAAACAGAAACGATAATAAAATGACAGTTGGGCCAGCCCGTCGCTGGCTCGACGGGCATCGCAGTTACCGAAAATCGAAACCAGAAACAATCGGGTTGCGTAACGGCGTTCGGTGAGCGTCGCCGAAATGGCGAATTCACATCAATTAAACGTTTTACATAACGGCACGGTAAGTAGAGCATGCGCCGGCAACGTAGCGTAGCGACGAGCAACAATAGCAACGCCGAACCACCACCGAACGAAAGGAAAAGGAAAACAAATTGGCACGATTCTATACAGGGGGACCTTTTGAAATGCCGACGATTCGCATTTGCTTCCTATCAGTTTCATTCATGAAATAAATTCATTACAGTAGATTTCAGGTTTCAACCTATCAGGTCTACAATTGCTGGTCAAATCTGGTCATGTATGGCCATATCTCTTGATAATTTCACGACCAATACGACGGCATCGTGAAAAGTTCGCGGTCTATTCTATATTTATTATATCTTCTTTGATTTCAACATACTAGATCCTAAAGACCAAAGTATTGGTTACTGAAACATTATAAATCTCAATCGGGTCTACGGTAACAGAAAATGCAGCAGCGCCTGAAGTATTCTACCAAGCTCCAGGATCTCTTGCTCCTCTAAAATAGTGGATATATTGCAATCAATTATAAAATCCGTCTCTTTTGAGCGGTTAACTTGCTACTCCTTCTTTATGGCTAGGAGACGAGATTGTAATATACGACAATCAGTTCAAATAATTTTTACAATTTGATGACCAAGTCTATATATTCGCTTGATTTAGATTTGTTGGGCTCAAAAAATCACTTGCAAGACATTAGTTTCAGTTGATTGAGGAAATTATAATAGAAGACTGAATATAATGTTAAAAAAAAGAATTGAATTCAAGAGAGATTTTAAAGATGAATCAAAATTAAATCTATAAAAATAAATAACCGTTGTAGATTTTAAATCTTACTATTCACATTTGTATGACAAGGTGATTATTAATTTTATATATAAAGCAATATATTTATCATTGTAGCGAAACATTGCCCAAACTCTAAAAATATTCTTGTTTATAACCTATTCCTGTAAATTGTTGCTTATTCTCTCTGTTAAATTTCAAAATACGGTTATAACTGTTTCACTAATACAGATTAATTTCCTGTTATCACGGACTATATTTTCTTCGCCATAACTCCTTCAGCAATATACTTATTCGTGAATAAAATACCGAAATAAAATTTTAATAGAAATGAAAGAATAGAATGTTAGATTTCAACAGAATAATAAACGGGTAATAAAATTTCAAAATACGCTCAGAATATGGAATGGAATTACATAAACTTGGAAGAATTAAAATATACATAACATTTAACTGAATAAAAGTAAATCACTTTTTGTCTCAAGGTCGTATTTACTTTATTTAGAGTGCAGAAGAAAGAGCATTTTGTTATGTAGTCTTCTAACCAACGGTATAATCACTTTACAGATTATATGAACGCTTATCTTGGGAAAAAGGAACAATACCATTTGAATCACCATTTTAAGGTCTCTAAGTATTAAGTAATTTCGGTTTTTATCCATTTAAGTCCGCTGAAATGGTATAAGTCCATTAGTAACCGAGAAAAGACGAAATCTTGATACTAACCTTTCTATGAACAATGGGATATGTGGTAATATATAGATAAATCTAAGAAATGTGATGCCAAATATCACAAATTAATGACAACCAAGCTAAATATGTATGTAATGTTATTATGACTCAAGAAATACTTTTAATAGCATGCTACCACCAACAACGGTAGGACCAATGTTATAGATAAGACGAGTTGCAAGCAAACAACTAATAAAATCATGAGGTAAATTCGTGAAAAAAATATTGTTAGAAGCTTTTCGCGGTGAAAATAGAAACGAAATCATCTAGATTTTAATTTTATTTATCTGTACAATAAAAAGATGTTTACCAATGATGGTATATATTACCGCCAATTTTAGAGTGTAAAGTGTTTTGTGTGTTTTCTCTTCTTATTTCATTCTATTTAAAAAAGATAAAAAATAATGGCTATAAAACTGGCCTTTATTGATTGTCAAATGTCTGCAAGGCTCTTCAAAACATTAGTGATAATAATGAGAAATTATAAACCAGCAAACGTTGACATGGTGATACATTTTGATGAGAATTCACTGATATTTTGATTACATTTGATTAGTGTTTTGAAAATCATGACAAAATCGAATTTACTTAAATTAACTACTCGTTAGCAAATATTAATCAACTATTTGTGTGTTTTATAACAGGAGGTTTACACTATTTTTTAAATATACTACAGAGATTTATTAATAGACATCAGAATTAAAATGAGCCGACGTCGTACGTAAATCAGTTGATAGGATCAAAAAAAAGTATTTATCGCCAAAAACGTTGTTAGAAAAAATATACACACAATTGTCAGGTGTTGGCCAAGAGCCAGACGTGTGCAAAAAAAAACATATTCCTGCCCTATCCCAACCTCTAACGGCTGTGAAGGTCATGAATTGGCGAATTATTTCAGTTTTAGCATCGCCAATCAGTTTGATCTTATCGTTAAGTACGTCGTCAGTTTATTTCGCTTGTTAAAAAATAAGTTTTTGCCGTCGAAATACGTCTTAAAATTAGTATACAGTTTTTGCACAAGTTCGTCACAAGTTAAGAATAACGTTGGCCGTTGGCTTTTTCAATAAAGTAACTAAATCATGTGTTATTTGGTGTAGTGAGTCCGAAAAAAAAAGTTAAATCACCCACTAATTTCTCACATTTTTATTTCAGTATTAAAAGCAGGTATTTTTACATAATGGAAATATTTATACTACACTGCCTGTTACTGATCCTGTCCATATAAAGGAAATGTACACCAACCCTAATATAATTTTACAGAAATTTTAACTTCCAGCTCATGATTGAATATTGCGTGTAAATTTAAAAGTTATATTTATGCTGTTTAGCCAACAATGGGCACTAACAAAGTTTGCATGTTTTATATTTGGGTTCAGTTTAAAGGCAACGATAAAAACAATGAAAAGTAGACTTGAATTTAACTTAAATAACTTTATAATATAACTTAATAACTTTCAAATAAGAGATTTGTCTCCATAAGCTCTAAAACTAAACTTTTGCACAAATATTTTGGCTTTTTCGGAAATCTTAGGTGATTTCAGTGTAAAATAACGGATTTTTTTACCCAGGCATAAGGGAGATTTCATTAAGGAGAATTCTTATCTCACCACTATTTTTTATGGTAATTAAAATGTTTCTTAATAATATAATATTTAATTAATAAATAACATAATAATATTAATAATACGCTAACATCATGTTTAATTATTTTTTTATGACTTTTAATTCAATATTCCAGTCTATTCAGTAATAGACAAAAATCCCTTCATGAACTTTAAGTTTTTAAATATACTATTTTTTTCTTATTTAATTAATACATTGTTACTAGTCGTTTCCGTCTAACCTACAATTTGTTTTTATGCTAACTTAAATCTAGGTATATAAGTAGGGGGACCCATCGGCCCTTACTCAGTCTCTGGTGAAATAATGTTTATACATGTCACTGTTGAAATTTTTAAAATATGCACCTCGCTGCACAATACTACACAAGATAAGATGGTTTGATTCTTTTGAGTCTGTGTCCTGTTCTGGTGGTATCCAAAAGTTGCAATATTTCAATATTTGTATGAGAATGGAGTCTTTCCCCATGCCCCCTTGCAATTCTCTTGATTTCATGACTGATTGTTAGTATCTGAAGGTCTCGATGTAGGTAATCAGTCCTATAGTATTTGGGTGCATCCACAATACCTCTCAGGAGATTGTTCTGAAAATTTTATATTTTATTGATGTTACTCTTTGCAGAACATCCCCATAATTGAACTCCGTATGTCCATATGGGTTTCAATATTTGCTTATATAATAGCAATTATGTACTGATAATTGTGATTTTCTTCCAATTAGCCAGTACATTTTCCTATATTTCAATTCCAGTTCTTTTCTTTTCTTCTTTATATGTTCCTTCCAGCGAAGTTTTGCATCGAGATTCATTCCGAGATATTGAGCGTTGTTGCTATATGGAATGATAGTATTATTTAATGTTATTGGTGCTTGTATGGTCTGATTGTAGGTGAACTACACATGCACATATTTACTTTCGTTAATTTTTATTTTTGAAGCTTGTGTCCAATTATTTATATTGTCACTTGCCTGTTGTAATTTTCGTGAGGCTTCTGCACTATTGTCTCCGACAGCTATAATCGCAGGATCATCAGCAAATGTAGCCATCGTGATATTTTTCATTTTAAATATACTATCAAACAGAATTTTGTTGTGGAATGTGTAATATCTGTTAAAGAAAACAATCTTTTTACAAGTTCTGATGAGCACAAACTTGATTTATATCATATGAATATATTTTTAAATATGAATAGCGTTCAAGAATAGTAAGCTTATTGCATTTATAGTTTAGGAAGTTGATAAACTCCATTTGTGATATTTGTCTCCTTGTTCGTAGAGTGAGACAATAAAATCATTTTATTTACTAGTACTGCTACTCCTGTTATGTTACTGCTACTCCTGTTATGTTACTGCTACTCCTGTCCTCGCATATGCTGTGGTGCCTTCTGGCACCTCAACTATTTTGAAACTAGGTTGTAGGACGACGCCAATATGGCTCCAATTATTTCAGGTAGCAGTGACAGATAATTGACAAGTTGACGTACAGTACAGGTGCAGTGTTGCCAACTTTAAAGGTTCTATAAAGATACAATGTGTTTTGAAGCTAACTTCAATTTGTTAATACCATAGAATAAAGAAATATAGAAGTGAAAGTTATATGGATCGATCGGGCCCCACATTTAAGCTTTTCGGAATAGCCGTTACTGGGCCAAAGGTATATAAAAAACAAACAGCAACAGCTACGTGTGTCTTTCTCTCTTTTTCCGCTTCGATATATACAGCATTAGCTTAAGCAAGTTAGGTCCATTTTTTGGTGATATAATTTGTGCTGTTTATTTGCTACAATTTTTAAGGTATGTATTTTTTTAATTAACAATGTGATCAGAGGAAGACTTTTAGACAAACCGATAAAAACATATAGCATGGATACTGCAATACCTATGCTCTTTTTAGATGACTTATTTGACAGTAAATTCGTCTCGAGAACATCCACAATAACATACTGTTATTCGCCAGATATTAATTAAATATTGAGTTATATTGAGGGAAATATGACCAATATTTAAGTTGTAGATATATGGATCCTTATATATGGTACAGTTACATACGCAAGAAAGAAGAGATTGGAAATTTATAAATATGCATAATTTAATTGCTATATACTTTTTGTATTTGTAGTGTAATGTAAATTAGTATAGTTATAATATTTAAATAAAATAAGTTTAAATAGATTTATTTTTTATTTTCCCAGTAACATTATTTTTTTTAATTTCCCGCTCAAATTTTTAAAATTCCCGCTAAACATTTTTAAATTTCCCGCCGTAACTATCACACGGCGCATGCGTAAGCGCCCTCACACGGGGATTCCGAGCATAATTTAGAACCAATTTTAACATGAGAAATGCGCTTCCAAGTTTCTTTATTCTATGGTCAATACTAACTACAAAATACCTCAGCATCAGGCATTCGAAATGTCAAAAGATAACTGGATTACAAAACACTAAATATGTATTACCTATTTTAATTATAAGTAATTCAAATATTGCCCAACCCTGATTATAACATTTGGTTTGTTTGCTTATAATATCATACAGTATAATAAGTAATCATTTATTTATATATATTATATCAGTTTTACAAACTTTATACAGCCCTCTTTGCTGTGTAGCTGTTTTAGTTAAAGAATATATCAATTTACCTTTGAAATTTGTTTTAGTTTTGCAAGAATGTCTATAACGTACAATGATGCAAAAACTCTTCCAACACTTATCCATTTTGATTGGCACTTATCGATCTGTTTATATGCAATATTTTGTGGAGGCATCGATAAAGTATTAATGCAGTTCAAGATTATTTTCTTATTATATTTATCAGATGCCCTCTCAGACGTATGATACGTTGTAAACCTACAAATACCTTATCGGTTATCAGCAAATTCCTAGAAATCTATTTGTTTTTAAAATTTTGAATGCAAATATAATTCGAGATGGTCTATTTTTTTTTGTTTTGGCTCTTGGTGTATGTGAAACGATTAAAAAACGTTGTAGGAGGTGATGTGGGCTTTTAATCATCCATCGATTCCTATTACGACCTAGTATAACCTCTTAAATTCGGCTTATGCTTTTTTTTACTTAACAATATCTTGCAGCTTAGCCATTGACCTAGAGAATAAGAAGCTGTTGAACGCTATTAAAATTAGAAGGCGAACTAGTAACTTATGGAATAAGAGTACAAAAGAAGATGATAATAGGTATGCAGAAAACATATCATATTGGGTTTCACAAACCCTTTTTGTCGATCTTTTGAAGCATTTATATCATTAAGAGAGTTTTATAGAAACCAGAATTACCGGTAATCAAACGGAACAACGTCCTGACTATACGGTAGATACATCAAAAATTTTCTAAGTTACTGGCACTTTTTTGAATCACTTGTTTCATTTCTTAACACGTTCGCTGCTGATCTGGGATCAAATACTTACCCTAGAAGCCAACTACGCTTTTTCCGATTACAATAACAAAATATTCCTAATAACGTTTTTTAACGTGTGTCCAATCTCGGTTTTGTGTTACGCGCCAGGGCGTGATCGGCACTGAGGTCGAATTATATTGCCGATGACCGCATAACGTGCCAGCGCGTGGCAAATTAAAATGGACAGAATAGGGAAATACATAGTTGATTCGAAAATATTATTTAAAACTCTATAACAAAATCATATATATAATGGGAATGAATCAACTACTAAAATAAGATAAAAAAAATATTCAGCAGAAAAACGAGAAAAAATAATTAATTAATTGTAATTACTAATTGTAACTACAAACAAGCAAGTTATCTATTTAAGTAAATTGAGAAGTCTATAGAAATATATGAACGATCAAAAGCTAATACAAATTTTCACTAAAACTCACAAAATAAATAAAATCCCTATCCATATAAATCATAAGTCACTAATGACTAATTTTTGGGCAGTCTAAACAGTAACCAGGATATGCAGGATATGCATATATAGTGGCTTTTCTTTTTCTGCATTAGGCAGAATTTAGTGATTAATTTTATTAAGTACAGTGTACACAGGTAGTAGCAAAAGAAATAAAAGATACAGTGATATCAAGATGACTTGACAAGTAAAATACACCATCGAAGGAAACAAGAACTAAATGTAAAATTTTACATTTTATTTATATTAGAATTTTTTTGTATGTCAAAGCCAAATTGAACTACTAAAACTGAACTTGTTTTGACGTCACAAATTTGGATAACGCATATATAAAAAAAACTTTGAATAGATTTTTTTGTAATATATGTGTGTTTTTAGTTTATTTGGATTTATTTTTATAGGATTTAGAATAAATACAAAGATAAATAAAGAAGCTTTCTGTTCTAAAATCCAAATAAACACATTTCCTCTGTTGGTAAATAAACATGTCTGCATAAAATGCCGTAAATGCTGATGTAATTCGGTCCGATGACAATATTTAACTGTATGTTAGGCGATTACAATGTTCATTGAGCGGACCCCGAGAGTGAACCGTATTTTTATATATCTGGGTGTATTAATTCGCTGGCAAAAACATAAATAAGTAATTATTATCAGTTTTGTATGGCACTTCCAAGAAAAAAATACTGGCGATATTCAATAAACATACGTAAAAAATGTAAACACTTCAAGCTATTTATTGATTATTTTAGTATTTATGGATAACATCGGTACATGGTGTAAACGTTTTAAATATATATTAAATCGCCGTCCTTTGTTTTTTAAAATGTATTTCTTCTTTTACCAACTAGGGGTTTATCTGGACTGAACCTCCAGTTTTATGTGAGCTCCGAACCACGGTCCTCGGCATTAAGCCTACCGACTGGAGAAGGACTAAAATGGAAACCATCCCAAAAGACATCCAGTGTTACCCAGCCTGGTTACTGGCGTGACTGATGTCATTCTTCTTGTCGGATTTTGCACTCTTGCCTAGGACAATCACAAATATTAAACAATCACAAACATAAATTCACGGCCACGCCCCAGCAGGATTTTAACCCCCGACAATCCCAACAGTAGATGGAACATCCAGTTGCCTTTACTGCTGCGTCAACCATGCAGACTCCTCTGTTTTTTTATTTATAATTTTCTGTACAGATATGCAATTTATAAGTTACAATATTCCAAATATAAAAATGAATCGCCACTTCTTTGGTCATGTCATAACTAGAGAATGACTTTTAAGTTTCTTGCGGAAAGAAATATTAAGAATATTGCACAGAAAATGGTCAAATACAATAGGATAAAATTTAGTCAAAAAATAAAACTAATAATGTTGTGTATCAAAAAGCATTACAATAAACAATATTAGGTTTTTGACCGAATTGAATATTCATAGCTCAGATAGAACATCGCCTGTTACTAGTATATTTATAAAATAATCTATAATGGACAAAATCCTAGAAATAATCTAAATTCTGTCACAGAGACCATCTTGATATGACAAATAGCAATCCTCGGCACAGTCTCGCCACCCTCCGAAACAATCGTCCAATGACAACGTCCCTTTCAAGGGATTGGCTGGGAATTCCCTGAACATTTATACTGCTTTTATGGTATCCGACCTTTTAGTAGACGGTTGATATGGAGATTTAAAAAGGTTCTGTAGATGATATAGGTAAATATGATATTTTCTTTATTTAAAAAAAAACAATAGTATTTTCACAATAAAATTTCATGTTACACTACAAAAAAAAATGTATTAAAGTAAAAAAGTGTCTTAAAAGCATATTTAAACAAGACATTTTTGGGTGTGCTTTTTTAGTATATTATATAGATAACAGAATTTTTGTGCTTAAAATATATTTTATTGTGGGTAATGGAATTCCTTCTTTCAATCATACGCCGAATTAATTTAAATAAACTGACGTAATTTCTATATTTTTAAAAAAGCTTTCTGCAAAATTTTCGTCACTACATAAAACCACTAACTTTTCTAATTTTTTTACTGGCGTTTCATTATATTGCAAAAGTTATGCAAATACTTTTTTAAAAAGAAAGGTCAATGAAAAACTAACTTTATTTCATATCGTCAAAAGTATTTGGTGGTATGGTTTGGTTCTTGGTTCATTGATGTAAATTAATATTAATAGATCATATTAATAAATATAAAAATAAATAATTTGGGGTAAATTATATGGCTCGGTGAATGGAGGTAAAACAAAATGAAACAGTGGTGTTTACATTATGTGACCGTTATTTATTGAAGTATGTACGTTGAAAATAAGCTATTTTTCTTACAGGGCTCCCGTAATCGACGATAAGAAAGGTGCGCTTGTTCGACGACGTGGTAGCTTATTTTCTTCGACGACGAGACGTTGGCAATTCTGGTATCTCACTGAAGACATGACGTGTCTACGGTGACTGCAATCGGTACCTAGCTTCTGGAGCAGCTTTGTGACTAATCCGTAGTCACATACATTACGGTAATTGAGAAAAAACTAATAACGACAGAATCCAACCGAAGCTGCCCCAGCCTTCCAAATCAAAATGTCAGCCATTATTTTTTAAACATAGCGCCGAAAGAAATGTCTTGTCAAAATGCTGACGATTAGAGGGCGGTGTCAAAAGCTTTAAGGATTCAAAAGATTGCGAAAGAAATAAATAAAATAAAAAATTAAATGGAAATAATGAAATGAAATTTAAAGTTCATTGTTTCAGCACTAAAATAAAATTTAATGAGGAACAAATGATTGAATGAATGTAATGTTGAAGGAATAAAAGTAAAATAGAATTAAAAATATCGAAAAAAAATATAACGGCCACGTAAAATACACCATGTTGCACGTACCCTCCATTCACGAGTCCAAACCCAATTTTGCAAAAGATCACGTCGGTGTCACCAATTTGGGGTAAATTATATGGCTCGGTGAATGGACGTAAAACGAAATGAAACAGTAGTGTTTACATTATGTGACCATTATTTATTGAAGTAATAAAAAAATGGGGAAAATGTCAAATAGTTAAAAAGGGATGGCAGTGGTGTTACCTGGTGAAATATCATTAGTAAATTTCATTTTTATTGTTCTTTGATGCCCAGCTATATTCGAATGGTTTTGTGGCTGCTGCTTAAAGTTCAAGATGAAAAATTGACGGGTGACAGAGGCCCTGGGCTACGACTGGAACTGTCAAGATAAAACCTTACACTGAGCGTATTTGTATGTGCGTAGGTGTGTATGAACTTTCTTAGATTGAAAGACCTGAAGTTGGAGAAGCTGTTTCTTGGAGATATACTTGTATCAAATTTGGATTCGTATGGGCGGTACATTCGACAGTTGCTTTGGTTATTATACCGTCGGCCCTCTAGTGACCCAGATGCACGGTCAGAACATGGCTACAGCATCAATTTAAGTTACCATATCAAATCTTCAAATGTTTGTAAAATAGTCAAAAGATCTATACCTAAAATATCCATAAGAAATTATATCGGTTAAAAATGATATTTTAGAGATGATCAAGTCTATTTACCCAATCGAAAAAAATTGATAAGGACATGAGAAAACACGAAATATAAATATTTATGTCTTGTCTGTAAGATTTATCGGAAAATAACCATAAATTTTGCGCGTGGTCGTTCAGACTAGACGGGATTTTTACATTTTATTTCGGAAAATGGTTATTAGAAAACCGGCTCAAGGATTTATTTTCCTATTCTTGTCGGGGTTCTAACGGAGTTTTCAATTATTTGCATAAAACAGTGAATTTAGACCTACACGATTATGATTAATTATTAAGGATTCGATATATTAGGTGTAATTATTTTAAAAATCAAAAAAATATTTTGTTTTTCGTTTCACTAAGCGGTATTATCGATAGGTTGGCGTATATAGTTCAATTATTATTAATCGTTTAATTCTACTTTTTATTTTTATTATTTATAAGCATATCCTTTAATATAAAACGTGTAAGGTCATTCGACGTGGGTTGCAGTCCATGGCCGTTGATTAGTATCATTTTTATATAAAATCTTTGGAAATATCCTTGATAGAAAAATGATAATTAACAGGTATTGAAAAGATACAATTGAAAAGTTACCGGCCTGACACACAGATGGCGCTACTGGAATTAAATCCATATGTTTTTTAGTTAGCCCTAAATCTCAAAAGATGCGTGTATAAATTTAACAGATTTCGGATCATTAATTTGTGAATTATAGCATTTTGAGTGAAATAACTTTTGTTATTATGAAAAAAAAAATGGATAAAAAAGAATTTCGGGTGTTGATAAAATATTGCTTTTTAAAGAGAAAAAATACAGTTGAAGCAAAATCTTGGCTTGATTTCTTGAATTTCCGGACACTGCCCCAGGAAAATCAACCATCAAGGATTGGTATGCTAAGTTTAGACGTGGTGAAATGAGCACCGAAGACGGTGAAAGCAGTGGACGTCCAAAAGAGGCTGTTAGCGACTAAACATGGCTCCATTGTTTAACTCCGAAGTCCAATCGACAGTCATTAGAGTAGATTACACACGATGAACCCGCTCCAAAGCGTGAGAAAACGCAACAGTCGGCTGGCAAGGTTATGGCGTCTGTATTTTGGGATGCGCATGGAATAATTTTCATAGACTACCTTGAAAAAGGAAGGACCATCATCAGCGACTATTACATGGCGTTATTGGACCGTTTGAAGGACGAAATCTCCAAAAAAACAGCCGCATTTGAAGAAAAAGAAAGTACTGCTTCATCAAGACCATTCATCGTGCCACAAGTCTCTAGCGACTATTTCCAGTTCTCAGATCTTAAAAGAATGCTCGCTGAGAAGAAATTTTCGTTGAATGAATAGTTGATCGCTGAAACTGAGACCTATTTTGAAGCAAAGGACAAATGGTACTACAAAAATGGTATCAAAATGTTGGAGAGTAGCTATAATCAGTGTATCACTCTTGACGAGAATTATGCTGAATACAAAAAAAATTTGCAAAAAAATTATTTTACTATTGGTAGGTGGGGTATAGTAGATAAGAATGTATTAAACGGAAATAACCAACTAAGAGATCTTTGAGAATTACTTGTTTACATCTGCATGGAGATAATATTATGAAGCTTGTTGATGGTCCTTCTGGATCAGATACCAATCCAATTGGTTATTTATTTTAGATTTTATGAGATTTTATTAATGAGAAAACAGCTGGGAGTTTGATAACAATAAATCAGATATATCAGTAATGTATTTCTGGTTTCTGGTTTTAACGCGTTATTTACGATGAAGTGCCAGATATTTCTAAGTCTGGAGCATGCTCACTATAAGTCTCTATCAGTAAATGATGATTTTCAACCATTTTTTTTCTTTTGATGAAACAGGAAAAATAATGCGTGTCGCAAAAGCTTTTTAGTTCAAACGTTTTCCACATTATCAATACATCTAAAACGCCGTTATTTTGACAGAGTGTAGTTTTGAGGTTAATTGGTAGTTTGTCGGTATAGTATGAAAATATGTACCAAAAGTAGAGAGTCAATAGTGGAGAAATATTATGGATAATATTAAGCATTTCGAAATGATGCAGCTCATATATCTTAGTTAGCATCTTACTATGAATTTTATTAAATTTATATTATATTATATTATTTATATTTTAATCAAGTCGACTTTGTTTATATACAGTGAGTCAGAGAAATCAGTAGAAAACCAATCTACTTACTTAAGTAGTAAAGAAAATCACTTTCTGGAATCTCTGACATTTTCAAAACTTCTAATCAAGTCAACGAATAGCAATAGTTTAATTTCTAACATGTTCTATTACCCTAAAAGGGAGCTATAGTACGGCTTGAATTGTTCAGACTACAAGAGATATGCAACTTGAAAGCCATTTATTAAAAAAAACTAAATTTCTTTTTCCCCACCGTATATAACATATACTACTTTAATCTTTCATTTTTATATCAACCCAATAACTCGATAACATTCACAATTAATTAGTTTTTTAGTTATCTCATTCATCAAGAAAAATAATTAGATTATGTTAGAAATGTTGTTTGAAATAAAAAAAATTAAGCTATTAAAATTATGCCATCCTGATATAACCAGACGTATTTTTCTTGTGAAGCATGTAAAAATCACATGAAAGAATCTGGCCTTGATAAACGAACATGTGATGGAATGATTTGAAACGTACTTATCGTACCATATTGTTTTTAATGCCAAATTTGTCTCTGAACTATACGCCTTAGTAACATGTTTTGTATGATACATAAAAACATACGGCAAGCCACGTAACCCTTGATAATATAATTGTAAACTTTTTTTTATTGTTTTATTATCGAATTAATCTAGAAAAGACCGGTACGCATTTATTGATCTGAAAACACGTACATGTATGTTTGGTTCTTTAAAAAAACAATCAACAGTGTGTTAACAGCTTCGTATTCATATAAATAAAAATGAATCGCCCAAATGTATGTACGCGCATTAACTCCAGAGCCACTGAACCAAACTGGATAATTCTTTCTTTGTTATGTTCGTTATTATCGGAATACGGTTTGTATAAAAAATTAAAAAGTTTACAGAAGTGTTTTTTATATTTAAGTCTCATATTACAAAAACAAATTAAACAAAAATGTTACAGAATATAGTTTATTTTAACGTTATAGTACATTTAATGCATATATTTTCTTAAGAAGAATTTAAAAATACAATTAGTTATGCAGCCACAATAATTTATAGGTTACAGTTGTTTAATTATATTTACATTTAACTTTTTTCAACAATAGTATATGTAGAGTTCTAGGCGCGTATTTACTTTTTACTTAGTTCTTGTTTCCCTCGATGCAATATTTCCTTATAAAGTCATTTTGATATTACTGTATTTCTCCTTAGTTTATTCTGTTACTACCTGTATACGTCTTCCTTGATAAAACTACATTTAATCACCGCATTTTCCAAGCAGTTCTGGTTTGAGTAGCCTTTTCGACCTGAATGTATATTGTAATAATTATTTTCAATACCTCATATCAACGCAATTAGATTAAATATGTAGTGATAGGGAGGAAGGCTCTGAGGCCATAACATTCAGCAATCACGCTTATTTCTAAAAAAGTTAACTACATAAAATGCAATTACATATTTCATTTATATTTACCGAGTAACAATTTAGAATAGTTCAATCTTTAACATGGTTTCTTGAAAACTTATTTTATGTAAGTCATTCATTAATTGCAGCCTTTGCTAATGCACTTGTTGGGATCTTCTTCACCAGTGTACTATGATATGGTGCATTGGCCATAACAATAACTGATACAATTTTCATGAGTTTTTTAAAAGATGATTTCTTAGATCAGACTTCGACATATTCGAACTTGCCAAACAGTATTTTATCTCTTGTTAAATGCAATAAAATGAGAAGGATAATATTATCTGATTGTAAAATGAATTTACAACTTTCGACAGCCACATATTGATGACGTACGTCACCACTGTTTTGAATAGATTATAGTCACTTTTATATCCGCAAAAAGAACAATGCCTTTAGTTCATCAATATGTCCATTCATGTTCAATTTCAATTGCCGTTTCTTTCGCTGCTCAAGAGCAAGGAAAACTTTGTTTGTGTGTTTCGTGCCGGCTCCTTTTTCCTGATTTATCTGAGTTGTCGAGGCTTTTCATTGTAGTATTCGTTATATATTCAATACCAATAATTCAAGTTTCGCTATCCACTGTCTTGGTAGTATAGATAATCAAACGAACCAGACGATATTTCGCATACAGATGATATGATTCATATTTCAAAATGAGAGAAAGTGAGTTATTCTTAATACCTTCTTATTGGCACGTAAAACTATGATTGACTAATTTGTTTAATTTCATTTCCACATTATTTACCAAATATAATTATTGCTAATGCGTATAAGACATTGTTTTAACAAAGTTAATTAGTTGAATAGAAAATATATATTCAGCTTAAATAAAATAGAACTGATAAAAAAATTGCAGACGTGTAGAAACAGATATAATGTAAATTTCAGATAGTGACTCAGCCAAGTATTTCTCTCTTAATTTAGGTGTCAAATTTAATCAGAAAATCCACCAGAACTCAACAAACTATGACATTGCAGTTATTTCAGATTGTCTCAATAGGATTTTTAGAGAATGCCTTGAAACATATTGACTTTTCAAAAACAATGATAATTTGATACGTTGAAAATATCAAGATAATTAATAAAAATATTCTTCATAATGTCCTACAATATTTTCCCATATTTTAAAATATATAACATTTGGATACTAAATAAACACAAAAATCACTATCTAATCTGAAAATTAACATTTCAAAAATATGGAAATATTTTCATTAGACCAATAATATAATTTTAAAATGAATATATCAAAGATTTTGTATTATACTGGAATAATTAGAATAATAAGACATAAAATGTTATATATATCAATCATATCCCATTATATGAATATATATTTTGGTTTGTAAAAAATTATTTATTAATTTTACATTGTTACTAGCTTAAATTAAAAACAATAATGTTTGTTTCCTAAAGCACTTCATTTCTAAGCACTTCAATGTAATTTCTATAAAATGTATATTTCCCCATGCATACATACATAAGATACTATTTATTTGTATATTATAATTTCCATACCTAACAACACCTAACTAGTATTTATATTATAACAGGTGTAACAGTTTATTAAGGTCTACACAATTAATTGTATTAAATGATGTTACCATTTGCTGGTAACAAATAACAATAAACATTTCTTTTTAATTAGAATCCCACAATTTACTTCCTTAAAAAGCAATTCAACTAACCCCTTAATTTTTTGGTGTGTATTATATGCTCTTTGTCTACGAAATTGTGGGTTTATAGTCTTCTAGTCTGAAATGCAAGGAACAAACCTTACAAGAAAAATCCCTTCAATTACTAATCAATCTTAATCTTCTAACAAGCTATAATTTTTTACTAAAAACTACAGAATCAGTCGTATACAACTAACATTAATACATATCAGAATATGAAAAATATCAAAATTTTAAACGAAAATAGCATAGGACAGAAAAAGGTGCCAAGATTATCCATTTAAGATCCCCTTCTAACAGGTTAATTGAAAACTCCCCGGCCTGCCATAGTAAAACACATTTTTGCCAAAATTAGTTTTTTTTGGTTCAACATAATTCCCTTCAAGGGTGATACACTGATTATAACGAGTCCAACTTTTCGATACAGTTTTTGTAGTACCATTTGTCCTTTGCTTCAAAATAAGTCTCAGTTTCGACCTCTTCATTCGACGAAAATTTCTTCCCAACGAGCATTCTTTTGAGATCTAAGAACAGAAAATAGTGCTTGGGGCCAGATCTGGACAATACGATGGATAGGGAAGAAATTTGAAACCCAATTCATCGATTTTTGCCATCGTTTTCACTGACTTGTGACCCGGTACATTGTCTTGGAGAAGTAGCACTTGCTTTTTCTTCAAATGCGTGCGTTTTTCTGCGATTTCGTCATTGAAACGGTCCAATAACGCTATGTAATAGTCGCTGTTGATAGTCCTTCCTTTCTCAAGGTTGTCAACGAAAATTATTCGATGCGCATCCCAAAGTACAGACGCCATAAACTTGCCAGCCGACTGTTGCGTTTTCCCACGCTTTGGAGTGAGTTCATCGTATGAAGTTCACTGGGATGGCTGTCGATTGGACCTCGAAATGAAATGATGGAGCCATCTTTTATCGATTGTCATATATAATTACGCAAAAACTCGAGTTTACTACTAATGATCCGACAGCTATCAAATTTATACACGCATCTTTTGAGGGTTAGGACTAACTAAAAAACGTTTGGATTTAATTCTAGTAGCGCCATCTACGGGTCAGACCGGGGACTTTTCAATTGACCTGTTAGTTATTCAACTGCTTCGTATATACTCTAAATACTTAGACCCCGTAACTATAACATTATTTACTCATTAAAAGCGATATTTAGTAAATATCTATAATTTCGCTATAGTTCCCTATTTTATTAATTTATTTGATCTCCAATCTTCTGATGGGCTATTTTTATTATCATATCTTATTAACTAATATAACTTCTATATCTTCTATCTAATTCTAACTAATAACTCTTCTTGATTGTCTCTTTTACTATTTTAACTTTCTTTCTCTTTTTTTCATTTTCTCTAACCCATTTTTCTTGTAATTGTTTCACTATGTGGTCCATTTTATTACTGCAGCTTGCTGAATAATATTTTGATATTTCTGCGATTATAAAATAAAAGATTTGGAGCCAATAAGAACGATAATCAATAATAATAAGACATTTTTCATGATATAAATCCAATCAATCCCTGCAATAAGATGCACTTTAGTATATAACTATTTGTTATGTTACTATTTATATCTTTACCTTATTTATATTTTTATATAAAGAAATTTAGATATAACCACGCTAGGGATCATTTCCAAGTATTTATATTCCCATGATAAGAATTTTATTCGGCTATTAGCGCTCTGTTAGAATAAATAAAATATTTTCTTAATTAATATATCGTACATAATTTAGGCCCGATGTTTGGTGTGGTTTCTAAAATATTCACGATGTTTATTTTCAGGTTAGTCAACGTTTTAGCACATTGACTCGATACTTTGGTACTATTTATTCTAGATAAACATTTTGTTGTAAACACATTTCAAGGTGAATGAAATATATCATTTTTTCCTAACTATAATACATATTATTGTAGAAACAGGTATTACTTTTCTTATGTTCTGAAAAAGCGCTCAATAAAAGACGAGATTAAAGTTTTTAACGAAAGCCAATTTTCAGTTATATATTCATATCCGATATTAATTGTTCTGCCATTACAAAAAATAAATTCTGATATCCTTCTAGATATTTACACTGGCCTAATTTTGATTCATTTGTGAAATGTTAGATACTGCAATTATTTTG
Source organism: Rhynchophorus ferrugineus (assembly GCF_030347505.1). Taxonomy (NCBI): domain Eukaryota; kingdom Metazoa; phylum Arthropoda; class Insecta; order Coleoptera; family Curculionidae; genus Rhynchophorus; species Rhynchophorus ferrugineus. The sequence goes on along the minus strand of NW_027472587.1, from coordinate 37,571,090 downwards.
ATGAGTCTTTTTGGTCCTAAAAATATATAGTTAATATGACTGACTGTAATAACAAACTAATCATTGAGTCAGCGGATATGCATGTTTAATCATTTACAATTATGGAAATTATGACATTTACTAAACTTAGGAAATATTTGGTATATTATCAAAATTCTATAGACAACCAACCACTAACCAACAAATAAAATAAAAATATGGTATCAAGAAAATAATTTAATCTTTTAGAGAATAATTGATGTCAGCAAATGTCAGCAAACTACAAAATATATTTCAAATATATATTTCCATTATTAATTATTTTTAATTATTTTTATTCATTTGTCTAACCTACAATTTGTATTTATGGTAACTTAAATCTAGGTATATAACTAGGAGGACCCATCGGCCCTTACTTTGGCCTAGTCTCTGGTGAAATAATGTTAATACATGCCATTTTTTTAATATATGCGTGAGGTGCATTTATTACACTACTCAAGATCAGATGGTTTGATTCTTTTGAGTCTGTCCTGTTCTGGTGGTATCCAAAAGCTGCAATACTTCAATATTTTCATGAGAATGGGGTCTTTCCTCATGCCCTCTTGCAATTCTCTTGATTTCTTGACTGACTGTAGGTGTATGAAAGTCTCGATGTAGGTAATCAGTCCTATAGTATTTAGGTGCACCCACAATACCCCTCAGGACTTTCTGAAATGTTTGTATTTTATTTATGTTACTATTTGCAGAGCATCCCCATAATTACATTCCGTATGTCCATAAAGGTTTCAGTATTTGCTTATATAATAGCAATTTATTATGTACTGATAATTGTGACTTTCTTCCAATTAGCCAGGACATTTCCTTCCAGCGAAGTTTTGCATCGAGATTCATTCCAAGATATTTAGAGTTTTTGCTATATGGAATGATAGTATTATTTAATGTTATTTATGCCTGTACGGTCTGTTTATAGGTGAACTGCACATGTACAGATTTACTTTCATTAATTCTTATTTTCTAAGCTTGAGTCCAATTATTTATATTGTCACTTGCCTGTTGTAATTTTCGTGAGGCTTCTTCACTATTGTCTCCGACAGCTATAATCGCAGTATCATCAGCAAATGTAGCCATCGCTTCTATCGATAGGCACTTCCTATCGATTGCATATAACCATTTTTTTTTCAGAAATATGCTGTTTATAGGACATTATGTTTGGTTAAATAGGACCATTGCTTAAATTAACAAATACATTATGATTTCAAGTTATTTCACATTTATGGTAATAATTTATTGAATAAAATATGGTCACTATAAAAAACTTTGTTATATTAATTATAATATTTTGTATACATAGTTCTAACATACATGTATCTAATATCCCGAAAAATTTAGTATTGCTCTGAATATCTTTAATGTTTTGTTACTCCAATGGTAGAGAACAATTTGTAATATTTCGAAAGGCTAATTATATTATATAATATATAAAAGATGAATAGCATCTTAAAAGGCATACCAAATAAGGTATTAATTTGATATCGCTCATCATTACCTTTGATCCCCAGTGTGCATATGTAAAAATCTTGTTCCGACCGAAATGAATTCTACGAGTTAAAACCTCAGACCAGCGGATGTAACTGCGGAAATCCCATTCTATCCCAGGAATTCTACAAATAGTCGATAACAAAGACAAGAGAATACACACTCGACAGTTTCATTGAATGGTTAGCGCGGTTATGACGTAGCGGTTCGCGCCGAGTACCATACAGTTCCAAGAATTGTTGAATATTATACGGAAAACTGCTTTCTTAAAATGTCATTATACTAAATATTTCGTCTTTTATCATGTCAAATCATTTCACCTAAATATTTTTGTTTTAATGCACTATAAAGAATATCTGGGATTTTATTATACCTGAGACAGATAAATATATTTAATAATATATAAATATGAATAATAATTATAAATTAATATTTATAATTGTAAAGTACCTAAATATATTTAAAGTATAGTTGTGAATAGGTAAAATTTATTATATAAATGAATACACATCCCTTGGTCACTCCATAACATAGAGTAATATATTATATAATATAGTAATATGTTGACTTGTATAGTCTATTCAAAGTTTATTTGTATATGCGTCATCAATATGTTTAATGTATTGCCTGCCGCAATTTGTACATTAATTTTAGAGTCAGACAATATTTCCTTCTCATATTATTCTAGTTAAAAAGAGACACAATGCTGTCTGATTAGTTGGCAACACTTAAACGATTGAGCCTGTCAAAGTCGTCCGAATGTCAGACGTACGGAATATTATTCAAAATATTAGTTATAATTACTACAGGTTATAAACCGGCAAACGTTATTTTAGCACTTTGATTATTTTAAAACAATAGCATCAACAAAGGTTGTAATGAAGGAATGGCATTCAAAACGTGAATTGAGTTTTGAAAAGACTATGCGAAAAACTGAACTATTTTCAATTGTTACTAGTTAAAAATAAATGAAATGTTTCATTGCGTATTTTTTGCAATTTATTTTCTTTAGAAATAAGCCCAGAAAATATGTACAGTAGATCAGATGGCTGAACAATATCGTCACGTAGTATTATGAGTTTCTCCCTATCACTGTATATTCAATGCAATTGAGTTGATATGAGGGGTAGCAAAGATTTATAATAATAGACATGCTGCTAGAGAAGGATATTCCATCAAGAACTGTTTGGATATGTGGAACCAAGCATTGTCGACCATAACACCTTCGGTTTGGTTATATTGGAAATTAACAGGTTAGGGATTGACTTGGACATTGACTCGGAAACTGAAAGTGACTAAAGGAAACTTTCAGGATATATGATAATGTAAAATGCTGGAAATTCCTGTGTGATGAGAGTGGAAACGACTAAAGGTATGCATATAATTAATAGAACATAAGTATCGAAAATGGTACTGTAGGGCGTGAACGATTTGTGTGCACAGATATGATCGTAGTTGTTCAGAAATAAATATGAGAATTAGTTTAGAATGTATGAGGAGAGAATGAATACTAACTATTTTGTAGATATGGAAAATGCATTAGGAGGAATTCAGTAAGTTTATCAAGAATGGTGTACACAGGTAGTAGCAGAAAACTCGAAAAGTAAACACACCATCGAAGGAAACATAAACTAAACGTAAAAAGGTAAATATGCTCTCGAATGAAGGGGGATACCATTACTTAAAATTAAGTGCCTAGAACCCTACCTCATAGGTTATATCGAAAAGAGTTCAATGTAAATATGATAAAACAACTCTAACCTACAAAATATTATACCTTTGTTCTTAATTGTAGTTTTAAGTCCTTCGATAATATATGCGTTAGATGTACTATAATGTTAAATAAATTATATTTTATTTAGATTAGACTTTTTTGTATGTCAAATCCAAACTGAACTAAAATTCAAAGTTGTTGCGGCAACATTGCGACGTTTTGACGTCACAGATATCGATGACACATGTATAAAAAAACTTTGAATAGACTGTATTTTCAACTTGGCATATACAATGTAGCACAACAAAGAAACCACAAAACAGGTCGACAAGATTTAGTGATTTTTCTCATCCAACAACCTCTCGCATTTCTAAGGTGGTAATTAAACGGTATAACAAAGATAAATAGTACATATAGCGTTAATTAAATTTAACGCTGAAAGTGAGAACAACGAAAGGGAAAGTGTATGGATGGTCCGGCGGCGCGCTGAATGAAGCGGCCAAGTGGGTCAACGGTGGCAAAAAATCGAAAGTACTGCTAAATATTTAATAGGTTTTCGGTTTGTCTTATGAATAATACACCGATAAGTTTTGAGGAAGCCGAATTTTTATTAGAAGCCACCGCCGCGTAGTCCACGTCCGACCATCAGAATTAACAGCACAATCGGGCGATTGTGCAACCGCCACGTTAGAAAGTTTTTTTTGTTCTTCGAACAATTTCAAGTTTAACCGACGGATCGTTACTATTTAATAGAATAAAATAGGAAGTTGTTCGGGTTGTTCGAGCGGTATCGAATAAAAGTCAGTGGGACACGCCGGACAAACAGGATTCGCGTTTTTAAAAGTAAAATTTCGCATCTATTTAGATAATTTATCACACTTATTTATGATATATTATTAGAAACTTGTCTCGGTCTCAATAAATTTCTGTTTGGCATTTTGTTAAGTGGGACAAATTCGATATAAAAATAGCTTTTGCCTATAATATATACCTATATAAATAAATATATATATTCAAATTTGATATAAGATTCATTAAAAATAATTAAATGTTTTTCCAAAATATCTAAGATGAAGATAAGGATCGTCTTCATATTATTTAATAAACTAGCATAATACAATTCTATTTTATACATTAAATTTCGATTTTTTTTATTGGACTCTAGTTGTTTATAAATGGTTTTCGATGCTTTCAATAATTTCCTTATATGTAGTGCGGTAAAATTTCCCGCATTTACTCATTATTCCTTATTAAATGTTTAATACTTCAACGTAAGTTTATTATATTTCAGAGAATGATGACACTGAACTATAAAGTACACACATTTTTTGGTAACACTATTAGTTTAAATCAGTGGACATTTATTCAAGGCTCCTGTAATAATATTAGCGCAGATAACATTATTAGTAGCTTCGTATTAATCGAATTATAAAGCTTGATACCATTAATGGTCGTCTATCTGACAAACTAGTTCAAATTAGTTTGACTGATAACAGTTTTAAGCCGCAAAGTCATTGCCTAGTGTCAGATTTTGATAAATTAAGTTAAACTCTAATTACTAATGCCAATGTACTAATATTTGCATAATCGCAATTATTCTAAACAGGTCACACTCAAAACACGTAATTACGTTTAAATAGTGAGAAGCTAAATTATAGTGTAATCTGGAAAATTAAAATAAATTAACATCTATTGGCTCGAGTTGATAGTCGACATTATTAACCCGTATACCTCCTGTCAAAAAGTACCGGGAATAAATCAATGAAACACCAAATGTACTTACTTCGACAGTACATAACAGGTCAATTGAAAAATTCGCGGCCTGACACATAGATGGCCTATCAGAATTAAATCCTTATGTTATTTAGTTAGTCCTTATCCTCAAAAGGTGCGTGTATACATTTTACAGCTGTCGGATCATTACTTTATCAATTATAGCATTTTGAGTGAAGCAACTTTTGTTAGTGTGAAAAAAATGGATAAAAAGGAATTTCGCGTGTACATAAAATATTGCAAAAACTTGGCTTGATGCCGAGTTTCCGGACAATGTCTCAGGAAAATCAATCATCAACGATTGGTATGCTAAGTTTAGACGTGGTGATATGGGCACCGAAGACGGTGAAGGCAGTGGACGCCCAAGAGGTTGTTACCGACGAAAACATTTAAAAAAACCACCAAATGATTTTGAATGACCGTAATTTGAAATTGAAAGAAACAGCAGACTCTCTAAAAATATCACCTGAAAGTGGACATCACATCATTCACGAATATTTGGGTATGAGAAGCTCTGTGCAAAGTGGGTGTCGCGCGAGATCACTTTTGACCAAAAACAATTACGAATTGATGATTCGGAGCAGTGTTTGAAGATGATTAGGTGTAATAAACCCGAGTTTTTGCATCAATATATGACAATGGATGAAGCATGGCTCCATCATTTCACTCCGTAGTCCAATTTACAGTCATCTCAGTGGACTACACACGATGAACCCGCTCCAAAGCGTGGAAAAATGCAACAGTCGGCTGGCAAGGTTATGGCGTCTGTATTTTGGGATGTGCATGGAATAATTTTCATTAACTACCTTGAAAAAGGAAAGACCATCAACAGCGAGTATTACATGGCGTTATTGGACCGTTTGAAGGACTAAATCGCCGAAAGCGGTCGAATTTGAAGAAAAAAAGTGCTGCTTCGTCAAGACAATTCACCGTATTACAACTCAGTGAAAACGATGGCAAGAATCCATGAATTGGGATTCGAATTGCTTCCTCATCCACCGTATTCTCTAGATCTGACCCTCAACGACTATTTCCTGTTCTGAGATCTCAAAGGAATGCTCGCTGGGAAAACATTTTTGTCGATTGAAGGGGTGATCGCCGAAACTGTGGCCTATGAAGCAAAGGACAAATCGTACCACAAAAATGGTATCGAAAAGTTGGAGTGTCGCTATAATCAGTGTATTACGCTTGAAGGGAATTATCTTGAATAAAAAAAAAATTCGAAAAATATATTTTACTATGGTAGGCCGGAGACTTTTCAAATTGACCTGTTATACTATGTTAAAATTGGAAAATTACAGAAAAGATTAGTATAGCCCAATTAGGATCTCCCCAAAAGAAGCTATAGCTCCGTCAGTTATATGGCCCCCTTTTTAACCAAATTAAGATTAATGCATGAACATTTATCTATCTACACGGGTGGATCCAAGGGTAATTATTAGTAGGCGCTGGTTTTACATCAGTGTTATTGAAATAGTGGAGTGCTATCCCTTATAGCTTCCCCTTTATGGGGTATATTAACAACCGAGCAACTAACCATATACAAAACTCTAAAGTTTCTACAGAATATAAAGGATAGAAAGCTCTCTCTGAAGAGCTTTAATGCGTAAATTGATTGCAAATTTAGTTAAGCTCCCTGTCGTGCTGATGATACCTTCCCTGTCATCCTGTAATCCAGGCCAGTAAAGAGGGAAATTGGAAAACATTTCGAAGCAACGATTTGAAATCCTTAGCTTCTGTGCTCTTTAGTCAGTTGACTTGGGGGAGGCTTGACGGAGAACAATAAGCTATGGGAGATGAAGAGAGAGTTCTACCAGTTCGCATTTTAATTGAATTTCTACAATTAATTTGAAGACAGTTGAGCTAACAATTTTGAAAATCGTATACTTTCTCGACAGTATGAGTAAATTTATTTTTATTTGAAAAATATGACTTTTCATAAATATAAATAAAATCGCTATAGTCGAGTAAACTGCTTGAAGATATTCCGAACCGGAATTCTATGCAATTTTGCACAACGTTTCTGCACATCGAAAGCAGGCTTTAAGGCGTGATTGTAATTTGATTTAAAAACAAAAGGCGTCCGCGTACATTTGAATTTCCAAAAACTTGAACTTTGAAACTCCGACCAACGCGATTTTTTTTTGATAGTTATATAACTACTTCGTTCTGTGACCTAAAATACTGTAAATAAATTGATATGTTGGGCGCAGCATGGAATTTTTATAGATTTTTTATTCAAGCTTTAAATTATATTTCTTATAGAAATATTTCAGTAGTTTCTTGATTCTACATAACTTCTCAGATAATGACAACTAATAAATTTACATTTAACATATTGCCTTTTATAAAAATTATGGTGCGTGTATAAATTTGCCAGCTGTCGGATCATTATTTTGTACATTATAGCATTTTGAGTGAAGCAAACTTTGTTATCGTGAAAAAAATTGATAAAAAGGAATTTCGCGTGTTGATAAAATATTGCTTTTTGAAGGAAAAAATACAGTTGAAGCAAAAACTTGGCTTGATGACAAGTTTCGGGGTGCCTCCCAGGAAAATCAACCAACAAGGATTGGTACGTTAAGTTTAGACGTGGAAAAATGAGCAGCGAAGATGGTGAACGCATTAGACGCCTAAAAGAGGTTTTTACCGAAGAAAACATTAAAAAAATTCACAAAATGATTTTGAATTACTATAAATTGAAATTGAATGAAATAGCAGACACTTTAAAGAAATCAAATGAACGCGTACATATCATTCACGAATACTAGGGTATGAGAAGGCTCCGTGCAATGTGGGTGCCGCGCGAGCTCACTTTTGACCAAAAAAACGACGAGTTGATGATTCGGGGCAGTATTTGAAGATGATCAAGCGTAATAAACTCGAGTTTTTGCGTCGATATGCGACGATGGATGAAACATGGCTCTATCGTTTCATTCCGAAGTCCAATCGAGTCATCCGAGTGGACTGCACACGATGAACCCCCTTCAAAGCGTGGAAAAACGCAACAGTCGTCTGGCAAGGTTATGCATCTGTATTTTGGAATGCGCATAGAATAATTTTCATTGACTACCTTGAAAAAGGAAGGACCATCAACAGCGACTATTACATAGCGTTACTGGACCCTTTGAAGGACAAAATCGCCGAAAAATGGACGCATTTGAAGAAAAAGAAAGTGCTGCTTCACCAAAACAATGCACCGTTTCACAAGTCAGTGAAAACGATGGCAAAAATCCGTCCATCTATCGTATTATCCATATCTGGACCCCAGCGACTATTTCTTGTTCTCAGATCTCAAAATAATGCTCGCTGGGAAGATTTTTTCGTCGAATGAAGAGGTGATCGCCGAAACTGAGGCCTATTTTGAGACAAGGGACAAATCATACTATAAAAATGCTATCGAAAAGTAGTAGAGTCGCTATAATCAGTGTATCACCCTTGAAGAAATTTATGTTGAATAAACAAAACTAATTTAGCAAAAAATGTGTTTTACTGTGGTAGGCCGGGGACATTTCAATTGAAATCTAACGAAACAGATATGCTGAAAGGTATATAAATTTAAATCAAACACACAATATATCGAGTATTAAAAGGATTTTTTCCAGTGTATTGAACTATTTGGCAATGTGTGTAGGATATATATTGCAAATACATAAATCTTATTTGTGATCTGAAATTACATCGAATTTTTGTGTCATCGATGCATCACCGTCTGAAACATCATCGGAGATAAGATTGAGAAAATAAAATACTTTAGTTTGGGCATATTTTCAGACAAATTTCTCTGACCGTGTTTGCTTTGTTCGAGTTTCCATGCAAATATATGGTTTCCGCAAAAAGCATCATAATAATAATAAAAAAGTGATCACCGGGCAGAAAATCGTTTACTTTATTTTTATCTATCGTTCGTTAACATTGCAAGTTTGTTCACCCCACTCACGGCCCTGATTTTTCTATTCCTAAAACAGGCATAACGGTGCGGTTACTCATTTCACCAATTCATTATTTATTGCTAATTTTATTCAGATAATTAGCGAATAAGTGTTTTTTCGTTTCCTAGGATCTTAGTAGGAGTTCATTTTGTAAGAATTGTTTATTTATAAGTAGTCGGGAATAATTACAGAGCCGGCTTAAGAATATAAAAGTAGGAAAACTGTGCACCCACTTCCCACATTTGATATGACAGCTGTTGTAAAAATCTCAACAAAATGTTTGCTATTTGTTTGATTTCTTGGGACATTCTAGTTTAGATATTTGTAAAAATCGATATATGTTTCATAGCTACAAAATAGGTTAATTGAAAAGTCACCGGCCTGATACATAGATGGCGCTACTAGAATTAAATTCATATCTTTTTCAGTTAGCCCTAAGCCTCAAAAGATGCGTGTATAATTTTGACAGCTATCGGATCATTAGTTTGTGAATTATAGCATTTTGAGTGAAGCAACCTTTGTTACTGTGACAAAAATGATTAAAACAATTTCGCGCACTCTAAAGATATCAAATGAACGCGTACATTATATTATACATTATACATATACATTATATTATTCACGAATATTTGGGTATGAGAAAGCTCAGTGCAAAGTGGGTGCCGCGCGAGCAAACAACGACGAGTTGATGATTAGGGGGCAGTGTTTGAAGATGATCAAGCGTAATAAACTCGACTATTTGCGTCGATGTGTGACAATGGATGAAACATGGCTCCATCATTTTACTCCGAAGTCCAATGGACAATCATCCGAGTGGACTGCACACGACGAACCCGCTCCATAGCGCGGGAAAACTCAACAGTCGGCTGGCAAGGTTATGGCGTCTGTATTTTGGAATGTGCATGGAACAATTTTCATTGACTACTTTGAAAAAGGAAGGACCATCAACAGAGAAACGGCGGCATTTGAAGAAAAAGCAAGTGCTGCTACACCAATACAATGCACCGTGTCACAAGTCAATGAAAACGATGGCAAAAATCCGTGAATTGAGCTTCGAATTGCTTCCTCACCCAGATCTGACCGCCATCGACTATTTCCTGTTCTCAGATTTCAAAAGAATGCTTGCTGAGAAACAACGAATTGTTGAAATTTTTTTTATAACATCTTTATTAGATACGCTTAATACAATCTTATTTTTCAATTAATTTATTACTACTTTTCCTATGTACTTAGATTAATTAACAAGCAAGACGAGTGCGAGAAAATACATCAGTATGTATTCCTCAATTATAAAATTGTAATTATTTATTAATTATTAACTTATAGCTATAGTTTACACTAATATTACACACTAAATATTCACACAAGTTCGTATAGTTTTGTTCGTTTCAATTTCCTGACATCCTGCGCGCTGTCTAGCAATTGTATTGCTTCCACGTTAGTATGATTTAGTAATCTTCTTTCGTGTTTCAAGGCGAAATCCTGCACAACTTCGCAAATCCATTTTATTTCCAGGTCATCGTGCAGTTCTTCATTGGTTACATAGCGATAGGCATTGGTAATCAATCGAAGAACCTTGTTTTGACAGCGCTTTATGACTAACTGATTTGAATTTTTAGTGCAACCTCATATTTGCACCCCATAGGTCCAAATTGCCTTTATAATTGTATTATAGATCAACCTCTTTGATTTTAGATCAAGTTGAGGGTATCCTCCGACTAACCAGTATAGTTGTTTTATTTTGGTTCTAATGTGTTTTGCTTTTTGTCATTATTATGTTGAATGAAAACTAATTTTGCCAAAAAGATGTGTTTTAGTATGTTATGCCGGGGACTTTTCAGTTGACCTGTTATACACATTTATGTTCTCTTATGTTTACTTTTTATTGTATGCAAATAATCTTTTTGTATTTTAACATATTATTCTAAATTGTAATTGTTAATCGATAAAAATCTCGTAGTGGTGACCAAATAACTCATATATACTTAACAGTGAAAAAAATATCTAGGATAAAACACTCCTATATGCTGCGTACAGACCGGGCCAACTAACTCAACCGAATGGGTTTGTTGAGATATTTTCAGTTCTGTTTGGCCTTTCCTTGCAATCCTCAGAGTGTGGGCCGCCAAAGAAACGAATGAAATCGACGAATGCAGTGTGGACGATGTGTGTGTATATGTGTATATGTCCAGTCTTGCCCAATATTCATATTATTTTGTCTATCCCTTTATATTTAATATATCTAACGACGAATATTTAAGAACAAACTAATTTGAATGTAAATTTTACTGAAATGTATATTCCAATTTTAACTTTCAATATACATTTTTAGACAGTACTGAAAACTATACACAGCCACATTTAAATAAAATACCTTATATTTTACCATGGTATTTATAACATTTAAATTGTTCTATCGCCATAAAATAAGCGCACTTTTATGGTACCCATACAGGCAACACGACTCACTCGTCCCAGTTTTCAGTTAAAATCAATAGACCAAATCGTGCCTTGCCTTGCAGATTGAACAAACACTGTTTTTGTTTAAAATGAGAAACATAAAAATCATTATGGTCATAAAAGCATAGGTTGATATAGATTTAGAAACACGCATTAACTGTAAGTATATTTTCAGCTTAAATCAATTGCAAAATATGATTGACATCGATTATATTATCGATACCGAAGTAGCTTGAAATAAAAAATAGCAACTTTGCTTTTTTCCACTGGTGAATGATAAATTTGTCCTAAATAGAACGGAGGGTATAACAACATAATAAGCAGGCCTAGAATGCGAAAAATAAAATTTTATTAAAATAGTATATTTGAATACCAGTTAACATTTGTAAAAAAACATTTCCAAAATGCGCCAAAAAAACAATATTTGATCTCATAACTGATATGTTATAATTCTACATTCTTATTTCCTTATATATTATAACGTAAAAGACTATAAATAAAAAAATAAAAATATTATTTTGCTTGTATTATTACCACATATACACTTGGTTCTTAGCCTTTTTTGGTATTGTACTGTCTGGTTTTTAGCAGCATGAAGTTGAAGGCACAGATTTGTCTAAATTGTTGATGAAGGAGGTTATGATATTGTTTTCGATCCATATATATATATATATATATATATATATATATATATATATATATATATATATATATATATGGAATCGACCCTACCGATGATAATGAAAATGGTAAGATTATCTTAACAAAATTATCTTATATTTTAAGTAGCGCTGACTAATTTTATTTTTAAAGATATAAGCGACATTTTATATTTCCTATATCCTGCATTTTAAAATTGTTCTTGCTATAAAGCATACAAATAGTGATGATGTGAAGTATGTCTATTACTTTAATATGACAATACCTGGATAAGTATAACGCTCTGTAAATATGTTGGAACTAATGATGGATCTTGTGCACCACAAAATCGAAAACGTATATATAAAAAGGTCTTTTTGACGCAAAATTAGTAAAAACTGAATAACAATTATTTAACAACAATTATTTTAAACTAGCTTACAATAAAGGCCATATTTGGATTAGTCAGTTACTGTATTCGGAATCATTTGCTTTTTTCATTATCCGACTTCCTTTTTTGATCTTTATACGAAAACCAGTAGCAATGATTTGTTTTTAGAACATCTGCAAAAAACTATATATCGTTACCGACGAAAACATTAAAAAATCCACAAAATGATTTTCAATGAGCGTAAACTGAAATTGAATCAACCGAATGAAATGAAATGATGAAAGAAAAAACTGTGTAAAGTGAGTGCCGCGCGAGCTCACTGTTAACCATAAACAACGACGAGTTGATAATTCGGAGCAGAGTTTGAAGATGATCGACATGTAATGATATGTTGATATGTAACAACAAATGAAACATGGCTCCATCATTTTACTCCGAAGTCCAATCGACAGTCATTTGAGTGGACTGCACACGATTAACCCGCTCTAAAGCATGGGAAAACGCTACAGTCGGATGGCAAGGTTGTGGCGTCTGTATTTTGGGATGCGCATGGAATAATTTTCATTAATTACCTTGAAAAAAGAAGGACCATCAACAGCGACTATTACATAGCGTTATTGGACCGTTTGAAGGTTTGGCACAGAAGATAATGCACACAAGTATCACAAGTCAGTGAAAACGATGGCAAAAATCCATGAATTGGGTTTCGAATTGCATCCTCATCCACCGTATTCTCCAGATCTGACCCCCAGCGACTATTTCCGGTTCTTAGATCTCAAAAGAATGCCCATTGGGGAGAAATTTTCGTCGAATAAGAAGTGATCGCCGAAACTGAGGCCTATTTTGAAGCAAAAGACAAATCGCACTACAAAAATGGTATCGAAAAGTAGGAGGGTCGCTATAATCAGTGTATCACCCTTGAAGGGAATTGTGCTGCATAAAAAAACTGATTTTGCCAAAAAATGTGTTTTACTATGATAGGCCGGGGACTTTCAATTGAACTGTTATATCCTGTGCTAGCCTTTCTTGTGTAATTAGTTTGTAATATTAGATTATACTAAGCACATCTAATGTAAGATATAATTTTTAAAAAATCTATAGTAAATAATTAATACAGGAAAATAGTATTTGGTCTAGCAAAAATATATATTCAACATGTTTTGAATATTGAAAATATAGTTTCGACATATGTACGGTCATTATTTTAATAGTACCGTTGATTTTTATTAATAGGCTCGCTACTTGTTTATCTTATAATTATCTGCAGATATTTCCTTAACATTTGAATCCGTTACTACCATTACATGGCAGCTATGCATTGTCTCTGTTATAATAATAACTTAAAAAAGATATCACGCTACTCTTATTAAATAAATATCCCATGAGTCGTTATACATTCGAAACTTAATTAAATCGGAATGAAGAAAATCTAGATTGCCATGAAAAACAAACGACCGCCGTCTCGCATTACGTGTCCCGATAGGAGATCGGAGAAAAAACGTCCATGTCGAGCGGAGAGCGAAAAAAAAAACGTCCTACAGTCCTGACCTGACAGTTATTTAGATTAGATAAAAATCGACGTTAGCGGAATGGATTTGTTTTGATTAAATAAGTAGGCGAACGACGAGACGTGTATTATTTGGCCAGACAATGCATTTTCGATCGGGTGTGTACGCCCGGAGTGCATTCACACTTCGCGAGGATTCGTCGGAAAAAAAAGAGACGATCGAATTTCGGCGAAAAACCGATCCAGCCGTAGGCTAAACGATTCTAGATCGTCGGCTTTGTCGATACCCTCACGATGACGCTATCAGGAATTCATTTTCCTGCTGAAATTAGTCAATACGTATATAAATAAATACCGTTTGTGGAAGTTGAACTTTAAAAAAGAGGAAATTGTTCAATCCTTTATCGGTGATGCACGTTTATATCTGTATATAGAATTGACAGTTCAAGATAAGTCATTTTCCATTCACGTTGACATTGACATTGACCGTTAACCGAAGTAATTAATAAACCGATAAAACTGTCTGAAATTGCCGGTTGATGGCCTCTGATAAGGACAATAAGGTGTATGTTTCTTTCAATACACCTTGGTAACTGCAAATTAGATTGGCAGGGGCATCTAACTGAATTCAATTTATGTAGGGTTATTTTTAAACCCAGAACGTAAAATGAAGATTATATTTAATAAAACAATAACAAACAATTTAACAAATTTTTTTAATTAATCTCCTAGAACGTCAACAATCTGCCCATGGGCAATAAGTATTATTATATGATTTCAGTTATATAATATAACTATCCTGATCTGTAGAAGATCACGTCAGTAATTGATCTACTGTACAACTTATAATCTAAATTTTATTCTAGATATTATTCTTATAACTTATTTTAAAGTATATCCTAACTTATTCTAAAAACTATTCTAGCTTGTTCTGGAGATTATTAAATCTCACTCTGGTATGTGTTTATTATTTAGTTCGTATGGTAGTTTGTTTTTGAGCCTATGGACTGAACTACACTGTCATCACACACATTTAACTGTTTGGCGTTTGCAATGGGATGCACTAATAGTCTTTCAGAGTACTTCGCACTAACACTCCGAATCACACTTGTTATAGCGATATCGCGCTGAATCAGTTTGTTGGACACGTAATATGGGGCATTGATGACTCGCAACACTTTATTCTAGAACCTCTGGAGGATATCTATGTTCGATTTGCTACTAGTACCCACAGTTCATTACCATAGGTCCAAATGGGCCTAAGTATTGACTTATACAGAAAAACCTTGTTATCTAATGATAATTTAGATTTACGCCCTATCAGCCATTACATTTGGTTTAGTTTAACCCCAAGCGTTTTGTAACTATATGTTTTTTCCATGTTAAAAGTCGATCGAAATGCATTCCCAGATATTTAACGTTTTTTGTTTACGGAAGTTTATGATTATTCAATTATCATGTCTGGTGGACATGATCTTCTACAAAGGGTGAATGTCAGATGGGCAGATTTTGTCTCATTTGCTTTGATACGCCACATTTTCAACCACAATGCGACTTTGTTAAAATGAAGTTGGCCAGTGCAGCCAATTTTCAATAACAAAGGTGAATTTAAATATACTTGAAATATAATAATATAATGGATCCGTGATAATTACGATAGATATTTCTAATGTCACGTAAAATTAAATTATAACGGCACTAACAGTTGAAATACTGGCTGCTATAACAGCATTGATAAATAAATGTATCAACAAAGAGTGGTGATGGATGATATTGATAGCCTGATTAAAAGGCGATGACAATGGTAGACAATAACAATGATGGAATAACCAGGATGGTTAATAATAATCTTAGTCCACGGTGGTCAACAACATTGACTGATAATCATTATACAACAGAACATAATGGTAACTGATAGCAATGATAAACTATGCTAGGATGAAGCATGATATGTGCATATGGTGTGAAGGGAAAGTAACGTACGACGTACCAGCTTATACCCTAATACTAATGGACCCTAACAATAATGGACGTGCAATGAAATGAAGGGATACAGGCGCTCCAGATCCTGTCACTAAGGTTATTAGGCCCCGCTAGGATTAAGATAAATTCTTAAATAAATAAATTAGCATTAATCTTGCTATTGTGCACCAACTCCAGCTATGATGAACGTGCATTAATCACAACAGAAAAAGCCAACGGCCACACGCTAGATACGCTGCCACCAAGAACAAGCAGAAACCAATTTCCAGAACGAAATAAATAGAAACTCATAATTGGGAATTTAATAAGTAATATATTAGAATTTAAAAAAATTAAATGTTTTGTGAATAAACTCACAATTTGATGAAATTGGGCTTGGACAGCACAAAACACAGTAAAATAAACTGAATACAAAAAGGAAGTGACTCCGAGAGTCGCGTCCTCAGAAATTAAATCTTATGAAGTTCTAACGTCCCTTGGACATGTTACAAATACTGTCCACGAAGAGACATCAAGAATGTTACCATTCGTAGTAATTATTTCTGTTGTTCTCTTGCAAAGGCGACAAATTCGTTTACAAAATCGTTCAAACCTTTTAAAGAAAAACATAAGCGACCCAGAAGTAAAAGGTCTAAAATATCGAATAAAGATGTTATCAAAAAAAAAATACATCTCGCATAATATCTCTAGATTTTCTTCCAAATATTCAATGTATTTTCTTTTTCATATGCTTAATTCAACGAAGTTTTGCGTCAAGTTTTATTTAAAAAGAGAGTAGAATAAATATTTCAACATCGTTAATGATGAAGTTCTTACTATGACTAGCAGATTGCTGTCAAGTACTGCCATATATTAAGATGATAATGCGCGTACACACACAGCCAAAAAGGTTCAGTCTTCCTTTGAGAACCATCAGAATATTATTAAAGATCTTCCTTGGGTAGTACAATAGCCAAACCTCAAAATAACTAAACGATTGTGAGGGAATGAGGAGCAGATTTCCATCCCCAACATCATTAGACATCAAACAGTTAAGGGATTCTTTGGCTAGAAAGGAGACAGTATTCCGTTGGAATTTATTCAGGTCCAACCCCTTTTAATAAATAAATGTTGTGTATATGTAAGTTGTTCATATTATTTGGACCATTTGACCAATTCCTTTATTCCAATCTCTATTTTATAAAGATTTAAGTATTGGAAATACCAGTCCTCTGTTTTTTTTTAAATATTTCACTAACAGTTTATTTAATTATCTTTAAAATTTAATGAAATACACTCACAATATCATTCAATAAACATCAGTGTAGATTATCGGATCATTTTATATATCTATATAGCTATTTTGTTAAAAGATGGTTCCTAGATAATTAACATATGCAAGCGGCATTTATTACATTCTGAATTACATTTTAATTTAATCGAACACGCCGGTACAACCTGTTCCATTTACGCTCTTCGTTGATTTTAGATTTCATGGAAAATTTTATGTGAAATCGATAATAAACGCATGAAAAGAATGCAGGTCAATGCTAACAAAATTCGCGAAAATATTAGTCAAAATTATTTGTCATCCAATACTAAAGAATTACTTCGATTAGGTGATTGATAATAAATTTATTGAGTAATGAGATTTATTGTTAAATATATATATATATGTAATAATGTAATAATGTAATATATATATATAAATATATAATAACGGGGATTTATCTGGACTGGATCTACGGTTTAACGTGGACACATTTTATATTATATCAATAAGTAATGGTCACAACATGTAAACGATAGCTGTTGTCATTTCGTTTTACCTCCATTCACCGAGCCATATAAACAATCCCTAAACTTCTATGATATATTTGATAATTTACCAAACACAAACAGGATATTTTTCTTATAGTGATGTTATTGAGACAGACACTATCAGAAAACACAAAAAATACAAGTCCGACTAAATCCAGAAAAAGATCGTACGACAAGTGTCACCGGATCACGCCGAAAGATCAAAGTTTGATACTAATCTCGGACATGTTCCTATTTCTGTACACAATTAAGCGAAACGAGACGGTATCTGTGAAAAAATGAAGTGAGAGGTCAGTTTAAGGCCCGCGTATGAGGTTCGATCCAGAAATAACCGGTTCCGCCGGTACTATCTCCGCTTCGTGCCTCGTGATAGTGCGACTTCTCGACCTCACCAAAATTTTGTTTTGCATTCGAACAAATCAAAATACAAACGGAGGTCGGAAGGTTATTTCTTCGGATGATATTATCCTTAGCAATAAGGTCATCGCGTCGAAAACATTTCGTGTTAAGAAGGTACTACCAGACGATTCACGTATTGATTGATAACAATGACATTATGTTTAAACATCAAAATAGAATAAGGCTTCTGATATTAGTCGCAAATAGGTTATTTATATTTTCACGTTTATTTTGTTCCTAATTTTGCGTGAATCGACCACAAGGGGTCAACAATTCGACGGAACATCTAATATAATTACTGGGTACTGAGACAGAATTGTTAGTTTTCATTTTACAAAAAGCAGCATGAAACAATGCCCTAATACGAACAAACAAAACAACAAGGATCAACTACCCAAGGTACATTAGTGAGCTCTCAGTAATTAAGAGTAAAGCAAGGAAAAGATGGCAAGAAAACAAAGTACCAGCTCATAAAACTGTACTAAATAAATTGGGTTAACAGCTCAAACAGAAAATTCATACTAGGAAAAATGAAATAGTTTCTGAATGTTTAAAGAACTTAGCAAATGATTAAGAGACTAATTAATCTCTCTGGAAGGAAATTAAAAAATTAAATGGTTTAAGATAGCAAAGCTCGCCGATTCCCAAAAGGAAAGGGGAGAATAAAAAGATAAAAACGAAGGGAGAAAATAGTTTTCAACGTTATTCTGCTGATGGATGTCATACTTTACTTAAACCAAATAAAAATTAAGATAGACCTTTAAACCCAATAACAGAAGTTCCTAAATAGATTGCCTAGCCAGATGAATCATATTTTCAAATCCTACATTTATAATCGTAACTTCATAATAAGGCTCAGTCACAAATATTCAGATCTAAAACTAATCTGTGCAGCTCTATCACAAGATGGTGTCCTTGGGCCAATTCTCTATATAGTTTATATTTGACAGTATATATAGCTTATAACAGTTAGTCTTAATGTGAACTACATTTTAAAAACACCTTTATCTTTTACTTGTAAAACTTAAGGCAAAATTCTACAGTATATAAAATACTGTGACTAAGAGTCGTTATAAAAACAAATAAAAATAATAGACGACAAGTAATTGTTATGCCTTAAGGCTTGATATTAAAAAACACCGATACCTTTTATCGATACCAATTGTCTATTGAAACAAATAGATTTATGGTTATGCTTTTGCAATCAACTTATTCTTGATATACGTGAAGGAAATAGTCCTAATGTGTGCTAGATCAGTGTCTTAATCCACCAAGCATTTATACCCAAAAATTATTTTATTGAAGTCGATGATATGTTTTCGGGGGGTTGACATTGTCCATATTCATTCATGTCAGAACAACCATCAATAATAACAAAATAATGTAAATAAAATTATTATTACTATTTAATACTTACCAGTAATCCGTAGGCTTCATTGGGCTAAAATTCATCGACAATATCTGAATCATAGAGTTTTATTTTCTTGACACACACCAAGCAAATGATAAAGTTACCTTTCATATTTCGAAATTGTCAAAACCAAAAATGAGTAAATAATTCATATATTGCTGTAATAATCATATATTGCACTTCATAATTAATACTTTCATATCCTTTCATATATTTCATATTTCCTCATCATTTCTTGTTTTCGAGTCATATTCATTCAGAAGAAAATTTATAGTATCGCACGAAATGGCGTTCTCGACATTTAAAACAATTTCGGCTGGAGTTCCACAAGGTAGCGTCTTAGGACCTCTCTTGTATCTGCTCTACACTGCTGACATTCGAACAGTAAGAGAACCACTACTTGGAACCTTTGCTGACGACACAATTATTATGGCAAAAGATATATCAAAACAAAAAAATATAGTCAACAAAACCTACAAATGGACGAAAGATTGGAAAATTCAACTTAATAGCTGCAAATCTGTTCAGGTTAATTTTGCATTGAGGCGAAATAATAAAAACTTAATTACATCACTCATTGGATGCCAGATTCCTCAAGCAGAATCAGCTAAATACCTTGGAATCCATCTTGACGGTAGATTAAATTGGAAGCATCACGTTAGACAAAAAGCAAAACACATTAGAACCAAAATAAAATAACTATACTGGTAAGTCGGAAGATATTCTCAACTTGATCTAAAATCAAGGGGGTTGATCTATAATACAATTATAAAGCCAACTTGGACTTATGGGGTTCAAATATGGGGTTGACTAAAAATTCAAATCAACTAGTCATACAACGCTGTTAAAACAAGGTTCTTTTTTATGCCTATCGCTATATAACCAACGAAGAACTGCACGGTGATCTCGAAATCAAATGAATTCGCGAAGTTATCCAAGATTTAGCCTTGAAACACGAAAGAAGATTACTAAATCATACTAACGTGGAAGCAATACAACTGCTGGACAGCGCGCAGGATGTCAGGAGATTGAAGTGAACAAAACCGTACGAACTTATATAAAGTGTATACATTTAGTGTCAACTATAGCTATAAGTTAATAATTAATAAATAATTATAATTTTATAATTGAGGAATACATACTGATGTATTTTCTTCGTCTTGCTTGTTAATTAATACAAGTATATAGGAAAAGTAGTAATAAATTAATTGTAAATTAAGATTTTACTAAGCGTATCTAATAAAGATGTTATAAAAAAAATTTGTTTGATATTTAATTTGATGCAGAGTCTGATTTGGTTTAATTATTGGCCTGAACATCGGTACTATAGAAATATAATGTGGCATAATGTTTTGCACTCTTAACGTAACCCTTTGTGTTTCTAATAAAAGCAGGAATTAGAAAAAAAATTATTCATATAATTTTCAAACAGTAATCAAGGATATATGTGTCTTGTTAATTGTTAATGTCTTGGCGGCAGGCAAAAAAAACTATAATAATTGTAGTCTAATGTCTTAAATGAAAGAAGCTATCCTTACCTCCCAAATATTCTACATCTCCAAGATGCAAAGGAATAGAATATACATCTACTGGGAACAACCAACCTTTTTTCATATATATACATATATATATATATAAATATACATATATATCATATATATATATATATATATATATATATATATATATATATATATATATGTATATATATATATATATATGTATATATATATATATATATATATATATATATATATATTACAAAACTAAGCCTAATTAATGGATATTACAAAACGGAAAAACTATTTTAGGTAATTAAATCAAAACAAACTAGATTTAATTGATGCAGATATATAAATATGGAAACATCTGAAAGTAAAATAATTGCATAACGATTTATAATATATAAAACGATCTTTTAGTACATAAAAACATTGGTACGCAATAATGCCATGTGAGAAACACTGATTGGAACGCAAGAAAGGGGAAATATTTTTCTCTAATTAACAGAATATCCGATGAAGTAATAAAATTGTACGTTTATTACAATGCAATTTAACCAATTTATTTGTTAATAAAGTTTTAATTAACTACGTTAAGTGTTGTCGTTAAATTTTAAAACTACAGATAATTAATTTAGGCATATAACAATTAAATATAAAATATACGTTCTTCGCTATATTAATAGTTTCTGTATATAACATAAAATTGCTTAAGCTGAATAGTTTTCAGTTTTAGTTAATTAAAACTGTTACTTATAGACGATGACTACTAAGCACTGAGCACTTCATATCTTAAAATATAATAAGTTACCAATTTGTTAAAACTTATAATCATTCAGAAAGTTTTTTGTCATGTTGGTCGATTTACAGGAGAATTCAATCATGTAATATCACAGATATTCCCAAGAAAATCACTGGGGTAGCTTTACGTTATTTCAATGACCACATGAAGCATTAAGTTTCCACTGTTAATATACTACTGTTACTGTTACTGTTACTGTTACTGTTACTGTTACTAAATATGTATGTATCTTTAGTTCGTAGGCCATTTCTTTCATTCTTCTAGTTTCTAACATAGTTTTTGTGTCTTTCGTTATTTTATTTCTTCCACTGTTAATATACTACTGTTACTGTTACTGTTACTAAATATGTATGTATCTCTAGTTCGTAGGCCATTTCTTTCATTCTTCTAGTTTCTAACATAGTTTTTGTGTCTTTCGTTATTTTATTTCTTCCACTGTTAACATACTACTCTTACTGCTATTGTTACTAAATATGTATGTATCTTTAGTTCGTATGCCATTTCTTTCATTGTTTTAGTTTCTAACATATTTTTATGTCTTTCGCCTTTTCTCTGTTTCTAATGTTATCTTAAGTCATATTTTCTTCTTGATCCTTTTTATCTTCTCCGTCATTTACCTCCATTTTACGACGGTAGGACGATCTTTACAATAGTCGCGGGTTCAAATCCTGCTGGGGCATGGTTATACATTTATGTTTGTGGTTGTTTAATGATTGTGATTGTCCTTAAGGCAAAAGGATAAAATTTGGGCAAAATCTGCAAAGGCTGTGTAAGATGGGATGTCTTCTCAGATGATCTCGAAGTTGGTCACTCGTCAGTGAGTAGCCTTGATGCCGAGGAACGTGGTTCGCACCCCATGTTAAGCTATAGATCAAATCACTAAAAAATTGCAGTTGACGTGAATAAAATCCATACACGTACATACATCTCTTCCGTTTCTATTATCTTTATTTTTAAATTTATTATTAAATTTGTAGTAAATGTTATCGGATTTATTCCTTTGGTTTCCTTCTATGGTTTTTGTGACCTTTTGTATTTATATTACTTGATACTCTATATATACTGCTCTGCTTCTCAGTTCACATTTCAGAACCTTGGAAACGTCTATTGCCATGATTCTTCTAATTTTCCCTCTTATTTTGATTGATCTTCTCTTTTCTTTAATCTTACTTAAAATTAGGAAACATCTCCATAATTGAAATCCATTATATATCTATGTTTTAATTAGTGTTGGGAACTATCGACTGCGACTACTTTTTACTATCGACTGTTTCAGTCGTGTACTTTTAGTTACTATTTTTGGTCCTACTAGTTTCATTCGACTGATGTCATGAATTAGTTTTTTTTAATGATTAGGTATATGTTTAATTTTTATTTAGTATTTATGGTTATTGTACATCTTTAAATTTTAGGTTTTGTTTAAGTTCTATTGTACTGTCTATATTTATTATAGTATATTATTTGAAAATAACAATTAGTATATTAAAATATGATAAAACATTTTCGGGGTATTATTCCACTCCATAGAAAAATTCCTTTCCTTTTTACAGATCCACAGAACATTCAAATATAAAAGTAATTCAACTTCGTGTAAAATGAAATTATTAATAGCACGTTAATAGTATTCAGTAATTATTTATTTCCTTTTCTTTTTTAAAGTTAGTACGTGAAGAAATATGTACTTCTCCGTCTCGTTTATACTACCGTTGGAAAATATAAACACGTATAAAATTAACTGTTCCAAGCAATTATCTCGATCCTTTCCTCTCTCATAATATATACAGGAAAGAGTTCGTACATCTTCGTCTGATATCACGAATTGAAATTCATTGAACAAATTTGACTGAAGTAGTAATTACTATACTAGTACGCTAGTTTTTTGACTATCGACTGTTTCGAATGTTTTGCGACTATCGACTCTTTCGACTATTTTCAGTCGATAGTTCCCAACATTAGTTTTAATACTTTTTAGTATAATAGTGATTTGTTATGTACTAACAATTGTGACTTTCTTCTAGATTTTACGTTTTAACATGCTCCTTCTAGTGAAGTTTTTCATCAAGAATCATTTTGAGATACTTAGCCTAATTGATATATGGAATGATATTACTATTAAATGTTATTGGCGTTTTTTGCGATTGATTGTTGGTTAGTTCTTATTCTCCAGATTTAACTCCAATTATTTATATTGCTGGTCTGTTTTGTAATTTTTGGATTGCTTCTTCGCTGTTGTCTCCGATAGCAAGAATCGCAGTATTATCGGAAAATTCGCCATCGCGATATGTTTCATTTGTTGTATATTATATATGTAAGACAGGTAAAGAATTGCCCCAATGCACTTTCTTGAGGTACTTTGGTTTAGTTTCATTTATTGTAGAGTAAGCTTCCTCTTGTTTGACTGTTAACATTCTAGCTGTGATATAAGACTTTAATAGTTTAGTGGGTCGCTTGGTATGTGGGTCACCTGGTCAGTTGTTGAATGTTTGTTAATAAACTCAAACTGGTTGGTTGTTATTGTGTTTTTCTCTATATAATTGGTTTTAATAAATTTTAACATAACATGAATAATCATTGATATGAATTAATCAATGTCTAAAAATATCTCATTCTTGTTACATCAATGGGTACACGAATGATCGAAAGAGAAAACACAAACATGACTAAAATTTGACATGATTTCAATATGACCAGAATGATTCACAATGGGGCTAATTTTACAGTAACATAACCGTTCCATCCACAATAACGATCTTTGTTCGAATGTTGCATAACATGGCATTTTCGACGGTTCTATCGAAAAATGAACGTCTACGTCTATACGTATGTGTTTTTTTTTATTTCCTGCTTTTTCTACCATCGTTAAACACCCAAGAATCTCATCCGTCGCATAATAGTCGATTCGTGACGCAACCCAAGTCGTTAAGAAGTACGCGTCCTAATTTGCGATGGTTTCTAGGCTCACGATGTCTTCTAGCACGATTCGTTCACCCGACCGATAGCCGTCCTCGTCGCACTAGCGACCTCTCGGGCATAGGACAGAGACGGAACGGTCTTCTCGGTGGCAAAAACGGTTGCGAAATCAGACACGTCGTGGGACTCGATCGTCCTACTAAACGAAAGTGAAATCGAGGTCGGCTTTGCACTTTCACTTGTTCGCGTCTAGCCCAGCGCGCCGACCAATGGGGGAACGAGCGCTCGGCCAGTATTTTGTCGTTTTGAATAAACCGAGGCATGGCCTACTTTACACCGTTCGGACATCTAGAATTTATTTTGTTTGTCGTTTTCTTTTTTGTCTTTTTTTTCGTGGCCGTTTATCGGCCCGCGCTTACGTAACGTTATGAAATATAGGGAATTCGTTCCGGTTTAAAGGTTTAGACCGCCTCCCGGTGATTTATAAACGGCTTTGGATATTGTTTTTTTTTCTCTTTCTGGGCCTCCCGTAAATGCCGATTTCGCTTTTTCGAATTTTCATTTTTCTTTTTTTTTTGTTTTCTCGCGCTAAGTTGTCCGTAAATCTGCAGAAAAACGTTATTGCCAATCGGTGTCAAGCTCACACGCTCAACAATCAGACTTCCTGATATGTCTAGCGTTCTAGATTATATAGTTCCTTTTTTGTTCTAGATTATTCACTTCATAATTTAGCAATCTTTTGCTTAAAAAATCTGCATCTATATTTAACAACTTTTCCAGGGATGGAAAACTGTAAAAAAAAAACTGGAACATTAAGCTTTTCAAGCCAAGACGCTAATGAAAACAGTGCACAAACAATAAAAAAGTTGATGGAAAAAGTAAACGTTGAAATTAAATTTTTATTTAAATATTTTAGATATATCGTTCTTCATTTTGGGAACAAGAATGGTTTTGTTTGTAGAACAAAGTTAGTGCTTTCCAAAAGCATTTAATACGGAAAAATGAACTAGAGTATATTTTTGCTCTAGTTTGAACATCAACGGTAAAGAAACTTGAAGGAAACATCAGTTATTGTTACGGACAATGCACCATACTATAGCTACCGTTCTAGATGATATTTTTTTTATTCTCGAATATGAACTAATTCAACAACTTTTCGTTTAAAAAAATCTATATATATTTTTGACAAACAATTTTTATGGAGATAGAAAACTGTTGAAAAACTATTCTATAAACACAAATGGAATATTGGTCAACTTAAATTACTATAATAATAATAATTCATTGCCGATATATTGATCTTCATGCTGGAAACAGGAATCGTTGATTTTCTGGAGCAGAGTCAGTGTTTTCTTCCAAGTCCAAGGGAAACAACTATGGAGAAATGAAGCAAAACATATTTTTGCTCTGATATGAAAATCAACTGTTAAAGAACTTACAGAAAGCATCAGAAACCAACTATTGTTATGGACAATATCACAGCATAGTACACCTTGGGAAGAAATCCAAAAATATTAGATCGACAAAGAATGTAATGAAGAATGGCTTGCAAGACATAAATTAAGTTTTGAACATACCATGTGAACAAGTGAACTATTCCAAATTGTTACTTAGTAAATATAAACGAAAGTTTAAATTGTGTTTTATATTATTTACTTTTAATGTCGCAAATGTTCCAAAAGAAACCTACTATTCGACTGTGTGTTTCCTACAGTCAAGCAAGTCAAGGGATAGGTTTCTTTATGATTGGACAACAATGTTGTTGTTATCGTAGTGAATGGCAGGATAATAGTCCGTTGGAAAATACTCAACACGTTCTGCGAATATACTCCGCAAAGGATTGTAGGAGTTTTAAATGCAAATTGTGGATCAACAACATATTAATACATATATATTTTGTATATGTCAGAAATTCATATTATTTTATCCATCCACTGTATATATCATGAACAGAACTAATTAGATGAGTTCTTCTGTGTTATGGTGGATACAAACCAATTACAACAGATTTTGATGCTTGACACCCAAAAATATAAGCCAATTGAAAAATCCCTGGCCTGATAGATGGCGCTACTGGAGTAGCTACTAGTTTTGCAGTTATCCCTAACCCTCAAAAGATGCGTGTATAAATTTGACAGCTGTCGGATCATTAGTTTGTGAATTGTGACAGATTTTTGAGTGAAACAAAGGAATTTCGCATGTCGATAAAATATTGCTTTTGGAAGGGAAAAAATACAGTTGAAGCAAAACTTAGCTTGATGCCGAAGTTCCGGACACTGTCCCAGGCAAATCAACCATCAAGGATTGGTATACTAAGTTTAGACGTGGTGAAATGAGACAGTGAACGCAGTGGACGCCCAAAAGAGGTTGTTACCGATGAAAACATTTAAAAAATCCACAAAATGATTTTGAATGACCGTAAATTTAAATTGATTGAAATAGCAGATACTCTAAAGATATTAACTGAACGTGTACATCATATCGTTCACGAATATTTGGGTATGAGAAAGCTCCGTACAACATGAGTGCCGTGCGAGCTCACTTTTGACCAAAAACAACGACGAGTTGTCCAATCAACAGTCATCCGAGTGAACTGCGCACGATAAACCTGCTCCAAAGCGTGGGAAAACGCAACAGTTAGCTGGCAAGGTTATGGCGACTGTATTTTGGGATGCGGATGGAATAATTTTCATTGACTACCTTGAACAAGGAAGGACTATCAACAGTGACAATTACATAGCGTTATTCGACCGTTTGAAGGACGAAATCGCCGAAAATCAGCCGCATTTGAAGAAAAAGAAAGTGCTGCTTCACCAATACAATTCACCGTGTCACAATTCAGTGAAAACGATGGCAAAAATCCATGAATCGAAGCTTCCTCATCCATCGTATTTACATTTCCTGTTCTCAGATCTCAAAAGAATTCTCGATGGGAAGAAATGTTCGTCGAACCAAAACTGAGGGCTATTTTGAAGCAAAGGACAAATCGTACTACAAAAATGGTATCGAAAAGTTGGAGGGTGGCTATAATCAGTGTATCACCCTTGAAAGAAATTATGTTGCTAATAATATACTAATACTAATTTTGCCAAAAAAATGTGTTTTACTATTGTAGGCCGGGAACTTTTCAGTTGATCTGTTATAACATAAAACTATATAATCTTCCTTTTCAAAATTCCAAATCAAGTTAACCTAATAATAATATCTGATTTTTATATATCTCTGTTCAAATTTCAATTCAATTTAGTAAAGGTTGCACACAATTATTCCTTCTAGAACTAACTGCTCATTAAACATAATATGCACTTGATAAAATATCGAAATTATTACTAAAACTAATAACCTGTTTGGCTAGTGTTTGTTTGGCTAGAACATAATCAACGGACTCTATCTCAAATAAAACAAATTTAATTAATCCTTACCGTTATAACTGATTACCGAATCAAATTTTGATTAAAAATTATATTAAAATAATGTTTGATTAAGACAACGTTTAATTAATCCTAGTAATTATAAAACAAATCGAACATATTGATTATCTTAGGTTGTCATACCTAATAATAATACTATAACTTTTTAACGTTTCTTGTATTTATATTTATTAAATATTAATACAAGGCATCGCTATTTTTAGTTTTTTTCCCTATTTGTGTAGGTTTCAAATTGGGTATAATACTTTCTCTAAGAATCACACTATAAGTCGTTTGAAAGCTAACAATCCATACATTTTTTGCTCGATCTCGTTCTGGAAATTCTGATATCAAAGATGAATCTTGGGCTTTGGCTGGCCAATCAATTTAATACAAATGAAACCTCTATATTTTAAACACACATTCATATATCTGTGAACATCCGGAACAATATTATTTATTGATTAACTTAAAATGCCAGGTGATTTAGTTCCATTAGAATCTGATCTTTCGTACAGATCAGTGAAGAGTTTTGTTCCAACTTAAATGAATATGTGATACTTAATCTAACGTCTTTACTTATTAGTTCGCTCTGTGTAATATACAAAACAGGCCAATTGAGATGTCCCAGGACTGGCACATAGATGGTCTAGAATTAAATCCATATATTATTTAGTTAGCCCTAACCCTCAAAAGGTGCGTGTATAAATTTAACAGCTATCGTATCATTAGTTTGTGAATTATAGCATTTTGAGTGAAGCAAGTTTTATTATTGTGAAAGAAATGGATAAAAAGGAATTTGGCGTGTTGATAAAATATTGCTTTTTAAAGGGAAAAAATACAGTTGAAGCAAAAACTTGGCTTGATGCCGAGTCTCCGGACACTGCCCCAGGAATCAACCATCAAGGATCGGTAGTCTAAGTCTAGACGTGGTGAAATGAGCACCGAAGACGGTGAACGCAGTGGACGCCCAAAAGATGTTGTTACCGACGAAAACATTTAAAAAATCCACAAAATGATTTTGAATGACCGTAAATTGTAGTTGAATGAAATAATAGACACTCTAGAGATATCAACTGAACGTGTACATTATATCTTTCACGAATATTTGGGTATGAGGAAGCTCTGTGCAAAGTATGGAATGGTATATGGTAGGTTTGGGACTATTCAATTGACCTGTTAGTACGAACCGCACAATACTCTAACCTTGTTTTACTAGCTCGTGAGGCTTCATCCGCTTGAGTCTTCTTTTTAGGTTTGCCTTATCCATAAGCTGGATAGCTCCTATGTTCACATGGTTGAGTGACCTTTTTTCGTGGCTATTGGCAAGTTTGGTGATGGTTTGGTCAACAGTATCCAATGAAATCCAATGAAATGAAAGTTTTGACGGAAATCTCAGTTTCGTCAGTGTCCGAGTGCTTCAACAATGTTCCATAGTGATTAATTCCGGAAATGCTAATTCACTTGGATATTGCTGTTGCTGGTACAATCCCAGAGTTGATTGCCATAAACTCAAACGGGTTTCAAAATTTGCTTATATATGAGCAGTTTGTTATATGTAAACAACTTGGAATTTCTCCAAAGCAGGCAATACGTTTTCTTCAGTTTGGTATTCAATCCTTCTCGTTTCTTCTTCATATAAACACGAATTTTCCAGTGGAATCTAGCATCTAAAATCATTCCCAGATATTTAGCTTAGTCAGAAAACTGACTTACTGCTGTTTAACTTGATGTGCCTAGTTTTAGTCCAAGTGTTAGTTCTATCAATGGAGGTTTTAAGTTTCTCATCAGCTTCTTCATGATCCTTTCCTGCGGAAATAATGCGTTGACGTTAACCAGTTCTAATAGTGGAACTTTTTCTCGTCATAATCAATAATAAACTAAGATTATTTCCTCTCAAATAGGAAGATTTACACTGTTTTGAAAATGATAAATGGGTGTATTCTTAAATATGTTAATTAACGTATGTTTAATCCTTGTTTGGTGTAATTTAATGACCATATTTATTGATAATTGAGATCGTTCAAAAATTCGTTGTTGTTAGTCAAAACTTTCGGATAATAAATATTTTTATAATAAAAAATATAAACAAAAATATTCCATTATAAACAATAGCGATGTTTGAAATATTTTGGTTAAATTTGTTACGATAAATAATGTTTCTGTTTTATAAATATATAATATAACATGAGTATTAGAAATGTTTAATGTTTTATTCACTGTGCCTATTTCAGTGATCCAAATGAGTCTTCATGTTGCTTTTACGAAGCTGTTTGTCGTTGGTGGCTGCATTTAGGTCCTTTGTTATGAGATTGTCTACAATACCTCTCTGAATAACTTTTGCTTAATTTTAGAATGAAACTCTTCCTGTGTATTTATGAGACTATTTATATTCCGAGCCTTTGTACCATTAAGTGTTGTTTAGCTCCATCTGATGGTTCCAATTGGAAGTTTGACTCTTATAATGATAACCTTCTTCAGAACGTTTTCTCATTTTCATGCTCAAAGACGGAAGCAATGAAGGTCCTCCAAAATCAGTTTGACTGTCACAAAACATTGACGCTTTGCACGAAAGGATATTTGTAAGATAATCATATGGCTTTCCATATAGCTGAGTCATCCTTGGGCATTAGTATGAAAACCATCAATAAGATTTTGCATGAACATTTATTGTGAAATTTGTTCACGTTGTATACCACATAATTTGACAAAATCTCTCAATGCTTGAAGGAAGTTTCACTGAGATTGGAGGTAATTGTAATTGGTAAAAGTCTTAGTTATATGATAACTACACCAAAACTGTTCAGCCAATCTCTTCCAATTCTTACTGAATCACTAAAGATGAGTATAGTCTAGCTTAGTCGAGATAGAAGGCTACGCTTTTCTTATTTATTTATTCTGATCAATACTCAGTTGCAGGCAGTTTCAAATGTGATTGAAATTGACACCAAGAACCAATGCAACAGGTCAATAGCAAATTCCCCGGCCTGACACATAGATGGCGCTACTAAAATTAAATCCATATATTTTTTAGTTAGCGCTATCCCTCAAAAAAGCGTGTATAAATTTGACAGCTGTCGGATCATTTGATTGTGAATTACAGTATTTTGAGTGAAGCAACTTTTGTTATTGTGAAAAAAATGGATCAAAAAGAATTTCGCGTGTTGATAAAATATTGTTTTTTGACGGGAAAAAAAACAGTTGAAGCAAAAACTTGGCTTGATGCCGAGTTTCCGGACACTACTCCAGTAAATAAACTATCAAGGATTGGTATGCTATATTTAGACATGGTGAAATAAGCACCGAAGACGATGAACGCAGTGGATGCCCAACAAAGGTTGTTACCGACGAAAACATTTAAAAAATCCACAAAATGATTTTGAATGACGGTAAATTGAAACTGAATGAAATAACAGACACTCTAAAGATATCAACTGAACGCGAACATCATATCATTCACGAATATTTGGGTATGAGAAAGCTCTGTGCAAAGTGGTTGCCGCGCGAGCTCACTTTCGACCAAAAATAATGATTCGGAGTAGTGTTGGAAGATGATCAAGCGTAATAAATCCGAGTTTTTGCGTCGATATGTGAAAATGGATGAAACTTGGCTCCATCATTTCACTCCGAAGTCCAATCGACAGTCATCCGAGTGTACTGCACACGATGAATCCGCTCCAAAGCGTGGAAAAACGCAACAGTCGGCTGGTGAGGTTACGGCATGTGTATTTTGGGATGCGCATGGAATAATTTTCATTGGCTGCCTTGAAAAAGGAAGGACTATCAAGCGACTATTAGACAGCGTTATTGGACCGTTTGAAGCACGAAATCGCTGAAAAAAGGCAGCATTTGAAGAAAAAGAATCAAGACAATGCACCGTGTCAAATATCCATGAATTGGGTTTCGAATTGCTTCTTTATCCACCGACTATTTCCAGTTCTCGGATCTCAAAAGAATTCTCGCTGGGAAGAAATTTTCGTCGAATGTAGAGGTTATTGCCGAACCTGAGGCCTATTTTGAAGCAAAGAACAAATCGTACTACAAAAATGGTATCGAAAAGTTGGAGGGTCGCTATAATCAGTGTATCACTCTTGAAAGGGATTATGTTGATTAAAAAAAAACTAATTTTGCCAAATAAATGTGTTTTACTAGGGTAGGCCGGGGACTTTTCAATTGACCTCTTAAAATGTTTGGTGAGAATTGTTCATCAGGCGCTGCTTGAAAATAGCCGAAAAACCATTAATTTGACACTATTGTTTTGTCATTTTCCATTTTATTGCAGTTCCAATTTTGGAATATAAAAAATTCAAAGATACTTGTGTACTTGACAGTGAGCTTTTAATATTACTATTATATTTAGTTTCAAATTTCTATGTAACTTTCCGCTATTTGAATTATATAATTTAGGATATTTATTCTTTGATGCATGAAGGACGCTTATCCAGCGGATTATAATTCTACCTTATCTACTTGAAACCATAACATCTTCGCTCAAATAACAATAACAATTGACAGATAATACCGTAACGTGGTGAGTATTATCGAAGATATCTCTAAAAAATACGTAGTACATGTCAAAAAGATGAAAAGTCAAATGTTAAAGTATCTATAAATACGATGTTTATACTTTGACCAATAACAGTTTCGACCCCACGCAAAGCTCTGCTGGTGACCTCATGAAATCTATAGCAGGTCGATTTTTTGGTTTATTATCAGCCTTTGATAAAACCCACCAATTTTAAGTCGGTCTAGCAGTAATCCAGGTCCGGACCACTGTATATATTTACAGGGCATTTTGAAGCTTTTAAAACTTGGTTTAATAGAATAAAGCCAATTCGTTTGATCGAAGCGGATTTTGAACAAAAAAGGATTGATGTTCATGTTGATGTTGAGAAAAAAAACTGTAGAAACCATATTTAAAAAAATGTTAAGTTAGCAAACAACACTTAACACAAACATTCCGAATCATGCTCGTCATGGATTCTAGAGGGATATCACGTTGTATCATTTCATTAGCGATATAGTATGGAGCATCGATAATGGCACGTAAAACTTAATTTTAAGACCGTTGTATAATGGCTATATTAAACTAGCGGCACTCCATAGTTGGATTCCATATGATCAAATAGGTTTAAGTATTGATTCATCTATACGTCTATGTTTTTGCTATCCTAACTTGAATTTGCGCCTGATAAGCCACTGAATTTGATATTGTTAGTCCAAGTTGTTTTCATTTAGTAACAGGTCAATTCAAAAGCCCCGACCTACCATAGTAAAACATATTTTTTTGGCAAAATTAGTTTTTTTTTATTCAACATAATTCCCTTCAAGGGTGATACACTGATTATAGCCACCCTCCAACTTTTCGATACCATTTTTGTAGAACAGCGATCATTCTTTTGAGATCTGAGAACAGAAAATAGTCTCTGGGGGCCAGATCTGGAGAATACGGTGTTCACTGACTTGTGACACGGTTTTCTCCAAAATCGGCCGTGTTTCGGCGATTTTGCCTTCAAACGGTCTAATAACGCTATGTAATACTCGTTGTTGATGGTCCTTCCTTTTTCAAGGTAGTCAATGAAAATTATTCCATGCGCATCTCAAAATACAGACGCCATAACCTTGCCAGCCGATTATTGCGTTTCCCCACGCATTGGAGCGGGTTCATCGTGTGCAGTCCACTCAGATGACTGTAGATTGGACTTCAGAGTGAAATGATGGGCCATGTTTCAACCATTCTCACATATCGACGCAAATACTCGGGTTTATTATGCTTGATCATCTTCAAAGACTGCTCCGAATCATCAATTCGTCGTTGTTTTTAGTCAAAAATGAGCTCGAGCGTCACCCACTATGCACAGAACCTTTGTCATACCCAAGTATGTCTATTGATATTCCATTCAATTTCAATATACGGTCGTTCAAAATCATTTTGTGGATTTTTTAATCGGTTTTTTTCGTCGGTAACAACCCCTTTTGGGCGTCCACTGCGTTCACTGTCTTCAATGCTCATTTCACCACGCCTAAACATAGCATACCAATCCTTGATGATTAATTTTCCTGGAACAATGTCCGAAAACTCGGCATCAAGCCTAGTTTTTGCTTCAACCGTATTTTTCCCTTCAAAAAGCAATATTTTATCAGTACGTGAAATTCTTTTCTTTTTATCCATTTTTTTTTCACAATAACAAAAGTTGCTTCACTCAAAATGCTATAATTCACAAACGAATGACCCAACAGCTGTCAAATTTATACACGCATCTTTTGAGGGTTAGGGCTAACTAAAAAACATACGGATTTAATTCTAGTAACGCCATCTATGTGTCAGGCAGGGCACTTTTCAATTAACCTGTTATGTAAGACAGCAATAAATCAATAATATATATATTATTAGAGTGATCAGGGATTGGTATTATTAGTGTTGAGTACTGGTCTTAGACCTGCGACCTTGCAAACCTACCAAAAATAAATATATCAGAGACACGATTTGACTATCCGGTTAACGTCATCTCTTCGATAGATAACTATACATAACCTTAAATAGTTCTTGCGGAATATCTGACTGTATGTCCACTGTATATTATACAGCAATACATCTGGCCCTTGTTATTGAACACAAACAAATTTTTGCTCCGTAGGCATATCTCCGTCAATTATAGATATTCCTATAAATTAAGATCATAAAGCAATCATACTATGTTATCTCTTTCATCTAATCATTTGAAGTAAAGTTAAATTTTGAAACTTAAGCTTCATGGGATCTCCTAATAATATTAAACTATTGAAGAAAAATTTAAGAACGGAACTAGAGTTGTATAAATTCATGATTTACATTTCTAAGAACTAGTAAATATTAAATTAACTTCTATCTTTGGCCCTAAAGCCGTCCTAAGTGTGTCCGCTATATCAATTAAGTTTCATTAGTAACCAAATATCGACATTGTTCAATGCTACTGGTCTCTCGCTTACCAGAAAATTGGTTAAGTAAATTAGTTAAATAAAAAGAAGAAACTACAACATCATCTAACATAATCGGTCGAAATATACTATTTTGCATCGAAATCCTACTCTGTACCTAAAGGATACTCTCGATTATACAAAATCTGACGCAAGATTCTTATGAAATCGAGTAAGATTATTTACGTTCGATCGACTTCATCTAAACAAAACCCCAAAATAATAAAACAAACCGATATCGTCTCACACAATCGAAACGACTATAATAACTAATATCCGGAGGATTGTCTTAATTATTGACAATATTGGAAATTGTGTCGTTAAAAAAATGGTGTTATGTAACGTTTCGCAAACCGAACTGGGTTAATCATTCGCTTCCCGTCTTCAACATCGAATTACCTTTCTTTTAAGTTTAGGCCGTCGAGTTATTCGAATATTATTCCACTGTTTTGTGTGAAAAACAGAACCAATTACCTATATCTTGCCGGCGGTATAATTATCGGGTAATTAAGGATAAGAGTATCAAATAATAGATTTATAGAGTAAAGTTACAGTTGTTAGAGTTGTTTACACGTCTTGTCAATTTATATATATAGTCCATCCAAAGAAGAAGTGAACATACGTCATCAGGATGTTTTAATGTATTGCCTGTCGCAGTTTGTAAATTCGTTTTAGAATCAGTCAATATCTTCTTTCTCATTTTATTCCTATTTCAGCTGGAGATCTGCAGGGAAATGTTTTGGTACCACTACTATATCTGCTCTGTACTGCTAATACCCCAACAACACAAGAAACAGTAAATGGAGCATTTGCCGGCGACACAATTATCATGGCAAAAGGTGGATCTCTGTCTAAGGCTGCAGAAAAATTACAAGTAGCGGGCAAATCAGAAGATTGAAGCGAATCAAGCCACATGAACTTGCTTAGTGTATAAGTATACAAGGATGACCCTGCGCAAGGATGACACGCAAAATCGTGAAGCGTTCCACATTTTTCACGCTATATAGAAGACCCACTGGAATTAGCAGATCTATTTGGTAAACAATATCATACCCTTTTTACAAACATCACTATGATAAAATTTTGGAGAACACACTGAAAACTAGAAACATTTATGATTGTTTTGATGATCCTATAACATACGATGAGCTCTCTCAAGCTGCTGGTCTATATGGTATTAGATCAATATATATTAAAAACTTTAGTGAAACTCAAAAGCTATATCTGTTGAACATATACAATATCATATGGAAGAATGGACACATACCTACTATGTGAAAGTGTTCAGTATAGGTCCCGATACACAAAACCCAGACATTCGGTGGATGGCAACAGGCCAATAGTGCTAACCAGTTACCTGCTAAGTTAATGGAGCGCATAGTTAATACTCTCGTATATCATACAAAAACACAGTCTCCTGAGTGAACATCAACTAGTCTTCAACAAGGCTTTCTCCACTTGGGATCACTTAGTGGGATTAGAAAGCGATATAGTTGAAGGACTGAATAACAGGCAGCATCCCACAGCAGTCTTTTTAGACCTTGAAAAACCATTTGACTCAATCAAGACATCCAAAATTCTGAGCAATTTACAAGAATGGAAGATAGATGGTAATGCGTATCAATTTGTTTCATCCTTCCTAAGAGATCGAAGTTTTGAGTTAGAGTTAATGGCAAGATATCGTCATCCTTTCCACAAACAAATGGTGTAACTCAAGGATCCAGCATAAGTCCAACCCCGTTTTTAATTGCTTTTGACTGTATTAGAGAATACATACCTGGGCAAATTAAAGCACGATTTTTCGCTGATGACATTGTCATTTATCGTGCTCATCAGGATCACAAAAGAAGTCAGGAAATTTTGCAAAAATGCCTCGATACTCTCCCTTCTTGGGCAAAAACAAATGGTCTTCGATTCTCACCTGATAAATCGAATAGCGTGCGCTACTGCAGAATAAGGAATTGTTCCCGAATGATAGCTCTGTCTATTGATGGCAATGACATAAACAACAAACCTGAGCATACATTCTTGGTAATTATATTCGACTCACGTCTCAACGGGCTGTCACACATAAAATATACAAAAACAGATGCCTGACTGATATTACCCTAATTTGATCCATCACCAACTTTCACTGGGGTGCTCATAAACCTCACCACCACTCTTCTGAACATCTATAGAGCACTGACGTTGAATAAACTGGACTATGAATGCCAGTGTTTTATTTCTGCGGCTCCCTCATATATAAAGAGACTAAATCCAATCCAGAACACAGCAATAAGGATTGCTCTAGGAGCATACCATACAAGTCCATTTGACAGTCTACTCTGTGAGGCGGAAATTTCTTCCCTATACTCCCGACGAGAACTTTAGCTACGAAGGTACGCAGGCTCATTAAAACTCAAGCCGGAGTTATCTCAGTATGGGCATTTTTCCCCATCAACCGCAGTATTAAAATAAAAGGGCAAACATACAAAGGGTCTGGCTATTGCTTCCAGAAAATCTGCAATCGCTTGTCATGATTCCTAAGGATGCTCTTGGCTCTTATAGTGCACGCTCCATTTTCAAGCAATTGATCTATGGAAAATACCTTAAACACCATGAGATTCACAGCGACGGATCTAAAAACGATGAATATACAGGAACTGCATATACATCAACATAGAAGGAAGAACATTGTCCTCTTTGACAAGTGTTTTTACTGCTGAATTGCTGGCCATACACAAGGCTCTTAAATGCGTTCAAGATAGTCCAGATATGATCTCGGTGGTAGTCATCACCGACTCTATGAGCTCTCTTGAGCATTCTTAAGAGCTTAAAATCGGCACAGGCTCATCAAACACTGACAATGCACATTCGAGAATTAAACACTACCGCTCGTAATAGCGGCAAGAATATTACCTACATGTGGGTACCATCTCACATAGGAATCACGGAGGGATCAATTTTGGAAAACCATCTTTATTAGAGAAAGGATCTGAATCATACTGCACTTTATAAAAAAGTGGATCAACTAAACTGGGACTTAATGATCAATAACAAATTGTACGAGGTGAAAGAGGTGTTTTACAAGGTATCAATTTTTATAACTTTAGCAGGCGTAAATTGGGTATTTTTTCCAGAATCAGAATAGGCCATTGTCGGCTGACTCACAAGTTTCTACTTAAAGGAGAATGTCCGCCCATTTGTGATAGATGTAGATCCCTGTTGAGCATCAAACACATCCTACTTGAATGCCAAGGGTACGCCCACCAAAGACGACTCTCTGGCCTGAAGGAATCCATGAAACAACTTCTACAAATGAAGAACCTTAAACAACTAATAAACTATTTGGCTGCTGTCGGAGTACTCCAAAATATATAATAGACTATGAATACTACTAGTGTTAACTTATGACTTTTAAACTGTTTACTTCATATTATTCTCATACTTATGTTAAATAACTATAAGCTCTTTTAGTTCTGTTCTTTATATTGTTTGTTCTGTAATGTTAAAATGTATATAGTGCATAGGTCCTAAATATTCCTCGAGGCTGATGGACCTTTAATAAATAAATCTAATCTTTTACTTTACAATTGAACAACATTTATTTCAAATACTAAACACTAATACTACTTAAACGATATAAAAGTATTCAGTATATTCAATATAAGGATTTTTATGGCTGTTTTTTTAATCTAATTGTAAAAGGGTTTAGAAAATTGTAATAAACATATTTACTCATTAAAAATATTGTTTAAATCTAAATCGGTTTGAGCATTATTTAAAAATTAAAAGTTTTTATATAAGTCTTATTATTTTCAGTATTATATGTTAACACATCGTTTCTATCTGAAACTCGATATGTACGTAATTTGAATAGTTCAAATTACCTTAAGAGTACGGGATTAATTTATGACGCACTGAAGGCAATATATACTTTGTAAAGTTGTAAGAATAATAAAAGAGTATATTGAATATAGTTAACTCAATAGAATATGTATTTTTTGAATATATATTTTAAACTATAATATCCTACTCTAATTCTGTGATTTAAGTTTGTCTTACATTTTACTTGAAGATACTTGTATTAAATATCTATAAACTATTAAGAAAAAATTATAGATTAAAGATTATGTTCTTAAAAAGTTTATTTATCAAGGTGCCTATATATAAGGTAAATAGTTAGTTACAAACAAAGAACCAAGAATGACCTGAAGGACTACAAGCATTCGTAGACAATACAAGACTTATTCGACGAGAACCCAGCTCACATTCAGCTTATAAGATTCTATTATTCAAAAAATGTTTAAAATTATCATCCTGAATCTATCTATAGAAATACGGTATGTGAATCCTGATAAAACCGTTAAAATTAAATCACATTCCTAAAAATGTATGTTACATGACTTGACATAGAACATTTATAAATAAAGTTCATGCAAAGTTATATAATATTCCAGCGTTTCTCTTTTTTCTTGTTTTCCTATGACATCAAACGCCATAAATCATGGACCTAACCCAAAATCTAATTTAAAATTAAAATTAATTACCTTTAATGAACTGAATAAATTAACAAAAAATATGAATAGTTGATAGAGGAGCAACATTATACGATATATATATATATATATATATATATATATATATATATATATATATATATATATATATATTTGGATATACAGAGTCTGTTCAAAGTTATTTTGTACATACGTTATTTAAATTTGTGGCATCAAAATGTCACAAAGTGTTTTTGCTCAGTTTGGCTTTGATATACAACAAAATGCTAATATAAATAAAACAATTGAACAAAAATGTTATCAAATATAATTTATTTTAACATTACAGCACATCTAAAAACCACTTAATATACAGCTTTGCTTTCAACAATTGTGCATACGTCTGACAAACGGACGACTTTGACAGGCTCATTCATTTACGTGTTCGAACTAATCCGACATTATTCTGTCTCTTTTTAACGAGAATAAAAAGAGAAGGAACATTTTGTTTGATTCTAAAACGAATTTACACATGGCGACAGGCAATACATTATTGTGACGAAAGTACAAAAAAACTTTAAATAGACTATATACAAGGAATAAATGTTAGTCATATATAAAATGATGCCCTTTTTCTCGACTATCATTGTTCAGTTTATGAATCTAACGATAGTTGGATTTGTGAAAGTACTTGGGACAAATTTTTGAAGGCCATCAAAATATTACTGCAGAAACTTTTTTGGGATAAAAAATGGAGACATTAAGACATAAATATAATAATAATTACAATTTTTCGCTAATTCTGTTAAAAATAGAATACAGTATTACGCTGCAATGGGTGATTTCAGAGATTTCGGAACTAAATTGCGGAAATCGGTACAAAGAAGTAACGTTGAACATGAGTGGTAAATCTTGCATCATGAATAGGCTTTATTAAAATGTACCGTATCTCTTAATAACCTACCATCTAAAAATATTTTAACAAAAATATTCCACCGACTTCAAAAAATAAATACGGAACTTATTAAAAATTAAATAACAATCTGTGGCGACCGCCACGACCCTTTAGGCCACCACCAATTCACCATCAACAACTACAAAGGTTGGCAACGCCGGTGGATTGGTACCATGCAGTTCCAGGGTATAAAAGACCATCAGGACGACGTCTCGCTCTCTTTTTCTTATCACCGTCCCCCTGTAACAGTACCACTTCCACAGCGCTACCGTACTTCCTTCACCTTAACCTAAGATCCTGTCAATCCTCCCATCGACCACATGTATCAATCGCAAGTTAAAATAAACAGCTTTGATTCAACCAGTGTTTTTAGTTCCCGTGCAAATTCCTTCCAAATATAGTAGTGAGTGTTCTGATAGATAACCGCAGCGGCAGCCACACGTTTCGACCGACCGACCGACCCGACGAACATTCCTACAAATCAAACTTTGATTTTGAACACCAAATAACATTTTAAAATAAAAAAAGGTGCAGCCTGTTTTGAGGAAAAATGGGAATGAAGAACAATGATTGAAAATAAAGAGCGCTTGAGGCCCCGGGGTCCGTCACCTAGTCTAGGTGATTTGACAAATGTTTTAACTAAACAACAACAAAAAGTTATTGCCCCCGCCGGGAGTCGAACCCGCAATCTCCGTTTGGGAGCTAAACGCTTTAACCATTACACCATAGAAGCTGTTGTCAACAATATTTCTACGAAGTCTTATTTACTACAGTGCTTACAAAGCAAACTGAAAGGATTTTGCACTGAACTACTTCCGATTTTTCGTCACATCAGTTCAGTAATAACATTATATCCAAATATCTAATTATTTTAGATAAAAAATATATGAGAACGTTATAGGTGCCTTCGACATTTGAGAGTTTCCCTCGATTTCCCCCCCTTCCCCCAATAAATCCTCATTTGGTTCCAATAAAACCATGTCGGAAGTACCCTATTTTGAATAAAGAAAAAATTTAGAAAATCGGCCCATAATTGACAGAGAAATCGGCGAACATACATTAAAAATATATATACAATCAAACATAGAAACATAGAAGAGAAGTTTGAACGTCATAATAAGTTAGGAACTTCCATTATTTCGTTCCTGTCCAAACTAGCTGATTTAGAGACGCATTCTGTTCTGTATGGCGTCGGTATATTCAATCACAGCAATAATAAGTACCGACTTGAAATTTATCTAAAATAATAGAATATATCTAAACAAGCAAAGCGTTAAAACAACGTTTGCTGGTTTATAAATTGTCTGAAAAACAAAAAATCAATTTTCTAAGGCACATAATCGATATAATATTGTGAGATAATTTTATGTGAGAAAAAAGTGACAACAAATAAGATTCTAACGATAAAAAAATACACGATACTTAGGTAAATTAATTTAACATTTTGTTGTTGGACCGTATAATATATTACGACTAGAACATTTTTCCTAACATTTTAAGAACATATACTCGTCGACGGTTAGTATAGTAAAAAACATTCTCGTACATAAACTTTCAGTATATAATTAGATGGTTTATATATGTCCATAGATATCTGTTCATT
This sequence comes from Rhynchophorus ferrugineus, assembly GCF_030347505.1. NCBI lineage: Eukaryota > Metazoa > Arthropoda > Insecta > Coleoptera > Curculionidae > Rhynchophorus > Rhynchophorus ferrugineus. The sequence continues at coordinate 37,528,946 of NW_027472587.1, read as the reverse complement.
AACTAAATAAAACAGGTTCTTATTGTCTCTACTAAATTTCAACTTTCCAAATTCGGCAACGTTGCCACGTCTAGCGCCGCGTCGCGTCCGCGGCAAAAGAAGAAAAACAAACAGGCTGCCGTGCAGTAACTTCAGTCAACGCGCCATACAGTGTCCATTAAAGACCGGCTGAAAAACCACGAGCGTCTGAAAACGGAAACGCGCTCGGCTGCCTGAAAAAAATGTTTAAAAATAAGGAAGTAGGTCGAATGCAGCAGCACATGGTTCGAATGGCTTTGCACTGTTCTAATTTTGTTTCCGTATCGCTCGTCCGTCCATTCGACTGCGGGGACCGGTAGCTTTGTCTAAGCCGCCTAGATTCAGCTGACGGGTTAAAACTGAATGTAGGTTCGGTATCGGATACCAGGAAAAGCTAACAGAAACAATAGTACGTTGAAACAATGACAATTTTTACTTTTGTCTCTCATTATAAACACATATTTACTGCGGGGGTTAATTTTAAACCCAGTGCGAGTAATCAAAAGCGAGTTTTATGTGTTATTATTTCCTCGATATTTTTTTCTTAAGACACAGACAGAGACATGTACCATTCAAGCAAATTATAAATCGTTCCCAATGTCTATGATACTTAGAATTCCATCTCGTAGTTCGATTCCCTAGATCTTTTAACAGGTTAATTGAAAAGTCCCCGGCCTACCATAGTAAAACACATTTTTTTGACAAAATTAGTTTTTTTTTATTCAACATAATTCGGTTCAAGGATGACATACTGAGTATAGCGACCCTCCAAATTTTCGATACCATTTTTGTAGTACGATTTATCCTTTGCTTCAAAATACGCCTCAGTTTCGGCGATCACCTCTTCATTCGACGATTACTTCCCAGCGAGCATTCTTTTGAGATCTAAGAACAGGAAATAGTCGCTAGGGGCCAGATTTAGAGAATACAGTGGATGAGGCAGCAATTCGAAGCCCAATTCATGGATGTTTGCCATCGTTTTCCTGACTAACGACACGGTGCATTGTCTTGGTAAAGCAGCACTTTCTTCTTTTTTTAAATGCGGCCGTTTTTCGGCGATTTCGTCTTTCAAACGGTCCAATAACGCTATGTAATAGTCGCTGTTGATGGTCCTTCCTTTTCAAGGTAGCCAATGAAAATTATTCCATGCGCATCCCAAAATACAGACGCCATAACCTTGCAAGCCGACTGATGCGTTTTCTCACGCTTTGTAGCGGCTTTGGAGTGAAATGATGGAGCCATGTTTCATCCATTGTCACATATCGACGAGAAACACGGGTTTATTACGCTTGATCATCTTCAAACACTGCTCCGAATGATCAACCCGTTGTTGTTTATGGTCAAAAGTAAGCTCGCGCGGCACACACTTTGCACAGAGCTTCTTTTTACCCAAATATTGGTGAATGATATGATGTACACGTTCACTTGATATTTTTAGAGTGTCTGCTATTTCATTTTATTTCAATTTACAGTAATTCAAAATCATTTTGTGAATATTTTTAATATTTTCGTCGGTAACAACCTCTTTTGGGCGCCCACTGTGTCCACCGTCTTCGTTTCTCATTTCACCACGTCTAAACTTATCATACCAGTCCTTGATGGTTGATTTTCCTGGAGCAGTATCCGAAAGCTCGGCATCAAGCCAAGTTTTTGCTTCAACTGTATTTTTTCCCTTCAAAAAGCAATAATATAACAAGACGCTAAATTCCTTATCCATTTTATTCACAATAACAAAAGTTGCTTCACTGGAAATGCTATAATTCACAAACTAGTGATCCGACAGCTGTCAAATTTATACACGCATCTTTTGAGTATTAAGGCTCACTAAAGACATATGGATGTGGCCGCATCTATGTGTCAGGCCGGCGACTTTTCAATTGACCTGCTAATTTTTGGATCGCTCATACGTAAAAAAAAGTTTTGAATGATAATGTAGGAACTAGGCAGGATTACCGCTTCATTTTAATTGTATGATTTGTCATTGTTACGAGTACTTATTAACAGAAGTAATTACCACGAATGGCAATATTGTTGATTTTTCCTCGGGCGTTGTATTGGCCCGATGTGATCACGTCCTACGGATGTTAGAACGCCACAAATGTCAATATCTAAAGACGTCGCGTCGTTTCATTAAATGATGAGTTTGTTCACACAATATTCCAGTATTCTCATATTAATTATTATTTATTATTTATTAAATCTCTATATATTATGTTCTGAATATTAGTTTATATTTATTCATTTCTATTTCATATTCTATGTATTATTTTTCATTCATAATTCTTCATTTATAATTCTCTATTATTTTATGCTTATTATTGTCTATTCATTATGAACTACTTATTTGTTTATTTAACCATCCATCGTTATATATTTTATTCTACTTTATTTTATTACTTATTCGAATCGTCATATATTCTCTATAATTTTTAGATTATGGCAAATCAAAGATAATAGTTTTATGGTTGCAACTGTAAATATAAATTATAAAAATTTTATAATCCAAATACTAAGTCAAAGTGGCTAAAGTTGTACATAAAAGTACATAAACCCCACCGAAAGTGAGCACTTCTACGTGCATTCTAAAAGAACCCATAATATTTATCAAGCCCTTCCTTGATTTTCAATAGGAGTTTTAAAAGTCACAAAAGAAAAGAACGGATTCATATATATTATTATACTATTACAAGGGATATTTTTTTTCACATAAGATAAGAGAAATAAGAGAATGAAAACGGTTGCAACTAAATAGGCCGAAAGGACTTATTTGTATTCAATGAAATACTAATTTTAATTAATGGATGAATAAAAAACTATATTCATAATATTAAATAATAGAAGGTGAAAATTGTATTTATTATTTAAAAACTAATTAATATAGATTTGCAATACATTATTTATAATACATTAACTGTTTATTTGTAGGAGTTATAAAGCGAGAAAATAGACGAGATTTAATCATGACAATAACATTGAAACTACTTACGAGTTCAAAGTCTCAAAATATTTCAAAATTATCGGCCAGTTCATATTGAATTTATTATGGGAACCATTTTAATCGTCACAAACCTTATTATACTGTGTTAACTGGCATGTTTTTTTAATAATCATTAAAAACAAAGCTACTTATTAATTTTTTTAATAAACATATATATATATATATATATATATATATATATATATATATATATATTTATATATATTTATATATATTTATATATAGATATATGCTATTTACCCACTGAAACGTCAATTTTGTGACAATGTATCAGAACATGTTAAAATACAGATAAAGAGTTCAGTGATATGTAACTCTTTGAGGGATGTAGAACTTCTCTTCATACACTGTTGGAAAGTATAAGATTTAAATGGTGTAAAGATAACCTAAGATGGAATGATCTAATATCTAATGGAATATCGAGACGTTGCTTTTAAAAGAAGCCAATTTTTAAAAGCATATATTAATAAAATCTAGGATTATTTTAATTTGTGTACTTAGATGAGACATATATGTTTCAGAATGGGACATTGAGTCAGTCATGGTAAGATGAGAACAAAAGTTAATGGAAAAGATAAACGTTGAAATAGCAACTGATTATGTTTTGTTAGTAATAACATTTATTAATAATAAATTGCATTGTTCTTCATGCTGGAAACAGGAATGGTTTTATCTCTGGCACAGAGTTGGTGTTTTCCTCTAAGTTCAAGGGTAACTACCATGGAGAAATGAGCTATACCATGTTTTTGCTATGGTCTGAAAACTTCAAACTCAAACAGCTCTTAAAGAATATGGAGAAACCATCAGTTATTGTTATGAACTATACAACTTACTATAATATACTGATGGAAAAGATCCCAACAAGTGCAACGACAAAGACTTGAAGGAAGGCTTGCAAGGAATATATTGCAATACATAATTTAAGTAAGTAACATAGTTTTGAAGAAATCATGCTAAAGAATAAACAATTTCAAATTGTTACTCGGTAAATATAAATGAAATGTTTCATTGCGTTTTATGTAATTCACTTTTTGAAAAATAAACCTGAAAATATAGGTCTTCCTTCCTATCACTGCATGTTCAATATATTCAAATTAATTTGGGCTGTAGCAAAGAATTACGACATTAGGCACGCAGGTCTAAATAAATATACAAACAAGAACTGTTTGGATATATGTAAAATAGTATTGCCTACAACAACCTCTTCGGTTTGGACGAACTCAATTAGGCACATTGAAGAAGAAACTGACAAATGATGGAATCGTGAACCAATCTTAATTAAACCGAAATTAACAGATTAGTTACTCACTTGAATAATTAAACGATTCCGAATATGATAATGATTAAATGAAACTAAAATACATCACTCGGATATACAATTTGTAATTTAATTAACATAAAAAGCGTGCCTAGAACTCTACATCCTAGATGGTGTGAGTTGAAAAGAGTTCAATGCAAATATAATAAAACAACTCTAACCTACAAACTATTGTAGCTGTTTAATTAGCTGTAGTTTTAAGTCCTTCAATAATCTATGCAATATATTTATTATAATGTTAAAATAAATTATTTTTAACCCAAATTTTGATGAAAAATTTCATGCGGCAACACTGCGATATTATGACGCCCTACATTTTCATAACATGCATTGGCTGTTTCATTGGAAGGACTATATAATTAACAGTAGAATTTTGATCACCGGACGATCACTATAGTCTATTCAAAGTTTATTTGTATATGCGTCATCAAGATATTTAATATATTGCCTACCGCAATTTGTAAATTATTTTCAGAATCAGAAAATATTTTCCTTCTCATTTTATTCTAGTTAAAAGAGACACAGTGCTGTTTGATTAGTTCGGACGCGTAAACGAATGAGCCTGTCAAAGTCGTCGTCTGGTTATCAGACATATGCAAAATTCTTAAAAGCAATAGTGATAAGAGGTTATAACTCTAACCTACATACTATTGTGGCTATATAATTAACTGTAGTTTTTAGATGTACTATAATTTTAAAATAAATTATATTTTATAACATTTTTGTTCAATTATTTTATTTAGATTAGAATTTTGTTGTATGTCAAAGCCAAACTGAACTAAAACTCAGAGTTGATGCGATAACATTGCGACGTTTAGACGTCACAAATTTCGATGACGCATGTACAAATAAACTTTGAATAGTCTATAGGTGTATTTATTATAGTAAAATGTAATCGCTCTAGCAATAATATATAATATAACGAGAAAACGTAAAGGCTGTCGATGTAACCGATGAACAATTTTCCCACAGTAGCGAACTACATGTCTCGACCTTGAAGGTGTTGATGATAGACGAGCAAAGAAAGTCCGCTTTCCTCATATGGCAATTGAAATTCGTGGAACGGCAAATAAGCCAGATAGGATAGCGGCTATGGGCGCGAAGAGTAGAAACCGAACGCGGAAGCGACGAACGTTGCTGGTTAGTTAAACGAGAACAGTTAAGAGCGAGAGCCCAACAAGGCCAAGGACATCAACATAAATACGCGACACACTGCAAAATGCATATCGTATTTCAGAAAGAAATCGAAAGGTTTTAGGTGACGCACTAAGCGATTTGCGTTGCAATGGAGGATGCGGGCACAAAATAAATATATATAGTCTAACCAAAGCTTTTTTGAACATACGTCATCAAGATGATTAATGTATTGCATACACCAGTTTGAAAATTCGTTTTAGTGTCAGACAATAACAGATCAACTGAAAAGTCCGGCCTACTATAGTAAAATAATTTTTTTTGATGATCTAATGATCTAATGACTACTACTCTGAAGGTGGAAATAAATAAACAAGGCAAAAAGAATATATTCTTATACTAGGCATAGGTAATAAATTATTGTTCTATAAAAATATAGATGTATTGACGAGATACTTCTTTCAGGTGAAGACTACAATACAAATTTTGCTATAATATAATATCGATATTTTAGAAAATAAAAATATTGATATTGACCCAAAAAATATTAATATTCTCTAAATATTTTAAAATGTAGCGTTATTTTTAATAAACCTTTAAACTTAAGTACCAAATTGCATTTAACCTCTATAATTATTAGTATTACAACTACTGCAATTATCTACCTATTATTTTAGAAATTAGAACTATATGTTTCAGTCGTGTTCAACAAAACGGATTTTATTTAATATCATTAAAAAATGTATAAATTCTCGTTTAAATGTCGCATAAAAGCCGCTTTTAAAATAAAAGCGGCCAAAGTGGTACGGTCAATTTTAGACGTCGTAAAATTAAAATGTATAGTTTTGTACGACAGTTTCGTGCTATATTTTTATCCGGAAGGCTTAAACTACAAAAATACATGTTACCGAACGACATATAGTTAATGAAACAACTCAAAATACCCTTCGACATACAATATACCTTCCGATAAAACGAACTCATTGGTTTTCACTAAAAATAATGTAAAATGTAACTTTATATGATCATATTTTCTTAATCGTTATATCATAACTACCATATAAACTATCATAACTCTTTAATAGTTCCAACAATACAGGAATAATCACAAGTTGTACATATTTGACCAGATTTAAAATTGCCCTGCTGGCATTTTTCGGTACAGCGTTGCCAAATTTACGTCGCAACGTAAACCTATACGTCCGTAGTCGATTTACGTAAGTAGCCCAATTAAAATAAACCTGAAATATTTGTTTTATATGTTATGTGCAGGGCGGTGTTCTTGGTCCATTGTTATATCTAATGTATACAGCTGACCTACCGACCCCAAGAAACACTACTCTTGCAATATATCCTGACGGGAATACATTTTGATCCACATTTTACATAGAAAAACATATAGTGATAAAAGCAAACAGCTTGGGCTTAAATTTAACCAAATATATTGGCTGATAAGGTGTAAATCTAAATTACCCTTAGATAACAAGATTTTGCTGTATAAGTCAATACTTAGGCCCATTTGGACCTATAATATTGAACTGTGGGGTACTACTAGCAAATCTAATATAGCTATCCTTCAGAAGCTTCAGTATGAAGTGTTGCGAGTCATCGTCGATGTCCCATATCACGTCTCCAATAAACTAATTCAGCGCGAAATCCCCTTAGAACCCATAACAAGCGTGATTCCAAGTGTTAGTGTGAAGTAGTCTGAAAGATTATTAGTGCATCCCAATGCACTTGCCAAATAGTTAAATGTGCGCGATGACAGTGAAGTGCGTAGCAAGGCTCAAACGCAAACTACCATATGAGCTGATTGAAAGACGCATATAGTCGGATATATTAATCCCTAGAATAAGTTAGATTAGTATTTAGAATAAGTTAGAATATTATCTAGACTAAGATTTAGATTATAAGTTTGTACAGTAGATCACTTACTACATGTCAGTATAATTAAATTGCATAATGGAAATCCAAGAGATCAATAAAAAACAGATATATATTATATGTCACCGATCTAATGGCTATTCCTGCTTACTTGATTTGGGATTTTGTTTTATTGGAATTTAGTTATTTGTAGGGCATGTTACACAAATATTTTGTACCTAAAAATTCTTCCTCCGTTATAACCTAAACATTGAAAGGGACTTAACATTTTCGCTAAGTCCATTAATATATATATATAATGTATATATAATATTTAAGGCAATGTATAATTAGAATAATAACATATTATTAGTTATTAGTTATCAGATGGATGATTTATATTATGAAAATGATCCCAGTCACACCAGTAACCAGGCTAAGTAAGACCGGATATTTTCTGGGATGATTTCTAAAGTTGGTCACACGCCAGTCGGTAGGCTTAATGCCGAGGACCGTGGTTCGGAGCCCACGTAAAACTTTAGGGCCCAGTCCAGAGAAACCTATAGTTGGTAAAAGGATACTTTAAAATATACAAAACTTGGTCCCAACTTTATACAGGAGAGATCCCATTCTAAATCGTTCTATTCTATGGCTCGATTAGACAAAAACCGACGTATAATTTCCCTATAAAAAGAAAACGCATAAAATTTTAATCGGTTAGAGGTTCGTCCACGTAGGAGAACGACTGTTTTATCGCCAATTTTTGTGCGTGCCTGACTTTCATTTTTTTCGACGGCTCATTTTACTTTCCCCTCGAGTAAAAAACCGAAAGTAGCTTTTATTATGTTTTATTTATGGGCAGCGCGGACAACTCTTGACTGTCTAATGTCGCTGATTGAATAGATAATATCCTTTCGTTCTGTTGTTGGAACTCAAATAATCCCGATTGGGAACGATTAAATTGATTGGCCTCTGTTTTCTGTCAATATGCTGTTTGATTACACTTTTTTATTTGATATATTTGTATGATGAGGTCGTTCGAATATACCCACACTGTCTTAATCATTTAATTTACTCATATAAAGATGCTGAAATAATTAGAAGAAATACCACCTTGTCAACAGACAGGGGACAGAATACTGTCTTGGGCCCACTACTATATCTGCTGGTATCCCAACAACAAAAGAAACACTACTTGGAACATATGTCGACGACACAGTTATCATGGCGAAAGATATATCTTTTTTTTGGCCTGAAACCGAGAAGGGGATCCTGTCACGGATACCTGGTCGGAGAGACCCACAAGAATAAGCGAGCTGGACTGGTCTCTGGTGGGGATACTGCTTCTGGACTATCCACTAAACCTCACCCTATCAGCTGACCCAGTGACCCTAACTGATACTTCTTAGCGTTAGTAAGAAGCGTGCCCGTAACCGGTAACACCGTTAAGAGGCACAAGAGCCAGACCAGGAAGTAGCGTCGTAATCACACCACGCAGCCTGAGGTACATGAGTTAATCGCTTGCCGAAGAAGGTCGAGATAATTTGGAGTTAGAGCACGACGGGGTAGTATCGGCTGTAATAGAATAAGGCCACAAAGAGTCGAATGAGTTATGGGCCTAAAATATCGGAAAGCTCGGTAATACATCTATTGTCCGAGAGACGAAGAGTGGAGAAATATCTCGAGTAGAGCTCGGATATAAAATCGTGAACTTGGGGGACGTCTGTTTCACTATGAATTTAATTATTCCTGGCGAACCATAAGGCATTGATTATTCTCCTGAGAATTTTGTTTTGAAAGACTTGAAGACGTTCCACTTAAGTAGGTGAGGTGTATTTTAGATAGACACTGAAGCCGTATAAAATGACTGATCGAACCAACATCTTGTACAGGAGAGATTTTATTGACAGAGAAAGCCTGCTTGCCCGGGTGATGAGCGAGAACAGCAAATTAACAATATCTTGACCTTTCTAGGGAGGACCTTTGAATGTGAGAGTTCCACCTAAAGTTGCGATCGAAGACAAGACCGAGATAGGTGGCTTATTCTGACTTCTCGGTGTAAAACGCTTCTTGTGGAAGAAGATGGCCTGGGTTTTTTTATCTTTTGACTTGCAACCTCCATAAATGTAACCATTGGACCGTCTCATCGAGTTATTTTTGGAGTCTGCTTTGGATGTGGGGTGCTACACTTGAAAAAACAAAGTAAGCAGCGTCGTCTGCGTAAAAAGCTATCTCAACTTGTGGTCTCCTAGGTATATCTGAAATAAAAATATTAAATAAAGCGAGTGCCAGTGCAGGAGCCTTGTGGTACTCCTGCGTCGATGGTTTTCCGGCTAGAGAGAATATATTTAATCTTCACCTGGAACAATCGTTCTGACAGAAATGATTTGATAAGAGCTGTTAGGTCATCGGGTAGACCCAATCGAATACATTTCGCCACTAAGCCTTCGTGCCAAACCTTGTCAAAGGCTTTGGTTAGGTCCAAGAAAACCGATCCAAGTCTTTGGATCGGTTTTCCGAGTGTTTGGCGCGGAAACCGAATTTCTCATTTGGAACGATATTGTTTGTCTTCGTGAATTCATTAAGAGCATAAAGGATTGCTCTTTCAGCAAGCTTGGAAGTGGAACTTAGTTGGCTGATAGGTCTGTAGTCAGAAGGTGATGACTTAGCTCATTTTTTGGGGATAACTGCGATAAATGCATGTTTCCATATGAATGGGAAGTGTTGCAGCCCCAAAATGGCGTTGGGCGAAAGATGTATTTCTGTCTAAAGCCTGTAGAAAAGGTACAACTAGCGGTCAACAAGATTTATAAATGGACTACATACTGGAAAATACAGCTTAGTACCTCAAAATATTTTCATGTTAATTTTGCGTTACGGCGAAATGACAAAAACTTGGCAGATTCTGCTTCCTCAAGCAGAATCAGTTAAATACCTAGGAATATATAACGGTGGTAGGTTAAATTAGAAACATCATGTTAGACAAAAAGCAAAACAGATTAGACTCAAAGACAAGCGACTGTACTGGTTAGTTCGAAGATATACTCAACGATCTAAAATCAAATAAATTGGTTCATCAGTCAATCATAAAGCCTTACCTTAAGAATTACAGTAATAACAACAAGCTGTCTTACATTTAGAAACGGAAAATGTCGAATATCGTCATTATTGAAGTTATAAATATGGATTACTGTATAAAAGATCCTGAATAACGGAAAAATGACGCTCTAATATTCGAGGATATTTGGTTTACTTTGTTTATATTTGAGGTTTAACTATCATATTACGAGATTAGGACAACACTAGGTGTTGTTAGACTCCATCGGGCGTTTACCTACTAAACTGCAACCTTCTATAGAATCTTTTATCATTGCAGTTCTACTTGTGTTGTTTATAGTGTGTAATCTATGCTCTCACACAACGGCGAAAATAATCACCTAATTGAATGGCCAAAAACTCGAACCGGTGGATCATCACCCGCACAAACCTGTTTTTGCTTCAAATCACTTTTTTATTCCAATATTTAAAATAAATTGTGTGACTAACGTTCTTCGGCAAAAGCCTTTGATGCGTTCAAAAATCAGGTTTTGGACGTGAGACCCAATCAGAGTTGAAAAAGTGTTATCAAAAAGTTGGATTATGCCTATACAAAGGTGTACTGAACATCCTGGAGAATACTTGGAAAACAATAAAGCCATTCTCGATAACAAAGTACCATCTTTTCATTATGAGGATCAAATATAAATAGCAAATTTGGTATGTGACATACCTAGCACATGCAAAGGTCTTGTTAACTAAAATAACGGTTTTAAAGAGTAACAAAAGAAGCAACATTGTAATTATCAGATGATTTTTGTTATGACATGTTTAAAACTTAAAACAGCTATTGAACACAGTGTACCTTGAAATAATAAATTTGATAAAAATGTGCCAGTTGTAAACTAAACCATTGTCTGTTTCGTACACCCATGTATTTAAGGCGTATATGAGATGGAAATTAATTTCTTTCAGTTCTCAGTATTTATTTTCTTAACCACAGAAGTTTCATAGGCCATGTATGATTCAAAGATGTCCACGCGTTTTTTAAATTTTATATGTAAGTATATATGTACTCTTTCAAAAACGATAAAATTTGTAAATAATTTTATTCAGTTTACCTCCAGTAGAGTAGTTCATTGATTTTGTTTGTTTTGAATTGTTACTAAATATTTTTTGTAGAACGAATTTTATTATGTGGGAGTAAATAAAAAATATAAATTATTTTTAAAGGATATTTGTTTATTTTAGTTACAAGAAAATATACACACAATTAAAACAAACATCATATAAAGTACTTACAAATAACAATAAATCAATTAAACTAAAAGTAAACAGGTGGTAAACGTCTATTGAGGAAATAGTCGGGCGACAGTTTTGAAATAGATAAAAAAGTACCTGAGCAACCAATTTTCGAGAATAAGTGTAAGATATAAAGAACTTTAAATCAGTTAACAACGGTGATGATACTGATAATTAAGACCAATTGACTGATAATTGAATTTGCACGTCGGTCTGTTGAGTTTTCATTGCCGATAGTGATAACAATGCCTAAACGTGTCATTAGAGAATAATGATGAATGACAATAGCCATATCTGATTGCAATGATAAACTGTACTTGGATGAAGCATGACATGTGCACACGGTACGAAGGGATAGCACGCGACGTACCACCTTATGTCCTAACACTAACAATAATGACGTGCAATGTGATCAAGGGATAACGCGCGAGATCTACTGTCACTAAGGGTTGTAGGTCTGTCTATGATTAAGCTGTATTTTTAAAATAAATAAACAAATTAACAAATGAACTGTATTGTTACTAGTGCACTCACTTCTCCAGCTCCGGCTATGATGGACGTGCAATGCGTACAAGGTAGAAAGCTAAAAGCCACACGCTAAATATGCTGCCATCAAGAGCCAGTAGAAACCATTTTCGGTGGCGTTTATGTATGCTGAAAATTATCCATAGATCATAACCATACATCAGAAACTTTGGCCACTATGGAATTATCCGCTGGCTTATAAGATAGTTACAATTTATATTTACAGTTGCAACCATAAAGCTATTACCTTTGATTTATAGTGTTTATGAGTTGTAATAATTAAATAAATATATAGCCAAGAAGGTTCATAATAAATTAATAACTGAATAGATATATGAATAGATAAGTGAATAGAGAAATAAATAGTTAAATGAATAAAATTAAAATTAAAAGAAAACTGGAATACTCTGTGAAAAACTCAACGTATAATCGACACGATTGAAAAACGTAGTTATTCTGACGGTCGCGGCTGCATAAATGAACTTTCATAGAGCTCGAAAAGCCCTTGGGCATATTAAGTTATCACATTTGGCAAATACAGTTCGAGGAGGGGGCTAAACGTGTTGCCAATTATGGCAATTGTTTTTGGTGCTGGGTATCTGCAAGGGTGGCAGATCCCAATCGAGCAGAGGTGACAACCTCGCTCTTTTAGTTTCTTTACCGTTATCTTAATTTTCCCAGAAACATAAAACGCACCAATAATATATCAAATTACCCTTAAAATATGTTCGATGTTTTACCGTTAACATAAACTTTCTAACAGTCGATTCTGGGATTTCTATCCTCCTCGAACAGCAAGTGGTTTTTTTTATTCGTCTTTTATAAATGAATCAAACAAAACCATAGTAAGAAATAACTCACTTTTAAACTTTATTAGATATGCTTAGTACAGTCTTAGTTATAAATTAATTTATTACTACATTTCATTTATACTTGGATTATTTCACAAGCAAGACGAGTGCAAGATAAATACATCAATATGTATTCCTCAATTATAAAGTTAAAATAACTTAAGCTATAGTTTACGACACAATTATACATTTTATATAAGTCCGTATGGTTTGGTTCTCTTCAATCTTTTGATATTCCGCGCGTTGTCCAGTAGTTGTATTGCTTCCACGTTAGTATGATTTAGTAATCTTCTTTCGTGTATTAACGCGAAATCTTGGATAACTTCGCAAATCCATTTGATTTCCAGGTCATCGTGCAGTTCTTCGTTGGTTACGTAGCGAGAGGCATTGGTAATTAATCGAAGAATTTGGTTTTGACAGCATTGAATGGCTAGTGGATTTGAATTTTTAGTGCAGACCCATATTTGAACCCCATAAGTCCAAATTAGCTTTATAATTGTCTGATAATCTCAATCAATTTATTTCATTTTAGATCAAATTGATAGTTGTTTTATTTCGGTTCTAATGTGTTTTGCTTTTTGTCTAACATAATGTCCTAAATGTAAATATAAACATCAAATAATCAGATTCTTTGCAAAACTATCGACTACTAAAAAACACTATTAAATAAAAAATAAACCACGTCTTAATGTTAAAACCTAAAAATATAATCATTCTAATGGACAAACATTTTGCAAACAGATTTGGTCATATTTACCACTTTTAGTTATAAAACATCCCTTTATATAATTTAAATATGCAATCCCAGAATATAAAAGTCAATTGGCGAATTAAATCGAAAAAATAGAGATCTATACGCAAAATTAAATACGCATTTGTTGTTATGTATAGTTTTATTTTTAGCGATTTATATTAATACACTTATTAAATGTATTGAAATAACTTTATATATACCATTGTTTAATAATTATAAAATGTTTAGCACCGTCTAGAACCGACAACAATTTATCAGAATGTCAACAAAGGTGCATCAACTTTTCTTATCTCCATATTTCAATCTTGGAAAAATATATTAAAAGTACAAATTAGTGGTGTACTTACATTTGACTTATTATGCGCCTTTTTTTATTTATTATATGATTAAAAACAAGCTAAGGAACTCGATATCGAGAGATAAGTTTTAGTCCCGTATGTACGCAGTTTATTGGTTTGGTCATGTCTGTTAGAAAATCGATTGTTCAGAACTATTATTCTTCATAGAAAATGCATCTTCATCTAAAATACTATGGTGCCAAGCTTATACAACCATATATACTGATACAAATATAAATGGAGCTATAAAATGTCATCGATCTTTGCTCCATCTAAGGTTATATGCGCCTACTAACATATGTCCAATAAGATTTAACTATTAATAGTATTAACGTTTCTTTTCTATCATTTTAATTTTAGTAACTTAAAACAGTAAAAATATTTTGGTTATTAAAATGGCTATTTCGATATTAATAAAGTATTTTTGCTTTAATAGTGTTCTGCACGGCTAGCTGCACCAGTATAAAGAAATCTGTAAGTGTGTTACAGCGCCATCTATCGATGTTAATCGTGAAACGATTGAAATATTTGCCCAACTTTGGCGAAGGTGAGAGTGCATATAAACATTTTTTAAGTTCATTCTAATTTAGTTATCGTATTATTAAATTAAAATTACTAATTATTTTAGTAAATTATATCATAATATTATATGTTAAGGATATGGTACAATTATACAAAATATAGTCTACTATAGTTATGGCGAAGGTGCTGGTGTCCTGAATAATATAATTTTTTATTTATTTTTATTTTACACATAAGATCCATAGAGATTGAAATGTTAATGTAAAGAACATTATAATAATGATATTTAATTTGTTAATTGTTATTTTATTTATCGATTATTATGTTTTAAACATATTTTTTATAATTATTTCGAGCTGTTAATTTGGTAATGTTTGAGTATTTTTTTGTAAAATGCTTAAGGTAAAAATGTGTGTAATGCAGTTAATTTTAAAACTAATATTAATACTAATCATAGAGTAATGGAGTACTTCAATAGGTGTCTCTGGAGACAAGTTTCGCAGCGTTCAATATCCAGATGTCCTATAACCTATTAAAAAATCCAAACTATCTTGTGTAATTATCCTTAAACCACAAGATATTGATTTAGATTAGATTTGGATACTTATATAACATATTAAATAATATACCAAAATGTATGTTTTTAAATAAAATAACCCCTTAAAAAATTGTTGTACTTCAACGAGCATCGCTCTAAAGGCCAATACAATTTAACACCATTCAAATGTTTTGTAGTGTTGTCACAATTACCTTTACAATTTTGAGACTTATCTATTTGAACCCATTTTGGCTTTAAACTCCTTGTTTTGGATCGACCCAATATGTATACCATTTATATCAGATAATTCAATTTAATCCCATTAAATAGGTAAAATAAATAAAAAGACACATTAAACACTGAGTAGTTAATAGAAATCATTAATGATATAGGAGAGATAATAGAATACAGAATGTTTGACTCCGCCTATTATATTTACAGAAACATTATTGGACGAGTAATACCTTCTGACACAGGCGAGAGGCTAATGGTAGATTTTTGTATCGTGACTGGTCTATTAGGTTTGTAAAATAAGGTTTGTTAAAATGGCGTTTATACAGTTGGTAATAAAGAATTTTCTTGTGTATTTTATATTTCATATTATGATTTTTATGTATCGAATTTATGTATAAACATTTAAACTTGCATTGGGCGTAATCGGAAAAAGTATTTAGAGTATAATTAATAATAATTAATAATCATAATACATCATAATTGATAATATATGTCATATAAAAATTTAATGATACCACTTTTCATATTTAACTGAATTTTATTTATAAAACTTATAAATTAACATATAATTATATAACATATAAATTTTGAACAAAAATGTATGATATAAGGGTATTTGTTGTTTGTTTATCTGATTGTTTAATATGTTTATGTATATGTCTAAATATGTAACTTGATATTAATCTACAGTAGTATTTTAAGAGTATAATGATTAGATTGCGTAAACGTTACATTATTATTTTGTTACTAATCGTTTCCGACTAACCTACAATTTCCGGTTATGATAACTTAAATCTAGGTATATATTTCTATTTAGGGGGATCCACCGGCCCTATCTCAGCATTATACGTTTGCACAATGCTGTATTTTTTATTATATGCACCTCACTACACAACACTATACAATATTGGATGATTTGATTCCTTTGTGTCTGTGTTCTGCTCTGGTGGTATCCAAAAGTTGCAATACTTCAATATTCTCATGAGAATGGAGTCTTTCCTCATGCCCCCTTACAATTCTCTTGAATTTTCAGCTGACTGTGGGTATCTGAAGGTCTCGATGTAGGTAATCAGTCCTATAGTATTTGGGTGTACCGTAATACCGTAAACCATAATACCTCTGAGGAGCTTTTAGGAAATTTTTTAAAAATATTAACATTTTGAAAGTAAACAATTTTTTTATAACATCTTTATTGATACGCTTAGTACAATCTTAATTTACAATTAATTTATTACTAATTTTCCTATGTGCTTGGATTAATTGACAAGCAAAACGAGTGCGAGAAAATACATCAGTATGTATTCCTCAATTATAAAATTATAATTATTTATTAATTATTAACTTATAGCTATAGTTTACACTAAATGTATACACTTTATATAAGTTCGTATGGTTTTGTTCGCTTCAATTTCCCAACATCCTGCGAGCTGTCCAGCAGTTGTATTGCTTCCACGTTAGTATGATTTAGTAATTTTCTTTCGTGCTGTGTGTGACAGTGACAGGCGAAATCTTGGATAACCTCTCAAATCCATTTGATTTCCAGCTCATCGTGCAGTTCTTCATTGGTTACATAGCGATAGGCATTGGTAATCAATCGAAGAACCTTGTTTTGACGGCGTTGTATGACTAGTTGATTTAAATTTTTAATGCAACACCATATTTGCACCCCATAGGTACAAATTGGCTTTATAATTGTATTATAGATCAACCTCTTTGATTTTAGATCAAGTTCAGAGTATCTTCCGACTAACCAGTATAGTTGTTTTATTTTGGTTCTAATGTGTTTTGATTTTTGTCTAACGTGATGCTTCCAATTTAATCTACAGTCAAGATGGATTCCAAGATATTTAGCTGATTCTGCTTGAGGAATCGGGATCCATTGAGTGATATAATTAAGTTTTTATTATTTTGCCTCAATGCAAAATTAACGTGAACATATTTGGAGCTATTAAGTTGAATTTTCCAATCTTTCGTCCATTTCTAGATTTTGTTGACTGCCACTTGTACTTTTTCTATTGCCCTAAGCAGAGATATATCTTTTGCCATAATAATTGTGCCGTCAGCAAAGGTTCCAAGAAGTGCTTCTTTTGTTGTTGGAATGTCAGCAGTGTAGAGTAGATAGAGGAGAGGTCCTAAGACGCTACCTTGTGGAACTCCAACCGAGATAATTTTAACGGACATCCATGTCATTAACGGATATCCATCCATTCTTTAAATATACACTTTCCATTGTATAACTTAAAAAGTAAAGGCTATGCAATAATTATTATACAACCATTCGATTCTACGTAAAATTCTCTATAATTCCTATAATTTTCATTAACCTACCATTGCTTGAAGAGAAATAAGAACAAAAAAACTGAAAATGACAAAAAATCGCAAATTTTCGTGACTATATATATGGAAAAAAGGCCAAAATATCTTAACCCTCAGATGAAGATGAAACTCTCAAAATATATGTATTTTGGGATAAAATAAACGAAGATCCATGTTAAATTGCTTCAGAATTTATAATTTTTACGATATGTGTCATAAACGGATATCCACCCATTCTTTAAAAATACACTTTCCATTGTATAACTTAAAAAGTAAAGGCTATACAATAATTATTATACAACCATTCGATTCTACGTAAAATTCTCTATAATTCCTACAATTTTCATTAACCTACCATTGCTTGAACAGAAATAAGAACAAAAAAACTGAAAATGACAAAAAATCGCAAATTTTCATGACTATATATATGGAAAAAAGGCCAAAATATCTTAACTCTCAGATGAAGACGAAACTCTCAAAACATATGTATTTTGGGATAAAATAAACGAAGATCCATGTTAAATTGCTTC
Source organism: Rhynchophorus ferrugineus (assembly GCF_030347505.1). Taxonomy (NCBI): domain Eukaryota; kingdom Metazoa; phylum Arthropoda; class Insecta; order Coleoptera; family Curculionidae; genus Rhynchophorus; species Rhynchophorus ferrugineus. Next base: position 37,510,669 of record NW_027472587.1, on the reverse strand, counting down.
AGAATTTATAATTTTTACGATATGTGTCATTAGCGGATATCCACCCATTCTTTAAAAATACACTTTCCATTGTATAACTTAAAAAGTAAAGGCTATGCAATAATTATTATACAACCATTCGATTCTACGTAAAATTCTCTATAATTCCTATAATTTTCATTAACCTACCATTGCTTGTATAGAAATAAGAACAAAAAAACTGAAAATGACAAAAAATCGCAAATTTTCATGACTATATATATGAAAAAAAGGCCAAAATATTTTAACTCTCAGATGAAGATGAAACTCTCAAAATATATGTATTTTGGGGTAAAATAAACGAAGATCCATGTTAAATTGCTTCAGAATTTATAATTTTTACAGTCAATTACAACAGTCAATTATTTAAATGTAGATTTTGATCAGCATCGAACTTAAAATATTACAATAAATTTAATGATAATTTACATATTACTATATTTACTAGTCATTAAATGAGCCCCAGCATTTCCTTTACTATTCTAACATGTTTGATTATTTCTTAATTTCATATAGCTTAATTTTTCCATTGCGGGACGATACCAAAGAAAATTATATTAAAGTAAAATTTTAAACACCAGTTACAAAACAAGGTATTCAGTTTACAGTATCCTGGAATAACGGCCTACAAAATACTGAGAAATATAATCCCAGATGTTGAACATGGGCGGGGTGCCAGCAGTGCCAACTGGAACACGATAACGATTATCAGGCAATCCCGAGACGTATACCCGGGATTTTATTGAAGGACACTTTGCATCATTCAGTATCTGACCAGCGTTTGGTATAGATGTGCCACCATCGACGACTGTCCAAGCCTCGTCACCAGATAACATCCCTGCCAGTCTTTTTTTAACCACTTATATTTCCGCATTATTATATTACTTCAATAAATAGCGGTCACATAATGTAAATACCATTGTTTCATTTCGTTTTTACCTCCATTTACCGAGCCATATAATTTATCCTAAATCCTAATTTAATGTAATTAACTTGGTTTCAACTTTATACATGACAAATCGCATTCCATCTTTCCATACTCTTGCGAATGCTCAACCGGCGAATTCCTGTGGTGACCAAATATGGTTTGTGGTATATTCTAGATTAATTTTGTGTTTGCAATAGCATTCAATTACTTTATATAAGTATTTAAATAGTTTGTAGAGCAAATTATTAGTAAAATGTTATAATTCAGTTACATTAATTTTGTATATTGCTATTAAACAATGCGATTTTTATGTTGGATTATATAAATATAGAACTTATTTCAAGATTATAGCAAACGTAAGAATAAAAATTGGTCAAATTTGTATATGTTTACTAGCTGACCCGGCAAACGTTATCTTGCCATGTAAAGAATTTCTGGTATAGAAAAAAAACTAACTTATTGGGAGTGTGTGATGATGTGGTATATGAGTGAAAAGGGCACGGAGTGCTGTGGACGATGAGGGAATATAAAAATAACGAAACACCAAATATCAATTTTTTAAATTTATTATAATTTACTTTAACTAATAATTATTTATAACATTAATTCATTACATAATATTAATCTATTAATACTACAGCGTGAACAATATTTTTTGTTATTTTTTTAATAACTAATCGCGTACCGTTGCACAGCCGTGGCGGGTTCACATTATGAAGTAAAATAATCGGAGATCCAACCTTCAATTTTACGTCATGCGGTGGCATGCCTGGCAAATCCACTGATTGCTAAATCTCTGTTGGAAAGTTTACAGCTTCAGTGGAGTTGCAAACTGCATCAATAGATTTATATGATACCAAGTCCACTAGCAATAACTGTTGTATCTTGGGATTCAAAATGTCAATGTAATTTTTTGATACTAAAATTGCCCTTTCAACAAGCCACTCGTGATTTATGTATTCGTGTGTACATCGGGAAATATTTGTTCAATGATTGTGCAGAAATGAAATAATTAACTGATTTTTTAGTTATTAATAATAAATTATATACATAAATATTAGTTATTAATAAAAAAATAATAAAGTTATTTGAGAATATATTTGATATTAGAGTATCACTGAGATAGCAAAAATGTTTAACAACTAGGCTTGACGCATAAACACTAACAACAGCCGAAAACTGTTGAGGGAGTGAGAGAAGGCTTGTTGTTTGAGAGAAATAGGAGACCATATTCGTTGTCATCTCTACTCCGTGCTGTCTACTAGTTGAGACGTAATATCGGTAGACACATGGAGGGGATAACTTATCAAGCGATTATAATTGTTCTAGTGGAATAAAAAATGATAAAATCACTAAAATGATTATTAAAAATCACGGGTTGGTATTAGAAAAGTGAAAATTAAGGTTATACGTATTTTTAAAGCCACATAATAAAAAAATATAAAAAAAATATCCAAAAAAAAATTGGCGTGGACACCCCTTATCACTTTTTTTCTCTTACCAGATTGACCAGCTAGAACCAAATGGTCTTCGTGGGTTTTGCGAGCTACAGAGACCCTGGGTTACGACTGGGATTGCCGTAGTCTCTTTACTATCACGATTTGTGAACGGGTAGGGATTTCAACAAGGAGTTATCGTGTTCGAAGGTTCCTATGGAGAACCTCACACCGAGCATTTTTATAAAATTTTTCACAAACGGGAAGCCTGATTCGATATGTGTATGGACGTTCCTCATGGACCATGGGGCTCTGTGTAACGCGCGGACTTTTTTGGATTGGAACATTTGTAGCAGTTCAAGTTGTCTCTTCGAGACATACCTGTACCACGTTTGTGCTCTATTGAGGCAGATTGGACGGACTAGCATTTTATACAGTGTCGCTTTCCGTCGGATTGGAAATTGGCTTTTTCTGAAGATTAGTGGACACGCCATTTCCTTTGCAACTGGCGTGCTGTATTTGGGTTGACCATTGGAATCTGCGGTCGAACTGGAGGTCGAGGTATGAAACTTTCTGGAGCTATGGGATGGGAACGATTTGGAGGCGATGGGCGCGGAACTCCTTCCTGCGACGGAACAAAATAGCCTGAGTTTTGCTCGGGTTTATCTGTAGCCGCCTTTGCCACTTAGGGGTTTGAAAAATAGATAGTAGTCGATTCTCAAATCTACTGAATATGCATAAAAATTTCATAAGGATCGGTCAAGCCGTTTTGGAGGGGTATGGGAACGAACATTGTGACATTAGAATTATATATTTAAGATTTAAATAGTTTGTGCAGAAAATTATTAGTAAAATCTTATAAATTAGTAACACTAATTTTGTATATTGCAATGGATGCAGGATAATATAAATATAAAACTTATTTGGAGCTTATAGAAAAGGTAAGAATAAAAATTGGTCAAAATTGTATATGTTTATAGGTATAACTTTCTGATGTTGCAGATGCACTACCTGATAAATATGGATAAAAGATAAAGTTTATATGAAAACATAAATGAAGTAATGAAAATATACAACAAGTAAATATAAACTAACAACATAATTTGCATACATGGAACACATGAGAAAAATAGAAGAAATTATTAATAATTAACAGTGATTTTCTGATATATTAAAGCATTGATAGGCATTAGGGTGTATACAGTTAATGCTATACGATGTGTGACTATATGAAATTTTATTCTAGTCATGGAGCCTTGTATCAGTTATTTTGATTATATTATTTACTTTATATGTTACAGACCTTTATAAGTTTTTGAACTTAATAAATTGCGGTCGGATTTCGACCATATGGCCAACACTAGGAATACTTAAAGGAGTATTAATTAAAACTCAAGTTTTCAAGTCTAATTTGCTGCTAAAATAACAAATAATTTCATAAATTTATTATTAAACACATTTTTGTATTATCAAAAGAGTAAAATATATAAGAGGATAGCGAATTTCGAATATCTAATATGCTGGTCAATTTCTGGATATACATCTCACACAGGATATATAGAGCGTTCGCTTCTTTTCTTTCTGGGGTCTCTGAAATAAAAAATAAAAAAATGTTAATGATTATTTATCATGAAAATTTCCTATTGCAGATTCATAAAAAATAACAGCAAAAATAAAATACTCCGATTTCTGATAAGTATTTATCACACCGGTTAAAAAAAAAAACTTTAGTCAATAATTTTAATTAACTGCGAGACGCATAAAGAAACACATTCTCTTATTTTAATATTAAAACAACTAAATTTAATTATTAAATAAAATAATGTTGAACTAAATAATCAAAAAACTAAGTAAAACAATAATATTACTTCAATAAGCATAATTAAGAAAAACCTGACAAGTCAGCGGAATAATAGAGTAACACACGGTTACTGAAAAAGCCTTTCCTGGAAAGCAATACCGTCTTCCAATACTCCTGGACGTCCGACAATCCTTTGACCGAGTTTGGCATTTGCGACTAATCCACAAGATTTTTTATTATTACTAATTACATCTTACGTATTGTTTCAACGCCGCTGTGATTTAGTAACCTTATTTCATGTTTTATCTTGGATCACTTCGTGTTGTACAACCAGATCGAGAAAGATTGTTTGAGAAGACAAAATTGTTTGGACATATGAAAAGGATTGTCTACAATAACACCCTTCGGTATAGATGAACTCAGACAGAAGAAGAAACTGACAAATGCTGAATTTATGAGATAGTATTACACTGGAAAATAACAACATACTTATTGTTTTGAATTATGGTTCAGAATTGTGTTATGACAAAATTGTATTCCAGAGTGCGAAAGATTTATATGCATGTTTACAATTGTTCAAAATATATATAAGCATGTGGTTAAAATGTACGAGAAGAGAAATAATACTAACTGTTTTACAAATATGCGTGAATTTTACACAAATGTGTTAGGGATAATGCAGTGATTAAAGTTAATTTTCTAAAAAAATGCATAAAGATAGTAAAAGAAGAAATTAATAAGAAATCCAGTGATATCAGAAAGACTTCTCAACGCAGCAAAAAAGAAACAAAACTAAATATAAAAAGGAAAATTTGTTGTCGAATGAAAATAAAAACGTTACTTATATATACGATGATAAATAAGTCAAGTAGGCCTCCAGGATATATCATAGGTAGTCTAGCAAAGAGTAAATATAATTAACTGCAGTTTAAATCTGTAGATGTGTTATAATTAGTGTTTTGAAGTATCAACTGAAAACAGTCGAAAAAGTCGATAGTCAAAAAACTGGCGACTGAAAATAGCAATTACTATTTTCAGTCAAATGCAAGGTTTAAATGTTTTGTTCAATTCGTTATATCAGACGAAGATGTACGAACTCTTTCCTGTATAAGTTGCGAGACTGGAAAGGACGGAGATAATTTTAACAAAAATGCAGCGAGTAATCGAAATATTACCTATTATTGCCATAAAAACCGTAAAAAGTATTTTACTACTTACCATTCACAATTTCAATCTTTTTACTCTATTACATTAACAATCGAATTATCGTTCAATAATATTGCTATATTAATATACAATATATTGTTATTTACAAGCAAACTACCAAAAAATCATAAAATTATATATATAATATATAAATCTATATAAGCATAAGTTGGATATATTTTTTGTCAAAGTCGCGACTAGGATAACAGAGCCAGAATGTTAAAAATCCACCGTATTCTCCAGATCTGTCTCTGATATGAGACTGCCTCCTGTTCTCAGATCTCAAAGGAATGCTCACTGAGAAGAAATTTTCGTCAAATGAAGAGGTGATCGCCGAAACTGAGGCTTATTTTGAAGCAAAGGACAATTTGTACTAGAAAAATGGTATCGAAAAGTTGGAGGGTCGCTGTAATCAGTGTATCACCCTTGAAGGGAATTATGTTGAATAAAGAAAACTAATTTAGCCAAAAAATGTGTTTTACTATGGTAGACCGGGGACTTTTCAATTGACCTGTTATATTGATGCAAAAAGTAGAACTAAATAATTGTTAATAAATTATATAATAATAATATATTTATTTTATAAATTAAAATTAATAGTTTCTAAATCAGATTTAAATACTTCGTTGCACCCAACCAATAGCCGTAAGAATTAGTGTTTTGCTTGTCGAGTTTAACAAACTGCAATAATCACTGCGTTAAAATTAAAATTACATTTCTATTACAAAATATGTAAAAAATGTGTCTTCGTTACGTAGTTGGTTAATCTTAAGTAATAAGTAATTTTTATGTAATAAATTAAAGACTTACATACAATATACACAAATTGCAATCATCAACACGGTAAACACAAACATAACAGGGATAGTAATGTCCTTATCAATTGAAGACCATTCGTACTTTTTTGGCATCATAGGTAACAAACTAAAACTGTACGACGAGACGAACAACAAAAGCACAAACGCCATTACAGATTTTCTTAAGAGACCCATTTTGGGACAACACTTACGACTTACTACAAATTGTGTATGAGGATCTCCAGTAAATAGGAACGAGCTGTGATAAGCACAGACCTTATCTATTCGTGTAATTTAACGATTTGTATAATTAAATTAGTCATTAATAATGATTCAGTGTTATTTAAAAAAAATGTTTAAATTAAATATTTTAAAAACATTCAATAATTTTTAATATAACAGGTCAATTGAAAGGTCGTCGGCCTACCATAGTAAAACATATTTTTTTGGCAAAATTAGTTTTTATTTATTCAACATAATTTCCTTCAAGGATGATACAGTGATTATATTATTTGTCCTGTGGCGACCGCCACGACCCTTTAAGCCACCAGGAATTCATCAACAACAACTACAAAGGTTGTCAATGCCGGTGGATTGGTACCAGGCAGTTCCAGGCTATAAAAGACCATCACGACGACGCCTCGTTCTTTTTTCTTTTCTCCATCCCCTTGTAATAGTACCACTTCCACAGCGCTACCGTACTTCCTCTCCCTAACCTAATATCCTGTCAATTCTCCCGTCGACCACATGTATAATTTAATATTAAAATAAATAGTATTTCCTCAACCAATCAATTCAGATTCAAATTGTTCAGTACAAATTCCTTCCAAAAATAGTAGTTAGTGTTGTGACAAATAATCGCAGCGGCAGCCGCACATTTCGACCGACCGACCGACCCGACGAACATTCCTACAATTGGTGACCCCGACGTGATCAAAGTGCCTAACAGGTAAATCAACTCAACATAAGCCACTTGACAGGTGTTGGACACGTGCATGGAAGGATAGCACGAGGAACGGAACCCATTAACATCACATGGTTGACGACATCCCACGAGACTAGCCTGATGGACGAAAACCACAGAAGCCCATCATGTATACAATGAACACATGAACACCCTCGCATCACGAAACGGGACACGTAACACACTTATAGGTACCCTCAAACAAAGCTAAACGCCCCAAGACGCACGACGTCCTGCTACAACTCCGATGGCAGCTGATCCTGTGAAACTCAGGTTGGGATCCCCATCTCATCAGCAGTCCCCGGGCGTTTGTTTGCGTGATTGCGGGTGTACTCCGGAACCTGCACCACATAGAGGTACGTTCCATGGCAGTTCCACTAGGAGGGGAGTTATGTGGCGACCGCCACGACCCTTTAGGCCACCAGGAATTCATCAACCACAACTACAAAGGTTGTTAACGCCGGTGGATTGATACCATGCAGTTCCAGGCTATAAAATACCATCACGACGACGTCTCGTTCTCTTTTCTTTTCTCCATCCCGTTGTAATAGTACCACTTCCACAGCGCTACCGTACTTCCTCTACCTAACCTAATATCCTTTCAATTCTCCCGTCGATCACATGTATAATTTAATATTAAAATAAACGGTATTTCTTCAACCAGTGTTTTCAGATCTCGTGCAAATTCTTTCCAGAAATAGTAGTGAGTGTTCTGACAAATAATCCCAGCGGCAGCTACACATTTCGACCGACTGACCGACCCGACGAACATTCCTACAGTCCTTTGCTTCAAATTAGATCCCAGTTTCTGCGGTCACCTCTTCATTCGACGAACATTTCTTCCCAGCGAGCAATCTTTTGAAATCTGGGAAAAGGAAATAGTCGCTGTGGGCCAGATAAGGAGAATAGGGTGCATGAGGAAGCAAGTCAAGTATTTTGTGGATTTGGATATGTAGAAGGAAACATACTTAGAATTAAATTAATTGTCGACTATAACAATTTACATTTGGATGAATTTCATAAAATATACAGAGGAAGTAATTGATGAATGGTGGACCGCGAGCATGTTTTACAAATTGAATATTAAAAGTTTATGTTATGATTGACATTGACAATGACTCGGAAAGTCAAAGTGACTAAAGGAAACTTTCATTATATATGATATATAGTGCATTCAAAGTACTTTTAGTAATGCATCATGAATATTTGTGACGTCGAAATATGGCAATGCCGAATTGGCTCTGAGTTTTAGTTTAGTTTGACTTTGATATACAAAAAAATTCTAATCTAAATAAAATAATTAAACAAAAATCTTATGGAATATAATTTATTTTAACATTATAGTAAATCTAATACATATATTATCGAAGGACTTAAAACTGCAATAAGACAGAGCTATATTAGTTTGTACGTTAGATTTGTTTTGTTTACATTTAACTCTTTTCCACACTATCCATGAGGTAGAGTTTCATTATGCGCGTTTTTTTATGTAGTGGTGTCCCCCTGAATGCCTAATCCACCTAATTAACAATTGTATATCTGACAAACGTATTTTACTTTCATTCGAGAGCATATTTACTACTTTCGTTTAGTTCTTGTTTCCTTCAATGGTGTGTTTACTAGTCAAGTCGTCTTGGTATCACTGTATATTTTATTTCTTCTGCTACTGTCTATGTACACCATTCTTCCTAAAATTAATCACGAATTCTGTCTAAAGCATTTACCATATATACAGAAGAGTTAGTATTCATTCTCTCATCATACGTTGTAACCTAATGCTCATGGTTAATTTTGAACAATTAAAATCATATCTATGCACACAAATCTTTCATACCCTACAATACCATTTCCTACAGTTATATTCAATTAATTATGTGCATCCCCTTTAGTTGTTTCCACTCTCATCATTCTGTCTCAGGAATTTCTAGTATTGCTCATTATCACATATCCTGAAAGTTTCTTTCAGTCATTTTCACTTTCCCATTCATTGTCCAATTCAATTATTAAACTATTAATTTCTACTCTGTCTGAAACACGTTCACAATTCCACATTTATTAATTACTTCCTCTATATGTCTAGTCGAGTCCATCCATTCCCAAGGAGTTATCGTTGACAATGCTTCCTTCCACATATCCAAACAGTTCTTGATAGAATATCCTTCTCGACCAGCAATATATCTGCAATTAATTATTATTAAATATAATGATCAACAAAAGCTACTGGAATGGTGTTGTAACTTTTACCATTTTCCATCAATTTTTGTTGTTTTTACACTTATTTTGTTACCGTCTTGCGAAGAGTGCCACAATGAACCATTTTGAAATATACAAGTTTCATCAAGATACACAAATTCAAATAGTTTATCTTCCTTGGTCTTATTTTATGCCTTTAAAAATGTAATGCTTTTGTAAGGTAATGTCTGGTTCGTAAAGTAACTGGTAAGTTTCTGGTAAGTTCTAATAAACCTCTCCGATGGTTATCTTTACACCATTTAAACCCTATACCCTGTATGAGTGTATAAAAGGAGGTCTTACATCCCTCAAAATTCTGCATGTCTCTAATTCCTTTATGTATACTTTTCAGACAGATAATTTTCTCTAAAATAATTTTATTAAATTATGTTTATATCGATAAAATAGTTTGTGTACTTAGTGTTCTTATACATTTCGTATATTTGGCCTCGAATAGAGCCAATATCAAGATGGTCAAGATTCGTCACTCACTTTGTATGTAGACGGGTTTTCTTAGATGAATCTATTGTATTATTCTTCATTTTGTAAGTGATGTTATTCACAGTACCTACATTAATATTTAGAGCGGCAGCAACCCCTAAAAACATTAGAAATAAAATTGTAGGGAATTATATTATTTAATATCATAAATAATTATGTCTCTAATGGAATTTGGATAGCCTCTACAGCCTTTCTAACTTTCTCTAACAAAAAAAAATGATCGCGTAAAATGGGGTAAAGGTAAATCTATTTAGACATATATTAGTTATTTTAAGCACAATGTGCACGAACATCATGATAACCTTTACTCCATATAATTTAAATTAATATCTTATGGGTTATCTCAAATTATATTCTAAAGTGTACGAAAATAAATTTACGTCGTCACATATTCATGACGAATCTCTAATCTCACTTGATGTCACAGTTTAGACATAATATGTTCGCATTTATACGTAATAACATAATTCCATATCGCAACAACGCTAAATATCTCGGAATGAATATTGATGCAACACTTCGTGGGAAGAGACACATAAACAAGAAAAAAAAATAACGGGAATTGAAATATAGCAAAATATACTGGCTAATTGGGAGAAATCAATTATCAGTACATAATAAATTACTATTACATAAGCAAATATAAAACTATTAACATATATATTTAATGCTATGCTACGAATTAATTACTTCCCTAGTATCTGGAAAGTAGCTAAAATATTAATGATACTTAAACCAGGAAAAATACCAGAAGATGTGACCTCCTACCGACCTATAAATTTATTACCAATAATCTCGAAAGTTTTCGAGAAATTATACATAAAAAAACTAAACTATATAATAGAAAAAAGAAAAATTATCCCAGAACATCAATTTGGCTTTCGCAATAAGCATGGGACTATAGAACAAGCGCATAGACTTGTAAACCAAATAAACGCTGACCTAAATGCCAAAAGATATTGTTCGGCTGCTTTTCTAGACATATCTCAGGCTTTTGACAAAGTATGGCATACGGGCTTGCAGGTTAAACTAAAGAAACTTCTCCCTCATCCGGACTATCAGCTACTAAAATCGTATCTCACTGACAGACATTTTATTGTAAATCAAGGCGATGAACATACCGAATTAAATCCCATATATTCAGGAGTTCCGCAAGGTAGTGTACTGGGTCCAGTACTGTATCTTCTGTATACGGCTGATCTGCCCACCACAAAAATAACTACTGTGGCAACATATGCAGACGATACAGCAATCTTAGCATCCCATGAAGATCCAGACACAGCATCAATAAACCTACAAACCCACCTGGAGCAAATACAATTATGGTTGAAGACATGGCGCATTAAAGCCAATGAATCAAAATCCACGCATATAACGTTTATCCTGCGTAGAAGAACATGTCCACCAGTAAATATCAATCATCGTCAACTCCCCCAAGCAGAGCATGTTAAATATCTTGGTATGCATTTAGATCGACACCTAACCTGGAAGAAGCACATACTCTCTAAACGGAAACAACTAGGACTAAAATTATATCAAATGTATTGGCTCATTGGGCGCAAATCCAAGTTATCATTAGATAACAAGGTATTGCTCTATGAGTCTATACTCAAGCCCATTTGGACGTATGGAATTCAACTATGGGGTACCGCTAGCAAATCTAATATATCCATCATTCAACGGTTCCAAAATAAGGTGTTGCGTGCCATTGTTGATGCTCCGTACTATATTTCAAATAAAGTGATACAACGCGATATTCCTCTAGAACCTATAACGAGTGTAATCCAACGTGTTTGTGTGAAGTTTCGAAAGAGTGTCAGTGCATACCAATGTACTCGCTAATCAGTTAAATATGCGACGTGATAGTGAAGTGCGTAGACTAAAACGTTTAACACCACCTGATCTGATTACTAGTCATATGTAGAGTTTAGAATAAGCATTAGAATAAGACTAATTAATTAAGATAATATTTTATACAGAAGATTGCTTAATGAAGTGATTTTCTACATGCCATGTATATATAATATAAACAGAAGAAATACTTATTGCCAATAGGGCAGATTGTGGACTCACGAAGAGTAATAAAAAAAAACATAAGCAAATACTGAAACCTATATGGACATACGGACTTCAATTATGGGGATGTTCTGCAAAGAGTAACATAAATAAAATACAAATTTTTCAGAACAAAGTTCTGAGAGGTATTGTGGGCGCACCCAAATACTATAGGACTGATTATCTACATCGAGACCTTCAGATACCCACAGTCAGTCAAGAAATCAAGAGAATTGCAAGGGGGCATGAGGGAGACTCCATTCTCATGAGAATATTGAAATATTGCTTTGGATACCACCAGAACAGGACACATACTCAGAAGAATTAAAGCATCTGATCTTGTGTAGCGTTGTGTAATGAGGTGCATTAACATTATTTGACCAGAGACTGAGATAGGGCCGATGGGTCCTCCTAGTTAGATACGTAGATTTAAGTCATCATGTAGACAAATTGTAGGTTAGTCGGAAACGACTAGTAACAATATATTAATTAAATAATTAAAATAATGCGTAATAAGGCAAAACGTTTCAATATTCTATATAAGGCAGTCACGCGCCAAACTTTATCTACGCCGTCATGCGAGATAGATTTAAGAGCCTTTATTGAACCCAAAATAGGATCACGTTAAATTTCCGTGACCGTTTAAATTCTATCCTCATTAAACCTTTGTTTGATTACATGATTTTAATAAAATATTTGTAACAAAAAAATTTAATCGACTTCAAACAATAAATAAGAAATTCTCTAAAAAATAATCAAAGTTAGATTTTTAATAGAAAAAAAAACGTTTTAAAATAAAATAGGTACACAATAGTTGTTGTAATCTTATATATAGAATTCTCATGTTACAATGTTCGTGCCCATACTCTTCCAAAACGGCTTGAGCAATTGCTATGAATTTTTTTATGCATATTCAGTAGGTCTGAGAATCGGCTACTATCTATTTTTCAAACCCCTAAGTAATCAGGGGTGTCCACCCCAATTTTTTTAAAATTTTTTGGATAATTTTTTTATTTATTTATTATATGGCATTAAAAAATACATACAACCCTAAATTTTCACTTTTCTATCACTAGCTATTGCTTTTTAATAGTCATTTTAATTTTATCATTTTTTATCCCGCTCGATAACATTATTAATATTATGACTTGGTAAGTTATCCTCTCCATGTGTCTACCGGTGTCACTTCTCACCCAGTAAACAACACGGAGTAGTTACTAATGAATATAATTTATTATTAGTAACTAATAAAACTCCTAAAATAGTCAACACGTGTCACGTCAAACAAACAACTGAATACTTTAAACTACTAACCATTATATCATAGAAGCAGTTGTCTACAACATTCCTACGCCTTCTCATAAGATATGGTTAGTATTAGTGTTGGCAACAATCGACTGAAATCGACTATCGACTGTTCAGTAATTGACTACTTTTTACTATCGACTATTTCAGTCGCTATTTTTGGTTCGACTCTTTTTACTAGTAATTGTTTTCAGTCGACTGTTTTCAGTCGCTATTTTCGGTCCGACTGATTTTATTACTATTTCCTATCGACTGTTTCAGTCGTTTACTTTTAGGCACTATTTTCGGTTCTACTAGTTCACTCGACTGATTTTTAACGTTCTGGCCTTGTCGTTCTGGTCGCAACCTTGAAAGTAATGCGCCGAATTTATGTTTATATATGTGGTTTTATGTTTTTTTTTGTGTAGTTTGCTTGTGAATAACTATATATTGTAAATTAATATAGCAGCATTTTGGAACGCTAGTTTTCGAGGGCAAAAAAATTAAATTGTAAATGATAAATAGTTAGATACTTTTGACTGGCATAATAGGTAATATCACAGTAGAACTCTCATATCAAATATATTCTCAAGTAACTTTATTATTTATTTATTAATAACTAATAATAATTAATATAATTTATTATTAGTAACTCACAAAACCCCTAAAATACTCAACACGTGACACGCAAACAACGGCTATTGAGTTGTAAGTATGAATTATTTTTATACGTTTATTATAAAATCAAAAATTATTCTTTCTTATTTATAATGAAAATATTGTTGGGAATGGTGAAAGACGAATTCGGTGAAACTTAGATTTTTTGTGTTTACTTAAAAGAGCTCTAACTTCTACAGAATTTTTTTTCACTATTTTTAACAATATGTATTTTCGATATAATTAAGAAAAATTAAATTTTTCGCTTTCGTAAAACTATCTAATATTTCATGTATATCTAATATAATCAAAGATAAAATAAATTATTAATATAATAATTTTTATCATTAAATAATTTAATCAGTTCTATTTATGTGTGTTTTGTATTTTACAGTGAACAATGCCAACAAAACGCAAAGGGGCTAGTTTGAGCCGTGATACAAATAAATCTAGAAGGTTTCGAAATAGAAGAGCCTAAAGAACCGAAGGACAAGTTCAGGAAGAAAATACTAGAGCGCGTTGCGTTACGAACAAAACAAAGACGGGCTAATAAAATATTGTTCACGCTATAGCATTAAGAGATTAATATTATGTAATGAATTAATAACATAAGTAATTATTACTTCAAACAAAGTATAATGAATTTCTAAAAAAAAGGTTTGGTACTTTGTTATTTTTATATTCCCATGCCCTTTCATTCAATATACCACATCCTTACGGACTTCCAATAAGTTTGTTATTTTTTTGTGTTGGTGTGTTAGTTTGTTTTTCTACACTACAAATTCTCTAGAAATTATTTACAGGGCAAAACAACGTTTGCCGAATCAGCTAGTAACTCAATAAAGATAAACGAAAAACTTATTAAATTTAGGTACTACACGCGCTTTGTGTTCTACTATATACACACAATTTAGCTTAACACCTACCTAAACCTATTTATCTATTTACATTAATATTTTAACTACTACCAACTGACGCTGAGCTACAAATTAGATTTGTTTTGTTGGTAATTTAATTTTGTGTATATGTCACAAAATTATATTATTATTTTTGTATTGGCTCGGCACCGACTTGAAAATGATCAGCAATGGTAGCAAGATTTTTTAATCTTATTCTATATCGTAAATAAACCTTTATTTTAATTCATATAATGATATCTTAACGGCAATTATAGAAATTGATATAGTTAATATAATATGTAATGCAATAGTAATCCAAACATTTCTATGATTAGCATCACGTTAGACAAAAAGCAAAACACATTAGAACCAAAATAAAACAACTATACTGGTTAGTCGGAAGATACTCTCAACTCGATCTAAAATCAAGGAGGTTGATCTATAATACAATTATAAAGCCAATTTGGACCTATGGGTGCAAATATGGGGTTGCACTAAAAATGCAAATCAGTTAGTCATACAGCGCTGTCAAAACAAGATTCTTCGATTGATTACCAATGCCTATCGCTATGTAACCAATGAAGAACTGCACGATGACCTGGAAATCAAATGGATTTGCGAAGTTGTGCAGGATTTCGCCTTGAAACACGAAAGAAGATTACTAAATCATTCTAACGTGGAAGCAATACAACTGCTGGACAGCGCACAGGATGTCAGGAGATTGAAACGAACAAAACCATACGAACTTGTGTGAACATTTAGTGTGTATTATTAGTGTAAACTATAGCTATAAGTTAATAATTAATAAATAATTATAATTTTATAATTGAGGAATACATACTGATGTATTTTCTCGTACTCGTCTTGCTTGTTAATTAATCCAAGCACATAGGAAAAGTAGTAATAAATTAATTGTAATAATAATAATTAAGATTGTACTAAGCGTATCTAATAAAGATGTTATAAAAAAAATTCTATGATTGAATGAATTAGTTCTTTTTCTCTTGATTTTTTAAAATTTATGGCCTTAATACACCTGAATTGAAATATCTGTTTTGTATCATCTATTTTAGGAAAGATGATAATTCTTTGGCATCTATGCGATCTATGACATTCTATGGCGGAGTATTGCTAACAATATCAAATTTACTAAATGTTCTATACCACAAGACTAAATTGTTATTATTTTTTAACTAGATCAAGAGCTAAATATTTTGTACTGTTTTCGAAATGTGACCTAGACAAAATTTCATTTTACATTCTCTCAACTAGAATCTCCAACTAGTAAACCACAAAGGTTGTAACGTTAAATATGGAGTATTATTTTTCAAAGTAGACCTATTTGAGAGAAATGAAACTATATAACTCTTGAACAAGTGAGGAAAAATCTATAATCAACAATTTAAGTTGGTTAATCCTGTTATTCTGTTATATCACTTACAGGAAAAAATGTTAAATAAATGGTAGGTGCTAGGTAATAAAATTTCACCATTGGTATTGATAAATAACCTTTGATTTTTACTCTATATTTTTTTCTCAACCTATGTATATGATATAATTCTTTACATAACATGTTATTCGTGGCAAACATCCTTATCAGCTGTCGTATATTTAGTTTCCGTTAACGTTTTTGTTCGCTAGCATCATTTCAAAGTACTAAACATTTTAATTCATATTATTGTTATATAAATCAGCTTAAAGCATATAGGTTCAGTTAAAAGTTTTTTTTTGTCGGAGTTTATGTGATGTTAATCATATTTTAGTCTATGGCGATCAAGTAACAATAAATTGTAATCAGTTAAAAGGTGTTGTTACGTTTTAAGTGTTAAAGGTGCTTAAATAATACCTAATATAGTGAATGCAGTAAACTACTAAGTAAGTTTGTGATGAACATAATACATTATATTAATATTATATACTATATAATATACGAAATGTGAATTATATTATAAATGACACATTTATCTCTCTCTCTCTCTCTCTCTATATATATATATATATATATATATATATATATATATATATATATATATATATATATACATATACATTTAAAAGCTTTAACGGTTGTGAAGTCGTTTTGTTATCTCGAAAGTTAAAATATGGCGGGATATGACGTAAAATATGCAGATTAATTTATGTAG
Organism: Rhynchophorus ferrugineus; assembly: GCF_030347505.1. NCBI lineage: Eukaryota > Metazoa > Arthropoda > Insecta > Coleoptera > Curculionidae > Rhynchophorus > Rhynchophorus ferrugineus. The sequence continues at coordinate 37,493,747 of NW_027472587.1, read as the reverse complement.
AGGTTACTACGAGGGTTACTACTTATGTTTCTGATCTAGTAATAATGATAAAAAAACTCATGATCGAAATTGATTTTTTTAAAAATATTTTATAACAATTATGTAAGTCTTGACCAAGTGAGAAACTGAATAGACTGAATATATTGTATTTTAAAGAAATAGTTTGTAACACGGTCCAAACTGTGGTTACGATAAGGTACTAATGTTGCTTGTAAATTAATATATATATTTTTTTTTGAACAACCTGATGTTTATACTTCATATATATATATATATATATATATATTGAAATAGCTATTAATACTAAACTGATAAATGGTGGGGAAGCAAATAATACATTATCACCATTGGTAATGATATATATATATATATATATATATATATATATATATATATATATATATATATATATATATATATATATATATATATATATATAACCTTCGGTTTCTGTTCCGTACTTTTTTCTCAATCTATATATATGATAAAAATTATACATGCTTTCGTGGCAAATACTCTTTATCAGTTATGGTATATTTAGTTTCCGTTAACATTTCTATTCGATACCATTATTTCGAAGTATTAAACATATTTTAATTCAAATTATTATTATATAAATCAGCTTGAAACATATAGGTTCAGTTAAAAGTTTTTTTTGTTTGAGTTTATGTGATTTAATCATATTTTAGTCTATGGTGATCAAATAACACTAAATTGTGTAATCAGTTAGAAAGTGTAGTGATGTTTTAAGTGTTATAGGTGCTTGAATAATATCTACTATAGTGAATAATGTAAAATACTAAGTAAGTTTTTTACAAACATAGTATATTATTTTTATAGTTTTTATTAAATAATATATAATAATTGTGAATTGACTACTTTCAAATATCTGGTAATATAATGGTTGGCGAAACGATATGTTATCTCAGCGTTATCTCGTCAAAATATGGCGGACATTACGTATATTACGTAAGCAAAAATCATCGTGGTCCGGGAGATTGACTATACGCGACCTCTTGAGAAGGGCTGTGCCTTATCTATAACCAAACTTCTGATATCGGAATGGCGTTACTCTTCCAGGCGTAAAATATACTCTGTATTAGTTATTAAAATAAAGAGTAATCTTCATAAGTTTTATATTAAGCTATATATACCATACATATGTATATATAGTAAAAATGACTTAAAAGAACAGTAAGAACATGACATTAATTTACGAAACATGTTAGAGGAGGTAAAGAGAAAAATACAGCATAATGCTAAATCTTTATATTATATTTATTTATATATTTTGAAATTTAATATTAATTTTAAATTATAAATTAGAGGATATAAAACAATTAACCTTAACTATGCCAAAAACTATTTACTAAATTACCCCATATTTGAATAAACAATACTACAGATGTATTATATATAAATAAAATTTTATAACAAGTTTCTTGTAGATACAGTCCTTTATACTTCTCACACTAATTACTAATTAATTACAATACAATAAAAGTTGCAATAGAAAATTTGCAAATAAAGGCAAGATTAATATATTTCATGGAAAAAGAGCTTACCGACTAAAAAAACACCACCATAATTAATGAAATCAAGGACTCAAGTACCTAAAAACTCAATATTGTTAATACTTTGCATTTTATTTTAGTATATATGTACCTTTCAACTATTTTCTTTTATTTCTCCTTAGGTATGCTTTTCTCTTCTTTGATATTTTGGCAGATTACTTTTCCTTATCAACAAATCATACAGCTGTAGCAAGTACAATCTTTTCAAAATAGCTACCTTTTAAGGATTAATAGTATGCAATATTTTCCTACACTTCTGCAAAGCCTATAAACTGGACGATTTCTTGAAATTACTTAAATATATAATTCCCTATTACCTTGTCAATTCAATTGTGAAATATTATTCTGGAATTCATATTGGCTACTTATATTTGCTTCAATATTGAGTCTTATTCTTGACTTATTTATCGTGCCCTACCTAAAATTGATTCGTAAGATAATAATCATATGAATAGTTTTATTGTTTTTTATAGTGGTATATAAGCTTCTTGACTTCTTGTTTTCTAAGATATTCTTTAAGCAATATTTTTTTTCTTTTGTCGTCCTGTGGCTCCCAACTTTCAAACGAAAGTAATTTAATATAAAAACGATGCAGTTTGCGTTTTAACCACATACCTTGAAACGTCTTAGAAACAAAGTTGGCAAGTTTGTATGGCGTAAATATTAGAGCGTTATGGTCATACGCGGAGGTCTTCGATCATCAACGTGGGCAGCTATTTTTGTTTGTTCTAGATTGGTTGGAAAATTTGTCAAATCATATAGACTAGGTAGCGTACCCCAGTGCCTGAAACGTTCCTTATTTTTAATCATCGTTTCTTTATTGCTATTTTTCCTCATACGGGTTGCACTTTTAATTTGGTTATCCATTGCAACACTTAATAAAATAACTGCGTAATTTATTGAGCTAACTTCTAACACTAAAAGGGAAAAATACTTCAAAAAATAAATAAGTAACTCATTAAAAATCGCGAAATAATCAAACATAGATTTTTAGTTCAAAAAACGTTTTAAAATAAAGTACGTACATAATAATCGTTGTGATATATACACAAAACTAAATTACGAACAATACAAATTTAGTTTGTTGCTCGACACAGACTAAGTGATCAATTGGTAGAACCATAATATATTTAACAAAAAAATTTAACCGTCTTCAAAAATAAATAAGAAGCTCACTAAAAATAAAAGACTAGATATAATAGATTTTTGACACAAAAAAAATATTTTAATATAAAGTATGTATATAATAATAATTGTAATAACTATATAAAAATAAACAAAAGGCTTATTTAAACTATCTACCACACATATTTTATATTCAACATATACACACAATTTAACTTAATACCTACCTACACCTATTTATCTATTTACAATATTATTTTAACCACTACCAACTGACTACTTTAAACTACTAACCTTAACCATTATACCATAGAAGCAGTTGTTTACAATATTCCTACGACTTCTCATAACATATGGCTAGTGCTAGTGTTGGGAACAATTGACTGAAATGGACTATCGACTGTTCAGTAATTGACTACTTTTGACTATCTGTAACTGTAACTGTTTTCAGTCGCTATTTTCGGTCCGACTGATTTTATTACTATTTACTATCGACTGTTTCAGTCGTTTACTTTTAGTTACTATTTTCGGTTCTACTAGTTCATTCGACTGATTTTTAACGCTCTGGCCTTCCGTCCTAGCCGCGACCTTGAAAGTAATGCGCCGAATTTATTCTTATATAGATTTATATGTAATATTGTGATTGAAAACTCAAATTAGGTTACAAAGGTTTCAGAAATTGCATAGATCCAAAAGATTTGAAGAATTTTTTACAGTAGCAATTTTTAAATTTCTTTTTAAAATATTAACCGTAAAGAGGTGAATAAAGTATATTAAATATTTGTAGTAAATACATTTTCTGATAGAAAAACACTACTTTAATATCCAACAATTTATTTTGTTGGCTATTAAGAAGAACACCACAGTTTTTATTTGTTAACGAATGGACTATCTTAACAGAATGTGTACAATTTTTAAAACCCATTGAAATAATGACCACCGAGTTATCTGGTGAAAGATATGCCAACGATGTCTTTAATTATACGGTTAATAAGACGACTTCAACATTCCATCAAATCCAGGATTTTAACAAGTGAATGGGGAAAAAAGGACAAAATTGTGTATTAGATGTCAACAATAAAAGACTGGCTATTTTAGAAATGAATACGATATGCGGAAAATCCACATTTTTAGATCCTATATTTTAAAAAGCAGGATTTGCTATTGCAAATAATGCTGAGGCGATACAAAAAGTTATTACAAAAGAGGTATCTTCCATTCTAACTACAAAAAATACAAATATAGTTCCACAACTCGAAATTTAAGACAAAACTACTGACCAAGAATGTATTGACATCTGGAGATATTTTGATAACAAAAATGGCTAGAATGAAGGAAATAATTACTCCAAGTACTGCAGCAACTTTACAGATTTAGCAGTATTTGGAAATTCCATTTATTGGGCGTTTAGAAAACCCATTGGATTTTTGGCAAACCCATAAAATGAAACTACCTGAATTATATCAGTTACACCTAAAATATTCCTCTATACCCGCAACGTCTTTCCCCTGGGAACGATATTTTTAAAATCTGGGCAAATAATTAACGATCGAGGAAATCGCCTCACGATAGAAAAGTTGAACATGATAATATTCACAGTAACTTAAAAAATGTTTCCGTTCAAAAATAAATAAAACTTTCATTTTAAAAAGGGTTTGTACGATCATTTTTAGGTTCATCATGGATTAGATTTTTCAATGATTAGGTATATGTTTACATTTTATTTAGAAGATATGGTTATTGAAAAACTTTAGTTTTTAGGTTCTATTTAAGTTGTATTGTACTATTTATATTTATTATGCTATGTTATTTAAAAATAGCAATTAATATATTAAAACAGGATAAAATATTTGTGGTATTATTATTCCATTGCTTTTTACACATCCGCAGAACAATCAGTACAAACGTAATCCTACTACCTCCAAATTATACTATTTATTACATGATAATAGAAATTATTTTTTTTTCCTTTTCTTTTTTAAAGTTATCACGTGAATGAATATATATACATCTCTTTCTCGCTTATATTATCATTCTAGAATATAAAGACATTTAAAATTAACTGCTCCAAGTATTTATCTCCGTCCCTTCCTATCTCACATTTTGTACACACAATAATTCGTACATCTTAGTCTGACATCACGAATGAAAAAAAAAACAGTCGAACCGTGCATTTCACTTAATTCATTAAGTAATTACTATTTTTAGTCGCTATTTTTTTGACTTACGACTGTTTCGACTGTTTTCAGTCGATAGTTACTTAAAAAGCAAACTAAATGGTTTTTACATTGAACGACTTCCAATTTTCCGTTATATCAGCTCGGCAATAACATATTACACACATATCTGATTATTTTAGATAAAATATATGTGAAAACTTTGTACGTATCTTTAAAATTTGAGCGTTTCCTTCAATTTACCCCCCTTCCCCCAATAAAAATCGGTACCGACACGAATGGACGGATTGCTTCCCGCCGGCAACGACACGGTACCGATATATCGGCGAGTGTTAAAGGGTTCCATTTGTTTACATGTTATAACGCGTCCAGCGATACCAGTGTCGTGTCGGTGTCGGCAGATGTGAAAACGTCCATTTACAGGTATTTAGAAATATATTTTCGTAAAATTAACTTCAAGTATGATATTGAGGAATACATATTGATGTGTTTTCTCGCACTCGTCTTGCTTGTGAATTAATCCGAGTACAAATGAAAAGTAGTAATAAATTAATTTTTAATTAAGATTGTACTAAGCATATCTAATAAAGATGTTATAAAAAAGAGTAATTATGTTAAAATTCAGTTCAAAGGAGGGTATGATCTCAGAGCTTAGTCAATAATAAACAATTTCATGCTACATATTTATTTATTACTTACGTTGTTATTCATTATTGCTAAGGTTGTCCTCCGCCGATTCATCACTGAAATTAAATATGAACATTGAGAACAATATAATTAGATGTTTGTTAACAACATAAAATTATTGAATTATTAACAACATAAAACCCAAAAAACAGTATAAAAAGTGTATACGTACCAGGAAAGATAATAAATTGCCATAACAAAGACAACAATAATAATGGATATGCCGTATACGAGTGCAATATCCATCTTCTAAAAAATCCTTGAACGTTGGTTGGACACAGTTTATTAATAATTAACTTACAATAACAACTGCTGATTTCTACTGTTCTCGGTTGTCTGCTGGGAAATACCCCTACCTAAGAGGGGGGGGGGAGGTAACAGCTCTTAGGAGTTGAAAAGGAGGGGGACATACGACTTGACGACCAAAAAATTGTTGCAAAATGTTATACCATAGTTTTATCACTTTTATAGATTTTTCTGATCATTTTACTGATAATAAAAATCCACATAATATTATATATTACGTACAAATATATTTCAAGATATCTAAAATTTAAATGTTTATTTAGAGAAATTCATATAATTTATAACATTACTAAATTTTGTACATTGTTTTATTAAATATCCCGCATATTTTGAAGCAGTAAGGAATGACACATTTTTCGGTAACGCCATGTCACCAATTCGAACAAACATTCTGAAATATCAGGCAAGTTTGAGAGACCTAACACAAATTATTCAATTATCAAATACATTAGTTTTTATCTATAGAAATTTCTATGTGTATTTTATTAAAAGTAAACAATTAAAATTTTTGTGAATAATATTATATTTACTATTTGAAAATAATACATTCCCAGCCTGGTTACTGGCGTGACTGGGATCATTTTCCTTGTCGGATAGGTACTCTTGCCTAGACCAATCACAAATATTATACAATCACAAAAATAAATTTACGACCATGCCCCAGGAGGATTCGAGCCCGCGATTATCGCAACAGTAGGTAGGCCGTTCGTCGCCTTTACCACTGCCCCAACCAATCCCGCACATTTATTGATTGATTTAAGAGTTTTCAAAATACTATTTTTGTTGTTACTTACACAAGGGCGTGACACAAACAAAAAGTAAACTGGACTGGAAGTTAAAAAATGATTTTTTATTTACAAGGATAAATGTCAGAGAAGTATCTTTTGATTTTTGTTTGTTGTTTTGTTTTGTTTGAGTATTGTCCGCTGATAGAAGGCGTTACTAGAATAAAATCCATATGTTTTTTAGTTAGCCCTAATCCTCAAAAGAGGCGTGTATAAATTTGACAGTTGTCGGATCATTAGTTTGTAAATTATAGCATTTTGAGTGAAGCAACTTTTGTTAATGTGAAAGAAATGGATAAAAAGGAATATCGCGTATTGATAAAATATTGATTTTTAAAGGGAAGAAATACAGTTGAAGCAAAAACTTGGCTTGATGTCGAGTTTTGGGACACTGCCCTTGAAAAATCAACCGTAACGGATTGGTATGCTAAGTTTAGACGTGGTGAAATGAGCACCGAAGACGGCGAACGCAGTTGACGCCCAAAAGAGGTTGTTGTGAGGTGTAAATTGAAACTGAATGAAATAGCAGACACTCAAAGATATCAACTGAACGTGTACATCATATTATTCATGAATATTTGAGTATGAGAAAGCTCTGTGCAAAATGGGTGCCGCGCGAGCTAACTTTTGACCAAAAACAACGTCGAGTTGATCAAGCGTAATAAACCCGAGTTTTTGCATCAATATGTGACAATGTATGAAACATGACTCTATCATTTCACTCCGAAGTCCAATCGACAGTCATCCGAGTAGACTGCACACGATGAACCCGCTCCAAAGCGTGGGAAAACGCAACAGTCGGCTGGCAAGGTTATGGCGTCTGTATTTTGGGATGCGCATGGAATAATTTTCATTAGCTAACTTGAAAATGGAAGGACCATAAACAGCGACTATTACATATCGTTATTTGACTGTTTGAAGGACGAAATCGCCGATAAAACGGCCGCATTTCTAGAACAAGAAAGTGCTGTTACACCAAGACAATGCACCGTGTCAGAAGTCAGTGAAAACGATAGCAAAAATCCATGAATTGGCTTCGATTTGCTTCCTCATCCTGTTCTCATATCTGAAAAGAATGCTCGTTGAGAAGAAATTTTCGTCGAATGAAGAAGTGATCGCCGAAACTGAGGTCTATTTTGAAGCAAAGGACAAATCGTACTACAAAAATGGAATCGAAAAGTTGGATGGTCCCCATAATCAGTGCATCACCCTTGAAGGGAATTATGTTGAATAAAAAACTAATTTTGCCAAGACATGTTTGTTACTAAGATAAGCCGAGGGCTTTTCAACTGACCTGTTATACTGTAAGCCAACTATAGACGATAGGTTTATAGAAAGATAGGTTTCTAAATTTGACATTTAAAATTGTAGCGACCTTGAGGCATGTCGAATTCTACATAGTGGAATAACTGTCTACAAAATAGCCAGAAATATAAATCCAGATGTTGAACACCGGCGAGATGCCAGCAGCGCCAACTAAAATCCGATAACGAATAGATGGCAACCCCGAGACGTTTATCTGGGATGTTATTGAAGGGTGTTACCATCATTCAGTACCAGACCATCGTTTGTTTAGACGTGCCACTATCGACTGCCCAAGCCTCGTCTCCAGGTAACACCGCTGCCATCCATTTTTTCTCTTTTGTATTTTCCACATTTTTATATTACTTTAATAAATAACGGTCACATAATGTAAACACCACTGTTTCATTTCGTTTACGTCCATTCACTAAGCCATATCAATCATTTGTTCCTCATTAAATTTTATTTTAGTGCTGGAACAATGGACCTTAAATTTCAATTCATTATTTCCATTTCATTTTCTTAAAATTTTTTGTTCAAATTTTATTTCTTTCACAATTTTTTAAACTCTTAAAGATATTAACATCACTAGTTAATCATTAGCGTCTCGATTAAGCATTTCTTTCGGCACAATGTTTAAATCATAATGTCTTCCCTAGCTCGCCGTCTCCGTCATATTGGTAGACATTTTGATTTGAAAGGATTTGGGCAGCTTCGGTCGGATACCGTCGTTATTTGTTTTTTCTGAATTACCGTAACGTGTGTGACTACGGATTAGTCACAGAACAGGTCCAGAAGCTAGGTACCTATTGCAGTCACCGTAAACTTGTCATGTCGCCGAGGTACCTGAATTGATAACGTCTCGTCGTCGAAGAAAATCAGCTACCACGTTGTCGAAGAATCGATCCTCCCACAGGGTCGATAACGGGAGCCCTGTCCGAAAAGTAGCTCGTTTTCAACGTTGTCGATGGACCAAAATTAAGTGCCAAAGCGACGATGAAGCAACGGTATCTGTAGGACCGGAAGATATCAACAGCCGTACCAGATCGCAACCGTACCAACCACAACCGTTTCGATTTATCATATGCTTCAAAACCATTTTCATGCAGCACATTTTGTTTGGTATATCAATATTTTGTATTTGATTTTTTCCCTACATTTTTATATTTTAATTGTTTAAAATCATTGTATGTACAATTCTGGCAGGGGAGTATTGTAGCGACCTTGAGGCATGTCGAATTTTGCATCGTGGAATAACGGTCTACAAACTACCCAGAAATATAATCCCAGATATTGAACACGGGCGGGGTGCCAGCAGTGACAACTAGAACACGATAACGAATAGGTGGCAACCCCGAGAAGTTTATCTCGGATGTTATTGAAGGGTATTTCCATTCATTCAGTACCCCACCATCGTTTGGTTTAGACGTGCCACCATCGACTGTCCAAGCCTCGTCTCCAGGTAACATCCATCCGTTTTATCTATTTTGTATTTTCTACATTTTTTATATTGCCAATAAATAACGGTCACATAATGTAAACACCACTGTTTTATTTCGTTTTACCTCCATTCACTGAGCCATATCTATTTACCCTAAAAAACCATAATAAATATTTTGTGTGTTAAAACACTATTTAATACATTTTTTAATTTTAATAATTCTATTTAACTTGGTGTTCTATTTGTACTGTTGGAGCTATTAAATATTAACAATTATAAAATTGTAAAATAGTTTCATAGACTACTAGCTGACCCGACAGACTTCGTCCTGTCAAAAAGATTTGTAATGTGGTAGTTTTTGTGCCTACGTATTTTAAAAAATTCTCCTGAACAGAACCATCACCCTGGTGATAGGGCGTTGTGAATAAAAAATAATTAAATAAAACATATATAAGGATTGAAAAGTAAGTAATCGCTTTATTGTTAATCATGTGAATCATAATTATTATTATTATTATCATTATATTGCTTTGTGGTATACGATGTTTTTTGTTTGATTACCTGGCGCATAGATAAACAAATCTGATGGTTTTCCAACACGGGAACAGGCAACATACAATTGACCATGTGAGAAACATGGGTTTTCTAGATTAATACCACAAACACTTAATGATTGCCCCTGGGACTTGTTTATAGTCATAGCAAAAGCAAGCCGTCAACATGTCTATAGGAAATTTGCCATTACCAATGTCAATGAGTTGTTTAGAGAATATGTTTCCAGATTGGTCATTTTGCAACTCGACACGCATATTCTTGCTTAAATGAAGTACTTTAACATGTTTCCACAAATCGGAGGACTTTAGACATGCATTGAGTTCATCAGCTGGCGTTGATCGTGGAATCACTGGCAATGTTTGACGAAAATCTCCTGCTAATAAAATCATTGCACCACCAAATCGGTTATTATTGCTACGTAGATCTTTTAAGGTTCTGTCTAAAGCCTCCAAAGATTTTTTATGTGCCATCGTGCATTCATCCCAAACAATCAATTTACATTGCTGCAAAACCTTTGCCATTGCAGAGTTCTTCGAAACGTTGCAGGTTGGAGTTTCATTGCTTTGCATATTTAATGGCAATTTTAGTGCTGAATGGGCTGTTCGACCACCTTCAAGCAAAGTTGCTGCGATTCCCGACGAAGCGAGTGCAAGTGCAATTTTATTTTGTGAGCGAATTGTTGCTAATATTAATGAAATAAAAAAAGTTTTTCCTGTACCACCAGGTGCATCTAAGAAATAAATCCCTCCAGTTTCATCATTTGTTACTTTCATAAGAGTTTCAAATACATACTTCTGTTGTTCATTTAACAGTGGAAGATTTGTTTGAATTTATTCTTTCAAAGCGTTGAGATCATACAGTCTTTCTCGATGCAACTCTTGGTTAAAAGCGTCATGCATTGGACGATTGGGCGCGGTCAGGCCTAATTGAATTAATAGTTTGTTTGACATTATCAAGCACATGTCCTCAATTGAAATCAATGCTTCATTGTAAATTTCTTCACTGATTTGTATATTTGGATTTCCCATTCTATTCCGTATTTGATACAAAATATCATCACACATATAATCTTTGTACTTCATCCACAAATCAATTGGGTTTGATGGGAAGCATGTAGATATGATTATAGAAAACAATGTTCGTATTTGATGAGTGTGTGATGATATTACAGCATCATTGAGAGTTTGATCCCAATGAGCGTCATTTTCAAGCAATTGCAAACGTTGACAGGCTTCTCTGTAGGATCCACACAATTCACCATCAACAGTTCGTAACTGTTGGAATAATGTTGGGCCACGTACATTGACTAATAGCAGTCGTAAATAAAAACATTCATCATTGCTTGGATGTACTGAATAAATCCGGCCAATCGCATCGGTGGAATATACATCTGTATATCCTGGAACTGGTTTTCCTTGTTTCCGTCGTATAAATCTCCTTGAGGATTGATTCCAGGTATAATATTTTGGCATTTCAGAATATAGCAATGTTTGTGCGAAATCATCGTTTTGGCATGTCTCAAAAAAACTGGTTAATGTAGTAGATGGTGGCTGAGCAGCTCTTTGTACTGCGTTCTGTGCTGTAAAATACACTCTTTGTCCATTTTCTAAATGCACAGCTAAGTGAACAACAGAAGGGTGTCTCTCATGAATAGGAAAAGAAAATATTCGCCAAACTGCTTCATTACTACTGACATAGCGGCCCATTTGGTATTGGGTAACTTCATCATTAGAATTCTCTGCACCAATTCCAATCACAGCCATATCACTCCCTTTGGTTACATATTTGCAAATGTATTTAATCGATTTCACTGAATGGCAAGATTCAACGTTGATGTGTGCTTTGAATGTCTTTGATAAAATGGGTGAATATGGAACAATCCAACGATTATCTATTTCAATATCTTGTTAATTTAATTTGACAATTGTTGATTTTCCATTGTCTGCTGTCGATCTGCGACGATACAATGGATAACCGTCATTACCAGTAATTGTTTCCGATATTAATGTCCGTGGATATCGTTTTGAACATTTACCATCCATCATACACGGTGAATTTTGATTAAGAGTTCCACAGGGACCATGTATCATGTTTTTGATAACTACCTCATGCAATCCAGGATCTACTTGTACATTAGGGATTTCAGCTGATATCACTGCATCAACTTCATTTGGCCTTATCTTTTCAACCAACCAAATCAAAATGTGTGCATGTGGCAATCCTCGTTTCTGCCACTCCACAGAATACATCCAGCAGCGTGTCTCACCAAACACATTATGTTTTACGATGAAATTCATTAAAGATTTCAACTTTTGTCTAAAGACTCTGGCTGTAATATCATGACGATCAATGGATGATTTCCCAGGTAATAACTCCTGCTTAATTTGTATCCATTGCGGATTGCATGTAAATGTGATGAACAAATCTGCTGTACCATAATGACGAACATGCGACATGGCATCTTGAGCATATTCGTGCATATGCCGAGGGCTTCCGATGTATGTTGCTGGAAGAATAGTCATCCGACCGACATTCTGTGCATTTCCATCAGTATTAATCGCATCTCGAAGGTGAATATACTCTTCAGATCGGAGTTTGGTTTGATTCAACCTGATGAATGTTAATCTCTCCGTTTCAATTTTAACATACATGTCATCAACATATTTGTGATATAATCGCCGACATTTCAATATGTGATTATCTGCATTTTCCCGAATCATTAGGCGGTATGAATAATAGTTCATTGAACTGACTTTTTTGTTGGTTTCAGAACCTGTAAACAGATTTTGTTTTAATAACATTCAAATATAAAATTAAAATACATAATATAGTGACTGAGATATTATCGCCATAGCTAAACTAATATTTTAGTTACCTGTAATGGGATTTATCATTTTTATTGATAAATCGTAGCCATCTTCACCTTGCCAAAATATAATGGGATATTGCAGTGCATCATATGAGCGGTGTGTTTCCTTTATAGGTTGTAATTGAAAATTCCGACGATGTAAAACAATATCACGGGATTCCAAGTTTTCTCCAACTACAACGATAGCAACTTCATCAATAGTTGGTGCATTAAAACGTCTTGTATGTTGACCTGCAGGTGTTTTATCAGCTCTGATTACAATTTTGTGATTATCGGATGGCATCAGATCCAGGGCAGTTTTAAACAATATAATCAATTGATTGTGTTGATGAAATAAAGTTTGTAATTGTTCTACAATAGACCTTTTTACTAAATTGTTATGTGCACAACGCAGATCAATTTCTTGTGGTGAATTGCCCATAAAATAAATTTGCAGGAATTTGTTGTCGCTATCTGACACTGGTAACAGTGAACCTGCTCTGTGATATATTTGCCCTTGTATCTGTAAATAAAAAAAATATTATGGTGTGGTATAAATTAATGGATTGTCAATGATCAAACTTAAATAATATTTGATCTTAAAAAGTATATATTTAGTTTTAACTAATATCTATCAAATATAAAATATAATAAAAGTGTCACTGAAACTGAATCACCATATAATATGATGACTAAGTGATATATTTCGTAATGATTAAGAAATTGAAGATTAGTAACACATCTTAACTTTGGTGACAGAAAATTTTGTTCGCTAAAATAATTATGAGTAACTGCTATAATACATACCTTGAAAGTTGGCATAAAATTTTCCCGAACTGCATTTGTTGCCCCAAATGAAGTCATTTGAAAGCAATTGTTATATTGTTGAATATGTGTCAAAAAGTGTATAGAATCTGTTCCTATTCCTGAAACCAATGAGTACAATGGTTCTGGTGGTGGATCCAATTGTATCAATTTCACTTTACCATTTGCGCAACACAATCCATTGGCTTCGTTTTTGTATTTTAATGCCTTACAGTGTGAGCAAACCAAGTTCATAGAACCAATAACAACACATTGGTAGTTACTGTAGTCAATTGACACATCGTAACTGAAAGCAGCTCGATTCAAACTTGCGCGATTATTAGTTGAATGTCGCGCTCGCGCTTCACGCGTTTGTGATATCCGAATTCTTTCACGTTCATTTCCGTCGTCACGTTCTTGTGCAGTACGATTAGATCGGTAATTAGCTTGGTTTATAGCATTTCTGGTTCTTCTACCTAAATTGCTTCGTCTTATAGGAGGCATATCAAATATAAATTATTTTTTCACTAATCACGAACTAAACAAACACTAACTAACTAAACACTCTGCACAAAACACGATATACGAATTTGTTTCGTGTATCACTTGACAATTCATCTGTCATCTGTCAAAAGTCATCTGTAACAGACAACTTTTTTTTTTAAATTTGATATGACTTGAACTCAAATCCTTTTAAGCCGTACGAATTGTTTTATTTATTTAAAATTTGAATTAAATTTTAAACAAATAAAAAATTTTAAATAAATAAAACAATTCGTACGGATTAAAAGGATTTGAGTTCAAGTCATATCAAATTTAAAAAAAAAAAGTTGTCTGTTACAGATGACTTTTGACAGATGACAGATGAATTGTCAACTGATACACGAAACAAATTCAAACAAAAAGGGCTATTTTTAGGGTTTTTCCAGCAATAATTCTAATTTTTCTCGCCGTAAAAACCATCCCTGAACTTCAACGAACATTTTAAAAAAAGATTTGGCCAAATTGGTCCAGGCGTTGTTGAGTTATGCGCTTAGGAACATATTTTGCGATTCATTTTTATATATAAGATTAATTCCTCATTTTCTGTTGAGCTGTTAATTCTCCCGTGGGTCATAAGACAAAACAGCAGTAAGAAAACCGGAGCCATAGAAGGCAAATTTAAGATAAGCTATCTGCAAGTGTGAGATCATGGAATTAATAAGCAAAAAACAAGGCAATTTTATTTGAAATTTGGCCAATGAAATTATTCTGTTAATCAGCCTGGTGTATTTATTGTTTTTGCACTATATATTTTGGGTGATGAATGTGGTTAATATATAAAAACTAAAAGCAGTTGAAATGAAACTAACTATAAAATTTCCATATACAGGACACACAGGACAGATAAAAAAAATTATGAATTATTAACAGTAAATTTATAAATATCTTAAAACATTGATAAATACTAGAACGTTATGATGATTGTAGTAAGATATGGGACCATATGACATTTTATTGTTTGAACTTTGTATTAACTATCTTGATTATTTACTTTTTGAATCTATGTTTTCATCTTTTAATTAATGTTATATATTCAATACATTTACGTATTTTATATTGAAAATACCGCAAGTTTTAGGAGTTTTAGTAACTTTATTAATTTAATACAATGTTATCGAATTTCGGCCAAGGGGTTATCACTAGTATAAATAAATGTTTAAAAATATGTATGTATCTCAAACTAGAAATGTATCGAATGGCGTGTTGTTAAATTATAATAAAACAAATAAAATGAAAAATTCAGTCTTTATTTATAGAAAAAGACAATTGGATACAATAATTAAAACGACGTTTGAAGAAATCTATATCCAATTAAGAGATAAATGTAAAAAAGTAAAACTACCTAAAACAACGCCTTAACTACTAACTTTCAATTTTAAATAATATTCTCTTCTTGACTAGTGACTGACACTCTAAATTTAAATTTTTTAAAAGGCACCATTTTGCAAATAGAGTTATCGACAGAATTTCTTCAGATTGCCAATTACGACCGACCTGCTTATTGATATATCCGACTTAAAATAAATATAAGTAAAATGCAAAAAGATCGAATTCTATATCCAGTTTTCCTTTTATTGGCAGTTGAAGTCATCCCCGGCCGGTTCCTCTTCCGCTTCGTAATCGTCTTCCGCAGTCGCTTCTTGATATTGTTGATATTCAGACACCAGATCGTTCATGTTCGATTCGGCTTCTGTGAATTCCATCTCGTCCATTCCTTCTCCGGTGTACCAATGTAAGAATGCTTTACGTCTGAACATGGCTGCGAATTGCTCTGAGATCCTCTTGAAGAGTTCTTGGATTGCAGTTGTGTTTCCTACGATAAATGATGTTGTTAATATATGAATTCCGAGGAATATACTTATAAAGAGTATTTGCATGGAAAAACTCAAAAATCACTTTTGATTTATCTATTGGTTTATCTAAATATTTGATAATTGAATTAGTCACTCCGAAAGAGCTAACCAAAGTTATTAAAACTGACATTAATTTCAGTAAATCACCAGGCTATGATTTAATAACAGGAGAATTACTGCAAGAACTACAAAGAAAGGGAATTATAAAACTCATCAACTAGATCAACACAGCATTTATATTAAAACATATCTCAAGCATTTGGAAGATCGAGGAAATTATAATGATCCCAAAACCTGGAAAGTCACCAAACGAAACAAAAGCGTATATACCTATATCACTGCTGCCAGCAATATCTAAGGTTCTTTAAAAAATACTGTTGAAAAGACCAAACCGATCATAGAGAGAAGAAACCTAATATCAACACACCAATTTGGGTTTATTAACAAACGTTCACCAGGTCCACAGAAAAACAGATGTTATTGAAAAAGCTTACTAAAGTAAAAAAGTATGCTCAGATATATACTGAAAGGTATCGATGAGATTTGGCATGAAGGCCTTGTTCATAAACTATAGATAATGTTACCAAAACAACACACCGAACTACTAAAATCGTACATTACAGCTAGAATGTTTAGACTTAAACAAGAAGAAGCTTACACTATAATAAGAGAAGCTGAAGCAGGTGTACCACAAGCGTGTACAAAATAAAGTGTACTGGGGCAAATGCTTTATCTACTCTACAGTTGTGATATACCACAAATGGAGAATATTACGATGGCTACATTTGCTGATGATACTGCGATTATAGCTGTCGGATACAATTGAGAAGAAGCCACACTAAAAGTTATATTTACGACTCGTTTAATATAACATAGAAAAGAAAGAGTAGATGGAAAAGAGAATTTGGGGCACTTTTCCTCTTCAGAAATGTTAACAAATCACTCAGAGGCTATTAGATAGGCCGAAAACGTTTGAAAATGCGGAAGTTCAGGAGTTGTTGGATGAAAACGCGATACAAACTCAAAAACAGCTGACAGAAAAGTTGTATGTGGGTCGAGCCACCCAAGTTTTGATAATTCGATTCGAAAATTAAGTCAAGGAGATCAATCTTAAAACGATAGATCAACTTGAGGAACAAGCTGGAAATTTTACGAGCCTAAAGCAAAAAGAAAAGCCATAGGAAGATAGCAAGGAACTAAGGATCCTGCAGATAAGACAACATTTAATAATAAAACATAAAGGCTTAGACGAGAAATCCAAAAGCTAAAGGAAAATTCAATAAACACCTGTATTCAAGAACTATCAGCATATCTAGAGGCCAATTACTCATTTTAGAGATCAATCAAAAAAAAACTAAAAGGCATATAACAAATATACCACCTAGAAGAATCAACAACGGACCATGGGCCAGAGACAATAAACAAAGACATACCAAAAAGACAATAAACATAAAAGCACAAATTATCACACCTGTAACCCCGAGATAACTAACCAATGAGATTAGAATAAGCTTTAGCCCAAAGTTCAGCATTTAATCACTGGCCAAATTTTAAATCTTTTAGACAGATTTAAATCTGTTTTATAAATATGTGCCTGCATATTGGAAAGTTGCGGAAGTAATAATTATCATACCAACGCCTGGTAAACAATCTAATGATGGGAAATCGTATAGACCTATATCTCTAATGAGAATTCTGTCGAAACTTTTCCAGAAAATATTACTCAAGAGAATAAGTCCAATAATAAAACAAAGCAATCTAATTACGCACTCTCAGTTTAGATTCCGATAAAACCTTCAATAATCGACCAGCTCCAGAAACAAAAAGAAGAATATTCTGAACTAAAAGAAATATAAACTGGAGTGACTCAAAACAGCCTCCTGGGACCTATCCTCTATCTCTTTTATACTAGTTATTTATTTGATGAAGACGCGGCATTGCTAGCAGTGGGTAAAAACCAACAAATAGATTACGGGAAGAGAGCGATAAAGTAATAGACAGGACCAAACAATGGAGAATAAAATTAAATGAACTAAAATCTATTCCTAATAATTTTATTAACAAGAAACTAAACAACCCACTAGGCTTGAAATTGAATGGTGCTATAGTACCATATATAAATAGTGCTAAATATTTAGATATAACATTAGATGTCAAATTAAAATTGAATTAAATAATAAATTAACCGAACACATATAATATAAACAATTATATTGGCTCCTTAGAAGAAGATTCAAAATGCCAATTCACTATAAGATACTGACCTAAAATCAGATATATAACTCAATATAGTTATATGGTACAGAAAATGTAAAGAAAATTTAAGTATTCCAGAATAAGCACTGCAATGATGATTTGCATCGTGATCTAGAAATTCCTACAGTCGAAGAAGAAATTAAAAGGTCCGCTAAGAAATACGAAGCGAGGCTACAACTCCATGAAAACCCACCGACATTTCAGCAACCGCATGGTGTGTTCGTCGACTAAAATCCCAAGCTAACCAAATCAATGTTACCACCTGAAGAAGCCATTTTTCTGTCTAGTGAACCTACACCGACATTTCAGCAACTGCATGGTGTGTTCGTCGACTAAAATCCCAAGCTAACCAAAAATCAATGTTACCACTTGAAGAAGCCATTTTTCTGTCTAGTGAACCTAGTGTAGTATCTCATATGATGATCTGCTGAAACCTGGACAAAATATTAGTATATATATGATCGAGGGATATGACAAGGTGTATTGTAAACAGAAGGCCTTATAGCGACACCGGTCAAAGAAGTGTCAAAGTGTGGTCAAAGATGGGAAGTTTTCCTGACTGTCTCCAGCCGACTACCACCTTCTCGCATTGATGAGGCTAGCGCTTCGCCCATTTTGAAGAAGCATTAAAACATGGCTTGAAAAATGATTAGAGAAACTGTTCTTTTGGAATGGTATCCAGAAACTGCTTGAGAAACGGGCAAAATGTTTAATACTTTGAATAAATCAAGATAAAAGTGCGTAAAATAAAATTATATGTATACCTATAAATGTGGATGACATTTTCAATCCAACCGGTGGGATATCGCAAACAGCTGTTTTCACGTTATTCGGTATCCATTCGACGAAGTAACTGCTGTTCTTATTCTGGACGGCCAACATTTGTTCATCGACTTCTTTCATGGACATTCTACCTCTAAATACGGCGGCGACTGTCAGATATCTGCCGTGTCGGGGATCGCAAGCCGCCATCATATTTTTAGCATCAAACATCTGTTGTGTCAGCTCCGGAACTGTTAAGGCTCGGTACTGCTGACTGCCCCTCGAGGTGAGCGGCGCGAACCCGGGCATGAAAAAGTGCAGACGAGGAAAGGGAACCATGTTGACGGCCAGTTTTCTAAGATCGGCATTCAATTGTCCGGGGAAACGGAGACAGGTTGTTACTCCAGACATCGTAAGCGACACTAGATGGTTCAAATCGCTGTAGCTGGGATTGGGTACCTTCAGAGTTCTGAAGCATATGTCGTAGAGCGCCTCGTTGTCGATACAATATGTCTCGTCCGTGTTTTCGACCAACTGATGAACCGACAACGTGGCGTTATATGGTTCCACCACAGTGTCGGACACTTTGGGACTGGGCATCACCGAGTAAGTGTTCATTATACGGTCCGGATATTCCTCCCTGATCTTGGAAATCAACAACGTACCCATACCGGAACCAGTACCGCCGCCAAGAGAATGCGTCAACTGAAATCCCTGCAGGCAGTCACAGTTCTCGGCTTCCTTTCGAACCACGTCCAGGACGGCATCGACTAGTTCAGCTCCCTCTGTGTAGTGACCTTTGGCCCAGTTATTGCCGGCCCCAGATTGGCCGAATACGAAATTGTCCGGTCTGAATAATTTGCCGTATGGACCCGATCGCACTGCGTCCATGGTGCCGGGTTCCAGGTCGAGAAGAATGGCCCTCGGGACGTACTTTCCTCCATTTGTACTTGATGCAACTAGAACAAGAAAATCTTATTAAATAAATGCGAAATATTTTTCTCAGGTGTACCGGAAACTCATTACCGTTTTCTCTAACAGATGTCGTTAAACTTAAGCGTGCAATGTTATGATTTTACCTATAACAGGTCAATTGAAAAGTCCTCGGCCTGACCCATAAGGGGCGCTACTATTCCAATCCATATATTTTTAGTTAGCCCTAATCCCTAACAGATGCGTGTATAAATTTGACAGCTGTCGTATTATTACTTTGTGAATTATAGCATTTTGAGTGAAGCAACTTTTGTTATTATGAAAAAAGATGGATAAAAAGGAATTTCGCGTGGTGATAAAATATTGATTTTTGAAGGGAAAAAATACAGTTGAAGGAAAAACTTGGCTTCATGCCGAGTTTCCGGACACCGACTCAGGAAAATCAATCTTTAAGGATTGGTATGCTAAGTTTAGACGTGGTGAAATGAACACCGAAGACGGTGAATGCAGTGGACGCCCAAATAAGGTTGTTACCGACAAAAACACTTAAAAACTCAACAAAATGATTTGGAATGACCGTAAATTGAAATTGAATAAACAGCAGACACTCTAAAGATATCAACTAAATGTGTACATCATATCATTCACGAATATTTGTGTATGAAAAAGCTCTGTGCAAAGTTGATGCCGCGCGAGTTCACTTTTGATCAAAACCAACGACGAGTTAATGATTCGGAGCAGTGTTTGAAGATGATCAAGCGTAATAAACCCGAGTTTTTGCATCGATATGTGACAATGGATGAAACATGGCTTCATCGACTCCGAAGTCCAATCGACAGTCATCTGAGTGGACTGCACACGATGATCCCGCACCAAAGCGGGATGCACATGGCATAATTTACAATGACTACCTTGAGAAAGGAAGGACCATCAACAGCGATTATTACTTAGCGTTATTGGAGCGTCTGAAGGACGAAATCGCCGAAAAACGCCCACATTTGAAGAAAAAGAAAGTGCTGCTTCACCAAGACATTGCACTGTGTCACAACTCAGTGGAAACGATGGCAAAAATCCATGAATGGGCTTCGAATTGCTGTCTCGTCCACCGTATTCTCTGGACCAGGCCTCTAGTGACTATTTCCTGTTCTCAGATATCAAAAAAATGCTCGCCGGGAAGAAATTTTCCTAGAGGTGATAGCCGAAACTGAGGCCTATTTTGAAGCAAAGGATAAATCCTACTACAAATATGGTATCGAAAAGTTGGAGGGTCGCTATAATCAGTGTATCATCCTTGAAGGGAATTATGTTGAATAAAAAAAATTATTTTGTCAAAAAAATGTGTTTTACTATGGTAGGCCGGGGACTTTTCATGTGACCTCTTAAATCAAAACAATGGCAAAACCACATGAACTGAACTTCAAATTCTTCCCATATCCACCGTTTTCGCCAGATCTCAAAAAATGCACCGGTAAAGAAATTTCGTTCGAATGATGAGGTTATCTCTGAAACTGAAGCCTATTTTGAGGCTAAAGATACATTGTTCTACAAAATGTGGCTTTTGATTGAGATTACGTTAATGAATGAAGCCAATTTTCAACAAAAAAATGCGTTTTCTTTGTTTCGCCCGAGACTTTTCAGTCCATGCGTTAGGAATTTAGTTGTTAGACGCGATTTTAGACGATTTTCTATAATTTTTTCGTATATCTTCATGTCTGTGCAAAACATATTAATGCCTTTTTATACAACAGTACAATATTTGCTAATCCTACAACCCAGTTCTTCTTTAAACGCTCTATTGTAGATTTACACTAATAATTCAACCTTGTCATCAATCTTTCAGCACTTCCAGTACTTGATCTGATATTTTCCGTTCTTCAGATTTTTCAGTACAGGCGTTAGTTCTTCAATTTTCATAGTGCTCTCAGTTTCTTTTCTTGTGGCTCGCTATATTTTTTCTTATGTTCCTTCCTGCGGACAAAACAATTCCTTAAAGTATTCTTTTCATCACACCGTTATTTCCTTATATTCACTTTCTTATATTCCGGGTTTTCACAAAAGTTGTGTAATTAATACAACTCTAATAAATTATAAATATGTACATGATATGAAGTATTATACTATTTCCGATAGAAAATACTATTTTATTTAATCATATGTTTGTGTGATTCATTTATAACAACGAAATAATATTTCTGTGTCTCTCGAGCAGCAACATCTGGAAACCTTTTCATCTCTGTGTAACATGATAGTACCACAATTTGACGATAATTTTAGAAACCATATGATCTTATTATAGTAACGATAAACTTGTCACAGACTTTTTTAAACGTTCTACTGTTCTCTGAAATTCAGATAATTTTGTTTTGTATTACAGAAAATATCCGAGACAAAATAAGTTACAATCAGAGTTAATAATTCGCAATTAAAAGTCGAATACTTCTTAGATACGTAATTTGAAATTGGTATTTCAATTACCTGACGCTGATGTATTTTGTAGTTGGTATTTCAAATAATTACAACTTCAAAAAACCAAGTATTGAAACCAAATGTTACAGTTTTATACTACATTCGATACAATAATTGTTTTGAGAAAAACTTATTTGAGAGGAGACTATAAATCTTTTCTAGTCACAAAGGAAAATGGCTATAATACAGGATGTTTCCGATGGAAGAGTCTACTTGGGATAAAGTCAGCGGTAATCTGTTTAACTGTCGCCGCCCTGGCAACTGACCTGTTGGAAATTGTTACACGAGAGGCCGGATTTTGAAGTACGAGAAATTGGTCGTGGGTTTTTGAATTATTGTTTTGCTCGGGATGAAACTAACCGATGGGCAAGTCCCATGTTTCGATTCGTGACTCTTTGGCGGTGATCGTTTTTCGCACCCTATAAAGTTGGCAGGATGCTCATTTTCGCAGTTGGAACACTTAGCTGGCATTTTTCCATGCTTTTTAAAGGATCTGAACTCATGGTGACCGGCGCATTTCATGCATTTTGGTGGAGCTCGACATTTCCTGCAGGAATGTCCGCACACCTGGCAGTTTAAGTATTGGACCGTCAGTCCGGTGCTTCTTTGGGATTTCACTGTTACTCTCTGGTACAGCAGATATTCAGTTTTGAATATGTAATGCTCGTATCTGGATACTATGACCTGTGTGAGTGGGATGGCGGCTTTTATACTCCATATCTTTACGAGGTGTGGATGGAGACCCTTTTCCTCGAATGCTTCTCTAATTTGGTCGTCTGTTATGCCATTGAGTTGACTTTCCCGTAAAGATGCGAAGAAGGGAAAATAATACTTACTCTCCTCCAGGATCTTGGTTACCAATCTGCATTCCTCAGCAGTTTTGGGATAAAATACCACTCCCTTGGGTCTTGTCCTCATGTTGCCGAATTCGATGGTACTCTTTTAAAATATACGGACGAGTTTCATATATTTGGTTTGGTCCCGAAGTACTATCGACGCGTTTCTTCCTTCCTTCTTTTGTGGCCTGGGTTAGAGTGTTTGTAGTTTCGACAGTTTGTTGTTTTTTCCATATCCTCCTCACTACATGAGGAAATAGTAGAGTTTACCTCACTTTTCCTTGTCTGTGGTCCTTGTAGGAAGTTTTGTGTTTATTAGTCCGTTTTTGTTTTTGTTTTCTCACATAAGCGCATCGTTATGGGCCTATATTTGCTGTTCATACCATGGAGGGCTTTTGTCCTTCCGTCCCTCCGTATAACATCATCATTAAATATTTGATTTGGAGTTGTAGTGCTTCATTGATCATTCTGCTTTGATTTCGGTTTCCATATTGCATTGCGATTCGGCCTTTTTTGAATCATCAATTTGGGTGACTTGTTCACTAGGCCTTTCTTGAATAAACATTCGCCGCTAACCAGGTATATTGGAGTACCGAGACTTTATTGGGATGGCGATCGGAGCTCCCGACACGTCCGGTTACTTCGAGCGCTCGACCTCGACTATTAAAAAATGAACATCGATACATATCGATATTTTATCGGAACCCCTACTTCGAAATACTTAAAACAACGGCCGGTGTTAAACTAAAATAATATGAGCCGGTCAAGAATAGAACAATGCGAATCGCTTCCAAAATAAATTCAGCGGAAATGCAGACGACGTCTGAATCATTTTAATTTACATTCAACAACATTTTCACAGCCTTATTATAGACAATTAACAACAATAAACAGGAAGGTATCGAATGACGACCCAATGGAAGACGAGCTCCGGAAATTTTTCTTTTCCTGACAATTCGAAGAAAAATGTGTTGCTCAATGTCATAGCATAACGTAGCATAGGTATATAACCGTATTGCGTATTAATCTGTTAATAAAATATCAAATACAAGCCGGAGATGATTCATATTTTGATATCTATGATTTATATTTTGACGACCGATTAACTTAATTATTAATCAAATATTGTGGTCTAATTTAGTAGACCTAAGGGCGATTATTAGTTAAAACCAATTAAAGATCTGAAATGAACCGTTAGACAATCTTATTAACGAATTTTTTCAATGTAAAGGTAACGTAAGTAAAAATTTCTACGAGATATTATGATATTTTTCCCTCAAATATGTATATCTAAAAGTTATTTCTAAAAGTTTATTTAAGCTTTTGTTCTTTAATAATTTCGAGTACATGTTATGTAACTTTAACTTTTGTTACTGTGCAATACTCTCAAACAAAAATAAGTAATAGTTCAATTGAAAAGTCCTCGGCCCAACACATAGATGGCATTCATATATTTTTTAGTTAGCCATGGCTCTCAAAAGATGCCTGTATAAATTTGACAGCTGTCGGATCATTAGTTTGTGAATTATAACATTTTGAGTGAAGCAACTTTTGTTATTGTGGAAAAAATGGATAAAAAGGAATTTCGCGTGTTGATAACATATTGCTTTTTGAAGGAAAGAAATACAGTTGAAGCAAAAATTTGGCTTGGTGTCGAGTTTCCGGGCACTGCCCTAGGAAAATCAACCATCAAGGATTGATATGCTAAGTTTAGACGTGGTGAAATGAGCACCGAAGACGATGAACGCAGACTCCCAAAAGAGGTTGTTACAGACGAAAACATTTAAAAAATCCAAAAAATGATTTTGAATGACCTTAAATACAAATTGAATGAAATAGCCGACACTCTAAAGATATCAACTGAACGTGTACATCATATCATTCACGAATATTTGGGTATGAGAAAGCTCTGTGCAAAGTGGGTGCCGCACCAGCTCACATTTGACTAAAAACAATGACGAGTTGATGACTCTGAGCAGTGTTTGAAGATGATCAAGCATAATAAACCAGAGTTTTGCGTCGATATATGACAATGGATGAAACATGGCTTCATCATTTCACCCCGAAGTCCAATCAACAGTCATCCGACACGTAAGAGTCGGCTGGTAAGGTTATGGTGTCTGTATTTTGGGATGCGTATGGAATAATTTTCACTGACTACCTTGAAAAAGGAAGGACCATCAACCGCGACTATTACATGGCGTTATTGGACCGTTTAAAGGACGAAATCGCCGAAAACGGCCGCATTTGAAGAAAAAGAAAGTGCTGGTTCATCAAGACAATGCACCGTGTCACAAGTTAGTGAAAACTATGGCAAAAATCTATGAATTGGGCTTCGAATTGCTTCCAGATCTACCGTATTCTCCAGATCTGCTTATTATTGTCTTCTTTAAAATAGTAAAATAAGCAAAGTGTATCTATATGTTTAGCTCAATAAAGTCGCTTATCAGTATTCCGCAAGGCGGCGTAGAAGTCACTTGGTGCTTCACTCTGTACAAATAATCACCAATAATAATAAATCGGTGAGTTCAATTCGAAGAATATGAAACTAACATTAGAAAAGATTTCTATACCACGTTATAAATATTTTAATGCTATGGCTGTTAGATGATTAACTTAACACCACTTACAATAAACCCGTCGAAGAAATCTTTATCTAATTGTGAACGAAATATTCATCAGACCGAGAACAAAACAAAAAGCACAACAAAATCAATTTACATACCTGTAGCTTCATTGTAGTATACATTTATCCTTTCTAATTGTAAATCGCTGTCGCCGGTATAGATGCCGCTGGGATCGATGCCGTGTTCTTCAGAGATAACTTCCCAGAACTGCAAAATAACATTTGTTCGTTAATGGACCGCAACTGTCTTGCATTAATTATTATATAGGAACAAATTAAGATTTCGATTCTTTTTCACGCTTGGATTGATTTCTACGTTTGATTGGTAACATTCCCGTTATAAAATAATTTAGACAGTTGATCCTTTAAGATGCGTTTAAAAAGTACTGGACCAAAAATATCCATTGTGATTTAATAAACAAGCAATTGGAGATAATAATTCATCAAGCTTAAACTTGTCCTTGTCCCATTTTTTCAATGGTCCAGCTAATTTTAAAAAATTAACATCCATAACAGCTCCATCAGCCCCGGGAATGTCAAGGAAATGCCAGAAAATGCTGGCCAATAGAAAAAACAACATGAACGTTAAAAAACTATTTTTAGGGCGTCGAAAAATTAATTATCCAAGTATTAATAAACCTTTTGAAGATCCTGATTGTCTCGCTCAGTTGGTAAATTTCATCAAGCTGTTTTGAAAATCCAATGTCAGAACTGATTATCGAAAAATAAAGGTGTAAACGAAATTGCTCAAGTCATAGATTTGATAAGACTGAATCATTTGATTTGATTGGTCAAGATAATTTGAATCAAAAACAGACTAATCAATACCTTCCACAACAGGACGGTTGTTGCTAAATCTACCAAGAAAGGGAATTATAAAGTTTAAAAAAGTAAAGCCTATAGACATGTCATTGCTATCGGTAACAGCTAAGGTAACTGAAAAACTTCTGTTGAAAATAATAAAATTAGTTATAAACAGGAGAAACCTAATACAAATACACTAACAGATCAACTGGAAAGTCCCCGGCCGGACACATAGATGGCGCTACCAGAATAAAATTCATACGTTTTTTGGTTAGCCCTAACCCTCAAAAGATGCGTGTATAATTTTGACAGCTGTCGGATCATTAGTTTGTGAATTATAGTATTTTGAGTGAAGCAATTTTTGTTCTTGTGAAAACAATGGATAAAAAGGCGTAAAAGGCGCGGTGAATTTCGCGTATTGATAAAATATTGTTTTTTGAAGGGAGAAAATACAGTTGAAGCAAAAACTTGCCTTGACTGAAAATTAAGACGCAGTGAAATGAGCACCGAAGACGGTGAACGCAGTGGGCGGCCAAAAGATGTTGTTACCGACGAAAACATTTAAAAAATCAACAAAATTATTTTGAATGACCGTAAATTGAAGTTGAATGAAATAGCAGATACTTTAAAGATACATATCATTCACAAATATTTTTGGATATGAGAAAGCTATGTGCAAAGCGGGTGCCGCGCGAGCTCACTTTTGACCAAAAACAACGACAAGTTGATGATTCGGAGCATTGTTTGAAGATGATCAACTGTTATAAACCCAAGTTTTTGCGTCGATATGTGCCAGTGGATGAAACATATCTCCATCATTTCACTCCGAAGTCCGAGTCCGACGGTCATCCGAGTGGACTGCACACGATGAATTCGCTCCAAAGCGTGGGAAAAAGAGCAGTTGACTACCTTGAAAAAGGAAGGACCATCAACAGCGACAATTTCATAGCGTTACTGGACCGTTTGAAGGACGAAATCGCTGAAAATCGGCCGCATTTGAAGAAAAAGAGAGTGCTGCTTCACCAAACCAATGCACCGTGTCACAAGTCAGTATCCGTATTCTCCAGATCTAAAAAGAATGCTCGCTGGGAAGAAAATTTCGTCAAATGAAGAGGTGATCGCCGAAACTGAGGCCTATTTTGAGGCAAAGGACAAATCGTACTACAAAAATGGTATCGAAAAGTTGGAGGGTCACTATAATCAGTGTATCATCCTTCAAGGGAATTATGTTGACTAAAAAAAAATTAATTTTACCAAAAAGTGTGTTTTACTATGGTAGGCCGGGGACTTTTCAGCTCACCTGTAATTTTGGGTTTACTAACAATCATTCATATTTTTATGCTTTTGGGTTTATTAACAAACATATATTTATTCATTATTAAACCTTATTAAACAGAAGTATTAAATTAAATTCTACAAAATACTTTGTTTCCCAATTTTGTACTTATAGGACGGCCTCCGTATAATTTAATATACACTTTTGTGAGTCACATTTATCTACTTGTTTTTTATTCCATTTTCAACAAAGCTTCGCTTAAAAGTCGACCTCTGAGAAAGGACTGCTAAATTACTAATACATTCTAAGAAGTGCAGGTCGATTTTTCATTACCATTATACCATAATGTATTTTTTATGAATCGTTATAATATTTTCATGGGGATAATATTGAATTATATTATGTTGCAATAGGTATTTGCTAAATTAAATCCATATAATCAATAAATAAGCAAATATATAATAATAATACCGTGTAACATTTTTTTTGTTCCATAACAAATTTTTTTTGTTAAATTGTACCTGCTGAACACAAAAACTTATTAACGATTTTTTGTATGACGTACCATTTTAGAGTTGTGATAAATTAAAGTACTATAAATAAATAAAGACAGTATGAACATTTTAAATCATATTTACTGAACTGTTATTAACTTTATAAAAAATAGTAATGTATACAATGAATCAAACTAGCTCAGGTTTAAGTGGTCGAAAGTGACGAACTTTTCCTTTTGTTAACAGGAGAATACGCATTTCATTAACCACTCAGAATTCTCACAAAGTGAGGGATAACAGTTACCATTGAACTTGATTTTATTGTATATATCTATCTACTCGACCTTCTTCAATTGTTATATAATTGACCATTATTGTCGATGCGACCGAGGTCAAACCTATGGATACGAGTCGATTTATATAATCTTATTGTTTATTCTAGTAAGATTTTAAGCAAATGTAGTACGGATAGTGATAAGTCTGTATATGTTTATATATACATACATGTCAACAATTTATTCGGAGAAATGTATTAATATGATTGACACGAATCATCAATGGATATGCATAAAGGTTTATAGCATTAACTTCCTCGTTAATTTTTCCACCTAAACAATAAAAAGATAAACAAGATGAAAATAAATTACTTGTATAAAAAAAATTTATCCTGTTTCTGAATTTTTTGTGTTTTAGTGTTTAAATGATATAAAAACGTTGATTAGCTAGGAGCCTCCAACTATTGTAATTACAATTTTATTAACAGTTGATACATTATAATAGGTAGGGCAAAAGTCTCGCTACCATTATGTGTGAAGACGTCCAAATTTTATTATGGAGAAATATACGTTACAAGAACGTTTACATGCGAATTTTTGACAGTACGGTACGACAGCAGACCGGCCTCGTTCTGGAAGACAACGGACCTCTCGTTACCCTGAAAATGTTGCGATAATGTTGCAGAGTCTCCAGAGACATCAATTCGGAGACGTGGTTCCCAGTTACACATTTCTGCACTCCGTTTAAGGCGAATTTTTAAAATGGATTTAAAAATGTTCCCATACAAAATTCACTTAGTTCAAAAATTCTTATCGGGAGATCTTGGTCAACGAGTTAAGTACAGTAATGTAATCCTAAAGCCGTCTGGTGAAATTGAAGATTTTTCATCTAAATTGATAATGAGCGATGAAGCCCATTTTCTTCTTAGTGGCGATGTCAATAAACAGTCGGTTTTGGGGAACACAGAATCCTCAATTAATTCATGAAATATCATTGCATCCCCTAAAAACAACTGTATGGTGTGGTATTCATGCTGGAAACATCATTGGTCCCTACTTGTTGAAAATGACCAAGGTGTTGCAGTTACTATTACTGCTGAACCGTATCAAGACATGATTCGAAATTTTCTTGTACCTGAAATGGAAGAGTAAGGACTATTCAACAATTCAATTATTGAATGACGTTTCTCCATGAAGACTAATTTGGCGAAGTGGCGATTTAGCATGACCAGCCAGATCTCCGGATTTAACAGCACCGGAGTCTTTCTTACTATTTTTTTTTTAATCAAAAGCTTTTGTGAATAATCCTCTAACTATTCAACATCTTAGAGACAATATTCATTAAGAAATTGAAGAAATTCAGCCTGATATGTTGCAGGATGTCATGAAAAATGCCTGAAAAAGAGCCGAAAGTTTCATAGCAAATTGCGGTCACCTTTAAGACGATATAATTTTTCAATTAAAACGAATGAAAAATGTAAAGACCAAGTGATCTTTTTATGAAAACCCAACTTACTTATCTTTTCTTTGAGCAATGTTATAGGCAATCAAAATTGTAGCGGGACTTTTACCCCACGTTCTATCTTCCTAAGTTCTCTCCGGATAGCATCTGGTCTAATTTAACAATAATAAAGTATATGCCGTTTTGTAATCTCTTAGAAATTGTGTGAACCAACTGGACCAACTTGTTATGATTTTATAATGACTAGTGCATGTGACGAATAGTCTATTTCAGCGTCACACTCGAACGTGACATGATTATCTTATTGCATGCTCTCTATATCTGCACGTGTGTTTGCAATTTACTTTTTTACTTTAATACTATAGTAGAATGAAGAGGGATCAGAACAAGTTTTAAGTAAATAGAAGAAATGTCAACATGAGTCAGTTATGATCCAAATCATGTTTAAAGTTTCGTTTTTAGATGCCGCGGTTTAGCTATATCTTCGAAAGTCATTTCCTCTGTATTGCTGTTTATTAAATGGATTCATTTGAAATCATCTTCATACTGAAGCCTTACTGGCAATATCCACCTTTTAGTATATGTCATTTCGTCGAAGAGAGAACAATTCTTTTCATTGCGTCAAGAGTTTTAAAAAGTTTTAATTTCTTACGTTCTTATCGACTACAATTGATGCGTTTGAACAGAGCATTGCGCGAAAAACAGACACTAGCAAAAACGCAACAATGTTATCCTTCAGCATGACAAGACACAACTATATAATGCAAAACCGATGGAAACATACTAGGAAACATTAAAATGGGAATTACTATACCATCCGCTGTATTTTCCAGACTCTGATCCTTCTGATTACAACTTGTTGCGAGTTATAAGCCGTACTTCTCTGAGCAACCCTTCATTTCTTATGAAGATGCCAAAAAGATAAGTCGATTTGAAGATGACCTCAAAAGATACATAGTTTTTTGGATATGGAATCCGTAAATTTGTCTGAAAAGTGGTAAATATAGCCGACTAACTTTTCACAACAAAGATTCAAATTAAAAAAAGAAACATTTAACACCATATGCCTGATATTAAAAATATTGTGAAGTATTGAACGAGCCAGTTTAATTTATTTCCAACAAAATCTGACAATTTATTCAGTTGAAAAGACAAATGGCGCCAAACGACGAATAATTTATCAAGTGCGAGACATGTCTGGATTCTCGGACTTCTATTAGCCTTTCATTTACGAGTTTTTTATGAGTGGAAACATGCAAAATCACCCATGGATAATAACCAGGGAGAGGGTTGTTGTAGACATGTAGGAGACCTACTGACGCCACGGCTTCGATCGATTATTTATTAACCATATACTGTCCAATTTAGTTTAACAGCTTTAATAAAAATAGAAAGAAACGGAGACAAGAGACAGAGAAGAAATAATGACATCTCAAGTTCTACTGAATCGACTTTCTTGAAATTTTATGTGAGCCTTCTATTGTATCAAAATAATATTTGGATTTTTAGAATTTCTTGCATATAAATAATAAAAGTAGCTTTTTTTTCGAACAAACGTAATTTGGTTAAAATATTGTTTGGCTCTTTTTAACTTTATACGATCGCAGTACTCAACTAGATTTGTTTGGTTTCAGATTACAATCATGTCATGATGGAGTGCCATTTTTGAGACCCCTACACTTCAACCTGTATTTTTTTCATTTATGTATTTATTCTTTTGTATATTCTTTAAACATTAATAAACATCTAGTAAGAAATGGATGGTTAAAATAATGTTTTTGAAAAATATTTAATATAAATAAAAATATCTAAATTAAATATTATATATATATATATATATATATATATATATATATATATATATATATATATATATATTATAGTCGATAATGTTTATCAAATTCCTTTCTAGGATTTAAAGAAAAAAAACTGAATGATAAAAGTGCGTTACACGAAGGCGTAAGGGAGATAATTTTTTGAAGGAAACAAAAACAGATAAAAACATATATGTTCATCATGTGATAAACAGTATTTAGTAGCTTACACGAAAATGTTATGCATGGCAATTACGATACTTAGCGTTATAATAATATTTATATATTTGTTTTCCAATATTGCCTAACATATGTGCTAACACATGAACTGAAAAATCCATGGCGTAACAAAGAAAACGCGTTTTTCTTTTGTTCAAAATTGGCTTTATTCATCAACGTGATCTCCATTAAAAGCCACACAATAATTTCAACAACTCTTGTGGAACGATTTATCTGTCAATATCAATAAATGTCTTACCGATGAGCATCCAATAATACTATATAATATTCAGTGTTGATGATATTTCCCTTCTCAAGCTCTTCACAAACTTTCAAGCCGATTGTTGTGCATTCGGGTGCTTTGAACGAGGTTTACAAATACAGCTCAGAATCATCAACACGTTCTTGTTTTTGGTCCACAGTCAGCACACGCGGCACGCACTTTGAACAGAGTTTTCTCATATTTAAATGCTCACGCGTTATAAAACCAACACGTTCTTTTAATACTTTTCCGATGTTAGCTAACTCACGTAACTTCACTTTTCCATCATTCAAAACGATTTTGTGGAATTTGTTTGTTTTCTGGTGTTACTATCTCATTTGGAAGTCCACAGCGTTTTGCCATCATCGATGTCTCTAGGAACACGTTTGAAGTCAGCAATCCAACTGATTATTGTTGTTTCTGATGGAGCGAAGTCCTCATAACACTTTCCAAGCCATTGCTTGAACGATATTTTCCCCATCAAGAAGTAGCGTAAAATTTAAATAAGAAATTGTTTTTGATTCATTGTTTTGAAAATAACAAAAATAGTGTCCACAAGAATATAAAAAAGAAAAGTAACTTATACTTATTTTGTAAGTACTATTGACATTTATTATTGATTTATATCTAGCACTTGTGAATCGATGATTTAATAGGCGCATTTAATAAAATACAGTATATTTAAAAATAAATAGAATTTTATCAACTATAGTTAGGAAAATATCGTTCATATTCGAGTATAATTATACCAATACCGTAATGCCCTTATAGTACAGCTGGAGATGATAACTTCTAACTGTTTCATATATTATATTTCAGTGTAGTTACTGTAAATTATATTGTTTTACATAGGGTTTCTAAGTAATTTTTTTGCTGTGACACATTTATAAAGTACTGGAAATTTAAAAAATGGAAATGATTAAGAAATAAAAGCACTTGATAATATCTGACGTCAATATAGCACATCATTCCTAGCTTGTTCTATAAAAACTTGTACTAGCAGCACGCTTTTTAAAATTTTCCATACTTTCTCCAACTATTAATACAATCTAAGTTTCGTCTAATCCTAGAAAATGCGTTAAACTACTGAAGTTGGTGCTTAAAATATTAGTAGAGGACTTGACACAATTATACAAGTATTTGTAATTTTTGTAGAAGTTCTCCGATAAACAAACAGATACACTGAGTCAATTCTTTATCTTATAAGAGGTTAATTGAAAAGTCCTTGGCCTACCACATTAAAACATTTTTTTTGGCAAAATTAGTTTTTTTATTCAACATAATTCTTTTCAAGGGTAGTACATTGGTCATAGAGACCCTTCAACTTTTCAATACCATTTTTGTAGTACGATCTGTCCTTTGCTTCAAAACAGGTTTCAGTTTCGGCTACGACCTCATCATTCGACAAGAATTTCTTCCCAGCGAGGATTCTTTTGAGATCTGAGAACACGAAATAATCGCTGGGGGCTAGACCTGGAGAATACAGTGGATAAAGAAGCAATTCGTAGCCCAATTCGTGACTTTTGACATTGTCTTGGTGAAGCAGCTAATTCTAATAGCATCATCTATGTGTCAGGCTGGGGACTTTTCAATTGACCTGTTATTTATGCCCATTTATTATCTCTAATCAACATGCTGTTGCTGAATGACGTTGGAATTACAGATAAATAAGCTATAAACCACATAAAATCAATAAAAACTATTTAGTCAGTTTCAATAACAATAAGGAAGGAAAACGGAAAACCACATACAATTACGATGTCGGTTACAATATGCAATAGTTTATGGCCATAAATTGTTTAAGATCTGATTTCATTTTATATGACCACTAATAGAAGACATCTAAATATTATGACGTTTTTAATATTCTCTAAGCTACAGCAAAAACGACAAAAAATATTAAACCGACAATAAACTGCATAAAAGCAAGTAATACATTTTTTAAATATCTCTCACACAGTTTGGCACAAAAAATTAAAACATATTATAACGTGCATGTATAAAATCATACTCAAGGTTATGTACAGACATGATATTTCAGTTCATTTACACGAACAGGTTAAATTACGGTGTGTATTTTAGAAGGTGGTGTTATTTCTAGATTTCACGGTTGCATTCATGCAGAACACTGATCTCAAAACGATGTAATTTGGTTATTTTCAATAAATAAACTTGAGTTAATTAAACAAATACAGATCAAGCAAAAATTTGTGTTTTAAATTTTTGTTTTACTTTTTAATAATTATATTGTTACTAGTTGTTTCAGATTAACCTACGATTTGTAGTTATAATAACTTAAATCTAAATATAGAACCAGGAGGACCCATCGGCCCTAGTCTCTGGTAAAATAATTTTTATACATGTCACTGCTGTATTTTTATTAAATGCACCTCACTGCACAACACTACACAACATCAGACGGTTTGATTCTCTTGAATCTGTGTCCTGCTCTGGTGGTATCCAAAAGATACAATACTTCAATATTCTCATGAGAATAATGTCTTTCCTCATGCCCCCTTGCAATTCTCTTGATTTCTTGACTGACTGTGGGTATCTGAAGGTCTCGATAGTCAGTCTTATAGTATTTGGGTGCGGCCACAATACTTCTCATGACTTTGTTCTGAAAAATTTGTATCTCGTTTATCTTTACAGAACATCCCCATAATTGAACTCGGTATATCCATATAGGTTTAAGTATTTGTTTATATAACAGCAATTTATTATGTACTGATAATTGTGATTTTCTTCCCTGTAGCCAATACATTTTCTTATATTTCAGTTCCAGTTCTTTTCTTTTCTTCTTTATATGTTCCTTTTAGCGAAGTTTTGCATGAAGTTTCATTCTGAGATATTTGTCGTTGTTGCTATATGGAATGATAGTATGATTTAATGTTATTGGTACTTGTATGGTCTGATTGTAGATGAACTGCACATGCACAGATTTACTTTCGTTAGTTTTGATTTTCCAAGCTTGTGTCCAATTATTTATATTGTCACTTGCCTGTTGTAATTTTCGTGTGGCTTCTTCACTATTGTCACCGACAGCTATAATCACAGTATAATGAAAGAACTTTCAGTATTTTAACCAAACTAAACGAGTTTAATTTTACCGTTGGTAGCAGGAGCTTCAATTATGCCCAATAAGATGACAATCGAGGCATAATCCGATAAAATCGACGTAGCTTTCTGGACAGTAGAGAAGCTCGAATAGAACACATATAAAACTGAGGAAGGACTACAATATGATGCTGGGATAGCTGATTAATTAGCAAGTTCTCTAAGTTAAGTAATTACTGCCGTAAACTTACATCTAATGCTACTCTAACTTTCAAACGAGTTTTTCTCTAAAATATTTTTCGAATTTTTGTACATTGTAGCTCATAGAGTTGTTATCCAATAGTTATGAAATCTTACACATATCTGCTTTATACATTTAGTTGATTTGTGAGCTACTTACTAAGAAATATTTTCATATCTACTATTTTTTACTGCCTGTAAATATAAAAAATTGGTAAAAAATCATACTAGAAGAATTTTACATTCCGAAAAACATCTAAATTTTCGTTTTTCCCTTTTTAATGTTAGGTCACAAATTCAGAACCTGTATGAAAACTCACAACGCGCGGCAGCCTATATCTTCATTGTGTGATAAAAAATTGTTTATAAACACTAAATTACATGCGCAATATATTCTCGAAATATAAATAAAATGCATTTATTCTAAATTGGCTAAAAAATTCACAAAAATGACTCGAAATACGCCGTCCTGCGCCTATTTCGCCCCTTACGGTGGATCTTTCGATCCGTACAAGACTCGTCGGCATACCATCGGCGCTAGAAATCCAAAAATAATAACCATCCACTCGATGAAGACGTGACTCTCGTAATGGGTGCTTGGAGACAACCAGAAATAACGCCAGTATGGCCTTTTATTTTTATTAGCGCGCCTCCTACAGAAATAGAATTAAAAAAATGTCATGCTATTTTAAAGGGGCGAAGACATACAGCTGGAAAAGACGCCAAGAAGACCACAGTCGTGTCCAAATTTAGAGGCCGAAAGAATGTATCAAGATATATACGAGGAAAGTGGCAGACTATGATGTGTAATTTAGTTTCGTTTATTAATAATCCCTATTTCTAAACAATTAGAATTTGTCGTAATCAATATATTAAACATTATATTTAAGTAAATTTAATGTTGTATAAAATTAGTTATATACAACTTTTAAAATATATTTTTTGTCTTTTCAAACAAACTCGTAGTTGATTATTGTTTTTAGTGATTGATAATAGATTAGGGCGAGGGGCCAATCAGTTCTTTTTCATTTTTTCAAATATTAACCCTTTAAGAATATATCCTTAAGGGGATTTTTTAGAATTTCAATTATTTTTGGAGATACAAAAGTTTTACTGACTTGGCATCTAAAATGGCGTAATTTTAATGCGTTTTTACTTGAAATTTAGTGTAAGCCTTTTTTATACCCTAAGTGATTTTTGGTTTTTTTTTAACTTTCTGAAATATCAAACTGACAATGATTTTTGGCGTAATTTGGTTCCTTTAGATGGAGAATTTTCTTTCTTTCTTGGCTTCATTTTATTAGCAAGGTTGCAATAATGTTCAGTTCATTGTCCTTTTTGGATTCTTTTATATATTCTTTAAGCACAAATAATTATCAAAAAATAACATGAATGGTGAAACGGAAATATTTTTCTAATTTGAACAAATAAACTACATGTAATATTTTAGTAATACAAAAAAAAGATGATAGAAGGTCATTTAGGGTTTCACATTGCTTTCTTGTTTCCGAAAACAGCAAAAATAGCTTTTATAGTAATTAGGATAATTGAGAGCGCTTAAGTGAACGCCAGTTTTAGAGTTCGTAGCTTTTGTCACTAATATTTCAATATGTAGTCGGAAAAGGCGATAAATTACTTTAAATGTTAAGGTGTAGGGAACAAAATATCGACCAAAAATAATGTTGAACTATTGACCGGATAACAGAAGAAGTTCGATACTTGAGATAGATTTGAATTTTCAGTGAAAAATTCTATTGACTGAGTTTTCATTTATGAGCAGCTGAATGGTTTAACCGGATTGATATCAACATCTGAATCAATGTTCTATGATATTGATTGACAATAACTACGCATTATCGCATATACCACAAGTACTTATCTAGTACACACCACAAGGATCATTGAAATGATATTCAATGATTCATATCATCATAGCAATAACAGTATTTAAGTAATTTCCACTTAATTAAATAATTAGTTATTTAATATTATTTTAAGATCACTACATATAACAGCCGAATGTCCAAAAATAGAAAAATGTTCTACCCAATGTCTGTAATGCTCCATGACTAAGTTCGTTGACTTCCAATTTATTAAAAGGAAACGACATTAGACGTTCAATCGATTCTTTCCGATAATTGTAGAAAAAACAGACAGATATATTCATGCTTGAATGATGAATACCGTAACTTTTATATTATCCTACGGTTTGCTAGACTACCAAATATAAAAAAACCGTTTTTTAAGGTGTAAAGTAGGGCTCATAATATAGCTGACTTTTAAAAATTAATCGGTATTTCACTTAACTGACGTTGACCTGTTTTGTAGTTATTATTAGACCACACTGGATCTACGATTATATAGTGCAAGTTATGATAAGTAAATAAAAATTAAACGACTCTCCCAACCATATTCGAATTACAAAATGAATAGGAGTAGAACCGCAAGTTACAAAAAAGATCATATAAGGCCAGTGAGTGCAGGAGTAGGTATAATAGTGGTAGTAATAGAAGTAAAATAAGAATATGTATGAATTGTAATAGAAAATGATGATCAAAGCTTGCTTAAAATAGTTGAAATGCTGTATTTTCAACAAATAACTAAAAATTATTAATTTCCGTTCTATAACGTTAATTGGTTCTATTTCAATTGTTTTTATATCATTTCTTAATAATGGAGATAGTTATTTTTTTAACTTAAAAATTATACTATAACCATATCAGCGTAAAATTACCTTTCTTATTACGAAAACACAATAATTACTATATACAGTGGTCTAATATGTTTTACTTAGTAATATAATTTTGAAAGTTCAAAAATAATAATACAAAAAGAGTAACAAATTATGAACAATTTTTATAACACACAAATAATTATAACTTGATCTACTAATAATTATAATATCAACCTCTTCGGCAAAGGTATAACATTGTAAGGTTGTGAGGCCACACAAGATGGATGCAGAAAACAAGCATATCAACGCACAAACATATCAACTAATATAGTCTAATGGAATTTGAACAGAAGCTTGTAATTCAAAATGTACGGCTATTATTATGATGTGGCACAGTTGGTCTACTAATATTTCTGTGGTGGTATGTCAAAACTCGACAAATTAAAAGAGCTTAAAATCAACACAAACAATGTAAAAATATCTGACCATTTTATTTAGTATTTAGTAAAAACATTAACATTGTTAAAGAAACGGTTTAACACGGTTTAAGAAAATCTAAGTAAGTAAGTAAGTAATCTTTGCTAAAAAGTAAAATATCGATATTTTAAAACATATTCGATAATTTTCTTCACTATAATTATGCAATTCTTGACACTTCGGTTTACGAGTATTTACCATCTTATTTTACATTATTAAATAAAAATCTACATAATTTTAGTGAAACGAAGAAATGTTATATGTTAATTAGCTCGAGTTATCCGAATAATTAAAATAATACCCAATTATTGGCTAAATTTCTAATGGTTACTATATCTGTGACCCACTATCGACCGCCAGGTTTATTTTAGTTTAATTAATGTCATTTTTTTCCTGAAATCTGGAGTATCATTATCATTAATTAATTTATAATGAATAGCTGTACGGCATTTGTTTTAGTGCTTCAACGTTGCCAAGCAGAGCGGAAATGATTGTCTTTAATGGATATACTTTTTGAGCACAATTTTACAGTTGGAAACGTTTTTCATTGTTACGATGAACCCGCATCGTTTTTTTTATGTTTAAATAATCATACTACTTCAAAATATATGGTATTAACTGTTATAAACGGATTGATAATATATATCATTGAATTATATATTAAACCTTTAATTCGTTTTGTATATATTGATAGTTGTGGTAAATAAGTTATAAATATTTATCAAGATTAAGGCTTATATGATAAATCACTAATGTAATTTTATTTTAAAGGAAAAAAATCGATTTTTTTAACAAATGTAATCTGCCAAGCAATATTTTTTTCACCAAATTACGGCTATTCGAAAAAGCGATAATTCTTAATGTCATTTTCGATATTTTAAAACAAGAAATATACAAATTTTATTATAGCATACTGTGATGCGATAGAAGAATAATTCGGGAATTAGAATTTAAGATATCTTAAGATAACTAAAACAGATGCAACTTCTAAAATAATTTGAATTTTGAAAAATTCTCTTGAGGGTTAATTCTTGAAAGGTTAATCTATGAAAATATTTTAAAAAATATTGATTTTTTTACATATCAGACTTAAATATCCCCTTAATTCTAATTTATCACTTAAGTAATTATTAGATTCCATTTATTAATTGAAATAATTTTTTTCCACCACTAAAATTACATGAATTATTCTGCTATAACTTACTCGATACAGATTTTTTGAATACGAAGAACGAACAAAACAATTTAAAATAAATTTATCCCAACGAAAACAAAGGAAAAGAGTTCACGCTCGGTTGCTTGATAAAAAAAAACGCAATGCCGAAAATACGAGACGAAAGCTATAATTGTCAACGTCCTTTATGCGAGTTCCTCTGTTATTTTATAAGATAATTTAAGAGCATTAAACATTAAGATCTTCACGGCAGAGGTCGGGGACGAAACTTTTTGGGAGCTTCCATTCATTACTGCGTTAATTGAAATTAATCGTATGAATCACTTATGAAAATGGTAATGGTAAATGGGAAATGGGAAAATTATTTCCATAAATGTGAAATCAATAGGCAGTGAACCATCTAAAATTGTAACTATAATCACTGCATATTTTATGAAACGATCGAAAGCTTTTCGATTATTGATGGGTCAGGTCCGAAGGAGACTGAAACCTTACAATTAATGAAGTTTTTCCGCATCGGTCATTGGCCACGAATCGATGGATTTTATAGGGGATTAAGGAAAATATACG
The DNA here is from genome assembly GCF_030347505.1 of Rhynchophorus ferrugineus. Classification (NCBI taxonomy): domain Eukaryota; kingdom Metazoa; phylum Arthropoda; class Insecta; order Coleoptera; family Curculionidae; genus Rhynchophorus; species Rhynchophorus ferrugineus. Next base: position 37,453,070 of record NW_027472587.1, on the reverse strand, counting down.
TATTTGAAAATGTTAAAATAAAAAATATTTTCTTCAGAACTATTCGGTTAGAGTTTGCCTTATTGTTTTAGTGAATATATATTAAAATTATCACGTACCTTGGCTCCAACTTGATTACCACATTGACCGGCTTGTAAATGCACAATTTCCCTCATGACTGATATCTGATCGATGGACTGGCTCTCCAAGAAGTTGACTGCTGGACTTCACCGCTCGAAGTGTACTGTGCGGATAGGAAGAAGTCGTCGTCGACGCCAAGGCGGTTTACGCCGGCAGAGCGACGTTGTCAATTTTAAGGAGTTATACAACAAGTCGAGGAATATATGAGTCATCCGGGTGTCCCGACTTATATTTATTAACGGCGTATTTTAGGTTAATTAGCTCGATTAAAGGATGTTAAAATTAAACATTCTATCGCCTTCGGTTAGGATGTTTGTACTTTATTATAAGAGCAGGGCAGAGCGTGGTTGGACGTTTCGAAGTTTTAAAATTGTTAATCATCAGGTGTACCGGAAAGTGATTACCAGTTTCCCGAAAAAAAAAAACATAATTTTCAAGAAGATGGAAAAATTTATTTATTCGAAATATTGGTAATTTGATTGCGTACATCTTGCCCATCTTTCAAGAAATTGATGGATGCCAGCCATTTAATAACTTCTTCCAAATTGGCGAAGTGCTACTCTTTAAGTGCGTGTTCCATTGTTGCGAAAAGATTATAGTCGGACGAGGCAAGATCTGGAGGTTTCCTTGGCCGGTTTTGCTTTATGAGACGGCGCGTTATCGTGATGTAAAGTCATTTTACCGTATCTTCGTGTCCATTTTGGACGTTTCTCGATCAAAGCGCGGTTCAATTTGATCATTTATTATCTGTGGCGATCACTATTAACTGTTTCAACAGTTCGTAATACACCACACCACGCCACGATCTCATCAAACACACGTGCGATCTTCCTTTGTCCAATAAGATTAAGCCTTGTAGTCGATCGGTTGCCGCATATATATATATATATATATATATATATATATATATATATATATATATTACTATTTTACTGGCCCAATAATAATTACTATTTTCAGTCAAATGCACATTTCGACTGTTTTTTTCCATTTGTCAGACGAAGATGTAGAAATTCTTATCTGCATAAATTGTGAGAGAGGAAATGACGGAGATAATTGCTTGGACCAGATAATTTTAAATGTATTTATATTTTCCAACGGACATAAGCGAGACAGAGATGTATATATTCACGTGGTAAATTTAGAAAAGAAAAGGAAAAAAAATTCTATTTACACGTAATAAATAATATAATTTTAGGAAGTAGAATTACTTTTATATTGATTGTTTGGAATGTGGATTTGTAAAAAGGAATGGAATAATAACACCACAAATGTTTTATCGTATTTTAATATATTAATTGCTATTTTTAAATAACATAGTATAATAAATATAAATAGTATAATACAACTTAAATAAAACCTAAAAACTAAAGATATTTAATAACCATAAATACTGAATAAAATGTAAATGTACACTTAATCATTGAAAAATCTAATCCATGACGAACCCAAAAATGATCGTATAATAACTACCAGACCCTTTTTGAATAAAGGTTTTAATTATTTTTCAACTTTACTCCCGTGGGGCGATTTTTCCTCTATCGTTTATTATTTTCCCAGATTTTGAAGAAACTCGTTCTGAGGGGACAGATGTTGCGGGTATGGAGAAATATTTTACGTGTAACTGATATTCAGAATTCAGGTAGTGTCATTTTATGGACTTGCCAAAAATCCAATGGATTTTCTAAACGCCCAATAAATGGCATTTCCAAATACTAGAATAATTTCTTTTTCTAGCTATTTTTTATCAAAATATCTCCAGATGTTAATACATTCTTGGTCAATAGTAGTATCTTGAATTTAGAGTTCTGGAACTATATCTGTATTTTTTGAAGTTAGAATGGAAGATACCTCTCTTGTAATAACATTTTGTATCGCCTCAGCATTCTTTGCAATACCAAATCCAGCATTTTAAAATCTAGGATCTAAAAATATGGATTTCCCGCATATCGTATTTCTAAAATTGCCAGTCTTTTATTAATGATATCCAATAGACAATTTTGTAAATTTTTTCCCTATTCTCTTGTTAAAATCTGGAAATCATAGAAACCATAGAGAATATCAAAAAATTTATTTGTTACAAATATTTAATATACGTTATTCACCTCTTTATAGTTAAGATTTTTAAAAGAAATTTAACAAATGCTTCAAATCTTTTAAAATCCATGCAATTTCTGAAACCTTTGGAACCTAATTTTAGTTTTTAAGATTTTAGAAAAAAGGTTTTGACAAACAAAATGCTTGAACAAAAATCGTGAAAGTTTATCAAAAAAGAATTACCTATTATACCAGCCCAAAGTATTACCTATTCTGCCAGTCAAAAATATCATTTAGAAATTTATTTTTTTGCCCTCGAAAAATAGCGTTCCAAAATGTTGCTATATTAATCTATATAAGCATAAATTCGGCGCATTACTTTCAAGGTCGCGGCTAGGATGACACAGCCAGATTGTTAAAAATCAGTCGAATGAACTAGTAGAACCGAAAATAGTAACTAAAAGTACACCACTGCAACAGTCGATGTTCACTACTCAATACCTCTGAAATGAAGTAATAAAAATGTAATAACTGCCATAAGAAATCGTAGAACTAATATCAAAAAATAGAAGAGCAAGGAAGAAATGGTGTTATTCCAAGGCTCAGGAAGATAAAACCAAACGGAGAGCTACAAAACACTTTAAAGAACGTCCCATGCAAGCGCCTACGGTAAAAAAAACGAGGATTGGAGCTGGACTAGATATAAGTCGGAGAAGTCTACAAGTTTTGCAGACCGTCTTGAGAGCGTGTTTCAAGAGCCCACAGAAAAATAATATTAAAGCAAAAGAGGCTCCTGGTTTTAACATTATTACTGGGTAAATATTAAAGGAATTTCTGAGAAAAGCACTAATTGAGATCATTAAGAGAATAAATGTTTCATTCAGGAATAGAATATATATATATATATATATATATATATATATATATTAATATTGGCCAAGTACATAGCAATCAGTAGTGTCCATAAAATTGTCCATTCATCTTGTGTTAAATGTAAAACCACCATCAAAGGTAATTTCAAAACTACAAGCAAATTTTATTTGAAAGTAACTAATAATAGAGAGAGTATGAAACCCTTGAGTATTGTTGACGATCAATTTTGTAAAATAAAAATTATTCATTAAAAATGTATGATATAGCCTATGAAAGTTAATAATCTAATACTCTGGCGTCAATAGTATTTGAAATCGTCACGTATATTACTGCAAATATACTTAATGAGCGTTAGTAAATTTCTAAAATGATCAGCATCCTGAAATTATGGCAATCTTAAAATGAAGAAGTCTTTGTGGAATTTATAACAGACATTCGGTGCCGAAATACTAATAAATGATGTCTAATCATTTCGGACGAGTGAATTTATTTACACCACAAAAATTTAACCAAATATTATTTTTATTATTTAATAAACATGTTCAACTAATGATACTAATTTTTGTTGAATAAAAGATCATCTTATGATATAATTATATAGGATATATTTTCTTTGCATTATAATATTTTATCTTAACATATTCTTAGCATTATATTTTATCTAACAAAAGTTGACGAGAAGCATTGTTCATTTTCAACATATTTTATAGCGATTAAGTTTTAAAACTGATAAGGAAACAAGAAAACGAAAGTATTGATAAGTTTAAATTACTACACCACTGAATACTGTATGTGTGAAGTATCATGAGTAGGATTATTTTTAGAACTACGACAATTTCAGAACATCAAAGATAAGTATATATGATATATCTTTACTTTTATGTTATAAGTATAAAGATGGAATAATTCTTTTTATTAATCTCCTAGAACGTCAACAATCTGCCCGTGGGCAATAAGTATTATTATATGATGTCAGTCATATAATATAACTATCCTGACAAGTAGAAGATCACTTCAGTAAGTGATCTACTGTATAACTTATACAGTAGACATATAGGATATATGTTTACTGTATTTTATTACATCTAAATCTTATTCTAGATACTATTCTAACTTATTTTAAAGTATATCCTAACTTATTCTAAAAACTATTCTAGCTTACTCTAGATATTATTAAATCTCACTCTATGTGTATTTTAATCAGTTTGTATGGTAGTTTACGTTTGAGCCTACGCACTTCACTGTCATCGCGCACATTTAACTGTTTGGCGAGTGCATTGGGATGCACTAATATTCTTTCAGAGCACTTCGCACTAACACTCCGAATCACACTCGCTATAGGTTCTATGGGGATATCGCGCTGAATCTGATGTAAAACTCGCAACACTTTATTCTGGAACCTCTGGAGGATATCTATGCTAGATTTGCTAGTAGTACCCCACAGTTCAATACCGTAGGTCCAAATGAGCCTAAGTATAACCTTATTATCTAATGATAACTTAGATTTACGCCACTACATTTGGTTTAGTTTAAGCCCAAGCTGTTTGCGTTTTGTAACTATATGTTTTTCCATGTCAAACGTCGATCGATGTATTCCCAGATATTTAACATTATCTTCTTGCGGAAGTTCATGAAATATGGAGTACTAAATGAAGTTTTGCATATTTGTATATTAAATCAGAGAATATATGAATAAAACAATTCTGAAAATGATATTGGACTTTAGCATGTTTATTAAAACAACAACGAACACATTTAAGTAATATATTTTTTTTACAATTAGAAATGTATAGTAAAGGAATGTATTTACAATTATTGATTTTTCTCAACTTATCTCAATAAAGTAAATAATCAAATAATTGATAGAAGATTCAAATAATGAACTGTCGTATATCTTATTACATTAATCGTTGATATAAGTCGGAAAACTGTATTTTAAGATCTCCTTTTACCAACGAGGATTTATTGTTTAATGTGGGCTCCGAACCACGGTCCTCGACATTAAGCCTACCGACTGGCCAGTGACCAACTTAGAAATCATCCCAGAAGACATCCGGTCTTACCCAGCCTGATTACCGTCCTGACTGGGATCTTTTTCCTTGTCTGATTTTGTACACCTGCTTAGGACAGTCACAAATATTAAACAATCACAAACATACATTTACGACCATACCCCAGCAAGATTCGAACCCCACACTATCGCAACAGTAGGTGGACTGTCGCCTTTACCAGTGCGCCAGCCAAGCCGACCAGGTAAAAAGAATTAAAGCATAACAACAAATATTTATGATATGGAAGAAACACAATTTCAATATTGTTACATATTGATTCATCAAGGGACAGAAAGGTCATCATATATTTAATTCAAATCTTATTTGAAATTACAGAATATAGTGATTAAAACATTCGTTTCAGATTATTGAAATATTGTTAACAATGAAAAAGGAAGCGTAGAATGCCAAAGGAATATTAAATAAAATGAGGAACCAGTAGCGTAGTATAGTAAAGTATAAAAAGTACAAAAAATATCGATATTTCTAAGAAAAAATAAAAGTAGTAAAATATTAGTCAATATATATATATATATATATATATATATATATATATATATATATATATATATATATATATATATACATATATATATATATATATATATATATATATATATATATATATATATATATATATATATATATATATATATGTTTCTACATTTCTACATTTCTTAAGAAGTAGTAATATTATTTATTGGTTGGTTGATATATCGACATTTTTTCTGCATCTCTAGTATACACTTATTATTATACCTTACTTTCAATTAGAACAAAAGAATGCTACTAATACTCATATTGTCATTGAGAAATAACATACCTGATACAATTAAAAGCAAAATTTCATTAGCAATAGCTAGGAAAAAAACTTACTAGCAAACATATCAAAAAGGCACGTTCTATTTCAAATTTGCCTATTAGGAATGCTGTACAAAAGTATCTGTTAGAATTAAACTACTCCAATAGATATGACCAGGAATGTTATGGAGATACCACAAGATAACCACAGAAACTTTTCTTTATATGTTGAACTAGAGCTTATAACATATATGCTTGATATTAAATAAACACCAAACATAAGTTTCTGTGCTTTGAGTTACTAAATAATTCTATTTGATTTTCTTTGCCATCTTGTGTATTTATGTACTATATTACAATAATCATTAAACTTACAATTAAATTTATATAATGGCCACGTTTGCTGATGATACTGCGATTATTATAGCTGTCGGAGACAATAGTAAAGAAGTCTCGCAAAAATTACAACGGGCAAGTGATAATATAAATAATTGGACACGAGACTGAAAAATAAACATTAATGAAAGTAAATCTGTGCATCTACAGTTCACCTACAAACAAACCGTACAAACACCAATAAAATTAAATAATAATATCATTCCATATAGCAACCACGCTAAATATCTCGGAATGAATCTTGATGTAAAACTTCGCTGGAAGGAACCTATAAAGAAGAATAGAAAAAAGCTGGAATTGAAATATAGGAAAATGTACTAGCTAATTATCAGTACATAATAAATAGCTATTATATAAGCAAATACTGAAACCTATATGGATATATGGAGTTCAATTATGGAGATGTTTTGCAAAGAGTAACATAAATAAAATACAAATTTTTCAGAACAAAGTCCTGAGAGTTATTGGGGGTGCACCCAAATTCTATAAGACTGATTACCTACATCGAGATCTTCAGATATCCACAGTCAGTCAAGAAATCAAGAGAATCGCAAGGGAGCATGAGGGAAGACTCCATTCACATGAGAATTGTAGCAGAAATTTTTGTAGCTTTTGGATACCACCAAAACAGGACACAGACTCAAAAGAATCAAACCATCTGATCTTTTGTAGTGTTGTGTAGTGAGGTGCATTTAATACAAAATACAGCAGTGACATTATTTAAAGGTTCTGTTTCTCTGTACATATTTACACCTGCATTTTTATGATAACAGATCTTTTAAGTACTTATAAAAAGATACTTATAAAAAACCATACATACATGATGTATGATATTACATAAAGTTACACATACTTGGTTAAGTAGTTTAAGTTTAAAAATATGTGAAGTGACTAATTAGACAAATTACCTATTTCAGTCTGTGTTACTTTAGTTATTTATTCATAAAACGAATAAATAATATTTAAAAAATCTGCTCACAACACGACTATAAAGGATAAGTGTATATAACAATCACGTGGCTGTTCTACCACTCTATTCCCACTCTCACAACATTTAAAGGAATTTTCGTATCGTGTGGATTTAACGAAGACAATCATTATTATTATTTATTGTGATATGTTGCCACCCCCAATAAGGTACGACACTGTGAGGAACTAATGAATTTTATAAAATGGCTAGGAACTTTTGTCTTTATTTATTTTTAGTATTAATATGTACAGTAAACACTGACCTTGATAATTATAACTATGTTAAATTTAGGAAGTTAGATTTGAATTCTCAATATATACACGCTAACCGTTACATATACCGTTTATATATCAACAACCGATTTATACTATCCTAAGATGGTCTAGACAACACGTACCTTTTAATATCACAACAAGAAAAGTAAAAATAAGTCGGTCTAAAAATATATTGGTCCTATTTGGAGTTCTTAGAATGTATATATGTTCTTTAAACGAGTCTAATAAAAGGTCTAAAATATTCTTTATTATTTGTTATTGGACTTATTTTAATATCAGAATCTAAAATAAGTAAATCATTTTAAAGAATCAAATAATTATCTGCGGTCAAGGTCGCTTGATCAGGATTTTGTTCAAACCGTCATAAGATATCAGACCATCATCATCGATACTATAATAATTTTTAGTATACCATTTAGTCTCTTTCTTTACCAACGAGTTGTTAGCTGGACTGGATTAAATCTACGGACTGGAGAGTGACCAACTTAGAAATAATCCCAGAAGACATCCGGTCTTACCCAACCTGGTTACTGGCGTGACTGGAATGGTTATCCCTTGTCGGATTTTCCACTGTATGTTCCCTCTAAACGCAAACATGCCCAAGCAGCACTCGAACCCGCGGCTATCGCAGAAGAGTAGGAGGACCGCCCTGTCACTTTACAGTACGTCAAATAGATTATATATATATATATATATATATATATATATATATATATATATATATATATATATATTTATATATATTTCTATTTGATGCTCTGAAATTGTTGTAGTTCTGTAAATAATCCTATGATATAATTGTTATAATGTTTTGGTAATTTAACCTTATCAATACTTTGTTGCTTATTAAGTACTTATTCAAATTAGATGCAATTAAAGGCACTTTAAAAAAGGTCATATTACTAAAATTAATATTATATCAAATATATCTCTGAATTTATAGTGTAATATATTATTTTTAAATTATTGTCTTTACTCTACTGAGAGAAAAACATGATTAACTCGACGGTCACTAGTAAATATATATATCGTTTCAAAGTGAAGTCCTTGATATCCACAGTTCTGCAAAATGATGTTTCAGACAAATTTGTTTAAGGTTATTTTAAGTAGTCTACACGGAGTTTATAAATAAAAAGCTGACGACAAGGTCCCATGTTTAGCCTGTCTTATATCAACTCCCCACCGAGAAACTTGTTTATTTTCGTAGGAATTTACCCTAACAAATTCCCTTCGGTTTCCAGCCATTGAACCAAACGCACTTCTTAGTATAATACACAAAACAGAATGTTTTGTTGTATATATTAGTGTTGCATTTTATAATATATTTTCCACGTTATCATAATTATCAGGACCTATCATAAATATTCATTTGATTACAAATATACGGTATAATAAAATCTCAGGTCTCATAATACAGTATCGCACAGTGGTCCAAATTTGACTACGATTTATTAAATTAATCAAGTTGTTAACAACTATCGACGGAAATCACTTTTTTTACAAGTGACTGTTTCAGTCGACTGTTTGCAGTCGCTATTTTCGATCCGACTGATTTTGTTACCATTTACTATCGACTGTTTCAGTCGTATACTTTTAGTTACTATTTTTGGTTCTACTAGTTTCATTCGACTGATTTTTAACGTTCTGGCTCTGTCGTCCTAGCCGCGACCTTGACAAAAATGTGCCCAATTTATGCTTACATATATTTATATGTAATATATATAATTTTATGATTTTTTTGGTACTTTGCTTGTAAATAACAACATATTGTATATTAATATAGCAGCATTTTGGAACGATATTTTTCAAGATTGTTAATGTAATAGGGAAAAAGATTAAAATTGTGAGTGATAAGTAGTAAAATACTTTTGACTGTTTTTATAGAAATAATAGGTAATATATCGATTAGTTTCTCAATTTTTGTTAAAAAATATATCTGTTCAATAATAAATAAAGCCGGCTTGTTGGTTCAGTGGTAAAGGCGATATGACGGTCCTCCTACTGTTGCGATAGCCGCGGGTTCGAATCCTGCTGGGGCATGGTCGTAAATTTATGTTCTTTATGGGTGTGATTATCCTAGGCAAGAATGTAAAATCTGACAAGGAAATTGATCCCAGTCACTCCAGTAACCTTCTGGGATGATTTCCAAAGTTGGTCACTCGCCAGTCGCTAGGGCTTAATGCTGAGGACCGTGGTTCGGAGCCCACGTTAAACTTTAGGCCCAGTCCAGATAAAACCCATAGTTGGTAAAAGGAGACTTTAAAATATATTAAAAAAAAACAAATAAAGCATTTACTTTATTTAAAAAAGCTCCAGTAGTTATTGTTCAAACATTTCTAATTATGTCATGAATTAGTTTATTTTCTATGATTAGGTATATGTTTAATTTGTATTTAGTATTTAGGATTATTGTACGTCTTTAGTGTTTAAGTTTTGTTTATTTTGTTGTTGACTGAAAATTAATGAAAAGTAATTACTGTTTCAACTGTTTTCGGTCCCCATACTCAACGCTAGTAAAGAGAATAGTTTTAAAATATATATGTTAGGCTACTAAAACTTATTTTGACAATATTTTTAACATATGACCGTATATTAAAACTTATTAAAACATATGCAAACTTTATCCAGAATTAACAATCGCTAATCTTTTTTTAGTTGTATTTAATTAAATCTAATTTCCATTCAGTTTCAATAATCAACAACGTATTGTTAAGCTAGCAATACCACACCGCTGAACATTATAAGAAGAGCATCAACATTATTTTCAGAAATGTAACAAATTCGATTTATAAAATTATTGTTAACAACATAATTCATAATTTCTTTTATTTGCTCTCTGTTCCATCTGCAAATTATCTAATTAGTTTGTAATTGTATAGTCAGTTTCCGTTTCCTTTAAAATGTTAGGTGACATTTTCACTAAACCGATTAATATATATATTAGATGTTTAAATATTTCATATGGAAGATAGGATGGGGAGATCTATAGAAAAATCGTTCATATTTTATTAAATTTTATATTAAAAGCTGCTGTTGAGCAATAGGACGTTGTTTCGATAAAATACAATTCTTTTTCTCTAAGTAAATGAAACTGCAGAGGCAAAGTTGGCTGAAAAGTGTTTATTAAAATAATCTGAATCAAGTTACAGATAAACTTAACTTAAGATTATTAGTAATATACTAATTATAGATGTTGATAAAATAGATTGCATCAAATGTTGTAAAATTGTGGAATACAAGTTCTTAAGTTGCTCTTGGATAGGTAAGTATACAATCTGTATTTTTATGCTGTATTCTTCCTCATCGTAGAGATCCTCGTATCGATTTCTGGCTTTCTCGGCGACTTGTAGACTATAGTGACCAATGCGAACGTTACAGGTGGTCAACTGCAAGTTTTCTAGTGCTACAGACTCTGACCCTCCATTGTAAACTAGAATATTTTTGTTTATGCTTTGCTCTGTATATGATTCTTGGTTTCGGCGGCTTGCTGACCATGTTTGATGGAAATAATGGTATTTGATCATGAATATTCTACCATCATGGGATGGTTTTATACGAGATTTATTTACTTTGCCATTTTGATGACCGTGATGGCATATGTTTGGTGTATCAGGTGAACTAACAATTTCCAGCTTTATAAATAATATATTATAAAATAAAAATTAACTAACTCTGGATAATATGAAAGTTTTTCTTGTAAATCTTGTAAGACGTTTTAATGGGTCTTTCTGTAATTTATCTATCCTTGAAATCTTAATTATTAAATCCAAACCCATTGCTTACAAATTAAATCCAAATGTAATCGATAATTCAATTTTATCTATTTACTTAATTATATTTAACTTTTATTCAATGCTAATAGTATTAATTTTATCACGATTAATATCTCGAGCTGGAATAAATGTTCTCTAACAGGATTGAAGCTCATTTCCTAAGTTGTTGACGTTGGTCTTAGTAATCAGAATATCCTGTTTACTGCTGATCATGTTTATAAGAATACATTGAAGTCAACAGGAATGCGTTATCATTCTCATTCGAACGAGATACCTTCGAATTTTTTTTATTCTTTATATAAGTGGGCCCATAAATGTTGATAAGGATTACAGTATGATCTGGGGGGGGGGACACCCCAACAAAAACTTGAGTTATCTGTAATAAAAATATTTATATTTAATGTTATGTTATATGTTGTAATGGTTTGTATTTTAATTAACGATATCCATTCGAAGCCCATTAAACATTTTAATAAACTTATGGCCTTTTCTTTATGGCAGGTATATTTTAAAGTAGTGATTTCAATGGCAATGACGAAGAACTCAAATTATTTAAAATAAAATTGATTGCCATACTAATTGAACGAAAATCTAGATCAAACTCCCAAAGAACCTTCAGATTTTCAATTTAGCAGTTGATTAATAAACATGTTTCCGGACGTTTACAGGTGATGGGACAGTGACCGGCGACGAAAAATGGATTTGCTATGACAATCGGTTGGCCCTCCACATCGATTTTGAAGCGGAATATTCATGGTTCAACCAAAAACCAAACTATTCCATTATACCGACGTTAAAGGACCAAAAAGGACCAGCAGTGGGCAGTAAACGTTTCGAAACACAAGGGAACATACAAACCAACATCGTTCTCTTGACCGTGTTGGCTTAATGTACAAGCAACCAATCAGTTAATTATATTATAAACAATTAATCTATACTCACCTTAATCTTCTTCTTGATTTTCAGACGCATAACAGTGAAATACCAGGAGAGCGACTGTGAAGAACAAAATGAACGTCATTATGCTTATAAAATTAGTTCTATCATCGTACACATATTTACGTTAAAATGATGTGCGAGTCTGCCTAGCAATAAACAATTACTGTTTTTATACGTACTTATAACTAGGTATATATATATATATATATTTACTGATAAGTACATGCTTACTCATAAGTATATATGATAAACATTAGAGAACATGAAGTAAGTTCAGATAAGATTTTGATCACATCTTGATAACGACTATAACGTCCATAAATTTTATGTTCATTCACCGAGCCAAAGAATAAATTATCTTGATTTGACAAATTAATCTAAAATTTCCCTAGGAACTCAAATTAACATGTTTTAGAGGAAAAATAGAGGAAATAAAACAATATGCAAGAGAACAAATATAATGTATCAATATATAGACCTTACAATAACAAGACAAATGTATGGCTTCTATAAAAATAAATGCGATAAACTCTTTTCAACCTAACCCATGAGGTAGATTTCTAGGCCTACTTTTTATGCTATGTCTCCCTCAGGTCTAGCCTTCAAGTATTAATTATCTATACAATTGTACACAGCTCTCCCATCATATTTGAATCGAACACTGTTCAACGAACAACATTCGATTCCATTCCTGCCAAAATTATCATTTCTATTTTTTTATTGACCACAACTACACATGCTTCAACACTTGTAGCATCACTTATATGTCTTGTTTATCTTTAAGGGATAACCCACATTAACCATTTTTATTGTTTACTTTTTACGTGAGAAAATGGCTTATTTACGAAGCTATTTTAAGCAATACGGCATTAATCCTTATCGAATTAAGTACCTTAAATACAGTGTGCAATTAATATAGATCAATATGGTTCCTTACAGCATGTAAATTAAACAAATATTTTCGGAGATATTACAAATTTAAAATTTGCGTTTAAAAATGTGTAATGTAATAAAAATTGTATGAATTTAGATATTCCAAAGATAGCAGGAAATCTTCATAGTAAGTATAGGGGAAGAGGAATTGTTTTACTCCAAATTTAATGCGTGCAGGCCAAGGGCAGTAATGAATGAACCAAAAATACTGGATCGATTTTAATCATGTTTTCATTGAGTGACATAGGCATATATATTTTATGCCCGTGCAAAGTCGGAGCGGGCCGCTATGTTTTTATATACAACGTTCATATTTTTTCTGTAGTGTATTTAATTTAGTATCAGTATTGCACCCGTGCGAAGCCGGGGCGGGTCGCTAGTTAAATTATAAAAGGCGATAAAATATGGCCATGATCAAAATGTCAAGAACTATTTGGAAATACGTAACCTGGAAATGAAGATTTTATTAAGTGGTAGTTGGACCGTGACAGGTAAGAGGATGGGATTAATTTTATTATTTAATTTTAGCCATGTTTAAACTTAAGCTTCAAGCTCAATTTTTATTGTATCAGGGGATCTTATAACATTGTATGAATAATAAAATGAAATACTGTGTTTTTTTGTAATTTTATTATATATTTTTAATTTCTATTTAAAGAATACATATTGTTTTCTAAATTCAATATTATTAAATGTTTGGCAATACATTTTGTCCAAAATGATATAATATACAAGATATACAATAAAACAATTTACAAAACCTTAAGCTTTATATATTATACGTACTTCTTAGAAGTCAAACTAATAAACCATGGCGCCATCTATACAAACACTGAAGGTATAAAAAATCTATTCTGGACAAAGTGTACCCTAATTTGTAATTATTAATATATGGTATCGTACATTCTGCGAAAGGCTTAATTTTATTTATTACATCTAACAATCGCAGCACTGTTCCTTTTAAAAACTAAGTTTAGAATTGTTAATATTTATTTTTTTTTAATTATTCAAACATACTCTAAGATATATTGACAATTTTTTTTATAATTATTATATCAAGATAATATCTAAATGTAAATATCTTGTTTCTTATTTGTTTTTATATGGAATGTTAAATATAAATATGTAACTGCATGTCGTAACGATGTATTATAATATGCTAAAGGCTTTCTTAGGCAAACATCCAACGTTGCTACGTTGGAATCAGTACATTATACAATTTTGCAAGTACTTAAAACTAATAGTTCGCAGTCATTAAAATCTTAAAGTCGAGATTTCCTGTAAAAAAAATACAAAAATATATGTATATAGTAGGAAAATATGTCTGAAAGCGAAATACAAACTCTAGTAACGTAACAAGTAAAAGCTCAAAGGAATATAAGAACACTTATCAGGGATATGTTTCTAGATACAGTAAGATTTTAATGATTGCTTTAAATCTACCGAACTATGGTCTAATTTTTAAATATATTTTTGTAATAATTATCATTATTTTAGAGATTTAAAAATGGCATTATAACCTTAATTATAATTTTTCTGCTCTGAAAACTTATTTTTTTGTATATTTTTGCCATAGAAGCAAGATATTATCTAAATATTGTGTAATAAAAGGAGTTGTTAAAAACCCTAGGTTATAAGGTAAGTTCAGGTCATCATTTGTTATACATATAAATTCAACACTTGACTTGAACTTGTACAAAACAAAGCGCCCTGATAATATCTAAGCAACAGCTGAATAAATCAATGATTTGATTCAATAAATGTATCGATACTTGATACCTTGTCTTGTAAAAAACTCATCCGTATTCTGCTCATATCAAATGTTATATGTTATTAAAATATTTTGACTTGACTAGTTACACTATTATAATAAAAACTACTAAACTATATGTTAAATGTTATCTACAACGTTTTGTACAATTTTGTTATATATTTCTTCTTATTCTCGAAAATGTGCTGAATACTATTACTACAGAGGAAATATGATAAGAAAGTATTAGTAAAAGGGGGAGGAGTCACAATTCTTTGCACACATACAGACGTATATCAAATCTGATAATAAAATATAATTTACCATCGAGTCTTTTCAGTGGGTTTAAAAGTCTTGCTTTTCTTCTAGCCAAATATTTACATTTCTTACATGCAAAAAACTGTATCCTTAAATTAAATATGTATATATCCTAAATGCATATATGTATTAGAAGATACCTAACTGGTACTGTAGAAAAAAGACGTACTTCGCCATTATGTCGAGAGTAAATATGCAGGCTTTTACTTTTTGATGTTTATCCGTGAAAATAAAAATAAAAGTGAAGCGCGATTTCGAAGCTAAATAAGGCCAGATAACATTAAACAAAGCGCCTATGTTTTTTTAAAGATGTAAGTAGAAAAATCCTATTGTTATATACAACCGTAGACTTAAAAAATATTTGGTATTGTTTATAAAGAGATCTATTTTCAACTATAATTCCAATTATTCTTGTTATCTAGTTATAGATAACTCGAGGGAGGTTTAACAATTCATAATATTGTAAAATGTAGGTCATTCATCCATTAATTTTTGTAGATAAGTAGGTATTATTTTTTCCTGTTTGTTTTCATTATTATAACCAAAGATATAAAATAATAGTATATAAAACCTCCCTGTTCATACTTCGATAAATTTCTATGAGCAAATCCTAGTATATCAACAGAATTCTGCAAAAAAGGATTAAAGTGAGCAAAAAACTATATATTTCAAATGATTTAAGATGAACTTGTCGATATTTTTAAATATTGTACGTATCTAAGAATTGATGATCATTTGGTAATATTTTATTGCTCACTTACCTAAAAATATAATTCAAGATTCTACGAACGCCAGTGTGGGTTATACCATTTCATGAAAGTTGAAAAGTTTTTTCTATTAAATGTTACAGAAATATACGGAAAGTTAACAAATAAAAGGTAGCAAATGCCAAATCAAACAGCTAATATAAAAACACGAGTTATAATATTATTTACTTCATATCCACACAGTCTTCACACAGACTTTATAAACGAGCGCGTGAGTATGAAATGTTATACTACCTTATAAACAATTTCAAAAACTAATGCTTTGTGGTATGACAATTTTGGTTTTAACATTTCTTGCCTTGTAATTGTCAGAGACTTTTCACTTTTCAAATAAAAGAGTGTCAGCTTTTATGAAATGACATCTGACCTTCACGGAATCCCATACGTATGACATTAGCGAAAAAATTAAACACTAGACAATAAAAGCCCCATTGTTGAAATGCCTAACATCAAATAATTGACATTTGAGTGCTGCTTTTCATATACACCACTTTATCAAAGGATTTATGCTACATTATCAAGCGCAACGACAATATAACCTTAGTGGCTTTGAATGTTATAGTATTCTTTTAGAGTTCCTGTTGAATCGAAATTAGTTCTGACAGGTGGTTGAAATTATTTTTTCACGATCCTAATTTGTAGGAAATAGTAGCATAAAATTTGTACTGTAACATGCTAAAATCAAAAATATTACTTGCTAAAGTGGACTTTCATGGAGTATTTTTATTTTCAGTCTTATATACAGTACTAGACGCAAAGGAAAACAAATAATAAACAAAAATAAGACAGTTCGAATACAAGAAATTAAAAAAATAAACGAATTAACATCACTGTCTGTCACCGAAAAAAGGCTCTACAAACAATGTTCCACAGTAAAACTTTGGTAAAACTGGTTATAAAATATGTAGCCACACCTTCTAATAGATTTGATATTTGCTGTCCGTTATCAGTACTATTACGGTACTAATCGTCATGGTGCAGAGCGATCTAGTAAAAGAACATTGTTTTTCGACGATTTCTGCGTTCTATTAGAAGGCGCACATTAAATAACAAAGATAAATACAGTTGAAACAACATTTATAGCTAAAGAACATTATACAGTCTAATCACAATGTTGCTAAAATTATAACAATCTATCTTTTTTTACGTGGTATCCTTATCTAACACATCAATAAGAAGCACTTATTAATCTTTTGAGAGTACCATATCTGGGTTCGCCTAGTACTAACCCAATAGTCTAAATTTTCATGCAAAATGCTTGGGCATTCATTATAAATATACGAAATAAAACGACTATTCATGATAATCCGCTTGGGTCGGTTAGAAACAGAAAAGTTTTATTTTAATATTATTTGTTACGTATAGTGCTTTGATGTTAAATTGAGAGATAAAATGCCAAATCACTTTGCCCTCTAAATCTATTTCTATGCACCCTCTAATTTTGAAATTTTAATTTTTATTCTAATCCTATCCTTTACCTTTGAAAAGTCACTTTTAGATTTTTTGATACTTTTACAGTATTGTTTCGGAAGTGAATGCCTCGGAGTAATTTGTTTACTTCAACTTGTGTTATATAGACTAGCATATCTATGAATTTTAGCGCCTTTTTGAAAAATATCAATGGAAGACAAGACCTACAAAAGTATATATATATCTTTAATAACAGTTTCTTTTTAACAATGCATAACACAACTTGAAGTTTCGTTTTACCAGAAAAAAAAGTGTGGATTAAAAGTGGTATTGGCAAGACGACAATAATTATATCCATATAGTGTGATGTCATCAAAAAAAACCGGAACTATCTTCCCAATAACCACCGTATCGTAGAGGAAAACAGAAACAATACTGTAGCAGGAAAAAAAGAAATTCTTTGCGGGTTTCCGAGAGATACAGTGCTGACTAGAAACCTCGATCGTGTCGGTGCCGGTACGTTCCGTCGATTAGAATTTAGTAGAATCTCCAGTAGCGCCAGAACGGCCCCGAGCGTTGGATGGCCTGAGGCTAAGCGCGATAAATGAAGGAGGCAGTGTGAGGTGGCGTCGGGCTTGGTGACGAGGAGGGCGGGGAGGGGCTGCTGGACGAGCCACCGCTGGTCGGTAGCGCACTGTGACCTTGTCGATGGGCCTGATTGCGCCTGCCCCCGGGTCCCTCCTCGCTGTTTTCTCAGAGGTACACCTTCTTGACGCTGCGGGTCGTTGCAAAGCCGTCTCCGCGTCGGAAATTGTCGCCCTGCAACAACTGAAGGATAGTGAGGCATCAATGACTGACGTACGTTCATCTTCACAATGACTAACTTTTCGTCGCGAATTGTATAGCGTACGTTTAAATGCGCCTCCGCCTTTTTGGGCAACTAGATAATTTAAATCAATTATACAGGGTGGGCCGTAATTATTCTATAAAACTTCTGCTACTTGCAATATTACAATCGAATAATAAGAAAAATTTACGTCCAAAGTAGCGTTGGTAAATATCAATTGAAAATGACAGTTTCAGTCGCCATTTTCCAGACCACGCGGAAGCATAGAGTATTATATAGATATTTAACATAAATAGTAATAGACGACTTTTTACTATCGACTGTTTCGGTCGTGTATTTTAAGTTACATACATTTATTAAATTAATCAAGTTGTTGACAACTATCGACTGAAATCACTTTTTTTACAAGTGACTGTTTCAGTCGACTGTTTGCAGTTGCTATTTTCGATCCGACTGATTTTGTTACCATTTACTATCGACTGTTTCAGTCGTATACTTTTAGTTACTATTTTTGGATCTACTAGTTTCATTCGACTGATTTTTAATGTTCTGGCTCAATCGTCCTAGCCGCGACCTTAACAAGAATGTACCCAATTATGCTTACATAGATTTATATGTAATACATACAGTTTTATGATTTTTTTGGTAGTTTGCTTGTAAATAACAATATATTGTATATTAATATAGCAGCATTTTGGAACGATATTTTTCAAGATTGTTAATGTAATAGTTACCCTATTAAAATTGTGAATGATAAATAGTAAAATACTTAGAATGTTTTTATAGCAATAATATATAATATTTCGATTACTTTCTCGATTTTTGTTAAAAAATATTTCCGTTCAATAATAAATAATGCATTTACTTTATTTAAAAGGCTCTAGTAGTTCTTGTGCGATCATTTTTAATTATGTCATGAATTAGTTTTTTTTCTATGATTAGGTGTATGTTTAATTTTTATTTCGTATTTATGGTTATTGTACATTTTTAGTTTTTTAGGTTTTCTTTAAGTTTTATTGTATTGTCTATATTTATTATAGTATATTATTTGAAAATAGCAATTAACATATTAAAATACGATAAAATATTATTGGGGTATTATTCCATTTCATAGAAAAATTCCATTCCTTGTTACAGATCCACAGAACATTCAAACATAAAAGTAATTCTACTTCGTTTAAAATAAAATTATAAATTGCATGTTAATAGTATTCAGTAATTATTTTTTCCTTTTTTTAAAGTTAGTACGTGAAAGAATACGTACATCTCCGTCTTACTTATACTACCGTTGGAAAATATAAGCACATATAAAATTAACTGCTCCAAGCAATTATCTTCGTCCTTTCCTCTCTCACAATTTATACAGCAAAGGGTTCGTACATCTTCGTCTGACATCACGGATTGAACAAAACAGTCGAACCGTTCATTTCACTGAAAATAGTAATTACAATCGCTAGTTTTTTGACTACCGACTGTCTCGACTGTTTTGCGACTATCGACTGTTTTCAGTCGATAGTCCCCAACGCTAAAATAGGCGAAACCGAGGAAATATTTTGCATGTTCCTACCAATGCAGGCAGTGATACCTATTTTTAGATTTGTTAATTTGAATTTAGATTTGTTGTGTATTCAGTGTATGTGAGGAAATAAAAAAAACAGGATGTCATTTTCTTTGAAACAAAAAAAAACAATCCAAGTTAGCTAGATTGCCTTAATCTGTGTGTCTCCCAAAATGTTTCGAAACTATTTTCGACAAAAAACACTGGTCGATTACTAATCAACTTATAAGCGGCCCACTCTGTATATTTTAAATAACAATGTTTAGAACCGTTAAATTGTAGCTGTAATGAATGTTTGTTTTATTTCATAAAGAATATGACCACACAAACGGTTATCCATTAATTTATATCTAACAAATTGTTGATTGATTTCAAGCATGCATATAAATTTACATTCTCATTAACTTCTTATGTTGTGAAGATGATTTGATCGAAAAACTGAATCTAGCGCACATGCCAATAATTCAACAGGACTACGCAATCGGCCAAGTGAATTCGTTATAGTGAAAAGTAATTTCGAAAATAACATAAACTTCTACAACTTATTGAGAAAGTATCGAAACCTACACAATAACATTAGGAAACAGTACTAAATTCAGTAATAAGAGCGAAGAAGACGGTACTAAGACAAAGAGTGAAGCAAATAATTCTTAAAGGAAGGAATATTTGTTTGAATTAAATTACCTTGATTTATGGGTATCTATAGCCCCATTGCTGTTAAAAATACAGAAAAACGATGGTAAAACATTGTGCAATAAGATAATTGTAGTATTCTTGTTAAAATTTTGGGATTGCGACTTGTGGATATACATATATTTAGCTATATTTTACTTCAATTATATGGAACGTTAAACTGTCAGAAAATTTTCGCCCTTTATTTCCAAATTGAGAGTATTTCCATGTCCTCAATATCACTTAAACTCAAGTATATTAATTACTAAGATGTGGAATAAGTTCTTGTTATCTTTTTCTTGTGATAAAAATTAGGCATCCGTATGAAGCATTTTACATCTTTAGGGTTTATACGAGTTTTAATTTATTTTTGAGATGGTAAGTTAGAAAACAAAGAGTACTTATTTCACTTTTTGAAACGATTGTGATTTTTCTAGTACTCAAAATTTTTCTGACAGATTATGTCCATTTTCAAACATATATCCTTGTTGTTTACCTGATGTGATCTTAAGGTTCCAAAATTGTCGCGACCTCTGTAATTGTCTCTGCCATTGTAGCCACCATCTGTCTGGAATTGGAACAGCGTTTCTGCATTATTTTGATGAGGTCCCTTGCGTAGAGTGCTCTTAGGTGAATAGTTTTTCGGAGGTGGTTGTGGGACCAGCACCGGTTCTGCGTAGGTGACCTCTTCTTGAGGTAGCAATTTCGGTTCGGCAGTTATACGGCTAAAAAACAATTCGAAATCAATTAATCAATATGTCAGGTTCACTAAGGAAGAAAACACGCCTATTTTAGTCCGAACAAGACAAATAAAATTAATAAAACGAAAGAAAAAAGAATCAACAAATGCAGAACTAGAGGAGAAACAAAGACAAAACAATTTAAAAGACCAGCGAATAATAGTAGAAGAAGAAGAAGGGAATCTCTTTCCCACGTAAAGAGATTTTATGTTATGTTATTAAGGGATTGAACAAACCGAACAGTGACAGATAAAATAAATAAATAAGACAAGAAAATTGATACAAGAACCAGAGGGAGAATAATAAAAAGAAAAAAACTTGATAATATTTGGAGTAGCGGAATATTAAATGGAATCATAAAATTACTATGGAACAAAATCATGAAAATTGTAAAATCGCAAAAGGAATGGAACATATTAATTGTTTTAACATTGCCTATATACTTCAGTACGAGGATCACTATTTATATTTCGGGAATAGGAAAAAAACTAATAGTTAAGCTGCGAATATATTTTTATTGTTTTTCAAAGTACTTGCCACGATGATCGATACACTTTTTTTTCAAAGCATTTATTCCATTCCGAATGAGGTATCTTCAAAACATTATTTTTGAACGCTTCAATAGCTTCTTCGGGCGATGAAAATCGTTGACCAAGCAGTTTATTCTTCACGGATGGGTACAAAACGAAGTTATTGGGTGCCAAATCAGGGCTGTATGGCGGATGACCCTTCCAATTCGATGTTTTGATTGCTCAAATAGTTTTATGATTGCTTGTTTGAGCCGATGTGTGAGAGCTCGCATTTTTGATGATGAAGAACAATCCGGCGTCTCTTGTTTGTTTTCCTTATTTCACCGAAGACTTCTGGCAAACAAATGGTTGTGTACCAATCAGAATTTACTGTTCTGCGATCCTCTAGAGGTACAGTTGCAATATGACCAGCTTTTCCGAAGAAACAGGCCACCATTTTCTTTGAAGTGTTTCGTGCGCGAACAACTTTTGTTGGATTTGGTTCATCTTGGAACACCCATACAGTCGATTGCTGCTTACTTTTGGGCTCATACGAATATATCCATCATTCATCACCCGTCACGATTTTATAAACGTCTTTCGAAGCACCGCGATTGAATTTCTTAAGCATTTCTTTACACCAATCGACACGAGCCTTTTTTTGAGCGATTGTCAAATTGTGTGGGATCCAAGTGTACATGTAAAATCGCATATATGCTGGTGGAACTAATGTTTAGGGATGCCTCAATCTCACAATAGATGACATGACGATCTAGGTTAATCATTTCGCACACAGCATCGATGTTTTCTGCCACAACAGCCAATTTTGGACGACCTTCACGAAACTCGTCGGACAGCGAACTACGACCACGATTGAATTCATTAAACCAGCGGTACACGGTGGTTTTTGAAGGAGCTTCATCGCCTAAAGTCAAATTACGTTGATTGATGCATTCTTGTTGCGAATCCACGTCGAAAATCGTAAAAAATCATCGCACGAAAATGTTCACGATTCAGTTCCATTTTCTTTTGAACTTTCAACTAAATATAAAATAAACAAATAGCGCTCGTGCGACAAAATGTTCTGAGTACGTATATCGTCAAAAATGTCAAAGTTTACGCACAGTGTTGCCAATTCCCGAAATATAAATAGTGACCCTCG
Source organism: Rhynchophorus ferrugineus (assembly GCF_030347505.1). Classification (NCBI taxonomy): domain Eukaryota; kingdom Metazoa; phylum Arthropoda; class Insecta; order Coleoptera; family Curculionidae; genus Rhynchophorus; species Rhynchophorus ferrugineus. The sequence goes on along the minus strand of NW_027472587.1, from coordinate 37,430,169 downwards.
TATTTATATATATCAGTATATACATTAGTACCTGTTCATATTTTGTCGTTGTTCAAAATACTCGTATTCGGTGTCTGGATATGGTAAATTGTCATCTTCGTCTTTATGACATTTCCTGCCGCAAAGATAACCGGCGATGAAACCGACCACCAAAGCTGACACAGCTCCTGCTACAACGGCCATTATCAGAGTTTCCACAGAGTATTGGTTAGGAAGGGCATCTGTGGCAGTAACTGACGGTCCTGCAACATTAATTTTCGTTACCACATAATTGTTTAGGAAACTACAATGACGAGAGGAAAAGATCTACTAAAATACTTACCTGTATTTTCGTAGGGTTTGTCCGGAATGATGTTTATAATTTGACCGTCAGGTTGTTCTTTGTTGGGCATATGGTCACTGAATTTGGGTTGGTTGGAACTCAGACCACCAACTGAACTTGCGTCTTTGCTTTTCGGTGGTGGACAAGCAACATGCTCTCCGGTCGCCACGCTTTGGAAGAAGTAGCTTTCCTCACCCCATCGGCCAACACCTTTAGATCGACACTTGCCTTGTACTTTGTCCCAAGCACAGTAAGGATCTTGAAGTGCCACACATTCACTAAAACAAATATTTATTCGATTTTATACGATTACTGTTCTACCGAAATGTCAGTATGACTTCATTTTTGCAATTTTGTTTTGAGCTTGAAATTTTGTTTAATATATAAATATTTCCACGGTTTCATGGCTTTGAAAATAAGCAATTCCTTAGAATACAATGGCAATGGAAACATTCCTAACTTTGTCAGTACAGTGTGAGTCAGGATTTGAATAGGAATGTTCAGAAAAACTACAGTAGTTAGTATGCTTCATGTAGTTCTACAATCCTGATTCGCCACAGGGTTTAGGTTAACTCCGTCAGCGATTGACGTTCCAGGAACTTCATTTCCTGGTGACGAGCCAACAATGGACGAATTGTTCACTACAGGGCCTTGTGGCTTGATTCATTCTCAATGAAGAAAATATCAAACTATTGAAAATTGACGGATGACCCCTTGCCTACCGGCCAGTATTGTAAGAAGGAAGTGGCATCTATCGCTGAAATAATAAGGCGAATCGGACAAGCTGCACTAGCTCTTGCTTCTTTAAGGTAGTGAGTGCAGAGGGAGGAAATATTACAAATAAGATAAAATCCGCCTCTTTCGAACGTTATTGTTGAACAAATTTTTTTTGAAAACATGTTTAAAATAAATCATAAATAGCGTTGAGAATTATCGACTGTTTCAGTCGCTATTTTCGGTCCGACTGAATTGGTTACTATTTACTATCGATTGTTTCAGTTGTGTACTTTTAGTTACTATTTTTGGTTCTACTAGTTTCATTCGACTGATTTTTAACGTTCTGGCTTTGTCGTCCTAGCCGCGATCTTGACAAAAATGTATATATGTAATATATATAATTTTATGATTTTTTTGGTAGTTTTCTTGTAAATAACAATATGTTGTATATAGTAGTTATTGTGCGATTATTTTTAATTATGTCATGAATTAGTTTAATTTCTATAATTAGGTATATCTTTAATTTTTATTCAGTATTTATGGCTATTACAGTACATAGTACATCTTTAGTTTTTAAATTTTTATATAAGTTCTATTGTATTGTCTGTATTTATTATACTATATTATTTAAAAATAGCAATTAATATATTAAAATACGATAAAACATTTGTGGGATATTATTCCATTCCATAGAATTCCATTCCTTTTTACAGGTCCACAGAACATTCAAATATAAAAGTAATTCTACTTCCTTTAAAATGAAATTATTAATTGCATGTTAATAGAATTCAGTAATTATTTTTTCCTTTTCTTTTTTAAAGTTAGTACGTGAAGGAATATGTATATCTCCGTCTCGCTTATGCTACCGTTGGAAAATATAAGCACATATAAAATTACCTGCTCCAAGTAATTATCTTCGTCCTTTCCTCTCTCACAATTTATATAGGAAAATGTTCGTACATCTTCGTCTGACATCACAAATTGAATAAAAGAGTCGAACCGTGCATTTGACTGAAAATAGTAATTAGTATTTTCAGTCGCTAGATTTTTGACTATCGACTGTTTTGCGATTATCGATTATTTCGACTGTTTTCAGTCAATAGTTCCCAACGCTAATCATAACTAACAAAATAAATTTTCAGGTTTGTTTATTTTTGTTAGACCATTTTATAATTAGCAATAATCTAGTATGATATAATCGCTTGTCTTGGTGTAAACAATGTCAAGAATAGGCTAGATTATTATTTTTGAAAAACCATTATATGACAATTAAATTTATAAAAGACCATTTATGTACATATTTATTTACACGGAATAAATATTATTTTTACAACAAAAATAGATTTTAAAGAAAAATTGACAACTCCAAATTTGCGCTTGACGTAGTTGTTTTGGTCACTGGACGGTTTCTATCGATATCGGTCTTATTTATAAATTGTTACTAATTATAATTAAAATAAATATATTTTTAATAATCTCTCTAAAGTATACTATTATTAAAAATCAATATTTTTGTGGTTTTTTATTACGGTCATTCTAGAGTTCTATTAATAAATGTAATGTGACCCACCTGCAGCTGGATATTTTGTTACTGTCGCATCTGTGCAACCTCAGAGATTGCACTTCCGAATCGGACACAACGATTAATCTTCCTTCATCTTTCCCACCGCCCTTCATTATTTTTATTCCTCGAACTGGCACGTGGACGGGGAACACTTGGATTTCCTCGACGACCACAGGTCTGACGCCGTGTCTTGTCTCTGCGGATAATCCGTTCACCGCTTTGATTATTTTACCATTATCTGGAAAATAGTTTGATTTAGTATCATTACGTTGAATGTATAGCCTATTCATGGTCTTTTTGAACATACGTTATCAAGATGTTTAATGTATTGTCTGCCGTAATTTATAAATTCGTTTTAGAATCACACAATGGTTTCCTCCTCATTTTATTTTAGTTAAAAGAGACACAATGCTGCCTGATAACTTCGAATGTGTAACCGAATTAGCCTGTCAAAGTCGTCCGGTTGTCCAACGTATCCAAAATTGTTCAAAACAATAGTGATAAGAGGTTATAAACCGGCAAACGTTACTTTAATGCTTTGCTTGTTTTGATAAATTTCAAATTGCTGCTCATTATTACTCTGATCGAACATTCCAAAGCTAGACAGAACAGATTGCGTCTCAAATCAGTTGCAGTGACAGGAACGAGATAATAGAGGCCCGCCTCTTACCAGTAAAATTCGTTAGAGAAGTAAACATTTTTAGTCTTAAATATTAATTTGCTGCCTTATTTATTGAAAATATTTTTAGCGTATTGCAACTTCACTGAATATTAGTATCGATACGGTCACAGAAATATCTCAAAAAATGAGAAATATGATCTTGAATTCACCGAAAAAAAAACCGTCCTCATACGAAGCGGGTGGCAAATCAAGTTCAGCTTAATGTTAGCTATATTAGAGATTAAATATATGAAATGTATAAAAACAGTCACTAATTTTTCCATAGAAACAAAATTTAATACAATTATTTAAAAAAAAAACATTTAGTCTGAAAAGTATCGAGGAGGTCAAAGGGATATTCCGGATATTGTTTTTAACAGAATACAAAATTTAAAAGCATATAATAAAATGAAGGAAGACGTATTATTTCAATTTATGTATTTAGATGAGACAAGGATATTTCAGATGGCAAGATGATAATGAAAATAGTTTTATGACAACAAAAGTTGATGGAAAAAGGTAAACGTTGGAATAACAATTGATTAGGTTTTATTAGTCATAACATTTATTAATAATTCATTGCAGATATATGTATAATCTTCATGCTGGAAACAGGAATGGTTAATAACACCTTCAGTTTGGATGACCTTGACAGTGAAGAAAAAAATTAACAAATGATGGTATTGTTAACAAATTCTAGATAGAAATAAACGGCTTAGTTATTTACTTGTATGAAAATTATCTGAATATGATTCAATACTGCCAATTACTAAGATAGGGTGATGAGAGTGCAAACAAGTGAGTATGATAACTGCAGGAAATGTTATTGTAGAGTGTAAAAGATTTATGTGCACAAATATGTGTGTAATTGTTCAGAATATATATGAGTATTTAGTAAAAATGTGCCAGAAGAGAAAGAATAGTAACTGTTTAGCAGATGTGGCAAATGCACTAAGAAGAATGCAGCAGTTAAATTTAGTTTTATCAAGAACAAACAAATGACAAAAACAGAACAAACGAAGGAGAAATAGAGTGATATCAAAATGTCTTTACAAGGAAACACTGTACCAAAGGACACAAGAACTAAGCGTAAAAGGTAAATGTGCTCTCTAATGAAAGTAAAATATATTACTTGGATATACAATTGTTAACTAGGTGGATTAGGCCTTCGGCGGATACAACTGCAAACGCGCCTAGAACTTTAGCTCAGAGGGGGTGGAAAAGAGTTCAATGTAAATATAACCAAACACAACCCTAACCTACAAACTATTACAATTGTGTACTTAATTGTAGTTTTAAGTTCTTTGATAATATATACATTAGATTTACTATAATGTTAAAATAAATTATATTTGATAACAGTATTTTAATTCAATATTTTATTTAGAATAGAATTTTCTTGCCTGTCAAAGTCAAACTGAACTAAAACTCAAAGTTGATACGGCAACATTGCGACGTTATGACGTCAGAAATTTAGATGACGTATGTACAAAATAACTTTGGATAGACTATAAATTGTATTTCTTACCTGTTCCTATGAAAAGGACGTCGTAACTCTTACCACCAGGTACTTTCACCTGAGGATCGACGGCTATTTGTGTAAACCGATAACTGTAACAGACAATTTATGTTTAGTAGTTGTTAAAACCTCATTAATGAGTAGTGAAGGAAACAAATAATTGTAGTAACATTTAAATGTCTTACACAAGTTTACAAATTACAAAACATTTCTGAACGTTATTTCATTTCGTTATTTCACGAGTTTGCGCGTAATGGCAGTACTACGCTCTTATAACGGCTATCAGCTGTCGATGTTGCATTAAACACTATTTGGAACCTGTTTTTGTGTTGTGATTGCGCTTCGGAATGTGTGAAAATGCAGAGAAGCTGTAGCGAAGTCGATTCAAAGTAGTTTTGTGACGTTCGTGGATGTTATATGTTGGGTAAACGTAAACAAATCATGACAAATGCACTCAAAGATGCGTATTTGCATAACTATGGTTGTGCTGTTGTATATACTGACAAGCGATGGGTACCATAGCCTCTAAGTGGTCATTTGATGAAAATGTATATCGTTCATTTTTTGGGCTAACGTTGGGGAGAGAAGAGAATAGTCACGTAGATTATTAATGCTATTCTTCGATGACTATGGACCGTATAAAGGCAAAAAAGCACAGTATAAATATCTTGACGTATGAGCAGTGTTGAAGCCGGTTCTACGTACAGACACTGATCCATTGCCAATTTGTCTAGGTACAACTGCAAAAAATGCCTTAAGAACAACAGTGCAAACATGAAAAGAAGGAATATTTGTCGGACCTGATATTCGAAAACAAATAGGTGACGCAAAATGTTGTTCAAAACTTTCTCAGTAACTGCAAAGCACCGGAATACATAACACGTAATAGACTATTTGTTGCAACATTACCACAAGATCGGAGCTTGAATGTCTTTCAAAATACATTTCCCATATTCACATCTTAATTTTCTCCCACAAAACTTGGGTGATACGAGCGATGAGCAAGGAAAGCTGCTCTACACCGAGATATAGGATTTTTGGGACCAAGTCATGATGAACGATTACTGTTGGACGCTAATGTGTGAAACAGATCCCAGAAGATATAAAAGACTCAGTTCAATCTCGGATTATTTCTGATTTAAACATGTTAATTCAATAAATAACCTCAATTCCATTTTCTATGACTGAAAACTCTTTTTTTGTCATCGCTATTATCCATTTTCTCTCTCCAATTTTAATTTATTATTTACGATATTTAAGTATACTTACTGAAAACTGGTTCTAATAACAATAGGTTGGCCGAAAAAGTTCGGTACGCTCTCGTCCATAAGAGAATGCGTCTTGATAAAGTTCAAAGTCAGATCTGGTAAAGTTCTGCTGTCGTTATGACATTGACCGGGACGGGGATCAGGCACTTTACTGCTCAGTACAGGCAGCCAGTTCGAGTTAATAGCCGCTTGTTCCTTGAAGTTGCCCTCGAATGTATCGGTGATCTCTTGTAAACTGAAAGCGCACACAGCACTTCCGGATATACTGTTCGGTGGTGTGGTGAAGGTACCGTAGATCAACTGGGCGGAAACATCTCCGTATTTTCCGTATATTAAATCGGTTGTCGATTCTAGAACAAAAAAATATGGTATTACTGTCGTTAACTATTTTGTCACAACATATAAGACTTTTTGTTCATATTTTGAATAAGAGTATCAAGAAAATACGGCCGTGGTTTGGCCCTTATGAACAGTATGGCATAGTTTTCATCGGGAGCACATGCTTCACGCGCGTGCTACAACCGGTCACGTGCCGACCACCGTAGCGCAACGTATTGTCATTCGTCTTTTAATATGGCAAGGCATTCAAAAGAGGGATATTTTTCTGCGTTTGCGAAATCAGTTCGGTAGTGAGTGCCTGAATAGGGCTGCCGTGTTTAAATGGGCCAAAGCATTCAAATATGGCCCCGAAACCGTTGAGAATCAGCCGCATGATCGTCAACCGCGAACCAGCATCACATCAGACAATATTCGCCGCGCAGAACTACTCATTTTGGAGGACTGTAGGATGTATGTTCGAGACGTTGCGGCTGAACTCGGCATCAGTATTGGTAGCGTAGAATCTATCATCCACGAACACCTTCAATATCGCAAAATATTGGCGCGATGGGTTCCTAAAATATTGAACTTCGAGCAAAAATTTACGCGGTTGAAAGTTTGTCGCCGCTTGCTGACCCGATACGAGTTGGAGGGGGACGATTTTTTAACGCGAATCTTCACTATAGACGAGACATGGGTGCACTATTACACTCCCGAAAGCAAGATGTCGTCTAAAGAGTGGAGAAAGAAGGAGGAAGGGGCGCCAGTCAAAGCGAAGACAACCAGGTCCGCGGGTATGGTTCTGTATACGGCGGGGCGTGTGTATGTCGATTTCCTGCGCACCCAACGTACCACTAATACTGCATACTACTCTAAACCCCAAATCCCGCTTATAGCTCGAAACGGAGGAGCATTCCAGCACGAAGTGCGATTATTCTCCAGGATAACACGCGCCCTCATACTGCGCGTCTCACGCTCGATACAATATCGGAATTAGGGTGGGAGGTACTGGAACACCCCCTCTACCACATGTTTGGGTCACTGAAAGAAGCCCTCGGAGGTCAAAGATTCAGCACCGACGACGAGGTAGAGGAGTTCCTGCGAGCATGGCTCCCCGGGTTGCCCAAGGAATTCTTTCGATACCCGCATAAAAAAAACTTCCGGAAAGGTGGACAAAATGCGTATCTACTTAGGGGAAATATCTAGAAAAACTGTAAATTTTTGTGTCAGAGTATTTGTCTCGATCATATTTGAACCACTCTCGTATAACTATAGATCTTATTATCTTATGCTGGCTAAAGTTAAGTCGTTAGTTTCAGTTCATCTATATATGATTTTCGCCTATAAAGTTTCTTGTTTTTTGTTTTATTACGTACCTTTTTCCTGGCATTTGGAAAATAGCAAAAATAATAATGATTCTCAAACTATGAAAAACATTGTATAAAAACCTTATTATATAAAACCTAAGTGTTCTATCGATAATCTCTAAAGTCTTTGAGAAATCATAGATAAGACGAGAATAATATAGTAGAAAAGGGATACATTATTACAGAACATTAATGTAGATCCGTAAGTATTTAGGATTTAGTAGATTAAATTAAAAAAGATCTTGTTCGGATGTATTCCTGGACATATCTCAAAGGGTTGCAAGTTAAATTAAATAAACTCCTTTCTCATTTACTAAAATTTTATCTCACAGACGTCATTATAAAATAAGACGATGAAATTTTTGAATGATATCCAGTGACGACTACAAAAATCACTGCTGTGGCAATATACAGACGACAAAACAATTTTCGTATCTAACAAAGATCCAATAACAGAAGATCCTCCAAATGCCTCTTGTTAAAATACAACTGGCTGAATACATGGTATGGTATGGTATTAAAGGAAATAAAATTACATTCAGGATTTCTACTTAAAATATAAATAAATCACAGCAATGTGAAAGCAATACAGCTACTATAGAACAGGTGGAAAAAAAGATTGAAGGGAACCATTGTTAATCAACCTGACCGATAATTCATTTAATAATTATATAGCTGATTTAAAGTTCTTTACATCTTACTCTTATTCTCGAAAATTGGTTGCTCAGATACTTTATTATCTATTCCAGAACTGTCGGCCGACTATTTCCTCATTAGACGTTTACCACCTGTTTACTTTTCGTTTAATTGATTTATTATTGTTTGTAAGTACTTTATATGATGTTTGTTTTAATTGTGTATATATTTTCTTGTCACTGAAATAAACACATATCCTTTAAAAATAATTTATATTCTATAAACATAATATTTAGTTTTGCAAGTAGATTTACCTGCCTTCCTTTCAAACCTTTTTGGAAACGCAACACTGAGAATATTGAAGGTCGTTAATACAGAAACTAAAAAATTACCATTCTTATTGAAGTGAAATCCTGCTTGTATAAATCAAATTAAACGAATCCAAGATATACGTTGGAATTAAACATTTTCTAAAATAAAATCTGTAAAGCTGACTGTCAGATTATTTTACGGTTAAACCCACGGTCGTAAATACTGTGTAATATTGCATGTAAAACTTTCAGTTACTTTACAATTTCGTCTAACAATTCGATTTCTCGGGCCAGACGCTGACTCGGCAGAGGGGTGGTTGGCTGACGTTCTGAAACTGTAAATTCATGGGCCAATATAGAGAGGACTTTCAACCGATTTAAGCAGAAAGCAAATTTATAATGTAGGATTGCGAATTATTCTTGTAGGATTTACAACAGTTGGCGTAACTTCGGAAAAATAAAGTATTCTTATGTATTTTCATCTGCAGAATTCAAAAATTAAAATGAAAAGTCACATATGCAAGTGACAATTTATATGAATGAAATCATTCGTTTAAAATGTGACAACCGATAGAGTGTTGAGGAACAAATTGAGAGATCACAATGGTTCAGATATGCTTGTGGAATCAAAGATGATTGAATTCTGATTAATTTCGTAGGCTTTTTCAATAACATCTGTTATTCTCTAGACTTAGTCAATTATTAAATGCTGTTTAATGAACCCAAATTGGTGTGTTGGTATTAGGTTTTTTGTCGCTATGATCAGTTTTATTCTTTTCAACAGAATTTTTTCAAAACCTTAGATATTATTGGCAGCATTGGTATAGTTCTATAGGCTTTTATTTAGTTTCGTGACTTTGCAGGTTTTGCGATCATTATAATTTCCGCCATCTTCCAAATGCCTGAGACATGTTTTAACGTAAATGCTGTATAGATCACGTTGGTGAGTTTTATAATTTCCTTTCTTTGTAGTTTTTGCAGTAATTCTCTTGTTATTAAATCATAGCCTGGTGATTTTCTGGGATTAATATCAGTTTTAATAACTTCGGTTAGCTCTTTAGGCATGACTAATTCAATCATCGAATTCAATTCTTTGTCCCACAAATTATATTCAATATTAGTTTCGTTTGCTTCTGTTGCTTCTGCTTCTTGGTGATTGTGACGTGCCCAATTCCCACATAGGTCTCTTATAGGTGGACTCTGTAGACATGAGCGCTTCAGATATTTCGTGGTTTTCCAGAGTGAATCAGTTTAGTTATCGTCAGTTAAATTTCTCAGACAGTGAATTATGGATTTGTTTTTAATTTTCAGTCTTTGGGTTATAAGCAATATAATAAACAATAAGAATGTTGACACGAAAAAGAAAATTACACGAAATTAAAAATTAAATTTCTATATTTCTTGTGTTTTTTATTTTCGTTTAATTTAATTTTTTTTATCGTATTTTGAAACACAAGCCGTAAATCAGAGATATAAATTAAGATTTTTAAACTTTTCTCGCGGAATAAGCCTTATATATTTCGTTAAAAGCGCGGAACGAAACTGAAACAATTTGTACTTTTATTATGCAGCGGCGCGAATGCGCCATAAACTAAAAAGATTACGCTAACTAGAATAAAACAAAAGTTGCGCGACTTTCTTCTGAAATTTTAAACTGCTCCACTGTAGAGTTTATGGTTCTTTGAATTAAATAAATTAGGATCCGTCGCGAGATGGAGGATATGACGGTGTTAAGTGTGCAAAATTGAATATACTCATAATTTTTCCACATATTCTGGTCGGTTTCCATTTGAACAGGTGAAAATTTTATAGAGCTTTATCCAGTCGACTTTTGCACGTCTGATTTTGGTTGAATAATAATATTTTAAATTAGTAGCTGATATATATAGAGTATTTATAGAGAGAAAAAGCCTAATACCAATTACTAGTTTGGATTTATTAATAAACACTCGACAGTTGGTCATGTACATAGAATAACAATCTATGAAGTTAAAAAAGTATGTTCAGCCACAGAGAAAATAGAGATTTAACTTTATAGACAATTTTGGAGAAACGTTCCGTGATGTCCAATATCTAGATGTCAATACTTTGAACTCATTACTTTTTGATATATTTTAAAGTCTTATTTTTTCCAATGACGATTTATCTGGACTGGACCTACCATTTAACGTGGGCTCCGCACCACGGTCCCCGGCATTAAGCCTACCGACTGGCCAGTTACCAACTTAGAGACTATCCCAGAAGACAATCCTTCGATAAGGTTTGGCACAATGGCCTTATTCATAAGCTACAGAAAATATTACCGAAGCAACACATTAAACTATAAAAATTGTCAGTCAAAGTCAAAAAAGTCAATAAACTAATCTATAATAAAATAGGCTAAAGTAGGTGTAACACAAGAAAGTGTATTGTGGCCAATTCTTAACCTGTTTTACACATGTGATGATTACACAATTGGAAAACATTACGATGACTATATTTGCTGATTATACTGTGTTTCTTGCTGTCGGAGAATTACAACAGTCTAATGAAAAAAAAAAAAATAGATCCAAACCAAAAAAAAAAGGAAAATAAAAACTAACCAAAATAAATCTGTTCATGTGCAGTTCAGCAATAGAAAGAGCGCACTTTTGACTCTTAAAAGACTTGAGACTCTTTGAAAGTAAAATATATGCTCAGCTATATTCTTAGATGTAGCACAAGCCTTTGATAAGGTTTGGCAGGCCCTTGTTCATAAACTACAGAAAATACTACCAAAACAACATACCGAACTATTAAAGTCGTACATTACAACCAAAATGTCGTACATTACAACATGAAGAAGCTTATTCTGCAATAAAAGAAGCTAAAGCAGGTGTACCCCAAGGAAGTGTACTGGGACCTATGCTTTACTTACTCTACATTTGTGATATACCACAAATGGAGAATATTACGATGGCTACATTTGCTGATGATAATGCGATTATAGCTGTCAGAGACAATAGTGAAAAAAAGACTCACGAAAATTACAACAGACAAGTGCTAATATAAATAATTGGACATAAGCTTGGAAAATAAAAATTAATTAAAGTAAATCTGTGCATGTGCAGTTCACCTACAATCAGACCGTACAAACACCAATAACATTAAATAGTACTATCATTCCAAATAGTAATAATGCTAAATATCTCGGAATGAATCTTAATGCAAAACTTCGCTGGAAGGAACGTATAAAGAAGAAAAGAAAAGAACTGGAATTGAAATATAGGAAAATGTACTGCCTAAATGGAAGAAAATCACAATTATCAGTACGTAATAAATTGCCATTATATAAGCAAATACTGAAAGCTATATGGACATACGGAGTTCAATTATAGGGATTCTGCAAAGAGTAACAACCAAAATACAAATTTTTCAGAACAAAGTCCTGATTACCAACATCGAGACCTTCAGATACCCACAGTCAGTTAAGAAATCAAAAGATTTGCAAGGGGGCATAAGGAAAGACTCCATTCTCATGAGAATATTGAAGTATTGCATTTAAACACTCTGATTTTATCTTTTTTAGCGAATTTATAATGGTGTATTTAATACTACTTTCTTGGTGTGTAGTGATTATATCTTCAGCTATTTCCCAAACATCCGGGACATTTTTTAATCGAAATGCTACGTTAATCAAGCTGGTGAACTGCCTTATACGATAATTAAGTGAAATATTTACAGTGAACTTTAAACATTAAACTTGAACATTCAAATGTTAATGTAAATTAGATAATTCTGATTATGAATACAATTTAATTAAGAAGAACGACAGGTTATTTTTGTCGCAATGTCCGCGTCCTGAATTTGTTAATTAAATTAAATAAAATTTTCAACAAAACGAAAAGATGGCGAGAGATTATTTATGATGTAATTCTACAATTTATTTGTCGCGAGCGCCTTAATCTTGAATTTTTATTCTTGCCACGTTTCCGTGGAATTTTTAATTAATTTAACTTCATGTGCTACGGGTAATTTCCCGATAATGGAACGGAATGAACATGACAGTGCCCCGTGGGATAATATCAATTAGCAGATCTAGTAACGAAAAGAGGAAGATAATTTTAAAAAATGTAAATATTATTCTTTATTAGAAACGTTAATTACTCTGGAGCAGTTTTATGTCAACAAAACGTAAAATAATTTTTTTTTATTGTTTAACGTAATGCGGTTTGTAGTTGGTTGATAGTTTTGTTCGTTTGTATTAACAGTCTATTCATACACACAGCAAATATTGCAGCTGTTTATTTATTATTTATTCAATAGAAGATTTATTGTTCAATGTTTGTTATATAAATTGATCTGCTATCGATTTAGTTTTATAGGTTTAGCTTCCTTTATCACTTCTAGTGGTATTCTGGAGACAATATCTTGATTTTAGGAAATGTCCCGAAGCCAACAGAGATAAATTAGGTAAATAGGTACGTTGAGGTCACCAAAATAGCAGCTTTTATATATTACTGTCTTGTATAAATATCTAGCGGGTGATACATAATAATATAGCAGTGAACATTGAATTATAATGTTACTTGTGTTCACTGCTATTTTCAATAGACTATATATATATATATATATATATATATATATATATATATATATATATTAGATGCTTCAATACATTTTAATAAAGGATATCTATTGGTGAAAAGGCAAACTGTAAACAACTATTATACAACTTAATTGTTAAATTTAATGATTTTGAATTAATGGTATTGAGTTATTTAGCATCCCAATACATCAAATATTTATAGGGACATATGGAGATGCCGATCCATCATATCTATTTTTTGCTTTTGGTTTCAATTATATAGAAATGGCGATTTTGATGTGAACTTTGAACTACGAGTTTCAAAGAAAACTAGGGTGTAAAGATAACACACAGGGATAATGGGACTTCCACATATTGCTTTTAAGTGGATATAATTTTTAAAAGCATATAATAAAAGCAAGGAAGATTCATTAAATGTGTATATTATTTTAGAATAACCTTTGATAGGTTTTATTTGTCATAATATTTTTTAATAATTCATTCCAGATGTTTTCATGTTGGAAATAGGAATGACTTTATTCTCGTAGCCGAGTCCAAGAGCGACAATCACGGAGAATTGCACTAGAACGTCATTTTGCTTTGGCTTGAAAATCAACTCCTAAAGAAGCTATATGTTATTGTGATGAGCTGCTGCACATTCATTGGTGAAAAAGATCTCAACAGGTTGATTGACAAAGCGTGTAATTAAGGAATGGCTTCCAAAACAAATTAAGTTTCGAAAATCCCATATAATATATAGCAGAAAAAAGATACGCTTCAGATTACATGGTTGAATAATATGGCCATCGAATATTACTCCTTTCTCTGGATCACTGCATATTCAATCCAATTGAATTAATATAGGGTTTAGCAAATAATTACTATAATGGACACGCAGGCCGAGAATGATATACTAGTAAGAATTGTTTGGATATATGGAAAGAAGCGTAATATCTTCATCTTCAAGAACTCTACCAAATACACAGAAGAAAAAATTGACAAATCGTGAATAAGTGTTAGGTAGGTGGGAAATTAATAATTTAATTATTTACTTGAATTATGCCTCAGAAAGTGACAATGACTGAGTTAAATTTTCGAGATGTAGAATTATGATTCAACGTTGACAATTTCCAAAAGGTGATGAGAATGGAAATATCTAAAGGCGAGTTTATAATTAATATAGAATACTGCAGAAAATCGTATTGTAGACAGTGAAAAATAGAGAAAAGGCAGTGTATAAATATAATTTTGTGAAGAAAAATTTACGCAGGTAGTAACAGAAGAAATGCAAATATATTAGATTGGTTTAATAAGGAAACACAGCAACAAAGGAAACAAGAACTAAATAGAAAGGTACAAATACTCTTTAACGAAAGTGTATTTTCACTATTTGGATATATAATTGTTAGTAAAGAGCATTAGGCCTTCACGGAGTATCATAGGTGGCTTAGAAAATATTTTAATATAAATATAATAAAAGAACACTAACTTACAAAATATTGTGGCTGCATAATTAATTATCGGTAGTTTTAAGTCCTTCGGTAATATATGCATATACTATAATGTTAAAATAAATTATATTTTATAAAAATTTTGTTTCATTATTTTATTTACATAAGAATGTAGTTATATATCAGCCAAAAAGCCAAAATAAACTAAGCTTTTTTTCAAAGACGTTTACGACGTCAAATAAATTGAGATGACGTTAGTTTATTGTCATTTTGGACGGGCTATATATTCGTCTCACCTCGCAAGCACCTGGAAAAATAAAGTCACATAAATATTTACCTCATTAATTAAATGTTTGCAATGTTATATTATTCGGAATCGAATATTTGCCGGTCGATATCGTAAAAGTTTCGGTTCAAAAAATGCCCAACCAGAAATAAATTAATAAACCAACTAATTAAAAACATCGCGTTACGTACGAAATTCGGTAAGCATTTTATATATTTCACTTATAAATCAGGAGAATTTACGTGCGGATTGGTTAAACAACAATAATTACGTAAATGAAAAAGCAAACGCGTTGTCAGTTATTAGTAAAAAAGCGGGCGGCTCGCGAATGCCCGACATTCCGTTTTGTTTGCGCGATATAAACCATTGCTCCTATTTTAATTTCAGTGAATTTTGCGTGCAATATGTAACCCCTTGAAATTTCGCTGTCAAAATTAATTGTCGCAGTAGAATAATGTAGAGGGCTGGAGCTTTTGTGTATGTGTATTTGGGACTTTTTTTGTTGTTGTTGTCAGAGTGCCGTAAAAATCGTTCCGGACTTTAATGAAATACCTCCCGAAGAGAAGTCGACGTACCTCACGTGTTACACCAATAAAATATAGTTTACCGCACTATAAATAATATCCTATTGAAAAAGTAATTTCAGTTATCGATTTTTTAAATTTGTTTTTATTAATCTCTTATAACGTCAACAATCTGCCCGTGGGCAATAAGTGTTGGGAACTATCGACTGAAATCGACTGTTTAGCAACTGATTACTTTTTACTACCGACTGCTTCAGTCGTTATTTTTGGTTCGACTGATTTTATTACTATTTACTATCGACTGTTTCAGTTGTATACTGTTAGTTACTATTTTTTGGTTCTACTAGTTTCATTCGATTGATTTTAACGTTCTGGCTGTATCGCTCTAGCCACGACCTTGACAAAAATGTACCGAATTTAGGCTTCAATAAATATATGTAATAAATATATGTAATATATATATATATATATATATATATATATATATATATATATATATATATATTAGTTATATATATATATAGTTTTATAATTTTTTTGGTAGTTTGCTTGTAAATAACAATAAATTGTATATTAATGTAGCACCATTTTGGAACGACATTTTTCAAGATTGTTAATGTAATTGGGTAAAAACCTTAAAATTGGGAATGATAAATAGTAAAATATTTTATGTTTTTATAACAATAATAGGTATATGACATATGACAATAATATTTCGATTACTCTCGATTTTTGTTAAAAAATATTTCCGTTCAATAATAAATAAAGCATTTACTTTATTTTAAAATGCTATAGTACTTATTGTGCGATCATTTTTAATTATGTCTTGAATTAGTTTTTTTTTTGTATGATTCGGTATATGTTTAATTTTTATTGTTTGAAAATAGCAATTTCATAGCATTCATTCCATTTCATAGAAAAATTACATTCCTTTTTACAGATCCACAGAACATTCAAATATAAAAGAAATTCTACTTCGTTTAAAATGAAACTATTAATTGCATGTTAATAATATTCAGTAATTATTTTTTTGCTTTTCTTTTTTAGAGTTAGTGCGAAAGAAGGAATATGTAGATCTCTATCTCGCTTATACTACAGTTGGAAATTATAAGCACATATAAAATTCTCTCCTCCCAGCAGTTATCTTCGTCCTTTCCTCTCTCACAATTTATATAGGAAAGGGTTCGTACATTTTCGTCTGACATCACGAATTGAACAAAACAGTCGAACCGTGCATTTCACTGAAAATACTATTTAAAAAAATTTAAATGATTTTCATTTGATTTCGAGATCATCGTGCAGTTTTTCGCTGTAGCTCGTTTCATGGCGATAAACATTGGTAATTAATCGTAGAACTTTGTTTTGGCCCTGTTGAGTTACCTATATTTGCACCCCGTGGGCTTTATGAGTGACTGATAAACCAATCTCTTTGATTTTAGGTCAAATTGAGAGTATCTTCCGACTAACACTGATTTGCATTTGATCTAACATGATGTTTGGAATTTAATCTACTATCAAGATGGATGCCGAAGTATTTAGTTGATTTTGCTTGAGGAATGGTTTTTACCATTTCGTAGCGACGTAAAATTAATACGGACAGATTTAGAGCTATTAAGCTATATTTTCCAATCTTTAGTATTTGTATGTTGACTGCCACTTGTATTTCTTCTACAGCCTAGGTAGATATATTTGTTTTACCATAATGGAATCGTCGGTAAATGTTGCTGCTGGGATATCAAGAGTGTAGAGCAGATACAGAAGTTGTCCCAAAACACTACCTCGGGGAAATCCAGCTGAAATAGGGTTAAATATTGAAAATATCCCTTCATGCGAGACCTTTTATTGCGAATATGTATAACTCCAGCAGTTGACAATAGTTCCGCGGTAGCAATTTGCTCAACTTGTATATTAAGCAGAAATATAAACAAATATATATGCCGTTTTGAGACAGCCCGTATATAAAGCTGCTTATTTACATAATATTCGCATTCTTCATAGGTAAGTTCGATCAAAAACAAATTCAATATCAATTTAGTTTTCGAAAATAGTATTTTCGAACTTATAAGTTTCCCGTAATAAAACATCGTTTTATATTCTGTAGAGGCGGGTTTTTATGACTTACGAACTACCCGATCGAAAATTCCGTTTGGCCCACGAGAGTTTGATAATCTATTTCCGCAAACTTATATTACTTTCCCACAATATTGGCTGGTCTTCTGTGTTGATCTTTTTTTATATTGCAAATACTTTTAAGTGGCTCCTTAATTTTTCATCGAATAGTGTTATATGGCTGAGTTACATTAGTTTTATATGATTTTCTTTAAAATTGAAGCTTTATTGTGAAAAATCGGTACAATGTATTTTATTCAAAGTATTGTCCATCGATAGCCCTCAAGCGATTTTCGGATACCATACCGAAAGAACAGTGTAACTATCCATTTTTTTTGTATTCTTGGTAAAAAGTGTAGCGCTGCCCAGACAGGCCACAACTCATATGACCGAACAAGTAGTAATCAGAAGGAGTAAGGTCTGGAGAATACGGCGGTTAAGGCAGAACTTCTCATTTTAATGTTTCCAATTAGATTTTTACTGTTTTTTCAACATCTGGTTAACATTTGTCATGCTGAAAAATAACAATGTTGTGTTTTTGCTCATATTCCGGCTGTTTTCGAGTAGTGTTCAGCTGAAACGAATCATTTGTAGTAGATACTAATCCCCACTGATGATCTAGTTAGGTTTTAGCCGCTTATAGTGTACCACACTAAGCTGATGCTACTAAATATAGAGCATTAGCTTGGAACCATTGATATTCGGCTTTGCCGTTGAAGAAGCATTTCACACATGATCAAACGTCTTTCAATCTCTATGTTTAATTCATACAGCAAGAAATATCCAAGTTTTTGAATTACTTTTATGATCCTCAAGCGATCTTACACGCATTTTACATGGAGCACTTATCGAGTAATGTCTGCAGATCCTCATCTTTAATTCTTTAAACCACTCCAGAACGCTCTTTGTCATCATCGGTGGCTCATTCAATGAAGTTTTGCATCAAGATTAATCTCAAGATATATGCTAGCATTGTTGATGCATGGGATAATATTTAGTATTATTCATATTTTTTGGTATACGAACAGTTTATAGACGAGTTAATACGCACTGATTTACTCTCAGTGGCTTTATTCTCCATGTTTCGGTACACTTATTTATATTATTAGTTGCAAGAGTCAAAATCAAGAGTTAAAATTAATGTCCCAAAGAATATTAACAACTATAAAGTAGTTTTATAGAATTTTAACAAGGGAATATGTTAAGACAATGTAGAAAGCAGTACATAAACGAAAGCCATAGAACGCATGTTAAACATGAACTTTGATGATCTGTAAGATTGAAGAGTGTAATAAATAAGCAAAGAACGATGCAATTTTATATAAAAATTTAGGTAAAAAAAGTCTTTAATTATTCTATTAATTAGCCTGGTCTATTTATTATTTTTGCAATATATATTTTATTGCATATTAAATGCAGCAATTTAAACGAAATTAATTGCATAATTTGCATAGATGGAACACATAGGACGAATAACGGTAAATTTGTAAAAAGTTTAAAGCATGTGACTTAATAATTGTAAATACATTCCTAATAATTATAAATACAAAAAATTTACCTAATTGTGTTCGTAATTGTTTTAGTAAACATCCTAAAGTTAAATATCGATGTCAAAATTGTTCTATTCATATATTCTTTATTTTAATATACAAAGTTCATTTATTATTCCATATATATGTTGAAAACATAAAAGTAAAGAAAGATCATGTATACTTATATTTGATACTCTGAAGTTGTTACAGTTCAGAAAATAATCTTACGATAGTTTTGTTATATTGTGTAGCAATATAAACTTATCAAAACTTTATTGATTATTGAAACTGAATGAAAATTAAATTTAGTTAAATGCCATTTCAAAAAAAGGTTACTAAGTGTTAGTTCTTGAGATAGATTTTTTAATGTTTTAAAATACAGACACCTATTATTTTAATTAATATTAACAGGTTAATTGGAAAGTCCCCGGTCTACCATAGGAAAACACATTTTTTGGCAAAATTAGTTTTTTTATTCAACATAATTCCCTTCAAGGGTGATACACTGATTATAGCGACCCTCCAACTTTTCAATACCATTTTTGTAGTACGATTTGTCCTTTGCTTCAAAATAGGCGTCAGTTTCGGCGATCACTTCTTCATTCGACAAAAATTTGTTCCCAGCGAGCATTCTTTTGAGATCTGAGAACAGGAAATAGTCGCTGGGGCAGATCTGGAGAATACGGTCGATGAGGAAGCAATTCGAAGCCCAATTCATGGATTTGGATTTTTGCTCTCGTTTGCACTGACTTGTGACACGGAGCATTTTCTTGGTGAAACAGCACTATCTTTTCCTTCAAATGCAGCCGTCTTTCGGCGATTTCGTCCTTCAAACGGTCCAATAACGCTATGTAATAGTCTTTCCTTTTTCAAGGTAGTCAATGAAAATTATTCCGTGCGCATCCCAAAATACAGACGCCATAACCTTGCCAGCCGATTGTTGCGTTTTCCCAAGCTTTGGTGCGGGTTCATCGTGTGAAGTCCACTCGGATAACTGTCAATGGTACTTCGGAATGAAATGATGGAGCACTGCTTCATCCATTGTTATATATCGACGCAAAACTCGGGTTTATTACGCTTGATCATCTTCAAACACTGCTCCGAATCATCAACTCGTCGTTGTTTGTGGTCAAAAGTGAGCTCGCGCGGCGACCACTTTGCACAGAGCTTTCTCACATCCAAATATTCGTGAATGATATGATGTACACGTTCAGTGTATTTTTTCCCTTCAAATAGCAATATCTTATCAACAAGCGAAATTCCTTTTTATCCATTTTTTTCACAATAACAAAAGTTGCTTAACTCAAAATTCTATAATTCACAATGTAATAATCCGACAGCTGTCAATTTATACACGCATCTTTTGAGCGTTAGGGCTAACATGTGGATTTAATTCTAGTAGCGCCATCTATGTGTCAGTCCGGGGCTTTTCAATCGACTTGTTATATATCAAACATATTTCTGAACTTATATTGAACAAACTGTGAAAACAAGTTTTAGTAACATTTCATTTTAAAATTGTTCCATTTACTCTGTTACGAGAAAAACATTAACTTAACAAATATCCGTCGAATTTTGAACACTTATAAATGTACTTAATAATAAGTTTGGTCATTATCAAAAAATGTATTCAAACTATCGCATAGAGCGAGACATCAAAATGTAATTTAGTAATGAAGGTAATATTAGACCAGAACGAATAATTTGTTTCATTTACCTCGGCGTGCCCTCGACGATTTAAGCCAATTCTCTACATTGTATTAGTATAAAATGGCCGGCTAAAACGGCTAACTGGTATTCGTCAGGGATTCAAAACAACTCTCGGCAATCACGCCGTAATTCCCAATTTACTAGACTAAACTCCCAACTAAAATGCCGGTGGACCTTCCCTCAGACACATCGAGAAATTCTCGTGCTTCTTCAGGCGGCGGGCACGTGACTGAAATATCGATGCCGCTTCTTATTAAATAATCATTACCAGATGTAATGTGTGGCCCATTCAAATATTACGGGAAAAATTTATGGATGCCGGCGAATCACTCCGGGAATAAGAATGGGGATTTCGCTTTTTGTTCGGCCGGCGTTAGTTCTGGGCGATAGTATACAGTAAAAATCATTGTGGTTCAGAGATTCGGCTATTTTCGGCACTATCGGTCGGCGCAATATACCCCCGGGAGGCCGAAATGCTAAAAGTTCATGTTGCCAAATTTACTGTTAGGTAATTGGCTTTATGAATGTGATGAGTTTTAGAAAAATCATTTATTTAACAAGATTTTCTGAAATTATCTCTTGTATTGATTTGGCAACACTACAGAGTACTGTAAGCTAATCACTTCTGAAAAGAAAAGGCGATAAACCGTATTGCTTTGATTTAATATTGACCATCTATTTGTTAACTATTAAAGCGTGTAATATAGCGTTTTATAAAGTTATTTTTTGACGTTCTTTTTTACTAATATATATATATATATATATATATATATATATATATATATATATATATATATATATACTAGCGACCCGCCCCGGCTTCGCACGGGTGCAATGCTGATACTAAATTGAATACACTACAGAAAAAATATGAACGTTGTATATAAAAACATAGCGGCCCGCTCCGACTTTGCACGGGCATAAAATATATATGCCTATGTCACTCAATGAAAACATGATTAAAATCGATCCAGTATTTTTGGTTCATTCATTACTGCCCTTGGCCTGCACGCATTAAATTTGGAGTAAAACAATTCCTCTTCCCCTATACTTACTATGAAGATTTCCTGCTATCTTTGGAATATCTAAATTCATACAATTTTTATTACATTACACATTTTTAAACGCAAATTTTAAATTTGTAATATCTCCGAAAATATTTGTTTAATTTACATGCTGTAAGGAACCATATTGATCTATATTAATTGCACACTGTATTTAAGGTACTTAATTCGATAAGGATTAATGCCGTATTGCTTAAAATAGCTTCGTAAATAAGCCATTTTCTCACGTAAAAAGTAAACAATAAAAATGGTTAATGTGGGTTATCCCTAAAAGATAAACATATACCATCGCGGACTTTTTTGTAGACCTTTTTATGGTGTACAATACTGTAGTACATTAATTTGATCTAACTCGTAGGGTTAGGCAGCGTTTTTGCTAATTGCTAAATAAGCCTAAAAAATAGGTTAATTTGCGACATCACGTTAGAAACCTCTAAAATTAGCAATGTTGCCTTAGTATATTATGCATGTATTATACATATAAACCTTCCTCTTGAATCACTCTATCTATTGAAAAAAACCGCATCAAAATCCGTTGCGTAGTTTTAAAGATTTAAGCGCACATAGGGATATAGGGACAGAAAAGGCGACTTTGTTTTATACTATGTAGTGATATATATATATATATATATATATATATATATATATATATATATATATATATATATATATGTATATATATATATATATATATATTTAAGAGAGAAGATTTAAGAGAAGACTTAAGACTACGAGGACGTAGGGTTAAACAGTAAACTCACGTATTTCGTTGAAGTAGAACGGGAACTCCCCAGTGACCGAACAGTTTAGTCTGGATTTGAGGAAGGAGGTCCAGCGGTTGCGAAAACGGTGCGGGCCACCTCTGTCGTTTTTGCAGACTCGAGCCACTCGAGAATAGACTGCCTGGAATTAAACAAGGAACAAGATTATATCGGATCGGTCGGTCCAAGGGGCGTAAGCGGCAAATTAGGAGCGGAACACGGCCCCGGGGATTAGGGGCCGGCCGACGTCCATTCGTAATGCGAGTTTAAAATGCACTTAACCCTATTGCGACCGTGGCGCGGGGCCACGCGGCCCATTTCTAATACGTACCTTTCCGCAGTTGATGTATTCCACGGCGGTCTCTCTGAAGAAAAAGTACACGTAGTCTCCTTGGGTGACGGATCCCACGAAATCGGGCGCTGTAACATAAATAACATAATATAAAACACTTATATAAGACCATAGACCTTTCAGTATTGTTTTGAAACCTTAATTTATACATCGCTTCCTAATATATATCAGTCAGTGCTTGTTGATTGGCTAGAACTACTCATGCGCATTCTAAACTAACAGGTCAATTGAAAAGTACCCGACCTGACACATAGATGACGCTACTAGAATTAAGTGCATATGTTTTTTAATTAACCCTAGCCTCAAAAGACGCGTGAATAAATTTGACAGCTATCGGATCATTAATTTGTGAATTATAGCATTTTGAGTTAAGCAACTTTCGTTATGGTGAAAAAATGGATAAAAAGGATCCCGCGTGTTGATAAAATATTGCCTTTTGAAGGGAAAACATATAATTGAAGCAAAAACTTGGCTTGATGCCGAGTTTGCGGACACTGCCCCAGGAAAATCAACCATCAAGAATTGGTGTGCTAAGTTTAGACCTGGTGAAATGAGCACCGAAGACGGTGAATGCAGTAGACGCCCAAAAGAGGAAAAAAATTCACAAAATGAATATTGAATGCATATTGAATGACCGTCAATTGAAACTAAAGGAAATAGCAGACACACTCAACTGAATGTTTGGGTATGAGAAAGCTCTGTGTAAAGCGGCTGCCGCGCGAGCTCACTTTTGACCGAAAACAAAGACGAGTTGATGATTCGGAGCAGTGTTTGAAAATGATCAAGCCTAATAAACCGTAGTTTTTGCGTCGATATGTGACAATGAATGAAACATGGCTCCATCATTTTACTTCGAAGTTCAATCGACAGTAATCCGAGTGAATTGCACACGATAAACCCGCTCCAAAGCGCGGGAAAACGTAACAGTCAGCTGGCAAGGTTATGGCGTCTGTATTTTGGGATGCGCATGGAATCATTTTCATTGACTACCTTGAAAAAGAGAGGACCATCAAAAGCGACTATTACATAGCGTTATTGGACGGTTTGAAAGACGAAATCGTCGAAAAACGGCCGCATTTGAATAAAAGGAAAGTGCTGCTTCACCAAGATAATCCATCTTGTCACCAGTTAGTGAAAACGATGGAAAAAATTCATGAATTGGGCTTCGAATTGCTTCCTCATCCACCATATTCTCCAGGTCTGGCCCCAACGACTATTTTCTATTCTCAGATCTCACTGGGAAGAAATTTTCGTCGAATGAAGAGGTGATCGCTGAAACTGAATTATGTTGAATAAAAAAAACTAATTTTGCCAAAAAGTTTGTTTTACTATGGTAGGCCGGGGACTTTTCAACTGACCTGATAGCTTGACAAATTTCACGCGTTGTTTACAAGAGCTATGGTTAGGAAATGTGGTGATGTCAGGCCTCTTCTTCCTATCGCGAACTGGCCACAGAATAAAATCGACCAAACGATCAAGGGAACGCAGAAAAACAGACGGCAGATTCATTCATCATTCGACGCTCACGCATCATACATTCCATCAACAATCATACATTCATTAACCAAACATTGATACATTTCATTAATTAATTAGTTGTATAATAGTGAAAGCCTTCAATAGGAACCAAAAGAAATCCTTCAAAGAGGTAATATGGAAAAATGTAGTGGATGGAAGTTCATTTAACACAAATTAAGTAAATAGAGCGTTATTAATAATTTCTAATTAAAAGTTCAAGTACAATAATTGCATAGAATACATAAACATTTTAACGATATCAAACAAAACTGAAACCTACGGTAAACCAAAAACTGCCATGCCATTGTTCAAAACGTACGCGAGGCTATAGGCTGGGATTGTCTAAATTCAATCGAAATATAACAACAAACAAACCAATTTAATTTTCGGCCACCGCCACCGCATGGAACAAATTTCATTATTTCAAATTAAAGCTCTCGCCGTCCACGCTACAGTTTCCTCGTATTCGGACAATGAATCTTAAACACAAAACGGTCCAATTCCGAACGGATCGTTTCCCCAGTTTAAAATTCTATTTATCGGGCCTCCGGCCGCAGAGAGAAGGAAAAAAACCGATCCCGGTCTCTCTTTTTTCGACCAACAATTTGGCTTTTTTCCGTTACGACATCTTTTCCAGTTAATTTATCTTCCGCGCGCAAAAAAG
The DNA here is from genome assembly GCF_030347505.1 of Rhynchophorus ferrugineus. Classification (NCBI taxonomy): domain Eukaryota; kingdom Metazoa; phylum Arthropoda; class Insecta; order Coleoptera; family Curculionidae; genus Rhynchophorus; species Rhynchophorus ferrugineus. The sequence continues at coordinate 37,404,969 of NW_027472587.1, read as the reverse complement.
GCCTTTCTTCCGGTTTTTCTCCGCTCATTCCCGCCAGAAAGACTTACCGTTTAGACTCATTGAATCGTATTGTTCGGTTTGCAAAGGCTCCCTATAGATAATGGGATCCATTCCGCTGAAATCGGCCACAGTGCCAGTGTAGAGGTCCCCATCTGAAACAAAAAAAGAACGTTAAAATATAGGTCGGATGGAGACATTAAAATCGGTCGGAAAAAATCGATAGCAATTTGCATTCGTCTACTGCAGTCATTCTGATGGATAAGGCTTTAATCTTTTTTTAATAACCATTCACTCCTATAAATGTCACCAGATTTTTTTGTTCGTATTGATTTTTGTTTTTTTTTATATTCCGGTATTGCACTAAATTTGCTAAAATAAATAGATAAAATATAAATACATTCTGATGATCTGATGTGGAAAATCGACAACTATTATTTGTATTCTTTTATTGCAATCATTCTGACAGATAAGCTTTTAATTTTTCTCTGATAATCATTCAATCCAAACTCTTTCATATCACACGATACACATTTTATTCGTATTGATTTTTGGGTTGTTTTTTATATTTCGGGATTGCACTAAATTATGTTTATATATATACTACTTACTAAATGACGTTTTTACAATAAAGTCTGATAGAAAAATCGATAGGTGTTATTTGTCTTCTTCTATTGCAGTGGTTCTGATGGATAAAGTTTTGTTTATCTTGTTCCAATAACCATTTACTCCAAACTATTTCACAGACTACATACGTCTCCCGATACAGATTTTATTCGTATTGATTTTTGGGTTGTTTTTTATATTTCGGGATTGTACTAAATTATTACTGTACCTACTAAATGACGTTTTTACAATAAAATCTGATAGAAAAATCGAGATAGGTGTTATGTGCCTTCTTCTACTGCAGTAGTTCTGATGGATAAAGTTCTGTTTCTTTTGCTCTAATAACCATTTACTCCATACTATTTCATAGACTACATACGTCTCAGAGTACAGATTTTATTCGTATTGATTTTTAGGTTGTTTTTTATATTTCGGGATTGTACTAAATTAGTGTTGTATCTACTAAATGACGTTTTTACAATAAAGTCTGATAGAAAAATCGTTTTTACAATAAAGTCTGATAGAAAAATCGATAGCTGTTATTTGCCTCCTTCTACTGCATTAATTCTGATGGATAAAGTTTTAACCTTACTCTAATAACAATTTACTTCAAACTCAAAAAAACCTGACCTTTCTTCAGCACCCAAACCCCATTGTCTGATTGCTCAGGTTATGCTCAAAGCTCTAATATTGTAAATTTACTAACGGACACAAAATGTTTAAAGGTAGTGATTTAAATAACAATTAAAGACACTCAAAACTAAAGGGTTGGCATTTCCTTGAAAACTATGTTAATTTGAAATCACAGCTGAATATTATATAATAAGAAACTAAACTAATTACAAATCAATCTATCAGTGTTATAAAATAACTATTTCTGTAAAAAATGCATAAATACATAAAACATTATTAAACAAAAGCCTTAATGACTTAATTTTTTTAATGAAAAATATAATATGGATATATTGAATTAATCATAATGACACAAAATATATATTTAAAACGCCTATGTTTATATGTAGGGACATAATTTCTAACAGATATGCAATTAATATTAAATGTATTTATTGACGTTTAATACAAATATTGCCGGTGCATGTTTATTATTTATTCGTATGATATATTATTTAATCAACAAATGTTATTATAAATGTTTGGACACACTTGCCACGACCTTTGTCATATTTTATGCAGTAGCAGGAAACAAACATTAATTATATTAATATTTTGTTTTATATAGTGCAGAATTTTATCAATTATAAGCATCGAAAATGATTGCGATGGTATTTTTAGATACATATTTGAAATGTCACACTTCGAGCTACTGGAGGCGTAAAAAATGCCGTCAACTTTCGTTATCGGATCCATATTTCAAGAAATATTATATTTAGCTTATTTTTTGAGCTTCGTAACGTTTGAAAATATTTTGGCCCAAAATATTTTTAAATATTTTTTTTGTATTGAATAAATCATATGCAACACATTAAACTATAATATTATTGACTTTTATTATACATTGTAATGAAAATTTTAAAAAGTCATGAGAAAAATTGAAAACCTTGTTGTTTGAAGGTCGATAATATTCGTTCATTGTTGGTCTACCCAAGTTTTTTCAATCATGGTGACGAATACACTGAATACATCCTACATCCAATATATTCAGGTGTTTCGATTTTCACTAGCAATATATACTGACGATATACCATTATCAGTCACAAGGAAACTCTAACTTCATCTCAATAAAATTCATTTGTGGTTGAGAACATGGCGTATCAAGGCGAATGGGACAAAATCCACTCACGTGACATTCACCCTGTGTAGTAGGACTTGTCCTTCGATAAATCTTAATAATCATAAACTCCCGCAAGTAGATAATGTTAAATACCTGAGAATGCATCTTGATCGACGTCTAACTTGGAAGAAACATATACTAATAAAGCGTAAACAACTTGGGATTAAACTAAACCAGATATATTTCCTTAAAGGACGTACAACCAACGTATATATTGAACTGTGTGGTACTACCATCAAATTCAATATAGCAATGCTTCGAAGATTCCAAACTAAAGTGCTACGTGCTATTATTGACGTCCCATATTATTCCAGTAACAAAGTAGTTTGTAGTAAATAAAGTTTGAAAGTAAAGTACTTTGAAAGAGTGTTAGGGCACCTGAATGAACTCGCCAAACAATTATTTGTGGATGATGTCAGTGAAGTGCCAGGTTAAAACGTTTACTACCAATCGACTTGATTAAAAATAGGATAGTTGAATTCATCATTCACCATTATTCGTTTGTACAATAAAAGTCAATGGGCTTGGACAGTAAAAATACTCGAAAATAATGCTGTGTTTAAATTTTTTTTATTACTCTTAGTGGTTCGAAAACCTTCCAGATAAACAATAAATATTTCTTATGATTATTGTTGTATACATTATATGTAAAAATTAGCTTCAGTAAGTGATACCTGTGTAAAATATACTCTTCTAAATTTTGTTCTAAAGTCTATATCTGCTCATTAATTATATAGGATGGTAGCAAATATTTTAGTCATGTCTCTAGTTACTATTCTAGCTGATTGGAAACTACAATGGGGTACATTGGACTACTATTGGGAGTCTTTCTCGGAGTACCAGATGTAGTAGAATATCAAGACCGGTTTATCTAACAGATGTCGCTAAGTTTAAGCATGCAATGTTATGATTTGGCACATGCCATTTTATTCTACTGACATCAAGCTACGAAGCTATACATTTTCGTGTTAAATTAAAAGAAAAAAATCTCCTGAAAGTCACCGTTTGCTGACAGAAACTTTCGATGAGCATGCTCAAAGCTTAAAAACATCTGAGGCGTGGTTTCGAAAACACAAAAGTGGTCATTTCGATATGCAACTCAGAGAATATTCGTTCTGGTACACCGAAAAAGTTTGAAGATGTGAGATTGTAAGAGTTATTGGATGAAAACCCAACCAAAGCTCAAAAACAATTGGCATAAGCGTTAAATGTGGTCCAAGAAATGATTAACGAGCAATGGAGAAGATCCGAAAGATGAGAAAATTGCTGCCACATCAATTGAATGACAGCCAAATGGAAAATCGAAAAATCACCTGTGAAATGATGCTTCAAAGGTGTGACTGGAAGCTTCGAATAATGATGAAGCACTTCTGCATCGAATAGTAATATATAAGTGCAAAAAATCATCGTTACAGCACCTGACGATGACGGTCGATCGACTATAACGCCAAATCGTTTCGGTTGCAAGACAATCCTCTGGGTGGTGTATCATAAACTGCTGAAACCTGGTGAAAGGGTTAATAGTGATCACTACCGACATCAAATGATCAATTTTAGTCATGTATTGATCGAAAAACGTCCAGAATGGACCCGAAAACGTGGTAAAGTGATTTACAGCACGATAACACGCCGTCGAGAGCACCTAGATGGGACATATTATTGCACCTGCCATAATCTCCAAACCTTGGCCCGTCCGGATCTTAACGTTTCGCATCAATGGGACACGCGCTTGCAGAGCAGCATTTCGTCAATTTCGAAGAAGTTAGAAAATGTCTCGATGAATCGTTTTGTTTAAAGGACAAACAGTTTTTTTGGAATGGTATCTATAAAGATGGACAAAGTGTATAGAGTCAAAATAATTTTCAGACAGATTTTATTTCATTGGTTTTAATACGCTTACAATACTTCAACAATTTTTTTATACTGACTTGTATAATTGAAGAATTCAGATCGTAAGATATCTAGTCCAGATCGCCATAATCATTCCATTAAAACGATAAGCAGTTTTAGATCCCTCCTGTCAATCGGCCATGCATCAGATGTTATTTAAAATGAATAGGCCCTTCGTCCCAGTCGCCGTGCACAGGACATCTTCATTATTCTCCGGCCCGTTCCTGACATTTCCCTCGAATTTCTTCTGGCGACCGCGCGCACCCTGGGGACGGCTTTTCCGCCGTGTATAACTGAATTAATATACGCGCCAAACTTTAGCACGGCATTTTCGTGGAGCTTATACAATTCAATTTTACGTGCAGTGATAAATTACCGCTTGTCACCTGGGGACACTGCCTCACTCACTAACTCCTACAAAACGGTCGATGTTTTAGTTCAGACCGGAGGCTGCCTGCACCTCGAGAGGAAACTGCGTTATAAACAACATTAATAATCGTATTCTGGATACTTGTCTCGATTAATAATGAAACATTTTTCAGGGAACTTGTAGTTGGTGATAATATTCGATGAAAATATGGTAAATTTTTATAGATTTCAACATTTACTACACCAAAACAAGCTATTTGGGTTTAATATACAAAATGAGCAAATTGCTATCGCGGAATTACTGCCGATTGCTGGAATCATATCATTTTCGAAAGAAAATTTAGAGTCTCGCTTAAAAGGACATTCTCAATACAAACATATTTCAACTGGATCACCACAGGGTAGGGTCTTGGAACCACTCTTATATCTGCTCTATAGTGCTGATTACCCAACAACAAAAGAAACGCTACTTGGAACATTTGTCTACGACACACTTATCATGGCAAAAGATAGCAATAGACTCTGTCTAAGGCTGTAGAAATAGTACAATTTGCGGTCAACAAGATTTACAAATGGAGTAGAGACTAGAACATACAGCTTTATAGCTCCAAATCTGTCCATGTTAATTTTTGGTTGTGGCGAAATGATTATATCACTTGACGGATGCCAGATTCCTAAAGCAGAATCAGCCAAATACCTCGGAATATATTTCAATGGTAGGTTAAACTGGAAACATCATATTAAACAAGAATTAGAGCAGTTTAGACTCAAAGTCAAGCAACTATACTGATTAGTCGGAAGATACTCTCAACCTGACCTAAAATCAAAGAGACTGGTTTATGAGAAAATTATAAAACGAATATTGGCCCATGAGGAACAAATATGGGCTTGCACTAAGACATCAAACAAAATTGTTTGAATCCAACGCCCCCAAAACAAAGTTCTACGACTAATTACCAATGCTCAGCGCTACATAACTAACGCGTGCTTCGCAGTATTGTTGTTGAGTTATCCAGATATCACAATTTCGTTAGTTTCAATCGATTTTTGTGTACAAAAAGTAAGGCATTATCTGTATAATAATGGGTTTGTTGTGCTATGTTTTGTCTTCGTCTACTTCAACTTTAGACAAGTCTCCAAAAAAGCCTAAAGAGATACAAACATTGTTAATGCACTCCACACATTCCCAGGGAGAGATAGCAGCTATTGCTGATGTTTCAAAGTCGAATGTGTTGTCAATGGAATTAAAGTTAAAATTGACAATAAAAAGCCGATTGAGACAAATCATATTAGCAAATGTGACGGAAAAAGAATCACAACACATCGTACTGATCGAAAAATCAAAAACGTCTGCTTCAAAAATCGTAAAAAGAGCTTTGTTCATTTGACTACGATAATAAATGAAGAGGGTGTAGAGATTTCAGAGAAGATAATGCGAAGGCAGTTGGTTGAAAAGGATCTAATAGGACTGCGGCGCTCCAAAAATATACGCCTAACCGACTCCATTGGACTGGTGAACACTTCCCCGTCGACTGCCTTGCAGAAGGGATTAAAAACCCCGCACAAAGTTAGTATAATGATGTGGTCTGTTATCTCAGCTAAAGGTATGCGACGACTATATATTGTAGAAGGGACAATGAAACGAGACCAATACAAGCGAGTATTAGAAACCCGATTACTACCACAGATGGTTCATGAATGGTTCCCTGAAGTTGACAACTGCATTTTTATGTATGGTTCGGTATCGTGTCATAAAGCCAGAAGCGTTACTGCATATTTGATGCAAAACAATCACTGTTTTACCTTTTAAGCAGCAGTTACATGTATTGAGAACATGCCCCGAAGCATACAAGTTCTTACTGCAACAAAGAGTGGTAAATAGTCTTTAATATTTACCACTCTTAAAGAGTTATAGAATTAACTTTTTAACTCTATTATTTTTGAATAATATTAAAATATCTAAAACTAAGATTACACAAATATTTCGTATATTTTTGTAGTTTTTATGATCACAATAGATTACAGATACAAATATGAAAATATATAAAAGACCTCCAACAATCATTTGTCACAGAAATCTAATTAAACTAGAAAACTGAATAACCTCAACATTATCGCTAACTATTTGGCCACCCACTGTATTAAAATAATTATCTTTGACGTTAAAACGATAACCAAATTCGACAGTCCAATACATGTTTTCTTAAGCAATAATGATGAATGAATGCTAATTAATCAATAACGTCAGTTCGACCACGGACACCGTGACAAAGCAGAGGCAGTAATTAAGTTACATGTCGGAACATCTGATAATACCACAACGTATTACACAGGTGTAAAGCGGAAGCATAGTTAACGCTCAGCAACTATTCCCTAATAATGTCAATAAATCTAATAATAAGGCTATTTTGACAGGATACGTATATTGCATTTTAAACAGGGGATTAAATATGGCTCCAACTATTAACTCCATTGTATCTGATAATAAAAGGACAATCGGCTTGTGTTAAAATCAATTCTGCCTATACGTTTGATGTTCAGTTTGTAGATTTATTGTTTAGATTCCTACACAAACAATATAAAACTATTTGGGTAATAATAACTTTTTTATTACTCTTATTAGCTTAGTCGCCTTTTCTGTCCCTATATCCCTATGTGCGCTTAAATCCTTAAAACTACGCAACGGATTTTGATGCGGTTTTTTTCAATAGATACAGTGATTCAAGAGGAAGGTTTATATGTATAATACATGCATAATATACTAAGGCAACATTGCTAATTTTAGAGGTTTCTAACGTGATGTCGTAAATTAACCTATTTTTTTAGGCTTATTTAGCAATTAGCAAAAACGCTGCCTAACCCTACGAGTTAGATCAAATTAATGTACTACAGTATTGTACACCATAAAAAGGTCTACAAAAAAGTCCGCGATGGTATATGTTTATCTTTTAGGGATAACCGACATTAACCATTTTTATTGTTTACTTTTTACGTGAGAAAATGGCTTATTTACGAAGCTATTTTAAGCAATACGGCTTAATCCTTATCGAATTAAGTACCTTAAATACAGTGTGCAATTAATATAGATCAATATGGTTCCTTACAGCATGTAAATTAAACAAATATTTTCGGAGATATTACAAATTTAAAATTTGCGTTTAAAAATGTGTAATGTAATAAAAATTGTATGAATTTAGATATTCCAACGATAGCAGGAAATCTTCATAGTAAGTATAGGGGAAGAGGAATTGTTTTACTCCAAATTTAATGCGTGCAGGCCAAGGGCAGTAATGAATGAACCAAAAATACTGGATCGACTTTAATCATGTTTTCATTGAGTGACATAGGCATATATATTTTATGCCCGTGCAAAGTCGGAGCGGGCCGCTATGTTTTTATATACAACATTCATATTTTTTCTGTAGTGTATTTAATTTAGTATCAGCATTGCACCCGTGCGAAGCCGGGGCGGGTCGCTAGTATATATATATATATATATATATATTCAATAATCAGAGCGGATGGTGTTAGACGTTTTAGCCTACACACTTCACTGCCTGCTTTTTCATATATTTAACAGGTCAATTGAAAAGTGCCGGGGAATACCATAGTAAAACACTTTTTTTTGGCAAAATTAGTTTTTTATTCAACATAATTCCCTTGATTTTCGATACCATTTTTATAGTACGATTTGCCCATTGCTTCAAAATAAGCCTCAGTTTCGGCGATCACTTCATTTGACGAAAATTTCCTCCCAGCGAGCATTCTTTTGAGATCTGAGAACAGGAAATAGTCGCTGGGGGCCTGATCTGGAGAATACGGTGGATGAGGAAGCAGTTCGAAGCCCAATTCATAGATTTTTGCCATCGTTTTCACTGACTTGTGACACGGTGCATGTTACACTCGGTGAACTCGGATGACTGTCGATTGGACTTCGGAGTGAAATGATGGGGCCATGTTTCATCCCTTGTCACAAATCGACGCAAAAACTCGGGTGTATTACGCTTGATAATCTTCAAACGCCGCTCCGAATCATCAACTCGTCGCTGTTTTTGGTTAAAAGTGAGCTCGCGCGGCACCCACATTGCACAGAGCTTTCTCATACCCAAATATTCGTAAATGATATGATGTAACGTTCGGTTGATATCTTTAAAGTCTGCTATTTCATTCAATTTCAATTTACGGTCATTCAAAATCATTTTGTGGATATTTTAAATGTTTTCGTCGGCAACAACCTTTTTTGGGCATCCACTGCGTTCACCGTCTTTGATGCTCATTTCACCAAGTCTAAACTTAGCATACCAATCCTTGATGGTTGATTTCCCTGGGGCAATGTCCGGAAACTCGGCATCAAGCCAAGTTCTTGCTTCAATTGTTTTTTTTCCCTTGAAACAGAAATATTTTATCAACACGCGAAATTCTTTTTTATCCATTTTTTTCACAATAACAAAAGTTAATTCACTCAAAATGCTATAATTTACAAAGTAATGATCCGATAGCTGTAAAATTTATATATCTTTTGAGGGTTAGGTCTAACTAAAAACCATATGGAGTTAATTCTAGTAGTGTCGTCTATGTGTCAGGCCGGAGACTTTTTAATTGACTTGTTACGTCAAATAGGCTTCAGTATTTAGTTATACAATAATATCTTGTTATCCAATGATAACTTGAATTTGAGCCAATACATTTGGTAGAGTGTAAGTGAAAATTGTTTCCGTTTGGTGAGTATGTGCTTCTTCCAAGTTAGGCGTCGTTCTAGGAGTATACCAAGATATTTAGCATCCTCTGTTTGCGGGAGTTGACAATTATTGGTACGAGCTGGTGAACATGTTCTTCTACAGAGAGTAAATGTTACTGATGATATGGCGGAATCTTCATGTGGTTATTTTTGTTGTAGGTAGACCTCTTTTCTTTAGTCATATGTTTCTTTATTTTAAATGAGGTTTATCCTAAGGTCTATTTTTTCTGGTGATAAAGGTACTTTAAGTAATGCTTCAATCATAAAATTATGCATTTGAAAGCTATGCTATAGTAATTTCATTAAACATATGCTACTATAAATATTTAAAGGATGTTTATGTCTCATCGCCCATTAACAGTGATTGTACTGTGATCGTTCGAATTATTACTCAAGAATTTTCGTTGGATAGGCGACTGTGTTCTTTTTATGATAAACTGATGATGAATTTAGAAGAGATGCATTAAGAGACGAGGAAACAATGGCGGGTTTAATTCGTCTGTATAGAGAACAGTAATCAAAAATATTACGATTTAAACGATAATTAACAAGTTTATCTAAATGTAAAATACCAGTGAGAAAAGATGAAAGTTCGAAAGATCCCAAGCTTTACTATACCATGTCTGTAATATTTTAAAATACCCTTCTAAAGCTCTATGGTATATGACCTCTTTGTTAAATGTCATCCTTCTAGTGTCATAAAAATGAATCTGCGATCTAACAGACACTATTGGTCTGCGAGGAGTTATAATTGCTACTTCTTGAACGTTCTTTAAATATGTGGAAGTAATAGACTTTTTCAACTATATCAGTTGCAATTAGTTAAATAGAACTTTCAAGAAACTTTAGCACGGTCATTCATGGGATGAATGGGTAATATTTAGATTTTTAATATGATATAAACTATCTATAGTCACGTCACATGTTTTTGAAGAAAAAAAGAAATAAAAATAAAAATCAATCTATTCAAAAATAAAATGTTGTCTTTGTTAATTATCTTGTCAACAACCTACTCATATATTCACAAAATAATATTGATTATCTGCCGCAGACGAAAACCCACAAAATATACATGAATTCATATTTGTCATCATAACTGCGATACAACTTTTGTGCCTAAGTATATTAAGAATCGAATTTTTCTAGACCACTCTGAATCTGTTGATTTATTGGGACATATTTCACACACTTAATGTCAGCTATTTGCCTGTAAATTGTCGGCTTTTATCTGAATTATACGGGAAAAGCAAATGAAATACTGACCAAGGCTGAAGGCTCTGTGACTTTTACATCTACGTTTTGATTTAGATATTCTTAAATTGGAAAAAATATATTTTCTGAACATAAAGTTACAAAAAAATGATACTTGCTCAAAGAACTGAAGAAATATTAACTCACAGTAAAATAAAAGTCCAAAAAAATTAGAGAATGATTATATTGTTATAGTGAAGAGTAGAAGAAAATCGCTGTTATTTTATAACAACAAAAGCTCAAGCTTATTATGTTTTGATTCGTTTTGATTGTTGATTATCTACCTTTAAAACAGGAACTAACTAGTCGTTAAGGAATTATAAAATCTGGGTACTGGGTACAAATATACCAGAGTCTAATTTGCTCTGCTTTTTGTCTGACATGATGTTTCCAGTTTAATATACTATCAAGATATATTCCGAGGTATTTAGCTGATTCTGCTTGAGCAATCGGGCATCGGTCGGAAGTGAAATAATTAAGTTTTTGTCATTTCGCCGCAACGCAGAATTAACATGGCCAGATTTGGAGCTATTAAGCTGTATTTTCCAGTCTCGAGTCCATTTGTAGATCTTGTTGACCGCTACTAGTACTTTTTCTATAGCCTTAGACAGAGATATATACATGCGTGTGAAAAGCCATATTAACGGTGTCATCGGCAAATGTTCCCAGTACTGTTTCTTTTATTGTTGGGATATCAGCAGTATAGAGCAGATATAGGAGTGGTCCCAAGACACTACTCTGTGGAACTCCAGCCGAGATAGGTTTAAGTGTTGAGAATGTTTTGGGTGCGAGACTAAATTTTCTTTCGAACAAATCTTATTCCAGCAGTAGACAGTAATTCCGCGGTGCCAATTTGTTCATTTTGTATATTAATCCCAAATGCCATACCCGATCAAAAGCTTGTGAGACGTCCAGAAATATTGCAGGGCAGTATTTCTTTTCTTCGAATGTATGTTTAGCATCTGTCCCTCTGAGCACTTCGTCGATTGTTGAGTGGTGATTTCGAAATCCAATTTGGAAATCTGATATTTCTATAAATGGTTTAATATATTTTAACAGCAGTTTCTCAAATAATTTTATATCGCCAGTAGCAGCAAAATAGGCCTGTAAGATCCAACTTGTTTGGCCGGTTTGTCAGTTTTAATCGACTATTTATGCTTATATTTTCGATACTTATACTCTCGATATAAATAAATAAAATAATGAAAGCCGAACATTATTCGACGAATCGATCGAATAATATCGCGGCGAAACCATTCACCCACCTGCACATACACACACCCATACACTTACCGACATAAATCGCCGTTGAGTTATGATGTGGATCGTAGGGGCATACGGCTTGACCCGCTTTCTCGTTCTCCACCGTGTAATTCCTGTTAAGAACGTTGTATTCACGGCAAATGGGCTTGAAAGCGTTCGTACCGCACAGTAACAAACGGCCCTGGGCAGTCTTCGCCATTATACGGATGTAATTTTGGCAGTTCTCCTGGAAAATAAAGAAAAATAACGTCATAATTGCGTCGACGCTCGTTTATCAACTTAAGACCTTCGGATGTTATTTATTAGCGGGATTAGGCGTACGTTCCCGTCTAACTCTATTGCCTTTTTAAAAAGAGATTTCCGCCCGTCCTTCTTTTCTATCATCTTAATTTATCATTATTTAGATAGATGGGGTCTTAGATTAGAGTAGGGTATCTGAATGAATACGAAATATATCTATCTGGACGCTTATCTGTAATTTAAGCATTTATTTCTTGTATTCAACTAAGAAATACACTTTAAATTATTAGATTATTGATAGCACGACAGCTATCGAGCGTTGTTCTCTGCAAAACTCACCTACTAAAAATTTAGCTAAATGTATTTGTGTTCAAAGGTATCTTGAAATTCCAAGTATTTAAAACTATAAACTACCTCAGCGCTAGGTATTTGCGAAAGAGCGGTAGGTACAGATTACATTTTTAAGAAGTAATTAAATTACAAATATCAAATACATATTTGTATTTTGAAATGCTTATTTTAGTTACAAGTAATTTTGCCAAAATATTAAAAATTATTAATGATTTCCTTATTTATAACGCCAAAACAAAAATTAATAGACTAGGAAATTAATATATTTAATGATCAATAACGCCTTTCCATAAAATTAGATTTTAGGTAGCGTTGGGAACTGAAAATGACTCGAGTGAAAATGACTGTCGACTATGTAGTAATTGACTACTTTTTACTATCGACTGTTCAGTCGCTATTTTCGGTCCGACTGATTTTGTTACTCTTTACTATCGACTGTTTCAACCGTGTACTTTTAGTTACTATTTTTGGTTCTATTAGTTTCATTCGACTGATTTTTAACATTCTGACTCTGTCATCCTAGCAGCAACCTTGACAAAAATGTACCCAATTTATGCTTACATAGATTTATATGTAATATATATAGTTTTATGATTTTTTCGGTAGTTTGCTTGTAAATATCAACATATTGTATATTAATTTTTTTAGAACATCTTTATTAGATACGCTCAGTACAATCTTAATTTCCAATTAATTTATTACTAGTTTTCCTATGTTCTTGGATTAATTAACAAGCAAGACGAGTGCGAGAAAATACATCAGTATGTATTCCTCAATTACAAAATTATAATTATTTATTAATTATTAACTTATAGCTATAGTTTACACTAATATTACACACTAAATGTTCACACAAGTTCGTATGGTTTTGTTCGTTTCAATCTCCTGACATCCTGCGCGCTGTCCAGCAGTTGTATTGCTTCCACGTTAGTATGATTTAGTAATCTTCTTTCGCGTTTTAAGGCGAAATCCTGCACAACTTCGCAAATCCATTTGATTTCCAGGTCATCGTGCAGTACTTCATTGGTTACATAGCGATAGGCATTGGTAATCAATCGAAGAACCTTGTTTTGACAGCGCTGTTTGACTAACTGATTTGAATTTTTAGTGTAACCCCATATTTGCACCCCATAGGTCCAAATTGGCTTTATAATTATATTATAAATCAACCTCTTTAATTTTAGATCAATTTGAGAATATCTTCCGACTAACCAGTATAGTTGTTTTATTTTGGTTCTAATGTGCTTTTTGTCTAACGTGATGCTTCCAATGTATATTAATATAGCAGTATAATGTAATAGGTAAAAAGATTTAAAATTGTGAAGGATAAATAGTAAAATACTTTTGACTGTTTTTAAGCCAATAATAAGAAATATTTCGGTAACTCTCCCAATTTTTGTGAGATAATATTTCCGATGAATAATAAATAAAGCATTTATTTTATTTTAAAAAATAACCCGTAAAATATTTGTGCAATGCTGGTAAAAATATTCAAATTAGTTCTTTTCCATATTTATTTCATTTATATTTTTATTTTAGGTAATAAATTATAAAAGCGAAACACCTCGCCAATTTGCCGAACATATTGCGCAAATACGCGAACAACATTCGCCGCGTCGGAAATTATACAATAAAAAAAATGCAAAGTGATACAAGTGTCTACTCAACTTTAATAGGTCTGGGAAACCTTCCGAATACAAATTTCTAGACAGCTACAAAAACGACCTTGCTCTTTGTAATAGTAATGTTTCCACCGTCTTCATGATCTCCTAAACAACATTCAGAGAATACAACCTCGGGTCCGGGGCGGAGAGAGGGGGGATGGGAGCAAAAAACTTTCCAGAAAAGGAACCCGATCCCTTTTGCCTCCGGGCCTACCCTAACGGGGAATTTAATTTAGTGTTTCGGGAAGGTCAGAGCTCGCCCTTACATCTTTTGTCTGGATAGATCGTATATAAAAGTTTAATACTCGACGTTACTAAAATTCGGGGACTAGAACATTTTCTTTTAATTTGTCATAATTCTTGATACTCTGATAACATCTTTATTAGATAAGCTTAGTACAATCTTAATTTACAATTAATTTATTACTACTTTTCCTATGTACTTGGATTAATTAACAAGCAAGACGAGTGCGAGAAAATACATCAGTATGTATTCCTCAATTACAAAATTATAATTATTTATTAATTATTAACTTATAGCTATAGTTTACACTAATATTACACACTAAATGTTCACACAAGTTCGCATGGTTTTATTCGTTTCAATCTCCTGACATCCTGCGCGCTGTCCAGCAGTTGTATTGCTTCCACGTTAGTATGATTTAGTAACCTTCTTTCGTGTTTTAAGGCGAAATCCTGCACAACTTCGCAAATTAATTTGATTTCCAGGTCATCGTGCAGTTCTTCATTGGTTACATAGCGATAGGCATTGGTAATCAATCGAAGAACCTTGTTTTGACAGCGCTGTATGACTAACTGATTTGAATTTTTAGTGCAACCCCATATTTGCACCCCATAGGTCCAAATTGGCTTTTTAATTGTATTATAGATCAACCTCTTTGATTTTAGATCAAGTTGGGAGTATCTTCCGACTAACCAGTATAGTTGTTTCATTTTGGTTCTAATGTGTTTTGCTTTTTGTCTAACGTGATGCTTCCAATTTAATCTACCGTCAAGATGGATTCCAAGGTATTTTGCTGATTCTGCTTGAGGAATAGGGCATCCATTGAGTGATATAATTAAGTTTTTATTATTTCGTCTTAATGCAAAATTAACGTGGACAGATTTGGAGCTATTAAGTTGAATTTTCCAATCTTTCATCCATTTGTAGATTTTGTTGACTGCCACTTGCACTTTTTCTATTGTCCTAGGCAGAGATTCTTATAATAGTAACAGCTGTATTTGAACATCCAAAAATCAATAGCATCCTGTCTTGAAATTTAATAAGAGGTACATGCACACAATTTTAATTTAATATTGTTTATATTTGATGCTTTATAATGTCAAAACAATTAATTGTAGCATTACTTTCCTCATCATCTATCCACTCAAAACAACAAAACTACAGCATTATATTTTTAAAACCATAAAACTTCTTATAGGAAAACTATATAACTATAAAACACAAAAACTCATATTATTACACAGTAATTCCCATGAAATTTACTTCGGAACCCTTGAATTTTCTTAATTTTAAAGTCAATTAGTTAAGAGAACTCCATTACATCGGAACAATTTCCACTTTCATTTCCACAAACTATTTCGCAATAATTATCAACCCATTTAAACTCTGCCTCGCCACTACATCTTTCTGTCCCGTTAAGTAAAAGATACTGAGCGCCGATTAAGTTTTCCAGACAGGGATTAGATTAAAACTAGTTTTAGGTGGTAACGCCGAGACCCATGCCAGAATAACTTCCAAAAGGTAATTAGAGATCGTTAAGCTGTGGACGAATATCTTATGCTCACGTAACTTATGTTTTATGCCAGATAAACAGGCAAGTGAGACGTTCTGTCATCCTATGCGG
The DNA here is from genome assembly GCF_030347505.1 of Rhynchophorus ferrugineus. Lineage (NCBI taxonomy): Eukaryota > Metazoa > Arthropoda > Insecta > Coleoptera > Curculionidae > Rhynchophorus > Rhynchophorus ferrugineus. The sequence continues at coordinate 37,388,940 of NW_027472587.1, read as the reverse complement.
CTCCAGTTTTCGGAATATCGATCGGGCGAGAGCCCGACAGGAAGATGTAATACCGCCAGTTTGCCTACGTTTGGTTGTTTGGTAAATATCGCGCATATGGCGGACTTAATTTGTGGAAATAATATAAATCCGTTGCTAAATATAATGTAATAGGACTTAAAATTGTAGCCACTAATTGGCCATTCATAATTCATTAAGCAATATCAATATTTTGTATGGAAATAGAGTAATTTAGCACAAGTAGTAATACATTTTACTTTAATAATTTTCTTATATATTTTATTAGATACGTTAAATAAAATATCAATTATAAATTCATTGTTTGATTGGTCCTTCTGATTTCCTACGCACTATCCAGTGTGATTTTCCGTTTTCGCATTTTTGGATATCTTCGTAAATCCATTTGATTTCCAGGTCATAGTGCTTCATTGGTGGTTATATCATTGATAACTTTATTTGACACAATTTTTCTAACATCAATAGGGTTATATGTTTTGATTCCTTATTCTATTATTAAAAACATTGTCTATTAATATGGTTGTCTAATACGTCACGTTACTCAGTAATAGTGTGAATACTATTTACGTTTAAAAGCCGTATTACTCTACAATGGTAGCCAATATCCTTTCATACACATAGCATATTCAGTTATTTAAAAAAACGTGTGAAAACATAAAAACTAATTTTAGAAATACAAAATAAATAACTTAATCAAACACAAAAAATACAACCGAAAAATGTATGCTGATTTTTATAGTTAAAATGATATTGAAATAGATAATTAGGTTTAGGTAGGTATTAAGCTAAATTGTGTCTAAATAGTAGAATATATAATACGTGTACGTATATAAGTTAAATAAGGTTTTTGTTTATTTTAAATTAGTCATTACAACGATTATTATACACAGTGTTATTTTAAAACGTTTTTTTTTTGTGTTAAAAATCTAAGAACGTTTATATAAGCAATAACTGGAAAGTGTGAAAGTTGTTGCTATATTGCCTGGATTACAGGAAGGTTTCACTCATTGTTTCGCAACATTGTTGTTTTTTCTGATTGCTGGATAGTAGAGACATCAAAAACTACTATGAAGTTAAAGATTGGACTAAAAAAACTGACTTTGTTTGTAGTACATCAAACGTTAAATATGAACAACGTTAATATTCCATAAGAAAATGTGATTCTTCCACCCTTACATATAAAACTTGGTTTAATGAAAAGTCCTATCAAGGCAATGCATAATAATGGTAAAGAATTTTGGGTATTTAAAAAATGTTCCCTAAATTAGGTGATGCTAAAGTAAAAGAAGCCGAGAAATAAAAAACAACTTGAATGAATTCGATGAAAATATTACAGCGAAAGAGTTGAATGACTTCTTACAAAAAAAAATAAAACGATGGAGTGTAGAATGTCTTTAGAAATCTCAGCTTATTTTCTCAGCTTCATCATAATTTGTTAATTTCGATTACCACTAAAAAACTAGTATTTTGTTATTTTTTATAAACTATTTATTTTTGTAACTATTTATAAGTGATTAACCAATAAGTAAAGTTCGTATAATGAAGGGTTAAATTTATCCAGAACATAGGGTACATGCAAAGTTGTACGTTGTATCGGTAGTATTCCGCACTAGCATTTCTTAGGTGGGCCCATTGGAGAGATGAAAAGCTACTCAGTAAAGGTATAGCATGTTACTGAAAGAGGGTCTAGAAAGAGGCTCAAGTATATAAAAGTGAATAAAACCGTCAAATTGTGACCTTAACTTACTAACAAACAGTAATGAGATGTGAGATGTTAAAGCATCATTCTGTCACCATAAAATAAATGAAATAATGTAACAAAACAAACATGTAACAAACAACTATAAGAAATGTTCACATCATCGATACACGTTCACACATTCATGCCTATCATTCAAAATGAATAATGTGTCATAATGAAATTATAAAGAAGCGAAACCTATGTTTAACTCTGTTACGAAACTCTGACAACACCTATAGAGTGCAAATTTGAAGCTAAAATTTAGTTTGATTAAAGTAAAAGTGTGAAAACATCACGTAGTTCAGTACAATAACGTGACTGATCACTATCATGTTTACGCAACCATTAAGATATCCTTATAAATGTCTCAATGATTCACCAAAGAAATATATGTAAACGAACGAAAGGTTGTCTTAGATTTTAAAATAAAGGCCAATCAGTAACCAATTACGTAAATTAATGCAGAGCCTTTTCTGCTTTAAACCTCGTAAAAACAGATACACTGTTGTCTGATTAGTTCGAACGAGTAAACGAATGAGCCCTTCAAAGTTGTCCGGTTGTCAGGCGTATGCAAAATTCTTGAAAGTAATAGTGATTAAAGGTTATAACTCTAACTTATAACCTATTGTGGCTGTATAATTAATTGTAGTTTTTAGATGTAATATAATATTAAAATAAATTATATTTGATAACATTTTAGTACAATTATTTTATTTAGATTAGAATTTTGTTGTACGTGAAAGCCAAATTGAACTAAAACTCAGAGTTGATGCGGCAACATTGCGACGTTTTGTCGTCACAAATTTAGACGTATGTACAAAATATCTTTGAATAGACTTCTACAATATGAATGTTTTGTCAAGCAACCATCAATTTATTGCTTGGTATCAATCCACGACTTCTGAAAGGATTCTAATGAACAACACACAAATAACGCTATTTCAACTGATTTTTTTTAATCTAATGAAAACAAAATTTCTATTCCAATTTTAACAATACGACAATTTCTAATAGTCACGAATGAACGACGGTTGCTTTACAAAGTAAACAGAGCTTTTAGATGTCCTGTATCAAACTGTACTTCTCCAGTTATCACAAATTTAGATGACGTATATACAAAATAACTTTGAATAGACTATACAATATGAAGGTTTCGTCAATCAAGCATCAATTTAGTGCTTGCTATCAATCCATGACTTCTGAAAGTATTCTAATCAACAAGACACCAATAACACTGTCTCAACTGATTTTTTTTAATCTAATTAAAGCAAAATTTGTATTCCAATTTTAACAATACGACAATTTTCAACAGTTGCCAATGAGCGAGGGTTGCTTTACAAAGTAAACGGAGCTTTTAGATGTCCTGTATCAAACTTTACTTCTCCAGTTATCGATCCTAAATGCCGCAGTGAACTTTACACCTCGATGGTTTAAAAGCCTTCCTAAATCATTTAAAAACTTTTAGGGAGTTAATGGACAATAATTGGTTAATGGCCGTTGATGCGTATAAATTGTCTTGACATAGTTATAATTTTCTCGCGCCTGATTATTTGGTTATTATCCATCAAATTCATTCCAAGTGGTAAAAATATTTAATTCCTTAAATATTGCGTTAAAGGAGTTGGAAATATTTCCAGTACGGGGCGGTAGATTATTTGTTAAATGTTTTATAATTTGTTTTGCTTTCCTTAATTCGTCGGTAATTATATTAGATGAAGTAGATTAATTCATGATTTTAATTAAACATTTATGACTGTATATATATATATATATATATATATATATATATATATATATATATATATATATATATATATATATATATATACGTGTAGTAGATAGGTTAAATAAGTTTTTTGTTTATTTTTATTTAGTTAGTACAACGATTATTATGTACATATTTTAGTTTAAAATGTTTTTGTGTTAAAAATCTTTGATAAAAAGTTTGATTATTTTTTAATTTTTAGGGAGTTCCTTATTAATTTTTTTGAAGATGGTTCAATTTTTTTGTTAAAAATATCTTTGTTTCTATTAGCTTGAATGAAAATGTTTCATAACCGTAATTCGTATGATTTTTAGTTTTATTTTTCTAATTATAAATAATCATTGCTATTAGTGAGAATATTTAACGTGGGGAAATGTAATTTCGGTTCTTTCTAATGAGTTTTCACAATCGCCGATCTTTAGTAATATTTAAGCAATGAAGCCATATAACAGTGCGTTTGAACGGTATCAGTTCATAAACTAGTTTAGATATCGTAGGTAGGTCGAAAGTAGTGTCTTTCGTCTACTCGTTAAAAAGTTATTAATATCTGAGAATGATTTATCGATAATTGCGCAGTGTTTATAGAGATAAGTGCTTAGATGGGGGTCATTATCAGAATTGATTCTCGAATTCATTTAGAAAATTTGTTTTAACATCCATAAAATAGTTTTATTTGGAATTATTTTGCTTCAACAATATTGTTCTAAGATTACAATATAATTTCGTACCACCTAGCCATTTCTTCAAGCTTGGAAATGAGAAAGAGTCTCAGAGTGCTAAATCTGGAGAATGTACTGGAAGGGGTAGCAATTCCTAGCCAAGTTTATGGATTTTTGACGTTCATCCAGCGATCTAAGCAAAAATACAACTTCCTTTGGTACACCCTGTATTTATGAAAATGAATTTTTTATATTTTTTTTATTTTTTGTTACCTCAACACACGTATTATGGAAAAGAAAGGGGACATGACTAAACACGTACATTTTTTCTAAGGTAAATAAGTCTGATACGCAGTGAGGGAGGTTAAATTCGGTTCTCAATGTGGCCAAAGAGTTACATTCTGAGAGTAAATGGTACACTGAGTGGAACAACTACAGCGGGGGCACTGAGGGGGGAACACTCCCCTCGAAAAAGCTTAACGAAAACATGCGGCCGTTTCATACAAGACAAATCGAAATTCTGAACTAATAACATTAACTTGTGCTCGTAATAAATTTTCTATGCTGCCGATGGAATCAATTAAACTTTCGGCGAGGATTAGCGAATTTAATCGTCCGCCATCGAGGAGGAGGGCGTTGAATATACTTCCGATAGTCGCCGAGCGAAATCCGGCGACGGACGAAGAAGACCGACCGGCAAAAATGAAAGTATCATTAGGAGCGACGAAAATAGGAGAATAACGAACCGAACCGGAAGATCCTGGGTAACAGTAAATTTTCTCGCGAGTAATATCTCTTTGGGCTAATCTCTATCCGGGAGAGCCGTTAAGAAAGATAATCGATACGCCTGCTCGCTGGTTTGTGCCCGTCCTGCGAGGAGGCAAACGGTAATTAGAGCATCACTAATTCTTATTTAAATTTAGTTGGCTCTGCCGCAAATTGTATTATTTCTTCTGGATGTTTTACAGGCCGATGCTTTCGGAAATTCGAATGAAATGGGAGCCGAACGAGACCTCGAAGATTAACCGGGTTTAAATTTGAATCTAATCATCGGTTTCTTTTCAGGATGGTATAAATAGTACGATAACTTTTTTAAAATTAATTGTATTAGCTCAGCGAAAGATATCTCCGTCCGTAGTCCGTCTAAAATACCAGTGAATTCAGGTCATCACTACGTCGAATTTATTGTCATTTTGCTTTAAAGTCAGATCTCATTTTTCCTTCTCGTTTTATTCTAATAAAATCGAATCAGCCTATAAAATTCCTCAGGTTATCCAATGTCTACAAAATTCTCAAAACATTAGTGATAATATTCAGATGTTATAACAGGTCTATTGAAAAGTCCCCGGCCTACCATAGTAAAAAAATTTTTTTTGGCAAAATTAGTTTTTTAATTCAACATAATTCCCTTCAAGGGTGATACACTGATTATAGCGACTCTCCAACTTCTCGATACCATTTCTATAGTACGATTTGTCCTTTGCTTAAAAATAGGCCCCAGTTTCTGCGATCACCTCTTCATTCGAGGAAAATTTCTTCCCAGCGAGCATTCTTTGGAGATCTGAGAACAGGAAATAGTTACTGCGGGTTAAATTTGGAGAATACGGTTGACGAGGAAGAAATTCGAAGCCCAACTTATGGATTTTTGCCATCGTTTCCTCTGACATGACACGGTGCATTGTCTTGGTGAAGAAGCACTTTCTCTTTATTCAAATGTGGCCGTTTTTTGACGATTCAACGGTCCAATAAGGCTATGTAATAGTCGTTGTTGATGGTCCTTCTTTTTTCAAGGTAGTCAATAAAAATTATTCCATGCGTATCCCAAAATACCGACGCCATAACCTTGCCAGCCGACTGTAGCGTTGTTCCACGCCTTGGAGCGGATTCATCGTGTGCATTTCACTCGGATGACTGTCGATTGGACTTGTGAAAATTAAATGAAGGTGAAATGAAATGATGGAGCCATGTTGCAATCATTGTCACATATCGACGCAAAAACTCGGGTTTATTACGCTTGATCATCTTCAAACAATGCTCCGAATCATCAACTCGTCGTTGTTTTTGGTCAAAAGTGAGCTCGCGGCACCCATTTTGCACAGAGCTTTCTCATACCCAAATATTCGTGAATGATATGTATACGCATGTATACGTTCAGTTGATATCTTTAGAGAAACTGCTATTTCGTTCAATTTCATTCTACGGTCATTATAAAATCATTTTGTGAATTTTTTAATGTTTTCGTTGGTAACAACCTATTTTGGGCTTCCACTCCGTTCACCGTTTTCGGTGCTAGTTTCACCACATCTAAACTTAGCATACCAATCCTTGATGGTTGATTTTCCTGGGGCAGTGTCCGGAAAGTCGGCGTCAAGTCAAGTTTTTGCTTCCACTGCATTTTTTCCCTTCAAAAAACAATATTTTATCAACAGGCGAAATTCCTTTCTATCCATTTTTTTTTCACAATAACAAAAGTAGCTTCACTCAAAATGCTATAATTCACAAACTAATGATCTGACAGCTGTCAAATTTATACACGCATCTATTGAAGGTTAAGGCTAACTAAAAAACATGTGGATTTAATTCTAGTAGCGCCATCTATGTGACAGGCCGGGGACTTTTCAATTGACTTGTTATAGCTCAGATATAATTCGTAGTAATCACTGGTGGTTTCCATACCTCAAAATAAAACTTCAAGGCAAGAGTTTTGGCTAAAAAGAAGTGACAATGCGATATGGAAAAGCTCAACTGGAACTGAATAAATCATAATAAAAAATATTAATATGATTTGGAATTAAAAAAATAGATAAATATTGTATCTCATCGGCCTGACGGTTACTCCTGGTTGCCTGATTTGAGCGTTTTTCGTTTTATTGGAGTATATGTATTAAAAGCTTCCAAATTTCTCGCCTCCAGGTACCCCCATTTCATATCCGTTTAATTTATACATGGATGGTTAGATTAAATCAATTAGCTTGCTTTTTTCAATGAAACTAATCGGATCTCTTCCACAGACGAGATAATCGAGCCGCCACTGTCTACGAATTAATTCCCTCATTTTTCCGTACGAGTCCGCGTCGTTTGCCCATGAACGAATACGAACAATGGCGTCTCGTTATTCAAACGAGTTAGGAGCGGTAAAAAGACATTCCAAAGGGACGTCTTGATGAGCTACAAGTTTTATTACCCAGAAGGGCGTCGAAAAAGTTATTTAATGGTCCCATCGCAATCATGAAAGTAAGTCGGGCCTGTTGATTTTTCCGGTCCAATCAGACAGTCATCCCGATTTAATCAGATGCTCCTTTCTATTGCAATTAATAAATTAGGTTCGCTGGTTTCAAGATACGATTAGTTATCTCTCAAGTTTGACTCACCAGACATTATAGTATCATGAAAATAACAGAAAAAAAGAGGAAGCGAATTTGTTAGGATGGAAGGTAACTTTATATCCAACCAACAATCACTAAAGTAATATATTTAGCTAATGAAACAATGATCGATAAATTTCGAGAAACATATTATCTTAAAGATATGGCATATAGCAAACTGCCATGAAAAGATGAATACCAATTGAAGCGACTTCCAAAATATCTGCCTCTTTTTAATCATTTTGTGGCGACCGCCACGACCCTTTAGGCCACCACCAATTCACCATCAACAACTACAAAGGTTGGCAACGCCGGTGGATTGGTACCATGCAGTTCTGGAGTATAAAAGGTCATCACGACGACGTCTCGCTCTCTTTTCTTATCACCGTCCCCCTGTAACAGTACCACTTCCACAGCGCTACCGTACTTCCTTCACCTTAACCTAATATCCTGTCCATTCTCCCATCGACCACATGTATCAATCGTAAGTTAAAATAAACAACTTTGATTCAACCAGTCTTTTTAGTTCCCCTGCAAATTCCTTCCAAAGATAGTAGTGAGTGTTCTGATAAATGATCGCAGCGGCAGCCACACATTTCGACCGACCGACCGACCCGACGAACATTCCTACAATTTCTTCTTGGTTTGATAGATTTTAAGATGCTTCTATAGTCAATTCAAAACACTAATGACACACGTGACCTGTCAAATTACACAATACACACGTATCTGTCAAAAGTTGTAAAGTCGTTTTACAGTCAGACAATATTTTCCTTCTTATTTTATTCTATTTAAAAAGAGATAGAATGCTGTTAGAGAAGTTCGAACATTTAACCGAAAGAGCCTGCAAAAGTTGTCGGTTTGTCAAAGGTCTGTAAAATTCTTCAAAATATTGGAATTACAGTTTATAAACTGGCAAACGTTGTTTTAACGATTTGTTTTAATTAATAATATTATATATAATATTTTATAATTTAATAATGAATAAATTTGAAATCGCCCCGGTTTTTATTGAAAATATTTTTCTGCGCATTGCAGCTGCACTGAATGTTAGTACGGACACACTCACTAAGATATCTGAAAAATAAAAAAACATTCGAGGAATTTAAAATATCCGTTCATACATTGCTCGGTAATAGAGTATTTAATACTTATATATTTAAATAAGACATGAATATTTCAGAACGGTACATTGGATCGCCCATGGCAAGATGATAATAAATATAGTGTAAAGACAACAAAAATTGCTAGACAAGGGTAAACGTTGGAATAACTATCGATTAGGTTTTGTTAGTCATAACATTTATTATAATTCATCGCAGACATATAGTTCTTCATGCTAGAAACAGGAATGGTTGGCGTGGATATGGAGTATTGCATAGAATTATTACAATGGATATTCAGGTCGAGGAGGGTATTCAAACCAGAACTGTCTGGATCTATGGAAAAAGGCATTTTCGAAAGTAACACCTTCGGTTTGTGTGAGCTCGATCAGACACATTAAAGAAGAAATTGACAAAAAATGGTAGAATATTGAGCAAGTTTTTGATGGATTGGAAATAAACAGCTTAGTTATTGTCTTGATTAGTGTTTCTGAAAGTGACAGTGATTGAATAAAATTTTATGAATGTTGATTTATGATTGCAACATTGCAATGTTTCGACATCACAAATATCCATGACGCATTACTAAAAAGACTTTTAATAGAGTATATAACGTGCTGGAGCCTAATTGGCGTCCAATGGAAGCTTCACATTACGCGGTAGCGCGCTATTGGCAGCGAACGAGTTAATTATTTATCCATAACAAACTTTTGTGTAAATGAAAATATCTTTAAAATGCATAAATATTGGCCATAGTTATATAATAAGGAAGATTTATTCATGTATGTACAACCTTATTTTGTCTTATTAACAAATTAGCATCTAAACGCATATATAAGAGCATAGTCGTAATTTTTTATATATTTTTTAAACTATAATTTCTTGAAGTAACCCCGCAAAAGTTTTAAGGGAATTAAGTATTTCGCCGTCCAGATAATATTTTCCTTTATATATTTGCCGCTTGTTATGTTTTCTGTTTCCAAGCAAAAACACCAGGCGTCTTCCATTTAAAGTGCCTGGAAGGAAGAGATAACAAACAAAAAAAAATTAACCGGGAAAAGGTAAATTACAGAAATTTATCCTGGAATTTATCTCGCTTTTTTAGAGCGTACACTCCACTTCCCGGTCCCCGTTCTTTTTTATTCGCGTTAGTTATCAAATTAATTATGGTTTATTTTATGTGTTGTAATGTTCGTTCATAATTTCAGCAACAGAAACTCACTTCCATTTCGGAATATATATACTTATGTTCTGGATTTGCTGTTCTATATCTTGAAAATTCCAAAATTAAGCCGGCTTAAGTGGATTGGAAAACTTGCCTAACTTGGAAAATACCATGAGCACAAATTTACATACAAAATGGCAATGTATCTGGATATAAACGCTCTTTCATTTCATGTTTCTAATTAAGAATACAATATTAATATACATAAGGTAATATTAATATTTTATTATGTTGACTAGGACCTAAAGACTCTTTCATTCCAAAATGTTTTAATTTTTTATGCGATAGTATTAAAACCTGACCTTCGAACATATTACTGGCTTAGTTATAGTCTTATTCTTACTATTTTCTCGCAATTATATCATATTTCGATTTCAACATATAAACCTTTCCTGGCCTTCCATGAATACTTTTAAATCAAATTTAGCACAGTAGGTCCAGCCGCTTCCGAGTTTTAGCGAGACTAACGAATAGTAATTAAGATATATACATAATAAAATCAAGTATCGAACTTCTTTAGATAACCAGTCCCACGTAAACGGTTTTGAGACAGAAAATTTCATAAATTACACTGCCCTACATGAAGCAAAAATAGTAAAATATGATGAAAATAATGTTCAGGAGTCCCCATGTTCAAGGCGCTTCACACTAGCTTTTTATCTGGAATGCTCTATGGACTAAGTTTTATGGATGTTAAGAGTATATATTGGAAAAAAACAGGATTGCTTCTTTTTCTCCAACCAAATATAACAGTTGTGGTAAAAGTATTGTACATCTTGTGCTTTTGTGACGTTTTTTTTATTATGGATAATTATACGCCACATATTTATTAAAAATAATCGTTCCATTATTGCCACTCAGCGGAAATTTCGTCAAAAATATCGTAATCGCCCAGTGCCTCACAAAACTACAATTTATGATTTACATGCAAATTTTAACCGAGAGATCATGATCAACGAGTTGAGTACAGTAATGCAATTCTAAGGCTGTCTGGCGTAATTAAAGATTTTTCGTCTAAATTGATACTGAGCGATGAAGACCATTTTCTTCTCAGTGGCGAACATAGAATCCTCAATTAATTCATGAGACATCATGGCACCCACTAAAAACAGCTTTATAGTGCCCCAAACGATTGAACATCTTGAAGACAATATTCGTCACGAAATTGAAGAAATTCAGCCTCAGATGTTACAGGATATCATGAAAATGCCTTAAAAAAGCCGAAAGTTGCATAGCGAATCACGGTCACCATTTACTCGGTAAAATTTTTCAATTACAACACAAACATAAAGATGAAATAAACATTATATGAAAACCAAACTTACTTATCTTTTCTTTGAGCAAAGTTATTGGCACTCAAAATGGTTACCTTGAATATATATTCCATTTTTATGTAACATGAATACTTATATATGAATACGAAAATATAGAAAATATGAATACGTACCTCATCTTTTCCTTTCATAACGCACATTTTGGCATCATGTTCATTAGGATACCACACCAGTCGTTGCTGTTCGTTCAGATCAGAGAATGTCAAGTTATAGACCACATTTCTGCAACAAACAAAATAGCATTCAATTAAAATCAATCTGACTTTGCAACAAAGTAAAAACGTAATCATCGGCAAAAGATTAAACTCAATATGGAATAAATGTTATTAGATCTAACAAGCATCTTTCATTTTAACGTAGTTGATGGAAATAAAACAATATTAAAATGTACGTTACATACGGCGTTATAAACCCCAACAGAGAATACGTTCCAACAACAAATATTAAAATGGAAATATTTGATTTTAAATAACTCGTTGCAAATATCAGTATTGCACAAGCACAAAGCACTTAGTAAACAGTATAGATTGTTTTGAGTGTTAACGTTAAATAAAGTTCTACCATATTATTTGTTGCCGATGCTCATTTAAATTCTAGAAAAAATAGTTACATAACAAACAAATACATACCGTTATTTTAAATAATGTAAAATATAGATATTCGATATCTATTTATATATATCCTGTTGTTTATTATTAAAATTCCAGTTACATTTTAATTATTTATTTTTAACTATTATTTATTAAATATATTTTATACTATTTTTTGTTGAAATATAAAAAATGTATTGAAAATATTGTTTTTTACAAAAAAATATTACAACGATCCTAAAATTCATGAATTACTTTAGTGTTTTTCCTTTTTTTTAAATACACTTTAGTGTTTTCCTTTCAAAGCCTTTAAAATTCACTTAAGTTTTTTTCCTTTACAAACTACGTCTCCAAATTTGTTCTTCAATTGTGATTTTAGCGTTCAATGTAATTGTAGAAAATTTGGAAGAAATATTTAAGTGTCTGCAGAGGTACAATTATTTTTTAGAACCAATAGGCTAGATATTCAAAAACTGTCTTCTTTTTAATAACAATCTAGGCTTTTAGATTAACAAAACTTTCTCTTATTCGTACTCTTTAAGTAACGGTTAAAGTCTCATTACTTTAAACTCTGATGGATGGAAATTTAGCAAAAAATAAACGACATACAAAAAATATAACATAAATAACTAACCCAACAATTCTAGCGCGTTATCGTGTTTATAATCACTTCTGTGTGCGTGTAAATGTGCGGCAATAGCCGAAGATTTGTTAGTGTTATTGTTGGAAACAGCCAGGACCGTAAAAAATAAAAGTGCTTTTAAATTTCACACAATGACTTTTGTTTCGGGGTCGAAAATGTTGAGATAAATTAAGCCAAATAGTCAGCGGGGACAGTTTGCCCCTAAATATGAGCTGTAAAATATTGGACACCAGGGTGAACTGATGCATAATGGCGTTATTGCGTTTTAAAACTATATTTATTGGATGAGTTCAATAATGTTAAATATGGCGTTACATTAGCAGCGCGGACACAAATATATATATTAATACGAAAAATCAAAACTCTGTCCTCATTTTAAAAAATATTTTGAATACAAATGAGTGCGAAATTTAGCACAGTTAAAGATTATATGGAGAAAGCTTGTAATTAAAATTTACGTATAATATGTACTACAAATATATAGAATTAAATAAAATGGCTCCACACAAACAATTATAATTTTTGAAATCAGTCTAAAAATGTAACAAATGCTATTTTATATGAAATGTATAGTAAATGAGTAACGATTTTGTTTAATGTATTTATTATAATTACTGTTTTAATTTTATTAATTACTCTTTTTAATTATTGATAATTGCTTCAGTATTGCCAACGCCAAAAAATACACGCAAATTTGGATTAGAAATTGTTATAAATAGTTTAATACAATAAAGAGTTAAAACATTTTACATACTTAGTCGTAACAAAAAGTTAATACACCAGCTTTATTGAAAAAATAGTCATATTTAAAATTTCATTATAAAAAAAATATATATACGATAGTGGTTCAAATATGATTGAGACAAATACTCTCACACATTTATTTACTATTGAAAAAATGGACAAAAATTTACAGATTTTCTATTTCCCCTCACTAGTTATGCACTTTGTCCATCAGTTCGGAAGTTTTTTGATGCCGGTATCGAAGAATTCCTTGGCCAACTACCAACTCCTCTACCTCGCCGTTGATGTTGAATCTTTGACCTCCGAAGCTTCACACTACTACGTGAAACAGATCCCAATCAGTACAAAAGATTCAGTTCAACCTCATTCTAATTAATATACTTTTTAATTCAATACATGATGATTAATGTTAATATTAAATACAGCTTTTCGTTGATCAGGTCCAAAACCGTGTATACTTGTGTTATTGTTCTATTACAAAACAAATATTACTAATTAATTATTAATACTCAATTAATTGTGAAAAACTGATATAACGTTTGAAAAAATGGGTAAATGGTGATGTAAACGTCAAGAATCGTTCTTATCTGCTTGAATCCAAAAGTTTAGCCTACAACTTATTACGTGTTTTATTTAATCACCTTATATCACCTAAAGAGCTTTGTATGAATGAATCTGTGCAGAATTAGAACATTAAAGAATCGATATGTTTGTTAATTATATTATATTGTACAAAGCTACGCGATATAGAGCAATAAAAACCCCATGTAAATGTAAAAATGTTTCAATATTTTCAAAATATCTTTCACTCGGTCGAACATTCCCCGCCGCATTAACTAAATCAATAGAAAGCGTCGTTTTATTCGGGAATATATATTTTTACGGTTTTCATATTTGTGCAAACACAATATTCAGTAGCAATTTCTGGAAAACGATCGGGAAAATGTTCCCCTTAAGGCTGTGCCATCAAAGGTGCCGTTCTCAAATGTTTGTACAGTTCGTTTTGATTTCAAAGGAAATTTTTTAACAGCAACGTGATATAATTTATCCCCAATCCCTTGTACGTAGTGCTCGTCTTTTTTCAATTTTTGGTTTACCTTTTTCTGTACCATGAATATGTATATACCAGGTGAGTCGGAAATTCCTTCCCGATTTTCCGAATTTTGTAACAGATTTCAATGAATAGAGGGAAAAAACCTACTACCAACACACCAGTTTGGGTTTATTAACAAGCATTCAATAATTGACCAGGTCCATAGAATAACAGATGTTATTGAAAAAGCCTACGAAAGTAAAGAAGTATGCTTAGATATATTCTTAGATGTAGCACAAGCCGATAAGGTTTGGCATAAAGGCCTTGTTCATAAATTACAGAAAATGTTACCAAAACAACACACCGAACTATTAAAATCGTACATTACAACCAGAATGTTTAGAATCAAACAAGAAGAAGCTTACTCTAGAATAAAAGAAGCTAAAGCAGGTGTACTCAGCACGATGTATAAAATTACTTTTGTTCATTTCGCTGATGATCTATCATGTTCTACATACGGAAACCAACACATACACACCTCTCAAATGCACGTATGGTACTTTAATTAAGCACGCACGTGCCAGTCATGGAATTAATTCATTCCCACACCCAATATATTTCCACTTTTTTTCGTACGAGTATAAAATAAAGCGCGTAAATTATAACTAAAACGTTTTAATATCTCAGACAAAAACGTAACCCTACCAATGGGCCCGTCATCTGTACGTATTAATGCTTAGTTAGCATGTCCATCACTCGAGATAATGATTATTTTTAAGGGGTGTGTCCCGGCGAGCGTCCTTCCTACGGGAATTAATTGCTTCATATGACGGGACAAAAAGCTACATTAAAAAACACAGAGGACTTTATCTAAATGAAAATGTCCTTAAAATTGATTATTCGGTAAATTACCCAAATTTGTAAATTGCATGATGTGGCCCATAGAAAATCACGACGTTCTTGACGGCACTTCATCGTTGCTGAGTCGTTACGAATGAGCCGCGACCTCTTTTTTTCCAGAGTTTTTTTTTATTTTGGTAACGTTAATGACGGTTTCGCGTAATTAATTTTTAAATTGCGAATATATATTTTTAATTACCGTATTGAAGCCATTAGATAATTAATGTTGGGATTAAAAAAATTAATTATATTTCCAGAGATTCCGTAAGGGTCACGAAACGTAATCGTGTTTCACAATTACTTAGAATAAAAAATAATATTTGGTATATGAATAAGTTTTCGTTTGACAATATATGGCTAGTAAATTGTACACACTATTAGCTAATATTACAAGTTTACAGATTCGTGTAAAACTTTGGACCCAAGGAGATGAGAAAGATTCCTAACGTTATCTGATTCTCTGGATCTTCAATCCGTGTGTTAAGGTTGGTTCAAAAACCGAATTTTCGCATAGTGGCAGCACTGAATCAAACATAACGTGGAATTGTGCTTCGGAACGTATGAACATGCAGGTACAACGTTGGGAAAGCAATACAAGGTGTTTTGTTATATTTGTGGATGCTATGTGTAACGTTATGACCACAGGCTATATCAGCACAACAATGTCGAGGATCTCTGGTTCCTAGATAATAATGGCGTAGTCAGAAGTTTAAATAAAGTAAAACCATTTGATCTAGTCCAGTGAAGTAAAATTCAGTGCACATTAAATCTAGTGATATAGATGTTAAGCCAAAAGTAATTTGTGGTATCAGAACCGTAGGATAGGATAAAAACAAAAAATACTTATTCGTGTTAACTTACTGGTTGTTACAATAAATAATAATAATAAAAAACAGTAATGTGCAATATTTCATAGCTGTATAATATTGGCACTTCAAAAAATATCGATATTCTTTATTCATAATAATTGAAAAAGTAGAAATATTTTAATGAACCATTATAAATAAGTACCAAAACGCAATAAACATTTAAATTAAGTACTATAAACTTACCATTAAAACCATTGGCGCAATTTACGCTTAGTGGCAATAATGAAACGATTATTTTCAATAAATATTGTAACTATTTCTGTTCGTTCTTGTGGCCTATATGTATCCATAATAAAATGTTAACCTCTACACAACACAATGGTTAAAGCGAAAGTGAGGTAAACGTCACATAACCAAGATGGCACGCAATCAAAATGGTAGCGGGACTTTTGCCCTACCCTATATAACATTTACTCCATAAAAATAACAGATTGAGGGAAGAAATAGGCGTAGGAGGGCGTATTTCAGGTCATATTTATAAATCGCCTCTCGATAAAATATAATTTTTTTCATTTTCGCTTTTTCTTTCTTCTATTTCTTTCAGTTTTTCTTCCTTTTCAAATATATATATATATATATATATATATATATATATATATATATATATATATATATATGCCTGCCGACTGGTGAGTGACCAACTTAGAAATCATCCCAGAAAACATCCGGTCATACCCAGCCTGGTTACTGGCGTGACTGGTATCATTTTCGTTGTTGGATTTTGCACTCTTACCTAGGACAATCGCAAATATTAAACAATCACAAACAAACATTTACGACCCGGCAGGATTCGACACTGATTATCGTAACAGTAGGCGGACCGTCCTGTCGCCTTTACCACCAAGCCGGTGAATTATAGCATTAAATTCGCAGCGTATATTTCTGAATAATTTAGATATCGATTTATGAAACAAAAATTGAATTTTGTGAAGCCTCTTGACACCTATTTCCCCTCTGAAAATAAAGTTGTATTTCTAAATGATAATAAAAAAGTTGAAAATGAAGCAATTAAAACTACGTAAAAGACAGGGTTTTAACATCGCATATGGAACCGTCATAAGTAAAACGATAATAATAATCGTTAGGATACATAGCCGTGCATAATAAAACGTAACGGGTGAAATAAAATCTAACCAGTCCCAATAGCAAACTGAGGAAGCAGCAGCGTTAAAGAGATGGAAATGTCCGTTATCTAAATTGACGGGAAGTGAAGCGCTATCTTATTCCAATGAAACCCAGCAGGAATACAATACAGGCTACGAAGAGACTAATAAAAATTAAATAAAATGGTCGAATTCTGATAGGATAGCGATCTGATGCGGATTCGGTAGTATCGGGAAGTTAATACGAATAAATAAACATATAAAATTAGATAACAACTGGGGAAAAGATTAAATAAATGCTAAATATTAATATATTTTTAACATGGAGTATAACATATAATAAAATTTTTTTAACAAAAAAATTAAACTAACTTCAAAAAATAAATAAGGAATAAAATATATAGTAGATAAGTTAAATAAGGTTTTTGTTTATGTTTATTTAGCTATTACAACGATTATTATGTACACATTTTATTTAAAATGTTTTTTATTTGTGTTAAAAATCTTAGTTTCATTATTTTTTAATATCTGAATAGTGAGTCCTTTATTTATTACTAGCGACCCGCCCCGGCTTCGCACGGGTGCAATGCTGATACTAAATTAAATACACTACAGAAAAAATATGAACGTTGTATATAAAAACATAGCGGCCCGCTCCGACTTTGCACGGGCATAAAATATATATGCCTATGTCACTCAATGAAAACATGATTAAAATCGATCCAGTATTTATGGTTCATTCATTACTGCCCTTGGCCTGCACGCATTAAATTTGGAGTCAAACAATTCCTCTTCCCCTATACTTACTATGAAGATTTCCTGCTATCTTTGGAATATCTAAATTCATACAATTTTTATTACATTACACATTTTATTATTATTATTAAACGCAAATTTTAAATTTGTAATATCTCCGAAAACATTTGTTTAATTTACATGCTGTAAGGAACCATATTGATCTATATTAATTGCACACTGTATTTAAGGTACTTAATTCGATAAGGATTAATGCCGTATTGCTTAAAATAGCTTCGTAAATAAGCCATTTTCTCACGTAAAAAGTAAACAATAAAAATGGTTAATGTGGGTTATCCCTAAAAGATAAACATATACCATCGCGGACTTTTTTGTAGACCTTTTTATGGTGTACAATACCGTAGTACATTAATTTGATCTAACTCGTAGGGTTAGGCAGCGTTTTTGCTAATTGCTAAATAAGCCTAAAAAAATAGGTTAATTTACGACATCACGTTAGAAACCTCTAAAATTAGCAATGTTGCCTTAGTATATTATGCATGTATTATACATATAAACCTTCCTCTTGAATTACTCTATCTATTGAAAAAAACCGCATCAAAATCCGTTGCGTAGTTTTAAAGATTTAAGCGCACATAGGGATATAGGGACAGAAGAGGCGACTTTGTTTTATACTATGTAGTGATTTGAAGTCTGTTCAATTTTTTTTGTTAAATATATTCTACTGTTCTCTTCTTTCTTGTTATTTTATTTAATATTACAATTGGTAGGCCAAGTAAATATGCAGCTCGTACGAAGAAAAATAGGAATAAAGAAACAATGATTGAAAATAAGGAGCGCTTCAGGCCCCTGAGTTCACTACCTAGCCGATGTGATTTAACAAATGTTCTAATTAAACTAGAACAACAAAAAATTATAGTCTGCGCCGGGAATTGAACCCGCGACAGCACGAGGCATGATGAAAAAGTAAACTGATATTTTATACCGGTAATATTTTCCAATACATATAGCAATCACAAAAAAAACCAACATATAGTTATCGCCTACTGGACAAATTCACACTGCATATAGTTCTAACCCATTATTTGGGTGTTAGGATCTTAGGCGCAACCTATAAGTAAACAATAAAAATCTCTTTGTGATTTTTTATACGAACAACACTCTAATCGTCAAATCTAAAAACTAGAAATTTAATTAAAACATCAAGTGAAAAATTGGTATTGTGCTAAAGTTTTGTCGTGAATGTATTTTACTATGAATTTTAAGAACTCGTTAAACCTATTGAACCTTATCCATTCTCGCCCCCTTCCGGTAACCATTATAAATAGAGTTATTTATCCACGCTCTTCCACGTATATATATTTTATCACGGCACAATCGATCCGGAAACGAAGAATTCAATTTTAGACACCTGGAGATGGTTGTTTTAATGGTATAACAGCCCAAAACTTTCATCGGAGTTTAATTAATCACTTAAATTGAGCCGAGAGTATGGTAGAAAGACCGGGACTAAACAAAAACTGTGGTTTTACGTGAACATCGGACTACTTAAAACTAATTATAAATACTGGTTCGGTGCCGAACTTTTAGTTGTAAAATGAGGAACTTTTTGCTCGTCGAAAATTCAACTTACAACAACAATATGGTGGTTTCGGCAAGTTGCGTTATTGTATATTTTCTTTCTATTAATAGAAGTGATCGATATTGGGCCATCTTGAATAACCGTTAAGAAGTATATTACAAAATATTTTCGAAGATATTTTTCGACAGATATGAGTAAATAAGAATCGCCTGTGCTCATTGTTTACAAGATATTTAGATTTTCGAAAGCAGCCTTCTTAGATTCATACATAATTTGATATCTGGTGATGACACAATTTCTGAGAGAAAGTGTTCTTACTTAAGAACTGATGGTACTGGATGGTTCTAGAGATATAATATATCATTGTACTAGTTACCATAAAAGTTATTAAGATTTTCTGTAAATTTTGTAAAAGTTAGTAATTGACTACTTTTTAATATCGACTGTCATGTATTTTTAGTTACTATTTTTGGTTCTACTCGTTTCATTCGACTGATTTTTAACGTTCTGGCTCTGTCTTCCTAGCCGCGGCCTTGACAAAAATGTACTCAATTTATGCTTACATAGATTTACATGTAATATATGTAGTTTTATGATTTTTTTGGTAGTTCTCTTGTAAATAACAATAGTGTAGAATAATATTGTAGCATTTTGGTTCGATATTTTTCAAGATTGTTAATGTAATAGGGTAAAAATATTAAAATTGGGAATGATAAATAGTAAAATATTTTGATTGCTTTTATGGCAATAATACGTAATATTTCGATTACTCTCGGTTTTTGCTAAAAAATATTTTCGTTCAATAATAAATAGAGCATTTACTTTATTTAAAAGCGCTCTAGTAGTTATTGTGCGATGATTTTTAATTGTCTATCTACTAATAGGCATAAGCAGGTCCTGTTAAATAAGCTAATGATCGGGCATTTTCAGTTCTCACATTCGTATCTTATGACTGACGATGTTCCTCCATTGTATTATTATTGTCGACTAGTAAGAATAAATACAGTCGGACAAGTTTTACAATCATGTTAAGCTCTACGGTCTCTTGGATATAAAAATAACATACCTAGAAATATGGAAACGATTTTTGCTTCAAACCACATCGCTAGAATATTTGATTATTTACATTAAATTCATTTACAATATTCTATTTCATTTCTTATCTTATATTCATTTTTATTTTGGAGAAACTAATCTATTTTATATTTATAACCTTTACGTTATATTTTATCTACAGCTTGGGTCTCAATATATTAATATCAATATATTATTCTTTTATATGTGCTTTTAAGTTAATTTTATTTATTTATTTATTTTTATATTTTATCTAAATTTTTATATTTATTCCCAGTGTTACATATTATACTTATTATATTGATAAAATTTAATTGAATAATATTTATGTTTTATCTCGTTTTAAATATCGATTGATTATTATTTTATTTATACAATTTGTGTTTGTGTCGTATATGTATTTTATGCATGTTTATTCTATTTTGGTTCTGTCGACTAGGCATATTTAATAATATATATCACAGTCCTAATAAA
Source organism: Rhynchophorus ferrugineus (assembly GCF_030347505.1). NCBI lineage: Eukaryota > Metazoa > Arthropoda > Insecta > Coleoptera > Curculionidae > Rhynchophorus > Rhynchophorus ferrugineus. The sequence continues at coordinate 37,367,962 of NW_027472587.1, read as the reverse complement.
GTAAATATACGTTTAAGCCACCAAAGAACGTAACTGTGTTGATGAGACTATAATAAAAAAAACACTAACCACATCTACATAATATCTAATTTTCCTATTCCTATACAAAGTTAGGGTGCAGCGTATTGTAAAAACTTGTAAATTTGTAAAAAAAACATAATAATATAGCAAAAATAATTTCGTTAATACCTCACACACAGCTTGGTCTCGTTCCCATTTCAAAATCGTCTGATTCTTCGTTCGAAAAACTCCCTACAACATAAAATTTAACAACACGGCCGCATCGTAAAGCGGAACGTGATTTGCGGATTCGTATTTGAGAATAATTGAAAACCTGTGGCACATATTTCTTAGTTAGCTCAAAGATATTAAACGACGAACGCTATTTAACTAGTTGGAGAGCATCAGGAGCACATGCCGCCGCTTTCAGCTCACATATCGTAAACTCGGAATTCACTGGAGATGATATTAGTTAACAAATAGCGCCATTAAAGTTAGTGCAACTGACTGTAAACGCCGAGACCGTCATTGCTATTTGTATACGGAGTAAATCCAAGTCAGACATCTGTCCACTATAAAGCAACAATGTGTTTCTGTTGAAATTGTGCTGCACCAATTTAATTTCGCCACGCCGTAAAAACGGTAACTGTTTCTTTCCTTGGTACTTCCATTTTTAATCATCGTTACTAAATATATCGTATAATAGCGGAGTAACTATAATTACTTTAAGAAAGGAGCTAATAGCTTAGAATATAGACGTTTTATTTCATTAGTGACTAAATTAGATATATAAAGTCACTTAACTCCACAAATACGTTAACTATTCGTAATGGCATACGAGGGTGAAGCCAGAACATCTAAAATAGAAACATTTAGTTAAATACACAAACAAAAAAACAATTGTTTTATTTTGGGATGTCCAAGGGTTACTGATGCTACAGGAGAGAGGAATCAAGCGACGTCTTGTTTAAATGAATCATAGAAAAGGTGAGAGAGGTGAAGAATATGTAGATCACCTAAGGTATGGTTTATTTCCTTATATTTGACTTGTAAGATGCACGGTAGCTTAATTTCCATGTCTCTATGTCCAACAGAGTGAGATAACGAGGACTAAATATGCTTTTATGTTACAAACGCTTTGATTTTACTATATTTGTGTTTATTTTTGTGATTTTACTATATTTGTGTTTTTAGCTTAGGCAAAATAAATAATTCTATACAATAGTAATAACACCATCAAATGTAACAGGTACTTACAAAGCTATTGCTGAGTAATCGTTCATTCGTCATTTTTTCCAATAATTCTTCCTTCTAAAACTTTGTCATATATCCCAATTAACATATTACTTTGCTTTAAACTAATTTTCTATTTCCAGTCGTGTTACCATATTCAGGGGCCTAGATAGTTTGTAACTAACAGATGAAAAAGGTTTTGACGTTTTTGAATATTGTGAATGAATGTCTCTGAAAATTTCTCTGAAGACCTTGAGTTTATTACACAAAATAATTATTTTTAGAAAATAGTAACTGTTAAAAGTTTACTGAAGCAAAATTATAATTCAGTTTGCTGAATGAACACTTTAAGAATATTTTTTTAATTACTTTTTATTTAAATATGCTTAGTTTTTTATTATAGTCACTTCAACACTGTTACGTTATTTAGTGGCTTAAACGTATATTTACTTTATTAGGACTGTGATATATATTATTAAGTATGCCTAGATGACAAAACCAAAATAGAATAAACATGCATAAAATACATATACGATACAAACACAAATTACACAAATAAAATAATAATCAATAAAAATATAAAACGAAATAAAACATAAATAATAATTGCTTTTTATTTAAATATGGTTAATTTTTTTTATTATAGTCACTTCAACACTGTTACGTTATTTAGTGGCTTAAATGTATATTTACTTTATTAGGACTGTGATATATATTATTAAGTATGCCTAGATGACAAAACCAAAATAGAATAAACATGCATAAAATACATATACGATACAAACACAAATTATACAAATAAAATAATAATCAATAAAAATATAAAACGAGATAAAACATAAATAATAATTACTTTTTATTTAAATATGCTTAGTTTTTTTATTATAGTCACTTCAACACTGTTACGTTATTTAGAGGCTTAAATGTATATTTACTTTATTAGGACTGTGCTATATATTATTAAGTATGCTTAGATGACAAAAGTGAAATAGAATAAACATGCGTAAAATACATATACGATACAAACACAAGTTATACAAATAAAATAATAATCAATAAAAACATAAAACGAGATAAAACATAAATATTATACATTTAAAATAAATCAATATAATAAGTAGAATATGCAACACAGCGAATAAATATAAAAATATAAATAAAATATAAAAATAAATAAATAAAATTAACTTAAAAGCACATATAAAACAATAATAGTATAAAAAATAATAATTCATAATACATAATATATTAATTTATTGAGACCAAAGCAGTAGATAAAATATAACGTAAAGGTTACAAATATAAAATAGATTGGTTTCTCCAAAATAGAATGAGATAAGAAATTAAATAGAATATTCTAAATAAATTTAAAGTAAATAATCAAATATTTTATCGATGTGGTTTGAAGCAAAAAGTGTTTCCAGATTTCTAGGTATGTTATGTTTATATCGAATAACCGTAGAGCTTCACATGATTTTAAAACATGTCAGACTGTATTTACTAGTTCACAATAATCACACAACGGGGAAACATCGCTAGTCATAAGATATGAATGTGAGAACTGAAAATGTCCAATCATTAGCCTATTTAACAAGACCTGCTTATACCTATTAGTAGATAATGTTATAGAAGCAAACAAGTCTTGCTTAATAAATAACAATTTATTATCGCCCTCCAGTAAGTCCCACTACAGTTGCACAAGACTATCCATTTTAGTCGTAATAATGGGATACAGGTCCTTATAATATGGAAAGCTAGGAATATATCTACCATTTAGAGTGGTTGTTTCAGCTGCTTCGTCTGCTCTCTCATTACCCTCTAAGCTCACATGACTGAGGACCTAAACAACTGATATTCTTCTTTTCCGTTCAACAAGATTGTGATAGATGTTATAGAGGCGAACGATAATAGGGTGTCTGAAAGTTACTTTTTAATTGCCAGGATAGAGCTCAAGGAATCAGTACAAATCAACCAATCGCCGGCCTCAACTTCCAGTATGCTTAGTTCTATTTCTATATTGTTCTGTTGTACTTGCTTGAACACACAAGCAGGATGAGTGCAGGATAAATACATCAGTATGTATTTTCAATTAGACTACTTAAGTTAAAGTTAAATTGGGAAGCACAATCATAGCATCAGAACAAGTTCTCAATGATGTTTAATTCAACGCTGTGAGCTGACCGCCGTTACAAGAACGCAGCATGCACATGTGCAAATTCGAACGCTGGAACCAATCTTGACATACGGATTGAAAGTCAGAGTTTAGTGCATCAAATAACGTCAAGACTCGTTCTTATCTGCTTGAGTCCAAAGTTTAGCCTACAACTTGTTACGTGTTTTATTTACTCACCTTATATCACGTAAAGAGCTTTGTATGAATGAATCTGTGCAGAATTAGAACATTAAAGAATCGATATGCTTGTTAAATATATTATATTGTACAAAGTTACGCGATATATAGCAATAAAAACCCCATGTAAATGTAAAAATGTTTCAATATTTTCAAAATATCTTTCACTCGGTCGAACATTCCCCGCCGCATTAACTAAATCAATAGAAAGCGTCGTTTTATTCGGGAATATATATTTTTACGGTTTTCATATTTGTGCAAACACAATATTCAGTAGCAATTTCTGGAAAACGATCGGGAAAATGTTCCCCTTAAGGCTGTGCCATCAAAGGTGCCGTTCTCAAATGTTTGTACAGTTCGTTTTGATTTCAAAGGAAATTTTTTAACAGCAACGTGATATAATTTAACCCCAATCCCTTGTACGTAGTGCTCGTCTTTTTTCAATTTTTGGTTTACCTTTTTCTGTACCATGAATATGTATATACCAGGTGAGTCCGAAATTCCTTCCCGATTTTCCGAATTTTGTAACAGATTTCAATGAATAGAGAGAAAAAACTTACTACCAACACACCAGTTTGGGTTTATTAACAAGCATTCAACAATTGACCAGGTCCATAGAATAACAGATGTTATTGAAAAAGCCTACGAAAGTAAAGAAGTATGCTTAGCTATATTCTTATATGTAGCACAAGCCGATAAGGTTTGGCATGAAGGCCTTGTTCATAAATTACAGAAATTGTTACCAAAACAACACACCGAACTATTAAAATCGTACATTACAACCTGAATGTTTAGAATCAAACAATAAGAAGCTTACTCTACAATAAAAGAAGTTAAAGCAGGTGTACCACAAGGAAGTATACTGGGACCAATGCTTTATCTAGTCTGCACTTGTGATATACCACAAATGGAAAATATTACGATGGATACATTTGCTGATGATACTGCGATTATAGCTGTCGGAGACAATAGTGAAGAAACCTCACGAAAATTACAACAGGCAAGTGACAATATAAATAATTGGACACAAGCCTGGAAAATAAGAATTAATGAAAGTAAATCTGTGCATGTGCAGTTCTGTGTTTCAATAACATTAAATAATACTATCATTCCATATAGCAACAACGCTAAATATCTCAGAATGAATCTTGATGCAAAACTACGCTGGAAGGAACATATAAAGAAGAAAAGAAAAGAACTGGAATTGAAATATAGGAAAATGTACTAGCTAATTGGAAGAAAATTACAATTATCAGTAGATAATAAATTGCTATTATATAAGCAAATACTGAAATCTATATGGATCTATATGGATGTTCTGCAAAGAGTAACATAAATAAAATAGAAATTTTTCAGAATAAAGTCCTGAGAGGTATTGTGGGCGCACCCAAATACTATAGGACTGATTATCTACATCGAGACCTTCAGATACCCACAGTAAGTCAAGAAATCAAGAGAATTGTCATAAGAATATTGAAGTATTGCAGCTTTTGGATATCACCAGATCAGGACACAGACTCAAAAGAATCAAACCATCAGGCCTTGTGTAGTGTTGTGTAGTGAGAAATGGAAATATTATAGAGAAGGGAATATCGGTATGAGAGAACACAACAAATAAAAACCGGCGACAAACGAACACCATAAAGAAGTCTAGCCATCGCGAAGATAGGGACGAATCGAATACCGATAAAAACAAAACGATCATAGAAAAACGTATACAATTTTGCGGGCGAAACTTTTTCCCAACACCGGCGGAAACCGATAAACATGGTTCTCGCTAAGCATGATAATATTCAGTCTGCGAAATGTGCCCCCTGCGAAAGAAGCTGGAAAATCGACGAAGTTTTTGCTAAAAGAAAAATTGTTTTATATGTCTTGATAAATGATCTAGAATATCTTCTCTACGTATATTATATTTAGTAATGACCTGGCGAGCTTAGTACCACTTAACGGTCGATGAAAATTAAACAAACAGTTAATTAGTTCAATAATATTTTAGGATAATATATATAAAGAAAATATTAATCTAATATTTCTTTATATTTCAAGCTTTATTCTGAAAAATCGGTACAACACAACGCGGGGCAAAAGCCCCGCTATCTTTTTGATTGCCTATAACTTTGCTCAAATAAAAGATAAGTAAGTTTGGTTTTCATAAAAAATTTATTTGGTCTTTACATTTTTTTCGTTATGATTGAAAAATAATATCGGCTAAATGGCGACCGCGACTCGCTATGGAACTTTCGGCTCTTCTTAAGGCATTTTTCATGATATCCTGCAACATCTGAGACTGTATTTCTTCGATTTCGTGGCGGATATTGTCTCTAAGGTGTTGAATAGTTTGGGAATCATTCACATAAAGTTCTCGTTCTTGTGGCGTATATTTATCCATAATAAAATTTGGAAGTATACACAATACAATGGTTGAAGCAAAACTGAGCTAAACGTCACATAACCAAGATTGTTGGCAATCAAAATGGTAGCGGAAATTTTGTATCCAAACCAAGTCCACCCCAAATAGTCTTCTTTGCTCATTTCGCTTGTATAACATTCAAAATAAAAGTAAGTTCCACCCTAAAAGATAAATGTCACAAAAAGTGTTCAATGCTCTATAATAGTATTAGTATTTGAATATTCAGTCCTAATCTGAATTAGCACAAATGACAAAACTTTGTTATTTGAGGGCAGTGTACCCTATGTGCGAATAATCTAATTATATAAATACAATTACGGTAACGATCGGGCTTTTTTCAGCCCTATTTCGGCCGACGTTATTTTCCTGATAAATTAAGTAATCGTAAACAAGTTTTTTTTGTCTTGCCTAAAAACAATTCGTAGATAATTTGTTCGATTATGTCGAAAGAACCCGTATTTTTGTTTCTGTTTTTTTTTATCTCAAACATTTTATTATTTGACATGAACATGTCTGTCTAGTCTATTCGTTGTAGCATCATAAATAAAAGCAATAATGTATTCAAAATAAATATCCTATTTTTTGTAATATATGTTAGTCGTTTACATTAATGGTGTATTTCCGTTTAGATATTACATCAGACTGGAAATTATTGCTATAATAACAATATTACCTCTTTTTATTTATTTTTAAATTATGGATAGATTTATCCCTATTATGGTTAACAAAAAAGCTAGGTAAAAAAATTAAAATAGATTTGTAGCCATCCAATTTTGTAACAACAAAAATATGATTAAGAATAAAAGCTAGTTTCCATTTAATACAACATCTAAACTTAATAAATAAATGTGTATATACTTAAAAACATACACGAAATCCGCGAAAAAGAAATAGATACTATTATTTTCCTATTAAATATATATATCTTACTCGTAATTTGTCATCGTTTAGTTCTCTTTAGTAGAATTCTGTAACTTTTTATGACATGGAGGGTTAGTTTTCGTCTTTTATATATTCAGATTAAACTTTAACGTAAATTAGAAGATCTGTCGCTACTTGGCGGAAAAAAATCAAAAAAGCCTTGGCCAGAAAATTCACCAGACAAGAATCCCATAGAAAACATATGGGAACTCACCGAATGGGCGATTGCAAAAGAAGTGATTACCACCAAGCAGCAGTTAATTGAAACTCTCATCAGGGAATGGCATCACAACTCCAAACTCCAGGAAAATGTGAAAACATATATTGAGAGCATGTCTCGATGCATAGAAGCTCTTATTGCAGGAAAGAGTGGCATCACTAAATGCTAAAATGAACTCTACTATTCTTCAATAATATTAAAATTACTAAAATGAAGATTATAAAACTGTTTCGTATATTTTGTAGTTTTTACAGTTTCTCGTTGTTTTTATAATACCAATTGATTACAGATATAAATAAAAAATATATGCGACGTTCAAGTAATTATTTGTTACAAAATTGGAATTAAACTAGAAAATTAAATAATCTATATATTGTCCCTAATAATTTAGCCATTCACTGTAATTTGCTTCAATATTGTGATATACTAGTCTACTACTTAAATATAAAGCAAATAAAATAATGTATATAATATTCATTCAAACATATAAACACATAAAAATGTATAATAAAATGGAGAAGTAATGACGCTTACGATATGAACGTTTATTTCATGGATATTTAGCGTATGTTAAAAAGAGTATATGATAAAAACATGAAAAGTAGGCCCAACTTATTTATACCGTCACAAGGCTTCTAAATTCGCGCAGCGAAATATTCGAAATTCCTGCGAAACTCCATAACTTTCGACCGTGAAGCGACGTTAGATATTCCATCGATAAATATGCACATACGAAAAGCAACTTACGGTCCTGTCGCGTAATTTGTCACGCACTTTAACCTCCAAAGGGAGCGACTAAGAGCCAAGGTCTGGCTACAAGAAAATCCCATAACACTTTTTCGACCCATCAGTATTGATTATTGCAAAAGACGGTCGTTTAAAAACACTGAATCGGTGTTTTCGGATGGGCCGCACTCGGATGTCGTTCGCTCTCTGTTTTTTACGATGCGAAAAGCAGTAAAAACAACGAACGGTCCGAAAGAATTAGATTCAGATGTTGTTTGGTCGGGGCCACGGGAATGAGCGATATCCCGGACATATTTTTATACTTTTGCGGGCAAAAAATATGTTATTGGAATGTTTTTTTTTTAATAAAATATGATAGAAGCAATTTAATGGATACTAAAAATATAATCAACAACTGTATACTTTTTCTCCTCTTATTAGAGACCAGATAATTCGGTGAACTTCGGTGTGTAGATGGTATCACCTACATCTATCCTGCAAATTTTATGCGACAATAGCCATTTAGTCGATTGTCGGTCAATTAAACCAACAAAACATAAAAGTATAGAGTGGGAACTAAGTCACTAGAGGTCAGATGTAAAAACAAGACAGATTTTTTTTCTTTCTTTGGATTTGAAATTTAGTAAGATATCTTAGATTACATTTACTTTTTTCTATTTTGGTGTATATTTCTAAGGAAGTGTGTTTTTATGTCTACGATTCTTTTGCCCAAACTACACTTAACTAAACCAAGGAATGCTTCGACAAATTGTAAAACGATTACTAATTCAACGTCAGTCTATCTCATTCTCAATCTCATTTCTTGGTAAATAACTTGATGCCGGTTAATTGAATGAATTCAAAAGAACAGCCTTATGATCTTCCCGGAATCCTATCGAATCCGCTAGTTATAAAATGTTTTCAACGGGTTTAAAACACATTTTTTTACTCTTTGTGATTCCACAATGTGCCCTATAGGCAATCAGTATTTCTTATGTCTATATTATATTTACATGGCGTGCAGAAAATCACTTCATTAAGCGATCTTCTGTATAAAATATTATCTAAATTAATTAGTCTTATTCTAAAGCTTATTCTAAAGTCTACATATGTCAGTAATCAGATCAGGTAGTGTTAAATGTTTTAGTCTACGCACTTCACTATCACGTCGCATATTTAGCTGATTAGCGAGTACATTGGGATGCACTGACACTCTTTCGAAGTACTGCACACAAATACGTTGAATTACAGTCGTTATAGGTTCTAGAGGAATATCGCGTTGTATCACTTTATTTGAAATATTGTACGGATCATCAACAATGGCACGCAACACTTTATTTTGGAACCGTTGAGTGATGGATATATTAGACTTGCTAGCGATACCCCATAGTTGGATTCCATATGACCAAATTGGCTTGAGTATAGACTCATACAGCAACACCTTTTTATCTAATGATAATTTGTATTTGCGCCCGATGAGCCAATACATTTGATATAATTTCAGTCGAAGTTGTTTTCGTTTATAGAGTATGTGCTTCTTCCAGGTTAGGCGTCGATCTAAATGCATATCAAGATATTTAACTTGCTCTGGTTGGGGGAGTTGACGATGATTGATATATGACGTATGCACAAAATAACTTTGAATAGGCTATAGAAGTCATTCATCAGACTAAAGTGATGTACTGGATATATACTATAATATCTACCTTACGCTTGTTTGTGAAATAGTATCCTCTATATTTTTCAGTGTTGGTTGATGTGAAATGTAGATATCGGCCTTCTTTTGGTACACAGCCTTATGTAAATAGTTCAAAACAATTTTATATCGCAATCTATAGCTATGTCACGACAGGAAATATATCCACCTACCACAATATATTTAAGGATTTTATGGACTATCTCTTGAATGGACTGCAATTATTTTTATCCCAACGTTATAGTTTCCTATAAATTAATTTTTTTGTTCTTAATTCTTACACATCTCACAATTTATAGACCGTCATATACTTTTTTACTTTCATAAAGTTAAGGATGTGTCGTTCGGTGAAAATGAACAACCTAATATACTTTATGGTGGCGAAGCAAAGAAGAACGAAAAAAAAACAAGACAGAACACATATAAATAAAATGTGCCACTCCAAGGAATATCGATCTAATGCATATAACATAAAAGACAGCGTGCAGCGCACAAAACCCCTAATTGCTATAAATTTCTTCGACAAACGATACATTCGACAGCGCAGTGGGTAGGTGGGGGGCGGGGGGGTTTTGCTCCGGCTCTGACTATATAGAAAATGCCCGAAGGGGCCCTATATAAATCGTATCTCATGAATCTATCTTCGTGTCGCGGAGAGCTCGTGCTCTGGGACGATATATCAGTCCGCTCAGACTCAGAAATATCCGCAAAAAGTAGCAGCGGGTAAAAATGAGGGCCGACCGGCGAGATACAAAAATGGCGGCCGCGGGGCGGCTTGCGAAGAGGGATGGAGGAGTAAGAGAGGTGGTGGTGTAACGACGAAGTGGAGAAAATGGAGACGGGAAGAAAAATATTGGTTTTATGCAATATAAAATTCTACGGCCAGAATGCGACACTCTTCCGAGTTCGAAAGACGACGTAAAAAAACCGATATGAAATTTAAAGCTCAGATGTCAGAATTTGGTAGAGAATCATGTTTTTTTTGACTATAGTTTCGATAGAACTATTTAAAATATCACTATATCGAAAAAAGTTGCAACAATATAATAAGATTATATGCATTCGAATCGTTATTGTTATAAAAAGGTTAAATCTCCTTTTTGTTTCGTCAATTATTCGTCTGATAAATAAGATATGTTCCACATGACTTTCTATCGTGGTTATGCTTATGGGGGATTCCGAAAAATCATTACCATGACTATTAATATCGGCTTTACATGTCAATCAATTATCTAAAAAGGCGGGTCAGTGTAATTTTTACATCACAGTTCACAAATACTTAATACTGAGTGACTTTTATTACATATTTGGTTGGCCCATTAACAATCTGTCGTAATCTGAAGTAATACATATATTTTTGATATATATTTTTTCTAAATTGTAAAGTCTCTTTATAAGACCTATTTGTTCATCTGGACTGGAACTACAGTTTAACGTGGGCTCCGAACCACGGTCCTCGGCATTAAGCCTACCGACTGGCGAGTGACCAACTTTAGAAATCATCCCAGAAGACATCCGGTCTTACTCAGTTTGGTTACTGGCGTGACTGGGACCATTATCCTTGTCGGATTTTGCACTCTTAATCTGCCTAGGATAATCACAAATATTAAACAATAACAAACATAAATTTACGATCATGCCCCAGCAGGATTCGAACCCGCGGTTATCGCAACAATAGGTGGACCGTCCTGTCGCCTTTACCACTGCGTCAACCAAGTCGGTATTTTTGATAATTATTATATATTGGACAAGGAGAAAACAACATGAACACCTGAGATATTTTATTACCATTTTTTGAGGCACTAACAATTTGCCTAGCGTGCAATACGTATTTTATGATAGTTATTTCCAGAATAAAGTGTCGTGAGTCATCGTTGATGCCTCCTATTACGTCTCCAACAAACTAATTCACCGCGATATCCCCTTAGAACCCATAACGAATGTGATTCGAAGTGTTAGTGCGAAGTACTCTAAAAGACCATTAGTGTATCCCAATGTACTCGCCAAACAGTTAAATATGCGCGGTGATGGTGTAGTGCATCGGCTCAAAGGCCAACTACCATACGAACTGATTAATAGACACATAGAGTAAAAAATAATAATCTCTAGAATAAGTTAGAATAGTATCTAGAATAAGATTTAGATTATAAGTTTTTATAGTACCATTTACATTTACATATCTATAAAACAGTTTTTATTTCGTTGAAGTTGTAAACAAAACGAAATATTTCAAAGTTGATTTATTTGGCATGAACATGAACAATACAAAAATAATAATATAATTTTGTGACAAATACACAAAATTAAATTATGAACAAAACAAATCTAGTTTGTTGCTCGACACTGACTTCAAAATCAGCAGTTGGTACTTGTTAAAATAATATCGTAAATAGATAAATAGGTTTAGGTAGGTATTAAGCTAAATTGTGTGTATATAGTAGAATATATAATACGTGTAGTAGATAGGTTAAATAAGCTGTTTGTTTATTTTTATTTTGATATTACAACGACTAACATGTACATATTTTACATTAAAACGTTTTTTTTAGTTAAAACCTTATTTATCTTTTGCAGTTTGTTCAATTTTTCTGTTAAAAATATTTTTGTTCATCTCTTTAATGTACTGGTAAAATCGTTCAACTTTTTATTCTCTCACATTCCCCAAATTTTCCGGAAAGTAGTCGAGGTGGGACTGAAGAAAATTACTTAGAATCATTAGGCAACCCAAAGTTTGAAATGATTTTAGCATTCTTTCGATTGATGATTTGTTTACAGTTAAGAACTTTATGATACCTAAAATATCTCTATGACCTCCTTAAAATCAATTTGAAATCATTGAATCAATTAAATCTGCTATTGATATTTATCTCCTAACAAAATAAAACATATTGAAATAAAGACTCTTAATAATAAATATTAATTTTACAGGTAAATCAATATACACCATTTTTTATAAAACCCTACAAGAATTAATTACAATATATTATTTTTTAAACTATCAGTGATAAGAATCAAAAATATGTGTTTATAAATATAAACTTTAATTTTACTTAGTCCTGTTAAATGGCCATGAGTTAAACAAAACATCAAATGAAAATTGTATTATTTAGTTGGTAACGAGAAATTCGACCATTCAATTATCCATTTAACGGTAGTTGTTGAAACAAAAAGATAATTTCCATCAGTTTCGAGGCACATTGCCGGTCATGTTCTCGCACAGCATCCGCCAAAGACACAGAAAGGTAAACAAGGGACCTGGAATGAAACAAATAGCAGTGGCAAAAGCAAAACCCTCGGTGGACCGTCATCACGTACAGACCGCCTTATTATCACATATTATTACGTATCTCTTGCAATTCGCCGCAACTTTATAGCTTGACGAGGCGCGCATTTGCATTTCTTTCCATAGATCGGGACCCTAACTTAATTTTCGCCAACGTTGGACTTTTTCTGTTTGAAAGTTTTATTTTCTCATATCTACACAATTTAGTATTTAACGAATAAATAACATATATTAAAACATAAGCTTGGCATTAATCGTGCCATAATTTTTTAAACATTTTGAAGAACCTCTCTAGATTTGACTTGCCTACTGGTCTTTTCATCTTATTGGATTTTTTGTGTTCACTTCTCATTTTCCTTAGTTTTATGTTAATATTCTTATAATATTTTTCATTCTTTTTGTGATAGTATGCTTTGTGACAATTTCCTTCTTTCCGCACTCACGTTTTTATCTTCATTTATTCCTTTTCCATTGCCTTGGTGTTCTTCTTCCCTCTTGTCATCTTTACTATTATATTTAATATCCTTCTATTCATCTTTCTATCTCTCTAATTCATCCAGTTTTTCATCTTCATTAATGGTGAACATTTTTGCAAGGTTTCCTTATCATCTTGCTTCTATCTAATTTCTCCAGTTTCTTATTAAACATCATGTATATAATAAGAAAAAACATTGATTGTAAGACACAATTTCTTTTCACTCTTGGAGCTAGTAGTACAACTATTAGTTTACAAGTATTTCGGAATAAATTCCTGTGAAGTATTGAGGACGCACCTAAACACTACTGGAACAATTGATTGGCCTTTAGAATAAAATAAGTACCAACATTCCTTAACCAAAAGATTTATTAAAAATTAAATTAAATTTATTTTGAAAAAATATCGATATATCGGCCAAAAATCGATTTTTTTTTCAAAAAACATTCATAATAATAAGTTGAGAGTATCTTCCGACTAATCATTACTGTTACTTGATTTTGAGTTTTAATCTGTTCTGATATTTGTTTAACATGAATTACTATTAATTAGATAGATATACAGCTGCCCACATCGACCTTGAAGGGTAATATTTATAGCGATAAAGTCTTCCTGAGCATATGGTGGGATGAATTGCTAGGTGTAGTGTATTATAGGCTGCAAGATGTGAATGAAACTGGTACTTCAGATGTCTACCGACATCAATTAAACAAAATAAAAGATGTATTCGTACAAAAAATATTTAAAAAATATGCCGAAGCTCGACCATACCAATTTGTGAAGACGGTGTTTCCAGAAAAAGTGGGAAAAACATGTTAAAAATTATATAAATATTCTCATTAATATATATTATAGCTATTCTTCCCAATAAGTATCTTTTTAAAGCGAAAAGACGGTAAGAGTATATGCAAGCACCTAACAACATTCTCGCGAATAAATATAGTTTTAAAATACTAATTAAAATGTTCATTAGCGCTTGGATGAAACTAACCCGATACAAAAACGCTTTCTTTGCATTCCAACTAACTGAGCGAGTTCTTTCGAACCTCATCACAGTTTTTAATTTAAATTTCGAACCGGAAGCCGCAGCGCAAAACACACATTTATAATAAACACACGTTTTTTAATCAAGCCGAGTGACAACGTATTCGCCGACACCAGAAACGGCAGCAGCGGCAGCTCTGAAAGTTCGTTGCGCCACGTATGGCGGGCCAAAAAATTCGCCCTAGCAAAAACCTTTTAAATAGACGATGTGGCGAAAGTTTTTCCCTAATCGAAATGTTATTAGTTTCCCAGACTGAGCTTACACGGTCTGCTTTTTAATGTTTCGCCGGCTTTTTGAGCCGGACCTCGACCCGCGCTCATTTCCAACTTTTTAAATTGAATTTTAGGAACAATTTGTACGGCAAATAACCATGAAATTGAGTTAGCCTATTGATATTTTTGTACGACTTGGGAGGAGAGTTTTGTTTTACTTTATTGAGATATGACTATCCAAATTAAATATTAATTTTTTACAATTTTATATGATTTTTTGGATCTATGGTATTGAACTGTGGGGTATTACTAGTAAATCTAACATAGATATCCTCCAGAGGTTCCAGAATAAAGTGTTGCGAGACAGACTGTGAAATGCTGCTTCCGTGGTATGATCCGAAGTCATTCCTGCATCGAATAGTGACGGGTGATGAATGAACTGAGTTGTGTTGCATAATTCTCATCTGTCACCAAATTTTCCCAGATATTACAGATTTTTTTCGAAGAATAGGAAGTATGTATTTAAGAAAATACAAATGGCTTTTCAATATGGCTTTCTTTATTAGGGGCAAACTTATATCATCCAATTACAAGTCCGTGTTATATGCTGGATGATCAGGAGGTTGTAAATTACTAATTTTTAACCGACTTTGGAAAAGGAGAAGGTTCTATGTTCGGCTGTATATTTTTTCGCTGATTTCTCCATCAATTGTAGGACGATTTTCAAAATTATTTTTTTATTCGAAAGAGTATCCTTCCAAGGTGGTCCCATTGTAACCAAATGAGGATCTGCTGGATGAAAGTTTCGCATATTTTGTATCTAAAATAATCAGATATTTATGTATAATGTTATCGCTGAGTTGATGCGGTGGAAAATCGGAAGTTGTTCAGTGCAAAAGCCATTCAATTTGCTTTTTAAGCACTAAATATAGCATATAAGATCTCGTAGAAGTACTGTTTATATTGTAATACCGCTTCTATTGTGTAATGGTTAAAATGTTTAGTTTCCAAAGGTGGGTCGTGGGTTCGATTCCCGACACGGAGAACAATCTTTTGCTGTTCTAGTTTAGTTAGAACATTTGTCAAATCACTTAGGCTAGATAGCGGACCTCCGAGCCCTAAGCCTTCCTTATTTTCAATCATTGTTTCTTTATTCGTATTTTTCCTCATACGGGCTGGACTTTACTTGGCTTACTTATTGTAATATTAAATAAAATAACTACGTAATTTATTGAGTAAATATCTAACAGTAAAAAGAGAAAAATAAAATAAAACTAAAAATTAAAAATAATTAATCTTAGATTTTAAAAACAAAAAAACATTTTAAAATAGAATAATTGAGTTTAGTATGTATGATTAAAATATAATAAAAAAAATAGAAAAAAAAAACGAAACATTGAGGGGCTAATGTTTGAAGTTGAGTTTAGCATGTACGATTAAAATATGATAAAAAATAAATTAAAAAAAGAAAGGTTGAATAAACAAAATTAAAAAAAAATTAAAAATGTCTTTGCGTGGTTAAAAACGTTTCAGCACTGTGACTGATGGCAGCTGCTTTGCCACTGATGTTCTTGAACGTGGCTTATGGCAGATTGCTTTGCCACTGATATTCTTGAACCCACTACTGTTGTATAAACAAAAAAAAGTTAAAATGTTTTTGCCACCACCCCTCTTGAACGTGGCCGATGGCAGCTTGCTTTGCCACTACTGTTGTATAGTACGTAGGCGACGGCAGTTTGTTTTGCCACTGAACCAAAAAAAATGGACAAAGTTGAAATGTTTTTGCCTTCACCCCATGTCAAAATAAAAATAATTAAAGCCTACCTCAATATCTCGTACTGAAATCATCGTATCAAGTACTGAAATTGAATAATATTGCTAAAATTGCAATGTTAAAATTTATTGAAATCATTTCTGAATTATTGAAATGACGATTCTGATTAATATGAATTTGATGTTATGTCTTAAGTCTGTTTTAAGGCAAAAGTATGTTTTGCCAAAGATTCTTTTACTCCTTTTTGTTTCTTAGCCAAACTAGAAGATTGGATAATTCGAGAGCGAACTAAATTGTCAGAATGGCCGTGTGAGAATACGCCGTTTATTGGCCGTAAGTAGTTGAGATGCGGCCTCCTTTGAATTTTCCAAGAAATATGGAGATCCCCTCCACACACCTAATAATGTTGAGCGACCGCCAAATCAGGGCAGTCTTGGTATGAGTATGGCCTGAGGAAGAAGAAAGAGTCCTAATTAAAGGGCAATTGAATGATCTTCTGAGCTAGCTTCTCGAATAAACCATAATAGAATCCAGTAGTTTTATTATAAAAACCACGTGCCCACCCTCCATTCTCACATGTAATAATAATCATTGACTTTGAAGTCGGTCATCACAGCTGATGCCTGGCGGACGACTTTGACAGGCTCATTCGGTTACGTGTCCCAACTAATCAGACAGCATTGTATCTCTTTTTAACTAGAATAAAATGAAAAGGAAAATATTGTCTGATTCTAAAACGAATTTACAAATTGCGGCAGGCAATACACCAAACATCTTGATGACGTATGTACAAAAAAAATTTGAACAGACTATAAGTTTATTTTTTACTAAAATATCAATCTGTCTAATAAAGATAAGAAAAAAGATTTGAAACGTTTTTCTTTGATAAACATTTAATTTTATGACTCTTGCGGCTTCCCGCTTATTTGAAATTTAATAAAATATTTTCACTTTCCGAAAAGAAACCTTCTAATTTCGCCGTTCCATATCTAATGTTTTCGAGGCGGGTAGTTCAGGTACCAAGATGAAACAAAACCGATCTCTTTGACAAAACTCTGTTAATAATTTTAGGAATTAGGCCGGAAAGAGGGATTACGTTTTTGTTCCGACAAAATTAATCTCTGCGGTGTCTTTGCCGCAATTCACGAAGCAATAAAACTATATGGCTTGCGTTTTAAAGTACGCGCATGGGAAACTGAAAATATCTAGTATTCAAATTGACATTGTAAGCCTTTTGATGCAGAAACGTAGTGCTATTATACGGGGCAAGTTTACTTTGTTACTTTATGTGAAATTACCTTGTTTTATATTTAAAATATCGCTCTCAAATTTCAGTTAAAATATTTTAATATAACATGAATAATGGACGTGATATTTATAGATTTTTTGAAGATTTAACAATAAAATTAACATTTTAAAACACATACCAAAATACAATCATGTTGCGCCGCTTTCTTCAGACCATACTTCTCCACATCGAAATGGATTCGAAGAATTTAGCGATTTCATTAGGTGCTTGCATGTATTCTGATAATTTATGCATTTTGATCGCAGAAAGACATTTATCTAAAAAGCAATTAATCAGTTTTAAAAACTGAAAGCTAAATTTTCATCGACGAAATATAGTCGCCGTAAATTTCCAGCAGCACTTAATAACTATTACGTAAGTATACATTGGCTTTGGACCTCAGTAACCAAGTTCAGTAACTCTAGTTTTCGAAATATTCAATAAATTCATAATTTTACTATTTATTTATTTATTTTAAAGTATTCTTTTACCAAATAGTGGTTTATCTGGACTGGACCTACAGTTTAACATGGACTCCGAACTAAGGCCCACGGCATTAAGCCGACTGGCGAGTCACCAACTTAGAAATCTGGTTACTGGCGCGACCGGGATCATTTTCCTTGTAGGATTTTGCACTCATGCCTAGCACAATCACAAACATACATTTACGATCGTGCCGTAGCAGGATTTGAACCCGCGACTATCGCAACAGTAGGTGGGCCGTCCTGTCGCCTTTACCACTACGCAACCAACCCGGCTTACTATTTTACAATTGTTGTCTATTAACGATCATTTATTGAATTAAAAAGCATGTCTCAGGAAGGAACAGAAATTGAACTGATTATTTTAAGAGTAAGAGTCTAAAAGAAATGCCTTCGTTCCAAAATACTTGGTAGATCGCCTTTAAATGTTCCTTATATGTTGGTGTAGGCGTACTCCTTGCTCATCGCTCGTGTCGACGAAGTTTTGTGGGAAAAATCAAGATATGAACGCAGAAAATGTATTTTGAGAGACATTCGACCTCTAATTTTGTGGACATTTTGATTACGTGCTTATAATACGGTGATGCCCATATCTGTGCTGATGCTTTATCAGGCGCTCGATCAATTGCTTGCATTGCTGACCCGTTATAAACCCGAAGTTCCTAACGCAATTTTTCTGCAATTGTACGTGGACATATTGGCAAACTCTGATGATACGTCAGTATATCTATACTGTGCTATTTATTTTGTATTTATACCATTCATCGCGCAAAAGAAGCAATTGTCTACATGATTTTTCTGTTCTCTCCATAACGTTGGAACAGAAAATGAAAACTATTCATTTTCATCAAGTGACTATTAGCAAAGCTTTGCTCTGCACGCGTTACAGAACAAATTCGATACCCAGGGCTTGTCAGTGTTTACTAGTGTCCTGATTTTTCCACGTTCATCGAGCCTATAACACCCACGTTAGGAAAACACTTTGAGTCGACTTTGCAACGCTATCTCTACACTTTCACACGTTCCGGAAACCATTCACAACCCAATATCAAGTTTCAAATTATGTTTTAAACTATTCAAAAAATTTAATTGTATATCAGATATTCAAGAAACTATTGCACAAATAATAATAAAATATCTGAAGTGCTTTTAATGGGTGGAAAATATAATTAAACGTAATATTAACCAACTGTAACAAGAACATAAAACAATTTTATTAATCTTGGCGATAGTTGTATGTCTGGTACATTAGAACTGTATTTTATTAAAACGTTAATAATAAATTTTAGGGTTAATTAAACGTGTAAAGAAGGAAGCGCGAATAACATGGCGGAGAGGGCTACAAAGAGGACATTTCCCTTTTCCAGAAAGAAGCCGAGTCATAGAGAAACTAGAACAAACGTGATGGCGGTGAATTTTTTAGAAGTGACAACAAGGAATGATGCTTCTGTACTTTTTATACAAAATTATAATTATATTCAGAGCAAAACACTGATTTTAGTTTATAAATTTATTGTATTTTATAGTATCAGAACTACAAAAATACCTTGCGGTAACAGCATTGGTTTGTAAATAAAAAATAGTTTAATTTTTTTAATACTCTTGTTTGGATATACTTGATAATTTGTGTAATTGTTATAATTTTTAATATAATTCAATATTTATTTACACAATGTCGTAACTTGGGATACAAACAATAAGTACAAAAAGGTTAAAATGCTGAAACTGTAAAATGGTCAGTAAATCTATCCGATAATATAATTCTAACTGCTTCGTTGTTGTTTTCTTTTTATATTATAAATTAGTTTCATGATGAATGGAACAACAAAGGTCCAGGAACATTCCCAATTATTTTTATATGTCCAATATATTTTGGAAAAATCCGACACTATGATTGTCTGAAACAATAAACAATTAAACACCCACTAGGGGCCTAATTGATATTTATTGTGCAAAAATTGACTTCACTACAGTAAAATTATAGTGCAAAGTGTAGATCCATGAATTGATATGGCAAGGAGCTTTCATTCTTGTTTTGTTTTTAATTTTATTACAGATCTACGTGATAGTAAGAAATCTTCATTTTCAAGTTAGCATTGACTGTGCCTCAAACATCTCTATCAAAGAAAAATAAATTACATAACATTTAACTTAAAAGATTCACAAAAATGCACTTTTATTGCAATGAGGATAATGTATTATGTGTCTTGTCAATGTTCATATGAATAAAATATATAATTATATCAACTTGAGCACCAGAAGACCGTTTAGAAAATGAACAGTGTATTAGTGGCAAGAATGCTGTAAAACTGGAACTGGTACTAATTCCTTAATTTATTTTATCACAAGAAGCTACATATAGAATAATACGTAACCGCAATTGCCGCAAAAGTAATTGCCACAAGAAGTAATAATGGTGAATAGTGGCCATTTTATGTCCCATAGTCTGAACAACTTATATTTAAAGTTGGATAGTTCCCTATTTTATTTGCGTGGTAAATTTTATCTCACAGGACAATTCTTCCAAAATATTTCCGAGCTATTCCCGCAATTACTTGAAGAACCCTATAAATTATCAACCGTTTTGTACCAAAACGGTTATAATATATATTTTATTATAATGATTCCATAAACAGTTTTAGAGTTATGGTAATTGTATTAAATAATTGTCCATTACTGTTACCTTTCCATCTCCAATATTAACTTTAATTTCTAACCTAGTTGTGCATTTTTGGGAAACCATTTATGAGTGACACATTCAGTTCAGCATGCCATTATATTTTTATACCTTTTTCTTAAACTGGTTCATCTCTGATATCAAAAAAGCGCTTCCATTTTGGTAATAACTTCTTCATTTGTACCAAATCTCTTTTTCAGCAAACACTTTTGAGCTACTACAAATGTTGCAAATGTAAAAGCTACCTGCAAATATTGAAACCTATATGAACATATAGAGTTCATTCATGGGGATGTTCTACAAAGAGTAACATAAATAAAATACAAATTTTTCAGTACAAAGTCCTGAGAGGTATTGTGGGTGCACCCAAATACTATAGGACTGATTACCTACATCGAGACCTTCAGATACCCACAGTCAGTTGAGAAATCAAGAGAATTGCAAGGGGGCATGAGGAAAGACTCCATTTTCATACGAATATTGAAATATTGCCACTACTGGATACCACCAGAACAGGACACAGACTCAAAAGAATCAAACCATCTGATCTTGTGTAGTGTTGTGTAGTGAGGTGCATATATTAAAAAATCAGCAGTGACATGTGTAAACATTATCTCACCAGAGACTGAGATAGGGCCGATGGGTCCTCCTAGTTATATAACTAAATTATCATAAAGACAAATTGTAGGTTAGACGGGAACGACTAGTAACAATATATTAATTAAATAATAATAAAAAAGATATACTTATAGGTTAAAGACAATATAAACTAAAACTGAGGGTTGATGCGGCAACATTGCGACATTGTGACGTCATAAGTTTAGATGACGTGAGTTTACTGCTTTATTATCCATTCAATATGAATAGATCAATCTCATTTTGGCTAAAAATATTGAAAAATATCCAAACAATAGTGTTAAACTTAATCCTAAACGTCGAAATAAGAGGTTCCGATCCGACGGTAGTGGTAATATAATATTAAAAGTTTCTTGGCGAACTCTAAAGTTGCCCTCGGAGTTCTCCATTGCCCAATATCGAAACAGGGGTAAAAGTGGAAGCGGCGTATCTCAAAGATTAAACGACTACCGTTTCCCTTTTTCCTAAATTAATACCGCGCTTGTTTTTATCTTCGCATGTCCGTATTAAAGGAATTAAAACATGGAACCGGGGGAGTGCATTAAAAAAATTGAAAAATCTTATTTCGCCGGATCGAGAGGGGAGAGGGGGACCCTCTACCGTCGGCTCTTTTTATTTGCTTTGCGGTCGGCTTTCGTCTTGTTCGTAAATTTCTCTTTCGAATTTAATTAGGTTAAAACTTCTGCTTTTTCCCTTTTTTTTTCGATTTTTTCCCCGCGAGGAAACCCCATTGTGACTGTATCAATTTGGCGGCATTAAAAACGATTATTTTTAAAAATATTCCAAATGCGATTATTTACTTAGGAGATATTATTGTCTTTCCGAGAATAAAGAGCTTTAAAGAGTTACTAACCTTATTTTTTCGGTTTTCTTTTTTAGTTAATACGTTATTTAGCAAAGATTCAGGGTCATAAAAATATGATTTAATTGTGAAAAGTGGGAAATTGTGAAATAATAAGGTTTTTATATTAGTTTCGAGAACAAAAATACACTTTAATGGTTATTTTTAGTATCATACCGAATTTATTAACATTAGCGACTGTTTTTGTCAAAATATTTTTTTTAATATATATTATATCAACATATCGATACTCTATACATGCCTTTTTGAAGTTAAAAAATGATTGGCTTACTTGCAGCAACCTAATAACTAGGTATGGCAATTAACATTATCGTTAATATTAAAAGAAAATGTCTAAAATTCTGGTTATTCAAGCAAAAACGTGTCTAAGTAAATTTTCAATAAGAATTCTGTAAAAGTTGTTGGCTTATTGTGATTACTATGCGATAGTAATCATATAGTATTCTGGTTAAAACAGTAAAAAACTTTTTTTTTCATATATTAAAATCACCTTTCTACCAACGAGGGTTTACCTGGACTAGACCTATTGTTGTTAACTAACGTGGGCTCCGAACCACGGTCCTCAGCATTAAGCCTACCGATTGGCGAGTGACCAACTTAAACATCATTCCAGAAGACATCCGGTCTTACGCAGCCTGGTTACTGGCGTGACTGGGATCATTTTCTTTATCGAAATTTGCACTCTTGCCTAGCATAATTACAAATGTTAAAGAATCACAAATATAAATTTACTTTTAGTCAGGATTATCTATACTTTTCAAAGAAATGCCCAAAGATTTACATTAAAAAGATCAAAAATACTTGGTAAAATTGATGTCTAAATGTAGTAAAAAATCTGTATATTTACTGTTATAGACTATATGTCTGGTCGAAATTTGCACTCTTGGCTAGCATAATTACAAATGTTAAACAATCACAAACATAAATTTACGACCATGCCCCAGCAGGATTCGAGCCCGCGACTATCGCAACATTAGGAGGACCGTCCTGTCGCCTTTACCGCTGGGCAAACCAAGTCGGTAAAAAACAGTTTAAAATAGATAGTACAGGATAATTTTATATAGAATTTGTTACATTTATTTGTTGTACTCAAAAAATACCGAATTGGTGTCGGAGAAATATAATATTTGATGAATTAGTACTTTAGAAAGAACCGACGAAGGATAAACAAAACACTGAGATAAAATTAGCATAGTTCTTAACGATTTTATTAGATCCGTAGTGTTTAATACATGAAATTTTTGTTTATAAAAGTTGCACAAGCCTAATATTTATATTAAACAACTTTTAGTCAGGATTATCTATACTTTTCAAAGAAATGCCCAAAGATTTACTTTAAAAAGACCAAAAATACTTGGTAAAATTGATGTCTAAATGTAGTAAAAAATCTGTATATTTACTGTTATAGACTATATGTCTGGTCGAAATTTGCACTCTTGGCTAGCATAATTACAAATGTTAAACAATCACAAACATAAATTTACGACCCTGCCCCAGCAGGATTCGAGCCCGCGACTATCGCAACATTAGGAGGACCGTCCTGTCTCCTTTACCGCTGGGCAAACCAAGTCGGTAAAAAACAGTTTAAAATAGATAGTACAGGATAATTTTATATAGAATTTGTTACATTTATTTGTTGTACTCAAAAAATACCGAATTGGTGTCGGAGAAATATAATATTTGATGAATTAGTACTTTAGAAAAAACCGACGAAGGATAAACAAAACACTGAGATAAAATTAGCATAGTTCTTAACGATTTTATTAGATCCGTAGTGTTTAATACATGAAATTTTTGTATATAAAAGTTGCACAAGCCTAATATTTATATTAAACAACTTTTAGTCAGGATTATCTATACTTTTCAAAGAGATGCCCAAAGATTTACTTTAAAAAGACTAAAAATAGTTGGTAAAATTGATGTTTAAATGTAGTAAAAAATCTGTATATTTACTGTTATAGACCAGATGTCTGGTGGAAAATCGGCCTTCGGAGAAAAAAGCTTTTAGCTCGACATATGCTTTTAAAAGTAAACTAGTGTTTACTACGTTTAAACCTCCAGTATATGATAAAATATATCCTATTTGTTCATCCATTATAAATATATATATTAACTAAAACGATACATTGTGTTAATTTAATATGAAACTCATTATAATTATAAAAATCAACTGTTTTTTTTTCTTCTTAAAAATATTTTCTTATAACGTATGCTAATGAAATTTCCAGACGTTGCCTTTAAAAAAATACTACTTTTAAAAGCATATAATAAAATCAAAATACTTAACATTTCAATTTGTATAAAAAGTAAATATAATAAACAACTTTAATAATAACTCTGTATAATTAAGTTTTAAGTCCTTCGATAATATATGTATTAGATGTACCATAATGTTAAAATAAATTATATTAAATAATATTTTTGTTTCATTATTGCCTTTTTTGCTCCATACGCACTTTCACTTGCTCAAATCGTACTTCTCAGAGAGACGTTTTATTGTCAAACAGGGTGACGAATACACTGACCTACAGCCCATATATTCGGGTGTTCCGCAGGGCAGTGTTCTCGGCCTATTGTTATATCTTATGTATACAGCTGACCTACCGACCTCACGAAACACTACTGTTGCAACATATGCTGACGATACAGCGGTTTTATCATCACACGAGGATCCAATATCAGCCACAAAAAACCTCCAACTTCATCTTAATAAAGTCGAATTGTGGTTAAAAACGTGGCGTATCAAAGCAAATGAGACAAAATCTACCCATATGACATTCACCCTTTGCAGAAGAACATGTCCCTCAGTAAAATTGAATAATCATGAACTTCCGCAAGCAGACAGCGTTAAATATCTGGGAATACATTTTGATCGACGTCTGACTTGGAAAAAACATATAGTGACAAAACGCAAACAGCTTGGGCTTAAACTAAACCAAATGTATTGGCTGATAGGGCGTAAATCTAAATTATCATTAGATAACAAGGTTTTGCTGTATAAGTGAATACTTAGGCCCATCTGGATCTGTGGTATTGAACTGTGGGGTATTGCTAGCACATCTAACATAGATATCCTCCAGAGGTTCCAGAATAAAGTGTTGCGAGTCATCGTCGATGGCCCATATTACGTGTCCAACAAATTCATTCAACGCGATATCCCCATAGAACCCATAACGAGTGTGATTCAAAGTGCTAGTGTAAAGTACTCTCAAAGACTATTAGTGCATCCTAATGCACTCGCCAAACAGTTAATTGTGCGCGCTGACAGTGAACTGCGTAGGCTCAAACGCAAACTACCATACGAACTAGTTAATAGACACATAGAGTGAAATTAAATAATGTCTAGAATAAGTTAGAATAGTCATTAGAATAAGATAGCATAGACTTTAAAATAAGTTAGAATAGTATCTAGAATAAGATTTACATTATAAATTGTACAGCAGATCACTTACTGAAGTGATCTTTTACATGTTAGAATGGTTATATTATATAACAGAAATCAAACAATAATACTTATTGCCCACGGGCAGATTGTTGACGTTCCAAGAGATTAATTAAACAAAATTATTTCCTTTAGAGTAGAATTTTGTTATATGTCAAAGTCAAAATCATTTCAGAGAATTTTTTCAAAAGACGTCATCAATTCAGAACACGTGGGTTTACTTCCATTTAAAGAATTTGAGTGAATTACTGTTAATAAACCTCAATAATTTTTCATAGATTGTATGCACAAAAAAAATTAGAACATTTATGACGATAAGAAATAGAAAGCGGTGAAATAACAGGACTCGGAGAATTTTAATCGTCCGGGAAAATGTACCGAAAAGGACCCTTCGCCACTCCTAAATCATCGCGCCATCAATAATTGAAACTGAGATTGAAAAACGTTTAATAGGCTCTAATGAGAGCCGACTGTTCCTTGTCCGATCGAAATCGAACGTGAACATTTAATGAAGCCAAGGCGACTTTCGTCAGCAGGATGCACTTGAATTACACCTTCAAACCGAGCGGATTTTAACGAAGCCCTGGCGAGAATTCCCCGTCTCTCCGGCCCCGCCCCGCAACCTTTTCCCGACAATTCGATTGTTCTTTGGGTCCCGGTTCGGTTAGAATTTCTTCCAGTTAGGCGTCCCGACCGAAGTTTAATGATACGAAAGATATTTTAATTCTGAAGTCAAAGGAAAAGTTTCTCGCCTCTTGTCGCTAGTGGTTCTTAATTTCGATCATTATCAACTGTAACTTTTTTTACGAAATCGTTTCCGTCTGTTCGGTACAACACTATCGGATATTAGATATATATTTGTTATTAATTACATCTTACATTAGATGTAACTTACATTAGATGCAAACTAAACTATTTAAGCTAAAGTTAAGAATATATTTATATACTAAACAAGTTCGTGTGGTTCGGTTCGCTTCAATCTACTGATTTCCTGCGTGTTGTCCAGTAGCTTTGCTATTGCTTGTAGTATTGCTTCTGCGTTGCTATGATTTAGCAAACTTATTTCATGTTTTAGGCCGAAATATTAGATCACTTCTTGTATCCCTTTGATTCCGAGGTCATCGTGCAGCTCTTCTTTAGTTACGTTTGCGATAAGCATTGGTAATTAATCGTAAAACTAGTGCAACCCCATATGTCCAAAGGTCCAAAGATTATTCTACTTATGATTGACTGATAAACCAATCTTTGTGATTTTAGGTCAAGTTGACAGTATCTTCTGACTAACAAGTAAAGTTGCTGAATATTGAATTTGATCTGCTCTGCTTTTTGTCTAACATGATCTTTACAATGTAACCTACAATGGAGATGGATGCCAAGGTATATAGCTAATCCTGCTTGAGGAATCGGACATCCGTCAACGTATTATAATTAGGTTTTTGTCATTTCATAGCCATAGTAACCGCACTTTCCACTATCTGATTGAATCCAGTGGTTAATGGTTGGATTGGCTGTAACAAAAAGTCATTGAAATAATGATTTATAACAGTTAAATTCTTCAGGTATTTTACGATAGTTTTCATAGCTGTGTGCGAGCGTAAAGTAATTTATCAAATCCGTCATTTGCGATACGAGTCAGTGTTAAGGATTAAGGAGATGACGTTTCCCAACTGTTCTTCAACATTGCAGTGCATGCAATTATGCGAATAGACTCTTAAAACAGATGGAGTTGAATATGATTCTACTGTTGCTGATAATGGGGTGCAAGAGCTCTTCATGTAAGGGGGCAGTCAAAAGTCACCCTCACTCTCGCGCGGTGCACCCTGCGCTGAGTAATGTCTCTGTAATGTACTGACTCTGTAAATGAGGCGACCGACCAAGTGCGGAATAACCCGATAGAATGGGTACCTGGCCTAAATCCCTGGTACCGCAGGCTAGGAATGCTCCTGCCTTCAGTAGGACCTGACTAAAACGTTCGACATTGCAAATTAAGAGGAACAGTTATTTAGTTAACAGCTCAATTCAAGTCCCTGGCCCACCATAGTAAAACACATTTTTTGGCAAAACTAGTTTTTTTATTCAACATAATTCTCTTCAAGGGTGAAACACTGATTATAGCGACCCTCCAACTTTTTGATACCATTTTTGTAGTACGATTTGTCCTTTGCTTCAAAATAGGTGTCAGTTTCGTCAATGACCTTCTCATTTGACGAAAATTTCTTCCCAGCGAGCATTCTTTTGAGATCTGAGAACAGGAAATAGTCACTGGGGCCCAGGTCTGGAGAATACGGTAGATGAGGAAGCAATTCTAAGCCCAATTCATGGATTTTTGACACGGTGCATTGTCTTGGTGAAGCAGCACTTTTTCATCCTTCAGACCTTGACGGTCCTTCCCTTTTCAAGGTAGTCAATGAAAATTATTCCATGCGCATACCAAAATATAGACGCCATAACCTTGCAGCATTGTTGATTCGGATGAGTCGGATGAGTGTCGATAGGACTTCGGAGTAAAATGATGGAGCCATGTTTCATCCATTGTTATATATCGACGCAAAAACTATTACGCTTGATCATCCTCAAACACTGCTTCGAATCATCAACTCGTCATTGTTGTTGGTCAAAATTGAACTCGCGGCACCCACTTTACACATAGCTTTCTCATACCGAAATATATTATGTACACGTTCAGTTGATATCTTTAGAGTGTCCGCTATTTCATTCAATTTCAATTTACGGCCATTCAAAATCATTTGTGAATTTTTTAAATGTTTTCGTCGGTAACAACCTCTTTTGGGCATTCACTGCGTTGACCGTCTTCGGTGCTGATTTCGCCACGTCTAAACTTAGCATATCAACCCTTGATGGTTAATTTTGCTGGGGCAGTGCTTCAAATGTCATTTTCCCTTCAAAAAGCAATATTTATCAGCACGAAATTACTTTTTATCATTTTTTTTCACAATAACAAAAGTTGCTTCACACAAAATGCTATAATTCACAAACTAGTGATCCGACAGCTGTCAAATTTATAAACACGCATCTTTTGAGGGTTAGGGCTAACTAAAAAACATATGGATTTAATTCTAGTAGAGCCATCTATGTGTCAAGTCAGGGCTTTTCAATTGACCTGAACATAGTGGAAATTAAATATAAATGGTAGTTAATCAATAGTGGTAATAATAGGGAGAAATGGTCTGTATGAGTCGAGTGGGTGGTACAAGTGCATCTGCTACATGCGATCGTATACGAGGAGGCAAACTTCAGGTCTCAGTAAACTGGAAACACGATATTAGCTCGTTGGTAGGAAAAAACATGTCCTTTAGGACCGCCACGAGGGTAGGAACATCAGGACAAGGAATATCAGACAAAAAACCAGGTAGCGATCGGTGAAGTAATGGATGATGAGGAAACGCCTTGCTGACTGTCGAGGTGGTTTAAGTAGAATTGGGGGAGCGTCCTTAGCAACCGACATTCTTTTTTATTAAGGAATGATTGAGGAAGTTGAAGGAAAAAGACAGATGGAAAAGAAGATTGGGATGGCAACACTACAATCTTTTCGATTGAGACACTTGGCGAACAACACTCCAAGGGTAAACGTTGAAAGACATGAGGGATCGACTACAATAGGACAGCTTACCTAGTATTGGAGCATCAAGTGTTGGTTTAAAGGGCTAGACTAAAGCCGAAAGGTAATGGGACATATTTACTGATACAGATGTTGGGGCTTGTAGCATTCTTCATGATATTGTAAAAAACTGTGGATCAATTTAAATTTTGTTGTATATCAATTCAACTCATATTTTATTAAATACATAAATATTGTCTTGTTCAATTTATTTACATAATAGCCCTTTAATACGGAGAAATATGAATTGTATCGTAGCCAATTTCTCCATATCGCATTTGTTGGAAATTGGTATACGGAGAATGTACAACAAAGGTATATTTATTACGCTTCTGAATAATACGCCTATACCCGAAAGAGCACTAGTAAATCGTATTTGAATAGTTATGTAGTGCAAATTTTATTTGGAGTTCAAAAACGACTCCTGAATATAAAGCCGCCATCGCGGAGGGTAACTTTTCAAAGAGGTTTTCCGATGTGTTTGATCGCGAATACTAAAGCCAAATAAAGAAATATGATTCGTAGTTGATTTCGAAACATTCGCTCGGCTTCCGTTCGGATGTCAATTATTTAGATTTTGTGCAGTTTAATTCAATATTGGGGAAAATTAATACTAAAGGTAAAAAAAACAAAAAAATTGAACCGACTTCAAAAAACAAATGAACTCACTAAAAAGCTTCTTGGAAAGTTTCGGTCTCCAAAAATAATTTGACGGTTTTCATTGTTTGGTTCGGAATACTATTAATTTTTTATAACTATACTTTTCACAAGGGAATGCCAAAATAAAATGTCTTGTGAATCATTTTTCGACGGTACGTATACTGTTCATTTCCTAAAAAGCAATGTTTATTGCTAAAATAATATGTAGCGTATAATCTTTTTTAAAAGAGTATCAAATTATTGTAAGTATGGCAGGTAACATAATGAAGTTACGATAAGGAAGAAAATACGAATAATATTGAAATTCAACTCCTTTGAAGTTTATGTTAAGAATATAACATAGAACTCTTATATTTATAGGACTTTGGTATTCAATTTATAGACCCGTTAAGAGATTTCAAACATCTTCAATTCTGTAACGATTACAAAATGAGGTAGACATAATAAAACCTTAAATTAAGAATATTACCTTTACTTGGTGGCACAAAATGTGTAAATGGAGCCATCAGGCAATTCATCCGTCAATGATAGAGACATAAATTATATAAACAGGTATGAAATTGTATTTACTGCATGATGTATTCTGTATATATTTTATTATTATTTGGAACGTGAAATATTTGTTAAATGGGTTCAAATTATTTCAGATACAATGAATAAATAGTATGAAAAAATAAGAGCTGACTAGTGCAAGATGATTTGGATGGAAATAGTATCTTTTCAAATTATAAACTAAAAAATAAACTTGCTAACAAGCACATTTGAGATATCTCTTGGAAAAAATAAAGGAGTAACATCTTGAAACTAGTGATTTATCTGCTGTCTAAAGAACAACATAGGTAAGTGACTTTTTTCTCTAAAACTACTGTGTTTAATGAGTTTTACTTTATATTTTAGGTCGAAGATATGGTTCTTGTTCGAAAGAACCTAAGAAGCGATTGTTGGGTATAGTGTGTTTAATGGGTGGTTATTTTTACATGTTGATGTGTTCGTCATATTTTAAAATGTTTGCATTGTTCTATGAATTAAATAAAATTAGTTGGCAAACTTAATATTTTCGTGTTGTTAATAATTATTTTATATGGGGTTATTATTAAACATATTTTCTCTCACCATTTGTAAAATACTTTTTCCATATTATTTCACAAATTTTGTACTATGGAGAGTATCAATAAATAATTCCCTTCAATGAAGAATAAGAAAAGCAATTCATAATTTTGACAGGTTTTTTTGTAATGACCATTTGAGAAACAGAATAGCAATATAAACAAAAAAATAATTTTAAAAAACGGGCTGGTGATTGGTATATAGCCCCTCAAATTACATTTCGGTTATTCATACCCAAAACCGTGTATACTTGTGTAATTTTAAATATACAAACATACTGGGGACGTGAATTATTCAAGTAGTGTATGTAAAACAACGGAAAAACAGAACAAAAGAAATCAAATTACAGTTCGAATAGCAATATAAACAAAAAAATAATTTTAAAAAATGGGTTGATGATTGGTATTTAGCCCCCCAACTTACATTTCGCTTATTCATACCCAAAACCGTGTATACTTGTGTAAATTTAAATAAATAAACATATTGGGGACGTGAATTATTCAAGTAGTGTATGTAAAACAACGGAAAAAACAAAACAAAAGAAATCAAATTACAATTCGAATAGCAATATAAACATTTCAACTGTTCTAAATGAAACTGGTTTAGTATCGTACAAATGCACCTAACGCGGGAAACAACGGGCGACATTTACGGAATGGACTCGCCACTCGTCTATTGTGTTTATCCGAGTATTTTAATTAAAACTACTCGGTAAGTAAAATGAAAAAATTTCTAATAGTTTCATTACATTAGGGCGCGATAATGAAAAGACTGCAGTCTGGAGCGGAGGCAAAACTAATGAAATTCACAGTCCGTTAGATACGCTATTGCGTTTATAACGGTTTAACGAAAATTAAAAGCCATCCCGCCATTTATTTTAGGTAATTCTTTGCTAATTAGGCGATATTCGAAAAAGCCGGCTCGACCGACAACGGCCGAGTGCAATAAGCAACGTGAAAATTACAACGAAAATGCATTTACGGCGTCAGAGACTTCAGAAAATTCAATTTAGTTTTAATAAAAACAAAAACGAGATACGTGTCCGAACCGTTTGACCGTCTGTCTCTGGAGATAACCCCTTTCTAGAAGGGAATGTGCCTGGGAAACTGAGCCGCAGACCTTTTAGTTTTATCAAAATTATGTCGGGCAAAGAACTCGGACAAATATTATGTCATTTCATACAATGAAGTGAAAAAAATGAAAGAAACATCAAAAGTAAGCAGGATAAGAAATATATTTTTTATCGTAGCCGACTAACCTACAATTTGTCTTTACAATAACTTATATCTAGGTATATAACAGGTCAATTGAAAAGTCCTCGGCCTTACACATAGAGCGCCACTAGAATTAAATCCATATGTTTTTTAGTTAGCCTTAACCCTCAAAAGATGCGTGTATAAATTTGAAAGTTGTGGGATCATTAGTTTGTGACTTATAGCATTTTGAGTGAAGCAACGGTTAACGTAGTAGACGTTCGAAAGAGGCAGTTACCGACGAAAACATTTTAAAAAATCCACAAAATGATGAATGACCTTGGTTATTTTTGATCAACAGCGACTATTACATAGCGTTATTGGGTCGTTTGAAGGACGAAATCGCGGAAAGACGACCGTATTTGAAGAAAAAGAAAGTGCTGCTTCACCAAGACAATGCACCGCGTCACAAGTCAGTGAAAACGATGACAAAAATCCATTAATTGAGCTTCGAATTGCTTCCTCATCCACCATATTCTCTCGATCTGGCCCCCAGCGACTATCTCATGTGCTCAGATCTCAAAAGAATGCTCGCTGGGAAAAAATTTTCGTCAAATGATGAGGTAATCGCCGAAAATCTGACCAATTTCGAAGCAAGGGACAAATCGTACAACAAAAATGGTATGGCAAAGTTGGATGGTCGCTATAATCAGTGTATCACCCTTGAAGAAAATTATATTGAATAAAAAAAATTAATTTTACCAAAAAAATGTGTTTAACTATAGTAGGCCGGGGACTTTTCAATTGACCTGTTACCATGGAGGACCTATCGGTCCTATCTTAACCTCTGGTGTAATGCTTATGTATTAACACTGCTGTTATTCTATTAAATGCACTTCACTACACTACATAAGATTAAATTGCTTGATTCTTTTCGCTCAGATCGATCAGATCGAGCTCGATTTCCTTCCTAACAACTAATACCTTTTGCTATAACTCCAGTTCTTTTCTTTTCTTTTTTGCATATCCTTCCTTCGAAATTCCTTTTTGCATCATAAGGTGTATGGGCTTCTACATTGTGGGCTAAAGATAATTAGTTTGAATTTTGAGTTGATTAATTTAAATTATATGTGAAAATTATGGATCCAAAATGTACATCCATCAAACACTTAAGTATATATTTTAAATATTATATCTGGACTTAAAGAACAATATGAAAGTAAATATTACCAGATTGTTGTAGTTAAAAGTTAATTTCAATATATGAGCTATATGCTCAAAATACAGTATAACAAGAGGTGAGTGGTTTATATGTAGTTTATACAGTTTAAATTAGGGGCTCCATATATCAGTGATGTTAATCATACAATAGAGTGAAGAAGAATATGAAACTACCTTTTCGATGAAAACATATTCCAACATTATAATAATAAATAAATAAAAGGAGAAGGCAAAGTAAAACGATAACAAATGTTTACTATTAAAAAAACCAGATAGGCCAAAAAAATTATAACAAATTTCTTGTGTTTTTTTTGTTTTAAAACGAATTACATTTTGAAAAGTCCCCTTAACGGTATATTCCGAAAAAGTTAAGGTTTGGAAATAGAAGAAACAAAGAATCGTATATGTTTCACATTGCGAAATATCATTTTCCACTGTAGCGAACACGACTAATTCCATCCGCAGAAAATAAGCCATCGGTAAAGTAACCAATTGCGCAAACAATAAACTTTCATCCAATTAGATTAAGGGACGAGCCCTTAACTTAAATTATACGACATGAAACCGAACAACTATGCCAGTTTGAACTCGAACGTCTAATCCCATCCAGACGAACAAGTTTCTCTCTACGCCAAGTGTCACTCACAATTCCGTTTATTTTGTTCCGGACGAATTAAATGAAGCAAAAAGATGCACCAGTGTGTTTGCATGAAATTCCGGTAACGCGGGGGACTTATACATAAAGGTTCCGCCAGTCGCGTCGGTAAACTTCAAAGTTTCATAAGTCCTGAAAGGGGTTATTTAATATTCTTAGGTTTGGCTTGTCGAGACGGAGTACGGTTTTTTCCACGCTCTCGGTGGAAAGTTGCCCTAGAGTAATATATAGAGTGTTAACTTAATACAAATAATTTCAGATTTGTTTTGCGTGGTCTCAGCAGAAAGACGCTGAGAACGTCATTTCGCTGAATTTCATTGGTTGTTTTAAATTACCATTACAGGTACAATGAAAATATTTTATAAGGGGAACATTTCATTGGTCGACGATTTCATACATATCACGTGACTAACCTCTGACGTCACACTCTACTGACCAATTAAATATTAAATAAAACCAAAATGTAATTTTTCAAAACCATTTATTAATACAAAATTCTGTACGAATAGAAATATTATATAATATCAAAAAGCTGAAACATAAGAATATCACTACATAGTATAAAACAAAGTCGCCTTTTCTGTCCCTATATCCCTATGTGCGCTTAAATCTTTAAAACTACGCAACGGATTTTGATGCGGTTTTTTTCAATAGATAGAGTGATTCAAGAGGAAGGTTTGTATGTATAATACATGCATAAACAATGCAAACAATCGGAGGGATAAATAATATTTTCCATTTAAATTACAGTAATTGGCTATTGATCTAAATATTTACAGTTATAATATCTAGTGATTTACTAAACTCTTTTATGGATTAGTTACATAATAAGGCAGAAAAAAGGTTTTTAAAGGAAAATTCAGCTATTAAATGATACATTTTCAAATTAACATCAGCACGCTAGAATAGTGATAGTGTACAAAAGTCTACATGTTTTTGTTTTTTTTTTGAGGCGTTATTTTAATAGTTTTGTGTGCTCAATGCTCAACAAGTTGCTTATCAACGTGTCAAGGCAAAAACAATTAAATTTTGCAGGGCGATACTTCGCAGATAATAATCGATACTGGCTCTTCATATATTATTATAATGTAGTCATCATCAACCGTAATCGTCTTTCATTCTGCGTCATCAACAAGACATTCAAAGAAAACACCCTTTTGTTTATCGTTTTGGCACATTCCAGAAGTGATGGAGGACGTCCACGTTTAATTCCTGCACGGCCTGATTGACCACAATACGTCGGAAAGAGAATGCAAAATGCCGAGAATAACAGCAGACCAGCCGGATATTGACGTAGCTCCCGCAACGAACCACACAAAGCGAGCCGTTACACGCGAATCGTCGTTCTTATCGTGGCCTTCCGTCGACCAATGGAACCGACGGCTCTCATATTGGCCCAGGCAACTTTAGCGGATGTGTTCTTGTCGCCCTTTGTGCCGGCGGTTCGATATAATCCATGTTTTTACGGATTTTATTTGCATTTTACGTTTTCGGTATAATATACCTTTTGTTTGGGTTTTTTTCTAGGGGCGGTGTTTATCTGGAATGTTATTTTTCGCTTAGAATAAGAATTTTATATGTGCAATATAGCAAACTTGGCTTGAAAATGTCTCTTGTAAGAAAACTTCAATGTGCGCATTTCTATTCTGTCATAATGAACAAAAGTACAAGTGTATTTACAATGAATATTCAAAATTTATTTCTTCAAATTATTGCCCTTTTTTAAATACTCTGAAGTCTCTTTTTACCAACAAGGGTTCATCTGAAATAGACCTACCGTTTAACGTGGGCTCCGAACCACGGTTCTCGGCATTAAGCATACCATCTGGCAAATGACCAACTTAGAAATCATCCCAGAAAACATCCGGTCTTACCCAGCCTGGTTACTGGTGTGACTGAGATCATTTTCTTTGTCGAATTTTGCACTTTTGCCTAAGGACAATCACAAATGTTATACAATTTTTTTTATAACATCTTTATTAGATACGCTTAGTACAATCTTAATTATTATTATTATTACAATTAATTTATTATTACTTTTCCTATGTGCTTGGATTAATTAACAAGCAAGACGACTGCGAGAAAATACATCAGTATGTATTCCTCAATTATAAAATTACAATTATTTATTAATTATTAACTTATAGCTATAGTTTACACTAATAATACACACTAAATGTTCACACAAGTTCGTATGGTTTTGTTCGTTTCAATCTCCTGACATCCTGTGCGCTGTCCAGCAGTTGTATTGCTTCCACGTTAGAATGATTTAGTAATCTTCTTTCGTGATTCAAGGCGAAATCCTGCACAACTTCGCAAATCCATTTGATTTCCAGGTCATCGTGCAGTTCTTCATTGGTTACATAGCGATAGGCATTGGTAATCAATCGAAGAATCTTGTTGTATGACTAGTTGATTTGAATTTTTAGTGCAACCCCATATTTGCACCCCATAGGTCCAAATTGGCTTTATAATTGTATTATACATCAACCTCTTTGATTTTAGATCAAGTTGAGAGTATCTTCCGACTAACCAGTATAGTTGTTTTATTTTGGTTCTAATGTGTTTAATGTGTTTTAATGTTCTAATGTTGTGTAACAAAAAATTTGGAAACATTTGAATGATTCAAAGAATATAGGAATTTTATAAGAAAAAACTGACAAGTAAATAAGAATAAAAATTAAAAGCAATAATGACACTGAATATGTTAATAGTAGTTCTCAATGACATTTTAAATCACAGATAATTTTACACGAAAAATCACCACCTGTTAGTCCTTAGCGAGATAACACAGCGTGGCAATTCGTGTGAATTTAATTGTGCCCTGAAGCATAGTGTAGTAATTCATAGGAAATAAAGAATATGGCTAAGTTTTTAACTTATTTGGGCCTGTAAATTAATTTTAACGGATTTAAAACAGAGTATGTTACTGTGTATGAAATCCTATCGGCTACATTTGCAACCTAATTCATGTTAAAGCCTTACATGGGTGTATTTTGTAGTATATGTCATTTAGTCGAAGTGTGAACAAAAATATATCTATTTTAAAACTATCCAATGTTCCAAAGACTTTTATTAGATAATTCCCATCGTTAGTCAGAAGCATTCTTGCTTTTTAATATCTCATAACATTTTATATACACATTTAAGAGGTCAATTGAAAAGTCCTCAACCTGACGCTACTAGAATTAAATCCATATGTTTTTTAGTTAGCCCTAACTCTCAAAGGATGTCTGTCGGATCACTAGTTTGTGAATTATAGCATTTCCAGTGAAACAACTTTTGTATTGTGAAAAAAATGGATAAAAAGGAATTTCGCGTGTTGATAAAATATTGCTTTTTGAAGGAAGAAATTCAGTTGAAGCAAAAAATTGGCTTGATGCCAAGTTTCCGGACACAGTCCCAGGAAAATCAACCATCAACGATTGGTAGACTAAGTCTAGACGTGGCGAAATGAGCACCGAAGACGGTGTAGGCAGTGGACGCCCAAAAGAGGTTGTTACCGACGAAAGCATTTAAAAAATCCACAAAATGATTTTGAATTACCATAATTTGAAATTGAATGAAATAGTAGACACTCTAAAGATATCAACTGATCGTTTACATCATCTTATTCACGAAATATTCGTGGGTATGAGAAAGCTCTGTGCAAAGTGGGTGCCGCGTGATCTTACTTTCGACCAAAAACAACGACTAGTTGATGATTCCGAGCAGTTTTTGAAGATGATCAAGCGTAATAAACCCGAGTTTTTGCATCAATATGTGACAATGAATGAAACATGGCTCCATCATTTCACTCTGAAGTCCAATCGACAGTCATCTGAGTGGACTGCACACGATGAGCTCGGTCCAAAGCGTGGGAAAACGCAATAGTCGACTGGCAAGGCTATGGCGTCTGTATTTTGGGATGTGCATGGAATAATTTTGATTGACTACCTTGAAAATGGAAGGATCATCAACAGCGACTATTACATCACATTATTTGACTGTTTGCTGGAAAACGGCCGCATTTGCAGAAAAAGAAAGTGCTGTTTCTCCAAGAAAATATACCGTGTCACAAGTTACTGAAAACGATGGCAAAAATTCATGAATTGGGCTTCGAATAATCTGCAGATCTGGCCCTCAGCGCCTATTTTCTGTTTTCAGATCTCAAAGAATGCTCGCTGGGAAGAAGTTTTCGTCCAATGAAAGCTGATCGCCGAAACTGAGGCCTATTTTGAAACAAAGAACAAATCGTTATACAAAAATGGTATTGAATGAAAAGTTGGAAGGTCGCTATAATCAGTGTATCACCATTGAAGGGAATTATGTTGAATAAAAAAAATATGTTTTACTATGGTAGGCCGGGGATTTTCAATTGACCTGTTACTACATTTTATTTGGGTTACATTAGTACTTAGTCAACTACTGAGGAATAATGAAATCAACAATACTCTCGGAGTTTGTTGACTTTCCTCTGGTCACATTAGGGTCAAAAATCAAATACATTCGGAGACGTTACGTTATCCAGTTGTCCATACACCTTGGCAAGACGACGTCCCCGCGATATTCGGTATAATTTCGAATCCACACCAGTCGTACGAGAAGTTCGTGTCGCCTAATTACCGAAGTTAGTGCATTACGGTGGCTGTCTTGCTCCACTGCTTTCTTATTTGCAATCATACCCCAAGTTATTTTACAGAGTAATTTCCTTTACAATCTGGGTCGGCAGAATTTACCTAATTATCTTTAACTCCGCCGCGTTCACGAATTCAAATATTTAAGAGATAAGGTTTAATTTACTATGTTTTGAGTGTTTGTTAAACTTTCTTGTTAAAGAAGAGGTGTAAACGGGAAACGCATAGACGGTTTGGGTTGAAGGTTTTCCCGCTGGGGCTTCGGTACGAATCTAATTTCAGTATTCATTTGGTTCAGATATTTTTGGCTATTCTTATATAATAGAAGAATAACAGCTTTTGTAGATGATTTTGTACATCAAGTTCAAATCTAATGGAAATAGAATATTCGTTATTATTTCGTATGGGACCTACAGTCACGCAGAAATAGAGATTTAACTTTATAAGAATTTATCTGATTAACTCATTTCGTTTCAATGGTACGTTGATTGCTTTTTTATTTTAAATTATAGAATAACGTGTTTTTTTTTCTACCTGCAAATAAATTGAGCTATGATCAGTCCCATCATAAAACATCTGAAATTCTCGAGACAGTATCGTTTTTCGAACTTGCCTTTTCCCGCATTGATGGAGGATAAAACATGTGAGCGCTGGCAACTTTTACTATTGGATTACTTTCGAAATTGTTGGGCGAAACTTTTTAGATTTTATTCCCGGAACTTTTAAAATATTCCCGTTCGTAAGAATTTGCTTTTACCTTCTCGGAACTTTGATTTTATTTCGGCATTTTTACGGCATGTTTCTCGTTTTATGTTTGTGTTTATTACGAAATCGGTGTAATGTATGGCGTATCGACGCTTAAAAATACAATGGAGATTTTTATTAACCTCTTCGAAAGGTATAATAAAAAAAAGGAAACTTTTGTTTCCTTTCCTATGCAAAACGATCAAAACGACATCGATCTTACATAATAAACGAATGAAAAGTCTTGAAAAGTTAACATTATTGCCTCCTGCTTGATTTTTGACCCCAATATTACCAGAGGAATGTCAATAAAATGTTATTAGATGTTAAACAGCTGGAAGGCTACTGACTAATGATAGGAACTGCCGTATGGAAGCCATTGTAATATTGGATAGTGACAAAGCCATCTAACTAGTCGATGTAACGAAAAATATCATTGTATCACATTTGAAAGAGAAATACTGTGTTGTAGAATACAATGAATTTTAAGTTACTGAAAATTGCCAAGTAGCAGTGTTGTTTAGTCTTTTAATTTACTAAACGCTTTAAAATACAATGGAGGTTTGTATAAGCCCCTCGAAAGGTATAATAAAAAAGCCATTTGGCAGTATATTCGACGTCATCTATGATGTGCATCGGCGATTAAAAGTAAATAATTAACACGTCATTCAATAAATCGTATCTGAGGTGGATGATTCCATTTCTTAATCTTTCTAAAGTTCTAACGAAACAATCTTCAGTACCTCAATTGCGAAATTTACATACGGTAGTATTCAGTAAATGGAAATCAGACCGACTTCAGATGTTTATATACACTGATGAA
This sequence comes from Rhynchophorus ferrugineus, assembly GCF_030347505.1. Classification (NCBI taxonomy): domain Eukaryota; kingdom Metazoa; phylum Arthropoda; class Insecta; order Coleoptera; family Curculionidae; genus Rhynchophorus; species Rhynchophorus ferrugineus. The sequence goes on along the minus strand of NW_027472587.1, from coordinate 37,327,589 downwards.
GATTCCAAAGGAGGAAAAATTTGCTTTCAACATCGTTGTTTAATTGCTTATCAGGCAAAAAGGAACAGATTTTTGGGGCATACTACGATAATTCCAAGTGTAAAAGGTCATTAGCAGACTAGGTTAGCCGAGAACACTCATTGATATCGAAACATAGCGGATTCTTCATGACCATATGTTCATGGCATATGCTGTACATTTGGATCTTGATAAGCAAGCTGTAGTACATTGTGCGGCCTTTATAAGGTCTATATATTAAGGCCTTTTTAAGGTCTTTTTAATATTTTAAATATTTTTTCTAAATTTAATTAATTGTTTTTTAATTAAATAATTTGTTTTTCTTTCTCTTGAATGTAAATCAAATTTTGTAGGTTTGTATATATGAAATCTTACTTCCAAAAAGTTAGATATATGATTAAATTAAATTAAACAAACCCAAACCCTTTATTAGAATATCAAAAAGAGAATAATCTTCAAATAAATTGAAGAAAATTGGACCTAAAGCTGTTGGATCTGTTTGTATAAGATTAAAACGTTTCGTCCACTTTGTCTTGTTATGTGAGATGTCAACATGATTGTTGGGGGAATTTTTATTGATACATTAGTACAAGGACTATACTGTACTCTCGAACACAAGCAAACTAAATGATTTTGATACACACAATAACTTTATTCATAGTTTTTACTAACTTTACTAACTGGACTAACCTAACTTTTAACAAATAGAGTTTATCTATAACCACATTCCTCGTTATTAATCCTACCGACTTGTGAGAAACTATCTCAGAAGATATCCGGTCTTACCCAGCCTGGTTACTGAGATCATGTTCCTTGTCGAATTCTGACTCTTGCCTTTAAGACAGACACATTTATAAATATTCACAAACATATCATAGGGAACACCCGGAATACCGGAAATGATAAAGCCGACTTTTGGCGAGCAGAATAGAAGATTCGACCAAACTAAATATGCTGTTTTGCAAGAAATATGCTTAAACACACAAGCTCTCTTTAAACAATTAGATCAACTAAATTGGAACCTCCTTATGAAGAATAATAATATATTATGGGAGATCAAGAGGTTCTTTCGCCAACTTCCAGATATCAATAATATTAGTAGATTTATCGCTCGTCTTCGGACAGGGCATTGTAGACTTACGAATACTTGTTAAAAGGACGAGGCCCACCCCGGTGTGATCAATGTCAGATTCAACTGAACGTCAGGCACATCCTTTTAGACTGTCAGAAATATGTACTTCTAGAGCAGCAACTCGGGATGCCGAGGTCATTAAAGCAACTGGTCCAACCCGAGTAATTAGACTTCCTGATGGACTTTTTGACAGCCACGGACCTGCTCCAGAGAAATGAGATATTTATATCCTTTTACGGTTTAATTTGTTTTTATAAATGTGTTGCCTTTAATTTTATTTACATTTTATTTATGCTATACATTGTTAGCGTTACATTATATGTTATATATTTACTGTATTGTATATTATATTTAAATTAAATACTACATTGTAATCGACCTTAAATATCCCAAGAGGCTAATGGGCTTTAATAAACAAAAAAAAAATAAATAAAGCACAAACATAAATACGACCATGCCCAAACCATGCAAGATTCGAACAATTTATTCGAAGAATGTATTTGCTAAGGACTGGCATCACATGATACCGGAAGATTTCGGCGCGAATTTAAACCTCAAACTAAGAAAAAGCCTCTTTTCTTTTAGACAAAAATAATATTTTATTTTTTTTTAGAAATTATACATATATCGGAATATTATAGAAGAGTTTTTCAAAATCACTGATTATAAACGCATAGGATGCACTATCTTTTAACTAATCTCTCTTTTTAACACGCACAAGGACGTAAAATATCGCCGTGGAAAAAAAACGAAACAGTAATTATTCCAGATGAATGGACGCGCCATTTATAAAAGCGCCATTTTTTTCCAGTGCCGTCCTTAATAATCGACGGCCACTGACCCGGCCTGTAATTTAACGCCTTTTTTTCTATATATGTGTGGATTTTATGCAGGGTGGCCGTCCGTTGCATCGATTTCCGCATGAAACTACAATGACAAAGTCGACCCGGGGGAACGCCATTCTCGCTAAAGCCAATTAACTCGAAGTACGAATTATTACCGGTATCTGTGACACGGGGGCATGTTAAGGGAGGCGCGATAATGCAGGTGCCGGCCGGAAAACAAGGAATAAAGCGGTGAGCGAAAAAGGGCCAATAAATCGGTGACACTATCCTTTTTCTAACAAATAACTTTATGAGAATATTTTACTATATTGTTAAGTTATTTGAATTAATGTTAAGGACCAAATTCATGTAGAAGCCTCCCTGACGACGTCTCTTTTTTCTTTTCTCTACCCTCTTGCAACAGTACCACTTCCACAGCGCTATCATACTTCCTTTACCTTAATTTAATATCCTGTCCATTCTCTTGTCAACCACATGTATCATTAAATATCGAAATAAACAAGTTTTATTCAACCAGTGTTTTCAGTTCTCGTGTGAATTCCTTCCACAAAATAGTAGTGAGTGTTCGAACAAACAATCGCATCGATAGCCACACATTGCGACTGACTAGACAAATATTCCTACAAATGATGACCCCGGCGTGATCGAAGTGCATAACAGGTAAACCAGCTCAACAGAAGCCACTCAACAGGTGCTGGACACGTGCATGGAAGGATAGCACAAGGAAAGGAACCCATCAACATCGCATGGTCGACGTTAACCCACGAAGCTAATGCGATGGACGAAAACCATATAAGCCCATCATGCATAACATCAACACATGAACACTCTTGCATCACGAAACGTGGCACGTAAGGCACCACACTTATAGGTACCCTTAAACAAATCGGAACGCCCCAAGACGAACGACGTTCTGCTACAACTTCGATGACAGCTGATCCCGTAAAACACCTGGCTCAGGTTGGGATCCCCTGCACCACATAGAGGTACGTTCCATGGCAGCTCCACTAGGAGGGGAGTGATGTAGCAACCGCTACAACCCTTTAGGTCACCACGCATTCACCTACATCAAAATCAAAGGTTGGCAACGCTGGTGGATTGGTACCATGCGGTTCCCGGCTATAAAGAGCACCACGACGACGTCTCGCTCTCTATTTTCTTTTCTCTACCCCCTTGTAACAGTACCACTTCCACAGCGCTACAGTACTTCCTTTACCTTAACTTAATATCCTGTCCATTCTCTTGTCAACCACATGTATCATTCAATATCGAAATAAACAAGTTTTATTCAACCAGTGTTTTCAGTTCTCGTGTGAATTCCTTCCACAAAATAGTAGTGAGTGTTCAGACAAACAATCGTATCCACAGCCACACATTCTGACTGACCAGACGAACATTCCTACAAATGGTCACCCCGATGTGATCGAAGTGCATAACAGATAAACCAGCTCAACAGAAGCCACTCAACACGTGCATGGAAGGATATCAGGAGGAACGGAACCCATTAACATCACATGGTCGACGTTAACCCACGAAGCTAATGCGATGGACGAAAACCATAGAAACCCATCATGCATAACATCAAGACATGAACACTCTTGCATCACGAAACGAGACACGTAAGGCACCACACTTATAGGTACCCTCAAACAAATCGGAACGCCCCAAGACGAACGACGTCCTGCTACAACTTCGATGACAGCTGATCTCGTAAAACTCCTGGCTCAGGTTAGGATCCCCATCTCATAAGCAAGTCCCTGGGCGATTCATTGCGTAATTGCGGACGAACTTCGGAACCTGCATCACATACAGGTACGTTCCATGGCAGCTTCACTAGGAGGGGAGTGAAGAAGTAACCGCTACAACCCTTTAAGCCACCACGCATTCACCTACATCAAAGTCAAAGCTTGGCAATGCTGGTGGATTGGTACCATGCGGTTTCCGGCTATAAAAGACCACCACGACGACGTCTCGCTCTCTATTTTCTTTTCTCTACCCCCTTGTAACACTACCACTTCCACAGCACTACAGTACTTCCTTTACCTTAACTTAATATCCTATGCATTCGCAAGTTTTATTCAACCAGTGCTTTCAGTTCTCGTGTGAATTCCTTCCACAAAATAGTAGTGAGTGTTCGGACAAACAATCGCATCGACAGCCACACATTCCGATACAATTCTTTCTCAAATATTTCCAAATTTCTTGTATTTCTGCCTATCAACCCAGTGCCTAGTACCAACGCGTTGTTTATATATATATATATATATATATATATATATATATATATATATATATATATATATATATATATTAATTCAATGTATACGATTTCTTCTTCAATTCTGAACCGATTTTTAAAATTCCTTTTTTATTCGAAAGAGCGCACTTCCCAGGTGATCCCATTGGAACCAAGTCGGGATCTGTTGACGGGAAGGAGGAAAATCGAGGGAAACCCTCACATTTCAAAGGCACGTATAAAGTTTTCACATATTTTTTATCTATATCTAATAATCAGATATTTGTGTATAAGCATATGGAAGCCTTTCAGTGCAAAAGCCGTTCAGTTTGCTTTTAAGCATTAACTATAGTAGATAAGACCTTGTAGAAATATTGCACACAAGCAGTTGTGTGTTCGTTTATGATGTAAGTGGTGGTTTCCGGGCGGGGACAATAATTTTTGTTGTCATAGTTTAGTTAGAACATTTGTCAAATCACCTAGGCTAGATAGCCGACTCCGAGACCTGAAGCGCTTCTTATTTTCAATCATTATTTCTTTATTCCTATTTTTCCTCATACGGGCTGTACCTTTACTTGGCCTGCCCGTAATTCATTGAATACATATCTAATACTAAAAAGAGAAAAATAAAATATTTTAAACAAAAAACAAAGAAACGACTTTAGAAAATAAATAAAGAACTCCCTAGAAATTAAAAAAATAATCAAACTTACATTTTAACACGAAAAGAAAGGTTTTAAAATCAAATATGTACATAATAATCGTTGTAATAACCAAATAAAAATAAACAAAAACCTTATTTAACCTATCTACTACACGGATTTTATATTCTACTATATATACAATTTAGCTTAATACCTTCCTAAACCTATTTATATGTATACAATATTATTTTAACTACTACCGACTGATCACGGTGAAGCGTCCAAATAATACAAAAATAATAACACAATTTTGTGACATACACAAAAAATTAAATTATCAAGAAAACATATCTAAATTAATATAACTGTATTAAATTAGCTTATTTTAGTTAGTTTATTTTTACACAATCCTGTTTGTTTAATCAGCAGATGAAGTTTGCAAAATATGAGAGTGCTCTAATTTAAAACGTTTTTCGTCTTTGTTTGTACGTTGTCATATTCACCATGAGTTCCGAAAGTGTTCCGAATAATCCACTTAAAAATCTGCCCCCGCATTTGATCTGATTAAAATACTAACTAATGTTCCGGCGGACATATCAACGATCCGAAATGAACTCCATCGTGTCGGATAACAAAAGAAATCTAATAAACACGTTGGATTGGAAATGATCAACGTGATGATTAAAATGCTGTTTGCCGACTTTCAGTTTGTTTGAGTCGACTAATTGCTTTTTACATGGCGACATTTCATCATTTTTGTACTTGTTATTGTTCATGTTTACGTTATTAATTAAACGTTTTTCAGCAAATACTTATTTATTGTGTTTACAGTAGATTATATAATTGTTTTATAGCTTATTAAAACATAAGGTGAACAAATATTATATACCTATTTGATTTATATATTACCTATAGTTTTGTTAAATTGTTATGTTAAAAAAACACCTACCAAAATCAGATATTATACTAAATGTAAATAATCGAATATAATTGTTTTCAAAGATTTTAATTTTAATATGGATTTTTCACAAAAACATTAAATATTTTGTTCATCAGTATATTTCCAATTAAAATATTAATTATTTATGCTTACAGATGCTAAATAAACAATATCGAATAACATACAAAATAATAAAAACTAATGTAAAACAATGTTTTCCAATTATTTTTATTGAAGTTCTATAATTTATTCTTTTATTAAAATTTGATAAAAAATATATAATTTGAATGATTCAAGGAGCATATTCTTTTATTTCTTATTTTATTCTTTTTTTTATAATTTGAGCCTCCTTTTTACGAGGGTTTATCTAGACTGGACTTATTGTTTAACGCGGACTCCGAGCCACGGCCCTCGGCAGTAAGCCTACCAACGGCGTGTAACCACCTTACAAATCGTCCCAGAAGACATCCGGTCTTACCCAACCTGATTATTGGCGTGACTGGGATCCTTTTCCTTGTCGGATTTTACACTATTGTCTAAGGACACTCACAAATGTTAAACAATAACAAACATACATTTACGAACATGTCCCAGCAGGATTTGAACCCGCGACTATCGCAACAGTACGTGGAGCGTCCTGTTGCCTTTACCACTACGCCATAAATGAATCTTCTAGTTTTCTCTTAATTAAAATACTTAGTCAACTGGTTTAGAGCCTAAGTTGAAAGAAATTCAAGTTGAAGTTTCTATAAAATATATTTCTCTGCATTGTTTACGTTGTCTTAAAAAGATTACAGCTTTTGCTGATAACTTTGGTATAGCCACCAAAAGCACGAGGATGCCAGTTGCGTGATAAATACGTCCATCACAATGATGCCAAAATGCTTATTGCTCAAATGCCAAATCGCCCTATAAAGCCAGTTCTCTGTACAAAATGTAGATCGAAAGTATAGCTTTTGATGCATTAATTTCTATCAATTTATTTTTATGTATGATATATATTCAACCATATACAAGTCAAAATAACTCTGTCCACATTCAATATATCCATAATACTCAAGAAGTAAGTTTTCGTCATTAGAAATAATTGCAACAACATTAAGTATAGATCAAAAAGCCTTATGCAAATGTTTAAAATGTATAGAATAAGATCAGACAAGGAAGAAGAGATATGATCAGGTATGTGGTCAAGAAAGAATAAGACCCAAAAATATTTTACCAAAATTAGGTTTAATGTTAATAATTTGTTGTTTAATACTTTCCTTCAAATGAAACTTGTTTTATGACTTGTGCAAACTATATATATATATATATATATATATATATATATATATATATATATATATATATATTTCTATATATATATATATATATATATATATATATATATACATATATAGAAATCAAAATTGAAAACATGATATGATATATTATTCATGCTTTTACATAATAGATGTGGAATTATGGATACTTAATGGATCTGAATTAATAAACAACTGATATAGGGGAGATGTACGTGTATTGTTGAACATATATAATAATATACCGATTCAATAGCAGTAAAGCCCTAATGGAATTACAAAACATTGTGAGAGAATATGCTAAAAATAAATGTTGCAACTATAATGCCTAAAAACTATATATATATATATATATATATATATATATATATATATATATATATATATATATATATATATATATATATATATTAGTATTTCAAACACATTACATTATCTTGGGTCCAATCCTGCATCTATTCAACACTGCTCATATCCCAACGACAAAAAACAGTACTTGGAACATTTTATGACAACATAGCAAAACATCATGGCAAAAACAAAACAAATCTAACCTACAAACTATTATACCTGTGTTCTTAATTGTAGTTTTCAGTCCTTCGATAATATATGTATTAGATGTACTATAATGTTAAAATAAGTTTTATTTGATAACATTTCTGTTCAATTATTTTATTTAGATTAGAATTTGGTGTATGTCAAAGCCAAAATGAAATTAAACTCAGAGTTGATGCGGCAACATTGCAATGTCATCATGCATTCGACGTCACAAATATCCATGACGCATTATTAAAAAAACTTTGAATACACTATAGATTATGGTTAAGATCATTGTCTCAAATTAATTATATTAGACATATATACAATAAAATAAAAATAATTGGGTCTTGTGTCAAATATTGAAATAAACCATAAATAACCATAAAATATAGGGTCGTGTTTTTTCTGATGGTGTAATTAAGATAACTTCGTTTTTTTTTTCAACCAGAGTCACCCTCGTCCGCTTCATCCCCTAGACTAAACCGCCGCGTGTCCTAAATCTCCGCGATATAATTGGGAAACAAACGCAGTCCCATATATTTTTAGATAGTTAGCGACCATGTAATCCTCTTTGTTCGTTGCCTTAATCCGACGTATGTGTATCTTAAGCTTCGACCGCCGATAACCGACGACCAAATTCTACGAGCCGACGTCCCCTTCCTCTCATTTCACACTCGAACTAACTCGCTCTTGCTCCGAAACCTACTCGCTCGGATAGATACGACTCTGATTGGATGAAATTATTTTGATATTGATTTAAGAAATGCGCTTTTACTAGTTGCGGTTACTTTCGGTTACGCTTCGCCGGTAATCGGTTGAGTTCGGCAGGATTCGCCTCGTCGTGCGACGTTGCCATTTACAAGAGATCAGGAGGTATCATACGTTCAATAAAACAGTCGAGGCGAGCTATGATGACGTTGAACATACTGCCAATTGCACTTTGTAAAAATGATGTCTGATACGTCGGAACATGTAACCGAATCAGCTGGTACTGGTGGGCCATGTCGCCAAATGTCCGCAAATTTCTTAAAAACATTGGTTATAATAATTAGGGGCTATGAACCGGCAAATGTTGTAAACCGAAAATTGAGATTTGATGCACCAACATTGCTACATTTTTTTCGGGTCGATCGATACAGTCGACCAAATCAAAACAACAAAAAAATCTAGAATATTTAGATTTTTGTTACATTAATAATTCTACAGTAATAATAATTAAATTGTTGTGTTATTCTTGGTGGTTTAACATACATTGGTTTTAAAATATGGAAGAAGGGTAAGTGCAAAATGTAAGGCTACATTTTCAAAAGTTATAAAATCCAAAAAGCATCAATTTTATTTATAATGGGAATGTTAGCTGCAAATATATAACACACCATTTTCAACGACAATATTTAATGATAACAAGAACAGAGAAGAAAAGTTGGAAGCAGTCAAGTCATTAATAAGGTTTGTCCATCAAGAATAGTAGCAAAAATTGTAGTAACTGGTAATAATTAGACATTTAATTTAAACATAATATATTTTAGTAATGATTTATATTTTATTTTACAAGTAAGATGTAGTTAGAATTTGTTGAGAATGAAAGTTGAAGAATGTGAAATTCAGAGAAGAAGAAATTAGACTACATTTTGCTAAGATGTAAGAACAGTGTAGAGTGACACTATAAAATAATTAAATTAGCTAACAAAAGTAGATCTGGATCAAATAAACAAAATATAAAACTATCAACGACACCGTACTGATCTAATGATACGGAAAATACAATTATACAATTATTTTATGAGTGTATAGGTAAATAAATTAATGTTTTGTAAAAATAGTGATGTATTGACTCAGATTTCTTTCAGCTTTAGGCTAGTAAATGTACAATATGTTAATCGAAAGCTCGAGGTGGTGAATTCGTTAATGGGGTTAGTGGGTCAAGAATAGTAGCGGTCATAGTTGATCATATTTAGAAGCTTTTAGGAGAATTTCACTGCTTTCATATATAGTGGTGGCTTTTTCGTTTGGTTATAACTATATTGGCTGCCATAGGTCAAACCTAAACGATTTTGGTCTTTTTTATGATAATATTTATTTCTATGGTTCTTGGGGTCCTTGTTAATAGTAAAAATATGTAAATTAATTTTAAGATGGTGTTTTTATAAAAATAGGAAGGCATATCGGCATTTTATTTAATAATTTTTTAAATAAAACGTGTTATTTCCAAAAAATTTCAATATTTATTTCCCTCCTTATACATAGTATATATAATAAAATTAATTATACATAAAAAAAAGGAATGGAGAGTTGAGTAATGCATCTTATTTCATTTTACTGGAATTTGCCTTACATTTCATACCTAAAAATTTTTTATACGCCAAAGCTTATTCATTAAAAATACTATGTTCATAAAAAATAATTATTTTCTTTAAAATAAACTATCAATAATTTTGAAAGAACTTCACTTCACAATCACAGTCACTTTCAGAAATACTAGTCACGTTAATAATCAAGCTTGTTTGATTTCCAATGTATTAAAAACTTGCTCAAGATTCTACCATTTGTCAATTTCTTCGTCAATGTGTCTGATCGAGCTCATACAACTCGAAGGTGTTATTTTCGACAATGCCTCTTTCCATAAATCCAGAGAGTACTGGTTGGAATATACTCCTCGATCTGAATATCTATTGTAATAATTCTTTGCAATACCCCATATGAACTCAATTGGATTAAAAATGCAGTGATAGGGACGGAGACATAATACTCTGTGGCCATAACATTCAGTAATGTGATCTACTATGTATCCTTTCTCAGGCTTAATTCTACAAAAGTAATTTACATAAAATGCAATTAAATATTTCATTTATATTTATCGAGTAATAATGTGAAATAGTTGATTCTTTAACATGATTTTCTTGAAACTTATTTTATGTAGTTTAAGCCATTCCTGAATTGCAGCCTTTGTTAATGAACTTGTTGGGATATATATATATACGAATTTACAACTTTAGACAGACATATATTGACACTCGTGTCATTGCTATTTTGAATTAATTATATTAATTATGTGCCTCTATTGGTAAAAACAAAGAGTGTATTAGGTAAAATCGAGCTAAAAACTGACAAGTTTATGGAGTAGTAAGGCCAATATCAAACCAATATCACCTAGACCGTAAAATTGCTGGAACAACAAGTTTTAGTTAGAGGTCAGCTTTTAAAACGTAACCTAATATATCAAAAGGGATGGCCGATAATCTCAATCGCTCCGAAACCCTTTCCTAGGACATGATAAAGCGTTTCCATTAACAGTTAAGCAGTTGTCACGCACAACTGACTAATTCACGCTTCATTACATCTTTATTAAGACGGACCTTCGCTCGAGTCGTGCCCTTAGTTACAATAATGATAAAGGCTTTTCAATGTTTATGAGCAAAAAACCTCATCGGAACATTAATCTTTGCGGTTTCGATATAATAAATCTATCGAATTATAACGGTTATTTAGGGGTAAATGTTTCTTTCACGTCTGATGCGCTTGGAGAAAAAAAACCGATGACAAATTATTTTAAGGTTAACGATTAATAAAGAGTAAGTTTAGAGATTGAAGAATTATCAAGTTTCTAAACTAATCTATATATTAATCGATTATTAGCTTGACACTGTTAAGATTTACACTGAAGAAGATCGCCCAAATCAAGCAACTAGGAGTAGCTGTCAGATAATACACATAATAAGTAAACAAATATTTTAGGCTCTATCTTGCTTCATCAAGAATTAAAATTAATGTTCTAATTTTCATCTATTGGTGAGTTTTTAATCCTCACGTGGGATACAGTAGAAAGCAATGGATTAACGAAAGCCATGAAAGAGAAATTAAAAGTAAGATTCCAGAATATTATATACAATGTGCAAGGCGAGTATATTTGTTTATATTTTTTGGATATTATTTTCCTAAAACACAGACAAATACATATATCATTCAAGGAAATTATCTTTCCCAACATCTAAGGTACTGAAAATTCCATCTGGTAGCTAGATATTGTAGACATTTTAATTTTTGGGTCATTTAAGTGTTTATTTAAAAAAGGTTCGAACGACAATCTTCAGGAAACCAAGCGGGATTGCCGCTCCTTTTTAATTGTATGATTATCGACGTTGCGAATACTCTTACTACTTACTCTTCGTTTATAATTCTCTATTTATTATTTTATACTTACTATTCTCTGTTCATGATGCTCTACTTATTTATTTATTTATCCAAATCAAAGATAATAGTTTCATGGTTGCAACTGTAAATATATTATATAATTATAATATAATCCAGAAACTAACGTCAGTGTGGCTAAAGGTACTGATGCGTAGTTATGATCTATGGATAACTTATATAACATAAACACCACCGAAAGTGTTATCTGCTGGCTCTTGCTGGCAGCGTATCTAGCGTGTGGCTCTTAGCTTTCTCCGTTGTACGCATTGCACATATATCATAGCTGCAGCTGGAGAAGTTAGTGCTCTAGTAATAATACCGCTCATTTATTTATTTATTTATTTTGAGAATTTAGCTTAATCCTAGAGAGGTCTACTAACCATGGTGTCAGCAGATCTCGCGCGTTACTTCCCTTGATCTTTTACATGTTAATATTGTTAGTGTTAGGATATAAGCTAGTACGTCGTGCGTTATTTTCCCTTCGTACCGTGTGCACATGTTATACTTCATCCAAGCATAGTTTATCATTGATATCAGTTACCGTTATTGTCTGTTTTATAATGATTATCCGTCAATTATTGACTACAAAAGAGTAACATTATTGCTAACCATTCCGGTTATTAAGATTATCAATATCATGCATTACCAGTATTTGTCGATGTATTAATTTATGGATACTATTATTACGGATACTGTTATAGCTGCCAATATTTTGTTTCAATTACCTGACAATAGAAGTATTTATCTACATAATGTTTCAATAATATTTCAATTTCATGCTTGTCATTGAAAATTGGTTGCTCAGGTACGTTTTTATTATGTTTGTAGATTTATCACCCGCCACCTGGAACATTAACATTTTGCACGCTTATTTGCAATATTTATTTTCAATTCAATTTTAATTTCTCTTTTTATGTATTATGTATCAAACATTTGGTTATTTTATATTGTTTTATTAAGTTTACATTCATATTTTACGCCCTGGGTTTAGAAACAACCATTCAATTGTTATAATGTACTAATTTAAAGTTACTAACACTTTGTTGACTATAAGATTTAATTAAATGATCATATATCGAAAATATTGTCAAATCAAATTTTAGAAATATTAACTTCATGAGAAAAATGATTAAATTTATAAATTGTAGTCGAATTTTGAACACTAGGCAGCCACTAGTCATTGTTAAGGTATTTTGGAGAAAAAAATTTTAATTTTTACTTAGTCTAGAGTATAAAAAATAAGTAGCAGGTGAATTGAAAAGTCCCTGGCCTGACACATAGATGGCGATACTAAAATTAAATCTATATATCTTTTAGTTAGGCCTAACCCTCAAAAGATGCGTGTATAAATTTGACAGTATCGGATCATTATTTTGTGATTTATGGCATTTTGACTGAAGCAACTTTTGTTATTATGAAAAAAATGGATAAAAAGGAATTTCGCGTATTAATAAAATATTGCTTTTAGAACGGAAAAATACAGTTCAAGCAAAAACTTGGCTTGATGCCGAGTTTCCGGAAACTGCCCCAGGAAAATCAACCATCAAGGATTGTTATGCTAAGTTTAAACGTGGTGAAATGAACACTGAAGACGCTGAACGCAGTGAACGCCCAAAAGAGGATATTACTGACGAAAACATTTTAAAAAACCCACAAAATGATTTTGAATGACCGTAAATTGGAATTGAACGAAATTTCAAATACTAAAAACATATTAACTAAACGTGTACATCATATCATTCACGAATATTTTGGTATGAGAAAGCTCTATGCAAAGTGGGTGCCGCGCGAGCTCACTTTTGACCAAAAACAATGACGAGTTGATAATTCGGACCAGTGTTTGAAGATGATCAAGCGTAATAAACCCGAGTTTTTGCGTCGATATGTGACAATGGATGAAACATGGCTCCATCCTCTTCCGAAGTCCAATCGAGCGAGAGTCATCCGAGTGGACTACACATGATGAACCGCTCCAAAGCGTGGGAAAACACAACAATCGGCTGGAATGACTTTCATTAACTACCTGGCCGAGAAACGGCCGCATTTGAAGAAAAAGGAAGAACTGTTTCACTAAGACAATGCACCGTGTTCCAAGTCAGTGAAAACGATGGCACCATGAATTTGGCTTCGAATTGCTTCCTTATCCACCGTATTTTCCAAATCTGGCCCCCAGCGACAACTTCTTGTGCTCAGATCTCAAAAGAACGCTCGCTGGAAAGAAACTGAGGCCTATTTTGAAGCAAAGTCATACTACAAAAATGGTATCGAAAAGTTGGAGGGTGGCTATACTCAGTGTATTACTCTTGAAGGGAATTATGTTGAATGAAAAAACTAATTTTGCCAAAGAATGTGTTCTACTATGGTAGGCCGGGAACTTTTCAATTGACCTGTTATATTTATTATTTTGAATATATATTAAAAAAACGTTACGATCGCAACTTTCAATCACCGATCGTCGAATACATTCTTTCGATCTATTGTTCTCCATTTTTAATCTCGACTAACGTCCAACTGCAACGAGACGTAGTTTCCAATTTCCCGATACACGTCGAGTTTTCTCGAACAATGGCAGGCTTGTAACACATGTTCGTCGCAATACGCGTCAGCGAGAGAGAAACACTTGTAGAACTTGGCCAACTTCGACCGGTACAAAACACATCGCCGATCCGAGCGGGTGCATGTAAGACCGAGCGGCGCAAATTTGGGGCGAAAGGCGTTTTGCGATGATTACACAGCCCGCATCATTTCGTAATCACCGACCTTCAATTACGTTTCGTCGACTTGCACCAATTACGGGCCTTGTGCGCGCCAAATCAGGTTTTAGCTGCAGGATATTGCAACGGGCCCTGACAGTGGCGGAACTTATGTCTAAGGTATTTTCGACCAGTTCGGTTTCTAATCTCGCATAACTTGCTCATATATGTTATCGTAACGTTACAGAACAGGACTAATAACACTGGTTTCCCAATAATATATATATATATATATATATATATATATATATATATATATATATATATATATATATATATATATATATATATATATTTGAATAAAATTGTCGTAAATATGATTTAGTAATTTGAAAAATGTATGGAAATAACACATGGACTAAAAAGCACCGGGCATAGATAGCACATAGATGGCGTTAGTATTATTATATTCACCGGTTTTTCAGTTAGTACCAACCTTCAAAAGAAAGCTGTTAAAATTTCAGAATATTCTGCTCATAAGTTTTTGTGTTATTTTTAAAACAATGCATGAAAAGCAATTTCGTGTTTTAATTGTACACTGCTTGATAGAATAAAATACCATTCAAGCGAAGCAATGACTTGAAAAGTGCTATAAGGACTCCGCTCTATAAGAAACAACAATAAAATGTTGGTTTGCTGACTTCAAACGTGGTCGTAGAGACATCCATGAAGCAGAACGCAGTGGACTTCCAGATGAGCTGGTAACACCAGAAAGCATTAAAAAATCCACAAAATCGTTTTGAATGATCGAAAAGTGAAGTTGCGTGAGTTAACTAACATCGTAAAGATATTAAAAGAACTTATTGGTTTTATATTGCATGATCATTTGACTATGACAAAGTTCTGTTCAAAGTGGATGCTGCGTTTGGTGACTGTTGGCCAAAAACAAGAACGTGTTGTTGATTCTGAACAGTTTTTGGCCTTGTTTAAACGTAACAAACCGGATTTTTGCATCGATATGTGACAATGGTTTATACACAGATTCATCACTTCACTCCAGATTTATAACGATTGTCATCTGAGTGGACAGCAACTGATAAAATTTCTATTTAGAGACAAAAGATAAATCGTTCTAGAAAAGTGATATGGAAATGTTAGAGCGGCGATGGAATGATTGTGTGGCTCTTAACGGAGATTACGTTGATGAATAAAACCAATTTCAGCTGTGAAAAAAACACGATATATACGAAAATTTCTATTATTACGAATCTCTTTTTTCCATGTTATTTAACTGCCGACGTCCAGAGCTACCGGCAATATATAAAGTTAATATTATTGTTATTGTTAGGCAATACCCTATATTGTAAAATAATAGATTACTTCATCAGTGTCTACTAATCATGACATTCCATTTTCCTTCCAAGACCACCAGGCTGGCACAGTTCTAGATTTTAAACTATTGCTAATTAACTGCCTTGTGTATATAAATGTCAAAGTTTGACCACTTCGCGCGAACAAAGTTTCGGCCTCTGCGAAAGGTACTATTTAGCATTGATTGGTAAAGTTTAATAGTAAATTGAATGAATAATACCAAAACAGCTGGAACATATTACATGTACGAGTTTCTCAATACACTGGATTAATTGGCAAATGCAGGCATTCTATAGTAAGTTGAACTGATAATTGAAATAACTAATGTTTCAAGGTTAGTGAAATAACATTAAATTCTAGAAGATACAAATATTCTCTCTTCTTAAAAAATTAATTAGATTGTTAAAATTGATAGATATATATTTTTGATGTTATCTAGTGTTTATAGTATTATTACAAAGTTGAAAATGGCTGGGGAAACGTCATTAAACCAGTATTCATTGAACTGTAGACCCTGTGCTTTCTTTGTAATTCTACACTTGTGATCTATAAAAAGTGTATATATGATTCTTTAGTTAAAATAACAGTGAAGTCAACATACATGTTACTTTAATACACTTGCATTCATGTTTACAATTTGACAAATGTATTGGTCTTCATGTCACTGTCTAAATTAAAAACATATTTAAAGAAAATCAGATTAAGATGATACTTTTGCCATCACTTTCAAATTCACTGTGTTTATTTTAAATAGCATAGTTCTTACAACTAAATTAATTCATAACTGATATAAAGCTAACGTTAACCTGAAATATTCTAACAAAAGTGTTCAACATTCAATGAAATTGTCATATTTTTAATTAAAAATCAACTAACCAAGTAGTTAATTTAAGAATGTCTTTCTTTCCTTCTTCAAACGTGATTAATATTCAATCACTAATTTAATACCTACTAGTCAACACACAACATGCAATAAAGAACATAGAAAAAAAATGAAACAACAGACAAATTTTATTATCAGAAGTCTAACCTCAACAATCTACTTTTCTTCTATGCTGCATCGTAAAGACCGACCATATGGCCATAAAATTGATAGGCCACGAATACACGATTATATCCGAAAGGCAATTACGATTATACCCGAACGCACATGGTCTGCAGACTAACGATTGCTCATTAAACCTGTGAAGCAAAAAATAATCTCAAAAATGTTGTTTGTTTCATTTTATGGGACATTATCTAAACATAACCTAACATTTATGTCTAGACCGAAGCGCTCTTTAATAAAACTGACCGTACTAAAGGAAATGCATTATTAAAAAAAGTGTGTGCGAGCTTGTAAATAAAAGTTCAATCACTTTGTCGTCTTCCGAAAATAAAAACGTACCTAAAAATTGTAGAGTGGAAAAATTTCCAGGCCGACGGTCAAAAGCAATTTCGGAACGAACCACAAGGAAACAATATCCGCTCGACCTTTCGGCCATTTTAGGAGGAAAATCCGAAAGGATATTATCTTTTCTTTTCATGGGCAATTTCCGCGGCAATTGTCACATGAATGGCCTCCTTTTCTTGATCAAGTGAAACAAAACGAATCAGGCAAACGACATGTTTAAATAAATATTTGTCCGCTATTGTATTTATCAGCACTTACCGTCCGCCGACAAGAAGTGAGTCGGAATCTCGAAGGACCAAACGGAAGTAGTCGATGTGAGTGTCATTTCCGGTGAAATGATGTACGTCGTCTTCAACGCCTGAAACAAATGATAGAAAATTATTTGTTTGTTTAAGTTTAAGCTTATTTTTGTTTATTTTAATAGGTCTACTAATATATACCGATATGTTGTTTTGTTTCTTGTTTGGATGGAAGATTTCTCCGTCAATTATGGACCGATTTTCAAAACTCTTTTTTTTATTCGAAAGCGTGCACTCACGAGGTGGTCCCATTAGAACCAAGTAAGGATCTGATGGCGGGATCCAGGGAAATCGAGGAAAACCTTCAAATTTTAAAGGCCCATACAATATTTTCGCATATTTTTCTACCTAAAATAATCAGATATTTGTGTATAATGTTATTGCTGAGCTAATGTGATGGAAGACACAACTCCTCAAGGGTTCATTGTTTCGTTATTCATAGTTTTCCTCATAAGGGCTGCACCTTTACTTGACCTACCCGTTGTACTTTATCGAGTAAATATCTTACACTAAAAAGAAATAAATTGACCTGACTTCAAACAATTAATAAGGAACTGACTAAAAAGTAAAAAATAATCAAATTTAGATTTTTAAACCAACAAAAACCAAAAATTTTTCATTAAACTAAGTATGTAAGGGTGGAAGAATTACATTTTCTGGTGGAATAACATGTTTATATAGTCTATTCAAAGTTTTTTATACATACCTCATCAAGATGTTTAATGTATTGCCTGTCGCTATTTGTAAATTTTTTGAGTTGTTAAAACAAATTATAATTGATAACATTTTTGTTCAACTATTTTATTTATATTAGAATTTTATTGTATGTCAAAGCCAAACTAAACTAAAACTCAGAGTTGATGCGGCAACATTGCGACGTTTTGATGTCACAAATTTAAATGGCGCATATACAAAATAACTTTGAACAGACTATATTTAACGTCTGATTTACAATAAACAAAGTGAGTTTATCTATAGCTTCATAATTTTATATATGGTTAGATTTTCCAACAGTAGTATAAGCCAAACGGAGAAGTATAAATAGCTCCACGAACTAACTATAAAAAAAGAAGGAAAAAAAATTACTGAATACTATTATAATAATGATATATAACATGCAATTTATAATTTAATTTTAAACGAAGTAGAATTAATTTTATATTCGAATGTTCTGTGGATCTGTAATGGAATTTTTCTATGGAATGGAAATGTTTTATTGTATTTAAATGTGTTAACGGCAATTTTTAAATAATATACTATAATAAATATAGACAATACAATAGAATTTAAACAAAATCAAAAAAAATAAAGATGTATAATAACCATAAATACTATATAAAAATTAAACATATACATAATCATAGAAAGTAAAGCTAATCCATGACATAATTTAAAATGATCTGAATGAAATGATATAAATGCTTTATTTATTATAGAACGGAAATATTTTTTAACAAAAATCGAGAGAATAATCGCAATATTACCTATTATTGCCATAAAAACAGTCAAAATATTTTACTATTTATCGTTCCCAATTATAATCTTATTACATTACATACATTACATAATCTTATTATATTAATATACAATATATTGTAATCTATGTAAGCATAAATTTGGTACATTTTTGGCCAAGGTCGCGGCTAGGACAACCGAGCCAGAACGCTGAAAATCAGCCGAAAGAAACAAGTAGGACCTAAAATAGTAACTAAAAGTACGACTGAAACAGTCGATAGTAAATAGTAGTAAAACCAGTCGAACCGAAAATAGCGACTGAAAACAGTCGATAGTAAAAAATAGTCAACTACTAAACAGTCGATAGTTCCCAACACTAGACATATTACAATTTATTTTAGAAAAATTGTGTTACACAGTTTTTTTGCCAGAGATGTGCGACTTTAACGCATCTATTACGAAAAGGGGAAATTGCCTGCCTCTCTTCATCCAATTATTTCATGTTTTTGATTTCGCGTGCTTCAAGTATTCGGGGTATAAGTATATTATACAAAACGTATAAAATGTTTTGGCAAAGTTCTAAATTGTATAATGGAAATCATGCGATATCCCTTAACGTGATACCGAGACAGCGGATTATATTACGTTCCATCCGTTTCAAAAGCCATTTTCTGGGACGCCTCATACCGACGACGAACAAAAACCCGAACTTAAAATACTGCAAGTGACATTTTAAGCCCCACAAACAATTGATACGTAAGTAAAACGCGAACTCCGTTTAAAGAAGATAGATGGCGCTGTCGTTTCGGTGGCATATAAACCGAGTTATCCATTACAAGCTGTTACCAGGCGGCCCGGGCCATCAGAAATGAGCTGCATTATCAATAACCAGACGGGGTGAGGCAATCTATTAAAAAGTCCGCGGCGGACCAGAGATAAGGTGTCATTATTCATCACGATAGCATCCGACCCGGAGGAGGAGCGCTTACCGAGAAATTCCTGGTAGTCTGATATGACGCGGTCCTGTCAGATCTAGCCGGGAAGAGCACGACAATAAGGCCTGCATTTTAATTACTTTTTAATCGCTCAATTTTTTTTGGTCAAAACTTTTTGTTTTTCCATAAATTGATGCCTACAAATATGTAAAATAATAATACATAGTCAATTCAAAATAGCAGTAAACTCACGTAATCAAGATGTTTAATGTATTGCCTGCCACAATTTTTAAATTCGTTTTAGAATCGGACAATATTTTCCTTCTCATTTTATTATTGTTTGAGGAAAAGAAATACTGCCCTGCAATATTCCTGGATGTCTCACAAGCTTTTGATCGGGTTTGACATTTGGGATTAATCTGTAAGATGAGAAAATCGTTACAACGTAACTATTGTCAATTGCTGGAATCATATTTATTCGGAAGAAAATTTAGAGTATCGCACGAAATGGCGTTCTCGACATTTAAAAATATCTCGGCTGGATTTCCACAAGGTAGCGTCTTAGGACCTCTCCTGTATCTGCTCTACACTGCTGACATTCCAACAACAAAAGAAACACTTCTTGGAACCTTTAATGACGACACAATTATTATGGCAAAAGATATACCTCTGCCTAGGGCAATAGAAAAAGTGCAAGTGGCCGTCAACAAAGTCTACAAATGGACGAAAGATTGGAAAATTCAACTTAATAGCTCCAAATCTGTCCATGTTAATTTTGCATTGAGGAGCAATAATAAAAACTTAATTATATCACTCAATGGATGCCCGATTCCTCAAGCAGAATCAGCTAAATACCTTGGAATCCATTTTGACGCTAGATTAAATCGGAAGCATCACGTTAGACAAACAGTTAAACACATTAGAACCAAAATAAAACAACTGTACTGGTTAGTCGGAAGATACTCTCAACTTGATCTAAAATCAAAGAGGTTTATCTATAATACAATTATAAAGCCAATTTGGACCTATGGGGTACATGGGATAATATTTCTGAGTATTTTGTATGCCGTTATTCTAACATGTAAAATTCGACATGCCTCAAGGTCGCTACAACTTTATTTGGAATAAGATAATATCGATTATATTCATAGATTAAAATAATATCATATTAATAAAAACGATTAATTCAAACATAAAATGATGATATAGTCAAACTGAAACTAATAAACTAAAATAACGAATGAAAGTAACTTTCCAATATTTTATATCGTAAAAGAACTAGCTCTGAAGTTATATGCAACACAAGAACCTTCTTGACGAATGTAGAAAAGAAAACAAGTATTTCCGTTCATAGAGCAAGATAGATCGAGTTCTAAGGAGACCGGAATTCGGATATCCTCTCGCGTCAAAGGTATGAATGCAAGAGATGATCGATAGAAAATATTTCATCATCGGACAAAACAAGTACAATGTCCAGACGAATAACAGTGTTGAAATACTTGGCTGTATTATTTATTTAAAGGGGTTTTATGTATGCAACATGAAATGGGCTCGCTTAAGATGGCTGCACCAACACCTATATGACATATTATCACTATATGAAATCAATCACCAATATATTATTATAAACCAATAATCCAATTGTTAGAGAAACAAAAAAAAACAGATATACGAGAAATTAAATGACATGTTTTCCTAGTTGTTGAACCAACAAAAACATCGTCCCACAACTTTCCCTCTTTTATAGATACATCGATACGCGAAACAAAATGATTATTGCGGACTTCTTGCACATTCAAGCGGAACGCTCCGTCTCGAAGAGAAACAAACAAAATATAATAAAAACGACGATGATGTTCATATTGATTCTATCTCCAGAACGTTGCTCAACACAAAAGTGGCGAATCTCTAAAAGGGTTCTTAATAGGCACGATTGACTAAATACTATTAATATTTTCATTAGAATTATTGTTTTCTTGTCTTTATTTACTATTTTCTTACGGTAATACTGTTATTAATTATAGTTAGATTATTTAGTGTGTTCGATAAATAATAAGACGTACAAATCGTGATAGTTAATTATTGAATTTATTTTCTAAAGATAACATATCGTTGCAGAATACAACTTTTAATTCGCAATTTTTAAACATTTACAGATACTTTAGAAAAAGTTTACGAGCTACATTCTATGACCTGGCACAAGCCTTCGATAAAATCTGGCATAAAAGACTCCATAAAATGTTACCGAAGCAATACGTTGAAGTCTTAAATTCTTACATATCAGCCAAGATGTTTAGAAAAAGTTTCAAGAAGAAGCTTACTCAACAATGAAAGTAACAAAAGCAGGCGTATCACAAGATAGTGTTTTGGGTAATGTTGGGACTTGTGGGTCACATTTGCTGATGGCACTACCATACTTTCTATTGGAGCAACCAGAAAACTATGAAACAAAACTTCGTTGGAAGAATTATATCAAAAAGAAAAAAACTGGAATTAAAATACCAAAAAAATAGTTATTTGGAAGAAAGTTCAAAAGGAAATACATATATGGATCTATAGAAATATCAACATAGTACAGGTATTTAAGAATAAAGTCCAGAGAGCTACTCTACGCTGAAGAGTAATAACATATTAGGCCAATAAAGTAGTTCTAATGGATTTTATCTTAATTTGAAGCTTGTGCAATTGTGAAAAAATCGGTACAATGTACAACCGCTACTTTTTCCCATCGTACAGGCAATTTACGAATTCCACCCAGAAATACCGATGTATCTTTTCAGGCTATCCAGAAATCGACCAGTTTTCGGTAGCTTCGTAAAAACTATAGCGCTGCTCAGACAAGTCACAACTGATTGGTCGGAATAAGTCACAATCAGAAGAAGCAAGGTCTGGAGAATACGGCCGGTTGGGTAGCATTTCCCATTTTAATGTTTCCAAGTATGTTTTCACCTTTTTTGCAACATGTGGTTGAGCATTATCATGCTAATGAATAACATTGTTGTGTCTTTGCTCGTATTATGCTATCTTTAGCGTAGTACTCTGATCAAACGCATCAATTTTAGTCGACACCGATCCCAATCATTGAGTAATGCATTCAAAGCCTGCCTTCCTTGTTTTTTTGTGGCTGTTCAGAATGCTCTTTTTCTTCAGGCTTAAAATCACCACTAAAACGTCGAAAGCAGTATTCACATGTTGCAATCGATGGAGCACGGCTGCGCTAAGCTTCAAACGGCATTGGATGACCCTCAGCCGCTTTTTTCTCCAAAATGAAGGAAAAAAAGTAAAACTTTCAACGTACTTAAAACAGTCTTTGCCCACACTTCGACATTGACTTGACACACACTTGAACTTGACACACACTTGACAAATTGAAGCCTGTCAGGGATGCTTCAACATGAAACTGGTCACAAATGTACCCTATGCAGTCAATACACAGTAGTACCATCTGTTGTAAATACTTTATAGTTAATTTATAGGCCTGGTAGTAATGACTGAATAAAAGTAAAAAAGAAAAATTATTTTAAATATACTGGTTTCTCACCAGACAAACGCTACTAATTATTTCCAAAATCTAATTAAAATTTAAAGTTTTTTCCAGGAAGTACAACATCTAAATCAACTTTTCGTATCGATTTATTTTTATTTTCATCGTTACTGGTATAGACCGACATTTCCAAGGAATAAAACTGAATAAACATGGAAAGCACATAAGAAAAATCGTCAATTTTCATAAACGTCACGGGTTTTTCCTACTTTCCATATAATAACGTCGACTTTCGATAAAAACATCCGCACTAACCTTACCCGAAAATATATACGTAATCCATCACCAGTTCAAGTTCAATTTAAATTTTAAAGAAATTTTCAGGGAACTTGGTCCAATAACATGGATTGTTTCAGTCACAATTTGCTACTTTTTGCAGCTATCGTCGGCCATTAATCAAACCTATCCCTGTGTCGCACTTTTTTTGAAGGTTTCCGCCGAGGAAAAACCCCCCGGATCTCGGCGACTTTGTCGGTTTTTATACAACAAAACTTCGATAAATCCCGAGAAAATGGAATATCGGGAGGGAATATCGACGGGGAAGAAGCTCAATACGCCACGACGGCATTTCCTAGAAGATTCGAGATAAAGTAAGTTAATTATAAAGTAGAATTTCCGATATCGTTTTGATAAATGTTCTGCTCATCGCGTACTTTGTTTCCGGTTAAAGGATACGGTTAATAGATGTGAAACTAGATCTATAATAACTAAAACGGAGGGAAGCTATTATTATTTTTAGACAAAAGCTGAAAAATTAATAAAATTATGAAAATGTTGCATCATCTGGTTGGTTATTTAAAGAGACATTAAATAAATGTTAAGCCCTTGTTATTAGGGCCCTTGTAGGTTAGACGCTGATCGGCAATATATGTCTTCTGTTGTTTGCAAAGTAGTTCTAATGCATTCTTCTTTTTCTTAAATAATTTAACACTAAATAAAGCAATACAAATAAAAGCTCCTAAACAGCGCAAGAAAAACGAAAGTAACTCATATAGAAAATAAAAGGTGGGGCAAAAGTCCCGCTACCATTTTGATTGCGTGCCGTCTTGGCTATGTGACGTTTAGATCAGTTTCGCTTTAACCATTGTGTTGTGTAGACGTCCTATTTTTATTACGGATAAATATACGCAACAAGAACGAGCATAAATAGTGACAATATTTATTTAAAATAATCGTTCCATTATTGTCACTCAGCGGAAGTTGCGTCAAAAATATCCTAATCGTACTGTACGATAGCGGACAGGTCTCGTTCTAGAGAACAACGGACGTCTGGTAACGCTGACAATGTGGCTTTGGTGCGCGATAGTACTGCAGAGTCTCCAGTAACATCAATTCGGAGACGTGGTTCCTAGTTACAGATTTCTACACGCAGTTTAAGGCGAATTTTGAAAACTAATTTGTAAATGTTCCAGTACAGAATTCAATTACTCCAAAAATTGCTAACGAGAGATCTTAATCAACGAGTTGAGTACAGTGATGCAATCCTAAAGCTGTCTAGTGAAATTGAAGATTTTTCATCTAAATTGATAATGAATGATGAAGTCACGTCAATAAACAGAACAGTCGGTTTTAGGGAAGATGGGGCCACAGTATACAGAGCTCGTTTTACAAATCTATTATTGAATAACGTTTTTCCACGAAGACAAATTTCGCGAAGTGGCGATTGAGCATGACCAGCAAGATCTCCAGATTTAACAACACCTGACTTTTTCTTATGGTGATTTTTTAAAAGCTGGAAGAAATTGCCAAGACCAAATGAACTTTTTATGAAAACCAAAATGATTTATCTTTTCTTTGAGCAAAGTTATAGGCAATAAAAATGGTAGCGGAACTTTTGCCATGTTGTACGAGTAGTAAATCATATTTTGTAATAACCACTAGAATAAAATATTTTTAACAAAAAAAATTAAACGACTGTAAATAAATAAGGAACTCACTAAAAGGTAAAAAATAATCAAACCTAGATTTTTAACACAAAAATAAAACGTTTTAAAATAAAATATGTATATAATAGTTGTTGTAATAAGTAAATAAAAATAAGCAGAAACCTTACTTAACCTATCTACTATACGTACTTTATATTCTATTATATATACACAGTTTAGCTTGATATCTACCTAAACCTATTCATCTAATTTCAATATTATTTTAACAACTACCAACTGATCAGTTTGAAATTTCCTAAATTCAAATTATACTCCTTAATAACAGGAACTAAACTATCCCATAGAAACAGGAAATAAAATATCTATCTGCTTTAAAAAACAACAAAACATCGTTATTGTCGCAGCTGATAAAGAAAACCCAACCGTGTAAATGGACACGAAAGACTACCAAGAGAAAATGGAAACATACCTAGCCTAAAAGTGACTTAACAAATCAAATTAGTCAACAAGTCCAAACGCCTATCTGGAGAAAACTGTCAAGGCAAAAATTAAAGCAGGATCAATAAATAATAACAAAAATAACTTATTCCTAACTAATGCTGCGTACAGACTCGCAAACGAAGGACAACGAATGAGATTCGGCGTTGATTACCGAACAGGATACCAAGGAAGCGTGACGCCTTCTTAAGCCACGGATCCAGTGCATAGAAAATATTACTGTGGAACCAGAACTAGTAATCTTTGACGTGCTATCACTTTTCGTAAACCTACATACACAAGAGGCGATAAACGAGATGTAAAAGAAATACGATATAGGACAAGCAAGACCTGAAGATGGTCTGCCGAAACGTAGAAAAAAAACAATAGATTTTTTTAAGAATCAAATGCGGATATATCAGAGAATTATAAAAAGCGATATAATTTTTCAATATCCACCAACAATTTTATTATTTAAACCAAATATTGGAAAACAAAGATTGATATATATGTCCAAGGAAATGTCGATATATTAATAAACCTTTAAAATGAAATATCCAATCCTTGAAATTAAGTACCAAAACACAATAAATCTTTAAAATTAATAACGAAATCTTGAAAAGTTTATCAGTGTCACCATCAAAGAAAAAATTGGCCAACAAAAATATCCATATTAAAAAAATATACATTGATATTAATAAATTAACATATCGATATATCGATTTCGGCATCCATAGTCTAGAATAATTATATCAACATGGAGCATCAGGAATAACCAACAAAACCACCAAAATTTAGTTATGTTCCTTGAAATCTCGTTAATATTGCTATAATTTTTCGACCACCAGAGATGCTCCATAAGAATTAACAGTATTTAATGTATTCCTGGATCTTCCTAGCTTTCTTTTATGTTTGTTGCTATGCGAGGTGGACTGATTAGTATTTATAGTCATTTTTGAAGCAAACCGACGTTTTTTTAACTCTGGACCTACGGACTACCTTTGTGAATTTGATATTTTGCAACCAGATCTAATTTTTGACCTATTTTTCCACCAGAAATGTATCTCAATGTATATTTCAAATTATTTATACATTCCCCGATTCATCTAGCCTCAGTTACAGTATCTTTTACGACGCAAAATTTAATTCGGACAAACACAAGAGATGCCAACGCCCCGTAATATAGTAAAACACCGCCGGTTTTATGATCGAAGCCATTGAACAACTCCGTTAGAAACAAAACAAAACAAAACAAAAGAAAAGAGGACCTTTTTAATCCGGACCCTAAAACCGCACTTTTAAGCGATACTATCTTCCTGACCCTCACTCTTTCGACGTTTTTTCATTGCGAACGTCACCCTCGGTTACGAGACCTCGAAGTGACGCAAACGAGAGTATAGAATAAATGTTTCCCCCCCCGAATATTAAAAATACAAACGTGTCCCGGCATTTTTTGTCGATTATTGAGTGGCCGAAAAAAAAATTCATCCGACGAAATAATTTTAATTTTAAAATTTTGACCCGTTACGAAGCTTATAGGGAGAAAGAATTTATAGGACCAAAATGTTTGTATAACGACTAACAAATAAGTAAATTAAATCAAATATGCCCCCAAATCAGGTAGGACGGCGACACAAAATACGTAAACAAACATTTTAAGCTGTAGTTTCATTGGTCGTGGTCAATGTAGAATCTGACAGCGCTGTATCGCAAATTTTCGGCAATGCAACTTCGACCAAAACCATAGAAAAAATAGAAATTCAACTGTGTCGGCGACCTTGGAGAAATGTTTTGTCCGGTCCATCAGAGATAGCGCTGGTTCGCTTAAGTTTGTAGGAATGTTCGTCAGGTCGGTCAGTCGGTCGAAATGTGTGGCTGCCACTGCGATTATTTGTCAGACCACTCACTACTATTTTTGGAAGTAATTTGCACGAGAACTGAAAACATTGGTTAAAGAAATACTGTTTATTTTTAATATTAAATTATACATGTGGTCGACGGGAGAATTGACAGGATATTAGGTTAGGTAGAGGAAGTACGGTAGCGCTGTGGAAGTGGTACTATTACAAGGGGGTGGAGAAAAGAAAAGAGAACGAGACGTCGTCGTGATGGTCTTTTATCACCTGGAACTGCAGGGTACCAATACACCGGCGTTGCCAACCTTTGTACTTGCTAGTGGTGAATTCGTGGTGGCCTAAAGGGTCGTGGCGGTCGCCACACAACTCCCCTCCTAGTGGAACTGCCGTGGAATGTACCTCTATGTGGTGCAAGTTCCGGAGTGCACCCGCAATCACGCAAACAAACGCCCGGGGACTGCAGATGAGATGGGGATCCCAACCTGAGCGAGGAGTTTTACGGGATCAGCTGCCATCGGAGTTGTAGCAGGACGTCGTTCGTCTTGGGGCGTTTAGCTTTGTTTGAGGGTACCTATAAGTGTGTTACGTGTCCCGTTTCGTGA
Source organism: Rhynchophorus ferrugineus (assembly GCF_030347505.1). Classification (NCBI taxonomy): domain Eukaryota; kingdom Metazoa; phylum Arthropoda; class Insecta; order Coleoptera; family Curculionidae; genus Rhynchophorus; species Rhynchophorus ferrugineus. The sequence goes on along the minus strand of NW_027472587.1, from coordinate 37,299,231 downwards.
TGCGAGGGTGTTCATGTGTTGATGGTATACATGATGGGCTTCTGTGGTTTTCGTCCATAGTCTCGTGGGATGTCGTCGACCATGTGATATTGATGGGTTCCGTTCCTCGTGCTATCCTTCCATGCACGTATCAAGTGGCTTATGTTGAGTTGATTTATCTGTTGGTCACTCTGATCACGTCGGGGTCACCAATAGTAGGAATGTTCGTCGGGTCGGTCAGTCGGTCGAAATGTGTGGCTGCCGCTGCGATTATTTGTCAGAACACTCACTACTATTTTTGGAAGGAATTTGCACGAGAACTGAACACTCTGGTTGAAGAAATACTGTTTATTTTAATATTAAATTATCCATGTGGTCGACGGGAGAATTGACAGGATATTAGGTTAGGTAGAGGATGTACGGTAGCGCTGTGGAAGTGGTACTATTACAAGGGGACGGAGAAAAGAAAAGAGAGCGAGACGTCGTCGTGATGGTCTTCTATCGCCTGGAACTGCATGGTACCAATCCACCGGCCTTACCAATCTTTGTGCTTGCTGGTGCTGAATTCATGGTGGCCTAAAGGGTCGTGGCGGTCATTTTTAAGTTTGTTGTTCGAAGTGATTTTATTTTAAGTGTTTGGAGCCATTTTGGATGCTATACAATAGAAGGAAGTCTTCATTTTACATTGCAGGTTTTCTGGGTGATATTAATTGTTAATAATTGATTATGATTAAAAATTGATTATAATGCATTCTGATAGTCAAGAATGTTCTGTACCTGGATGTAAAGCTATTACAGAAAGGAGGCATCCTCTAAAGTAAAATAATACTAAATTATCTGGATTAAGTACAATACAAATTTACCATCGTCATCGTGTGTGTCCCAGGCATTTTAGTGAGGAATTCAGAATCAATTTTTACCAGGTACATTTATAATTATCTATCTATTATATCCATATAACATGTATATATTGTTTTTTTTTAGTTACCCTGCTTCTTAACAAGACATAGCGATAGTGCTGAAAATATTAATTTAGATAATTAGAAAATATTTCTTACAGTGCCATCAATTAAAAATATAATTGCTACCTAGATATCTGCTTTGGCTGAGTTTCCAACTCATTATATTTGTTTAAGGAATATTAACCAAGATTAGTTCAGGGAATTTCTTTGGATCTATTAGAACGAATGGAGTAAGAAATATGTATCCTTTGGATAGTGTATTTAAAAAATTATTGATAGTGGTCATCGTTATTTCATTTTTGTCATATCATTCTTTAGAGCAATATATGAAGAGAATGAACATTAGAGAGATATATAGCATATTAGTTATTTTGAGAGCTGCCATCAAAAAGTACATATGTAGTATATAAAATTGATGGCACTGAAGAAAGATGAAAAAGGGTGAGTTGTAGATTAATAATTTGATTATATTTCCTGCTCTAAACTTTCATATCCCGTGTTGTTGCAATTATTAAATATTCATGGTATGCTTAGATAAAAAACAATTAAGAATAATATGTAATTTATAAAGTTACATTTTACATTTTTTGTAGGGACAAGAAAATAATGTATCCATTTTATTGAAAGGAAAGAACACACGTATGTGAAAATGTAATCTTAATATCCATTCAAAAAATTCGAGAATAAGAGTCATCTGTTCTGTCTGTTGGCAAGGTATTTATTTGTTGGTCAGTTGGTAGTTTTCATGTGAGAGTTCCATAGAAAGTAGTAGAGTAATGAAAGCTATAGAAGACAAATTCAAAATGAGCTATCTACATGGACGAGATTCCAGAATATTACATAAAATAATAGCTTGAAATAAATCAACTTACTGACAAAATTATAACAGCCATGAAGGTGGAGGAGTGGAATAAATAAGCAAAGAACGATGCAATTTTATTTTAAAATTTATAGATAGAACACATAGGACAAATAAGAGAAATTATGAATTATTTACAGTAATTTGATAAATATTTTAAAGTGTTGATAAATATTAAGATGCTCAACAATTAATGCAATAAAATATGGAACTATAGAACATTTATTCCTTGAGCCTTTTATCAATCTTTTTTTATTAACATATGTAGCTTATAAATCGAAGTGTGTGTTCGTTATTATTTTAGTATAAATGCTAAACTGAAAGAATAATTTCAAAATACAATAACCTGAAGTTGTTAAAGTTCTGAAAATAATCACACTTATGATGCTATTGTTAAAATGATTAATGGTATAGTATTTTAAACTAGTCAATATTTTATTGATTGTTATACTGGTGCAAATACTAAGAACATCAATGTATCATATATGTCATATATATATATATATATATATATATATATATATATATATATATATATATATATATTATAATAAAAAATCATTAAAGATAAACTTTCTCCGAAAGTTAATGTAGTTTGTGAAAGAGTTTTATGTGAATAAATTTATTTTAGCTTTAAACAATCTCTCTTGTCCCCCATTTCGTTTGATGTTATATATTATACTAATGACTATATATAAATCTTATATGACAACAATAAAAAAGAAACTATAATTTATTTCCATCCGGATTTTTTCCTAGCAAATTAATTTATTTCGGATCCAAAAAAGGGCCCATAAATATCTCATGTATAAAATTTGTGACAAATTCAACAATAAATGACCGTTCTTATGTTCAAGATAACTCCGACCTAGAATGTTTTCTTCTGCCTATTTTTCACGCGGCCGTTTCTTTTTTCATTTGTTTTTCTCCCCCGTTCCTTTCAAACGTCGCCACATTTCTCGTCCAGTCTCCAGCCTTAACTTAATTTTCTACGATTCCCGGTCCCTTTTTATTCCGACTTTAGAAGGTAAAGCCAACGGGGACAATTTTCAAATGACCTGCTGAGTGCAAAAGCCCGAAATTGCTTCTCCCTTCGTGATTAATCGATGTAATAGCTTTGTGGACATGTATATCCGGGAAAGCTGCTTCAATCATTGTGACAAATAACTTGCGGACTTGGAATAGCAGTTCCTCTCTGCAGAGAACGACACTGTACATGAAAGAACAATTTGATTACCTTCGGGAGTTCGGGTGGTGGTCGCATCGACACGATGTGTATCGTAACAATTGGTGTATATTGGCCACTAATTACGGTCTTTAGATTATTTCTATTTGATTAAGTTTTTAGTTATATCTTGAGTTTATATAGTTTTCGATATTAATTTGATTTAAAAGCATATTTTTATCAGCATGTATTTTTATGAGCCGGTGTATAAGCGCAGCAGTACAGCAGAGACCATAAAAATAATGGGATGCCCAAATAATAATTAAAAAATCTAACATAAATAATTTCCGTTACTAAAAAAAATAAAATTCTTCGTATTAGTGATTGAACTTAATTCATTAAAAATACATTGGTAAATTTGTTAACTGAGTTAAAGGTGTTATCTAAAAGGTTCATCAACTTATTACAAATTGTGGGAATAATCTATTTAATTATCAGGAACCTATAATAGTTGTATCACTCTTATTTTCGGTTAGAAAACACTGAAATAAATGACAAATTAAGACAAAATAACGTAGTACGGTCTTAATTTACAGGGTGTTTCTTAAAAAAACTACATGGCTATTTTTTAATAACAGTAGTTTTCATCTTCTTTTTGGTATATGATTTCTTTTGAAGTGTCATCAATATTATTTCTCTCGTCCATATCCAATAAAAATTTGCAATCTCATAAACTAGACAAACCATTTGCAGTATTCTGTTGTATTTTTAAGTATTTTTCTCCATTAAGCAGATCTGATGACAGTAATTTGAATTGTAGACCACTCGTCATTGGCTCTGGTACTTGTTAAAGCTCTGAGCTGGTCATTCCTACCTAAAATATCCGAAAAAGTTCACGAATGAGTCTCCGAACACCTGTTCGGTACTGCACTGCACTTTTTCTTCCCTTTAGTTTCCTCTTATGTTCACGCCCTGATCACTAGCTTGGCCACTTTCTTGCGCGCTTCCATGTGCCCCCTCTTGGCTGCTGTTCTGGGTTTCCCCCTTTTCAAATTCGATCACCGTTTCGGCTCAAACGTTGACATTTGCAACAGTTTCCTCATCGACTAGCCCATCTTCGTTTTTTAACTAGTAGTTCCCGTCGGGTGTCTGTTTCGGGCCTCTACCCTGTTTTCAATTACGCATGTCTCCAAGATATGCGTAGTGTCTTCTAGTCCTGTGCGATATTAGCAGAGTCCATTCAATTTGAATATGTGTAGGTAAGCTTATATATTCCCGTACCCTGTCATCATTTACTCAGTCCTATGTTTCCTGTCCCTACTTGTTGGCAGTATTTATAAAGGGTTATTCCAAGGATTGTTCCCAATATATCTGCCACCTTCTTTTTACCTCTCCTTCTTTGATGTTTTTGATGGTTCTGGTGCTGATCCATCCGTGGTTTTCCAGCCCCCTTTCTTCCTTTTCGGTGGCTTCTCTTGCAATTTTGTCCACGGTTATCATTTCCACCGACACCATCTTAGCCGATATTTCCCTGCCGGTTTTCTACAGTCTAGCAAGGTTGTTGTGATTTGCATTATGTCATTGTTCCGTGTGTTCGCATGTTCAGCTCACCATATGGACATCTTACTGTCCGTTCGTATGGTGATTGGTCCCGGGAGGCTTCTGTCCCGTACCAGTTCTATGGCTTTCTGTATCGCTACGAATTCTGCCGCTCTGGTGTTCGATTCGTCTTTTATTTTAAGATTCAACTCTTCCTCGGCGGCTGTTCCTGTCTGTATTACAATTCCTATGCCTGCTTTCCCTTCTTTGGCACTAGCGCCTGTCTATACCTTGGTGGTCTCGACGCTGTTCATACGATTGATGACACTAATAGGCAAGTGTATATTAACTCCCACCAGAGTGTTGAGAGAAATACGAGTATTATTGGAACCATGCAACCCAATCCCTTTATTTAACCGCAATTATAAGTAGTAATATTTTATAATAGTTATAACTTATAAATAAAATCAATTTATTATTAGAAATATGAAATGACATAAATTTTACGTATTTATCTCCGTATTACCGAAATAAATCTATAAGAAACTAAATGGTAAAGCGGAAAACAGAAGAACGCGCGCATAGGACGTTAGAGGGATATAAAATTTCTTGCCGCAATTTCCATCGCCCTCTTTTTCCAATCTATTGTGTATGAGATACGATCATAATAAATGTTGCTTGTCAAAGAAGATTTAACGCCGCTGAATTCTGACAATAAGAAGTGGAACAATGTAGATCCTGTTAAAATCGGATAAGGATTTTGCGAATTTTTCTTCCTTTGGGGCCGCCACAAAGAACCGAGCAGACGGAGTTCATTAATAGTTGTCATGGAAACAACCTCGGTAATTTATTATATATATATATATATATATATATATATATATATATATATATATATATATATAATCAAAGTGATCACTTGGTAGTAGTTAAAATAATATTGAAAACAGATAAATAGGTGTAGGTAGGTATTAAGCTAAGTTGTGTGTATATAGTAGAATATAAAATACGTGTAGTATATAATAGGTTAAAAAAGGTTTTTGGTTATTTTTATTTAGCTTTTACAACGATTATGTACATATTTTATTTTAAAGCGTTTTTTTTTTGGTTAAAAATCTAAATTTGCTTATTTTTTAATTTTTACTGAGTTGCTTATTGCAAATAAGCATAATATTGCAAACAGATAAATAGGTGTAGGTAGGTATTAAGCTAAGTTGTTTGTATATAGTAGAATATAAAATACGTGCATTATATAATAGGTTAAAAAAAGTTCCTGATTATTTTTATTTAGCTCTTACAACGATTATGTACATATTTTTTTAAAACGTTTTTTTTTTGGGTTTAAAATCTAAGTTTGCTTATTTTTTAATTTTTACTGAGTTGCTTATTGCAAATAAGCATAATATTGCAAACAGATAAATAGGTGTAGGTAGGTATTAAGCTAAGTTGTTTGTATATAGTAGAATATCAAATACGTGCATTATATAATAGGTTAAAAAAGGTTCCTGATTATTTTTATTTAGCTCTTACAACGATTATGTACATATTTTTTTAAAACGTTTTTTTTTTGTTTAAAAATCTAAGTTTGCTTATTTTTTAATTTTTACTGAGTTGCTCATTGCAAATAAGCATAATATTGCAAACAGATAAATAGGTGTAGGTAGGTATTAAGCTAAGTTGTGTGTATATAGTAGAATATAAAATACGTGTAGTATATAATAGGTTAAAAAAGGTTTTTGATTATTTTTATCTAGCTCTTACAACGATTATGTACATATTTTATTTTAAAACGTTTTTTTTTTTGGGTTAAAAATCTAAGTTTGCTTATTTTTTAATTTTTACTGAGTTGCTTATTGCAAATAAACATAATATTGCAAACAGATAAATAGGTGTAGGTAGGTATTAAGCTAAGTTTTATGTATATAGCAGAATATACAATACGTGTAGTATATAATAGGTTAAAACAGGTTTTTGATTATTTTTATCTAGCTCTTACAACGATTATGTACATATTTTATTTTAAAACGTCTTTTTTTTTTTTTGGTTAAAAATCTAAGTTTGATAATTTTTTAATTTTTACTGAGTTTCTTATTTATTTTTTTAAGTCGGTTCAATTTTTTTGTTAAACCTTTTTTTTTCGAACAGGCGTAAAAGTTTCTTCAAATTTCTAGACTGAAATGCCCCGCTAATATCTATAGAAATTGAAATAAAGACTTATATTAACGACCCCTTGAGCTTCATACATGTTTCGATGCATTATCAATAAATTTTAGGTAAATAAATTAAGGCCTATCACAAAAATTCCTGACAATAGAGGGGGCAGCTCGCATTAATTAAACGGACAACCTGTGCCTTTCCGAACTCGCCCAACTATATTAATTCTATAAGCAGAGGCGAAAATTTCTGACTAGAAAACTTAATCAATAACGCATTGCAGTGGCTGTTGGAAAGTTTCCGAATCGGAAACTTTTCTAGTAACAAATTTCGTCGCCTTTCTACGAATACGTACCTTAAAATTTATTCCTGCAGCGTTGGCATCGTTCTAAATAAGTTAAAAGTTTAAAAGCTTCGACGCGTGTTGCTGCGGGGGGGGGGGGGGGGCAGCTACTAAACATGAACACATGTCGAGAGTTAAAAGCGAATATGATGAAACGTGATCAATATATATATATATATATATATATATATATATATATACGGCTTGGGCAGTCGAAGGTGGCACGTCTAAACCAAACGATGGTCGGTTACTGAATGATCGGAAATACCCTTCAATAACATCCCAGATAAACGTCTCGGGGTTGCCCGCTATTCGTTATCGGGTTCTAGTTGGCGCTGCTGGCAGCCCGTCCTTGTTCAACATCTGGGATTATATTTGTGGGTATTTTGTAGACCGTTATTCCACGATGTAAAATTCGACATGCCTCAAAGTCGCTACAATACTCCCCTGCCAGAATGTTACATACAATTATTTTAAGCAAATAAAAATACAAAATGTATGAAAAAAATCAAATACAAAATACTGATATACCAAACAAAATGTGCTGCACGAAAAGGGCTTTGAAACATTCGATAAATCGAAACGGTTGTGGTTGGTACGGTTGCGATCTGGTACGGCTGTTAATATTTTCCGCTCCTACAGATACCGTTGCTTCATCGTCGCTTTGGTACGTGAATGTGGTCCATCGACGACATTGAAAACAAGCTATTTTTCGGACTCCGTAATCGACGCTGTGGGAGAATCGATTGTTCGACGACGTGGTAGCTTATTTTCTTCGACGACGAGACGTTGGAAATTCTGGTACTTCGGCGAAGACATGACGAGTCTACGGTGACTGCAATCGGTATCTAGCTTCTGGAGCTGCTCTGTGACTAATCTGTAGTCATATACTGTACCCGACCGAAGCTGCTCAAAGCTTTTCACATCAAAATGTCTGCCAATATGACGGAGACGGCAAGCGAAGGAATACATTATGATTTAAACATAGTGCCGAAAGAAAGGTTTAGTCGAGACGCTAATGATTAAATAGTGATCTTAATATCTCCAAGAGTTTAAAAGATTGTGAAAGAGAAATAAAAATTGAAAATTTTGAAACAAAAAATATAACGGCCACGTAAAATACACCATGTTGCGTACACATACACCACCACGTACGCTCCATTCACGAGGCCAAACTCAATTTTGCGAAGGATCACATCGGGTCATGTTATATGGCTCAGTGAATGGAGGTAGAACGAAATGAAACAGTGGTGTTTACATTATGTGACCGTTATTTATTGGCAATATAAAAATATGGATAATATAAAATAGATAAAACGGATGGCAGCGGTGTTACCTGGAGACGAGGCTTGGGCAGTCGAAAGCGGCACGTCTAAACCAAACGCTGGTCGGTTACTGAATGATTGGAAATACCCTTCAATACTATTTCAGATAAACATCTCGGGGTTGCCAGCTATTCGTTATTGGGTTCTAATTGGCGCTGCTGGCATCCCGCACGTGTTCAACATCTGGAATTATATTGCTGGGTATTTTGTAGACCGTTATTCCACTATGTAAAATTCGACATGCCTCAAGGTCGCTACATCTAGATTTGTGACGTCAAAACGTCGCAATGTTGCCGCATTATCTCCACAACACAATAGTATATAGGTCAGAGTTTTAATCTCTTATCACTATTAGTTTCAAGAATTATGCATATGTCTGACAACCGGACTACTTTAACAGGCTCATTCGTTTACGAGTTCGAACTAATCAGACAACATTGTGTCTCTTTTTCACTAGAATAAAATGAGCCAACACATATAAATATCTTGATGACGTATGTGCGGAAAAACTTTGAATAGTCTGTAACTCCTGTAACAAGCTATTTCTGTAATTAAGGAATGGCTTGCAAAACATAAATTAAGTTTTGAATATATCACGTTAAAGAGTGCCTAGACCAGAGAAACAAAATTATATTACTGCGGCAAACCTTACCAATAAGAACACTTATTATAGTATTTTGTTATGTGAGAGTGAAAATAAACCAAAAGTCAAAATTTAATATGACAACATTGCGATGTGCTTACGTCATAAATTTTGAAGTCGCGTATTGGATGGTTTATTGGGAGGACTATGTATAGTGTATGCTGTGCTTAACAACCACTAATATCAGGGAATATCAGAATAAAAATGAATCCCAAATATGCCGTTTTAGAGAGACTGCGACAAATAGTCATATTTAAGGAAACTTAGGAATAGTTTGTTGAATGAGAGATATCTGACCAGACAAACACAATTATGTTACTGAGGCAAAAATTACTAATGGGAACATTTCCTTAAATGAAAGACATTCGTGTTCACGTCATACGTCTTCAGTTCCCAATTAGTAAGTTAAGTTGGCCGCGCCCGAAAGTATTCATTCCCATCTATTCCACCGCGGAAAATTACCTTGATAATTTAAGCTGCATAGTACCCGGGAAGAAACCTAAAAGAAATTATCAGAAGCTACCCGTAAAATTTGCATACATAACCAACGCCGACTGCGAATATAAGCCCGGCTCCTTTTCCATTTTAATACTGGAAATTTAGATTATTTTATTCAAATTGCTTTTAGTTTGAAACCTGCGTCAGCAGCGATATTATTTTGCGGTAGGTTGAAAATAGATGTTCCTAAAAGACGTAAATGTTCCGGCATTATTCCGGATTCCTGTTATGATAAATGAACTAATTTAGAATATTGCTTGATATGCATAAATGTTCCGCCGGCGAATTAGCACGGCAAGAATGGAGAAACACAATAGCTTAGTAATGGAGTTTGAATTAATCTTTCATAGGCTGCCCTGATTACATAACAAGATTATGAATTATAACCTACGCATCATTAGTATCTGAGAGTTTTGCGCTATTAGGTTTTCTGTGTCGGGTAATTTTTCGACTGGGAACGTGTTTATTTCAAAATTCTCTTGTATTTCATATGATTTAACTAATGTTTGATCAAATTGATAATACTCGGTAATAGTCACATGGAGCAGGGGTACGTGAACCTTCAATGAAATGAAACATCCCTTTTATTTCATAAAAAATCCCAAGAAATAATTACAAAAAATGAAAATGTTTTAGCGGGTTGCTGCAGCGCTAAATATTAGTGTGGGTACTGTGAATAACATGGCTTACAAAATGAAGAACAATACGTTAGATTGACCCAAGAAAACCCATCCACTATACAAAGTGGGTGACGAATCTTGACCATTTTGATATTGGCTCTATTCGAGACCAAATATACGAAATGTATAAGAACAGTAAATACATAAACTATTTCATCGATATAAACATAATTTAATAAAATTATTTTATAGAAAATTGTCTCTGTGGAAGGTAACGAGGCTGGGTAAGACCAGATGGTTTTTGGGATGATTTCAAAAGTTGGTCACTCGCCAGGCCTTTAGGCCCAGTCCAGATAAACCAATAGTTGATAAAAGGAGACTTTAATATATATATATATATATATATATATATATATATATATATATATATATATATATATATATATATATATATTATAACCGTGTAATAAAGAAAAATACAATTTAGTAAAAAAAATAGTATTTTATAATATGAACACTTGACATTAAGACAATATATGTGTTACCTCTAACTCTTGGGTTCAATCCACAGCATCATGATGATTTTCAGTGTATCCCCCGACTGTCCGTCGAAAAAAGCCGCGGGACCTTCGAGACCCGGGAGGTGGAGGTTGGGGGGCAAACAGGAAACGTATCGGCGTAGAAATAGAAATTCGTAATTTGTTTCTGCGACAGGCGCCATTCAAGAGCCGCGCCGTGTACAACATTTATCATTCGCGCGCCCGCATTTGCGTTGAATCCCGTAATTGGTTCAGTGTCCCGAAGAATGGCAGATATTAATAGCGACAAAACAACGGCGACAACGTCTTCCCCGCGATAATACCCGAGGATTTTCCCTCCCCGGGCGCGCTGCAGGAAGACTAATAAAAATTAATTAGACATCGGCCGCCGTCGTGACGTCAGCACCGGAAATATTACGTCATTAAATGGAAACTCTCGAGGATATGGGATGTTTCCCGTCAAATATGTCTTTTAATAAAATGCCCGAGGCTACAATAAGGAGAGACCCGGTCGTCCGTCCCGTGACGACGGCCTATTTTTGAGGATTATATTCCCGGGAAAAATAAAGGTTTTACGAGACATGACGATAAAACTAAATAAAAAAAATATCTGGGGCCGCTTGGTTCCGAAGGTTTATGTACGATGGGAAGCACGGTTTACATAAATGTATAAAATCTGATTGGTTTAACTTCAATCGTAAGTCACTACTAGTTTTTTTCGGTAAAAGGTTACATAATTGTCAAGAAAATGGACAAATTGACCACTTAATTCTATACATCTTGCTCATCTGTCAGGCAACTTATAGATGTCATCCCAAAAAACTATGTGTCCTTTGAGCAAAACTATCCTTCGAGCTATTTTCCAACTTATTCGAAATTGGCGAAGTGCTGTTCTGCATGCGCGTATCTCATCGATACGAAAAGTTGATAGTCGAACGGGACAGTGTCTGGAGAATACAGCGGGTAACATTTCACAGACCATTTTTCGACTTTTCTTTTGCCCTTCATTCAATTGTTATGGCACCCATTTTCCCATCTTTTGGATTTTCCCCATTGCTCGTAATCGGTCGCTAATGGTTCCTTGAGCTTCTTCCAATTGCTTTTGAATTTGGGTTGGGTCTTCATCCAATAATTCCACATCTTCAAACTTCTTCGAACTGCTAAAAAGTTATTTGTCTTGCACGTCGAACTCAAAGCAAAATATGACTTTCAGGGACTTTTTTCTTTTGATTGAATGAAAAATTCTACGTACCGCAAATGCACGTTTTAAAGCACAAAACTTGAAATTTTCAAAACATGCACAAAAACCTAGCGACATCTATTAAAAAGACGATCACAACGATCACTTGTGAAGTTAATATCAGACTCATAACCAAAGAACTACACCGACTGGTCGGAACATACTCCCAACGTCATCCAAGATCAAAGAGATTGATTTATTAGTCAGTTATAAAGCCTATTTGGACTAATGGGGTGCAAATATAGGGTTGTACCAAAACATCAAACCAGTTAGTAATCCAACACAACCATAAAATATAATATAATAAAGTTCTTCGGTTAATTATCAATCCTAATCGGCATGTAACCAACGAAGTACTGCATAATAATTTCAAAATCCAATGAATCTACGAATTGTTTCACGACAGTCCTCCATAATGTCGCGGAGTTTGAAGGGTCTTCTGTCATTTATTGTCCTTGCAGTGCTGGGTTATTAATTTATCTTAATTATAATACGATAAAAGCGACGAACGATGACGATTGTGTCTTAAATTTAGAATAAATTAATTAATTATAAATTATATTAAATATATTAAAATAAAAAATATGTTTATATGCGTGGTACGCTGCGTGCAGGAGCAGTTAAAATATGGTGCAAGATCTGCTTCTCTCATCAACATCTATAACTGTTAACATCGCCAAAGTTAGGGAAATGGTAATCGATATTGACGAATGTTACAGATAAAAACTTCAAAAATCAGCTAGATGCCAAAAATTACAAAATAATGGTAAATACAAAATTATTAAAATATAATGAAAGGTAAATAATAGAGAACTCGAAATATTTACAGACACTTATATTAGCAGCAATGTACAATACTACAGCAACTATCTTCGATGTGGAAAAATGTATTTAAGGGAAAAAATTTGATGAACTATATGATGCATATTCCTGCAATGCATAAGTTTGGGTAAGGTATTCTCAAGTTGCATTCTCAACATTCAAAACTACACGCGCAGGGTAGTCAGTCTCTTCCCCTTTTTTACCTGCTCTAAACAGCCGATATCCCAAATGTGCCTAAACGAAGAACTCTGTAAGATAACCTTAAAATTAGTTATAAAAAACAGACCCAGGTAATTATCCAATATCGCCACAAAACATGAAAGAAGGTATTTAATCACACCAATATTAACTACTGAAGAATTTTGCATATATTTGGCAACATAGCCCACCGATACCAAGCCAAATCGAATTTTATAAGCTTATTTTTTTATATTTATTATTTTATAAGAAGTATGAAATCACATACTTCTGTATTTACGAGGCATTTATCTTTTAGAATAGTAATAAATTGATTTATGATTGCGATTGTACTAAGTGTGTCGACAAAAAAGTTTAGTAAAAAAGTATGCGCTTTTCAAAATAAATATGTAAGTAATAATCGATAGTCTAAACCATCGAATAGAAGAATGGATAAGACTAATATATATCTTTAAAAAAACGAACATATTTTATTCTTGTTTATCCAAATCAATCGTTGGTTCTCAGTCATCCGATCGATTAATAAATCCGGAGAAAATAAGTGTAAAAACATCTATTTGGAGGTAAACGAAACTATTAACCTTTTTCCTCCTTCGTCTCTCTTTTCTCCACGAACCTTCGCTAATAACATGACTATTCTAACTTTGTCAGCAAATTTCCTAAATAGCCCCAGTTAAATCTGACCAAATCATTGGCGCAAATTATTTATCTCTATCTGGACCTTTTCCTGCAAGCGTACTTTAACGGAATAACGTTCCGAAATCCCCATTACCAGCCAGTCGATTTGCTTGGATTTATTCTTTTCCTTTTGTTTCCTTTTCAATTTTCAGTCGATCTGTGATAATTCGCCGGTTAATTGCATCGATTTAATTATGGGGCAAAATTATTTACTGCTTTGTCCTTATTATCCTAAATAGTCAACCAAATTAAGAAAACCTTAAACGATAAAAAATATTGCTCCGCTGCAATTCTCGACAATTCTCAGGCCTCCGACAAGGTGTGGCACATTGGACTGCATGTTATATTGAAAAAGCTTTTGCCCCATACGCACTTTCAACTGTTGAAATCGTACTTCACAGACAGATATTCTATAGGGCAGTGTTCTTGGCCCATTGTTATATCTCTTGTACACAGCTGACCTACCGACCTCAAGAAACACTACTGTTGCAACTAATGCTAATGACAGAGCGGTTTTATCATCACCTCGTTCCAATATCCAAGCCACAAGAAATCTCCAACTCCATCTTAACAAAATCGAATTGTGGTTGAAAACGTGGCGAATAAAAGCAAATGAGACAAAATCTACCCATGTGACATTCACCCTTTGCAGATGAACATCTCCGTCAGTAAAACTGAATAGCCATGAACTTCCGCAAGCAGACAACGTTAAATGCCTGGGAATGCATTTCGATCGACGTTTGATATGGAAAAAACATTTAGTGACTAAACGCAAACAGCTTGGCGTTAAACTAAATCAAATGTACTGGCTTATAGGGCATAAATCTAAATTATCACTAGATAACAAGGTTTTGCTGTATAAGACAATACATAGGCCCATTTGGACCTATGGTATTGCACTGTGGGGAACTGGTAGCAAATCTAACATAGATATCCTCCAGAGGTTCCAGAATAAAGTGTTGCGAGTCATCGTCCATGCCCCATATTTCGTGTCCAACAAACTGATTCAGCGCGATATTCCCATAGAACCCATAACGAGTGTGATTCGGAATGTTAGTGCGAAGTACACTGAAAGACTATTAGTGCACCACAATGCACACGCCAAACATTAAAATGTGCACAATAACAGTGCGTAGGCTCAAATGCAAACTACCATACGAACTGATTAATAGACACGTAGAGTGAGATTTAATAACCCCTAGAATAAGCTAGAATAGTTTTTAGAATAAGTTAGGATAGACTTTAAAATAAGTTAGAATCAATCAATAAGGTTTACATACAATTTTTAATTTATTGTCCTTATTCTATTATAAAAGAAACATGATTAACTTAATATTGTAGTCAAATTTCAATCACTGAACGATCACTAGTAAATATATAAATATCAGCCTCCCAACATTACTATTACTACTTTATGTATCTATAACATTTCTGGAAAATATTGCGTGTAATATAATGAATATGAATCATTACGTTGGTAATTAAATAACCTCTCTCTTCATTTCTTTGCCGAATTAGTACCGGAAACGTTGATAGCTAAACTGTTCCTAACTGTAACAAATAGTTTCACTTAGAAGAATTACTCTGGATGTCGGGATAATTAACTAGCCAACTCACGCGAACTGTTCCTCTTTAACCAACCTGTTTATCTTTAAATCTAATAATAAATTCTATGGTCTTAATCTTAGTCCCCCCGGCTTAGTTTGGCCTAATTTCTGATGTTTTATTAGACTCAAACTTAACTATTTTAGTTGTATATATTCGGTCATGCCAAGAACATTAAGTTTAAACGTGACAAATATTATAAGGTAGAAAGCATTTTAATAACAGTAACGGTTTAGAGTCAAAAATAACAGTAAGACTAATTTTTAAAATAAATTTCAGTGCTGTATAACATCTTAAGATTGTATGTATATAATTTTTAATTATAAAAAATCCTTTTCATTCTTTTTAACAAAATTTCTTCATTAAACGTCCCAAACTTTAATTATGTGACTTTAATTAGGTCAACTATAATTATATCAGACCTACCATTCAAACAAGAAAGATAGAAATATTGAATAGTGGCTGTCTTTGGAGAACTATTATAGCTGGCATTCGGTAAATTTCGAGAGGTAGAATGCAATAAACTACAGTAGCCCTTAAAAGATCTTGGTACCGTTAAAAGCTTTATTTTGCAAGATTTGTAAGACGTCTATATTGTAAGGTTAAACATTTTATTATCTATAGTGTATTTGTTTTGGTACCGATCATAAAAATAAACTAAATAAATTATCTAAAAAGCTTTTACAAAATTTCTTTGTATCTGAACATACATATGAGAATTGAATTCTATACCAAATTCATTATAACTTAAGCATGATTCACCCTGCAAAAGTAAAAGTAGTGATAAATATGGGTCGATGTCTTATATGTGAGCATACGTCATCAAAAGCACAGCTCGTTGATCATATAGAGTCATTCCAGAACATTACAATTGAACAAGAAATATTGAAGTTTGGCTCATTTGAAGATTTGAAGTCTGGAAAGATAATATTGAAAAAACAACTAAATCCTCATGTCTTAGGGTTGAGGATTTCTATTTTGGTAGAAATTCTTCTAAATTTGAATGCTACTGATCAGGACTTTATCGGAGTAAGTTTTCCTTTAAAAGAAGAATATTTTATGTTAATGATAATGAATGAAGGACAATATGAAATTGAAATGTGAAATGTTAAAGGAATATAGATGATTGATACATGTACGCATATAGATTTCAATTGCATTTCTTGCTTGTATTAAATGAATTGAGACAGAGGTTTATATGCTGTTTTTGCTTATCGAACAGATCCGATGAAGAATCAATCAAGACATTTTTCAGTGACGCAGAAGGTATAGTATTGAGTAATTTTAAATACTTGAAAGATTATATACTGATAAATAAATTATATTTGTTACCTAACCTATTGTACTATTTTCTCTTCTTCCATTGAAAATTAAATATGTTTGTGAAAGGTTAAATAAGTTAGACATAATATATAAACTTAAAATAATATAACAGTAAACTTAATTATATTTGAACCTGAGTTTCAAGGAAGATTGTAGGTTAGTTCAAAGATACGAATAACTTACAAGAACTATAACCTCGGTTCCTTACTGTAATGTTTATATAATAATAATTACATATAGTTTTATTGTCCCCTTTTTTCCTTTCAAAATTAAATTTATAAATAATTAAATAAAATGAAAGATGTTTATATGTTTCTTTATATTAAGTTATTTATGTACCAAAATATTTTAACTTATTTCATGGGATTCTTCATGTGTTTATATACCATTGGGTTAAGTTTCGACTCTATTCTAACTCAATTTATAGTTCGTTTAAAAGTTTCATATTAAATTCGTTTTAGAACCAGACAATATTTTCCTTCTCAATTTATTCTAGTTAAAAAGTGACAGAATGCTGCCTGTTCGAACGCGTAAACGAATGAGTCTGTCAAAGTCGTCCGGTTGTCAGACGTATGCATAATTCTTGAAAACAATAGTGATAAGAGGATAAATCTAACATCCTAACTATTGTGACTGTATAATTAACTGTAGTTTTCAGATGTACTGTAATGTTAAAATAAATTAAATATGATAACATTTTGGTTTATTTTATTTAAACTAGACTTTCATTGTATGTCATAGCCAAACTGAACTAAAACTCACAGTGGTTGCGGCAATATTCCGACCCTTTGACGTCACAAATTTAGGTGATGTATGTACCAAATAACTTTGAATAGAATATGTTTATATTTTGTTATTCAAATGTAAGTATAATATGCAATAACTGGCAATGTTCTGGCAGAAGACTCTTATGGAATATTGTAACTCTGCATCTCATTTAATTAATAATAATAAGTATCAACAGTCATCATGTTTATTGTAACGTTTTAGGACATATTTAGAATGATATTGTTTCAGTATCCATCAGAATCTTAATTTTTTAGCCACTATTTTTTATACGCTTTCTTAAATTTTTGTGGACGTAAACCTAATATTTTAACGACTACTTTTAGAATGACTGAAATAACTACCTGATATAATAATCGACGATGTTCGTTCTCAGAATTTTGACTTCGAACGAAACCATCGGAAAGAAATTAAATTTCTCATCGCCCTTTCGTCGCTCCTTCGCCGTCGAGAAAACTGATCGTAATTCCGCCTCTACACGAAGCTCGGAGAAAGAAAAAATCGGCGAGACAAATTCAGTTTCTCAAAACATGTCGCGATGTAGGTCGAGAGTCCCATTTTCTTCCTTCTCTCGTCAACTTACAAATTCGATTTGAAAAGTGTGACTAAGTTACCGAACAATACCCGAACAGTCAGACAGTTTTTCGCTTTTTCCCGTAAAGGGATACAGGTCGCCTTATCCTTCCTCCCCTTCGTCCTCCTACTTCTACCGGGACTTTCAATTTGTTTAACGAAATATCCTAAATGTTTTTCCGAAAGTTTTTCAAGGTTCGCTTGCGACGAAAGCAAGCTAAGAATATAATATTTCACGTTATTCTCCGTCGTAACTTTTACCGAATCATGCCCACAAGACCGATTTTTTCCAAGTTAAAATACGTTGTTTCTCTTCGCCGCGGATAGGAAAGTTTTACGTTCGTTTCGACGTCTCGAACTTGTTTGTTGGTCTTTGAAATCAAATTGATACGTGGGTTTTAGTTATATTAATGAAGACCTATCAGAGACCTATATGCAAAATTGGGCACGTAACAATCACCAAAAAGCAGAAGCATTTGCTGAATATCTAGAAGCAAACTTTCAAAAGAAATGAAACTAATATTGAATATAATTTGCCGGACTTAGAAGCTGAAAATTCGATGATTCAATTAGTCACGCCGAAAGAGCAAACCAAAGTTATTAAAACTGACATTAAGTATGCTTAGCTATATTCTTAGATGTAACACAAGCCTTCGATAAGGTGTGGCATGAAGGCCTTGTCCATAAATTACAGAAAATGTTACCAAAACAACACACCGAAATATTAAAATCGTACATTACAACCAGAATGTTTAGAGTCAAACAAAAAGAAGCTTACTCTATAATAAAAGAAGCTAAAGCAGGTGTACCACAACGAAGTGCACTTGTGATATACCACAAATGGAGAATATTACGATGGCTACATTTGCTGATGATACTGCAATTATAGCTGTCGGAGACATTAGTGAAGAAGCCTCACGAAAATTACAACATGCAAGTGACAATATAAATAATTGGGCACAAGCTTAGAAAATAAAAATTAACAAAAGTAAATCTGTAGATGTGCAGTTCAGCTATAAACAGACCGTACAAGCACCAATAACATTAAATAACACTATCATTCCATATAGCAACAACGCTAAATATCTCGGAATGAATCTTGATACAAAACTTTGCTGGAAGAAACGTATAAAGAAGAAAAGAAAAGAACTGGAAATAAATATAGGAAAATGGACTGGCTAATTGGAAGAATATCACAACTATCATTACATAACAAATTGCTATTATATAAGCAAATACTGAAACCTATATGGACATACGGAGTTTAATTATGGGGATGCTCTGTAAAGAGTGACATAAACAAAATAAAAAAAATTCAGAAGTCGTGAGAGGTACTGTGGGATTACCTACATCGAGACTTTTTTTAAAAAAAATTCCACAAATAAAATATACTTCTGTCTTTCCTTCGAAACCTATATTTGTAAGTATTATTAATATACTAGTTTTGCCTCGAAACCTAGTGATCGGTTAGTGATTGAAATTTTTAAATAATAACTCCAAATTTGTCTATATTAATTTTGCATTCTAATGAAATCACAAAAACATAATTATATTACTTGGAGGACACCAGACTCCTCAAGCAGAATCAGCGAAATACCTAATTATCCATCTCGATGGTAAGTTATATTGGAAGTATCACATTAGACAAAAAGCAGAGCAGATAAAAGAACTGTACTGCTTAGTCTGAAGACACTCCCAACTTAATCTAAAGTGAAGATTGATTCATCATTATAAAGTCTGTTTGAAGTTATGGAGTGTAAATATGGTATTGCACTAAGACATCAAACCAATTAGTAATTTAACGCTCCCAAAAAAAAGTACAAACAAATGTAACCTCTGCAACCAATATAATTAAATTTTGATGACAAAGGAATAAATATTATCACTATTCAGACATTATAGGAAGGAATCATCCACAACAGCAAAAGATTGTCTTTATAAACATAATAATTACCATTTTGGCGAGTGTTTAAATAGCGTTTTAACACAAAACAAATAAAGTACAAGGGAAACTATAAAATCTCGATAATATATCGATTAAATCTCTCTCTCTCTCTCTCATAGTTATATAATGAAGCATAAAGCTTCAGTGTTGATATAATTATAATTAATAAATATTGTCTCCATTGTACAAAGCCGTCCTTTGTTTAAGTTTTTTCATCCGGTCTTCTCTTAATTAATCTTAACTTTGTTAAGCCCGGTATTCATCTTAAGTATAACGTAATTATCAAGGTTTTGCGGTTTCAAGATCTGCTTATATTTTACAATTTAGCTTACAAAAAGTTCGCCCCAACTATGAAAAAGAACGTCGAAATGTCGGGTATAATCGCCATAATTATTATTATTCATTTGCTGACGTATATTATATAAATAGGGAGGCATTAAGGACGTTCTTAGTCTGAAAATAATTTTTGCAATTTTATGTTTATTAGACCAACTATATTTAAACATTTGTAGTTAATAAAAAATAACAATTGATATAAACCGAACTTCAAACATCGACAAAAATTATAGACAGTTTTTTAGATTACATTATGTTTTCATAAAATCATGTTAAACAAAAAGCAAAACATATTAGAACCAAAACAAAATAACTATACTGGTTACTCAGAAGATACTCTCAACTTGATCTAAAATCAAAGAGATTGATTTATCAGACAATCATAAAGCCAATTTGGACCTATGGTGTGCAAATATGGGGTTGCCCTAAAAATTCAAATCAACTAGTCAACCAACGCTGCCAAAACAAATTTCTTCGATTAATTACAATGCTTATCGCTACGTAATCAACGAAGAACTGCACGATGATCTGGATATCAAATCGATTTGCGAAGTGATGCAAGATTTCGCCGTAGAACACAAAAGAAGATTAATAAATCATACTAACGTGGATGCAATACAACTACTGGATAACGCGCAGGATATCAGAAGATTGAAGCGAACCAAACCATATAAGCTTATATAAAGTATATACCTTTAATGTAAACTATAGCTTAAGTTATTATAATTTTATAATTGAGGAATACATATTGATGTATTTATCTCAAACTTGTTGCTTGTGAGTTAATCCAAGTGCAAACGAAATGAAGTAACAAATTAATTTATAATGAAGACTGTACTAAGCATATCTAATAAAGATGTTATCAAAAACAAAATATTTTCATATTATTTAACATAAATATCCATTTTTTGGATATATCCAATAAATAAATGTTAGTCTTACTAATAATTCATTCCTCACACTCGTATTTTCATAATTTTTTCTCATATAAAAGAATAATTTCTTCAACTAAATTTTTAAGTACAATTGCATAGTTCTTTATTGATTCCACTCGTCTATTTTAAAACAGCATCTGTTACATTTCAAGCTGTTATTTTATATAATAGTCTGAAATATAACCTTGCAGGTCACTTGTTTGCAATTTGTTTTCTTTCGTTGTTTGGTAATTTGTAAATTGGCTTAATCGAGTGTCTTCTACTTTGTACTGTGTCATATATAGGAATTACCTACTCACCAACAAACGAGAAATTCTCTGAAGCTATTTTATAATTGTTAATATATTTTACATTATTAATTTTAACTCTTAATACACAAATTAACGTTTTTATTATCTGGAAAATTCGATAGGAGCTTTGTTACGAAACACATACTAATGAAACCTGAAATAGATTAGACATTATTATTTTTAGATAAAATACTATAATAAATATAGATAATACAATAGAACTTAAACAATACCTAAAAACTAAATATGTACAATAACCCTAAATACTAAATAAAATTTAAATATATACCTAATCATAGAAAAAAATCTAGTCCATGACATATTTAAAAATGATCGCACAATAACTACTACAGCTTTTTTAAATAAAGTAAATGCTTTATTTATTATTGAAGGGAAATATTTTTTAACAAAAATCGAGAGAGTAATCGAAATATTACCCATTATTGCCATAAAAACAGTTAAAATATTTTAATATTTATCATTCACAATTTTAATCTTTTTACCCTATTACAGTAACAATCCTGAAAAATAGTGGCCCAAAATTCTGCTATATTAATATAGAATATATTGCTATTTACAATAAAACTACAAAAAAAATCATAAAACTATATATTACGTATAAATCTATGTAAGCATATATTGGATACATTTTTATCAAAGTCGCGGCTAGGACAACAGAACCAGAAGGTTAAAAATCAATCCAATAAAACTAATAGAACCAAAAATAGTAAATAAAAGCACACGACAGAAACAGTCGATAGTAAATAGTAACAAAATCAGTCGGACCGAAACCGGTCGACTGCAATGGTTACTGGTAAAAAAGTAGTAAAATCAGTCGAACCAAAAATAGCGACTGAAACAGTCGATAGTAAAAAGTAGTCAATTACGAGGGTGGTTCTAATATTATGGAGATAAACGCTGTAGATGGCCAGCGTATATGTCTTGAAGGTCGTGGCTTGAGTACAACATTCATCGCGTAGAACAACTCATTTTGGAGGATCGTAGGATGAATGTTCGAGACATTTCGGCTGAACTCGGCATCAGTATTGGTAGCGTAGAGTCAATCATCCACGAACACTTTCAATATCGCAAAATAACAGTGTGATGGGTTCCTAAACTGTTGAATTTCGAGCAAAAATGTATGTGGTTGAAAGTTTATCGCCGCTTGCTGACGTGATACGAGAAAACGTCTAAAGAGTGAAAGAAGAAGGAGGAAGGTGCGTCAGTCAAAGCGAAGACAACTAGGTCCGCGGGTAAAGTTCTATGTACGATGTTCTGGGACCAGCGGGGCGTGCTGTACGTTGATTTCCTGCTCAACCATTGTACCATTAATGCTGCATACTACTATAACCTTCTGAAAACACTGAAACGGAGGAGCACTACAGCACGAAGTGCGATTCTTCTCCAGGATAACGGCCGCCCTCATACCGCGCGTCTCACGCTCGATTCAATATAGGAATTAGGGTGAGAGGTACTGGAAGACCCCCCTAGACTCCGGATTTATCACCCTGCAACTAACACATGTTTGGACCACTGAAAGAAGCCCTCGGAGGTCAAAGATTTAACACCGACGACGAGGTAGAGGAGTTCGGGAAACTAGTGAGGGGAAAAAGTGGACATTTTTTCTATAGTAAATAAACGTGTCAGGGTACTTGTCTCGATCATATTTGAATCACATTCGTACTCAGGAAAAATACCAGAAGATGTGACCTCCTATCGACCTATAAGTTTATTACCAATAATCTCGAAAGTTTTCGAGAAATTATACATAAAAAAACTAAACTATATAATAGAAAAAAGAAAAATTATTCCAGAACATCAGTTTGGCTTTCGCAATAAGCATGGGACTATAGAACAAGTGCATAGACTTGTAAACCAAATAAACGCTGACCTAAATGCCAAAATATATTGTTCGGCTGCTTTCCTAGACATATCTCAGGCTTTTGACAAAGTATGGCATACGGGCTTGCAGGTTAAACTAAAGAAACTTCTCCCTCATCCGGACTATCAGCTACTAAAATCGTATCTCACTGACAGACATTTTATTGTAAATCAAGGCGATGAACATACCGAATTAAATCCCAAATATTCAGGAGTTCCGCAAGGTAGTGTACTGGGTCCAGTACTGTATCTTCTGTATACGGCTGATCTGCCCACCACAAAAATAACTACTGTGGCAACATATGCAGACGATACAGCAATCTTAGCATCCCATGAAGATCCAGTCACAGCATCAATAAACCTACAAACCCACCTGGAGCAAATACAATTATGGTTGAAGACATGGCGCATTAAAGCCAATGAATCAAAATCCACGCATATAACGTTTACCCTGCGTAGAAGAACATGTCCACCAGTAAATATCAATCATCGTCAACTCCCCCAAGCAGAGAATGTTAAATATCTTGGTATGCATTTAGATCGACGCCTAACCTGGGAGAAGCACATACCCTCTAAACGGAAACAACTAGGACTAAAATTATATCAAATGTATTGGCTCATTGGGCGCAAATCCAAGTTATCATTAGATAACAAGGTATTGCTGTATGAGTCTATACTCAAGCCCATTTGGACATATGGAATTCAACTATGGGGTACCGCTAGCAAATCTAATATATCCATCATTCAACGGTTCCAAAATAAGGTGTTGCGTGCCATTGTTGATGCTCCGTACTATATTTCAAATAAAGTGATACAACGCGATATTCCTCTAGAACCCATAACGAGTGTAATCCAACGTGTTTGTGTGAAGTACTTCGAAAGAGTGTCAGTGCATCCCAATGTACTCGCTAACCAGCTAAATATGCGACGTGATAGTGAAGTGCGTAGACTAAAACGTTTAACACCACCTGATCTGATTACTGGACATATGTAGAGCTTAGAATAAGCATTAGAATAAGACTAATTAATTAAGATAATATTTTATACAGAAGATTGCTTAATGAAGTGATTTTCTACGTGCCATGTATATATAATACCGACATAAGAAATACTTATTGCCAATAGGGCAGATTGTGGACTCACGAAGAGTAATAAAAAAAAAAAAATTCGTACTAAACAGTCGATAGTTCCCAACGCTAATTTTGTCCATTCATTGTACGTAACTGTTTTAAATCATTTTAACCCCCATTATTTGTATAAAGAGACAAAAAATCCAATATTTGCTAACAATATTATCGTTATAAAGAAAAAAAAAACAATTCTATTACGTCTCACTACATATCGTACGAAAAAAAAACAACCCACTCACTCAATTTTTCCACAATACAAATGGACGACAATATAAAAGGAGATAAAACCGTTTGCTTCTCTATATATTTTTTTTGTAGGTGCAGGATCGTTTGCGGAATATTAATATCCCTTCCTAGTCCTCCGTAAACAACCTAAACCATCCCGATTTTTCTGCACTCATTGAGCTGTAAACCGGCATTTGAATTGTTTCGCGGGCGATTCCGCTCACGTCCTATTGCAATTGACGAACGCATTCGAATTTTATACTGCGAACCATAAATATCGAAACGTCGAATTTGAATTTGAATTCGGGATTTAAATCCTTTTACACTTGCACACACGAAACCCGTTCCGGAACGGACTGAATAAAATATCCAGGACTGTCGTTCGAGCCCATGGTACGTACAATACCTGCATGTCGCCATTTTAAGAACGTGTAAATATGCGGGTCACAGGTCAATTGAAAAGTTTTTTGACACATTTTTTGGCAAAATTATTATTTTTTATTCAACATACGACGAAATTGGCAACAGCAAAGGACTGAAGAGAATAAAAGAAAATTTAATAGGGCCATAAAAGAGCTGAGAGATCTAATCCAAATTGAACAAAACCAAGGCATTCAAGAATACCTAGAAAACTTGACATCAACTGAGGCTACAGACTATTCGTTGTGGAAAGCAACAAAAAAGCTTAGGAGATCCCAGCAGCATAACCCACCTATTAAAACAAGCGAAAATAATTGGGCGAGAAGCAATAAAGAGAAGGCCGACATTTTCTCAAAACACTTAAAAAATGTTTTTAAACCTTTCCAGTCTCAGCTACATAAAGATGAGGAAAATAAAATTACTAGCTTTCTAGATTTGCCATTTCAAATGGATTTACCGCACGAGAAATTAGCGGTCAAAAAAGTTAAACATACAATAATGAGAGAGATTAATATTAAAAAAGCTCCTGGTTATGACTTAATTACTGGCAAAATTTTAAAAGAACTATCAGAAAAGGCTATAAAACTATTAACATATATATTTAATGATATGCTACGAATTAATTACTTCCCTAGTATCTGGAAAGTAGCTAAAATATTAATGATGCTTAAACCAGGAAAAATACCAGAAGATGTGACCTCCTACCGACCTATAAGTTTATTACCAACAATCTCGAAAGTTTTCGAGAAATTATACATAAAAAAACTAAACTATATAATAGAAAAAAGAAAAATTATTCCAGAACATCAGTTTGGCTTTCGCAATAAGCATGGGACTATAGAACAAGTGCATAGACTTGTAAACCAAATAAACGCTGACCTAAATGCCAAAAGATATTGTTCGGCTGCTTTCCTAGACATATCTCAGGCTTTTGACAAAGTATGGCATACGGGCTTGCAGGTTAAACTAAAGAAACTTCTCCCTCATCCGGACTATCAGCTACTAAAATCGTATCTCACTGACAGACATTTTATTGTAAATCAAGGCGATGAACATACCGAATTAAATCCCATATATTCAGGAGTTCCGCAAGGTACTGTACTGGGTCCAGTACTGTATCTTCTGTATATGGCTGATCCGCCCACCACTAAAATAACTACTGTGGCAACATATGCAGACGATACAGCAATCGTAGCATCCCATGAAGATCCAGTCACAGCATCAATAAACCTACAAACCCACCTGGAGCAAATACAATTATGGTTGAAGACATGGCGCATTAAAGCCAATGAATCAAAATCCACGCATATAACGTTTACCCTGCGTAGAAGAACATGTCCACCAGTAAATATCAATCATCGTCAACTCCCCCAAGCAGAGAATGTTAAATATCTTGGTATGCATTTAGATCGACGCCTAACCTGGGAGAAGCACATACCCTCTAAACGGAAACAACTAGGACTAAAATTATATCAAATGTATTGGCTCATTGGGCGCAAATCCAAGTTATCATTAGATAACAAGGTATTGCTGTATGAGTCTATACTCAAGCCCATTTGGACATATGGAATTCAACTATGGGGTACCGCTAGCAAATCTAATATATCCATCATTCAACGGTTCCAAAATAAGGTGTTGCGTGCCATTGTTGATGCTCCGTACTATATTTCAAATAAAGTGATACAACGCGATATTCCTCTAGAACCTATAATGAGTGTAATCCAAAGTGTTTGTGTGAAGTACTTCTAAAGAGTGTCAGTGCATCCCAATGTACTCGCTAATCAGCTAAATATGCGACGTGATAGTGAAGTGCGTAGACTAAAACGTTTAACACCACCTGATCTGATTACTGGACATATGTAGAGTTTAGAATAAGCATTAGAATAAGACTAATTAATTAAGATAATATTTTATACAGAAGATTGCTTAATGAAGTGATTTTCTACATGCCATGTATATATAATATAAACAGAAGAAATACTTATTGCCAATAGGGCAGATTGTGGACTCACGAAGAGTAATAAAAAAAAATTCAACATAATTCCCTTCAAGAGCGATACACTGATTATAACGACCCCCCAACTTTTCGATACCATTTTTGTAGTACGATTTGTCCTTGCGCTTCAAAATGAGCCTGGGTGTCGGCGATCACCACTTTATTCGACGAAAATTTCTCCCCAGCGAGCATTCTTTTGGGATCTGAGAACAGGAAATAGTCGCTGGGGGGTAGATCTGGAGAATACGGTGGATGACGAAGCAATTCGAAGCCTAATTCATGGATTTTTGACACGGTGCATGGTCTTGCTGGTGAAGCAGCACTTTCTTTTCCTTCAAGTGCGACCGTTTTTCACCGATTTCGTCCTTCTAACGGTAATAGCCTCTTTTGGACGTCCACTGCGTTCACAGTCTTATGAGCTCATTTCACCAGGCCGAAACTTAGCATTACCAATCCTTGATGGTTGATTTTCCTGGAGTAGTGTCCGAAAACTCGGCATCAATCCAAGTTTTTGCTTCAACTGTATTTTCCCCTTCAAAAAGCAATATTTTTTCAACACGCGAAATTCCTTTTTATCCATTTTTTTCACAATAAAAAAAGTTGTTTCTCTCAAAATGCTATAATTCAGAAACTAATGATCCGACAGCTGTCAAATTTATACACGCATCTTTTGAGGGTTAGGGCTAACTAAAAAACGTATAGATTTAATTTTAGTATCGCCATCTATGCGCCAGGCTGGGTACTTTTCAATTGACCTGTTAGGTTTGCCTGCAACGACTATATATTACTGAACAAAAAATAATATTCTACATCAAAAAAATGCCAAACAATGTTCCACGTTACAAATATTACGTAATTAAAAGTATAAAACCTTTGTTGGTAAACATCGATGTTTTAAAACACAAAGGAAACTTTCGAAAACATTTCATTAAACGGTTTTCTAACAATACATCACCGAAAACGGAGATTTATGTTTTTTTTTCCTTTCTCTCTCTCTCTCGTTCTCTCCGGTTCTCTTTCATTTCCCTGTTGCTACGGCCCCTAAACCGAGCAAACACCCCGTAGGATTATCATTAACAAAGGAACGGCATTTACTAAACGAAGCAGGGAGGGCGACCGAGTGGAAAAACCTTTAAGTTTCGCTTAACTACGGGCCGACAACCGACAATGATTAACATCACTTTTAATCTGAGCAAATGACCCAGTTATTTACCAAAGAGAACAAATGTTTTCGGATTCCTAAATCCATTTACCTTCGGCGCAATGCCTTTCATCGCGGCACATCGGTTACGAATCAGAAATTGTAAATTATCGCATGTCCGGCGAATCGCTTCATGGTCATGGCCTTCTTGACTTTTGAGCAAGCCAGATAGAAATTTGTAAATAAATAAGTATCACTACATAGTATAAAACAAAGTCGCCTTTTCTGTCCCTATATCCCTATGTGCGCTTAAATCTTTAAAACTACGCAACGGATTTTGATGCGGTTTTTTTCAATAGATAGAGTGATTCAAGAGGAAGGTTTATATGTATAATACACGCATAATATACTAAGGCAACATTGCTAATTTTAGAGGTTTCTAACGTGATGTCGTAAATTAACCTATTTTTTTAGGCTTATTTAGCAATTAGCAAAAACGCTGCCTAACCCTACGAGTTAGATCAAATTAATGTACTACAGTATTGTACACCATAAAAAGGTCTACAAAAAAGTCCGCGATGGTATATGTTTATCTTTTAGGGATAACCCACATTAACCATTTTTATTGTTTACTTTTTACGTGAGAAAATTTACGAAGCTATTTTAAGCAATACGGCATTAATCCTTGTCGAATTAAGTACCTTAAATACAGTGTGCAATTAATATAGATCAATATGGTTCCTTACAGCATGTAAATTAAACAAATATTTTCAGAGATATTACAAATTTAAAATTTGCGTTTAAAAATGTGTAATGTAATAAAAATTGTATGAATTTAGATATTCCAAAGATAGCAGGAAATCTTCATAGTAAGTATAGGGGAAGAGGAATTGTTTTACTCCAAATTTAATGCGTGCAGGCCAAGGGCAGTAATGAATGAACCAAAAATACTGGATCGATTTTAATCATGTTTTCATTGAGTGACATAGCCATATATATTTTATGCCCGTGCAACGTCGGAGCGGGCCGCTATGTTTTTATATACAACGTTCATATTTTTTCTGTAGTGTATTTAATTTAGTATCAGCATTGCACCCATGCGAAGCCGGGGCGGGTCGCTAGTATTAGTATAAAATGAAATGCGCTCAAATTGGGAAACCAGAAATATTTGTCATATGGGTGGCGTAAAATAAGTAACAAACAAGTTTGGTTTTCATAAAAAGTTTATTTGGTCTTCACTGTTTTTCTTTTCGTTAGAGTAACAAATTATATCGGCTAAATGGTGACCGCGATTAGTTATGCAACTTTCGGCTCATTTTAAAGGATTTTTTATTACATCCTCCGTTCATGTCATGTCCTCTGGTGCTTGTTTTTCTATTTCAGGCACAAGAAAATTTCGAATCGTGTCTTGGCACCGTTCAGAAATAACAGTAACAGCAAGATCTCGATCATTTTCAAAAAATAGGGACCAATGATGTCTCTAACATGAATACCACACCATACAGTTGTTTTTAGTGGATGCAATGGTGTTTCATAAATTAATTGAGGATTCTCTGTTCCTCAAAACCGACTGTTCTGTTTATTGATGTGGCCACTGAGAAGAAAATGGGCTTCATCGCTCATTATCAATTTAGACGAATGCCTTAGGATCGTATTACTGTACTCAACTCGTTGATCAAGATCCCCCAGTGGTAATTTTTGGACTAATTTAATTTTGCATGGGAACAGTTTCAAATAAGTTTTCAAAATTCAAAAATTCAGAAATGTTTAACCGGCAACCACGTCTCCGAATTGATGTTTCTGGAGACTCTGTAACACTATGGCGCACCAGAGCTACATTTTCGTCGTCGGCGTCACGAGACGTCCGTTATCTTTCAGAACGAGGCCTGTCTGCTGTCGTACCGTACTGTCGAAAATTTGCATGATAAATTGTGGTTTTGTGAGGCACTGGATGATTAGGATATTTTTGATGCAATTTCCGCTGAGTGGCAATAATGGATCGATTATTCTCAATAAATATTGTCACTATTTCTGCTCGTTCCTGAGGCGTATATTTATCCATAATAAAATATGGACGCTTACACAATACAATGGTTAAAGGAAAAGTGAGCTAAACGTCACATAATATGACGCGCAATTAAAATGGTAGCAGGACTCTTGCCCCACCTGTTATCACTACTATTTTTCTCAAATCTTCGCGACAACCAAATAGTCGTCATTGAGAATTTATAAAATATAATAACGTAACACTTATGACCCTGATATGTGACGGATAAAGTTCCACAATTAAATATGACAAAATTAATTAGAAAATATTTTCAACTTGCATTATTGATTATTATTTATTATATTATACAGTATTTTATTTTATTTAAGCAACTAGCGACCCGCCCCGGTTTCGCACGGGTGCAATGCTGATACTAAATTAAATACACTACAGAAAAAATATGAACGTTGTATATAAAAACATAGCGGCCCGCTCCGACTTTGCACGGGCATAAAATATATATGCCTATGTCACTCAATGAAAACATGATTAAAATCGATCCAGTATTTTTGGTTCATTCATTACTGCCCTTGGCCTGCACGCATTAAATTTGGAGTAAAACAATTCCTCTTCCCCTATACTTACTATGAAGATTTCCTGCTATCTTTGGAATATCTAAATTCATACAATTTTTATTACATTACACATTTTTAAACGCAAATTTTAAATTTGTAATATCTCCGAAAATATTTGTTTAATTTACATGCTGTAAGGAACCATATTGATCTATATTAATTGCACACTGTATTTAAGGTACTTAATTCGATAAGGATTAATGCCGTATTGCTTAAAATAGCTTCGTAAATAAGCCATTTTCTCACGTAAAAAGTAAACAATAAAAATGGTTAATGTGGGTTATCCCTAAAAGATAAACATATACCATCGCGGACTTTTTTGTAGACCTTTTTATGGTGTACAATACTGTAGTACATTAATTTGATCTAACTCGTAGGGTTAGGCAGCGTTTTTGCTAATTGCTAAATAAGCCTAAAAAAATAGG
This sequence comes from Rhynchophorus ferrugineus, assembly GCF_030347505.1. Classification (NCBI taxonomy): domain Eukaryota; kingdom Metazoa; phylum Arthropoda; class Insecta; order Coleoptera; family Curculionidae; genus Rhynchophorus; species Rhynchophorus ferrugineus. The sequence continues at coordinate 37,268,034 of NW_027472587.1, read as the reverse complement.
TTAATTTACGACATCACGTTAGAAACCTCTAAAATTAGCAATGTTGCCTTAGTATATTATGCATGTATTATACATATAAACCTTCCTCTTGAATCACTCTATCTATTGAAAAAAACCGCATCAAAATCCGTTGCGTAGTTTTAAAGATTTAAGCGCACATAGGGATATAGGGACAGAAAAGGCGACTTTGTTTTATACTATGTAGTGATTATCACAGTAGGTGCTATAATAAACCCATTGCAGTGATAATAACTCAAGAACAGAAGCAATTTTATCCGTAAAAAATGACCTAATCATTTTACTACAGATGACGAATGTTCTCGAATTTCGCAATTCCATTATCGCGACCTGAAACGCTGTTATCTTTCATTCGGTGTAAAATTAAAAATGTAGCTCAAACCCGGTGAAATTAACAACGGCCAACTAATGCATCAATTTTGCCATAACGAACTCACTCGCACTTGCCAAATTGGCATTCTCGCACGGCAACTGTCAGCTTATTGCCATCCGACATAGTAGTAAATTCTAATTACGTGTCATACAATTCCCATTTTGTTCGCTAAATACCTCATATTCCGTCTTTAAGTATGGATATTTAAGGCTTTATGATGTCACTAATGTTGTATTAAAAATAGATAGAAATTTAAGTGCCTATTAGCTTGGCTATAAATTCAGTCATATTAGGATCTATATATATATAATATATATATATATATATATATATATATATATATATATATATATATATATATATATATATATATATATATTATACAGCCACAACAATCTATAGGTAAGAGTTAAAACCTCTATCACCATTGCAAGACAGTAAGAAAAAAATTTAAAAATTTAAAAACAACAAAAATTATGGAAAAAGGTAAAAGTTAATAAACATAATAATAAATAACAATAGCACTCGATTAGGTTTTGTTGGTCATTATATTTATTAACAATTAATTGCAGATATATTGCTGGTCGAGAAGGATATTTCATCAAAAACTGCTTGAACTGAACTCGATAAGGCATACAGGAAGCATGCAGGGGAAGTAATTGATAAATGGTGGAATCATGAACATGTTTTAGACAGATTAGAATTTAACAGTTTAGTGATTGAATTGGAGAGTCAGTCGGAATGTGAAAGTGATGGAAGGAATCTTTCAGGATATGTGATAATGCTGGAAATTCCTGAGACAGACTGATGAGACTGGAAACAACTAAAGGCATGCACATAACTAATTGAATATAACTGTAAAAAATGGTACTCCAGGGCGTTAAAGGTTTGTGTGCACAGATATAATTGTTATTGTTCAAAATTAAACGTGAACATTAGGTTAGAATGTATGAAAAGAGAATGAATACTAACTATTTTGTAGATATGGTAAATGCATTAGACAGAATTCAGTGATTAATTTTATGAAGAATGGTGTACATAGATAGTAGCAGAAGAAATAAAATATAGTCATATCAAGATGACTTGACAAGTAAAAACATCATCGAAGGAAACTAGAACTAGACGTAAAAAGGTAAATATGCTCTCGAATGAAAGTAAAATACGTTTCTCAGATATAGAATTGTTAATTAGGTGAATTAGGCATCCAGGGGGATACCACTACATAAAAAACGCGCCTATAAACTCTACCTCATGGATGGTGTAGAAAAGAGTTAAATGTAGATAAAACAAATCTAACCTATGAACTATAACTGTGTTCTAAATTGTAGTTTTAAGTCCTTCGATAATATAAGTATTAGACGTACTATAATGTTAAAATAAATTATATTTGATAACATTTTTGTTCACTTATTTTATTTAGAATAGAATTTTCTTGTATATCAAAGCCAAACTGAACTAAAACTCATAGTTGAAGCGGCAATATAGCAATGTTTCGACATCACAAATATCCATGACCATTTTATTCGGCCATTTGTTTAAAACAGTGGCTTTATATTCTCTTTTCTAATATATAAGAACCCTTGTAACGCCGTTCAACAAGTCACTTCTTCTTTTCGTTAAATTAAATAATATTTTCAAGTATATTAATTATTTTCCTGAACCTTTTCAAATATTATAACTGACGCAGTGGGGAGAGTTCTTTATGTTTGTGGTAGTAATTTTAAATGTCTCTATAGACAACAGTGGAAAATCCGACAAGGAATAACCATCCCTGTTACCCCGTAACCAGGTTGGATAAGACCGAGCTTCAGCGATGATCTCTAAGTTGGTCACTGGACAGTCGGTAGCCTAATCGCGAGGGCCGTGGTTCGGAGCCCACGTTAAACTGTAAGTCCAGTCCAGATAAACCCCTAGTTCGTAAAAAAGAGACTTTAAAATATGTTACCATCAATTGAAATGCCTTTACTAAATAAATCATATCCAAACACCGTTACCTATAAATGAAAAACATGTTTTTATGTATTTTGGAGTTTTTTGGGCTCAATAATAATATAACGAGTATATCTGAAGGGAAGGAAAAAAACACAGAAAAATAGCAAATAAAATTTAATAACCCCGCGTAAAAAAAGCTGGTAAGCAATTTTAGATGTCTGGGACATGTTTTGCCTATCGCCCGGACGACGGATTCGTGTGTTCGTGACAGTCAAATTTCCAGTCTTGGCATTTTTTAGCCGCTTTCTTTATTCACTCAAGGGCTATTATTTGTTTTACCTGTGTGAAATTAAGATGTCTTCGGCATATAATCCTCTTTGGGTCTGCGTCCTGATGTAAATTGTTGTTTACGACGAGTTTTTCCATGAATATTGGACAATTAAATGAAAAATTATTAAAATAAACGAAAAATCTGTCCTTGTATATATAATTGGACTCCTCCTAAACGGTTTGACAGATTTTGATGAATTCTTTTATGTGTTTTTATATGGATTCAAGAATGATACACAGTCCAGGAATTTTTTGAAAATAATTTTGCACTATAGAGGTTTTACTTAAATAGGCGAAATCGACGAAATGTTTTGCGTGGTCCAACCAATGCTGGTTCTGAGACCACTTTTTTATTGGTTCATTTAAACTTCCTTATAAAAGCACTCGATTGGCCAATTTTTATAACACTATTGTGTGTTTCTCTGGTTTGTTTAGGACGCCATTTTTGTGTGTCTGACATTGAGTACGACCAGCATTTTTAATTATAATCATTATTATTTGATTATAATGTATCTTCATTCTCAAAAGTGTTGTGTATCCAGTATATCTGCGGAAATAAAACAAAACCAGGCGTCGTTTTCCTATGAAGAAAAAACCCAAATTGGCTATATTATGGATGTGTGGGTGATTCAGCCTTCACTTGTATTGATATATATATTGTTATTCATAGGAATACAACAGAAGAAATCATGAAAATATTACCCACCCTTTAAAACCAAAATGTGTCCAAATTGGGCGGTAGGAAAAATAAAATTAAAGGTAAGTCTGATTATACTACATGAAAAGTTTTTGTTACTTGTAAGGTGCCATCAATTAATAATTTTGAAGGGGTTTACTTACTTGAAACAAATGTATATTGGTTAAGATACTTATAATTAATATTTTGGCTTAAGGCTTCTTACCCGAGATAACCTTTTCATCAAAGATGTTAAAAAAAAACACATCAGTGCAAAATAAAATTATACAATTTGCGGATCAACAAGATGAGCTTGATTTTATAGACAATAGGTTGTTTTATTATATTGTTAATAGATTCTTAAGTTGTCTGTCAATTTTAACATAATAAGAGCACAGTAGTAATTTTGATATATATCATATATTTTAATTTTTTGTTACCGTTCTTTAAAGTGTTACTTTTTGGTATGTTTTCTCCATTCTGAAGTATATCATAGAATTTAACGGTTTTAACGATCCGCTCCACAATTTTCAGAACAACATTGTAAAAATAATTAGAACGATAAATTTTTGCATTGAACAAGCAAGTAAAGCACAAACAGAAACAGACTTTCAGCTGTGTTGCTCTGCTTTCAAAATGAGGCAACAAAAAGATATAAAATTTAATACATATTATTTAAATTGATAGCACTAAAGAAATATGAAAAATGGAAAAAGCGCTATAGACAATTTTGATAATACTTGCCAGGATATATTTTATGTATTCTATTATATTGCAGCCTTTCTTATATTCACATTTCATTATTTTTTATTTATATTCATTATATACTTATATTTTAGCTTTATGATATTTTATAATATCTGTATTTATATAGAATTTTATTTGAATAAATTATTAGAGCAAGTTAGTTGCTAATAGATGGATTTAAATTAATCCAATTCATAATCCCAGTAATACTGATTCAATGAAGCTATGCTATAGAAATATCAGTTAATTACACACGCCACGCCACGAACATCAGTCTAGAATATATTATTTAAGTACTTAATAAATGTAAATAAAGGATATTACACTTAACTATACACTCGCAAAAGATCTGTAGTATAAGGTTCTTTTATTATATTTATATTAAACTTGCACTATCCCCGAGTGTATTCTAAACTATGAATAAAATTCGGATTCAATAGCCGTGTTTGAGTGAATCCTTCGATTTTTTCGAAAGTAATTAAACTACAACTATATTGGATAAAAATCTGTTTCCCCAGTACAAAAACGAGGATTTAAATTGATGCTTTTGAGTTAAGCACTGTGCGAAAAATGGCCGCAATACGAACAAAGACACAACAGTGTTACGCTTCAGCATAACAGCGCTCGACCATGTGTTACAAAACTGGTGAAAACATACTTGGAAACGTTAAAATGGCAAGTGCTATTTCACCCACCGTATTCTCCAGACACTACTCCTTCTGATTAGTATTATAAGCAGCACTTCACTTCTTATGAAGATTCCAAAAATTGGTTGATAACCTCAAAAGATGGAATGTAAATCGCTAGGCAATACTTTGAATAAAATGTATTGTAACCGATTGTTCGTAATATAATAAAGCCTCTTATTAAAAAAAAACTTATTTATAAGCCTACATGCAAAATCTGAAAATGTCTAATTTCGTTGAAAATATATATTCGAAGTAACATGATTTAAAAACTACACGTGCACATATACGTATATGCCACGCGTACATAATCCCAGTTCTTTCAGCGAACATTACCGAGTCCCGAGCCGCCTCAAAAATAGTAAAACATAAAATTTCAGCGGTAGGAACGGGTTCAATTCCCGACCGTGACATCTCGGAGTTACACTTTGGCCACATATTCGCGCGCAAATTTCCAATGACAAGGTATCAAGAAGCCGCATCTCCATAAAGCCAACGCGCCCGAATATAATTGTAGGTCTGAAACGTGATATTACGCGAGATGCATTAGTTGCTACGCGAATTATGTCTGGAGACCATTTTCTGCTGTCAAGTCGAACAATAAAAGGAACTTTGCACACAGTTCATTTGTGATGGAAGATACACGGTTTAAATAAATAGTTCGCAGCTATATGACGATAAGCTTAAAATAATGAAAAAATATCAGCTTTAATTATTGGCTTAAATCAGTTATAATTAAGCAGGTTAAATATACCTCTTATCACATATAAGAAAATTAATAAAACATAACAGTGTTTCACATACATAATCATGTTTCTGTCGTAATATAGTACAGAGAATAATTTAAAAATTATTACTAAAACTTCTTTTTACAATACATATTTGATATATATTATTAATTAAATTAATATATGTTAAAACATATTAAAATGACGAAAAAAAAGGGCACTTTTTCACAGTTCAGAAAGTTATATTAATATAAGGGAATTTACAACTATTAAATGATTTATTAACTTTCATTGAGTGATGAACAATTGATAAATGGCAATTAAACATATACAAAATAGCTATTTCATCGTATTAATTAATAATAATTGATATATAAGCATCATTCTTAGGGAATATATGAATAAAACAATTTCGAAATTATTCTTTGACTTCACCACAATTAGGTACTTCACTTTTTACAACTTAGAAATGTAAATTAAAGGAATATAGGTACAATCACTAAAGAAACCATTCACTTGTGAAAACTTATACGTCTATAAATTAAATTATTAAAATAATTGTTAAAAGGTTCAAAAATAAAATGTCATATAATAGTTACATACTTTTTTTTTAAACTCCTTCAAATTTATCAAGAATTTAAAATATCTACCTGTTTCCTCCTATGTGTCCCATCTATGTAAATTATGTAGTTAGTTTTATTTTAACTGCAGCATATTTTCATTACTTTCTTCATGTATACACATTATATTTATATTTTAATCGATATTTCTTACATAAAGTATAAATTAAAAAACAATAAATATATCACGCTTATTTAACAAAAGAATTTTTTCCTTTTATCGTCCTATAAGTTTGTTACCTGTGATCTCTAAACTTTTTGAAAACTATACGTTAAGAGACACAAAATAATCGCGGAAAAGAGAAATATTATTCCAGACCATCAATTTGGTTTCCGTAATAAACACGGAACTACAGAACAAATACATAGATTAGTCATCCAAATTAACAAAAACTTAAACGATAAAAGATATTGCTCCGCTATATTTCTCGATATATCTTTTCGACAAGATGTGACACACTAGATTGCATGACAAATTGAATAAGTTTTCAACTGCTTAAATCCTTAAGACCTTAAGGAACACTACTGTTGGAATATATACTGACGATACAGCGGTTTTATCATCACACGAGTATACAATATCAGGCACAAGAAACTTTCAACTTCATCTTAACAAAGTCGAATTGTAGTTGAAAAGGCCACGTATGAAAGCGAATGACAGCAAATCTACGCATGTGACATTCACCCTTTGTAGAAGAGCATGTCCCTCATTAAAACTGAATAATCATGAACTTCCGCAAGCAGACAACGTTAAATATCTGGGAATGCATTTTGATCGACGTTTGACATGGAAAAAACATATAGTGACAAAACGCAAACAGCTTGGGGTTAAACTAAACCAAATGTATTGGCTGATGGAGCATAAATCTATATTATCATTAGATAACGAGTTTTTAACGAGGTTTTGCTGTATAATTCAATATGTAGGCCCATTGGGACCTATAGTACTGAACTGTGGGTTACTACTAGCAACTCTAACATAGATATTCTCCAGAGGTTCTAGAAGAAAGTGTTGCGAGTCATCGTCGATGCCCCATATTACGTGTCCAACAAGCTGATTCAGCGCGATATCCCATAAGGAGTGTCATTCGAAGTGTTAGTGCGAAGTACTATAAAAGACTATTAGTGAATTCCAATACACTCGCCAAACAGCTAAATGTGCGCGATGACAATATAGTGTATAGGCTCAAACGCAAACTACCATACAAACTGATTAATAGACACACAGAGTGAGATTTAATAATCTTTAGAACAAGTTAAAATAGTCTTTAGAATAAGTTAGAATAGATTTTAAAACAAATTAGAATAGTATCTAGAATAAAATTTAGATTATAAATTGTACAGTAAATCATTTACGGAAGTGATCTTCTACATGTCGGGATAGTTATATTATATAACTGAAATCATATAATAATACTTATTGCCCACGGGCAGGCTGTTGACGTTCTAAGAGATTAATAGAAAAAACCTAAATTTTAAAACAATATTGCATATTTCTTTACTTATTTATTCCACTTTTCATACCTTTAAAATAGTAGCTGACATATTATGTCTTTAATCTGACATGGGAACTAACAAGTCCCCAACAAATGAGGAATTAGTTCTTTAAAGCTATTTAATGATTGTTAATGCCTGTTAATGTCTTTACAATATTCATTTTAACTCTTGATACTGATGGTTGATATATTTATTACTTGCAATATTCGGTTGGTTCTTAGTCATGAAATGAATTTACTAATAAAACCTGAAGTGTTAATAGCAATAAAATTTACTTCAGTGAAAAGCACTTTTACAATTATTTGTATTACTATATATTATTATATTATATCAATTACTATCAATTCTTCACTATCAAAATAATAGTAATTCTTCTTGTCGTCGCCGTTTAAGTGAATTATAATGAAAGAAAATTACAATAAGGATAACTAAGCCTTTCTGCTCAAGGTTGATTTGTCTGTCCAATTCAGACCCGAGTATTTTAGCCATAACATTGGAGTTCATCTGATCTTACATAACAAAAAAAACTCAAACAACTTCATTACTTTATCCAACTTTTGAAATATCCATTAATTTAATAATAGAATGGTGATTTACTTAAGCGGTAACAGATTTCAAAAAGTTCCAAATAAATTCCGTCTCGATATTCAGCTTGATGCGGGGCAACGTTTCGGAATGTGCGCTCCGAAAAATATATCCCGCTTTATTTGATTACCTTAGTCCCTAAATTTATTTTCTCCTAATACGTTTAACGGTAGGATAAGGGAAAGTAACCTTTATTTAAACCGAAGCAAGATACGGCACATTTTCTCTCTATTATACAAAATAGGTACGGGGTATAACATTACTCACCGTTGGACGTTAATGCTGAATTTGCGGCCTCTCTTCGTAATTATCCCGTGCCTTCTCCGTACATAAGTCGTTCGATAATACTCATTAAAAGTTTAGCTTCCGTCCGGAATACGCCGGATCATTCAACGAATCAACAAAATTAGGTGCAATGTTTCATTTATTAGCTTTTTCTGTGTTTCGAAGTAACCGAAGAAGATTAAGTATCATCCGGTGATTACTACAGTACTCGCTAGTCTCATAGAGAAATAGAGATTTAACTTTATAGGAAATTTGTGTCCGGATGCACAGATAGTGAGGAAATGTATCATCGTTTTCCGTTAAAAAAGTACCCGGCGATCTTTAAGAAATGAGTAGAAAACATTAAAAATCCTAAACTGGTTGGTTTAAACGTGAAACAGAGTTGTGATGTCAGACATTTTTGTGATATATTTAAACTTTCATTTAAGTACTTATGAACAATTTTGTGATGGTGAAAATAATACCACGGGCCCAGAATATGTACAAATGGAAGATGATCAAAATCAAAATGGTATAGAAGGTAAATTGAAGGAGTCAGTCACATTTCTGTTCATAATTCTTACCATTAATTTATAAACTGTCTTACTATATTTTCAATGCCTATTTCCATCGTTCCAGACCCACAACCAGGGTGTTCGAAGCAAGTATCATCGGCATTTGAACAAATTCCAGCAGCTAATGATAAAGTTTGTATTCATTCAGCCAGTACCCCACTTTCTGCTCATTCTTACCGTTAGTTACTTAACTCTATAACTTCGGCTCCAGATTTTTCTTTAGGCTATTTAGTAAAACTATTGAAAAAAGAAATTAAGTGTGATTTTTGTTTACATACAATTACCAGCAGACCCACAAATTGAGACTGATTTTATAGAGGCAAAACAATATCACGTGCCCCAGACTTCAACAAAATTGTAACAATCTTGAAAAATATCGTTTCAAAATGCTGCTGTATTAATATACAATATATTGTTATTTACAAGCAAACCAAATAAATAAATCTATTGTAAACATACATTGGATACATTTTTGTCAAGGTCGCAGCTGACACGGCAGCGCCAGAACCTAAAATAGTAACTAAAAGCACGGGACTGATATAGTCGATAGTAAATAGTAATAAAATCAGTAAGACCGAAAATAGCGACTGAAAACAGACACTTGTAAAAAGTAGTAAAATTAGTCGAACCAAAAATAGCGACTGGAACCATCGATAGTAAAAAGTAGTCAATTAATAAACAGTCGATAGTGAATTTCAGTCGATTTAGTTCCCAACGCTAGAAAATATATATTTCCATTGATTATTCTCTTAATAATTCCCTTACAACATTATATATTTGATAGAGACTAGCGGCGATAGCAATCAGGCTCATAAATATCGGCCATTTATTGAAATCTCTATGCGAAATCGGAAAATCGCCCCAGAAAATTTCCTTATTACACCCTTCTAGGCCTATATATAGGTCACTTTCCGCTTGTTATCGCGCAACAAAATCATAATTCTTATTAAAATCTCTTCGAGAGAATTTACTTCGAATACGAGCGGCACAAAGTCGGTTAATGGACGCCATTATCACACAATAAAGCGCATTTGTGACCGTGCGGGGTTGTTAAAGTAAATTATGATTTGCGCGTCTTGGAATTTAGATAAACTCGACCGAGAAAGGCCCCCGAAGGCCCGAGGTAAAGTTAAATTTGATTGGGAACGGGTGTTTTTTACTGTGTTACTATCTGACAATCTTTTTTTAATTGGACCTTCTTCGAAATACCGATCAGAATTATTGCTTTGGCTGCAGGGCGTTGCTTATTAAAGTTTTATTCGAAACGCAAAGGAATATGGTCAGTATTTGAACAAGGAATTAATTTCGAGGGGTTTAAATTAGTTTTTGTAATTTATACTTTTGATATTTTCATATTTTTCGATCATACCAAGTCATTATCGGCGTTTTCAGAAAAAAAAACATACATAATTTTCAAGAAAACGCAAAAAATTAATTACTCAAGTGCCGGCCTCTTGATTCTATACATCTTGTCTATCTTTCAAGGTGCCAACCCAAAGCAACTGTTGTCTTGGAGCAAACCCATTCATCAAGCCATATTCTAACCTCTTCGAAATTGGCAAAGTGCTGCTCAGGAAGCGCGTGTCCCATTGATGCGAAAATTTTATAGTCGACCGGGGCCTAGGTGTGGAGAATACGACGGGTGCGATAATATGTCCCAAGTAATTTTGTCCTGCAATATTCCTGGAGGTATCACAAGCTTTTGACCGGTTATGACATTTGGGACTAAAATACAAAATGAGCAAAACACTACATGAAAGGGCATTCTCAACACTTAAACCTATTTTGGCTAGAGTTCCCCAGGGTAGTGCCTTAGGACCACTTCTGTTCTGCTCCACACTGCTGATATTCTAACAACAGAGGAGATAGTACTTGGAAAATTTACCGATGACACAGTTATCATGACAAAAGATATATCGCTGCCTAAGGTGGCAGAAAATGGACAAGTGACAGTCAACAACATCTATAAATGGACTAGATACTGGAAAATACAGTGTAATAGCTCCAAGTTACATTCCTTGACGGATGCCCGATTCCTTAAGAAGGATCAGGTAAATACTAGCTCGATGGTAAGTTAAATTTATCATCATCATCTTAGACATAAAGCAGAGCAGGTTAGAATCAAAATGAAGCAACTGTACAGGTTAGCCGAAAGATACTCTCAACTTGTACAACAAATATGGGGTTGTTCTAAAACATACTAGTAATTTAACGCTGCCAAAACGAAGTTCTACTAATAATTACCAATGTTTACCACCACATAACGAACTAAGAGCTGTACAATAACCTCGAAATCAAATGGATTTTCGAAGTGATCTCTCTTTAAAACATGAAATAAGGTTAATAAATGACAGCAACCTGGAAGCAACTTTTATGCATAACAAGTCAATTGAAAAGTCCCCGGCCTGACACATAGATGGCGTGTACAAACAATACAAATGTACAAATTTGAGAGTTGTCGGATCATAAATTTGTGAATTATTGCATTTTGAGTGAAGCAACTTTTGTTATTGTGAAAAAAAAGGATAAAAGAGTTTCGCGTGTTGATAAAATATTGCTTTTTGAATGAAAGAATATAGTTGAAGCAAACACTTGGCTTGATGCTGAGTTTCCGGACACTGCCCCAGGAAAATCAACCATCAATGGTTAGTATGCTAAGATAAGACGTGGTGAAATGAGCACCGCAGACGGTGAACGCAGTGGACGCCCAAAAGAGGTTGTTACCGACGATAACATTAAAAAAAAACAGAAAATGATTTTGAATAACCGTAAATTGAAATTGAATACAATAGCAGACACTCTAAAGCTATCAACTGAACGTGTACATTATATCTTTCACGAATATTTGTGTATGAGAAACCTCTGCGCAATGTTGTTGCCGCGCGAGCTCACTTTAGACCAAAAACAATGACGAGTTGATGATTCGGAGCAGTATTTGAAGATGATCAAGCTTAATAAACACGAGGTTTTGGGTCAATATGTGACAATGGATGAAACATTGCTCCATCATTTTACTCCGAAGTCCAATCGACAGTCATCTAAGTGGACAGCACACGATGAATCCGCTCCAAAGTATGGGAAAATGCAACAGTTGGCTGGCAAGATTATGTCGTCCGTATTTTGGGATTCGCATGGAATAATTTTCATTGACTACTTTGAAAAAGGAAGGACCATCAACAGCGACTATTATATGCATTATATGTGTTCGAAGGAAGAAATTGTCGAAAAATGGCAGCATTTGAAGAAAAAGAAAGTGCTGCTTCATCAAGACAATGCACCGTGTCACAAGTTAGTGAAAATAAAGGCAAAAATCCATCCTTCAATTAAGAGGTGATCGCCTAAACTGAGGCGTATTTTGAAGCAATGGACAAATCATACCACAAAAATGGTACCGAAAATTTGGAGGGTCGCTATAATCAGATCACCCTTAAAGGGAATTACATTAAAAAGAAAAAATGTGTTTTACTGCGTACTGAAGTATTAATCCCATCTTCGTCTTGCTAATGTATTAATTAACAAATCTTTAAACCGCTGAAACCAAAACCGACAAGTGAAACATGACAGATTAAACTATGCAATGAATTCGCATAATGAAGAAAAAACTCACTTATTTAATCCAAAATGTATCTTTTTCTACAATTTAACAGATATTTAAAAATAATACAAGTTATACTCGACAAGTCTAACAAAACATCAAATAGTAAATTATTTTTGCACAAAAAAGGTCTCGGCAATCTGGTGAACTAAACTTACTCAAGTGGGTTATATTTGCGTAACAATGATGCTCTCTCTGTGTAGAACGCTCACCTGAAACAAGGAAAACAAAACGTTAATGGTGTCCCTTTCGACTAATTAAAAGTAAATACAACTCCTTATTAACTCCGGCATATTTGGATTTACTCCAATTTCGCAAATTTCTAATTTTACACAACGCCCTTTATATAATCCGAACCTACACGATCTTATTTCTGATTAAACTTATAACGTAGGCACTTGCCCGCCCTCTACTGGCGAACACTCGTTTGCGTTTATTTCCTTTAAATAAACGACGTGCCGCCTATTCCGCAGCTAATCTGAGTAAAGATAATTGGAATTATTCTAATTGCAGGGATCCACTGTCGTCTGTAATATTATTTAGGATCTTCGGCGCTGTACCGGGGGATTCTGCCGTAATTAGAAATTACTTATTGTCCCATTGTTGTCTGTTGTATTAACATTTATACCTACGAAGCGTGGTCATGACCTGTTTAGTTGTTTAAAAACAGATAATGGAATGTTGTCATTTAAATATGGAATGAAGTGATCAAAAGTGGAATGTATATTGGCAAAATAATATACAATATATATGAGGTGGCTCAAAAAAGTTGTCTCAAAGGTCTTTCGTTTTCCCAGGAATTCATTATGAACGTCAGAAAACTTGCAAAAAGTCATCGGCCTGACACATAGATGGCGATACTAGAATTAAATTAGTCATATTTTTTAGTTAGCCCTACCTGTCAAAAGATGCGTGTATAAATTTGACAGCTGTAGGATCATTAGTTTGTGAATTACAGCATTATGAGTGAAGCAACTTTTGTTACTGTGAAAAAAATGGATAAAAAGGAATTTCTCGTGTCGATAAAATATTGCTTTTTGAAGTGAAAAAATACAGTTGAAGCAAAAACTTGGCTTGATGCCGAGTTTCCGGACACTGCCCAGGAAAATCAACTATCAAGGATTCGTATACTAAATTTAGACGTGGTGAAATGAGCACCCAAGACGGTAAACGCAGCGGACGCCCAAAATAGGCTGTTACCGACAAAAACATTAAAAAAATTAAAAGAAATAGTACACACAACGTGTACATTATATCATTCACGAATATTTGGGTATGAGAAAGCTCTGTGGAAAGTGGGTACCGCATGAGCTCACTTTTGACCAAAAATAATGACGAGTTGATGATTTGGAGCAGAATTTGAAGCTGATCAAGAGTAATAAACCCGAGTTTTTGCGTCGATATGTAACAATTAATGAAACATGGCTCCATCACACGCTTTACTCCGAAGTCCAATCGACAGTCATCCGATGCAGACGACGAACCCGCGTCTTATAGCAATTATAGGGCTTGACCAGATATTCTGCTTTATTTGGAGAATAATGGAAAATGTTATAGATCATTTCGACGTTATAAGATACCTAAATTTCGTTGGTAACTTCTAACTCATACTATATTTTACAACTCTATTACATGATGATATAAAATAACACATAAACCAAATAATACATATATAATCTCCACCGGAAACGTCGATACAGTATTAATATCTCACACAAATACTTAGAAAGTTTTTGAAGTAAGTTTTGAATGGAGAAGTTTTGAAAAGCTTTAATACCATGTTAAAGAGTGAAGAATTTTATATTGTTACTTGGTAAATATGAATGAAATGTTTAATTGTCTTTTATGTAATGTCCTTTCATAGTAATAGGTCTGAAAAAAAATACACAATAGTTCAGAAGTCTGAACAATATGGCCACAGAGGCTAATGCCTTCCTCCCGATCACTGCATATTCATTATTGCAAAGAATAACTACAATAGACATGCAGATCGAGCAAAATATACGAACAAGAACTGTTTGGATATGTGTAAAGGAATGTCTACTATAACACCCTTCAGTTTGCTTAGTTATTAACTTGCATAGTGGCTCAGAATATGACAGAGAGTGAATGAAACTTTCTGTTTCTGGGATTATGATTCAATGCTGACAATACCAGGGCGATGAGAGTGGAAACAACTAAAGGTATGCATATAATTAATAGAGTATAACTGTAGAAAACTGTATTGAAGAGTGTAAAAGATTTATGTGAAAATTGTGTAATTTTTCAGAGACACAGGTAGTAACAGAAGAAACCAGGAAGAAATACACTGATATCAGAATTATTCGGACAAGAAAACAAAGCAACGAAGGAAAAAAGAACCAAACATAAAAAGGCAAATATGTAATGCTTTAATGAAAATAAAATAGATTACTTGGGTGTACAATAATTAATTAGGTGAATTAA
The DNA here is from genome assembly GCF_030347505.1 of Rhynchophorus ferrugineus. Taxonomy (NCBI): domain Eukaryota; kingdom Metazoa; phylum Arthropoda; class Insecta; order Coleoptera; family Curculionidae; genus Rhynchophorus; species Rhynchophorus ferrugineus. The sequence continues at coordinate 37,252,963 of NW_027472587.1, read as the reverse complement.
TTAATAGTGAATTACCATAGGTCGTTTAGAAAAGAGATCAATGCATATATAATAAAACAACTCTAACCTACAAACTACTGTGGCTGTTTAATTAACTATAGTTTAAGTTTTTCGACTTTTCTTAACCATTTCATGTACCATAATGTTAAAATAAATTATATTTTATAACATTTTTGCCTTACATAACTTTCTGTCTATTATATTAGAATGTTGTTATATATCAATGCCAAAATAAACTAAAATTCATAAAACTTCAAAGTTAAATGTAGCAATATTGCGACGTATTGACGTCATAAATTGAGAAAATAGGAGATTTTTGGATAGAAAATAGGAGATTGATGGCTAGTGTAATTAGAAATATGTTTTTATATTCAACGATATCTCTATTGCACTTGGCCAATTGCTTTGAATTTTTAATGGTAGTCATATAGTTTAATACGTAGTCATCACAGAAAATGCACGTAAATACCAAATTTCTGACTTTTAACCAACTTTAAATATCTTGGAATAGTTGTCGATCATTTCGTAGCTCATAGATTAACTGGAATAATGGCGACCGTTCACAGTTTCAGTAGAAAAAGCAAACTTCTATATTTTTTTTGTATGTTAATAGAAAATTGAAAAAAATCTGCTCGTTACACTATTAATATAAATTGAAAAAAATATCTCATCATAGTTTAATACTAAGAAATCTGTCGTTTTTTTTATAACCCCATTATTCACCGTAGAAAGATCGGTGTAAAAACTATGGCAATCCCGATTAGAATTGGTACCCTTCATAAATCATAGTTAAGGATGATTCTAAAATGAAAGTTGCATGCCTGGAAGCAATTTTTCCAATTTTCGCGGTAATTACATACCATTTTCCTAACTTGATATAATAATAGCTTATTTTAATCAAAAATCGCTTGCCTACAACTGGAAAGAACATGAACTTTTCTCACGAATTTTCAGATTTTCAAAATCGATACGAAATTGTACGGTTGTCTTGTTTATTACGGCTTTAATAAAACACAGAGGAAGAAAAGGAAACGTTGCTGCACTTGTTCGAGAATTGAATAATTTATACGAAGAGAAAAATTGCTTTGAATCACAAATACAGTTAACTAATATGGTTTTTTATTTATAATTTTATTACTTCTTTTCAGATTTCTCACCAAATTTGAATTAGTATAATACTAACCTTCCTCAATAAAAGACACAATAAAACATTATGAAGAATTACATCTAAAGAAATTATATATTCAGTTAATATGCTGTCATCATCTTTGTACGTAATACATGCCAAAATAATATAACTATAAAGTAGTTGTTAATACATCAGTACTAACATATTGATATACATTAATATGACACTTTTGAACCAATTTAACTTGTATATTTTAAAAATGTGTGATATAGCAAGGTCGTAAGCTCTGTATTAAATAAGTCTCGTTGCATATATATATATATATATATATATATATATATATATATATATATATATATATACACAAATAGGTAATTGACTAAATATCTATCACGAAAAAGAGAAAAATAAAATATTTTAACAAAAAAAAATGAACCGACTTCAAAAAATAAATAAGGAAGTCACTAAAAATAAAAAAATAATCAAACTTCAATTTTTAACACAAAAAAAAACGTTTTAAAATAAAATATGTACATAATAATCGTTGTAATGACTAAATAAAAATAAACAAAATATTTATTTAACCTATCTACTACACGTATTTTATATTCTACTATATACACATTATTTAGCTTAATACCTACCTAAACCTATTTATCTATTTACAATATTATTTTAACTACTACCAACCATCACTTCGAAGTCGGCGCCCCGCGCAAACAAACAATATAAAAGGAAGGACCATCAACAGCGACTATTACATAGCATTATTGGACCGATTGAAGGATGAAATCGCCGAAAAACGTCCGCATGCACCGTGTCACAAGTCAGTGAAAACGATGGCAAAAATCCATGAATTGAGCTCCGAATTGCTTCCTCATCCATCATATTTTCCAGATCTAGCCCCCAGCGACTATTTCCTGTTCTCAGATCTCAAAAGAATGGTCGCTGGGAAGAAAATTTCGTCGAATGAAGAGGTGATCGCCGAAACTGAGGCCTATTTTGAAGCAAAGGACAAATCGTACTACAAAAATGGTATCGAAAGTTGGAAGGGCGCTAAAATCAGTGTATCACCCTCGAAGGAAATTGTGTTGAATAAAAACTTTTCAATTGACCTCTTATATCGATATTTTTTAATTAAGTACCGAACAATAATAAACCTATAAAATTAAGTACCAATTTAAACAATTCATAAAAATTAATTAAATGATTTTATGATGTTTAAGAAATATATTTAACTTTTTTGAATATATCGATATATCGTTCAAAAAATCAGATTGGCCAAAGTATTTGTAGCATGATATTGACGGCCATATCTGTTTTTAACTGTTTCTGGAATCACATGAATATTAAACACTTTCTTTTGTATGAGAATACCGTTTGCGATTTAACTGAAACTGTAACTTTATATAGTGGCTCACTGCTCTTATCAGATTAAACAATAATAAAATATACCGTGGAACTTCCACTTATATAAACCAGAGTCGTAAATAAGTTTCTTTTCCCGACCTAAACGTTACATCAGTTCAAATTTCAAGTCAGGTTATTTCTCGATGGCATACCAGCCAGAGAATCGATCCAGATATAAAATATTTAGTATAAGTACACGGGGAGATATCCCGAATGGGTACAACAGAAAACGTCGACCCAATAAAATCCAAGTTATGAGTGGAGATATAAAACTTTTATTAATCTCTCTTTATTTGAGTTTGGTGGAAAAAGTTGGGGCGGTAGTTTCTAGTTATTTCTCCGAAATTAGATATGACGCAAAAATGTGAAACTAAAGTTTAGATACGCCATAAAATATATTAGGGTTCAGGGGAACGATGTCTAGTGATATCTCTCGTGCTGTTTCAAATGTTAACCAAGCTTATTAAATTTGAAATATTACCCTTTTATATATTAACTGGTTAAAAATAAAAACAAAATTGAATGTTTTTACACATCTAACTGTCGATATCCTTATCTCTATTTAACTATCTTATATGATGTAAGCCTCTAACTAAATATACAATTATAGACAAATACGTTTCAAAATTACGACAGACCAATCGGATATTTTTGCCACAGTTTCGACAACTCTTGCATATATTAAAAATAATATCCAAAATATCCAAAAAAATCGGAATAAATCAATTTCTAATTAAAATAATATTTGTCTTCTTAATTTTAAAGGTTTACTATCTACTTAATAAAACAAAAATACATATAAGAACCATAGTATAACATAAAATATTCTTAACAAAAAAATCGAACCGACTTCAAAAAATAAACAAGAAACTCGCTAAAAATTAAAAAAATTATAAAATTTAGATAATTAACACAAAAAATCATTTTCTATTAATTACTATTAATATTTTACTATATACACACTGTTTAGCTTAATACCTACCTAAAGCTATTTATATATTTACAATGTTTTAACTACTACCAACTGATAACTTTGAAGTAGGTGCCGAACACAGAGAGTTATATTAATTTAGATTCGTTTTGTTGGTATTTAAGTAGTTTTGTTGGTTGTACGTAAGTAGTATTAGTACAGATCTTACAAGTACTGATATGTTCATCAAATCAATGAATCTTTGACACAAACAGAGTTATAATGAAAAGTCAATTTGACTGAAATGAATTTTTATCCACACAAAAAGGTTTAATCCAGAGTTACATGAGAACATCCAATACAATTTTATTATATTAATTTTCGTTTAGAATGATATTTTTGCAAGAATAATAACCTCAAAAGGTAGAGAACTACTAAAAGTAATAAACACAGATAATTTACAACATATCTCTACTGGTGAACCAACATATTTTCCTTCAGACAGAAATAAAAAGCCAGATACTATAGATTTCTGTAGTTCAAGAAATATTGATACAAAAAGGTGTCATGCAGAATGATGTTTTGAACTGTCTTCTGATCATTCACCAATAATAGTAACATCTTTTTTAAAAATTACCCTCAAAGATAAACCCCCTTCTCTGTGCAATAATAGAACTAACTAGTCCTCATTTAGAGAAAACTTAGACCGAAACATCTATATAAACTTAACGTTACAAAATGAAATTAACATAGAAATCGCAGCAATAAACATTACAAAAAATATACAGGAGGCAGTATATTCCGCGACTCCTAACAATGAAACATTTCCAAGCAAAAATACACATATATTATGTACAATACAGAAAAAAGAAAGTTACGACGGAACTGGCAACAGCAAAGGACTGAAGAGAATAAAAGAAAATTTAATAGAGCAATAAAAGAGCTGAAAGAACTAATTCAAAATGAACAAAACCAAGGCATTCAAGAATATCTAGAGAATTTGACACCAACTGAGGCTACAGACTATTCGTTGTGGAAAGCAACAAGAAAGCTTAAGAGACCCCAGCAGCATTATTAAAATTCAGCACACTTATTAAAGCAAGCGAAAATAATTGGGCAAACAAACAATAATGAGAGAAATTAATATTTAAAAAGCTCCTGGTTATGACTGAATTACTGGTAAAATTTTAAAAGAACTATCAGAAAAGGGTATGAAACTATTAACATTTATATTTAATGCTATGCTACGAATTAATTACTTCCCTAGCATCTGGAAAGTAGCTAAAATACTAATGATTCTTAAGCCAGGAAAAATACCAGAAGATGTGACCTCTTACCGGCCTATAAGTTTATTACCAATAATCTCGAAAGTTTTCGAAAAACTATACGTCAAGTAGCTAAACTATATAATAGAAAAAAGAAAAATTATTCCAGAATATCAGTTTGGGTTTCGCAATAAGCATGGGACTATAGAACAAGTGCACAGACTTGTAAACAAAATAAACGCTGACCTAAATGCCAAAAGATATTGATCGGCTACTTTTCTAGATATATCTCAGGCTTTTAACAAAGTATGACATACGGGCTTGCAGGTTAAACTAAAGAAACTTCTCCCTCATCCGGACTATCAGTTACTAAAATCGTATCTTACTGATAGACATTTTATTGTAAATCAAGGCGATGAACATGAACCGAATTAAATCCCATATATTCAGGAGTTTCGCAAGGTAGTGTACTGGGTCCAGTACTGTATGTATCCCAAATCTATTAAATACATTAATTTATGAAGAATTTGTTTATGTATTTGTAATTTATCTATTTTCATATTTTGAATTTATTTTTAATATTGACATAATAAACTAAATAGAATTGGTAACTTATATTTTATTTTATATTCTTCCTTATAATTATCCAGACAGCACATAAAAGCTTTTCAAGTAATTAATAATAATTCAAAAAAAATACATAAGGAAAAAGAACAGCAGAAACTTATTAATATTCAAGAACCTTATAAAATTTATAAATGTATTCGGTTAACTTCTGTTAATTCAAAATAAGTTAGAATTAAGTCCAGAGGCATTTATTTAAGAAAATGTTAATCCCAAAGTACAAATAATCTCGCGACAACAACAAAAACAAAAAGAAACACATAATAGTCAGTCGGGATTGTATTTTACAGCTGAAACTTTTTAAATTTACGACGCCTTCTGTCATAAAATGAAATATTTAAATAGAAATAAAAAAGCCGTCAAGAACGTTATAATCTTTGCCCTTATTTTGATACAAAGATATTTCAACTTTGTGCCTCGATCTTTCGTCAACAATATTCTAATACCTTCAACATTTAATATAAACCTAATAAAATTCGGCTCGTTTAATTTTGGTGTAGATATTAAAATTTGTTTCTTTAATGTTCGGTATCACATAAATATAAGAAGTAAATCGAACAGGGGTGTTGATGACAAGCTGGTGGAGTTAGTCGTTAGAAATTTCTTCTAATCTGCCAATCGCTCAACAAGAAATATAACAGTATGTAGTATTTGTTCGAGAAGGTAACTTTTAGTTTATTGATATTGTTTTACTAAAACTTATTCCAAAAACATTAAAATACCTTTCTTCAATTATTTCATACTCCCAAAGTACTATTTGTTGTGCCTCTAGAATTCTGACATATTTGCGACTGATTAACATTACATTTTCTGATTAAACTGCGATGAAACTCTACCCTTATATAATAGATATAAAATATTTATAACAAAAAAATTGAACAGACTTCAAAAAATAAATAAGAACCTCACTAAAAATTAAAAAAATAATAAACTTAGATTTTTAAAATAAAATACGTACATAATAATCGTAATAACTAAATAAAACTAAACAAAAACCTTATTTAATCTATCTGCTACACGTATTTTATATTCTACTATATACACCCAATTTTCTTTTATATATTTTAAAGTCTCCTTTTACCAACTACGGGTTTATCTGGACTGGGCCTACAAGTTTAACGTGGGCCCCGAACCACGGTCCTCAGCATTAAGCCTACCGACTGGCGAGTGGCCAGCTTTATTAGAAATCACCCCAGAAGATATCCGCTCTCACCCAGCCTGGGTTACTGGCGAGACCGGGATCATCTTCCTTGTCAGATTTTACAACTAGTTCTTGCCTAGAACATTCACAAATATTAAACAATCACAAACATAAATTTACGACCTAGCCCCAGCAGGATTCGAACCCGCGGCTATCGCAAGAGTGGGAGGACGGTCTTTTCGTCTTTACCACTGCGCCACCAAGCCGGCTGCACACAATTCAGCTTGATACCTACCTAAACCTATTCATCTATTTACAATATTATTTTAACTGCTACCAACTGATCACTTTGACGTCGGTGCCGAGCCGAGCAAAAAATACAAAAATAATAATATTACAAAAAATTAAAATACCACCAAAATAAATCTAAGTTAATATAACTGTTTGGTTTATATTAATTATGTTTAAAAATCTAACTTTGATTATTTTTTAATTTTTAGTGAGTTCGTTATTTATTTGTTGAAGTCGGTTCAATTTTTTCGTTAAAAATATTTTATTTTCCTCTTTTTAGTGTAAGATATTTACTCAATAAATTACGCAGTTAATTTATTTAATATTACAATAGGTAGGCTTTAAAATGTGCGGATTGTACGAGGAAAATTAGAAATAAAGAAACAATGATTGAAAATAAGGAGTGCTTCAGGCCCCAGAGTCCGCTGCCTAGGCTAGGTGATTTGACAAATATTCTAAACTAAACAACAACATAAAGTTAATGTCTCCACCGGGAATTGAACCTCCCTTTGACCTCCATTTGGAAACTAAACGCCTTAACCATTACACCATAGAAGCAGTTGTTTACAACACTTCTACGAAGTCTATAGTCAGTGCTTAAACAGCAAACTAAATGGCTTTCCACTGAACCATTTTCCCTCACGTCACCTCAGCAATAACATTATACCCAAATATATCATTATTTTTGATAAAAAATATGTGAAAACTGTATACGTGTCTTCAAAATTTGAGCGTTTCCCTCGATTCCCCCCTTCCCCCAACAGATTTGGGCACTCCGGATTTGGTTACAATGGGACCACCTCGGAAGTGTACGCTTTCGAATAAAAAAAGAATTTTGAAGATCGACCCACAATTGACAGAGAAATCGGCGAACATACATTAAAAAATATATATACAGCCTCCAACATAGAACCTCCTCCTTTTTCGAAGTCGTTTAAAACATGAATTGATATTGAATCGTGACATTCAACTGTAGATCTGTAGGCAACAGTAAGAAATAGTTCAGATATTCTAAAAAAGGCAGTTAAAAACTAAAATCGTATTAAACAATGTTTTACGTGGAAATGTGGCAATGTCAATTCCAGCACGACAAAGAAATTTCCAGAAGTGAATGGGGCTATACCTTGATTCATATTAGAGGGCAAACCGCATTAATTTTAATTTATATGGATTTTTATCAAAATTAACATGGCATACAACATCCCGAAGATATAATTGAATTCGATTGCTTGATCAATATACTACGTACGATGGAGATCAACAATACATAGGAAAAAAGAACGCGAACGTTCGATAATCGTATATATTTGTTCGAACCAGCAGCCGCTTTATTTATTGTCCAGTGTTATGAAAAGCACTTAATGCTGTAATTAAGGCTATTCAAGCCCTGAGCTTTTCGCGATGTTTTCATTTTTTAACAGCGTATGATTAATTCCGTTTGGCATTGTTTTATATTCGACTGTTCGTTCGTGCATTTTACATTATTCTCTCGGTATGGCGTTTACACAAAAGCAGTCGATATAATTTTGTAACGATTTTTTTTGCCAAGACTACATATATTGCAGTATATCACACATTTGCATTTGTAATTTATTAATTACTAGCGACCCGCCCCGGCTTCGCACGGGTGCAATGCTGATACAAAATTAAATACACTACAGAAAAAATATGAACGTTGTATATAAAAACATAGCGGCCCGCTCCGACTTTGCACGGGCATAAAATATATATGCCTATGTCACTCAATGAAAACATGATTAAAATCGATCCAGTATTTTTGGTTCATTCATTACTGCCCTTGGCCTGTACGCATTAAATTTGGAGTAAAACAATTCCTCTTCCCCTATAATTACTATGAAGATTTCCTGCTATCTTTGGAATATCTAAATTCATACAATTTTTATTACATTACACATTTTTAAACGCAAATTTTAAATTTGTAATATCTCCGAAAATATTTGTTTAATTTACATGCTGTAAGGAACCATATTGATCTATATTAATTGCACACTGTATTTAAGGTACTTAATTCGATAAGGATTAATGCCGTATTGCTTAAAATAGCTTCGTAAATAAGCCATTTTCTCATGTAAAAAGTAAACAATAAAAATGGTTAATGTGGGTTATCCCTAAAAGATAAACATATACCATCGCGGACTTTTTTGTAGACCTTTTTATGGTGTACAATACTGTAGTACATTAATTTGATCTAACTCGTAGGGTTAGGCAGCGTTTTTGCTAATTGCTAAATAAGCCTAAAAAAATAGGTTAATTTACGACATCACGTTAGAAACCTCTAAAATTAGCAATGTTGCCTTAGTATATTATGCATGTATTATACATATAAACCTTCCTCTTGAATCACTCTATCTATTGAAAAAAACCGCATCAAAATCCGTTGCGTAGTTTTAAAGATTTAAGCGCACATAGGGATATAGGGACAGAAAAGGCGACTTTGTTTTATACTATGTAGTGATTAATACATTTTGGATTCTTTGAATGTTTTTCTCTGTTGAAATTTGTATATAACCCAACAAGAATTATCACCACGTCTAAACAGGTCCGCAAAATCCACAAAGGAGCTAAACACTAGAAAATACAGTTTAATTACTCCATAGCTGATCCACAAATCTATCCATACATATTTTGCATTGCGATGAAATGACAAAAACTTAAATATATCGCTTGGGGTATGTCCAATTCATCAAGCAGAGCCAAGGAAATTTCACGACATACACTTCGATAATAGGTTAACATCATATTAGACCAAAAGACCAGCAGATCGGAGTCAAACTTTTTTTAAAATGTACTGGTTATACCTTTAATTATGACTAAAGTAAAATTAACGAAATATCGGGGTAAATAACACTATTGATAACATTTGACGTTAGGCCTCATTTGTTCTGTTTATAGTCTATATGAGTTTCTTAATAATACTGTCCTTGCTGTCAACATTGCCACTTTTAATGTATATTACTCGGTATAAATTCAGATATTTTCAATGTGCCGAAAACATTTTCTTCACAATTCGATAAAATGCCACTACTGAAAAGTGAAGCCTGTCACTGAAGCTTCGACATCCGTTGGTTACAAGTATGTATGCTATTTGATACACCAACTGTGTAAATCCTTTCAATTTAATTTTTAGACCTGTAGGATATAAGACATACAGTAGAGGTATGAGGTAGAGGTAAATGGTAGAGTTCTTCCAAAGGTCCAGTTCTTATTTATTATTTATTTTTTAATAGTATTTGTTAGTATTTGTTATGTTAATGCTTTGTGGTTGTTTTCATTTTTCTATACTATATATATATTTAACTTTAACGAATTGATGAAATTATTATTAGTCTTATTATTTGGAACATTGGAACATAATATATTCTTACTAGTCGTGGCCTCTACAGTGATTTAAAACTAGGTATTAATTTAGGAAGACCGATTGTATGTTACCCATTACTTCTCTAATAAAATAAAAGTATACTAATTGTAACAAACTAAAAGTATAAATAATAAAAGAGCACCTTTCAATGTTATTATCATTTGGTGCACTTCACTATACAAAATCGCAGGGTTTGATTCACTGGGCTCTCATGTATTGGTGCGAATCTCTTAATTTCTCTATCACAGTTGAAATTCAAAGATCTCGTTCTAAGTAATTGCTAAATCATAATAGAGCTACAGCTTATAAGCTCGATGAATTAAAGTGAATGAAATATTGTTAGAAATAAATTTATGGTAGATTTAGCAGACCAGTTTTAATATAGAACAGCATAAAACAAATATTTTAAGTCAACTTTTATTACAAAGTAAACTGTAAAAACTATAATAAAAATGTTTTTAGCTACGACCATCAAAACAAAGGAGTAGGGACAATCAAAACCTAGGCATCCGCAACATCCCCCATACCACACGATCCCAATAACAGTGATAACAAACAATATTTACAAAACGGCCCGATCCACTTCACTTAGATTTTCATATAACCAGTCCCCACAGTCCCATCGAACCCGCTTCCTATATCTCCACCCCCTCGACCGATACGAACGGTTAAATTAAACCGGATAAAAGCGGGGAAAACAAAATTCCCTAACCCTTAAAAAATATAAAAACGTGAAACGCCATCGTCGTCGTCCCCCTCCGATCCCCCTTCCGAACTTTCCGCCGTCGCTATGAATAAAATTACCGAACAATGTAGTATATTTTAACATTTAAAAGGTTCTACGTGCATATTTTTGACAATTCTCGGCTCGCGGTAATAAATTTCGGAATTGTTGGGAAGTTGAGCCGAGTTAACGCTTGCCAGTCAGTCCCTCTGAATAATTGGTCCCGGTTGAGGTTTGATTAATGCCGGGGTTAGCGAATAATTAATAAAATCATTGGCGGACCGGATCGCTTCGCTTAAGAGGCCGACGGAATTCATCATTATGCACTGACACTAAATAATATCCAGCGTTTTTGTGAGCGTAAATTGGTGTATACGTCTGTTGCATTATTCTTATTAAGAAATAAATAAGCTAGAAACACATTAATATACTACTAGTGTCAATATTTACGCAATCAATAAGTACTCGCCACGATTATCGATACACTTTTGCATACGCTTAAACCAATTTTCAAAGCATTTATTCCATTCCGAATGAGGTATCTTCCAAACACGATGATTGAACGCTTCAATAGCTTCTTCGGCCGATAAAAATCGTTGACCACGCAGTTTATTCTTCACGAGATGGGAACAAAAAGAAGTCATTGGGTGCCAAATCAGGGTTGTACGGCGGATGACCCATCAATTCGATGTTCCCAAATAGTCTCTTGTTTGAGCCAATGTGTGAGAGCTCACATTGTCATGATGAAGAACAATCCGGCGTGTCTTGTTTGTTTTCCTTATTTCACCGAAGACTACTGGCAAACAAATGGCTATGTACCAATTAGAATTTACTGTTCTACGGCCTCTAGAGGTACAGTTGCAATATGACCAGTTTTCCTGAAGAAACAGGCCACCATTTTCTTTGAAGTGCTTCGCGAGGTGAGGTCTTAAATTAGAGCGAAATGGTTTGTAATGTACATTTTGCATAGGCTAACTACAAACAGAAATGTAGAAGAGCAATGGTTAACAGGGATGCGGTGTCCAGTTGTTATTTGAGTTGTAAGTATTTAATAATGTTAATTATATATAACTGATTTGTAAAATATAACAAGCCTCCATTTTAGCTATGGCATAGAAGAATCGTTGATCCAAATATGTTAGGAAATGTGAGTTGAACAGTGAAGTTATTAAAGCCCGACAGTATGATAGATGTAATTTGACAATGCGAGAGACTTTTTTTACTTCGTTGGTAAATTATATCTCGACTGTTCTATTGAATTCCCAGATTATGCACAAAACTTAACAAGCAGTCTGTCCAATATCTTAAATCAACAAATGCCCGTATTTTGCAAAACTGTTTTGAGTATTCTGAACGAAACATAATTAGTAGTAAAAATAATAGTTAGGTGTTATTTTGTTTTCGTGGATGAGAAAAGTGAACAGAATAGCAAAAGGCAAAATTGAAACATTTTTTATTGTAATATCTAAATATAAAACAGCTTAAATGGATGATGTACAATTATATACTTACAATAAATATTTGGCAAAGAAAATATCTAAAAAAACATTTCAAAATCAATAGTCTTCAACATATATATTGTACTGTACTCCATATTTGGCAGTTATATTTAAGATAATATAAAATGTTCCATATTATGCTTTAATGTATTGTTAGTACAATATATCGTCATTAAATTTTCCTTTGATATAATTGTAATTACATTACAGTTTTACATATCTTTAAATAAAATATACTTTTAAGTTTATATTGCATTTTTATTAAGAAAATATTTTAAATTTCCCGCTATTCCAATTGTCAGTCGCGCCCTCTGGCGGCAAATTATTGCTAAACTTGTTCACAGGTTAAATATGGGAGATACACTTCTAATTCCTCTGTGTTTTGTGAACTAGGCTTACAATTTAAAATTGCTCTGTCGGTATTTTGCGGTACAACGCTGCTAAACGTACGTCACAACATAAAATTACACGTCTGTACGAATAATCTACTATATTAGAATTGAAGTTAGCAATGGGTTGCCCACATTCAATCAAAATAGGACCTAAACGCCGATCTGACGGCTGTTCCTGGTTGCTTGATTTGGGTGCAATTTCGTTTTATTGAAATTTATTTATTTGTAGCGCTTAATAGACAAAAATTTTAGGCCTAAAAATTCTATTCTTCCTCGATATAAGTTTTAATCGTTCTAATTATCACGCCGATTAATATATAGATACACGTAGATTAGTACAAAAACGATTATTAAAATTCGAACAGGAATAAAACAAATACAACCCATGTTTTCGTAAAAGCCTATTGATATTCAGCGGACGGCAGACATGTTCTCCATTGCACTGCGGCGATATCGCACCGAAATCGTCATAAGTAGTACTCGATAGCCGAATCGATACATTTTGCAGCGGTAAATGTTAAAGCCGACTGAATAAAACTAATTGGTTCGCTGCCGTACAGCAGTGTTTTAATGGTGTTGTCTAATGAACTTTGTGTGTCGACAATGCCGATTGGGACAATGGAGCGGCTATTGTTGAATTTAAACGGCGCCTGGGTCACCGGCGGGGCCATGTTTGGACCATAAAATAGTTAAACGTTGGCGACTTTTGTCCCGGGCCTCCGCCAAATGCGAATATGTGACATTATTCTTATTATTGTCATTTGGGAAATCGCAATAATTTCGGTCTTTCATTCCGATTTAATAGAACGTATGGGATATGCGACTGCCGTACGTTATTAGACGAATATTACTTTTGTCCATTGTTCAATATCAACCTGATAATAAACGTTAAAACGTTAATTTTCCCTTTTTGTCATTAGTAGCAATCTGTACTTAAATTATCCGTACAGTTTTTAATATTTATACTGTATAGTTTTATTGAAGAATTATAAATATTGTTTCACCATTTTTTGCATCATTTATTCACCTAGACTCACAAGAAATAAAGTTTATTTTTGGCCTATAAATTAGTATCTAAGATTTTTATTACTTTTAAGTATAATTTATTTTATTTAAGACATTGTCTATCGATAACCGCTACATTTTCCTGACTCTCCAGCAATTTACGATGAACGATTGAGATTGAAGATAAGAACGATGTACAATTTGACAGACTATTTAGAAATCGACCCGTGTTTTGGTACCTTCATAAGCGCTACTCAAAGAGATCACGACTCATATATCAGGACAAGTAGTAAACAGAAGGGGCAAGGTCTGGAGAATACGGCGGGTGGCATTGCACTTCCCATTTTAAGGTTTCCAAGTATATTTTTATCAATTTTGCAAGATGTGGTCAACCACTATCATGCTGAAGAACAACATTATTGTGTCTTTGTTTCTATTACTGTCTTCGCTTTCAACATTGCCACTTTTAAATTTGCCACAAATGCGTTTTATTCGGTACAAATTCATACATTTTTAATGAACCGAAAATATTTTTTCTGCACAATTCGATAAAATGACATTACTGAAATGTGAATTCTGTCACTGAAGCTTCGATAAATTACGATGCAAGTACGTATGCTATTTAATACACCAGCTGTTGTAAATCCTTTCAAATAAATTTATAGGCCTGTAGGTTATAAGATAGACAGTCTAGTGCAGCTTGAGTAAGACCTTCCGGAGGAGAATAAACTTCGGCTGATCAAGAAGAATTTCTCCTGCTAAGATCTAGGAAAATAGACGCATATAAACAAAGCTTAATCGATTGCTGAAGGGACCCTGTCGGTTTACTCATTATTCCTCAACGGAATTAAGTGAAAAGCCTCTAAATCTATGTCGTCTCCCACATTGTAACAACATTTCAACTGTTAAGAGAAGATATGACATACAATTAACCGTCTAGAGACAATTTAGGCATTTCCGCCAAGAAATCGGCTTTAATTTTATAGCTTTATTTTATCTTGCATGTAGTTACTTATAAACATAAGATGGACCAAAATTCCCACTACTTAGGTGACGTTTATATCAGTTATCCATATGGTAGCCGGACTTTTTATTTATTATTATTATTATTATTTATTTATTTTTTTAATTTAGTTACTAGTATTTGTTACTATTTGTTATTTTAATGCTTCTGTGCTTGCTTTTACTTTTCTATACTATATACTTAAATTTAATTAATTAATATATTGTCAGTAGTCGTTGCCTCTACAGTGATTTAAAACTAGGTACTAATCTAGGAAGACTATGGTGTTCTGGGACCGGCGGGTCGAGCTGTACGTCGATTTCCTGCGCACCTCACGTACCATTAATGCTGCATACTACTCTAACCTTCTAAAAACACACGTGAAACCGCTGGAAACGGAGGAGTATTCCAGCACGAAGTGCGAGTGTTCTCCAGGACAACGCGCGCCATCATACAGCGCGTCTCACGCTCGATACAATATCGGAATTAGGGTGGGAGGTACTGGAATATCTCCCCTATATGTTTGGACCACTGAAAGAATCCTTCGGAGGTCAAAGATTCAACACCGACGACGAGGTAAAGGAGTTCGTGCGCACATGGCTGTCCGAGTTGCCCAAGGAATTCTTCGATACCGGCATCAAAAACTTCCGGAAACATGGACAAAATGTGTAATTAGTGAGGGGAAATACCTATAGAAACTTTAAATATTTCTATTTTTTTTCAATAGTAAATAAATGTGTCAGAGTATTTGTCTCATCATATTTGAACCACCCTTGTATATTACTACTAATATTGTCTAGATTTCTGATTGATTCACCGATAGGCCAATATTGCTATTGCATATGGTCAGCAAATGTAGCAGTTGTAACATTTTCTATGTATGGTATGTGACATGTATAAAGTAGGTAAACCACAGGACCACAAAACACTGTCTTGCAGTACACCTGCTATGTACACTTTATTTCTTTCAATGATGAGTAAGTTTCTGTACAGTATAGTAAGTATAGTACCAAACTCATTTCCTCCCTCAATATTATAATGATATTCAATTCTTTTAACTATAGAGAACGTTTAACTATAGGAAGAACAGTATCGACAATTTTAAAATATTTTTTTACTTGCAATAATTGAAATTATATGTTAATAAATCAGTATGACTTTTTATCCAAAACTTAACAAATTCCGATATGATTATTTAACCTTTAAACCTAAACATAAACCATAATGAAGTCGATGTAACGGTAATTAGCAAATAAACTAATGTATTAACGGACCAAGTATAATCAATCGATACTATTTAAACAATAATTTGTAATAATACTACCTATTTCGTGCCTGTATATTTCGATAGAGGTTATATCTGCAAAACCATTAATCCCGTTCAAATTTGTTAGCATTCAATACATTTGTATAGTAGTTTTTCATGTTGCCTAAGCCTTCATAAAGGATTACTGTAATAACCACCTGAAAAACGGTATTCAACAAATCATAATATATCCAGCTGGCTTACAGGTGGAAGTTATTTTAAAGTTATGAGAGGAACTATTATCGGGAAATTTTAAATAATCTCTGGTTTCGATAGTGATTTTCCGATTGTTTGTTATTAAATAGTTCTATAAAATATAAATCTCGGATTAAGAGTAACTTATTTACTTTTAAAGTCTGCTCCAAACCTCGGTCCTCGGTATTAAACCTACCAACTAATGAGTGACTAACTTAGAGATAAATCCAGAAGACATCCGGCCTTACCCAGCCTGGTTATTAGCGTGACTGCGATGGTATTCTTTGTCGGATTTTGCATTGTTGCTTTAGTAGACGTCCTTAATTTGGTAGAAATACATTTTATTATATTATTATTTATTTATTTATTAAAGATTGTTGTATATAAAATACATACAGTAAGGATTTATAGGATTAAAATTGTATTTGAACTACCTGAAGCTGATTTATGAAACTTTGGCAAAGCTCATTTATTTATGTAATATAATTATTGCTGATTGAAATTGTTACGGTAATTATTAGTTGTATGTTAGTTTGTTTTTGGTACTTATTCGGTAATAGTGTATACTTTTGGTTTTTTATTATTACTTCTGATAAAATATTTGAGGACAATATGCCGTTTCTTTTTTTACAAACCTAATGTAACATTAACATATAAAATCAATTTTATATTGCTATTGGAACAATCTTAAAATGAACTGTTGTCTAGTACAAAAATAATTCTACAATTATTTCTGTATCTTTCCCCTTGTCCATTAAAATAAATGCGAGAACAATAATACCAATTAAAAGCGACCTCTATATTTATTTAACTACCATCTTTCAACTAGCGAATGTTTCGCTACTTTTCATTCAATAGCTCCTATCAAATATCGATAACATCGTATATATCGTAATTAATGTATATAATTAATAAGTTTAGTTTTAGTTAAGCATCAATTCTTCATTCGTTAGAGAATAGCGTTAATGATTGAGACAGGTTTTAGCAGATCATGATGAACAAAAATTTTCCCAGACCTTTGAAAACTTAGCACCACCTCTCTTAATACGATTTTTTTCCGTTATTATTATCATACTTCTTTCATCAGCAGTTTTTCACTATTAATTCTCGCATAACTGGAGGCATTAAACTTTTTTTGATATCCAGTCTTATGTAAATGGTTCCAAACTATTTTGTAGTGAAGATCTAGTTCTATATCCATGTCGATAGTCGGTTTAGGTGAGTTTAGTGTTTACCATCAAAAGTCTCGAAGCAAAAATGAATGTAATATTCAGATAAGTTCCCATAACCATAAATACCACAAAATTTTCAAGGATATTGCACTGCATTCTTCCTTTTTGGAAGTAAAAAAGCAAAATATGACAGAAATGGCCATCTAGAATTACATTTTCTGAAGTTGTGATTGAGCAAATGAACGGTACTACCTTCTTGTGTAAAATATTCTATAATTTTGTCCTAGAAATACTCTGTAACAGTATATTTTTAAAAACGTATTTCGTTCATTATATTAATATTCATACAACTTAAAGTTTGATTAATTAAATATCTTTGAGTAGTTTAATCATTACGTGTTATGTTATTTCAACAAAATTCAGCCAATTATCGAAATAGGGACAATTTCAATAAGGTAGAATAAACGTTGGAAGAATTTTATGCCAATAGAAGAAATAGTTTTCCTTGATCAAGTAGGAAACATTGTGATAATAGATATATAGACTATTCAAAGTTTATTTGTATATGCCTCATCGAAATGTGTGACGTCAAAACGTCGCAATGTAGCCGCATCAACTCCGATTTTTTGTTCAGATTGGCTTTGACATACAGCAGAATTCTAATCTAAATAAAATAATTGAACAAAAATGTTATGAAATATAATTTATTTCAACATCATAGTACATCTAATGCATATATTATCGGGCTTAAAATACAACAATCAAACTCATACACCTTCACGAAACTCGTCGGCCAGTAAACTACGACCACGATTGAATTCACTTCATCGCCAAAAGTCAAATTAAGTTGATTTGTGATAATCCACGTCAAAAATCGTAAAAAATTATGGCACGAAAATATTCAGTTGTATTTTTTCCCGAGACGAAACTTTCAACTAAATATAAAATAAACAAATAGCGTCCGTCCGACAAAATGTTTTGAGTACGTATATCATCAAAAAGGCCAAACTTTACGATGGAACCGTCAGATGGACTCACATGACAACAGTGTTGCCGATTTCCGAAATATAAATAGTGACCCTCGTATAACACTTCAGGTAGCCGCTTAACTTGCTCTTAGTGGCAAAATTGTCAGAACAATATTTTAGAGTGGCCCACATTTTTTTCCTGATTTGTTACCGTATTTCTCGCCCGCTCTCATAATATAAGACCCCCTTCCGGCTTTCTACAGAGGGAAAAATAATGGGATTTAGGAAACCGATTTAGGACGACGTATTTTTATTAACTTCGGAACTGAAATATGGAAATGGGACCCGGTTCGTTTCGGTGGCGAGCAGTGTCTCCCGGCCGTTATTATGTGTCCTCAGGTGCTCGGAAAACTGAATTAAATGCCGAATGTGCCCTGCAATGCGGTCGCTGCAGATTCGAATTCATGGCCGGATTCTTGAGGTGAGTATATTGGATTCGGAATCTCCGGAGTGCCGATAGTCCGCGGGGAACGGTTGTGTTTAGTGGCTGCCAGTGGCGCAGCACCGCGCGGTACCCTCTGACGCGGACCAGAAATCCTCAGGCGACATACACGTTTAACCGGACGTATGGTGTACGTATGGTTAAGCTGTCGCCATCGCGTTGATATATTAACTGGAAAATATAAATTTAGTTAACCGATATTACGTACTAGGGCCGGGGAAAAATAAATTTTGGTTTTTTCCTACTACACGACGACAGCATTACTAATACTTACCAATGATAGCCCTGTGGTCGAAATTTGACAACAATTTATAAAATTAATCAGGTTTCTCTTATAACAGACTAAAGAGAATTCCTTAAAAATGATAAATTACTATTACTAAAACTTGTTTTGACAATATTTTCAATGTAAGATCAGAAATATATTTGATGTATAACATTAATTACAGTAACAAATGTAGTATATTAAAATACATGCAAAGTATCTCAAGAACTAACACTCACTAACTTCAAGACATTAATAAGTTTAAATTATTACATCAGTGAACATTATAACAAAAGCATCATAATGAGATTATTATTAGATTATATTTAGAACTGTAACAACTTTACAGCATCAGATATAAGGATATAAGTTTTTTTTTCCTTTTGCGTTATAATCATGCAATATGAAACTGAGTAATACATATTTATATATTAATTAAAACAATAATGGACATAATTAGGTCCTTTATTTTTTATAGCTTTGGGAATTATGGACTGAAAACAGTCGAAACAATCGATAGTCGCAAAACTAGTTAAACGCACGGTTCGACTGTTTTGTTCAATTAGTAATATCAGACGAAGATATACGAAACCTTTCCTGTATAAATTGCGAGAGAGAAAAGAACAGAGATAATTGCTTGGAGCAGTTAATTTTGTATAAAGATGTATAATAATCATAAATATTAAATAAAAATTAGACATACATTCACGACATAATTAAAAACGATCGCATGATAACTACCAGACCTTTTTTAAATAAAGTAAATGCTTTACTTATTATAGAAACATTACCTATTATTGCCATAAAAACAGTCAAAGTATCTTACTATTTATCATTCACAATTTTAATCTTTTTACCTTATGATAATACAATCTTGAAAAATATCGTTCCAAAATGCTGCTGTATCAATATTCAATATACAAAATATTGTTATTTACAAGCAAACTGCCAAGAAAAATCATAAAACTATATATATATATATATATATATATATATATATATATATATATATATATATTACATATAAAGCTATGTAAGCATAAATTGGATACATTTTTGTCAAGGCCGCGGTTAGCCTGACAGAGCCAGAACGTAAAAATCAATCTGAATGAAACTAGTACAGCCAAAAATAGTAACTAAAAGTACATGACTAGACACGAAACAGTCGATAGTAAATAGTAACAAAATCATTCGAACCAAAAATAGCGACTGAAACAGTCGATAGTAAAAACTAGTCAAATACTAAATAGTGTATAGTCGATTTCAGTCAATATTAATAGTATAGTATAGTATAGTCTATCCAAGGAAGTTTTGTACAACCAGATTTTGTATTCTTTAAATAATTTATATGCAACTAAAGAAAATACAATATATTTATTGTTCCCCAAAAAAGGATTTTAAGAATAGTTTTAGGTATCAATCAGTCTTGGAACAAACTCCGATAAAGTAATATTCAATAGCTGTAAAATAATTTAAATTGTAGTAACAAAAAAGAACAATTTATACACAAGAAGTGTCCATTGGAAGTGGGATTGAAAAGAATTGTTCGCTATCTTCGAGCTGTTCGACACTGGCCAAACAATTAGTTGGAATCTCTACTATCAACTACAAAATTTAAAAAAACAGAACTGGCCAATTAACGGTACTTATGAAACAAAAAGAGGCTTATGAAAATCACTTGATTGAATAATTTCACCGAACATTAGATGCGCTTAGTAATTTACTACCACTGTTCTGCTGTACTCTAATTTCTTGAGTGTTGTCCAGTAGCTGTATTCCTTCCACGCCGTTATGATTTAGTAATCTCATTTTGTGTTTTAAGCCGAAATCTTGAATAACTTCCTAAATCCACATGATTCAGAGGTCATCGTACAGTTCCATAATAAAATTAAAACTTAAAAAAAATAGGTTAGACATTTATTTATGATTATCTCATAATCTAATAGACAATATTTAACTAATCCAACGTTAGTATTAGAGTCAGATAATTGTGATATGTAATCGATTAACCATCGAAAAAGTCTGAAAGTTTTTCTGGCCATATACAAAAAAGGACCGGAACATCGAACAGATAGAGTAATATTTTAGATAAAGTTCGTTATTGAATGTTTAAACATGCACGATTGCCGATTTAAGACTTATTCAGCAGTCAAATGAGAGAAAAAGACGTAGACTTTAACAATATTAGAGTAGACGGCGTCGGACCGGCCAAATTGAATTTTTGACGTTGCAATCTCGTAAAAATCGGTTTGGATCCGTCTGCGAATTTACTGAAATCGGTACACGGGTTGGCACTTCGGCTCTTCGTCCCGTCCGATGTCCACCTAAGCCTCGCACTTGAGACAATTTCCTCTTCAGTCCAGACAATCGACGTTAAAACAATCGATAAACTCGCCCGTCTCTACGGGTCTCTAAAGAACCTGCAACATATGGACCTTATTCTGCACTTTCATTTTAAATTATGATTAAAGGATTACGACTGCTTTTAGATTGACCGATTATAATATTCTTTGTTATAGAGAACGTAAAAGGTCTAAGATGAAGACGTATTCAAAGTTATCGCGAACTCTAGTTCTTTCCTTTTCTTTTTTATATATTCCTTCTAACGAAGTTTTGTCTCAATATTCATTGCGAATACTTAGCTTTGTTACTATATAGAATGATATTTATTGAAGTATTATTTATTGTTATTAGTGCTTGTGCGATTTGATTATACGTGAAATGTACATGCAAAGACACTTTCGTTACTTTTCGTTTTCCAGCTTTATTTATATTGTCACTTGCCTGTTGTAATTTTCGTGAAGTTTCTTCGCTATTGTCTCCGACAGCTATAACCGCAGTATCACCTGAAAATTTAGCCATCGTGATTTTTCATATGTGGTATATTACATGTGTGACGTAGATAAATAATTGGCCCCCATATACTTGTGGTACACCTGCTCTAGCTTCTTTTATTGGAGAATAGGTTTCGTCTTATTTGACTCTAAATATACTGACTGAACATATATTTTTGCGATCACAGGAACGTCTGTTAATAAACCCAAAATGGTCTGTAAGTATTAGATGCACATTATAGAAGAATAAGAAATATCCGGGCGTATTAGGATTTGCGAGCGTCCAGACGTCATTTTGACTATTTCTAGGATAGTAAATAACTAAAGTTCAGTTTAAGGTTCACGAAAAATCTTTCGCTGATGGTGACAATATAAACCGAAAGGTTCCAAATGGTAGTTACACTACGGGAGCTATCGATTCTCCAATATTGAAAGGACAACACAATTTGTTTATATCCCAGGTAAAAAGGAGATCAAAATATAACAAAAAAAAACTACTCATAGCATATATTTACAAAATACATCGAATAATGCATTTCAAGTTAATAAAAGTAATCGATTATTAAATTGCTTGATTGAAAGTAACAAATAACGATACAACAAATACTGGAAGAAGAATATATTTCGAAACTGTTAAATAAGGGAAAGCAATTTCAATTATTATTAATTACTTAATTTTGTGGTTCTTTGAGTAAATATACTATTTTATTTATTTTTATTCCTCTTATCGTCCTATAAGCCTGTTCTCTAAACTGTGATCACTAAACTATTCGAAAAATTATACGTTAAAAGACTTAAAATAATCGCAGAGGAGAGAATTATTATTCCAGACCATCAGTTTGGCTTCCGTAATAAACACGGAACAATGGAAGAAATACATCCATTAGTCAACCAAATTAACAAAAACTTAAAGGATAAAAAATATGGCTCCGCTGCATTTCTCGATATTTTTGAAGCCTTCGAATAGGTGTGGTACAGTGAACTGCATTTTATATTGAAAAAGCTTTTGCCCCATACGCACTTTCAACTGCTGAAATCGTACCTCATAGACAGACATTTTATTGTAAAACAGGGTGACGAATACACTGACCTACACCCAATATATTCGGGTGTTCCACAGGGCAGTGTTCTTGACCGATTGTTGTATCTTATGTATACAGCTGACCTACCGATGTTAAGAAACACTACTGTTGCAACATATGCTGACGATACATCCTGACGTTTCCTCAAACGAGGATCCAATATCAGCCACAAGATACCTCAAACTTCATCTTGTCAAGAAAGTCGAATTGTGGTTGAAAATGTGACGTATCGAAACAAATGAGACAAAATCTACCCGTGCGACATTCACCCTTTGTAGAAGAACATATCCCTCAGTAAAATTGAATAATCATTTCGATCGACCTTTGGCATGAAAAAAACATATAGTTACAAAACGCAAACAGCTTAGACGTAAACTAAACTAAATGTATTGGCTGATAGGTCGTAAATATAAATTATCATTAGATGACAAGGTTTTACTGTCAATATTTAGGCCCATTTGGACCTATAGTATTGAACTGTGGGATACTACTAACAAATCTAACATAGATATCTTCCAGAGGTTCTAGAATAAAGTGTTGCGAGTCATCGTCGATGCCCCATATTATGTGTCCAACAAAGTGATTCAGCGTGATATCCCCATAGAACCCATAACGAGTGTGATTCGGAATGTTAGTACGAAGTACTCTAAAAGACTATTAGTGCATCCCAATGCAGTCGCAAAAAGTTAAATGTGCGCGATTTCAGTGAAGTACGTAGGCTCATACGCAAACTGCCATACGAACTGGTTAATAGACACATAGAGTGAGATTTAATAATCTCTGGAATAAGCTAGAATAGTTTTTAGAATAAGTTAGGATAGACTTTAAAATAAGTTAGAATAGTATATAGAATAAGATATAGATTATAAATTGTACAGTAGATAACTTGTCACGATAGTTATATAACTGAAATCATATAATAATACATATATTGCCCACGGGCAGATTGTAGACGTTCCAGGAGATTAATCAAAAAAATATTTTTATCAAATTGATAGTTAATTAAATATATCACGAGTTTAAAAGTTTAACATAATCTGCATAGATGAGCATAAATAATAGATAAAATAAGCGAACATGTTGGAAAGTATACGCCCACGTTTTAAAAATTTGTTAGTAAAGTAAGGTAACTCTATTGGAAAATATAGAACATATAGATGGAGAAAAATGTTCGCTTGTTATCTCGAAAATCGAGTTTTCGGTATAGCAATCGGGGCAAATGGAATATGTAACGGGTCGGTTCGCTAACCATTCCCGGTCCCCTTTACCATTATGCTCAAATTGGACCGGACAAAGCGCTTAACCGCCTTCCAGGGGTCCTTCTCGTTATTCCAAAACGCAGTATTTTACTTTGCGGCATTACTACTGTTCTAGGGAGATTTTCACGCAAGATTATGGACGGTTGACGGGTGTCGTCGCTAATTTAAATATAGATATATTAAGGGATGGACACTATTTGAATTACTTGAACGAAAATACATATTTAGTATTTGTATTTCAGTTACTCATTAAAAATATAATTTCAAATACATGAAGCTACGGTTTTTGGAGTTAGTGTTTCAAATACGTTTGGCTTCAAAATAAATTTGAACATAAATATTAGCGTTGGGAACTATCGACTGAAAATAGTCGAAACAATCGATAGTCAAAAAAGTAGCCACTGAAAATAGTAAAATAGTTTCCTGTATAAATTGTGAGAGAGGAAAGGACGGAGATAATTGCTTATAGCAGTTGATTTTATATGTGCTTATATTTTCCAACGGTAGTATAAGCGAGACGGAGATATACATATTTCTTTACGTACTGTCTTAGAATAAGTAGAATTACTTTTATATATGAATGTTCTGTAGATCTGTAAAAAGGAATGGATTTTTTCTATGGAATTGATTAATACCCTTCAAATACTTTATCGTATTTTAATGTTAATTGCTATTTTTAAATAATAAAATATAGTAAATATCGACAATACAATAGAACTAGAATAGAACTTATAACTTAGAAATAGAACAATAGAACAAAACCTAAAAACTAAAATGATCATTAATATCAAAAATGATCGCATAATCACTACTAGAGCTTTATTAAATAAGTAAATATCTTATTTATTATTCAACGGAAATATCCTTTAACAAAAGTCGAGAGAGTAAAGAAATATTACCTATTACTGGCATAAAAACAGTCAAAAGTATATTCAAAAGTAACTATTTATTATTCCCAATTTTAATAGGGTAACTGTTACATTAAAAATCTTGTAGCATAAATTGGGTACATTTTTGTGAATCAGTGGCACCAAAAATAGCAACTGAAACAGTCGATAGTTAAAAGTAGTTAATTATTAAACAGTCGGTAGTCAATTTCAGTCAATAGTTCCCAACGCTAATAAATATATTAAGTAATCCTATATGCTACTTTCTCAGCTATAGAACTAGGATAATTGGAGAAATTCATTGAAGTATTGAAACCAATTGCTACAGCATTAGATTACATTCAGGGCAATGATTATGTCTATTTTTAACCGACTTTAAAAAAGGAAAAGGAGGAGGTATTGCTTGTACTTTGGTTTATCTTCTGAATGGTATTGTTTGTACCAAAATGTCCATGACATACCTCGTATGGAATGGTTTCTCGCGATTTTGCGAGACTGCAAATTTCAATGGTTTACAGCTGAGTGACAGAGCTACTTCAGTCCGTTTTTGGCGACCGATCACCTTGAATTCAATTCAATAAGCTTCTGTTTAAATTGCAGTAGGCTACTTTAGTTCACAGTTACTTCAGGCCGCTCTCGTTAACCTGGTGCCAGGAATCTTCGAACTAATATCACTTTCCAAAGCTTGATTGTTTTTTAATTGAAATAGTTTATGGTCAGAGGGCTTTGACCTCTTTCAATCTACTACCATTTATGATCTTACAGCTACAACTGCGTTACCTTTACCCGAACTTCACTTAATTACACCAAGGAATAGTTCCGAGTAACTATGAAACGATTGTCAATCCAACGTCTTTTCTTAATCAGAAATTGCATTCTGGTTAATTCAATGAATCCAAAAGATAAAAGCCTTATAGTCACAATTAATTACAAAATGTGAAGTGTTTAAAACAATAAAAAACTTTCATTTTAATTAGTACTACTCTATTTACTGCTTCCACACGAATTTTATTTTAAACCAATTGAACCTAACCCTTAACCCCCAAACATAGACATACAGGCGCGAAGACTCGAAATGCACTATAAAGCTTAAATATAAGCACTATAAATTTAGGATAACCAAAATGTCTGAAGAGGACTATTCCAGAATTCTCATTATCATAATTGATAATCATCGTCTAATAAGAAGCGATAAGTAGTCGTAAGTTTTTATTTTGTCATCGTTTCTATCATATCGCGGACTCGAGCCCGAAAATTCAATTTGCTTTAAAGCAATTCCCTACCGATTACCCGGTTAATGCCTTACCAATGGCGTCAGCCAAGAAAAGAAGAACTTATCGGTTATGATTATGGTTTCCTTGCTCGTCCAACTGGCAATTCAACTAACCTAGTTTAGTAATACTCGGCGCGGCGATAAACCGTTTCAAAGACGGGCCAGATAAGCTTTTCAGTACATCAACTCCAAGAAACTTCCGCAAAACTGTGAAATGTATGGTGGCTATAAACTCTTTTTCGGGGAAAATTTTGGCCAAAGCGACGCGATATATTTAAAAGTATTTTTCGCCGGTATGGTGTTTTATAGTACAAGTGTTCGATTAAGTTTTTTAATTTTTCAATTCAATTTATTTAGATAATAAATATTTATAACTGAGTATAAACTTTAAATATGTCTATACGTTTATAAGTCATTTGTTGATCATTCCTACCAACCTCAAGAAACACTACTGTTGCAACATATGCTGACGCTACAGCGGTTTTGACCTCTTTCAATCTATTACCATTTATGATCTTACAGCTTCAACTGCGATACCTTTGCCCGAACTTCACTTAATTACACCAAGGAATAGTTCGAGTAATTATGAAACGATTATCAATCCAACGTCAACGCGCCTTCTTTTCTTAATCAGAAATTTCATTCTGGTTAATTCAATGAATCCAAAAGAGAAAAGCCTTATGGTCTCAATTAATTACAGAATGTGATCACACGAGGATCCAATATCACCCACAAGAAACCTCCAACTTCATCTTAACAAAGTCGAATTTTGATTGAAAAGGTTTTATATACTAGAGTTAGTGTTTAAAAAGCAAACTGAAGGGCTTTTTACAGAACGACTTCCGATTTTCCGTCACATTAGCTCAGCGATAACATTATACACAAATATCCGATTATTTTAGATAAAAAATAGGTGAAAACTTTGTACGTTCCTTTTAAATTTTAGCGTTCCCCTCGATTTTCCCCCTTGCCAGCTTTGGAACCTTTGCTGACGACACAGTTATTATGGCAAAAGATATATCTCTGCGTAGGTCAATAGAAAAAGTGCAAGTGGCAGTTAATAAAATCTACAAATGGACAAAAGATTGGAAAATTCAACTTAATAGCTCCAAATCTGTCCACGTTAATTTTTCATTAAGGCGAAATAATAAAAAACAAAAAGCAAAACACATTAGAACCAAAATAAAACAACTATACTGGTTAGTCGGAAGATACTCTCAACTTGATCTAAAATCAACGAGGTTGATCTATAATACTATTATAAAGCCAATTTGGACCTATGGCGTGCAAATATGGGGGTGCACTAAAAATTCAAATCAGTTAGTCATAGAGCGCTGTCAAAACAAGGTTCTTCGATTGATTACCAATGCCTATCGCTATGTAACCAATGAAGAACTGCACGATGACCTGGAAATCAAATGGATTTGCGAAGTTGTGCAGGATTTCGCCTTGAAACACGAAAGAAGATTACTAAATCATACTAACGTGGAAGCAATACAACTGCTGGACAGCGCGTAGGAGATTGAAACGAACAAAACCATACGAACTTGTGTGAACATTTAGTGTAAACTATAGCTATAAGTTAATAATTAATAAATAATTATAATTTTATAATTGAGGAATACATAGTGATGTATTTTCTCGCACTCGTCTTGCTTGTTAATTAATCCAAGTACATAGGAAAAGTAGTAATAAATTAATTGTAAATTAAGATTGTACTAAGCGTATCTAATAAAGATGTTATAAAAAAAATGATGATAAAACCATCATGCAGTCATTGATTACTTCGTTTCTTCGTCTTAATTAGGAAAATTATTCATTAGTCAAACTGAAGCGACCGAACCTAGCCGTGGCATTAACTGCAACTACCTGCCATATAAAGCGCCAAGGAGAATCATAAGTTTTAATTATGCATAACTTTTCAGATTTAATTTGCCCGACGAACTCGGAGAATTAAGACAAATACCCGGCCAAGTCGACTACAGAATAGTTAATTTAAGTAGAATTTTAGATATTGAACTTTCGAAATGGAGCTTCTTTTTACTTTGGCTGAGATAAAAATTAAATATCGAGAATATTTTATTATTCCGTAAGAATTGTAAAACGAAGAATCAATATGTCGTCAAAGGAAATAATTTGAATTGATAATAAATTCTGTTTCTCATTCATGTATTACAAATGGTCTGATTATTTACCGTGACTATGTCCGGATGGTATTAGTAGACGTTTCACTAATATACCTAATATATTAGAAGTAACAATGGCCACTTTTAAGTCTAAACATGTGGATTTTATATAAAAAAAGACTACTTGCAGTGATAATTGGTTCTATAATAATGACTACTGGACGCTAAGCTCAAGTGGAAGAAGCTTTTTAAAGAGAATCAAGCAGAACTTTTTATAAAGCTCGAAAATGCGGTGGTTGGTCTGACTACAATACTAATAGATTAGGTGATAGATGATGAAAAAATAAAGACACAAGAATTCAAAATTCGTCGTCAGTCAAACACTTATCAAAAGTGTTTCGAAACAGTGACGTCAATTATACTCTCATAGCCATCATTTCTGCAATCCAATATGGTTTTGTACAAATAAAGGGAAAAAATGATAAATGAAAATTTTGAACTGGGATTTATTAAACCAAATAACCTAAATATGACCAAAATCGATTCGTCGATAATGACTCCTATAGGTGGACTATAGGTGGACTATGTAGACATGAGCGCTTTAGATATTTTGTGGCTTTCCAGAGTGAGTAATCAGTTTCTTTATCATCTGTTAAATTTTTGAGATAGTCATTTATGGTTTTGTTTTTTAGTTCCAGTAATTCTCTTTTTAGTCTTTGGGTTATATTGTTTAAATAATTGTATTATTCCAATCAGCTTGTTGAATATCTACTACGAATTTGTCTGCTTCAAAATTTAATTGTTCAGCTATCTTGAGAGGTACATTTAGTTGAATTCGTTTGTTTAATTCTTCAGCAAATCCTTCCCAGTCTGTTCTCTTACTTACTGAAGTGATCTTCTACGTGTCAGTATAGTTATATTGTACGGGCAGATCGTTAAAGTTCCAAGAGACTAATAAAAAACGTAATTAACTAACATGGACCACTTCTTATATAATATTAATTTTCGCATACTATCATTGAAAGCCCGACAAAAAATTAAATGAGCGAATATATTAGCACAATACAACGATAGATCATCGTTACATGCGATTTATTTTGAAACTCTTTAACCTGCAAAAAAGTAAACATTTACTTCATACTAAAAAGGACCTTAACTTAAATGGAACCTTACATTGATAGAGTGTCAGTAAGATAGCAAGATTGATCGAAGGCGGCGCTGCAATTAAGCTGGATAAAACTAATTTAAAAAGTGTGGATATACCGAACAGTGCTACCGAAGTGACGAGATACATTTATATTTTAAATTTTTTTTTTTGTTATAATTGTAACTTTTTCGCTGTTACTGGGGGTCCGTTTGTTGCTAGAAATGATAAATATTTCAGAGCAAAAGGAATTAAAAGTTTGACCAAACCACTGTTTTCACGTAATGTTTAAGTTCATTTCAAATTTTGAACGTTGGTAAGGCATTTGAGCTATACTTGGCCTATTGAAAGGCTTTATTATATTTTGGCTGAGGGGCACTATATCTACCTCTGCCTCTATCTGTACTTCACTGCGGATATCTTATATTCCTTTTCTCTGTCAGTTTTCTTAAACAGATCGCAAAGCCGCAGTATTATATTCTTTATATTTGAAATTTTGACGACATGTTAGAGTAAGCTTCTTCTTGCTTGACTCTAAACATTCTGGTTGTAATGTATGATTTTAATAGTTCGGTGTGTTGTTTTGGTAACATTTTCTGTAGTTTATGAACAAGGCCTTCATGCCAAACCCTATCGAAGGCTTGTGCTACATCTAAGAGTATAGCTGAGCATACTTTTTGACTTTCGTAAGCTTTCTCAATAACATCTGTTATTCTGTGGACCTGGTCAATTGTTGAGTGTTTGTTAATAAACCCAAATGGTATGATGGTATTAGGTTTTTTCTCTCTATGATCGGTTTTATTCTTTTCAACAGGATTTTTTCAAAAACCTTAGATATTACTGGCAACAGTGATATAGGTCTATATGATTTTATTTCGCTTGGTGACTTCCCAGGTTTTGGGATCATTATAATTTCCGCCCTCATCCAAATGTCTAGGACATGTTTTAATCTAAATACTGTATTGATCAAGTTGGTAAGTTTTATAATTCCCTTTCTTAGTAGTTTTTGCTTTGGTAGTAATTCTCCTGTTATTAAATCGTAGCCTGGTGATTTCCTGGGGTTGATATCAGTTTTAATAATTTTGGTTAACTCTTTGGGCGTGACTAATTCAATCATCGAATTTTCAGTTTCTATGTCTGGTAAATTATGTTCAATATTAGCTTCATTTGGTTTGAAAGTTTTTTCTAGGCGAGGCTTGGGTAGTCGATGGTGGCACCTCTAAACCAAACGATGGTCGGGTACTGAATGTATGGGAATATCCTTCAATAACATGTCAGATAAACGTCTCGGGGTTGCCAGCTATTCGTTATCGGGTTCTAGTTGATGCTGCTGGCACCCCGCCCGTGTTCAACATCTGGGATTATATTTCTGGGTAGTTTGTTGACCGTTATTCCACTACGTAAAATTCGACATGCCTCAAACTCAGAAACTGTTGGGGTGAAGGGGGAAATATCGAGGAAAAACCTCAAATTTCAAAGCAATGTACAAAGTTTTCACAATATATCTAAAATAACCAGTTATTTGTGTATAATGTTATAGCTCAACTGATGTGACCGAAAATCCGAAGTAGTTCAGTGTAAAATCCATTCAGTTTGCTTTTTAAGCACTAACTATATTGTATGAAAAGTCGTAGAAAATCCGCAACTGCTTCTTGGTGTAATGGGGAGAGCGTTCAAACATGCGAGGTCGCGGGTTCAATTCCCGACGGGGAAACAATCATTGTTTGCTTTTACGTTTTACTTCCATGGTACCTCCTACGTTTTACCTGCATTCATCGAGCCATAGTAATTTACCCTAAACAGTCTTTCGAATGACAAAAGAATTTCCAAAATCGGTCCATATAATTAACGGAGAAATTGGCGAACATATATTGACAAAAAATATGCAGTCGAACATAGAACCTCCTCTCTTTTTGAAGTCGGTTAAAAATAGTTTTCGGCTATCAGACTAGACAGTATTTTTCAATGTATGTTTATTTTGTGAAGATCTAATAAAGAAGTTTACATTAAAATAAAATATATATAATACAACATAAACCTATTCATAAAATATTTATAAACACGGGAGACATCTTTTACAAATAGATTAAAATAATTTCTATACCTAACATTAAATGTCGTTACTATATAACCGAACTAATACATTTTGATTATTAGTGCTATATTTCTTAAGACGTCGAACTTCATTAATCAAATACAAATTAGTTATTTCCATTACGTGCTATATACAATTCGTGAAATGAGAGAAACCGAAATTATATTAAGCAACATATTCAATTATTTACCAAAACAAATTTCCGAGGCAATTATAGCTATTGCTTTGAAATTAGCGCCCTATCTTCGAAATTTCTCTAAAATTAATTTGCTCGGATGACGGCTCCTGTCGAACGGATTTAACAAGGACTGGATTAACGACAACATCACAAGAAAATCCAGAAATCGATCTCTAACAATTTATCATACCCATTTTTGGGTAAGATAAAAGTTCGCAGAAGAAATTCTGTCTTGAATGTTGATTGCTTATCTTCAAACGTGTAATTTTACATTGTTTATTATAGCAATATAGTAAATTAACACTAATAAGCTATTTGTTTTTATACTGACTTAGGATTTTAACATTGTAAAGTAATTATTCTACCATAGGTACCTTAGTATTAACATCTATGTCACTGATTTTCATGTGCACTTACAATTTCACTGAACTATATCAAATAGTTCTTCTACTCCATATAATCATCTGACTAAGCTATCATTAATAGGAGCTGGAGAACCCCAACATTGATGTACTGATAGAGCCTCTGTTCATGTCTTTGGATATAATCCTTGATAATGATATCGACAGTTTCTACCTTAAGGACCTTATGCAGATTGTCATTACGAATATGTTATGGAACATTAATAATACGTCTCAATACCTTCTTTAGGAACTTTTGCATAATATTTCTATTACTTTGCTTGGAGATGAACACATAAGCCCACACTGGCTTCAAGGCTTGTTGGTAAAGTAGTTCCTTATTATATCCCGAGAGGGAATACACAATAACTAGTGTTGGGAATTATCGACTGAAATCGACTATTTAGTAATTGACTACTTTTTACCAGTGAGTGACAGTTTCGGTCCGACTGATTTTGTTACTATTTACTATCGACAGTTTCAGTCGTGTACTTTTAGTTACTATTTTTGGTTCTACTAGTTTCATTCAACTGATTTTTAACGTTCTGGCTCTGTCGTCTTAGCCGCGACCTTGACAAAAATTTACCTAATATCTGCTTACATATTTATATGTAATATAAAGTTTTATAATTTTTTTGGTAGTTTGCTTGTAAATAACAATATATTGTATGTTAATATAGCAGCTTTTTGTTGCTTTTTGTTGTAAAAAGATTAAAATTGTGAATGATAAATAGTAAGATACTTTTGACTGATTTTATGGCAATTATTTGTTGGCATTACGGTAATATTTCGATTACTCTTTTGATTTTTGTTAAAAAATATTTCCGTTCCATACTAAATAAACCATTAACTTTATTTAAAAAAGCTCTAGTAGTTATTGTGCGATCATGCTTAATTATGTCATGAATTAGTTTTTTTCTTATGATTAGGTATATGTTTGAGTTCTATTGTATTGTCTATATTTATTATAGTATATTATTTGAAAATAGTAATTTACATATTAAAATACGATAAAGAATTTGTGGAATATTATTTCATTTCATAGAAAAATTCCATTCCTTTTTACGGATCCACAGAACATTTAAATATAAAAGTAATTCTACTTCGATTAAAATTAAACTATTAATTGAATGTTAATAGTATTCAGTAATTATGTTTTTCCTTTTCTTTCTTAAAGTTTGTATGTGAAGGAATATGTACATCTTCGTCTCGCACATATAAAATTAACTGCTCCAAGCAATTATCTCCATCCTTTCTTCTCTCACACTTTACAGAGAAAAGGGTTCGTACATCTTCGTCTGACATCACGAATTGAAAAAAAAACACAATCGAACCCTGAATTTGACTGAAAATAATAATTACTATTTTCAATCGTTATTTTTTTAACTATCGACTGTTTCGACTGTTTTCGATCGATAGTTCTCTTGATGATCTTAATTAGCCCTTTTCTTGGAAGTTTAGTATCTATTAATATTTTTCCAGTAATAAGGTTTCTCCAGGAACCTTTTGGGTTAAAATTATTTTTTATTTCTTCTTTAACTTCAGTTGAGATAACAGTCAACTGTCGAGAGTAAGAACAGAAACAAGCGGAATTAAGAAAAAACGAAGAAGACCGAACAATAATGTATAATCATCAGTTGGGTCCGATGACGGAATCAACATTATCCAAGATGAGACAGACGATTTAGTAAGTTATTTCCATCCAGTTTTTTTCACCATACTCTATCGATTTATATTGCACTAGCGACCCGCCCCGGCTTCGCACGGGTGCAATGCTGATACTAAATTAAATACACTACAGAAAAAATATGAACGTTGTATATAAAAACATAGCGGCCCGCTCCGACTTTGCACGGGCATAAAATATATATGCCTATGTCACTCAATGAAAACATGATTAAAATCGATCCAGTATTTTTGGTTCATTCATTACTGCCCTTGGCCTGCACGCATTAAATTTGGAGTAAAACAATTCCTCTTCCCCTATACTTACTATGAAGATTTCCTGCTATCTTTGGAATATCTAAATTCATACAATTTTTATTACATTACACATTTTTAAACGCAAATTTTAAATTTGTAATATCTCCGAAAATATTTGTTTAATTTACATGCTGTAAGGAACCATATTGATCTATATTAATTGCACACTGTATTTAAGGTACTTAATTCAATAAGGATTAATGCCGTATTGCTTAAAATAGCTTCGTAAATAAGCCATTTTCTCACGTAAAAAGTAAACAATAAAAATGGTTAATGTGGGTTATCCCTAAAAGATAAACATATACCATCGCGGACTTTTTTGTAGACCTTTTTATGGTGTACAATACTGTAGTACATTAATTTGATCTAACTCGTAGGGTTAGGCAGCGTTTTTGCTAATTGCTAAATAAGCCTAAAAAAATAGGTTAATTTACGACATCACGTTAGAAACCTCTAAAATTAGCAATGTTGCCTTAGTATATTATGCATGTATTATACATATAAACCTTCCTCTTGATTCACTCTATCTATTGAAAAAAACCGCATCAAAATCCGTTGCGTAGTTTTAAAGATTTAAGCGCACATAGGGATATAGGGACAGAAAAGGCGACTTTGTTTTATACTATGTAGTGATTACTATCCGGCTTGTAGGACAATGCAAAATTTCTCAGGTTCAGAAATTTGTTGCACTGGTTCGTGCAATTAAGGAATTCTCAGTGGCCACGTCAATAAACAGAACAGTCGATTTTTGGGGAACACAGAATCCTCAATTAATTCATGAAACATCATTGCATCCACTAAATACAACTCTATGGTATGGTATTCATGCTAGGAATATTATTGGTCCCTATTTTTTGAA
Organism: Rhynchophorus ferrugineus; assembly: GCF_030347505.1. NCBI lineage: Eukaryota > Metazoa > Arthropoda > Insecta > Coleoptera > Curculionidae > Rhynchophorus > Rhynchophorus ferrugineus. The sequence continues at coordinate 37,217,662 of NW_027472587.1, read as the reverse complement.
AATGAAAAGGTGCTGCAGTTACTGTTACTACTAAACTATACCAAGACATGATTTTAAATTTTCTTGTGCCTGAAATGGTGAGTGGCTTCTTAGTGGCCACGTCAATAAACAGAACGGTTGGTTTTAGGGAAGATGGTGCAACAGTACACAGAGCTCGTTCTACAATTCAATTATTGAAAGACGTTTTTTCACAAAGACTAATTTCGAGAAGTGTCGATTTAGCATGGCCTGTCAGATGTCCGGATTTAACAGCACCAGACTTTTTCTAATGGGATTTTTCAAAATCAAAAGTTCATGTGAATAAGCCCCGAACGATTCAACATCTGAAAATCAATATTCGTCACGAAATTGAAGAAATTTAGCGTCAGATGTTGCAGGATGTCATGAGAAATGCCTTAAAAAGAGCAAAGAAAGAGTTGTCAATGCTATCCAAAACCAGACACAATTTAGTGAGTCATTTCTATCCAATTTTTTTCACCATTATGTATGGATTTATATTCTATTTTACTTCTTTTAATTTATATATATTTACATTATTCATTTAAATAAACAAACTCGTAATTGTGCATTGATTTACTCAAAGATGCTACTGTTAATTTCTTCGCCCAAATACAGGGCTTGTAGGACCATGCAAAATTTCTCAGGTTCAGAAATTGCAATTAACGTTCGTGCAATTAACAAACAAGTTATATTCGACGTCTTAGGATATCTCTTATCCTTATCGCTGTGTTGATAAAATTAAATAAACTCTATATTTTAATACTTATTTTATTATAATTATTTAGAGTTCTTTTCTACAATTTTCAGAAGATTGCTTCGTCAACGCCTTATTAAATATTAATTTTCCAATACTTAATTATCAATAAAACAAAACGGCAAACACAACAATTATATTTCTTTACATTTTAGCGAACTTATAGATTAACCTTGTAATATTGAAATTAAGTTCTTCGCCTTGAACGAACTCATAATACTATTCATTTTATTCTGACAAAATATGTGTTTTCCTTCGTGTTGAAACAAGAGTTCCGCGGGATTACCGAGACGCTTTCTCCTACCCTCTCACAAGAAGCAGCGCCGCCATCCACGCCTCCTGTTTCTACGAAATATCGTCTTATTTGTCTTCGCTAAGTAAATCTTTCCTAGATGTGTATCTAAGTTTTCAAAGTTAGTTTTTGACACATTCGTCCGCTTTGCTTCGCTAATGCACTGCAAATTGCACGAATATCTGAACGTCTCAAAGCAAGGAGACAGTGGCTGATGGAAGTGCCGGTGTACGTTTGAAATGTACCGGCGTAGTGTTTCGAATGACATTTACTTTGTTGCTGCATAGGATCGCCGGCAGATACAGACAATGTCTAAGTACTATTCGGGGTGTTTGCTTCAGATTGAATTTACATAAATAGTTCTGTTCCGGTTCCGGTTTTTCTTTCGTCATTGTTTTATATATTTTACATTTCTTGTAGAGAAAACTTAATTAATGGATCGTAAATTATATACAACTGTTAAAACAGCGGCGGGTCATTTCATCCCGACATGAGACTGATAGATTTTTGAAATCAGAATATTGATTTAATTTGACGTCTGGTGAAGGAAAAGAAAAATGGTTCTTGCTTGATGACTGTTATTAATTTATATGGTTCTGGAGTACAACAGCAGACAGGCCTCGTTCTGGAAGACAACGGGCGTCACGTAATTATGAGAATGTGGCTCTGGTGCGCGATAGTGTTCCAGAGTATCCAGAAGCATCAATTCGGAGACGTGGTTCCCAGTTACACATTTCTGCAGGCAGTTTAAGGCGAATTTTGAAAACTGATTTGAAAATGTTCCCGTACAAAATTCAATTAGTCCAAAAATTGCTAGCGAGATATCGTGATCAACGAGTTGAGTACAGTAATGCAATCCTAAGGCATCAGATAGTGAAATTGAAGATTTTACGTCTAAATTGATAATGAGCGATGAAGCCCATTTTATTCTCAGTGGTCAGAACAGTTGGTTTTGGTGAACACAGAATCTTCAATTAATTCATGAAACACCATTGCATCCACTAAAAACAGCTGCATGGTGTAGTATTCACGCTGGAAACATCATTGGACCCTATTTTTTTGAAAATGACCAAGATGTTGCAGTTACTGTTACTGCTGAACTGTACCAAGACATGATTCGAAACTTTCTTGTGCCTGAAATGGAAGAGCAAGGACTGGAGGACATCTGCTTCATTCAATTATTGAATGACGTTTTTCCACGAAGCCTAATATCGCGAAGTGTCGATTTAGCATGGCCAGCCAAATCTGCGGATTTAACAGCATCAGTCATTTTCTTATGGGGTTTTTTAAAATCAGAAGTTTATGTGAATAAGCCCCGAAGAATTTAACATCTTAAAGACAATTTTCGTCACAAAACGGAAGGAATTCAACATCAGATGTTGCAGGATGTCATGAAAAATGTCTTACAAAGCGATAATCGCGGGCATCATTTAGCCGGTATAATTTTTCATTCATAACGAAAAAAAATGTAAAGACCAAATACACCTATTATGAAAACCGAACTTAGTTATCTTTTCTTTGAGCAAAGTTATAGGCTATCAAAATGATAGTGGGACTTCTGCCTACACGTTGTATATGAAATCCATGGAAGATAAACTAAAGATGAACCATCTGCACGGGCGAGAACAAAAAGCGAAATATAAAAGCACAAAACAATTCTGTTTTATTTAAATATTTAGGTAAGAAATCATTCTTTTAATCAGCCTGGTATATTTAATGTTTTTGTAATGAAACTAATTAGATAATTTGCATAGATAATACCTAGATGGAACATATACGACAAATATAAGAAATTATGAACTATTAATTGTGCATTTCTAAATATTTTATCAGTCAATACATCATTATTTTTACAGAACAATAATTTATTTACTTATACTCTCATATAATAATGCATCTTATTTTCCTCGTCATTAGATCATTAGGGTGTCGTTGATGGTTTTATATTTTGTTTATTTGACTTAGGTCTACTTTTGTTAGCAAATTTAATTATTTCATAGTATCACTGTACACTGTCCTTACATCTTAGCAAAATGTTGTCTAATTTCTTCTTCTCTGATTCTCTGAATATCACATTCTTCCACTTTCACTCTCTACAAATTCTGGCTACATCTTATCTCTAAAATAAAATTTAAAAAACTGCTAAAATATATTATGTTTAAAATAAATGTTTAATTATTACTAGTTACTACTATAAATAAAATTGATGCTGTTTGGATTTTATAACTTTTACAAATGTTTTACAATGTAAGTTAAACCACCAAGAACAACACAAAAATTTAATTATTATTACTACAAAATTATTAATATAACACAAAATCGAAATATCCTAGATTTTTTTGTAGTTTTGACTTGATCGACCATACCGATCTACTCGAAAAGAATGTACCGCTATTAGAAAAATAAGACAATATGGTTTGTTTTTTTCTATAGTTTATTCTATGCAGAATAGTGCGTATGCGCCAAACCCGGAGATGATTGTGGACTAACGTATCCTTGCGACCACTAGTAACGATTAAAAATACCGGCCAATACTGTCAAAATGTGATTAGAATATATAAAGTATTAAACAATATATGTAAAATCTACACAAAAATATGCAGGCCGTATTCCATAATATAAAATTCAATATTCCATTCGGTTAGAATACGAAAAGAAAAACAACGTATTATCAATTTTGCGGAAACGAAAACATGGCATTGGCTTCCCGGCAACATGATGGAACCGCTTCAATACTCCAATAACCTTCAAAGCCTCACATTGATCGAGCTTAACTGCATTGGAAATATTATTAGCATTACGGCAATTCGACTATGAAATATCTCTTTTGCCTTTGTGCATCAAAGCTCGACAAGACGTATATCGAAAACTTCGAATCTTTCCGATGTTGTTAACGTTCTTTGTCGACCGATTTTCTATTGTTGAGCTTGCAATAATATCTTTAATGTTCGCTGGGATCTACTACCTAAAGGCTTATGGTAATACCTATGCAAAAGTCAAGTGATGAAAAGAGGTTGGAAACTGTTCGATCAATAACAGGTGCTTGCATGTATTTTGTTCAGCGATATCTAGTGATAAAATCGTAAAATAACAGTCCTCCATACAGTATCATTGAGTTATTCAATTTATATAAACGATAATCATCAAAAAACAACAACAGTATTTTCGAGGTTCATTACCTTTGTTGTTTGACTTGCCGAAGCCCATCAAACACACTTAGAGACTTATTTCGTCGCGTATCCCAATTGCCACTTTTGATTTCCACGATTTAAAAGTGGTGATTTTGATGTCAATGGCAAAAAACGACTCGGAGAACCAAAAACTACAGATTCTTATTAGTTGATGAACCAACTTTGACTCGTATGTTTTGTGGCATATTATGACTGTCAAGGCATAAGTCAATACTTAATAGGCCCATTTGGACCTATGGTATTGAACTGTGTACCAGCAAATCTAACATAGATATCCTCCAGAGGTTACAGAATAAAGTGTTGCAGGTCATTGTCGATGCTCCATATTACGTGTAGAACAAACTGATTCAGCGCTATATCCCCATAGAACCCATAACAAGTTTGATTCGGAGTGTTAGTGCGAAGTACTCTGAAAGACTATTAGTACATCCTAATGCACTCGCCAAACAGTTAAATGTACGCGATGACAGTGTAGTGCAGAGACAACCATACTACCATACGAACTAATTAACAGACACATAGAGTAAGATTTAATAATCTCTAGAATAAGCTAGAATAGTTATTAGAATAAGTTAGGATATACTTTAAAATAAGTTAGAATAGTATCTAGAATAAGATTTAGATTATAAGTTGTACAGCAGATCACTTACTGAAGTGATCTTCTACATGTCATGATAGGTTATATTATATAACTGAAATCATATAACACTTATTGCCCACGGGCAGATTGTTGATGTTCTAGGAGATTAATTTTAAAAAATATGACTCTCGATGAAAAGTGTAACAACTATATACAATATTCCAAGTGTTCAAGTCAATTAGTTAGTCCAGGAGGACTATTCATATCGATCTCAAGCCTTTGACACGTCTGACATGATGGACTAGCATTTAAACTAAAAAGCTTCAAGGAGCTAAGGAGCTTCATGAATAAGTTTTAATTAATAGTGAATAAAAGCAGACCAAACCAAGTGCACTCATGTTATCTACCATCTGAAAAAAATATATCCATTGATAAAATTATACAATGAGAACCTCCCATAACAGGAATACGCGAAATACCTGGAATGAAGGTTAATTCAGCAGAAACACATATGAATTGGTATGCTTTAAAGTGGTACAAATAATTATGCTCAAAAAACCTGACAAACCTGCAGAACAAGTCGAATCTTACAGGCCTATTTTGCTGCTACCTGCAATATCAAAGCTATTTGAGAAATTGATATTTAAGCGTGTTAAACATTTGGTAACAATACCAGATTTCCAGTTTAGTTTTCGAAATCACCATTCAACAATCGACCAAGTGCACAGAGTAATGCGGCTATTGAAAGAGCGTTTGAAGAAAAGAAATACTGCCCTGCAATATTCCTGGATGTCTCACAAGCTCTTGATCGGGTTTGGCATTTGCGATTAATCTGTTAGATGAGCAAATTGTTATCGCGTAACTATTGTCAATTGCTGGAGTCATATTTATTCGGAAGAAAATTTAGAGTATCGCACGAAATGGCGTTCTCGACATTTAAAAATATCTCGGCTGGAGTTCCACAAGGTAGAGTCTTAGGACCTCTCCTGTATCTGCTCTACACTGCTGACATTCCAACAACAAAAGAAATACTTCTTGGAACCTTTGATAACGACACAATTATTATGGCAAAAGATACATCTCTGCCTAGGACAATAGAAAAAGTGCAAGTGGTAGTCAACAAAATCTACGAATGGACGAAAGATTGGAAAATTCAACTTAATAGCTCCAAATCTGTCCACGTTAATTTTGCATTGAGGCGAAATAATAAAAACCTAATTATATCACTCAATGGATGCCCGATTCCTCAAGCAGAATCGGCTAAATACCTTGGAATCCATCTTGACGGTAGATTAAATTGGAAGCATCACGTTAGACAAAAAGCAAAACACATTAGAACCAAAATAAAACAACTATACTGGCTAGTCGGAAGATACTCTCAACTTGATCTAAAATCAACGAGGTTGATCTATAATACAATTATAAAGCCAATTTGGACCTATGGGGTACAAATATGGGGTTGCACTAAAAATTCAAATCAACTAGTCATACAACGCTGTCAAAACAAGGTTCTTCTATTGATTACCAATGCCTATCGCTATGTAGCTAATTAAGAACTGCACGATGAGCTGGAAATCTAATGGATTTGCGAAGTTATCCAAGATTTCGCCTTGAAACACGAAAGAAGCTTACTAAATCATACTAACCTGGAAGCAATACAACTGCTGGACAGCGCGCAGGATGTCAGGAGATTGAAACGAACAAAACCATATGAACTTATATAAAGTGTTACATTTAGTGTAAACTATAGCTATAAGTTAATAATTAATAAATAATTATAATTTTATAATGGAGGAATACATACTGATGTATTTTATCGAACCCGTCTTGCTTGTTAATTAATCCAAGTAGATAGGAAAAGTATTAATAAATTAACTGTAAATTAAGATTGTACTAAGCGTATCTAATAAAGATGTTATAAAAAAAACGAATTGGTTACGTCACTCCCTTTTAAGCAATAGAAGCAAAATGATGGTATACAAATCGATCATCAAGCCATTATCGACATACAACATTTATGGGGCACGATAAACAACAGCAATATTGAAATATTGGAAAGAATTTAAGAACTTAAGCCTACAAGATGGACAATACAGTGACTTATTGTTCTGAAACAGATTTTTTTGGTGCAGAACAAAGATTTAAAGTGGAAAAATCAGAATCAGAATAAATTTAAGCATCTAAACTATATTACAATTATTTTTATTCCCGCTATAACCGGTCCTCGTGTATTTTTATCTGTTGCATTCGGAACTCATCATGAAAAGCACCGATTGGTTCTATTATTAGAGATATAACTGACATATTATATATATTCTATTCAAAGATTTTTTTGTACATACGCCATCAAGATGTTTAATGTACTGCCTGCCACAATTTGTAAATTCGTTTCAGAATCAGACTATGGTTTCCTTCTCATTTTATTCTAGTTAAAAAAGAGACAAAATGCTGTGTGATTAGTTCGAACACGTAAACGAATGAGCCAGTCAAAGTCGTCCGATTGTCAGACAATTCTCGAAAGCAATAGCGATAAGAGTTTATGGCTCTAACCTTTAAATTATTGTGGTTGTATAATTAACTATAGTTTTTAAATGTACTATAATGTTATAACAAATTATATTTGATACCATTTCTGTTCAATTATTTTATTTAAATTAGACTTTTGTTGTAAGTCAAAGCCAAACGAACTAAAGCTCAAAGTTGATACGGCAACATTGCGACGTTTTGATGTCACAAATTTAGATCGCGTACGTACAAAATAACTTTGAACAGACTCTATATTCGATATTCAATATTTTTAGGTTGTAGGAAATTCGATTTTCGAAATTAAAATAATCTAGCTGTTTGAAGGTTTGAAGCGGGGATAGTATTGTTAAAATAGGTATTTTTATGGTAGTGCAAAATATGTTCTTTTGGAGTATTGTTTAATAATAATATTTTTTGTTATATCAACACGGCAAGGAAATATGTGTACAGTTAATTAACAATTTTTGTCACCGAAATGCAATTTGGCGCCTCTTGTGAAGCAATGAAGCCTTTCTACTGTCAGGATAAGTTATTAACTGGTCGTATATGCTGCAACCCATGGTTGAAATGTATAAAACAAATCAATGACTTTTGCTATACCTATTATTTAATGACCCTAAAAGTCATGGGTTAGGAGAAACATTTTTGGCTATCTGGAAAAACTTTCTGCGTAAAAGGTCAATTGAAAAGTCCTCGACCTGACACATAGATGGTGCTACTAGAATTAAATCCATATGTTTTTCAGTTAGCCCAAACCCTCAAATGATATGTGTATAAATTTGGCAGCTGTCGTATCATTAGTTTGTGAATTATAGCATTTTGAGTGAAGCAACTTTTGTTATTGTGAAAAAATTGGATAAAAAGAATTTCGCGTGTTGATAAAATATAGCTTTTTGAAGAGAAAAAATACAGTTGAAGCCAAAACTTGGCTTGATACCGAGTTTTCGGACACGGCCTCAGGAAAATCAACCATCAAGGATTGGTATGCTAAGTTTAGACGTGGTGATATGAGCACGGAACACGGTGAACGCAGTAGACGCCCAAAAGAGGTTGTTACCGACAAAAACATTTAAAAAATCTACAAAATGATTTTGAATGACCATAAATTGAAATTGAATGAAATAGCAGACACTCTGAAGATATCAACTCAAAGTGTACATCATCATCAAAGCGTCTGTATCTTGGGATGCACATGGAATAATTTTCATTGACTACCTTGAAAAAGGAAGGACTATCAACAGTAACTATTACATAGCGTTATTGGACCTTTGAAGGACGAAATCGGCGAAAAACGGAAGCATTTGAAGAAAAGTGCTGCTTCACCAAGACAATGCACCGTGTCACAAGTCAGTCAAAATGATGACAAAAAACAATTAATTGGGCTTCGAATTGCTTTCTCATCCACCGTATTCTCCAGATCTTCCCCCAGCGACTATTTCCTGTTCTCAGATCTCAAAAGAAAAAAAGAAAATTTCGTCGAATGAAGAGGTGATCGCCGAAACTGAGGCCTATTCTGAAGCAAAGGACAAATCGTACTAGAAAAATGGTATCGAAAAGTAGGAGGGTCGTTATGTTGTCTGTTATATAATGATATCAGCAAGGTGTAGTTTAAAAATAAAGTCATACCCTTTAATAAAACTGTTGCGTATTAATATCTACAACTAAAATGGGAAGTTCTGCCGTACCCAGCGTACTGACCAGACATAGCACCTTCTTATACCACTTGTTCAGATCTACGATTATCAAATGACTACTATTATCAAAGAATGTAAGAAAACGCTACCAGTCAATTTCTTTCAGCTTATATTTGGGGACGATGATTTACTCACTCACTCTTATCGAATAGAGTGAAAATAAACTTCAAATAAGTTATATCAAACATTAAATTCCCGAATTAATGTGAAAGGTCTGTATCTTTGTGTGTGTGTGTGTGTTGGTGGAGGAGTGTGGGTAAAGAAATATATTGAACATGAAAATTTCAATAAACAATAATCGAATTTTCTTTTAAATATATTTATTTTTAAGACCTGTATATTTTAAAGAACCGAGGAAAATGTTTTCCCTAAAACCAATTTGCAAACACATACAAATGTTATTCAGTATTTTAATAAGGAAAACATTTTCATTTCAAAATATGAACTGAGGCGAATGTATTTTTAGAAGCTCTCGTATTTCTCGTATCTCGCATTTAAGAGTCTTTTAAATATAAATGAGAATCATTGTGAACATCCGTTGACGATATATATGATACATTAAATATACAATTTAATATTCCAACAAGAATTGATCGATGTCTTTGTCATGTAAATATAACAATAACTTGGACCTTTTCTCCGACAATAATAATTAGCGTTGGGAACTATCGACTGAAATTGACTATCTATCGACTCTTTATTAATTGACTACTTTTTACTATCGACTGTTTCTATTTCAGCCGCTACTTTTGGTTCGACTGATTTTGTTACTATTTACTATAGACTGTTTCAGTTGTGTACATTTAATTACTATTTTAGGTTCCACTAGTTTCATTCGACTGATTTTTAACGCACTGGTTCTGTCGTCCTAGCCGCGACCTTGACAAAAATGTAGCCAATTTATGCTTACATAGATTTATATAATATATATATATATATATATATATATATATATATATATATATATATATATATATATATATATATATATATATATATATATATATATATATATATATATATATATATATATATATATATATAGTTTTATGATATTTTTGGCAGTTTGCTTCTAAATAACAATATATTGTATATTAATATAGAAGCATTTTGGAACAATATTTTTTAAGATTGTTAATGTAATAGTTACCCTACTAAAATTGTGAATGATAAATAGTAAAATACTTTTGACTGTTTTTGTTGTTTTTATGGCAATAATTGATAATATTTCAATTACTCTCTCGACTTTTGTTAAAAAATATTTCCGTTCAATAATAAATAACGCATATACTTTATAACCCGCGTCTCACGCTCGATACAATATCGGCATTAGAGTGGGAGGTACTGGAACAGCCCCCTTATAGTCCGTATTTATCACCCTGCAACTACCACATGTTTGGACCACTGAAAGAAGCCCTCGGAAGTCAAAGATTCAACACCAACGACGAGGTAGAAAAGTTCGTGCGCACGTGACTGTCCAAGTTGCCCAAGGAATTCTTCGACACCGGCATCAAAAAACTTCCGAAAAGATGGACAAAATGCGTAACTAGTGAGGGGAAATACCTAGAACAATAAACGTGTCACAGTATTAGTCTCGATCATATTTGAAGCACCCTCATATATTAAGTTTGTCAGAATTTTTGTATTCTCATCAAATTGTGTTAAAACTGTTTATGAATAAAGAATGTTAATTATTAATAACAGTAGTCTAAGGTGAGTAGGTATCTACATAGTTTCTCTTTTAATCCTAATAATGCAGTGAGATTACGAATGAAGCGATCTTCTACACGTCATTGTATAACATAAATCTTATCAAATACTTATTGCCCATTGAGGAAATTCGAGCTCGTGAAGCATTCCAAGCAAATAATTTTTAAAGAATTGTATAAAAACAAGAATTAGGTTCATCAAGGCAATTTAATTTTTCTAAATTAGCAATAGACAATTTTAAATTAGAATTGCCTGCAAAATGAATCCCGATTAAAAAATCAAGGGAAGGCGATTGGATTCCAACAACTGAAAAGTGCCTGGCCTGATACATAGATGGCGCTACTAGAAAAAAATTAAAAGAGGTTGTTACCGACGAAAACATCTAAAAAATCCACAAAATGATTTTGAATGACCGTAGATCGAAATTGAATGAAATAGCAGACACTCTAAAGATTTCAACTGAACCTGTAGATCACATCATTCACGAATATTTGGGTATGGTAAAGCTCTGTGCATAGTGGGTGCCGCGCGAGCTCACTTTTGATCAAACGACGAATTGATGATTCGGGGCAGTGTTTGAAGATGATCAATCATAATAAACCCGAGTTTTTGCATCAATGTGTGATAATGGATGAAACATGGCTCCATCATTTCACTCCAAAGTCCAATCGACAGTTATCCGAATGGACTGCACAGGATGAACCTGGAGCGGGTTGCGTGGGAAAACGCAACACTCGGCTGGCAAGTTTATGGTGTGTGTGTGAATAATTTTCATTGACTACCTTGAAAAAGAAAGGACCACCAACAACGACTATTACATAGCGTTATTAGACCGTTTAAAAGACGAAATCGAAGAAAAACGGCCGCTTTTGAAGAAAAAGAAAGTGCTGCTACACCAAGACAATGAACCGTGTCAAAAAATCCATGAATTGGGCATCGAATTGTTTCCTCGTCCACCGTATTCTCCAGATCTGACCCCTAGCGACTATTTCCTGTTCTCAGATCTCAAAAGAATGCTTGCTGGAAAGAAATTTTCGTCGAATGAAGAGGTGATCGACGAAACTGAGGCGCATTTTGAAGTAAAGGACAAATCGTACTACAAAAATTGTATTGAAAAGTTAGAGGGTCACTATAGTCAGTGTATCACCCTTAAAGAGAAAAAATGTGTTCTACTATGGTAGACCGGTGACTTTTCAATTGATCTGTTATTCCTCTACTGCATGTCTGTCCCGGATAATTCCAGCCATTCAGTTAATCCAAAGAAGCTCCTAATAATCAGACGTAGGATATACGAGATTACCACATCCATAGTTGATGTCGCCCTAAGAGAAAAACGAGGCGCGCTATCTTCCGAAGCGAATGTAGTCTTACGCGAGTAAGACATAAAAACGTCATAAAACCTGGGCTACGTGCCCCAGGCAACAGAATATTAAGAAGCCCGTTTTTTCCTTCCGCTCTCGCCGGTGTCTACGACGACATGCGCGGGGAAGTCGCTCGATTCTCTTCAGGTGTCGATTTTCTTCGGCTCTCGCGGCCTCCCCGAAGTTAAAATGCAAATTCGAATGGCCTTTTAAAAGGCGAGAGAAAGAGAAATATCTCACTATAAAAAGTATAAGACGTCGCTACATTAAAACATATCCGAGCTGGAAAAACGTAGCGTAGGAATGATTGCTTGAGACCGACCGTTCCCCAGAATACGTCCCCCATTATAAGAACGATAACTGTTATTTCTTACATTGTAGCCAACTACTGGGTCGGGCATAATGTTTCGAAAGTTAATTAACTCTGAATATTTTCAAGGAATTAGTTAACCGAACATGGTCGATAAGAACTCTAGAAAGAAGAGGATAATTAGCGAAATGGTTAATAACAATTATACATTTACATTATCTTATGCCAGCTTAATTACCTTTATCTATTTTTAATACCAGAAAGGATAAAAAGAAAGACCCGAAAAGAAAAAAGAGTTGGAAAAAAGGATCTTTATTCATATATAACACATGGACAGAAAAGTCCCAGGCGTAACAAAGAAAACGCGATTTTTTGTTCAAAATTGGCTTTATTCATCAAAGTAATCTCCATCTAGAGCCACACAATCATTCCAGTGCCGCTCTAATATTTTAATACCACATGATTTATCTTTTGCTTCAAAATAGGCCTGTCACCAGTTAGTGTCCGCTCAGATGACGATCGATATCGATGTTAAAATTCCGATTTCTCACGTTTAAACACTGCTCAGAACATGTTCTTGTTTTTGGTAAACAGTGAGCGAACACGGCACCCACTTTGAACAGAGCTTTCTCATAGACAAATGTTCATGCAATATAAAACCAACACGTTGTCTTGATATCTTTACGATGTTATCTAACTCAACCAACTTCACTTATCGATAATTCAAAACTAAAAAAATTACAAAAAGACATTGTTTTAAAACTAACAAAAGTAGTGTCGCTCTTAGCACAGTCATTCACAAACATATGAGTAGAGTATAATGACATTTCAACAGCTTTCTTTTGAAGGTTAGTACTAACTCGGTCTATGCAATAAAACTAGCGCCATATATGTGTTAGGCCCGAAACTCTTCCCCTCTTCAGCCCATCTGTTATAAGTTATAAAATGTAAAAGGGTTTTAGACAAAACAAAAATATATCTTACGAAAAGAAGAGGACGATACCAAGCGAGACTTGGTGTTCTTATCGTTTATTCGTTCGAGTTTTAAACGAGATTACATAGCACCTCCCTCCTAAAGAAACAGTCACAGGAATGTACGTTGCCGTTATTCCGACAGGACAGGTTATAGTTATAACAATTCTAGTTGTTTTAAACCATTGATTGTACCTTCATCCGCCAGTTTGATTTTGAAGATCTTTCGAATGGCACTAACTCTATCCAAATTTTCATTACTACTACCAAATTTTGGTGGTCGAATACAAAGATCATTATTTGAAAAAAAGTTAGACCATTCAAATCGTGTTAAAATAAAATAAAGCTACAGGTCGGCGAGTTAAAATTAAAAACGCACGGTAAAAATTACAAAGTCATGTAAGGCGAATTGAGAACTGCAAAGACACTACAAGTACCACCAATTAACCCAGCAACTATTAAATAATATTGTCACTGGAACTTAGAATGTTAAGAATGAGATCTTTTTGCTGGTACTGTAGACAAGAAAAAATTCTATAGACACCAAATATAACAATTGATTTAACTTTTTTAATCAAAAATATTTCTAAAAAATAAATCTTCAAACAGGATTTAAAAATTCACTTGCAGACAACCAACCGAAGTTGTAAACAAAGATTATATACATTTTCTAATCACTTTTTGGTACTAAATAAAAGAAGTTGGGCAATGCTATCTGTGACATTTCTTTTCAAACATGTAAGACATTATAGGCAGATAACATTAGATTTCTAATTAGTTTTACTAATTTATAAATAAATGATTACTATTAACTAATTTTTTAATAACTACTAACAACAATATAATTATTTTCACAAACCATTATTACTTTAAATAATAATCTTAAGTAGTTTAATTAATAAAAGTAATGAAAGCAAGGAATTTTTAGTACAGAACATACTATTTTATTAAAGAAAATATATATAAAGTTGTTTGACATTCATTTTTTTCCCAATTTTTGATTTTTTAGAATTATTTAGAAAACATAAGAAGTAAAACAGCGCGAAAACGAATTCATTCAAGACAAGTTCGAATCCAAACTTAATTAAGAACTTGTGCAAACAACGTACTAATAAAATTAGAAATTAATAATACATTATCAAGAAATTATAGAGGTTGGCAAGTCTGGAGGTCCACCGAAGGTATATTAATTTTGTCAGAAATTTTGCTTTATCATCAAATTGTATTAGAACTGTTTATGAATAAAGATTGTTAATTATGTTCTATGAATAAAACAATATCCATTCAGCTTAATAACAGTAGTCTAAGGTGAGTAGGTATCTACATAGTTTTTCTTTTAATCCTAATAATGGAGCGGGACTATTAAATTTAACGAAATAAAATAATGAAAGTCATTAAAGAAAAAAAACGAACTAGGTTGTCTGAAAGGCATTTTTTGTTGTTCGTCTGAGCATTGAGCTGTTTTAGACCATAGAGAAGGTCATAGGTATTGATTATTATTAGTTATTAATAATAATTTATATGGATATACTCCGTAAGCAGACATGGACAGCAGACAGTTTGACATGGAAAAATATCTAGTGACAAAACACAAACAGCTTGGGGTTAAACTAAATCAAATGTACTGGCTGATACTGAGGGCGTAAATCTAAATTATCACTAGATAACAAAGTTTTGCGATATAAGTCAATACTTAGGCCCATCTGAACCTATGGTATTGAACTGTGGGATACAACTAGCAAATCTAACATATATCTCCTCTAGAGGTTCAAGAATAAAGTGTTGTGAGTCATCGTCGATGCTCCATATTATGTGTCCAACAAAGTGATTTAGCGTGATATACTCCTAGAACTTATAACGAGTGTGATTCGGAGTGTTAGTACGAAGTACTCTAAAAGACTATTAGTGCATCTCAATACAGTCACAAAACAGTTAAATGTGTGTGATGACAGTGAAGTGCGTAGGCGCAAACGCGAACTACCATACGAACTGATTAATAGTCAGAGTCAGATTTAATAATCTCTAAAATAAGCTAGAATAGTTTTTAGGATAAGTTATAATAAACTTTTAAATAAGCTACAATAATATCGAGAATTAGATTTAGATTAAAAGTGTACAGTAGATCACTTACTGAAGTGATCTTCTACATGCCAGGATAGTCATATTATATAACTAAAATCATATAATAATATTTATTGCCCACGGGCAGATTATTGAAGTTCTAGGAGATTAAAAGAATGGACTCGAAGACAAGGTAAAGTGATTTTACAGCACAATAACGTGCCGTCTCATAAAGCAAAACCGATCGAGGAAGCATTGAAACACACACAAATTATCGCACCCGCAGTATTCTCCAGACTGTGCCCCGTCCGACTATCAACTTTCCGCAAGAATGAGACTCGCACAAGAGCAGCACTTCACCTATTTCGAATAAGTTGGAAAATGGTTCGAGGAATGGTTTAGCTCAAAAGACAAACAGTTTTTTTTTGGGATGGTATCCATAAATTGCCTGAAAAATCGCCATGTACAGAATCAAATGGCCTAGTATACTTTAAATAAATAAATGTTTCCATTTCTTGAAAATTATGTAGTTTTTCCCATAAAATATAACAAATATACACAGAATCAAATATTCGGCAGTTTGAAAACGAATTTAATCAATGCACAAATGCCGTTCTTATAATATATTATTGTAAGCGTTACATTTTGTAAAAATTTGTAATTGAAACTATAAGAGATAATGCAAACGACAGCGTAATTAGCATGTCGAATACTACTTGGAATGTGAATTGGTACGAAATCCGTAATTCATAAGACCATTTTACAATTTTGGCCTATACGGAAAAGCAGAGCCCAAAGTATAAAATTTCGATAGCTTATATTTCGGAAACTATAAGAGTTAATGCAATTTGGTAAACGACAACGTAATTAGCATGTCGAATATTACTTGGAATGTGAATTGGAACGAAATCCATAATTCATAAGACCATTTTACAATTTTGGCCTATACGGAAAAGCAGAGCCCAAAGTATAAAATTTCGATAGCTTATATTTCGGAAACTATAAGAGTTAATGCAATTTGGTAAACGACAACGTAATTAGCATGTCCAATACTACTTGGAATGTGAATTGGAACGAAATCCGTCATTCATAAGACCATTTTACAATTTTAGCCTATACGGAAAAGCAGAGCCCAAAGTATAAAATTTCGATAGCTTATATTTCGGAGACTATAAGAGTTAATGCGATTTGGTAAACGACAACGTAATTAGCATGTCCAATACTACTTGGAATGTGAATTGGAACGAAATCCGTCATTCATAAGACCATTTTACAATTTTAGCCTATACGGAAAAGCAGAGCCCAAAGTATAAAATTTCCTTATATTTCGGAGACTATAAAAGTTAATGCGATTTGGTAAACGACAACGTAATTAGCATGTCCAATACTACTTGGAATGTGAATTGGAACGAAATCCGTCATTCATAAGACCATTTTACAATTTTAGCCTATACGGAAAAGCAGAGCCCAAAGTATAAAATTTCGATAGCTTATATTTCGGAGACTATAAGAGTTAATGCGATTTGGTAAACGACAACGTAATTAGCATGTCCAATACTACTTGGAATGTGAATTGGAACGAAATCCGTCATTCATAAGACCATTTTACAATTTTAGCCTATACGGAAAAGCAGAGCCCAAAGTATAAAATTTCGATAGCTTATATTTCGGAGACTATAAGAGTTAATGCGATTTGGTAAACGACAACGTAATTAGCATGTCCAATACTACTTGGAATGTGAATTGGAACGAAATCCGTCATTCATAAGACCATTTTACAATTTTAGCCTATACGGAAAAGCAGAGCCCAAAGTATAAAATTTCGATAGCTTATATTTCGGAGACTATAAGAGTTAATGCGATTTGGTAAACGACAACGTAATTAGCATGTCCAATACTACTTGGAATGTGAATTGGAACGAAATCCGTCATTCATAAGACATTTTACAATTTTAGCCTATACGGAAAAGCAGAGCCCAAAGTATAAAATTTCGATAGCTTATATTTCGGAGACTATAAAAGTTAATGCGATTTGGTAAACGACAACGTAATTAGCATGTCCAATACTACTTGGAATGTGAATTGGAACGAAATCCGTCATTCATAAGACCATTTTACAATTTTAGCCTATACGGAAAAGCAGAGCCCAAAGTATAAAATTTCGATAGCTTATATTTCGGAGACTATAAGAGTTAATGCGATTTGGTAAACGACAACGTAATTAGCATGTCCAATACTACTTGGAATGTGAATTGGAACGAAATCCGTCATTCATAAGACCATTTTACAATTTTAGCCTATACGGAAAAGCAGAGCCCAAAGTATAAAATTTCGATAGCTTATATTTCGGAGACTATAAGAGTTAATGCGATTTGGTAAACGACAACGTAATTAGCATGTCCAATACTACTTGGAATGTGAATTGGAACGAAATCCGTCATTCATAAGATCATTTTACAATTTTGGCCTATACGGAAAAGCAGAGCCCAAAGTATAAAATTTCGATAGCTTATATTTCGGAGACTATAAGAGTTAATGTAATTTGGTAAACGACAACGTAATTAGCATGTCGAATATTACTTGGAATGTAAGTGGGAACGAAATCCTGTATATGTACGCTTCAATTACAACGATATTAGCACCAGCGACTTTTAACAAAAATTTATGCCGTGGCTGCGGCGAAATTTAGCATTCGTAATTGCGTAGAAAACGAATAGCCTCATCTAATCTAAGAGGAAAGATAAATCTCAGTCTCAATTCTAACTTTTTTATCTTCGCCTTTTAACGTAAGCATTATCTGCCGAGACAGACAAATAACCAAACAAATAAACCTTAAGAGAGAGCGAGAGACAGAGACAGAGACGGAGGGAACATCCAGCAATTGTGTGTGCTCGCAGGTAAAGCTTCTGCACGTGGAGATAATTCTTATCGGCGACCGCTGCGCCATCTATCATCGTGGCGCGCCGTTATCTCGGCAGCGCCGCGGAATATGGCCGCCATTTGCATAACTTCTAATCTGCATACACTTACCGGTTCGAGACTGTGGCGGAAACAAACTTTGCAAATTCTCTAATTTACTTTTTCTTGGCCGACGCCGCCGTCGCCAGCGTTCGGCGTTCCACTTTTATTTTGCATTTGCCGAATTAATTTCGTTAATTATATTTGTACTGTCGCGGCGCTGCAATAGAACGGCCGCCGATCGTTTGATTGTAATGGCGTATTCCGTTTTATCGGAGATTTTTCTCCCTTTGTTTCGTCGAATGTCTCTGCTGAAGCCAGAGATATGAATAAAATAAAATATTTTTAACGAAGAAAAAAATTAAGCCGATTTTTTTTATATTTTAAAGTCTCCTTTTACCAACTAGGGGTTTATTTGGGCATGACCTACTGTTTAACGTGGGCTCCGAACCACTGTCCTCGGCATTCAGCCTACCGACTCGCGAGTGACCAACTTTAAAAATTATCCCTGAAGATATCCGGTTGCTTACTGGTGTGACTGGGATCTTATTCTTTGTCAGATCTAGCACTCTTGCCTAGGACAAATATTAAACAATCACAAATATAAATTCATGGCCATGCCACAGCAGGATAACAAAAAAAGCGTAAAGATAACCAAAATTGATGGCAAAAGGTAAAAGTTACAATAGCATTCGATTAGGTTTTGTTGATCATGATATCTATTAATCATTAATTGCAGATATATTGCTGGTCGAGAAGGATATTCCATAAAAAACTATTTGGATATGTGAAAGGGCGCATTGTCAACCATAACACCATGGGTTTGGATGGACTCGATTAGACATACAGAGGATGTAATTGATAAATGGTGGAATTGTGAACATGTTCCAGACAGATTAGAAATTAACAGTTTAGTGATTGAATTGGACAATGAGTGGGAAAGTGAAAGTGGCTGAAGGAAACTTTCAGGATATATGATAATGCTGTGAAATGCTAGAAATTCCTGAGGAAGAGTGACGAGAGTGGAAACAACTAAAGGTATGCACATAATTAATTGAATATAACTGTAGAAATTGGTATTGTAGGGCGTGAAAAATTTGCGTGCACAGATATGATTGTAATTGTTCAAAATTAAACATGAGCATTAGGTTACAACGTATGAGGAGAGAATGAATACTAACTGATTTGTAGATATGGTAAATGCATTAGACAGAATTCAGTGATTAATTTTATGAAGACTGGTGTACACAGAAACTAGAAGAAGAAATAAAATATACAGTAATACCAAGATGACTTGATATGTAAACACGCCTTTGAAGGAAACAAGAACTAAACGAAAAAAGTAAATATGCTCTCGAATGAAACTAAAATACATTTCTTAGATATACAATTGTTAATTAGGTGGATTAGGCCTCCAGGGGTATACCACTATATAAAAAAACGCGCCTAGAAACTCTACCTCATGGATTGTGTTGAAAAAAGTTAAATGTAAATAAAACAAATCTAACATACAAACTATTATAGCTGTGTCTTAGTTGTAGTTTAAACTCCTTCGATAATATATGTATTAGATTTACTACAATGCTAAAATAAATTATATTTCATAATATTTTTGTTCAATTATTTTATATAGATTAGAATTTTTTTGTATGTCAAAACCAAACTGAACTAAAACTCAGAGTTAATTCGGCAACATTGCAATATTTCGACGTCACAAATATCCATGATGCATTACTAAAAAAAATTTGAATAGACTATACCTAAACCTATTTATCTATTTACAATATTATTTTAATTACTACAAATATTTTAATTTTTCGTATTTTTTATGGGGTATTTTATATAATTATATGTATTTTTATTAATCATTAATGTAGTGCATGCGCACTACAACTTTGAACCAATTTTGAGAACTTGTTCATTACGAATGTTCGCCGAATTCGGTTCTACTCATGAGCATTTTTAATTTTCCCACGAAATTCGTCCCGAATGCTGAGGTCTGTACCCACCATTAGAACACGACAATACCTTGATAAAATCCCTACTCATCCACAAACCTCAGCAGATAACCGCCTACGACAATCCCAGTCATAACCCAATGTCTCTAGCTGGTCATCTTGGAATAAAAAAAAGTTGGTGTTCTAAGTCTATTCTATGGTTTACTGTTGTTTTCGAAGGGCTATAGGTCTGTTTATTTTACGAATTAAGATGAACGACCGCGAAACTAGTAATAATTCGTTATCGAACAGCAAGTTTTAAAGTCGTAAACCATTCGGCCGACGATTATATTTGCGAAATCGCACCGCACACGACCGAAAGCCAAATAAACGAGCCGAACGGACTCGGGCAAAAAAAAATCGCCGGGCAATATATTATTGTCAACGACAGACTGTGCACAATCAATTCTGGTCGCCTTCGAAGTCGTCGGACCGGGAAAAACTAATTAAATAGATTAATAGCGGTTCGTTGACGATCGATATTCAAATAAACGCGGGATAACGTATGGGTTTCGCATGGGCCGCCGTGCTCGGTGCCGCCGGAGGGACGCCGCCATCAGCCATCGGAAAAATATATGTTAA
Organism: Rhynchophorus ferrugineus; assembly: GCF_030347505.1. Lineage (NCBI taxonomy): Eukaryota > Metazoa > Arthropoda > Insecta > Coleoptera > Curculionidae > Rhynchophorus > Rhynchophorus ferrugineus. The sequence goes on along the minus strand of NW_027472587.1, from coordinate 37,196,674 downwards.
TTGGTGCAGTTAAAGCCGGATTATGGTTTTCGCGAAATTCTATGAATAGAATTAGGGGCGCGCGGTTAATCCGGCGGAAAATCGGCTTTCGGAAAAAGATTCCCGAAACGGTCATATTTTTAATTGTCCATTCTCTGTAAAACGATTCGGATTTGGCCGAATACAAAAAGCGAACGCTGGGCGGTCGAAATTCTACAGTAATTCATCAAGTTAATTGTTTCTATATATAATACTCGTTATTTTCAAATTTTAAAGCTTTTCTGTACAAAAATATTATATTACTGTTGCGACGCAAATTTTAATTATTAATAGTTGGGACAGTCGTTGTAAAATCTAAATTACATTAATTGTTTTTTTTATTACTTTTCGTGAGTCCACAATCTGCCCTATTGGCAATAAGTATTTCTTCTGTTTATATTATATATACATGGCATGTAGAAAATCACTTCATTAAGCAACATCAGTTTGGCTTTCGCAATAAGCATGGGACTATAGAACAAGTGCATAGACTTGTAAACCAAATAAACGCTGACCTAAATGCCAAAAGATATTGTTCGGCTGCTTTCCTAGACATATCTCAGGCTTTTGACAAAGTATGGCATACGGGCTTGCAGGTTAAACTAAAGAAACTTCTCCCTCATCCGGACTATTAGCTACTAAAATCGTATCTCACTGACAGACATTTTATTGTAAATCAAGGCGATGAACATACCGAATTAAATCCCATATATTCAGGAGTTCCGCAAGGTAGTGTACTGGGTCCAGTACTGTATCTTCTGTATACGGCTGATCTGCCCACCACAAAAATAACTACTGTGGCAACATATGCAGACGATACAGCAATCTTAGCATCCCATGAAGATCCAGTCACAGCATCAATAAACCTACAAACCCACCTGGAGCAAACATAATTATGGTTGAAGACATGGCGCATTAAAGCCAATGAATCAAAATCCACACATATAACGTTTACCCTGCGTAGAAGAACATATCCACCAGTAAATATCAATCATCGTCAACTCCCCCAAGCAGAGCATGTTAAATATCTTGGTATGCATTTAGATCGACGCCTAACCTGGAAGAAGCACATACTCTCTAAACGGAAACAACTAGGACTAAAATTATATCAAATGTATTGGCTCATTGGGCGCAAATCCAAGTCATCATTAGATAACAAGGTATTGCTGTATGAGTCTATACTCAAGCCCATTTGGACATATGGAATTCAACTATGGGGTACCGCTAGCAAATCTAATTATCCATCATTCAACGGTTCCAAAATAAGGTGTTGCGTGCCATTGTTGATGCTCCGTACTATATTTCAAATAAAGTAATACAACGCGATATTTCTCTAGAACCTATAACGAGTGTAATCCAACGTGTTTGTGTGAAGTACTTCGAAAGAGTGTCAGTGCATCCCAATGTACTCGCTAATCAGCTAAATATGCGACGTGATAGTGAAGTGCGTAGACTAAAACGTTTAACACCACCTGATCTGATTACTAGACATATGTAGAGTTTAGAATAAGCATTAGAATAAGACTAATTAAAACATTAATTGTAGAATTCTTTCGTTTGTATGGTTAACGGGTCTAATTTATTAGACCTTTAACTGATGTTTCTAATATTTATGACATGGGAAAAGAATTATGGCCTGATACAAAACATAACGTTCGCATTGTATTGAACGTCTGGTGAAATTAGACAACCAAGAAATGTACCAAGTAAGGACAACATATGCGTTCAACAAAGAGGATTCCCATTAGCTCATTGTCGAGTGTCTAGGATAACGAGGATTCAAGTACCCAGGCTGGACGAAACGTGTGAGATGTTAGACCTGACCGAGGATTCCTTATGGCGCTCATAACCATAAATATGAAGAAGACCCGAAATCATGGAATTTTATTTTCTCCTTATACAAGAAATTCCCACATCAGATCCCTGTCAGAGGCGTTCCCAATCAGGTAACCCCGAAGACAATCCCCCAAAAAGCGGTTCTGCAAGCCGCCAAAGGTTTTATGGGCAATCCTCTATAATAAATTGAGTTAACATCAGCAAGGAAACCTTCAGCTGGTAAATCAGGCCCAAAAAAAAAAACGAGAAGACAGAATTTTGCATTAACAATGAAAGAGAATTTACATCGTGAATGAAGAATCTGCATCGACAATGAAGAAAGAACTTGCATCAACAATGAGGTAAAGAGTTAAATTGAGAAGAAGTATTGTGTCGACCTGATTGAAGAAAGTATTGAATTAATTGAAGAAGTAATGTTAACTGCATCTAACAGCAACTAATAGAATTCCTGTCTATATTAGCCAAAGTAGAGATTTCGTCATCAGTAAGTACATTCGATCTGAATCATAATTCTTTTCCTATGACATATTAATTAATATATTTAAGTGTATATATATTTCTTTATTATCAATTAAATAACTCTTCTTTGGTTATTAATTTGCTCAAAGAAGAGAGAAAATAAATTGTATTTAATTTATAACCTTGCTTTCTCTCCCGCATCTCAAAAATTACTAAACTAATCTCACATATCTGTATACATCTATTCTAATCTCTAAAACATATCTTATTCATAACACCATTCAAAGTAAATGCAAACGCCTCAGATCGGTAGCCAGTAAAATAGTAGTCATATTTTTTTTTGATAACATCTTTATTAGATATGCTTAGTACAATCTTAAATATAAATTAATTTATTACTACATTTCATTTGTACTTGAATTAAATCACAAGCAATACGAGTGCGAGATAAATATCAATATGTATTCCTCAATTATAAAATTATAATAACTTAAGCTATAGTTTACACTAGTGGAATACACTTTATATAAGTTCGTATGGTTTAGATCGCTTCAATTTTCTGATATCTTGCGCGTTGTCCAGTATAACTTCGGAAATCCATTTGATTTCCAGGTCATCGTGCTGTTCTTCGCTAGTTACGTAGTGATAGGCATTGGTAATGAATCCAAGTACCTTATTTTGACAGCGTTGGATGATTTCAGTTGATACTAGTCCCTTGTACCAGTACATGATGATGGAAGATGACAGTTGTTCCATCAGTTCAACAAATAGAGGATCTTCTATGACCATCCCATTACGACCAAATAATATAATTTGGAAGCAAAAGAAAACGAATTTTGATCAAGAACAATTTCTATTGAGATGGGTAGTGAGATGTGGCTGAAAAATGGTGTTTGAAATTCTGGAAATATTTTCGGCAAGTTTTTTACTTATACAGTATATCCAAAGTTGCTATGAACATACGTCATCAAACTGTTTAATGTATTGCATGTCGCAATTTGTAAATTCGTATTAGAATCAGACATTATTTGCCTTCTTATTTTATTCTAGTTAAAAAGAGGCACAATGCTGACTGATAAGTTCGAACACGAAAACCAATGAACCTGCCAAAGTCGTCCATGCTTTTTTTTAGAAGTAAAATACAAATAAAAGAAAATGACGTCTTATGAGCCCAGTACTGGTCATTATTTATTCACTTAGATGAGTAATTACGTACAAAATATGGTTCCTTGCCATATTCTATTACTCATCCTAGCTTGAATCCCTTATTTCACCTGGAGCCTTTATACTTCCTTTCTCATATTTCCTACTATTTGTGTATTTTAATATACTGCCAATCGTACCACCATCCAGTGCAACAACAGCATCGGCCCTAATCACACGATCGCAAAGGCTGTGAGATTCATAAAACAAACAAAAAGAGATCAACGTCAATAAAGTAGACAAACGAAAGTACAGAAAACACAACACCCGAATAAATACTCCCAAAAATAATTTAAAAAAGAACAGAGACCATGCATCTAAAAATAGGACGAAGAAAAGGAAAAACCATTAGGAACGAAGTTTCAGAAAGAACTTTCTGCATGGATAAAATTATTAGCACCTCTCAACCCCAAAAGACAAGATCGAGTTGGAAAGTGAGGGAGTGCACAATATTCACTAGCACGACAATAACTGCCCGAAGAGAAAAAAATCCCAACACAGTCGATAAAAACGAAAAACGCCTCACATAACATTAATTTCGACAATACGAAAACAGCAGACAATATAATACAAAAATCAAGAAAAAAATATATGGGAAGCAATAGAAATACAAATAAATACCAAAAACTCAAAAGAAGAGACGATACACAACGCTAACTAGTACGCACAGACAGCAACACAGGCAGGTAGGATTCTGTCGAAATGTCATTCCAGTACTAACGGTTCTAAGAACCCACCACGGATGAAAAAACGGAAAAACGCCCTTCTCGGCTAGTATATTTTTCTGTCCATCTCTGAATCTTAACAAAAAACATTCTTTCCTAATACGATCTTTTTTAGAAATACACAGTACAATTTGAATTTCGAGCTTACATATATCAGACCACACAGAATATTTGGAAAAATAAACCTACCAAAGTAAACTCATTAGAATACTTAAACGTATTCTACCTAAGATAATCAATCAAACTTCCTGAGGCATCATCACGAACACAACCTCTATATAAAAATAATTGAAATGATAAAACTATATTAAAAATCATCGCTCTGTATATTAATTCAATAAAATAGCGAAGAGATATGATTGCAGTTAAAATACGTTCACCCCTGAACTAGAAACAGAATATAAATGAAATGCCTACACACCTGGCGCCACCGTCGGCACGGCAAAACGCCTATTCGCGATAGCTCCGGAATTTAAAGGGTAATAAACTGGTGAAACAGTCGCGAATATAATATGTCATAACTTTTCAACCTTAACATCAATTCCTTCTACTTTATAATTTCAGGCAGCTTTATGTTTTCGTTAGAATACGAAAAAAACAAACAATTTTTTTTATAATTTCGTTGTTGTTATTCACATTTTTGCACACTCTCCCTCATTCTGTAGTAAATTTCCTATCTGGGGTATATCCAATTTCCTCGATATTCATTTTTTCTTTATCTTTATCTGAAAAAATTCGTCATTCCCAACACTTTTTTTTTGATATTTATAGCTTTGTGCGGCTACAACGCATAAAAAGTGTAACTAACGAACGTCACTGACGATTGTTTCCAAGCAATAACTATTTTTGTAAAATTAATAATGTTGTTGTTCATAGCTTATTTGTTCTTGTACTATTCTAATTTTGAATATAAATGTTAGGTAGTAATATGAAGAGACATATGAGGACATTCTACCCAGCTGCTTATTTATTCAATTTTTATTTTAATCTTGCAAATTGGATTAATTTGTGAATTCAAGATAATATTCTTAAAACATACGTTGGTCGCAAGAACTGGCAACGTTGCAAATTCAAATACTATTATCCATGAATCTCCAGGATTAAACTCTTGTATGTTTACGAAATTTTTATTTTTATTAATTGGAACATATATTTTCTCATATATGTGATAAACCAATATTTTTGTAATGTTTCGTATTTAAAGTAGTTTCTATAAGATAAGACAGCAGAAAAGATCAAAGATCAAAGCAGAAAAGACGTCAGGAATTATTCTCTTAGGGTGCGGTGAAAATACGCCCGTAGAAATTAAATGTAGGCACCCCGTTATGTCATATTAAAGTTGCATCGCGATAAGATATCGAACTCCCACCTTCGTCGCCCCCTCGTACCCCGCCAATTGTAAGTACAAAACGAAAGGAAGGCAGGCAGCGTTCGAGAGCGACAGCAGGGGTTGCGGCAGACCTAAAAAGATAAATTTCTCAAACGAGTGGAATACTTGAATTGGAAAGGACAAAAAAACCCTTGAGCTTGAACGTGCATTGCGGCAGTGACATTATCAGATTATTCAAGTAGGGACAATCTTAAACAGACGACACTAGAAAATAGAATATCGACCCTCAATAAAGCATGTCTAATTTTCTACTTATTTTTGAAATATCTCGATAACGATAGTTCTGTAGTTCGTTTTATATTAAATATAATTTAAAAAATATAATAGAAATCAATTCTGATTGCGCATCTGTGTCATTAGGTGGTCGACTATAAAAATGCAAGAAAAATTAACAGATTTCTGTTCTGTACCAGGGCTCAAAAGAGCAGATTTCTTTTCTCTCTATATGAAGTTTGGCATTTTAGGTTATGTTTAAAGTTGGGAAAAATCGACTGAAATCGACTCTCGACTACTTTTTACTATCGACTATTTCAGTCGCTATTTTTGGTTCGACTGTTTTTACTAGTAACTGTTTTCAGGCGTTTACTTTTGGTTACTATTTTCGGTTCTACTAGTTCATTCGACTGACTTTTAACGTTCTGGCCTTCCGTTCTAGCGGCGACCTTGAAAGTAATGCACCGAATTTATGCTTATTAGATTTATATGTAATATATGTGGTTTTATGTTTTTTTTTTGTAGTTTGCTTGTGAATAACTATATATCGTAAATTAATATAGCAGCATTTTCGAAGGCTAGTTTTCGAGGGCAAAAAAATTAAGTTGTAAATGATAAATAGTAAGATACTTTTGACTGGCATAGTAGGTAATACTTTGGACTGGTATAATAGGTAATACTTTTTTGATAAAGTTTTACGATTTTTGTCCAAGCCTCTTGTTTGTCGAAACTTTTTTCCTAAAATCTTGAAAACCAAAATTAGATTCCAAAGGTTTCAGAAATTGCATAGATCTAAAAGATTTGAAATTTTTGTTACAGTAGCAGTTGTTAAATTTCTTTTAAAAATATTAACCGTAAAGAGGTGAATAAAGTATATTAAATATTTGCAATAAATACACTTTCTGATAGGAAAATTCTACTTTAATATTCAACAATTTATTTTGTTGGCTATTAAGAAGAGCACGACAATTTTTATTTGTTAACGAATAGACTATCTTAATAGAATGTTTTCAACTTTTAAAGCCCATGGAAATAGTGACCACCGAGTTATCTAGAGAAAGATAACTATCTAGAGAAAGAAATATAACAACGATGTCTTTAATTATACGGTTAATAAGAGGACTGCAACATTCCATCAAATCCAGGATTTTAACAAGTGGATGGAGAAATAATGACAAAATTGTCTATTAGATGTGCATTTGACTGAAAATAGTAATTACTATTTTCAGTCGCTATTTTTTTTACTATCGACTGTTTTGACTGCTTTCAGTCAATAGTTCCCAACGCTAGTTATGTTTATTTTCTTCATTTGTCGTTACAGAGATATCTGTATAGTATTTAAGGTTACATAATAAAAATAAATCTGACAAATAATCTTTATTTTGTTGAAATATTCGAATGAAATAAATTGTTTTCCGAAGAACTTTGCTATAGGACAGAAATGATTTTTGACAGTAAGCAACGATACATTTAAGGCTCTTACCTCTATTATTCCTTATGAGCTCCTACATCCAGCTTGAGGACAGGAAAGTTTATACTTTGCATTTCAGACTGGATTGCTTAGAATATTGCTTAGATGCAATTCCTAACTGTAGTTTAAACAGTAAGTATTTCATTAAAACCTACCTCGATAATTGAATTGAAATACATAATATTTGTATATTCACAGATTATTTGCTTTAATATATCGAAACAGAAAATATAGTCAAAAGTTTAACGTTTGAATCACAAATTATTCGGCCTATATTAGAATCGTTAAAAGTAATTAGAAGCACAAATATAATATTTTTATGAAAGGAAGTAAATTGAGAGGTTTGAAAATTGAATACTATAACAAATGTTTCTCAGCAATACTTTTGAAACCGAAGATTAAGTGCCTTCAATTTCAGACAGATAGGAATCAAACAAAGTAATGAATGTTATCATATTATGGTAGTTTTTTAATAACCATCAATAGTGAATATATTGACGAATTTGTATTGATAGAAATTGTACGAGCTAATAGATATATTAAGCACTTTACTCATCAGATTTACCAAAATCTTGCTTCACCAACATAGGATATTTTTATTTTTAAACTTGAGAAATGCCTCATAAATAAAATATATGCATGTAATGAAGAAATAGAATCGTTTATAGGTTTGAATATGATTGTATATATGTTAATATATAATAAGATATAGTATGTTGTATTATTACACTGGTCTATAGCATTTTCGCGCATGGACCATGTAATAAGAAATAGAAATAAGAACAAGAAATAGTCCTGAGTTTGATTTTATATGTGAAAAAATGGTAAAGACCAACTCAATAAAAATACATACAATTTGTACATAAAAATGATATTTCAAAATACATCGAACTTCCATTTATGATATACTAGCGACCCGCCCCGGCTTCGCACGGGTGCAATGCTGATACTAAATTAAATACACTACAGAAAAAATATGAACGTTGTATATAAAAACATAGCGGCCCGCTCCGACTTTGCACGGGCATAAAATATATATGCCTATGTCACTCAATGAAAACATGATTAAAATCGATCCAGTATTTTTGGTTCATTCATTACTGCCCTTGGCCTGCACGCATTGAATTTGGAGTAAAACAATTCCTCTTCCCCTATACTTACTATGAAGATTTCCTGCTATCTTTGGAATATCTAAATTCATACAATTTTTATTACATTACACATTTTTAAACGCAAATTTTAAATTTGTAATATCTCCGAAAATATTTGTTTAATTTACATGCTGTAAGGAACCATATTGATCTATATTAATTGCACACTGTATTTAAGGTACTTAATTCGATAAGGATTAATGCCGTATTGCTTAAAATAGCTTCGTAAATAAGCCATTTTCTCACGTAAAAAGTAAACAATAAAAATGGTTAATGTGGGTTATCCCTAAAAGATAAACATATACCATCGCGGACTTTTTTGTAGACCTTTTTATGGTGTACAATACTGTAGTACATTAATTTGATCTAACTCGTAGGGTTAGGCAGCGTTTTTGCTAATTGCTAAATAAGCCTAAAAAATAGGTTAATTTACGACATCACGTTAGAAACCTCTAAAATTAGCAATGTTGCCTTAGTATATTATGCATGTATTATACATATAAACCTTCCTCTTGAATCACTCTATCTATTGAAAAAAACCGCATCAAAATCCGTTGCGTAGTTTTAAAGATTCAAGCGCACATAGGGATATAGGGACAGAAAAGGCGACTTTGTTTTATACTATGTAGTGATTTGTTTTAAAGTAGAGTCCAAATGTTTAAAAATTAACAGTTTTATGTCTCCTGTCTTCATTCTTTCAGTGTTTTTGATATTCGAACATCAAAATCAAGTAAATTCCATTGTTTTAACAATGATGTCAATAATTCTGCTTTATTTTTTGGAATATTTAAGTATCTTACTAAGTCAATAAGATTTTCAGAGTTATTTGACTGGTGTTATATTTGTTATTGACTTATATACTGAGTTTAAAATATTGACAATTATTGGTGTGACTGATAATTTTTTTCTTCGCAAGGGACTCTAGATTCTAGACCTGAGATATCTGAGCCTGATAATAAAAAACAGAGGCAATTTAGTGGTTTTATAAATTTATTAGAATATTGTGGACTTGAAAATATAGAAATCCTTGGAAAAATTCAGGTCAAAAGGAGAACAAATATGTGAACCTGTGCAAATACATCCTACGAGAAACAGTTTTGGTTATTAAAAACAAAGGTGTGTTTATGTCAGACAGGATGAGATGCAATGAGTGTCTAGACACAAGAGTTTCGTCTACATTTGGTATCATATCGAGCAATCTGTCCATTATACATAGCCCATTTTTCCGTAAATTAGGTTTAAAGTTAAATGAGAGCGTTTTCTTTTAATCTCTACGCATTTTATAACTAACTAGCGTTCCGCCCCGGCTTCGCACGGGTGCAATGCTGATACTAAATTAAATACACTACAGAAAAAATATGAACGTTGTATATAAAAACATAGCGGCCCGCTCCGAGTTTGCACGGGCATAAAATATATATGCCTATGTCACTCAATGAAAACATGATTAAAATCGATCCAGTATTTTTGGTTCATTCATTACTGCCCTTGGCCTGCACGCATTAAATTTGGAGTAAAACAATTCCTCTTCCCCTATACTTACTATGAAGATTTCCTGCTATCTTTGGAATATCTAAATTCATACAATTTTTATTACATTACACATTTTTAAACGCAAATTTTAAATTTGTAATATTTCCGAAAATATTTGTTTAATTTACATGCTGTAAGGAACCATATTGATCTATATTAATTGCACACTGTATTTAAGGTACTTAATTCGATAAGGACCGTATTGCTTAAAATAGCTTCGTAAATAAGCCATTTTCTCACGTAAAAAGTATACAATAAAAATGGTTAATGTGGGTTATCCCTAAAAGATAAACATATACAATCGCGGACTTTTTTGTAGACCTTTTTATGGTGTACAATACTGTAGTACATTAATTTGATCTAACTCGTAGGGTTAGGCAGCGTTTTTGCTAATTGCTAAATAAGCCTAAAAAAATAGGTTAATTTACGACATCACGTTAGAAACCTCTAAAATTAGCAATGTTGCCTTAGTATATTATGCATGTATTATACATATAAACCTTCCTCTTGAATCACTCTATCTATTGAAAATAAACCGCATCAAAATCCGTTGCGTAGTTTTAAAGATTTAAGCGCACATAGGGATATAGGGACAGAAAAGGCGACTTTGTTTTATACTATGTAGTGATATAGACCTGTTACAACTGATTTAATTTAAATAAATATTACTATACGATATGTTTTAAAAAGGTACGTTTTTATAAACTGAATCTAGCAATACGTTCGACGGTGTTGATGACGTTCATTAGCTGTTTTATTAGAAGGACTATATATGGGTACTAATAGATCACTGATGAAACTCACATTGATTTGTCAGACCATCAACTGACCATTTTAGCGTCGTTGATAAATTTACGACTTCTGACGATCGGACACAATGCCGACGAAGATAATACATTTGGAAAACGATAATTCAGTCCCGAAACGGCAGACGCAGTAACAGGAAAACAATTTCGGACGTGTGCCCCGGACTGTAACCTGGACAGATCCCATACACGTGTAATGCGGTCGTCTGTGGCGTTATTGCGACATCGCCAAACATTATTTCCAGCCCGGCTTTGGGATTCATAGTGGCCACGTATATATTTGCGTGTGTGTATGCGCGCTCGTCTGTATATGTGCCGTATTATTACTTTGAATTTCGGCAATTTATTGCGTTTTGTATTTCGAAGCAGCGGTCGCGGACCGTCGTTTTACCAGCGGAACGGCGGCGTCAGGTGCGTTGACGTTCCATTCATATTCCCTCGCTCGGTGTGGATAACCGATGGGGAAGGATTGTTTCGGAATACGGATTCATATCTCGGGATCTCTGTCGATATCGCTTTCGTCGGGATTTTTTTATATCGCTACGGTATCATTTTTTTGCCTAAATAATATAAATTTATTTTAAAATCTGGTTTCGAATTGATTCTTTTGTTCACATATTTTAGAGTCTGCTTTTTACCAACGAAGGTTTATCTGGACTGGAACTACAGTTTAACGTGGGCTCCGAACCACGGTCCTCGGCATTAAGCCTACCGACTGGAGAGTGACCAACTTTAGAAATCATCCCAGAAGACATCCGGTCTTACTCAGCCTGGTTACTGGCGTGACTGGGACCATTATCATTGTCGGATTTTGCACTCTTGCCTTGTCCCAGCAGGATTCAAACCCGCGACTATCGCAACTACAGGAGGACCGTTCTGTCGTCTTTACCACTGCGCCAACCAATGCGGCTGAAGGTATTTTAGTCTAGCAATTAGAAAACATCGATTATTTTCAAAATATCGATATATCAGCTTGATATCTTTACAGAAATGTCTATACTTCTTTTAAATATATCAGTTTTTGCAACAATTAAAAATTAAGTAAGTTTCTGTAAGTCTTAACAGAGTACAGAGAATAATTTTAAAATAATATACTATTCTGCTAAAACTTGTTTTAACAATATTTTCATCATAAGATCAGAAATATAATGTTAATTAAAGTAATATGTTTGTATATTAAAATATATATGCCAACTATGCCAAGGACTTCGGAAATACTAAATAACGTAATAACTCTTTAAAAATGTGTACGGATTTTTGAAATATGGTTAGAAATAACAATGTGCATTAATATAGCTAATAGCCTTTAGGAACTCTATTTTTCAATAATATTTATTAATATTAACAGGTCAATTGAAAAGTCCCCGCCTTACCATAGTAAAACACATTTTTTTGACAAAATTATTTTTGTTATTCAACATAATTCCCCTCAAGGATGATACACTGATTATAGCGACCCTCCAACTTTTCGATACCATTTTTGCAGTACGATTTGTCTTTTACTTCAAAATAGGCCTCAGTTTCGGGGATCGCGTCTTCATTCGACGAAAATTTCTTCCCAGCGAGCATTCTTTTGCCATCTGAGAACAGGAAGTAGTCGCTGGGGGGCCAGATCTGGAGAATATGGTGAATCAGAAAGCAATTCGAAACCCAATTAATTGATTTTTGCCATCGTTTTCACTGATTTGTGACACGGTGCATTATCTTGGTGAAGCGCACTTTCTTTTTCCTCAAATGCGGCCGTTTTTCGGCGATTTCGTCCTTCAAGCGGTCCAATAACGCTATGTAAAATTCGCTGTTGGTGGTCCTTGATCGAACGGAAATATTTTTTAACAAAAATGGAGAGAGTTACCCAGTTAAAAAAAAAACGAAATATTACTTATTATTGCCATAAAAACAGTTAAAAATATTTTATTATTTATCATTCACAATTTTAATCTTTTTACCTTATTACAACAATCTTGAAAAATATCTTTCCAAAATGCTTTATTAATATACAATATATTGTCAAGGTGGTGGCTAGGACGACCGCGCCAGAACGTCAAAAATCAGTCGAATGAAACTAGTAAACCAAAAACAGTAACTAAAAATAGACGACTAAAACAGTCGATAGTAAATAGTAACAAAATCAGTCGGACCGAAAATAGCGACAGAAACAGTCGTTAGTAAAAAGTAGTCAATTACTAAACAGTCGATAGAGTCCAACGCTAGTAAAAACCCTATTCTTTTCTACATTCGATGATATTCAAAACCAGGGGAATAAAAGCGCCGAACACTTATAGGCTTATTGTAATAAAATGTATGGGAAAAGCGGAAATGCAAAAAATATTTCGACTTATAGCGGATTTCCGTCCCCCTCCGCCCACCTCATACATTTCACAATCACTCCCGAAATCCAATCCTGACCACAACTGGCCTTTTTAGATAAATCGCGTACACAATAATGCACATATAGCGACGAAAGCGGCCACATATAGTGATGAAGTGATTATACACATAGAAATATATTTAAATCGGCTTATGTAGATTGAAAATTTATCATGATGAATCAGCAGTTCGTTGCAGGAAACGAGTGGGGAATACTAAATTGCTGGCCGGACTTGCAGGAGGGGAGGAGGGTCAGTAGCGCACCCCCGAAGGTTTTACGGGGGTGTTTTATTGTTCACGGAATACTACACAGAGTATAATAAATAATTTCAATTTCTATTGTTTTTATATCAGGCCTATAAATTAATTTTTAAGTATTTACAACAGATTATGTTACTGTATATTTTATCTTATCAGTATACATTAAAAATCATCGTGGTCCGGAGATTCGGCTACTTTCGGTACTATTTGTATATTCGTCGGCAATATCTACTCGTCGCAAGCCGAAATGCTAAAAGTCGATGTTGCCAAATTTACATCTAGGATATTTGCTTTATGGATGAATTTTATTTTAGAAAATTAATATATTTAACAAGACCTATTTAACAAGTTTGCTCAGCTATATTTTTGGACGTAGCGCAAACCTTTTATAAAATCCAACATAAAGGACAAAAACACTTCAATATATTCGGATGCTCCGCAGGGCAGTGTTCTTGGCCCATTGTTGTATCTATTGTATATAGCTGACCTACCGACCTCAAGAAACACTACTGTTGCAACATATGCTGACGATATAGCGGTTTTATCATCACACGAGGATCCAATATTAGCCACAAGAAACCTCCAACTTCATCTTAACAAAGTCGAATTGGGGTTGAAAAGGTAGCGTATCAAAGCAAATGAGGCAAAATCTACTCATGCGACATTGACCCTTTGTAGAAATATGGCTCTGGCTTTCTATGTCCCTCAGTAAAATTGAATAATCACGACAACGTCAAATATCTGGGAATGTATTTTGATCGATGTTTGACATGGAAAAAACATATAGTGACAAAACAAAAACAGCTTGGGGTTAAACTAAACCAAATGTACTGGCTGATAGGGCGTAAATCTAAATTACCATTAGATAACAAGGTTTTGCTATATCAGTCAATGCTGAGGCCCATTTGGACCTATGGTATTGAATTACTAGCAAATATAACATAGACATCCTCCAAAGGTTCCAGTATAAATTGTTGCGAGTCATCATCGATGCCCCTAATTATGTGTCCAACAAAATGTTTCAAAGCGATATCCTCATAGAACCCATAACGAGTGTAATTCGGAGTATTAGTGCGAAGTACTCTGAAAGACTATTAGTGCATCCCAATGCACTCACCAGTTAAATGTGCGCGATGACATTATAGTGCATAGGCTCAAACGCAAACTACCATACGAACTGGTTAATAGACACATAGAGTGAAATTAAATAATTTCTAGAATAAGTTAGAATAGTCATTAGAATAAGTTAGGATAGACTTTAAAATAAGTTAGAATGGTATCTAGAAGAAGATTTAGATTTTAAGTTCTACAGTAGATCCCTTACCGAAGTGATGTCATGTCAGGATAGTTATATTATATAACGGAAATCATATAATAATACTTATTACCCACGGGCAGATTATTGACATTCTAGGAGATTAATATAAAAAATTATAGAAAAGGTAGAGTATGCATCTAAACCTTATTGATTTTAAGAATTATTATAAAAGATATGTTATATCATTCAAGCGTCTTAGATATCGGATTAATAATCTAGTGAACAAGCTTGCATAATCGTGATTCGATTATTTCGACATGCCTCGACGACTTATACACGTCCATTTGGTTGGAAAATCGAATTTAGTAAACCTCCAGAGATACCTGTTTAGTGATACGTGAACCCCAGAGGCAGGTTATCAGTGATAGATCTCCGTCCGTGGAAAATCTTACATGAGCAAACATCTGTTTGCCTAGAATAATTCCGTTATCGATTACGACAGAAACCAGAAAAAGCAATTAGGATATTGGAGGTCCGTTATTGTAATAAATGCGAAGATTCAGTTTGGCTTGATTGATGGTTTAGGTTTATTTACATCGATAAGTTCTATGATATTTAGTAAATTATGTTTGACCCCAATTTTTTTTAATTACATTACTTAGTAAATTAATTCAGCGCACTTTCTCTATTTTTATTATTCAAGTTAAATTAAGTGGAATCAGATCTGGGAGAAAGTTTACGCATATGGAATACAGGGCTGGGCAATGTTTCAATTATTTTCAAATAAATCACCCAAATGAATTATAAAATCCAAATATTTCTTGAAAATGTAATTTGTAATTGGCATTTCAAACATCTAACGCTGAAATTAGTATTTCAAATACTTATGGCGTCGAAATACATTTGAAGATTTTATTAATGACTGCATTCTGCGGAAAATAACAGTTGATAGGGAAGATATTGATAAGTAAACAGCAGTTTGCAAACCTCTTTTCTGGCCAATATCAATCTAGGGACATCCGGATCCAACAACATTCAGTTTAATGTTCGAAATGAAGAAATGTTCTAGATAAATATATGAAACAATCACATCTTTAGGTAAACTAAAACTTTACAAGTCGTTTCATTATGTCCAACTTAAAATCATATATTACAACCAGAATGTTTAAAGTCAAACAATATAAGAAGCTAAAGCAGGTGTACTGGGACCAATGCCTTATCTACTTTATTCTTATGATATACCACAAAGGGAAAATACCACGATGGCTACATTTGCTGATGATACTGCGATTATAGCTGTCGGAGGCAATAGGGAAGAAGCCTCAAGAAAATTACAACAGGCAAGTGACAATATAAATAATTGGACACAAGCTTAAAAAATAAAAATTAATGAAAGTAAATCGGTACAAGTGCAGTTCTCCTATAAACAGACCGTACAAGCACCAATAACATTAAATAATACTATCATTCCATATAGCAACAACGCTAAATATCTCGGAATTAATCTCGATGCAAAACTTCGCTGGAAGGAACATATACAGAAGAAAAAACAACTGGAACTGAAATATAGGAAAATGTACTGGCTAATTGGAAGAAAATCACAATTGTCAGTACATAATGCTGCATTCATCAAGTTAGTTTTATAATTCTTCCAAGTATGTCGCTTATATATAGGGGGAGAGTATGGACACGATCGATATATTTGGTGACTTTACGGAGCGAATAATTTGTTTCCTTGCCATGTGTTAGATTTCTCAGATAATTATTTATGGATTTGTTTTTAATTAGCAGAATTTGCCTTGTCAAAAAGAACGTTTTGAATTTCCCATGAAGGGGTATTCTCAACATTTAAAGGATGTTTTGGAACTAACCTTGAATCTGCTCTACGCTGCTAATATCCCAATAACGTCAGAAATAGTACTTGAAATATTAACGTAAAACCTCTGTTTGCTGTAGGAAAAGTAGTTAGTACAAGACACAAGATCTACAAGTGAATTAGAGACTGAAAAATACAGCTAAATAGCTCCAAAAATAAAAGCCCTTGAAAGGTGCATCAAAATCAGTGAAATACTTCGGTATGAATTACAATGATATGTTAAATTGGAAACATCACGCTAAACAAAAATCACAGCAGATCAAACTCAAAATCGAAGAACTGTACTGGTTAGTCCTGTTACTCACCACTTCGCCTAAAATCAAAGAGATTGTTTGTCAGCTAATCATAAAGTCTACTTGGACTTACGGGCTGCAAATATGGCGTTGTAATGAAGCATCAAACCAACTAGTTATGTAACGCATATCAAAGTCCTTCAATTACTTACCAATGCTTATCGTCATGTCACCAATGAAGAATTACATGATGATCGTGCAAAATCAAATGGATTTACGAAGTTACTCGATTTCCTAACATGAAATATAGTTACTAAAATACAGCAATGGAAACGAAACAGCGGCAGGAAATCAAAAGATTGAAACAAACCAGACCACACGAACTTGTATGGTGCATACGTGTTATTTGCAATTTAAGCTTAAGTAATCTAGTTCAAATCATAAATTTGGAAAATACATACTGATATGTATATTCCACACTTGTCTTGCTTATGAATTTTTTACTATCTACTTTTTACTATCGACTGTTTCAGTCGCTATTTCTGATTCGGTTGATTTTACCACATTTTACAAGTGACTGTTTTCAGTCACTAATTTCGATCCGACTGATTTTGTTACTATTTACTATAGACTGTTTCAGTCGTGTACTTTTAGTTGCCATTTTTGGTACTACTAGTTTCATACCACTGATTTTTAACGTTCTGGTTCTGTCGTCCTAGCCGTGACCTTAACAAAAATGTACCCAATTTATGCTAACATAGATTTATATGTAATATATATAGTTTTATGATTTTCTCGGTAGTTTGCTTGTAAATAACAATATATTGTATATTAATATAGCAGCATTTTGGAACGATATTTTTCAAGATTGTTAATGTAATATGGTAAAAAGATTAAAATTGTGAATGATACATAGTAAAATACTTTTGACTGTTTTTATCGCAATAATAGGTAATAATTCGATTACTCTCTCGATTTTTATTGAAAAATATTTCCGTTCAATAATAAATAAAACATTTATTTTATTTAAAAAGTCTCTAGTAGTTATTGCGCGATCATTTTTTATTTATTAGTATTTTTCTATGATTAGATATATGTTTAATTTTTATGTAGTATTTATGGTTATTGTACGACCTTAGTTTTTAGTTTTTGTGTTTAAATTCTATTGTATTGTCTATATTTATTATAGTATATTATTTAAAATAACCATTAAAATATTAAAATACGATAAAACATTTGTGGGATATTATTCCATTCCATAGAAAAATTCCATTCCTTTTTACAGATATATAGAACATACAAATATAAAAGTTCTCTAATTCTACTTCCTATAAAATTAAATTATTAATTGCAGTCGATAGTCAAAAAACTAGCTGCTTCGACTGTTTTGCGACTATCGACTATTTCGACTGTTTTTAGTCGATAAATCCCAACGCTAATATTGATATAAGTAATAAAGGACAAGATTTAAAAAAATATATGTAAATTAAAACTGTAGTAATCATAACTAATGTATATTATAAATAACTTAAATTTAAATAACCATAAAATGCAAAAAGTACAATATTTTTAATATGCACCTTTAGACGAAAGTGGTAGAAAAAAATAAAACGGAGAAATGAAAACGGCTCAAGTGCCGCCTCTGTCCGCTTTGTCCGTCAGAAAGTCGCTTTATATTCCGAACTGGTCGCCACTTAACTGCAGGAAACATCCCCCAAGAACAGTGGAAATGCGTGCAATTAAGAATAAAATTTCTCCCCGCTCCGAGGGAAGGGAAATGGCTGATTTTATTAACATAAAATTAGGAGCGAATTAATTTGGTTGACCCTGTCGTTGGGATATATACAACGTTTCATTAGGACGACGATTATTTCAGACAACGTACCAGTATAGGTATGTTAATGTCTTAATCTTCTTTAATAGGAGGGACTATCTTCGGCGGGTAGTATCCCGTTTATAAACCGACTCGAATAGTTCGAATTTAACTTCGTAATTTAAGTTTTAACCGTCTTAAAAGGAAATAGCGTTACGATTCCGATTACGGAATAATGGATAAAGTAATCAATGAAAATGCCGGAGTATTATTTAGTCGATTTGTATAGGTTTAAAATATTTTTCTTCGATTTTTTCTAGTATCTTTATATTAATCGGCTTAGAGAAAAGTTTGCCTCCCTTTTTTGAGGAAAACGGGGTTGAAGTTTATATCAATAAATAATTTTAGGACTGAATTTTGTGTAACAGGTCAATTGAAAAGTCCGCTGCCTGACACATAGATGGCGCTACTAGAATAAAATCCATAAGTTTTTTTAGTTAGCCCTAACCATCAAAAGACGCGTGTTTAAATTTAACATCGGATCATTAATTTGTTAATTATAGCATTTTGAGTAAAGCAATTTTTGTTATTGTGAAAAAATGGACAAAAAGGAATTTCGCGTGTTAATAATATATTGCTTTTTGAAGCGAAAAAATATTGTTGAAGCAAAAACTTGGCTTGATGACGAGTTTCCGGACACTGCTTCAGGAAAATCAGCCATCAAGTATTGGTATGCTAAGTTTAGACGTGGTGAAATGAGCACCGAAGACGATGAACGCAGTGGACGCCCAAAAGAGGTTGTTACCGACGAAAACTCAACAAAATTATTTTGAATGACCGTAGATTGAAATTGAATGAAATAGCGGACACTCTAAAGATATCAACTGAGCCTGTACATCATATCATTCACGAATATTTGGGTATGAGAAAGCTCTGTGTAAAGTGAGTGCCGCGCGAGCTCACTTTTGACCAAAAACAACGACGAGTTGGTGATTCGGAACAGTGTTTGAAGATGATCAAGCGTAATAAACCCGAATTTTTGCGTCGGTGTGTGACAATGGATGAAACATGGCTCGATCATTTCACTCCGAAGACCAGTCGACAGTCATCCGAGTGGACTGCACACGATGAACCCGCTCCAAAGCGTGGGAAAACGCCACAGTCGGCTGGCAAGGTTATGGCATCTGTATTTTGGGATGCGCATGGAATAATTTTTATTAACTACCTTGAAAAAGGAAGGACGATCAAAAGCGACTATAACATAGCGTTATTGGACCGTTCGAAAGACGAAATCTCCGAAAAACGGTCGCATTTGAAGACAATTTTTAATTTTTAGTGAGTTTCTTATTTATTTTTTAAAGTCGGTTCAACTTATTTATTAAAAATATTTTATTTATTACCATTTTGTTTAACGCCTACTTTGAAATTTTATCAAGTAGCATTATAATGCTTTCATCAATCAAAGACTGAATAGTTATAGGAACATTCTAGTCACTAGTAGATCATTCTACCTTGTCGAACTCCCGCCGAAATAAGTTTAAGTGTTGAGAATGTCCCTTTATGCGCAACAGACTGAAATTTTCCTTTCGAAAATATATTGTTCAATATATCTTCATTATAAAATATTAATGTTTATTTGTGACAATATTTGCCGGAAGCAGATACCAAACGAAACGACGAGACTGTCACTTTTTATTTATTCATATTTTAAAAAATCCAGGCCGGGGATGACGCTCAGAAAGAAGAGAAAGACCTCTTCAGCTCGCGAGTAAATTTAAATTTCTCTCGACGTAGTACGAAAAAAAATTCTGGCAAAGTTTAAAAAGTAAAATTGTTCCGAACGGGCTTAATAATAGTTTCAATAAACGGGGATTCAGATACGGAAGCCGGAAAGGATAATGAGAACGGAACACAAAAACTCTCCGTCATCGCCGGGAGACGTGTCTGAAGTTGCGCAATAATAAAATTGGCCTCGTTATTGGAAAATACCTGTTAGCGTACGTAATCTTCCCGTTTTGTAAAACGTCTTTTTCGGGGAAGCCGCGGAGGGGATCTCTCCCCCGTATTAGAAACGGTTAATTTGGAGAGAAACGTAACGGGGGATATCGTGTTGAAACACGTGCGCGATATAACCTGATAACGTGGACGATTTCTATCCCACCGCTTGAAAAATTGAATAGTCGTTGAGGTTGATTTTTTGAAATTTCATATAAGTTAACAGGTCAATTGAAAAGCCCCCGGTCTACCATAGTAAAACACATTTTATTGGCAAAATTAGTTTTTTTTATTCATATTCATGTAACATAATTACCTTCAAGGGTGATACACTGATTATAGCGACCCTCGAACTTTTCGATACCATTTTTGTAGTACGATTTGTCCTTTGCTTCAAAATAGGTCTCAATATCGGTGATCACCTCTTCATTCGACGAAAATGTCTTCCCAGCGAGCATTCTTTTGAGATCTGAGAACAGGAAATAGTCGCTGGGGGCCAGATCTAGAGAATACGGTGGATGGGGAAGTACTTCGAAGCCAAATTCACGGACTTTTGCCATCGTTTTCACTGACTTGTGACATGGTGCATTGTCTTGGTGAAGCAGCACTTTCATTTTCTTCGAATGCGGCCGTTTTTTGGTCAATTTCGTCCTTCAAACGATCCAGTAACGCTATATAATAGTCGCTGTCGGTTCCTTTTTCAAGGTCAATGAAAATTATTCTATGCGCATCCCTAAATACTGACGCCATAACCTTGCCAGCCGACTGTCACGTTATCCCACGCTTTGGAGCGGATTCATCGTGTGCAGTCCACTCGGATGACTGTCGATTCGACTTCGGAGAGAAATGATGGAGCCATGTTTCATCCACTGTCACATATCGACGCAAAAACTTGGGTTTATTACGCTTGATCATCTTCAGACACTACTGCGAATCATCAACTCGTCGTTGTTATTGGTCAAAAGTGAGATCACGCGGAACCCACTTTGCACAGAGCTTTCTCATACCCAAATATTCGTGAATGATATAATGTACACGTTCAGTTGATAACTTAGAGTGTCTGCTATTTCATTCAACTTCAATTCACAGTCATTCAAAAAAATTTTGTGGATTTGTTAATGCTTTCGTCGGTGACAACCACTTTTGGGCGGCCAGTACGTTCACTGTTTTCGGTACTCATTTCACCATGTCTAAAGTTAGCATATCAATCCTGGATGATTTATTTTCCTGGGGCAGTGCCCGGAAACTCGGCATCAAGTCAAGTTTTTGCTTCAAGTGCATTTTTTCCCTTCAAAAAGCATTATTTTATCAACACGCGAAATTCCTTTTTATATATTTTTTCACAATAACGTTGCTTTACTGAAAATGCTATAATTCACGAACTAATGATCCTACAGCTATCAAATTTATACACGCATCTTTTGAGGGTTAGGGCTAACTGAAAAACATACGGATTTAATTCTAGTTGCGGCATCTATGTCAGGCCGGATAATTTTCAATTGACCTGTTATATTAGAAAAGTCCAGGACAATTTTCTCCAACCTCATATATAGAGTATAAATCACAAGATCAGTAACTTCAGTATTCGAAGGAATATGATATATGATACGGAATTGCACTTTGAAAGTTTCGCTGTAAAAAACAATACTACTTATTAGATTTAAATGCGGTGGGTAATAAGATTCTCATACAGAAATGAACAAGCAAACAAACTTGCTTTATTTTAATAACCAAGAAGCTGTCTAACGATGTAAAAATATTGTTTATAATACTATTATTTCTGATATCCGTGCATTTATACGAACTATATCTATATATTACGTAAAATATTTCCTACTATCTTAATGTAACTGAAAGAATGGCAGATTAGAGACGATATCTTATCTCTCTTGATATAAAATGAAGTTTTAGTGCTCCCTTCCGAGCAGTAAACTATAAATTAGTGTGTTAAATTATCTAGTTCTTTAAACTATCTAGTTCTGAACGTTACCAAATTAAATGTAATGTTATGTGGTAAGATTGAATTTTTTGGTGACCGACACGAAAACATATGACAACTACTGTTTTAAAGATTTAATATTGGAATAAATAAATAAAGACGCAATTTTATTTAAAAATGTAGCTAAAGGAAATATTCTCTTAACAAATAAACCTGGTTTTTTATTCAATTTATTGCTTTTCAATATATATTTTAAGTGAGAAACGTGTATAAAATATAAAAGTTAAATTAGTGCATAAATGAAATAATGAAAATTTGTAGATAAAGTGAAAATAACTACATATAACCTTTTATCAATTATTTGAGTTATTTACTTTGTAGAGCTAAGTTTTGAAAAGTCAATAGTTCATTTAATAATTATAAATAAATTATTTTAATATAATTTCAAAATTGTGAAAAATAAAGTCCTTAACTCTTTTCGTTATTATTTTAATTAATATACAAATATGTATTACTTAATTTAGTATTCAATGTTTATGATCATAATATAAAAATAAATAAAAAAACAAATATACTTATATTGGATACTCTGAAGTTGTTACAGTTTTGAAAATAATGTTACTTATGATACTTTGTTATAATGTTCAGTGATTAGTAATTAAACTATTAGGCCGTAGTAATTTAAACGTATTGATATAGTGTAATAAAATATGTAACTATGTGACAATTTATTCTTTGAACCTTGTATCAATTATTTTAGTTATTTACTTTATAGATATAAATTTTGAAAAGTCAATAGTTCATTTAATAATGATAAATAAATTATTTTTATTTTTTTTAAATATATTTTAAAATCTCTTTTTACCAACTCTTTAACAAGCCACAAAGCCGACAATAAATTATTTTAATATAATTTCTATACTGTAAAAATAAAATGCTTAACTGTGTACATTATTATTTTAATTAATATACAAATATGTATTACTTTATTTAGTATCCATATTTATGCCTTTTATCCATATTTATGCCTTAAGTAAATAAAAAACAAATCTACTTATGTACGATGCTCTGAAGTTCTTACTCTTATTCATCATACTGTTGTTATAATCTCCAATTTTTGGTAATTAAGCTAGTAGGCCGTAGTAATTTGAACTTATTAATACACTATTGATTATTAAAACCTAACGGAAATAAAATTTTAAAAAGGTTAGTGAGTGATAGAGATTAAGGCAGTTTGCATGTATTTTAATGTAATGTCAAATATATTTCTGATCTTATTGAAAATATTTCCAAAATAAGTTTTAGTAATAATGACACATCATTTTTAAGTTTTTTATAAGTTTTATATATATAAGTTTTTTTCGAAGTATCTATGAAAGTCCTAAATTTACGAAACGTTAAATATGACAAATATACTAAACGGACGGATACATAAACTACGGAGACGGCTTAAGCGGTGTATGAACCCAGAGCGAATTTCCATTCGCCAGTTAACGGCATCGTAAAAATTCTCCCATCGGCAAATATTTCGAGACGGTCCCTAATCCTTAGGCGCGCTTAGCCCCACTTACAAATTCGCAAAACGTGAAGTCACGAAGATCCTATTTAATGTTCAAAGTCAATTATAGTTAAAATTGCGGCCGAAAACAGGCTTATATACTAATTATCCGTTAGTTGCTATGTAGCGTCGATCCCAGCATGAATTCAAACTAGGCTTACGCGGTCCCGAGACGCTTCATTAGCAAAACTGCGGCACGGCTCCTACGCGTTAATACCATCGCGAAAAGGCGATGTCGATGACGGAATTTGTTTGGCGAGAATCTCATCCTCCGCCTGCTGATGTCGCGGCTAATGCCTTTAAGATTTCCGAACGACGATACTCACAACAACTATTCTCAAAATAGGTTTAAGTTAAAATAGGTTTCTAGTTTACAAATTTGAGAAATCGATTTCTCAAGACGTAATCCATTAAGATCATGCCATTTCAAAGCTTAAATTATCATATAGTCATAACCTGTTTTTTATAACAGATGTCGCTAGGCTTAAGTATGTGTCGTGGCTTAGACAACCAGCCATACTCTACAACGCGCAAGGCCCAAAAATAAAACCGACAACACAGAAGGGTACTTTTTCTTTTCAAGCTTTATACTGGCCGACTGTGAAGTGGTGTAATTGGCACCGTCGCGTTCAGCCAGGTATAAATAAATGCAACTCTTGGAAAGTCCTTTTTCTCTTTTTCCCACGGTTAGAAGAAGTAACCTTGTATCGGGCCAGATCTTGTAATCAGAAAATAAAACGTTATTCCTGGTTCTGCCAACTTATTGTGAGTTTCATTGTACCAAAACCCAGAAATTGGTGAATACCGAATCACCAAGACCAACAGGATTCTCGTGCTCGACACGTTCATGGAACAATGACGCGAGGAACTCATCAACATCACATTGTCACGTTTTCCCGGGAGACTAGCGCGATGGACGATCAAATCGGAATGCCCCAAGACGAACTACGTCCTGATACTCCGTCGATGACAACCGATCCGAAAAAACTCCTGACTAAAGATGGATCCCCATTTCATAAGTACTCCCTGGACGATGTAAAAAATCATGGTTAGCACCTGACGATATCTATTATATCAAAGTAAAATTATAAGCTAAAAAAGATGTTTGACTTTTTTATAGAGAACTCACTGTCAATTTGCTCGACAAAAAAAGTTTCGAAAAAAAAACGCTTTTAAAAATTCGTTTTTAGATACAGCTATATTAAGCTAGACCTCGGAAAATCATTGCAATTTTGACAAATCCTCTCAAAGGCATAAAGTAAGAAAGGAAAAAAATATTTTCAATTTCCTAGACTACCACCTTAAGTATGACAAAGAAATATATCTTATAGTTAAAGTAGTGGATAAAATAAAAGTTAACCAAATTACAAACAAAAATAATTCATACACCATCATTGTTATTGCAATTTGTTGGAAAGTTACAAATGCTTTAGTGAAATTAGTTTCAATGCAATGATCTATGTTACAAAATATAAGAAATTTGTGAAAATAACAATTCCGCAAGGTATTACGAATTCCGTAAAGATGCACTTGAATATATAGTGGTATTTACCGTATATATCCGCTTTTGCTTATTACTTGTTCCAATCAATGGTAAACAGGACTTGCTTTGGCTAACTCTTGCGATATCATAAATTTTTAATCGATACATTTAACTCTTGATGAAGATTAGGAAGTTTTTACAAGTAGCTTAATATAAATGACAAGGAAGATACCATTTAATAATATGCAATGTAATACAGGCAAGATTTTAATTGAAACTAGAAACAGGCATAATTCAAGGTATGATACAAACTTTATTATTTTTAAAACAATGCATAGAGTGGCAAATGAAAATGATAGTTAAAATGAAAGAATTGTGCCTCGAATTGCTTTGCTATCCACTGTATATCTCCTTCATATCTCTCGTATGGTATATCTATCGTATATATATATGTATATCCATCATTTGGTTCTGAACTAGCCAGCAGCAATTGCTAGCCGTTTTCAGACCTCAAAAGAACGTTCCAGGGAAGTGTAGCTTGAATGAAGATATAATTCCTGAAATTGAAGACAATTTTTAAAGCAAAGACAAATCGTTCTTCGAAGAAGGTACAAAAACAGTAGAGGAGCACTAGGTTGAATGTATCAGTATCGAAAATGAGTATCTTGATGAATATTGAGCGCCAAATAAGAATTATTTGATTATTTGACTGACTTGTCAGAACATAAATTCCTTAAAAAGCATATTTTTTAATTTTTTTTTAGTTTATTGTACTACACAATTTAATAAAAATCCATGTTCAAGAGTACTGAGTAAAATTCACATATCACATATTACTTTATCCAACATAAGAAGTTCATGCCTAATTGAAAATATTAAGTTGTATATCTCACAGTATTTATCAGATATAGGCCCTTTTGATTATTACCTCTCCAATGCTGTCCAATACTGACTCCAATAAATGTTACAAAGGGATTTCGTCGGTTTACACTTACGGTATCATGAATCTTTCATCAATAAACCTAACTCATAATGCAATTGATTCCAAATAGTTTAATGAAAATAACAAGAATGGCGTGATTTATTAAAAACAATGAAAAACACACAATATGTTGATAGAAACTAAAAAGAAATATAATTCGATAACATTTAGTTTAAAAATTAGTAAAGCAATATTTATTATTTTCAAAACAATGCACGATATCACAAAATTAAGTAGTCCTTTATTATATTTCATTGTTAATAACCCAATTAAGGTAATTAAACGAAGTAAATATATCATTGTGTATGTGTAACGTATAATAAGGTTAATTTTCATATAATTAATTTGATATGAACTAGTTACACTACGAAGTTATATGAAATACTCAATAAAGAAATGAATAATAAATATGAAAAATAATAAAAACAAATACTTACAAAATGAAGACAGTACTAAGCAATGATGCTTACCTGAAACAAAACAAATGAATTAATTTTAATATTAAATTCATATAAAAACTAAACTGTCCTTGAAGTTACATATATACTGACATAAGTTATCTATTCATCCCACACAAAAGACAACCGAATAGTGGTGCAGTAAAATAGCTATTCCTCGAGATCTACGGTTTAATATCCTACAGGGATTAAGCCAGATATACGTTATGGGCTCTAATCTGAAAATAACTTAAGTTGACGAAACTCATTTTCTTGATGTGTCTCGTTCTTTTGGGACGCATTAACTCCATGAATACATGAATACGGGAAACTTAACTGCTCCACAGTTGGCGAATAACAATGCAATTATAAGATGAACTTGATTAGTATAACGACTAAGTTTCAGACAATCGAAATATTAATTTATACAGATTGAGGTTCAACGAATTCAGCAGCGAAACCTTTTCCCATTTTATATATTTTATAGCGAAAAAAAGAGTCATTCTATCTAAATTATTAACAATATTGAAAGTACAATATTTTTTTTATTATTTACTTATTACATTGTTACTATTAATCTAGTATCGACCCATCGGTCCTATCTCAGTCTCTGGTGAAATAACGTTTATACATGTCACTGCTGTATTTTTTATTACATGCACCTCACTACGCAACACTACACAATATCAGACGGTCTGATTATTTTGAGTCTGTGTCCTGTTCTAGTGCTATCCAAAAGCTGCAATATTTCAATATTCTCATGAGAATGGAGTCTTTCCTCATGCCACTTTGCAATTCTCTTGATTTGTTGACTGACTGTGGGTATCTGAAGGTCTCGATGTAGGTAATCAGTCCTGTAGCATTTGGGTGCGACCACAATACCTCTCAGGGCTTTTTTTTACTGTTACTTATATAATAGCAATTGATTATATACTGATAATTATGATTTTCTTCCAACTAGCCAGTACATTTTCCTATATTTCAATTCCAGTTCTTTTCTTTTCTTCTTTATATGTTCCTTCCAGCGATGTTTTGCATCAAGATTCATTCCGAGATATTAGCGTTGTTGCTATATGGAATGATAGTATTATTTAATGTTATTGGTGCTTATATGATCTGATTGTAGATGAACTGCATATGCACAGATTTACTATAGTTAATTTTTATTTTCCAAGCTTGTGTCCAATTATTCATATTGTCACTTGCCTGTTGTAATTTTCGCGATGCTTCTTCACTATTGTCTTCTACAGCTATAATCGTATCATCAGAAAATATAACCATAGCAATTTCCCCATTTGTGGTATATCACAAGTGTAGAGTAGATAAAGCATTGGTCCCAGTGCACTTACTTGTGGTACACCTGTTTTAGCTTCTTTTGTTGTAGAGTAAGCTTCTTCTTGTTTGACTCTAAATAGTCTGGTTGTAATGTACGATTTTAATAGTTCGGTGAATTTTTTCGTAACATTTTCTGTAGTTTATGAACAAGGCCTGCATACCAAACCTTATAGAAGGCGTGTGCTACATCTAAGAATATAGCTGAGAATAATTTTTTACAGTAATTCTCCTGTTATTAAATCATAGCCTGGTGATTTCCTGGGGTTAATGTCAGTTTTAATAACTTGTAGGACTATGTAGACATGAGCGCTTTAGATATCTTGTGGCTTTCCAGAGTGAATAATCAGTTTCTTTATCATCTGTTAAATTTCTCAGGTGATCATTTATAGTTTTGTTTTTAATTTTCAGTATTTCTCTTTTCAGTCTTTGGGTTATGTTGTTTAAACTATTTTTATTTTCATGTGTTCTGTTTTGTTGCCATTTTTTTCATTCTCGTTTTTCAGCTACCATTACAACATTAAACAAACAAATTAATAAATATTTTTTTAAATTTTAAGTTTATTTATTATTAAAACTAGTCTCCTAGACCAACCATTAATTTAGTTGCACAATTTAGATAAATGTATGTTTTCAATTTATGTACATAAGTTTCAGTGATTTATTTTAAGTATATAGAATATATAATATATTGATTATAATTCAACGTATAGCCATTCTTTCGCAACCGAATTACTGCATTTTATTGATTGGTAGCAACTACCAAATTGATAAGACAAGTGGACTGAAACTTCTTTATCGTTCCCTAAAGTAAACAATTGAATGAATGGGGCATACAGATTCATATAAGGTTACAAAATCCATCTAATTTGTATTCTCCGATGGCAACGCTTCCCACATCTAATTTAACACCCTTTGTACCGTACGAAATTAAGATAATCAAAGGACCCTTCATGGCGTCTCTGATAAAAGCCTTAACGGCAAAAAGTTTCGGTGATATACGAAAAAATAAATAGGATCTAATTTCCAGTTAAGACCCCCATTGTCAAGGCTAATCCTTTTTATTGCGCTGTTTGTGTATTGGAGATTTCAAAAAAGTATGGGGAACGAGCAGATTGCCTTTATGGATACTTTGTGCTTTCCTTAAATATCTTCTATGGTTACGGTAAATATTGGTCTTATAGCGGTAATACTAACTGCTATGAATAAAATGAAAATTACATTTAAATAAGAAGTATAATAATTATACTTTGGAGACTACTGTAATGCGGTTTTAAAATTTTTTATTTTATTGTCGTAACATTTCCTTAGTGATGTTTGGTCATTTTAGTCTACGCTTTTTCTAAGAAGCATCATTTGACATTTTTTAGTTTACTACACTACATAATTTAATAAATATTCATTAATTAATTCGAACTATACATAGTTCCTCCTTTAATTGTTTGTGTAGGTACTTCAAATACAATACTTTTGCTATGAAATTGTTTCAATATAAAAATGTGCAACTTTATGTAGACACTAACAACACATTTAGTGATTTTGCCTTTTGATTATTACTTATCGCAAACTATATTAAAGAAGAGTTCTGTTGGTTGATACTCACAATATCATAATTCTTAAATATATATACTTAAATAATTTTTTTTATATATTAGAAATTCCTGGAAAATAGTTTAGTGAAGTTGTATATTGTAACTGAAATTATAATGACAAGAAATCTAATGACAATGTGTCAATATTCACAAAAAGATGCATAATTTGAAAATATATGATACACCATTTATTATGTACTTATTCCCTATTAAAATGTTGTAATTTATGGATAAATAAGAATTTAAATTTAAAATTAGGACCGAGTCCGTTATTTACAATATAACATAATTTCATCTATTGCAATAAAAAAGCTGATAGAAAATGTAATGCTAAAAAAATCCACAAAATCTACTTAAAAATAAGTCGTACATTTTCCTTATTTACCAGAGGCAGCTTATTTTGATTACTACTTATTCCAAATAATGTTAGAAAGGATCTCTGTTAGTTGATATTCTTCATATCATAATTATTTAATCGATAAGTTAATTCTTTATATAATTAGGAAGTTTTTATAATTAGTATAGTGAAGTTGTTTATTGTATCTGATATTATAAAGGGGAGAAAGAAACAATTTGTAAATAATCGTAAAAAAAAACATAATTTATTAAGACATGATACACCTTTTACTGTGGACAATTTTGTTATTAGAGTTTTGTAAAAGAAAGATTGTGGAGAACTAAGAGCTTAAACTACTAAATAGGAGTGCTAATATAATTAGATAATCGTTTGTCGATACTGGACAATAATCAATAATTTTGTTTTTGTCACAAATGAA
Source organism: Rhynchophorus ferrugineus (assembly GCF_030347505.1). Classification (NCBI taxonomy): domain Eukaryota; kingdom Metazoa; phylum Arthropoda; class Insecta; order Coleoptera; family Curculionidae; genus Rhynchophorus; species Rhynchophorus ferrugineus. The sequence goes on along the minus strand of NW_027472587.1, from coordinate 37,165,967 downwards.
AATATGATGAAACAGAATCGTTGTCTTTGCTATTTTCCTCGCAATTGTTTCATATTTTCTCACCATATAAACCTTCACTAAACTTTCATAAATACTCAAAAACCAAAACTAGCCAAATCGGCTCAGCCGTTCTCAAGTTTTAGCGAGATTAACGAACAATTCATTTTCATATATATAGACATAATTTCCTTTATTGGAGGAAAAAAGCGGATAGAAAAAGAATGAAAATCTTAAACCGTGAAAAGAACAACGCTTACAAACCGTGTTCGTATCTACACACATCCGTTCAGGCGTATCTTTAATACATGGCGTACAATGGAGGACTCGGTGATTCACCGAAAAAGAGTCGCGCAAGATCGGGCATATCTCCGCAATAAATTACGGCGAATTTCCTATCCAGATCAAGTCTCGCGTATTATTCCGACCGAAGGAATCTGCATGAGGAAAAATGTATTTCACATACGTACGGCATGCCACAGTCTGACAAATATATTTCTTGGAAAGATTAATATCAGACCGTCACTTAGTTTAATATCAAGGAGGCAAACAATCCCGCCGGCGATATAGTTGTGATCTGAAAGTCAAATCAGCTCATATATTTTCGGCCGGAGTCTCTCGCAGGCAGAGGCCTACTTTATTTGCGTCTAACACAAGGAAAACATAAGCCTTTTCGCGACGCTATCCGCGCTTAAATATTGGTTTCGAAAGGAACTTTGTGCGGTCGCGTTTTCGCCTTTCCATAAAAAAATCGTTTGAAAACAAACGCAAAGGGAGAAAAACGTCGCTGCTTATGATGGATCCGGTGATATATTGTCGCGTCTAAGTAATAAAACCAGACATCGGCATACGAGGGTGATTTTACAGTTTCTATTAGATACACTTAAAATATTTCCCAATACTTTTATATATAGTCTGTTCAATTTTAATACAAATAAAATAATGAAACAAAAATATTATGTGTTATAATTTATTTTAACATTATAATACATCTAATGCATATATATTATCCAAGAACTTAAAATAACAATTAATTATACAGCCACAATAATTTAAAGGTTAGACTTGTTTTATTATAGATACATTGAACTTTTTTCCCCATTAGTATAGGCGCGTTTTTCTTATCTAGGGGCCCGAAGACCTAATCCACCTAATTCTGATTAATGTATTTCACTTTCATTAGAGAGCATATTTACTTTTTACGTTAAGTTCATGTTTCCTTCAATGCAATGTTTCCTTGTAAAGTCGTTATGGTAAAACTATATTTCCCTTTAGTCTGTCCTGTTACTACCTGTATATATCTTTCTTGATAAAACTACATTTAGTCACTGCATTCTCCTTAATGCATTTGCCATATCTGCATGTATAAATGTATAAAAATAAAAACATAAATATAATAATGTAAAAATAGTGTAAAGATAACAAAAGTTAATGATCTTCGTGTTGCAAACAGGAATAGTTAATAACACCTTCAGTTTAGATGAAGTAGATCAGACACATTGAAGAAGAAATTGTGAGCTTAGTTATGTACTTGAATGAAACTTTCTGGAATATGGGATTATGATTCAGTGATGACAATTTCCAAGACAGGGTGATAAGATTAGAAAGAACTAAATATGAGTATTAAATTGGGGTACGAAAACTGTAAAAAGTAATGTTAAAAAACTGTGTGGAAATCTTATTGTAGAGTGTGAAGGATTTATATGCACAGATATGTGCGTAATTGTTCAGAATATACATGAGCATTGGTTAAAATGTATAAAAAGAGAAATAATACTAACTGCTTTGTAGATATGACAAATACATCAGGGATAATGCAGTGATTAAATCTAGTTTTATCAGGCAAAATGTATACACGTATACAGAAAAATGTAGCAGATAGTAACAGAACAAACTAAGGAGGAAGACAATGCTCTCTAATGAAAGTAAAATATATTACTTGGATAAACAATTGTTAATTAGGTGTATTAGGCAATGCCACTACATAAAAAAAGACGTGCTTAGAACCCTAAATTATAGATTCCGCGGTAAAGATTGGAATGTGTAAATATAATATGATAAAACACAACTCTAACTTATAAACTATTATAACTACATAATTAATTGTAGTTTTAAGTCCATTAGATGTACTATAATATTAAAATAATTATATTTAATAACGGTATGAAGTTTGTTGTATGATAAAGCCAAAATGAACTAAAAATGATATAATTTGAGAATGTATCATTCACATTTTGTTATGAACACCAATATAACTATACTGGTAGAAATGTTGGTCAGTAATGGTAAAAGAACCCATAATGTAAAATTAGTTTAATTTATTAATATAAGTAATTCGCCAGTTTAGAAAAAAATTTTTTTCAAACATTGACCCCCTAAGAATATGTCAATAAGAGGATATTTTCGACATTTAAATTACATAGCTGTTAAACTTAAAACTACAGAAAAATTTTGGATTTTTACTGTTACTGTTAAAAATTCCTAACTCTCATAAAAATATCCGTTTAGTATGCGACACGAAGGGCACAGTTGAAGTACATATTCAGAGGCGCAAATTACAAAAGTTTGATTTGTTGGTCTGCCTGTTGAACAGGGTCGATCTTTTGGTTGGAAGATACCAGCGAACAGCTCTGAAAAAGTCATTAACCAAGATCATAGAAAACGATAAAAAGCGCGTATTGGTTAAGAAGTAGACACTCTTCCCAAACGCCGGCTGGTCATAAAAAGAGCTATTTTAGGACAAGTAAAAAAATTAACCTAATAGCACTTATTGATCTGTTACTTTACTGATTTTAAAATGGACGGCTCGTAAAATAATGGAAGAGTTTTTAAATTGTTTTATTGAACATGGCGGACGACCGCAAACTTTAATCAGACCGTCAGTTTCGAAATTAAACTGACAACCTTGATTAGATTTAAGCTCCAGTTTTATTAAAAATTGAAATCAGCTACTAATCAGTGTTCGAACTTATGCAGGACAGATGGGTTGATTAAGACCGACCGAAAAAAAGGGGTGTGAATGAAATTGTATGCAAATCGTTATTAAATAGAATCAGGAATTCGGAACATGAATATAAAGAGGGATATAATTTATGGTCAGAAGGAAATATTTCCTTTTTCTGGTTTTCTTTAATTGCAAGTAGAAGTTACGAGTATTATGTAATTTATTTTAGCCTACTTTATAAAAACTATTTCAATTCAGTTATAAGTGGTACCCTGAGAGGTATTGTGAGAACACCCAAATACTATAGGACTGATTACCTACATCGAGACCTTCAGATACCCACAGTCAATCAAGAAATCCAGAGAATTGCAAGGGGACATGAGGAAATACTCCATCCTCATGAGAATATTGAACTATTGCCGCTATTGGATACCACCAGAACAGGACACAGACTCAAAAGAATCAAACCTTCTGATCTTGTGTAGTGTTGTGTAGTAAGGTGCATATATTAAAAAATGCAACAGTGACATGTATAAACATTATTTCACCAGAGACTTAGATAGGGCCGATGGATCCTCCTAGTTATATACCTAGATTTAAGTTATTATAAAGACAAATTGTAGGCTAGGCGGAAACGACTAGTAACAAAATATTAATTAAATAATAATAATAAAAATGTGGTACAACTAAGTTGTAAGAGTTTGAACTAATAACTTTTAAAAAATTGTTATGTTAAGAAATGTTACCTTTACTAATAATAAACTAACTAGTAGGTAACTAGTTGCGTTGGGAACTATCGACTGAAATTTGTCTATTGACTGTTGAGTAGTAATTGACTACTTTTTACTATCGACCGTTTTCAGTCGCCATATTCGGTCCGACTGGTTTTATTACTATTTAATATCGACTGTTTCAGTCGTACTTTTAGTTACTATTTTTAGTTCTACTAGTTTCATTCGACTGATTTTTAACATTCTGGCTCTGTCGCTGTTAGAATGTCAACAATGTTTATAGTATTTTTTGGTAGTTTGCTTGTATCTTTTGGATGGACGATACAGTTAAACGGTTCCAAAAAAGATAAACATTTACTTACAGCTCCTTTACTAAAATTGCTGTATCTCTAAATATATCAGGCATATGAATTATTTTAAAGGATTTACAATATTAAAAAATTAAAGATTTAAAATAAGGAACGTTTCCGGCCCTGGGGCCCGCTACCTAGTCTACATTCGGTCTATATTCGGTCCGACTGGTTTTATTACTATTTAATATCAACTGTTTCAGTCGTACTTTTAGTTACTATTTTTAGTTCTACTAGTTTCATTCGATTAATTTTTAACATTCTGGCTCTGTCGCTGTTAGAATGTCAACAATGTTTATAGTATTTTTTGGTAGTTTGCTTGTAAATAACAATACATTGTATATTAATATAGCAGCATTTTGGAACGATATTTCTCAAGATTGTTAATGTAATAGGGTAAAAAGATTAAAAGATTAAAATTGTGAATGATAAATAGTACAATACTTCTGTTGTATGGCAATAATAGGTAATATATTTTTTGATAGACTTTTTCATTTCCATCTAACTTCCATCTAACTTTCCGAATTTTTCCGAAAATAGTAATTACTATTTTCCCTAGCTAGTTAGAGTTAGAACAGGACTGAATAACTGAACTTGTTTCTTTAATTTTTGTGTAAGCTTCTTCTTGTTCAACTCTAAACAATCAATATATTGCTTCGGTAACATTTTATATTCGGATTTTATACATGAGTCTCTTAGCTCAGACTTTATCGAAGGCTTGCGATCGAAACTTCTTTCACTCCTTAGGATACTTGAATTTTAAGATGAATATTTACTACATACTATGTATGTAGTAAATTATTAATAAAGGTTTATTCAAAAAACAAGCTTCTGTGTAGGTATTAGATTCTTCTATAATTAGTTTTAACCATCTTGACAGGACACTCTACAACTCTGCAAGTTTACAAATTTGATCGCTTAAGTTTTAAGTGGCCTTACAGAATAGTCTGTTTCTTTGCCATCTATTATATCTCACAGACACTTATTTATGGATTCGTGTTTGATCTATAATATTTCCCTTTTCAATCGTGTATGATACTGTTCAACTTACTTTTATTTTCAGGTTGTATATTTTGTTGCAATTTTTTCATATCTTTGGGATAATTGATTTCATTAGGTTTTCTCTTAATTTCAAGGGTATTTTTCTAAGCAGATGGGTGTTGACAATCTTAATAATTGTTTCTTTAATTGTTCTTCTGCAAATAATTCCTAGTCTCTTAGCTTATTTGATAGTGTTGAGTTTTTTTTATTATGCTTTTAATTAAAGTAAGAATAATATTAGATTGAACAATAAGAGAGTTTTATGGGATTAGTAAGTAATTGAGTTGGCTTTCCTTTAGATCTGTAATTACATCTTAGTTCAGCAGCTGCTATATATATAGTCTATTCAAAGTTTTTTGGTGCATACGTCATCAGGATGGTTAATGTACCGCCTGCCAAAATTTGTAAATTCGTTTTAGAATCGGGCAATATCTTCCTTCTCGTTTTTTTTCTAGTTAAAAAGGGACACAATGCTATGTGATTAGTTCGAACGCGTAAACGAATGAGCCGGTCAAAACCGTCCTGTTGTCAGACGTATGCAAAACTTTTGAAAGTAATAGTGATGTGAGGTTATAACTCTAACCTATAAACTATTGTGGTTGTCTAATTAACTGTACTTTGTAGATGTACGATAATGTTAAAATAAATTATATTTGATAACATTTTTGTTCAATTATATTATTTAGATTAGAATTTTGTTGTAAGTCAAAGCCAAACGAACTAAAGCTCAGAGTTGATACGGCAACATTGCGATGTTTTAACATCACAAAAGTAGATGATGTATGTACAAAATAACGTTGAATAGACCATACAACCCATCACCTTTAGCTGTTGCCACCCCAGACCCTCGTCTTATAATTTCAGCATAGAAGTCATCACCAATTATAAAAATTTCTAATAAGTTGTTTAGTACATCTTTAACAATCTAGGATAACTAAAATGTAAAGAAATTCTACCATTTCCAATAAACGACTGTAAAAAGAAACGTCCCGTAAAATCATCCAGGCTGAACTTTAAGGAAATTAAAAAATCGTACTTCTCTCGAAAGAATACAGTGTTAAATCGTCGCCGTCCGTGTTAGATAATGAAAAAATTCTTATTAAAATTGTTGACAGTCACGGGCACTGTCGAGAATATTGCGTTCTGGATCAAATAAGGCACATAAATCATCGTGTCACATTGTATTAGATCAACAGCATTATATTAAGGTGTAGCAATTGATACGTCGTCTACGAATTTCTGAATAAATGGATTCTCCTTGGGAGCAATAAGAGGGAAATCCATCAAAATTCGTTCCGAACGTAGCTATCGTCGCGTATCTTACGAAACTTGCTTAATTAAAATCGTGGAAGGACCTATGAACCCCTTTCGTTCTAATATAGGAATCATAATATTCCTGTTTAAATATCCTGACGTTTGGGAAGATGTGATGGATTAATATATGGCATAATTAAAACTTTATTATTTTCGATGTTAACAAATAATTTATACGTTTGCGCTGCCTGATTTTGGTAATTTTTCCTCTTCCATCCCTTTTCTCTCCCTGAAAATAATTATGTATACCTAAAATAATAAATTTCCGTTTCACTGAAAATGGAAAAGCAGAGTATTGTTGATATTTAAAAGGACTGTGAAAGGTTTTTTACCCTTTAAATATTTTTATGTATTTTGCCACTGATGTCACTTACAATATATGAAAATTACTAATTCTTTCTCAGACTTTTTATGGCGAAATTGATCTTTTGGATGGACGATACAGTTAAACAGTTCCAAAAAAGATATACATTTACTTACAGCTCCGTTACTAAAATTGCTGTATCTCTGAATATATCAGGCATATGAATTATTTTAAAGGATTTAAAATATAAAAAATTAAAGATTTAAAATAAGGAATGTTTCCGGCCCTGGAGCCCGCTACCTAGTCTACCTGATCTGACAAATATTTCAATCGAACTAGAACAAACAAAGTTGCTGTAGTTGAGCTAGTTGAATAAAACAAGAGTATTGTTGATATTTAAAAGGACTGTGAAAGGTTTTTTACCCTTTAAATACTTTTATGTACTTTGTCACTGATGTCACTTACAATATATGAAAATTACTAATTCTTTCTCAGACTTTTTATGGCGAAATTGATCTTTTAAATGGACGATACAGTTAAACGGTTTCAAAAAGATAGAGATTTACTTACAGCTCCGTTACTAAAATTTCTGTATCTCTGAATATATCAGGCATATGAATTATTCTAAAGGATTTACAATATTAAAAATTAAAGATTTAAAATAAGGAACGTTTCCGGCCCTGGGGCCTGCTACCTAGTCTACCTGATCTGACAAATATTTCAATCAAACTAGAACAAACAAAGTTGTTGTAGTTGAGCTACTTGAATAAAACAAGAGTATTGTTGATATTTAAAAGGACTGTGAAAAGTTTTTTACCCTTTAAATATTTTTGTGTATTTTGTCACTGATTCACTTACAACATATGAAAATTACTAATTCTTTAGCAGTAGACTTTTAATAGAGATGACAACAGAATCACAGAATTTCTGTGCCAAAATTAATCTTTTGGATAGACGATACAGTTAAACAGCTCCTAAAAAGATATACATTTACTTACTGCTGCGTTACTAAAATTACTGCATCTCCGAAAATATCAGGCCTATAAATTAATTTTACAGGATTTACAACAGACGATATTACTGTGTATCAAATCGCGTCGGGTACATTTGTACGCAACTCTTACAGGCTTCACTTTTCGGTAAAGGTCAGTTTGTCGAAAAGTCAATAAAACATTTTTCAGTGCGTTGAAAATGTTTGAATTGTTTCCGTAAAAAATGGAAAAATATTTTATTTTTTGCTTTTTAGTGTTAGATAATTACTGATTATTAATTATTACAATGGATAGCCCAAGTAAAAATACAGCCAGCCCGTATGAGGAAAAATAGGAATAAAGAAACAATGATTGAAAATAAGGAACGTTTCAGGCCCTGGGGTCTTACCTAGTTTAGGCGATTTGACAAATGTTTCAATCAAACTAGATCAAACAAAGTTACTGCCCTGTTGGAAATCGAATCCGCAACCTCCGCGTGTGAGCTCAACGTTTTGACCATTACACCACAGAAACAGTTGCCTACAATATTTCTACGACGCCTCATATGATATGGTTAATGCTTGAAAAGCAAACTGTCTGACTTTTACACTGAACTACTTCCGATTTTTTGTCCCATCAGTTATTATACATCAATATCTGAAAATATGAAAGCATTTTACGTGCCTTTAACTACATTGAATCGATTTTTTCACAAAAAGCTTGAAATTTAAAAAAAATCCTTTAAAATTTATAGGTATTTTGAAAAATTCTCTTAAGGACATACTTTTAATTCAAAATCTATAATTTTATGAGTTCATATAGTTTATATCTATAAGCATTCTATATTTATTTCAACGCCTTTTTAATGATATATGTTATGTAATGCTTGAGCACGGTCCTGACTATATATTTGCGATTAAGTGCTCTTCTGCAAGAAATAAACAATATTAATCAACAATTTCTTCTCGATCACAGCCTATCGATCAATGTCGTGCGAATACAAATATATTTAATTCCAATGTGTGTGATTCAAAACCCTTTTATTCATTCTGAAGCCATCCTAAACAATATAACCTTGCTGTGAGCTGAACTATAAGCTGTAACCATGCTTTTAAAACGAAAATTATGTCTTTGATTACCGGCCTAAGCGACTGTTTAGGGAACACGATTTTTCCCTCAGAATAATGTATCACTTCGGGGGAAATAACCCATTTGCTTTGTCTCCTAGTCGACAGAAAACTGTTATAAAGTTAATAATGATAGGTTCGGAATGGGAGTTTTAAGACGCCGAAATAAAACTAAAATATCCGTGTAAGTGGCGGATTTTGTTTTCGAAATGGCGGAATATTTATTATTTCAGGTCATAAGTTTTTGATGTTCACCTCCCTATTGTATTTTATAAAGTAATCAATAATCAATATTTGCTGAACCTTTGACAAATAATATAACAGTCAGATGTAATTCTAAGCATTAAAATATATCGAATTTCTTTAACCACATTTTCATTCCTTGATATTCATTCCATTATTCAATCTTTAAGACAGTAGCTGTCATATTTTTTCCTTTCAGTAAATTTATCTATTTAAAACTCATTTTATGTAATATTCTGGACTTCCACTATAACAAATAGTTCATCTTTAACAGGTCAATTGAAAAGTCCCCGGTCTACCATAGTAAAACATATTTTTTTGGCAAAATTAGTTTTATTTTATTCAACATTCCCTTCAACGGTGATACACTGATTATAAATAGACCGTCCAACTTTTCGATACCATTTTTGTAGTACGATTTGTCCTTTACTTCAAAATATACACCTCTTCATTCGACGAAAATTTCTTCCCACTGAGCATTCCTTTGAGATCTCAGACAGGAAATAGTAGCTGGGGGCCAGATCTGGAGAATACGGTAGATGAGCAAGCAATTCGAAGCTCAATTCATGTATTTTTGCCATCGATTTCACTGACTTGTGACACGGTGCATTGTCTTGGTGAAGCAGCACTTCCTTTTTCTTCAAATGCGGCCATTTTTCGGCGATTTATCCTTCAAATGGTCCAATAACGCTATGTAATAATGTCGCTGTTGATGGTCCTCCCTTTTTCACGGTAGTCAATGAAAATTATTCCATGCGCATCCCAAAATACATACGCCATAACCTTGCCAGCCGACTGTTGCGTTTTCTCATGCTTTGGAGCGGGTTTATCGTGTGTAGTCTACTTGGATACTACTCGGATGACTGTTGAATGAAATGATGGCGCCATGTTTCATCCATTCTCCCATATCCACGCAAAACCTCGGGCTTATTACGTTTGATCGTCTTCAAACACTGCTCCGACCTCATCAACTGGTCGTTGTTTTTGATCAAAAGTGAACTCGCGCGGCACCCACTTTGCACAGTGCTTTCTCATACCCAAATATTCGTGAATGATATGATGTACACGTTCCGTTGATATCTTTAAATTCATGAGTCATTGAAAATCATTTTGTGGATTTTTTAAAATGTTTTCGTGGGTAACAACCTCTTTTGGGCTTTCACCGTCTTCGATGCTCATTTCACCACGTCTAAACTTGGCATACCAATCCTTGATGGTTGATTTTCCTGGGGCAGTGTCCGGAAACTCGGCATCGAGCCAATATTTTGCTTCAACTGTATTTTTTCCCTTTATCAACACGATATTTCTTTTTATCAATTTTTTTTACAATAACAATAGTTGCTTCACTCAAAATGCTATAATTCACAAACTGATGATCCGACAGCTGTCAAGTGTATACACGCATCTTTTGATGGTTAGGGCTAACTAAAAAACATATGGATTTAATTTTAGTAGTGCCATCTACGTGTCAGCCCGGGGGCTTTTCAATTGACCTGTTAACTGTTAAAATTAGTCGTAAATCGATAACACCACCACCTTTCTTTTTCAAATATTAAATTATGAAAACCTATTGAGCTTTAGTCGAAACACAAATAGTAGATCCGCGTTAAATCGAACACTCCCGAATGCATTTCACGTACCATATTTCATGCGATTCTTACGAGAGGGCGGGAGCGCAAAGACAGAACAACATGCATAATGGCGGCACATCAAAAATTTCGAAACGTAACAGTGATCTGTATTCATGTGATACGGGGATTACGCGTCGATGTTAAAGTCGATTTGCATTCATGGGACGATACAAGATTGTCCCGGCTACAAATATTAGACTTTCGAGTTTTAAACACTTTGGAAATAACGACTGGAAATATGTCGTTGTTCTCGAAATTTTAAAGGGAAGTCATTTTCTGTCAGGATCAGCGGGGGATATCCGATATAATGTTGCTACTTCTTGGGTCTTGATATATTTGACCCCGTTCCCTAAGCAGTGGCTTTAAAGTTACCGATTTGTAAAATGAGATATACATATGCTCCAGAAAACTGAACAGAAAGGAGTCTTTATTATGTTAATATCGCTAAAGATTGTTAATATAATAATATTTCCTATTCAGAAACACACATAGATTATAGAATAATCTTAAGACATTTTATAATTACTTATATTAAAATAATATGATGTGTCTCCAGAACACTATCAATTACTACCAGTTCTTAAGCAAGAAACAATTTTTTTAATTGTTCTGACTTCACCAGATATGAATTGTGTTTATATTGTGAATTTGAGAAAGCCGCTTGCGAAAATCTAAATACCTTGTGAACAGAGTACAGACGGTTCTTGTTATTTATTATTTTGTTAATTTATGAAATGTTCGCATAACTATATCGTGTTGTTCTTTCATTTTAATTTGTTGTACCGAGAAATAATGTAAAATTTAACTGAGCAATTGTTCCTATAGTATCTGGGTGTACTCACAATACTCGTCAGGATTTTGCTCTGATATACTTCTATTATATTGATATTACTTGTCGGAACACATTCCCATAATTGAATTCCATTTGTCCATGTAGGTTTTTGTTATTTCCTTACATAGCAGCAACTTAAAACTTATTAGGTGTACTTTCATTGACTATAATTTTCCACGTCCAATATAAAGCAATAATGATAACACGTTATAACTCTAACCTATTAATTACTGTGGCTGTATAATTAACTTTAGTTTTTAGATGTACTATAATATTAAAATAAATTATATTTGATAACATTTTTGTTCAATTATTTTATTTATATCAGAATTTTGTTGTATGTTAAAGCCAAACTGAACTCAAACTCAGAGTTGGTGCGGCAACATTGCGACGTTTTGACATCACAAATTTACGTACTATTTACCTATTTACGTAAGTGAAAGGCACAAATTATAATGCTTTAATTATATTTTATTGGGAATTATCTCTTTCTTTAAGTGGTAGCTTGGGAAAAGAAGTCTTTTTTAATGGGACCCAAGTTACACCAGGCTATCTATCAACGAATTATGAGCGAGGAAAGATCTTTATAATATAGAGTATTTATAATATTTTTATAACTCGCAATAGCGTCTTTGGCGAGGTCATCAGACAATTCCTTCCTAGGTAAGGTGTTGTAGCTGGGGATCCAGACGAATACAATGTTATGCACCACTAGCGGATGTGAGGAAAATACTAATAATCATCGATAGCTTGAAGCGAATTTCGTGAGCCAGATCATATAAACCAGATTTTAAAATGCCTATTCAGTGATATTATAAAGGTTAGCTTTCCTATATTGGGAATATTTCAGAGGACTGTACAAAAAATTCACTCACAATTCAGGTTCTTTAACAAGATTTGAACGAAGAACTGAAATATTAACGAACTCGAACTTTTTTAATTTGACCAATATATTTTAATGATGGGCAAAGTTCATGGTGGCTCAGATGTGGAACATACGAACCCTAGTTGGTTCGTTTTATTTCAATTAGCCTCAATGACAACACTTGGGGGTTTGTGTTAGTTTTACATAATACAAAAGTAAGAATTGTTCAAAATGTTCGACATCTCTATGTATTATTACACTAATACCAGACCGTAAACACTTAATTAAATTAGATGATTCAGACAGTAGAGTAGCACTTACTCTAGAGTCTTGTAAAATATAATATAACCAAACCACTAGGTGTATAAGACTGCTACTAGTAGAGATCGATCGATACTTTTTGAATAATAAGAACATATTCATACAGATGTCGTTCAGCAATGTTAGAAATAAACACTTGTAAAACTAAGCCCATCATGATTTCAATAACTGACAAATATATGTTCTCAAAAAGACTACATTAATTATAAAAATTTATAATTCTACACAATATAGATAACACATTTTGTTTTGTTTGTTCCAGTACATCTATAAAATGTATAACTGTATAAATGTGTAACTGTAATGTGTATGCAACAGATGTGTGCACGGTTATAGGTCATGGAATGTTGTGTAAAGATTATGCAAACATGCTCTATCGATATTAATATGTGAATACTGGGTTCGACGTTTTCAAAATGATGACTATCCGAAAACAAACAGCGGGCAGCCAAACAAAACTGAAGACAAGGATTTACTCGATGGAACCATCAATGGGAATCGCTATCGACTACACTTGATCCATTCGAATTCAGCACTGCGCGAAAACCATCCGGAATACAAACAAAAACACAACAATGTTATTCTTCAGCACGAAGACGCTCGACCACATTGCAAAATTGGTGAAAACATTAAATTGGGAAGTGTTGCTCCACCCGCCGTACTCTCCAGACTTGTCTCGTGTCGCAACTTGTCTGAATAGCACTTCTTATGAAATTCTTCCGAGTTCTTATAAAGATACATAAAAAATGGGTCAATTCGTAGATAGTCTTAAAAGATATATGGTTCTATCGATATGGAATCCTTAAATTGCATGAAAAAGGGGAATATGTAGCGGCTACCGATGAATATAATACTTTGAATAAAGCAACATTCTAGCGATGTTTCACAATAAAGCCATGAATTAAAAAAAATATATTAAAAATAATTTATTATAGGCCTTATAAAACGTGACTAAACAGCAAACATACTTGAAGTCATTGTTTATAAGGAAACTTCCATATTAAAAATACTCCTTCTGATATTATAATAGCTGGTGAAGGGTCCCACACACTGAAAATAAATGTTTTATTCATTTTTCATTTGGGTATCATAGAATTCTTTCTACATTCAATTTCTCCAATATTGCCTCCAATCCAATATCTTTCTTCCTTTTTCTGGTGCGTTTCCCAAACATTTAACATTTTAACTTGTAGTATTTCCAAAAAAATATGAACAATAATGCAACTTATTCTTGATGATAACTCCACCCTGTATAATAATTATATTACATCCTATATATTAATTATATACTAGAAAACTTCGCAATATATTTCCAAATATATTTTACTATTTAAATTAAATTTCATAGAAATAATAACAATATAATTACTAATATAATAATGCGAAAAAAATCGGATCCCTATAAAACCCAGAACAAAAAACGCTGTATTATTTTAATTTAAATGAGGCTTAATACGATCTTCCTATCTCCAAAACACACATCCTTCGTATAATGTAACGTCTACACCCTAATCTACTATCATTGTGACTACATCCCTCCCTGCCTGCTTAATACACCAACCACAATGGATTTATATACGTATTAGGCTTAACCCAAAATGTATTGTTCATATTTTATTGCTACTTATATTAGTTATATTAGTAATTAAGATTGCCATTACATTTAAATATATTAGATAGAAAACCAAAATATAGTACAACGATAATTATATTTTTTTAGGGTCTCTGAAATAAGCCATAACTTGTTTGTGCAGTAGTTTGAAAATCGGCTTTTAAAGAACTTGTAGGAACAATCAGTTATTGTTATGTACGATGCACAATATCTACCATATATATATCACAGGTGGGGAAAATCCCAACAAGTGCATTAACAAAGGCTGCAAGTAAGGAATGGCTTAAAGTACATAAAATAAGAACTGTTACTCTGTAAATATATATGAAATATTTAATTACCTATTAAGTAATTTACTTTTTCAGAAATAATCCTGAAAAAAGATACATGGTTGATCAGATTACTGGCCTCATGGCCACAGAGTATTATGTCTTCCTCCCTATCACTGCATATTTAATCCAATTGAGTTGATATGGGGTATTGCAGTAGACATTCATGTAGAGACGGATATTCAAACCAGAACTGTCTGGATTTATGGAAAGAGGCATTGTGGAAAATAACACCTTCGGTTTGTGTGAGCTCGATCAGGCACGTTGAAGAAGACATTAACAAATGGTTGAATCTTGAGTAAGTCTTTGATATATTGGAAATAAACAGCTTAGTTATTTACTTGAGTAGTGATTCTGAATGTGACAGTGATTGAATAAAACTTAATGAACATTGGTTTATCATTCAATACTGACGGTTACCAAGACAGGGTAATCAAAGAGGAAACAACTAAAGGTCAGTATATAAATAATATACTGTAATTGTAGGAAATTGTATTACATAATGTGGAAGCTTTATGAGCATGTGTGTTATTGTTCAAAATATGCATGAACATTTGTTTAACATGTATGAGAAGAGAAATAATACTAATTCGTTTGCAGATATGGCAAATGCCATTAAGGAGAATGCAGTGATTAAATGTAGTTTAATCAAGAAAGATGTATACTGGTAGTAACAGAACAAACCAAAGAAAAATATAGTAATATCATAATAACATTGCAAGGATACATTGCATCGAAAGAAACAAGAACTAGGCGTAAAACATTAATATGCTCTGTAATGAAAGTAAAATACATTATTCAGATATACAACTGTTAAATAGATGGAATAGGTCTTCGGGGGATATCACTACTTAAAAAAAAACGCGCCTAGCACTCTATCTATACTAGTGTGGAAAAAAATCAATATATATAATAAAAAAACCCTAACCTATAAACTATTGTGACTGTTTAATTAATTGTAGTTTTAAGTTCTTCGATAATATATGCATTTTCAACATTATCGTTTCATTATTTTATTTATATTAAAATGTTGTTATATGTCAGAGCCAAAATGTACTAAAACTCAGAGTTGCTGCGGCAACACTGCGACGTTTTGACAGGTGTTCCGTGTCACTACTGTTTTAAAAAAACTAAATATCTTGAAATTTATTATTTAAAAGATTTAGGAATTCATATTCTGACCATCTAAGTTAAGCGCCAAAAGTTGTTGACAATAAAGATCCAGTTGAAACTGAAACTAGTGCATCTAGCATTATTGGTTCACTATTGTTATTATACAACAACAATGTAGAGTAAATTTTGTAACTTTCTATTTTACCTTACAAAAGATAGAGATTTTTTCTGCATGAAATCTGACTTAATTTTAATATTAATACCGTTAATGCAGGAATGCTAGACCCTCTTTCTACTTGTGATTGATCTAAAAGGCTTTCCTTTTTCAGGATTAGCATATTTACTTTTGGAGAGAGCAGTTGCCTTTCTTTTATATCCATTATTTTGACGTTGACGTGGGCATGTAGTAAAATTTTTATGAACAGTATATATACAATGCTCTAGTGTTAAATTTTCGAATGAATACATTTTTATAGATATAAATGAATAGTTAAAAGTTACTTTATGTATAAACCGTTTACGTTATAAACCGGCAAACGTTATTTTAGCGCTTTGCTTGTTTTGATAAACAAACATTAAAAAAACATTGAATTACAAACAGGAACAAGATAACGGAAGCCCCCTCTTGCTAGTAAAATGCGTTAGAGACATATTTACTGCATTTTAAGCATATTTACTGCTAAATACTATAAAAATAATATAAATACTGTACTGCTGCGATTGTTATTGAAAATACATTTAGATTATTGTAGCTATACTAAATATTAATATGGACACCGTCAATAAAATATCTCAAATAATGAAACAAAAATCTTAAATTTATCGGAAAGAAACCATGCTCATACGAAGCAGGTGATGAATCAAAATTAGCTTCATGTTAGCTCTATCAGGGATCAAATATAGGAAATGTGTAAAAAAAGTGAGTAATTTTTAGCCTGGAAGGTATCGATAGAAAGGATAGAGATATGCAGAGATATGTAAGATGATAACGAAAATAATGTTAAGACAAAAAAGTTAAACATTAATAATTTAAAATTTGATAACAATAATTTTGTTTAGTTATTTCCTTTAGATTAAGATTTTATTGTATATAAAAGCCAAAATGAACTAAAACTCCGAGTTGATGCGGCAACATTACGACGTCATTAATTCAGATGACATGAGTTTACTGTTTTATTGAACGGACTATAGAAATCACTTGAAAATACTCAAATAGGTTTAATGTTGAGGGACTGTGTAATTAATTAGATACACTAAATAATGACATAACATTTGCAATTTCTCTCAATGCATCTACATCACAGGAGTAACGGTAAAAGAGGCAGGAGAAATCAGAAATGGCTACTGAAGTTTATAGTGAACCGACTCCTGAAAGAATTTAATCAGAATTTTGTTTCTTCTAAATTAGACGGCGGTATTTTCAAATAGAAGCCACGAAAATATTTAATTTTGCAGGCCAGAACCAGCAAACGAACGAGTGGTATTAGACTAGTTGCTTTGATGTTACGCGGTCAGCTTTGATCCAGCTTCAGCCACGCCAGCCATAGCCGTTCACTTTATTAAAGTATATTTTTAATTTAATGAAAATTCGCAATATAGAGAATTCGTGCATTTCGAATTTGCCGACATTAAATATGTTTATATGACCAATTTTTTTGTTTATATTTTCTTGGTAATTTTAAGACCTTACACCATTTCGATAAATTAAAATCATTTCGAATATTTATGGTGCGTACAATTCCGCCTGATAATTCCATATTTTAGACTTTTTTTAAAAAATTTAGGACATTTATGTTTCGTGAAAATGTTTCAATCATACACTGAACTAGGTAGGATTGCCGCTTCTTATTATTTGTAGAATGTGTCGTCCTTGTAGGTTCTCAGTAACAGAGACCTTATTACCAATTGAGATATCTCAATATATCTGAGATACTAGGGGATTAGAGAGGTTTCTCCGACATCTGACCATTTCATCTAGGCATTCAAAAGCCTCATTATTAACAATTTCTTGTCTCAAATATCACCAGGAGCCAACTGTGAAGATGATGTTAAGAAGGAGATTTGGATAACTTACGAACTGGCAACCAATCCACAAGGGCCTTCACATCCAATATTGATGTTGTTGAATTATAGTCCCTCCGATAAAATGAGCCAATGCACCTCATCAAAATTTATACCGGAACATTGCCGCACTAAATTTAAATTCTCGTTTATTTTGACTCTAACAACAAAATTTTAATGTAAGTAAAATAATGAAACAACAACATTACAAATAACATTATAGTACATCTAACGCAAATATTATTGAAAGACTTAAACTACAGTTGATCAAACAGCCACAATAATTTGTAGGTTAGAGTTGTTTTATTATATTTATATATTTTTTATTTTATTTACGACAACGGTGTCGATCAGTACCAATACAGAACGAATTTTATAGACCTATTTGGTTACATGTTCGGACGCATCAGACTTCACTCTGTCTTCTTTTTAATTGAAGGGATGCTAATTAGTAAAATGAGAACAAAAAATATCCGGAATTTAAAAGGGATTTTACGTTTTTAAAAACTGAATTTGACAATATTTTTAAAGATGTTGATGACGTGCTTTGGTTGTTTCATTGGAAGGACTATATATCGAGATGTCTTTATACATAATTATTCTGTCCATGCATGTCACTGAACTCCTTCTAAACGATTGTACCGATTTTGATGAAATTTTTTGTGTATATTTATATGAATTCGAGAATGGTTTATATTCATATACAAAAGTTATAAGAGCATAATCCATGCCTTCCTACACATATAGAAAAAAAATATAAAGGAATATTAAAAAAATATGTTTATCTGGTTCCCTTACCAGGAAATTATTAAAATTAGTTAAACGTGAAGGTTGTAGGGAAAAAATTCTGTATCGGAAAAGCGATACCGATACAGAATTTATTAATGTTGTCTTACGATACCAGGAACTTCAAGTCATATGTACTTGAAGCCATCTCTAGAATTTTTTATGTTTTATGCCAAAGCAAATTTAATGGATTTTCTTGGTAAAATGTTATGCTAGCAAATGTAACTCTTTTTTTAAAACCATACAATTAGAAAATAAGTTATAATAAATATTTTAAATACATATTAAGTAATATTTAAATAAAATATTTTATTAATATTGTATTTTTTATTCTGCCCCTATAATATGAACAAATTTTATTCTCATTTTTTAATCCCTCTGGTGGCGTGGCGAACACAATTTGGTCACAGTCTCATACAGGGGAGATCGCATTTTAAGTCTTTATATTTTGTGTTTGGAACAAGCAGGCATGTGTAATTGTGATCATTCAATATGCACATTTTACTGTCGTCCAGTTAGCTGTTATATTATTTGTTCGATTTTATTGAGATATAATTTTTATTTTATGCCCTGGTTTACATTCAGCACTACGCCATAATTATTATTTATCAGTTTAATCTCTTATTTAAAAGAATCTATCTAATTAAGACGACACCACGTAGGGCATAGCCGAGATGAAACTGCGAACGCGTGTATGTCTTGATCCCTCTCCGAGAATCAAGCGCCTCTCTTATGTATCTGGAAAGGTGACTGCGGTCGCTATGGTTACCGTGAGTGGCGGAGCTTGTTTGTTTTGTTTAAGTGGTTTCTGCTGACTTATTTATCTTTGGTATTTAGATAATTCTCTCTGAAACGTATGTCTGCACTTTGTTATAGTTTCGTTAGCTCAGAAACGAAATTAATTGCTATATAGGTTAGGTAAGCATTACGTTAATACAACATGGCATTATGCTTTTTTTTTCATCTAATGTCTAGTATAGACGTGTTTTATAATAAACTTGTTTTAATCCAACTTGAACATATAGTAAATTAGATATAAATATTATCATTAACTCTTATCTACAATTAGAAATTTTAATACTGAAAAATATTTATTTGTCCAGGGGATAAAACACACTTCTGATTTATTTAAATAATTTTTTTATTAGAGTCTCATTTTACCAACTAGTGGTTTATCTGGACTGGACCTACAGCTTAATGTGGGCTCCGTACCACAATCCTCCGCATTAAGCCTATCGACTGACGAATGACCAACTTTAGAAATCATCCCAGAAGACATCCGGTACTACCCAGCCTGGTTACTGACGTGACTGGGATCATTTTCGTTGCAGGACAATCACAAACAAACACGCGGCTATCGCAACAGTAGGAGGACCGTCCTGTAGCTTTTACCACTGCTCCACCAAACCGGCTTAAATAATTTAATGTTAAGAACAAGAATCGGTGATACTGTAGATACATAGTGGCACATCAAGGCGCAAGCGATAACAAAAAGATAAATTTTGTAGCGTGGCCAATTCTTGTAAACTGTATTTATATTCCAAGGAAAAAAGCTAGGAATGTTTTTTAGTTAGCAGAATACTGTTCTTAAACTTTGTTAATAAACACCTTTAAATGCAAAGGTAAAGAGCAGAAAAATGAAAATATAAATTATATTTATGCATCGATTTATTTAATAATTATGAATAAGACTTTTGTTAAGTTATAGGTGGTATATAGAAGTAACAGTTGGATAACATAGCGAGTATTTTGACATAGTTTTGATCTCGAACCAGAATATAAGCTATTGCCTAATTTAAAAGCTAACTGAATGAGTGTTTGTTTAATTTATATCAATCCTACAGACAGAAAGACAATTCTAGAAAATCAAAACGAATGGCATAGAAAATTTTGATGAAAAACACAGACTGGAATGCTTTGAAAAAATCCGAAATATTTTATAAAAGAAAGCAACGAGAAAATAAAAAAAAATACATAGTGGAAGTATAAAAAAGTACAAAGCAATGTTAAGATTACGCAAGTACTTGAATAATTTGTAAAAAAAACAGGTGTAAAAACTAAAGAAGCTTCTCTTTAGAGCTCCAGTAAATAGACAGCACTTCTGTTGCATATGGCGGAGGATATTAGTAAGGAGAAATATATAGAATTCTAAACGTATTCAGCAAATAGAAACCAGATATCAAAACTCAAGACCATACATGAATCAAATTTCACATAAACCATACAATAGCTCCAAATCTGTCCATGTTAAATTTGCGTTGCAGCAAATAACAGAAACCTAGTTATATCACTTGACAGATGGCCGATTCCTCAAGCAGAATCAACTAAATACCTCGGCGTACACCACGATGGTAGGTTAAATAGGAAACATCATGTGTGACAAAAAGCAGAGCGCATTAGACTCAAAGTCAAGCAAGTGTACTGGTTAGTCGGAAGATATTCTCAACTTGACCTAAAATTAAAGAGATTGGTTTCTAAGCCCATCATAAAGCCAATTTGGACCTATCGGGTGCAAATATGGGGTTGCACCGAAACGTCATATCAACTAGTAATCCAACGCAGCCAAGATAACTTAAAACTTGGTTTAGCTACCAATGCTTATCGCTACGTAATCAAAGAAGAGCTGAACGATGACCTCGAAATGGAATGGTTATACGAAGTCATCGAAGATGGTGCAATGCAATAACCACAGCACCGTGGAAGCAATATAGCTACTGGACAATACGCAAATCAGAAAATTGAAGCGAACCAAACCACAGGAACTTGTATAGTGTATAAATGTATTCTTAACTTTAGCTAAAGTACTTTAGTTTTATTTTATTTTAGGAAATAAAAACTGATGTATTAATCCCATAGTCGCCTTGCTTGTATATTAATGCAACAAGAACAGAAGAGTATCAATAAATTAATTTGTAAATTAAGATACAATTAATAAAAATATATATATTTCCATATATTCCTTTGTTATTTCTGGTTCCTTGTGAATCTACATTACTATAATTCAAAA
Organism: Rhynchophorus ferrugineus; assembly: GCF_030347505.1. Lineage (NCBI taxonomy): Eukaryota > Metazoa > Arthropoda > Insecta > Coleoptera > Curculionidae > Rhynchophorus > Rhynchophorus ferrugineus. The sequence continues at coordinate 37,144,388 of NW_027472587.1, read as the reverse complement.
TAATAATAATTTTCATATACTTTGCACTTTTTCCAAAGTCTGTCTCAAACTTAGAATTTCTGTTCACATTTGCCTCTAGTGATTATCTGAAAACTCATTTGTGTTAATATTTTTGTTTTTAAAGGTTTAATTTATTAAGGTTGCTAGTAGAAAGTATTTAAATCCATTGAAGCATATTTTTCTTCCTTTCCAAAAACGACAAAAAACCAAGTACTATTAATATTTTCAATATATCTGAATGTATATTATTGTATGAATTTTTCATTATTAATTTTAATTTTTAAGCTAATTATTGTTGCAAAATTCCTTGGTAACCAAAATTTATTTTTAGTAAAACAATTTTATCATAAACATGTCCTAGTGTACTTGATCCAATATAGATGTTGTTGAATTATAGTCCCTCCGATAAAATGAGCCAATGCACCTCATCAAAATTTATACCGGAACGTTGCCGCATTAAATTTAAATTCTCGTTTATTTACAACAATAACGTTACAAATAACATTAGCGTACATCTAACACAAATTTTATTGAAAGACTTAAACTACAGTTGATCAAACAGCCACAATAATTTGTAGGTTAGAGTTGTTTTATTATATTTATATATTTTTTATTTTATTTACGACAACGGTGTCGGCCAGTACCAATACAGAACGAATTTTATAGACCTATTTGGTTACATGTTCGGACGCATCAGACTTCACTCTGTCTTCTTTTTAATTGAAGTGATGCTAATTAGTAAAATGAGAACAAAAAATATCCCGAATTTAAAAGGGATTTTACGTTTTTAAAAACTGAATTTGACAATATTTTTAAAGATGTTGATGACGTGCTTTGGTTGTTTCATTGGAAGGACTATATATCGAGATGTCTTTATACATAATTATTCTGTCCATGTGCATGTCACTGAACTCCTTTTAAACGATTGGACCGATTTTGATGAAATTTTTTGAGTATGTTTGCATAATACAACAAAATCACTAATTAGATGTTATTGTGATCACCTTATAGTATTAGCTTTATTGTCGAAATATGGAATATTTCCATCCAAACAAGAGTAGGTAAATATCCTTGGTGTAAAAATGACTAATTCTCATTTTAATCAGCCAGCAGATTGCAAATGCTACTGTAACGGTAATATTTAAACACCCCGTGAATGAAATTATATGAAAACAGTCATACCCCAGATGGTCACGCAATATTCTCATTATGATGAAAGGTAAAAATTAAGCTGTATGAATTAATATCAGGCGGAGCTTTTCCACCCCGATTTACACACGGTACAAACAATGTCACCAAATAGAACCATTTTTTTCTGCATGATGAACTATGGAATTATACGTATGCTATTTACCGCAAACTCATTTATATAATAACTTAATGTCACATAGATTTTAATCCAATTAAACTTCATCAACGAACAACATTAATTGTTACTAGGTGACTGACTCATGCACGCGACATCGAGCTAATTGCCAGTGTTTTTAGTTAATAAAAATAGTAAATATGAACGTAGAGTGGATTGAATTTCTTACATAATATAGTAGATATAAATATTTGTAATATTTTGATAAAAGTGTTTCTATAATTGGAAGATTCATTTATGAAAAATTGGTACATTGTATTTTATTTAAAGTATTTTCCATCTATAGCTGCGACGGAAGGAGCAAGGTCTAGAGAATACGGCGAATAGGGTAGTACAAGCCATTTTAATGTTTCCACCAGTTTCGTAACATCTGGTCGAGTGCTGTCATGTTAAAGAATAACATTGGCTCAAATTCATCAATTGTAATTGATAGCATATCATTTGGTTTCAGCAGCTCATAGTATACCACAAAAAATTGATCCCACCAAATATAGAGCTTGGTTTCAATTCAACCGGCATAAAATGTCCAAGATTTAGGACCATTACTATCTTCTTCAATAACTCTCCATATTCTCGTTGCGTTTTAGACGAGTCATCATCCAGTAATGCCTTGAAATGAGTAATGCCTTGAGAGTATTTTTTCTATTGATGAAACAAGAAAAGTAATGCATGCCAGAAATTCATGTTCAGGCACAAAAATAGACATTTGCATATATTAGTATATTATTATTGGTCGTTGTCGACCAACTCACAATATTTCTCTACAATAACTTAACAGTAGGTACTTATACTTGGTACTTACTTAGTCTTTAATAAACACAACAACAGGTTAGTAGCATTTTCAGTGTCTTTACCATCATATGTATCAAACCAAAATATTGCATAATAATGGCTAGTGAAATCTGTTACAAAGACTGGAAAGTAATTAACGACACACTTAGTGTATCTCGTGATCTATAGAGGTTTGGTGATATATAGGCGACATTAAAGTCATATATTAGGAAAAATCGAAATTTCCTTTCACCCCAAGCAATTTTTTGTAACATTTTATTTCCGATGATAAGGCCACAAAAGAGCTGAAAGGGCTAATAAATAACGAACAAAATCAAGGAATTCAAAACCATTTAGAAAACTCAACACCAACTGATGCAACGGATATTCTCTCAGGAAAGTAACAAAAAATATTAAAAAACCTCAACAACATAATCCACCCATTAAAATTGACAACAATACCTGGGCTAAGAATGATAAAGAAAAAGCGCAAGTTTTATATAAATAATTAAAAAGAGTATTTAATCTGTACCCGTTTGAAATATCCACAACAGAAGAAAATGAGATATTTATTATCCAACTCCAATTTTAGAATTGCCACATGAGATATTTACAGTTAAGGAAATAAAACAAACAATTCTTAGAGAAAGCAATGGTAAAAATTCTGATTTTTACCTAATTGCTGGAAGAATCTTGAAAGAGCTCTCAGAAAAGTGCATCAAATTAACAACATTCATATTTAATGCCATGTTAAGACTTAATTACTTTCATAGCACTTGGAAAATGACTCAAATCATGGCGATTCTTAAAACTGGGAAAAAATCAGAAGACGTCTCCTCTTATCATCCTTACTTGTGATCTCCAAACTTTTTTAAAAACTATACATTAAGAGACTTAAAACAATAGCAGAGGAGAGAAATATTATTACAGACCATTAATTTGGCTTCCGTAATAAACACGGAACAATAGAACAAATACATAGATTAGACAACTAAATTAACAAAACCTTAAACGATTAAAAATATTGCTCGGCTGCATTTCTCGATATTTCTCAGGCCTTCAACAAGGTATGGCACACTGGACTGCATGTTAAATTGAAGAAGCTTTCAAAAATCATACCTCACAGACATTTTATTGTCAAACGGGGTGACGAATACACTGACCTACACCCAATATATTCGGGTGTTCCGCAGGGCAGTGTTCTTGGCCCATTGTTATATCTATTGTATACAACTGACCTATCGACCGCAACAAATATTATTGTTGTAACATATGCTGACGATACAGCGGTTCTATCATCACACGAGGATCTAATATCAGCCACAAGAAACCTCCAACTTCATCTTAACAAAGTCGAATTGTGGTGAAAACGTGGCGTATCAAAGCAAATGGACAAAATCTACACATGTGACATTCACCCTTTGTAGAAGAACATGTCCCTCAGTAAAATTGAATAAACATAAACTTCCGCAAGCAGACAATGTTTAAGGTAATGCATATTCACCGACGCTTGACGTGGGAGAAACATATAGTGACAAAACGGAAAGAGCTTGGGCTTAAACTAAACCAAATGTGTTGGCTGACTGGGTGATGTAAATCTAAATTATCAATAGATAACAAGGTTTCCCTGTATAAGGCAATACTTAGGCCCATTTGGACCTATGTTATTGAATTGTGGGGTATAACTAGCAAATCTAACCACAGCCATCTTCCAGAGGTTCCAGAATAAAGTGTTGCGAGTCATTGTCGAAGCCCAATATTAGGTGTTCAACAAACTGATTCAGCGGGATATCCCCATAGAACCCATCACAAGTGTGATTCGAAGTGTTAGAGCGAAGTACTCTGAAATTATCCCAATGCACTCGCCCAACAGTTAAATGAGCGTGATGACAGTGAAGTGCATAATCTCAAACGCAAACTGCCATACGAACTGATTAATTAATAGACACATAGAGTGAGATTTAATAATCTCTAGAATGAGTTAGAATAGTCTTTAGAATAAGTTAGGATAGACTTCAAAATAAGTTAGAATACTATCTAGAATAAGGATTAGATTATAAGATGTACAGTAGATAACTTACTGAAGTGATCTACTACATGTCAGGACAGTTATGTTATATAAATGAAATCATATAATAATACTTGTTGCCCACGGGCAGATTGTTGAAGTTCTAAGAGATTAAAAAAAATATCCGATGATGTTATTATAAGTAATCTAATCTAATTAGGAGTATCTAATCGATAGGAAATTTAAAACGGATTGTAAAAGTTTCGACGGACCGACCTCGAGAAGGGAACGAAGAGAAGAAGGCAAAAAAGACGAGATCGTACCAATAAGAAATCTGACAGAAACGACACAGTTTTCGAACTTTAATGTCGGAAGTTCAGCGAACAGGGCCGCCCGTAGAAAGGCCCCTGGCGGCGGTGGGAAGAGAGAGGGTATCGGCGGCAATTGCCGGTCTCCTCATCACACCCCCCGCCCGTCCCCCTCCCTCACTTTTCTCGAAGCATCACAGTTTTCACTTTCTGATTTAAGGGTGGCAATTGAGCGAATAAATTCCCAGAATTGGGCAGATAGGCATTAGTCGCAGTTATTTACTGCCGAGCATAGTGGCTCGATTGGAACCGATTGCTGTTTATGGCTCGATTTTGCGGAGGAAAACCAATAAAAGGAGAGACGGGCCGGGCCGGACCTCCGTTTTAGAATCTCTCGTTTTTTCGCTCTCTCGGCTAAATAACGGCCCGGTCAAATGTTAATGAGGTGTGAAAATGGGGGTGGTGGGCTGGCCGGTCGAAAATTGAATACCGATCGATGGATACTGCAGCGCGTTTTATCATCGGCGTCTGCCCGCGACGTATTACATCACGTTAAATTTAATATCCGGACGAACGTTATTAATTTATATATTTACTGTTTCGATTGTTCGGTTTGATGACAATAAATAGAATTTAAACTTTATGATGCTGTTATAATTTCTATATATGATTTTTTTGGTATTGAGAATTCAAAAGTTCTACGATTAATTATCAATGTGTATCACTACATAACCAACAAACAGCTACACGATGACCTTGACGTGAACTGGATCCAAGATTTCGTCTTAAAACGTAAGATAAGGTTGTTAAATAACAGCAATATGGAAGCAACACAGCTTTTGGACAAGACGCCGGCAATCAGAAGAATCAAGCGGTCCAAACCAAACAAACCATAGCAAATTAGTGCATATTAACTTTACTTATAATTAAACTGCACATATAAAAATAATAAAGAATACCGTTTCCTATAATAACAATAGCTAGTACGTAGGAAGGAGTACATTATGAAGAGAATAAATTGTAGGTAGTGTTGGGAACTATCGACTGTTTACTAATTGACTACTTTTTACTATCGACTGTTTTCAGTCACTATTTTCGGACCGACTGATTTTGTTACTATACTATCGACTAATTCGCTCATACTTTTAGTTACTATTTCTGGTTCCATTTGGACCTATGTTATTGAATTGTGGGGTATAACTAGCAAATCTAAACACAGCCGTCTTCCAGAGGTTCCAGAATAAAGTGTTGTGAGTCATTGTCGATGCCCCATATTACGTGTTCAACAAACTGATTCAGCGGGATATCCCCTTAGAACCCATTACGTGTGATTCGAAGGGTTAGAGCGAAGTACTCTGAAATCATCCCAATGCATAATAATAGTAGTATACTAATTGACTACTTTTTACTATCGACTGTTTTCAGTCGCTATTTTCGGACCGACTGATTTTGTTACTATATACTATCGACTAATTCGCTCATACTTTTAGTTACTATTTTTGGTTCTACTTGTTTAAATCGACTAATTTTTAACATTCTGGATCTGTCGTCCTAGCCGCGACATTGACAAAAATATACCCTATTTATGCTTGCATATATTTATATAGAATATATGTAGTTCTATGATTTTCTTGGTAGTTTTCTTGTAAATAACAATATATTGGATATTAATATTATAGCATTTTAGTACGATATTTTTCAAGATTGTTGATATATGTTATATATGTTTAGGAATATGTTTAATTTTTATATAGTATTTATAGTTATTGTACATCTTTAGTTTTTAGGTTTTGTTTAAGTTCTATTATATTGTCTATATTAATTATATTATATTATTTAAAAATAGCAATTAACACATTAAAATACAATAAAACATTTGTGGGGTATTATTCCATTCCATAAAAAAATCCATTCCATTTTACAGATCCACAGAACGTTCAAATATAAAAGTAATTCTACTTTATTTAAAATGAAATTATAAATTGCATGTTATGTATTATTATTACAATAATATTCAGTAATTCTTTTTTTCCTTTTCTTTTTTAAAGTTACTTCGTGAATGAATTTATACATCTCTGTTTCGCTTATACTACCGTTGGAAAATATAAACACATAAAATTAACTGCTGCAAGCAATTATCTCCGTCCTTTCCAATATCAGCCACAAGAAATCTCCAAATATTTTAACAAAGTCGAATTGTGGTTGAAAAAGTTGCGTATCAAAGCAAATGAGACAAAATCCACCCATGGGACATTCACCCTTTGCAGATTAACATGTCCCTCAGTAAAATTCAATAATCATGAACTTATCATGAATAATCATATCTGGGAATGCATTTAGATCGACGTTTGACATGGGAAAAACATATAGTAACAAAATGCAAAGAGCTTGCAGTTAAACTAAACCAAATATAGTGGCTGATCTAAAATCTAAATTATCATTAGATAACAAGGTTTTACTGTATAAGTCAATACTTAGGCCCATTTGGATTTATGGTATTGAACTGTGGGGTACTATTAGCAAATCTAACATAGATGTCCTCCAGAGTTTCCAGAATAAAGTGCGATGCCCCATATTACATGCCCAACAAACTGATTCAGCGTGATATCCCCAGATAATCCAAAACGAGTGTGATTCGGAGTGTTAGTGCGAAGTACTCTGAGAGTCTCATCTGCTCTACGTTTTGGCTAACATGATGCATTGCAATAGTAGGTTAGCTATCGAACTGTATGCCGAGGTATTTAGCCGATTATGCTTGAGGAATTAGACGCAACGCAAAATTAACATGGATATATTAGGAGCTATTAAACTGTATTTTCCGGTCCCTAGTCCATTTGATGTACATGTTCTTCTTGTGTGTTACTTGTACTTTTTTGCAGCTGGGGAACTACAGCCTAAATGTCTGAAATTGATATAAATAAATTCATTTTTAAAAACATGGAAATTGGTTTATTATTTTAATAAAAGTAAAATGGCAAATTCAACAGGACAATTATTTTTTTCGCCCGACGAACTCCCAAAAATTACCCGATTCTACGAAGAAAAAGTAACCGGATCCCTCTCCGAGCGAAATAAATTCGCGGCAAAGGCAAAACGGCAAGGAAAAGGAAAATTATGAAGTATATGAGGGAATCTTAACTTGCGCCCGACGGACGGAAATAATTGAGTGAGCTTAAACTAGATTTATTCATTAGTAAACTTTGTTATAAGTTCGCTAAATTTATTTAATGAAATGCGAGAGCAACTGAACCGACTAGCAGGCCGCGCACATTTCGGAACTGGGTCAGAATTTCATTTGTTTCGAGAAATTATCCCTTTTCTGAATCGGGTCGGAGTGGGAGCCGACCTTTTCTTCGCCAATCATCGATGCCATAGTTCTATAAATAAACACGGAATATTCTTAAAGAAGTATAGAACGCGATTGTCATTGTGGGGGTTGATATTTGTTTTATCTTAAGTTAAGAGTTCAAAAAGTTAAATGCTTACCAGACCGCCAATTGTTGAATTCTTATAATTGTAAGTTCTAATTATTGCTGACCTTTTAAATATACTTTGTGACGTTCACATAATAATTACAATAGTTTGTAAGTGTAACATGGCAAAATACAACAGAGTGCTATCAACATTTTGAGACAAAAGGGATATTCTATACGTTAGAAGTCGAAGTTACATATAAAGGTACATATTATTATACTCTTATACGAAAACCAGATACTGAAAGAAATCAAAAGCGGAAGAGATCTAGAGAAAAGGCATACGAAATGTACAACAAAGCAGGCAACTAAGTTTGTTTTACTCTATCAAAATCAAAACTAAGGGCTGAGACAGACAAGCAGAGCCAGTTTCAACTTCAGTCGTACAGAGACTTACTGTCTTCTGGCTTGAGAGGACGCATAGCAGCAAAAAAGAGATAAACTAGAACTCACAGCAGAAATAGACTGGATACAGTATATAAAAGCTGGACTGAAAAAAAAAACTGGAAAAACCTCCTATAAAAAGACGAATCCAAATTCCGGATTTATGGATCTGATACGAGGCGTTTTCGTGCAGTGGCCAAAAGGCGAACGGGTTTCAGAAACATGTACCGTACAAAGCATAGTAATAGCGTGATAGTCTGGTGATGCTTATAAGCACAACCATAGAAATCAGGAAAACTGAATGAAGAACGTTATCTGAAAATACTTTAGAAAAATTAACTTCCTTTTGTTTTCTTAACAAGTCAATGACGCTAAATATTCGTCAATATTATGGAAACACAAAACGAAAAAATGTTGAAAATAATGAAATGGTCATCGGAATCACCAGACCTCTCTACCATCGAATTTATATGGGATGAACTTGTTAGAAAAGTGTTTTGTGTTTTGTTTGAGATTATATTTTTTCATTCTCTCAATGATATAAAATGTATCACTACAACTTGGTGCTGGCAACATAGATTCAACATAAGCAATTTCTGTATCTGACATCAGTAAGAAGTACGTTTAACCTTATACCCGTATGTCGCCTAAGACAACTAAATTAAAATAGAGGTTTCCTAAGTATCTTAAAACTTTACTATCTAAATATACGCCACAAACAACATTATTAATCACGAAACAAAGGTCACATTTAATATATAGTGATTTTGTAATATTTATTTGTGGGGGTAGATGCATTAATCTAAAAAGCTCATCCTTGCAAATTTCTTTTTCACTCACAATCAGTAAGACACATCATCCTTCATTAAGCTTGAGTCTGATATACAGTTAAAGCCATTTCCATTATTTAATAAATTTTTACACACACATTTTAATGAAACACCCTTTGCTGATTTCAAAAGCTGAATTGCACTTCGATTGCTTTGCGACCCACCAGATATCAATCTGGCCTATCAATCAAAAGAAGGTCATAGGCTTTGCTCAAATAAGGAAATCATTGCCAACGTTGAAGCGAAACAAAAACAAGATTTTTTCTACAAAAACAAGGTAAACAAGAAAAACAGAGATAGACGTCTATAAACTGTTGTTTTATTAGTTAGATCGTTGACATAATCAGTTATTATCTTAATTTAAGCAGTCAAATAGTCAATACCAAATTTGACGTGCCTAGAAATGGTTTCCTCCAAAATGAAAAACTACTCACCAATACCACAATGCTCTTCAGCACAACAATGATAACCTAATATAAAAAGAGAATAACCATCTCTACTTAAGATGTTAAAAAATACACGAAAAGTTAGTTTAGATTGCTCAGTTATCTAAACATAATTCATATCGAAACGAAAGTGGTTTCAGTGCTCTCCAGAATTGATTGATTAATGGCCAATATGAAAAGAAGGGTGATAAAAGGATAACACAGATCGGGGAGGGAAGCTTACGCCTTTTCATAAGACAAAAGTGCCAGACAGGATAGTGACCAATCATGAGTTTGTTTAGCTTGAGAAAACAGGGGGGGTTAAATGAAATAATAGAGAAGCAGGTAAACAAAGGAAAATGAGTTTTCTTCGGGAAAGGCGGCCACTGTAAAAACATCAGAAGCATTAAGCTATTTCTAAATATACTTTATATTCTCCTGTTTATTAAAGTAAATTAAATAATGTAAGGTTTTATAAAACCATTATAGTGATATATCAGGTCAATTGAAAAGTCCCAGGCCTACCATAGTAAAACACATTTTTTTGGCAAAATTAATTTTTTTATTCAATATAATTCCCTTGAAGGGCGATACACTGATTATAGTGACCCTGCACATTTTCGATACTATTGTTGTAGTACGATTTGTCCTTTGCTTCAAAATAGGCCTCAGTTTCGGCGATCACCATTTCATTCGACAAAAAATTCTTCCCAGCGCACACTCCTTTGAGATCTGAGAAGAGGAAATAATCGCTGGGGGCCAGATCTGGAGAATACGGTGGATGAGGAAGCAATTCGAATTCATGGATTTTTGACACGGTGCATTGTTTTGGTGAAGCAGCACTTTCTTTTTCTTCAAATGCTGCCGTTTTTCGGCGGTTTCGTCCTTCAAGCGGCTACAAAACAAAACTACAAACGGTTCAATAACGCTATGTAATAGTCGCTGTTGATAGTCCTTCCTTTTTCAAGGTAGTCAATGAAAACTAATCCATGCGCATTCCAAAATACAGACGCCATAACCATGTCAGCCAACTGTTGCGTTTTTCCACGCTTTGGAGCGAGTTAATCGTGTGCAATCCACTAGGATGACTGTTGATTGGACTTCAGAGTGAAATGATGGAGCCATGTCTCATCCATAAAATCGGGTTTATTACGCTTGATCATTTTCAAACAGTGCTTTTAATCATCAACTCGTCGTTGTGTTTGGGCAAAAGTGAGCTTGCGCGGCACCCACTTTGCATAGAGCTTTATCATACCCAAATATTCATGAATGATATGATGTACACATTCAGTTGATATCTTTAGAGTGTCTTTTATTTCATTCAATGTCAATTTACGGTTATTCAAAATCATTTTGTGGATTTTTAAAATATTTTCGTCGATAACAACCTCTTTTAGGCGTCCACTGCGTTCAACGTTTTCGGTGCTGATTTCACCACGTCTAAACTTGGTATGCTACCAATCCTTAATGGTTGATTTTCCTGGGACAGTAACCGGAAACTCGGCATCAAGTCAACTTTTTTGCTTCAACTGTATTTTTTCCCCTTAAAAAACAATATTTTATCAACACGCGAAATTCCTTTTTATCAATTTTTTTCAGAATAACAAAAGTTGATTCACTTAAAATGCTATAATTCACAAACTAATGATCCAGCAGCTGTCAAATTCTCATTATTCTTGCAAATTGTCAGCATCTTTTGACGGTTAGGGCTAAAAACATATGGATTTAATCCTAGTAGCGCCATCTATGGGTCAGACCGGAGACTTTTCCATTGACCTGTTATTTAGTTTTTGTTGAAACTAGATTTAGTATACTGATACCTGCTTCATATCTATTTTACTTATATATTGGTAAAATATGGTAGTGTTGCAATGTAAACATAATTAATAAATTATACGATTACTTCTAGGAATTAATCAACTAGAATTCCATACATATTCATTAAAAATTAGGGCATAAAGTGAAACAACTAGTTGAAAATGTACGTAAGTTAAACTCGACTTCTTACGTAATATTCTTAAAGCTCCCGTTCTAAAAACTATAAAGCCGGAAAGTTTTACGGCACAAATCCCAAATTGTTCGTTCTCTTTGCCAAGTTCCTCGCACTGCGCAATGCCAGTAAATTTAAAGCTTGTTTCTATTTAAACTAGATTGAAATAGCTTTCCATGCTCTATAAGTTACTTAGAGCGAAAATATTGGCTATTACTGTCAGCCCCCGACGACAGTATACGTCACCATGATTAAGATAAATTCCTTCTCAATAGAAGCTTTACAAAATTGTCTATACTTACATTGAATTATTTGCGATTTTCCTGCGTTTATTGCTTCTTTGATAAAGCTAATATGGCGAGGAAAAAGGCGTGATATTTACTTTAGCGCCCTTTTCGCTCTGCCTTTATGAATTTAAATCGATACGGTACGTCCACGGGAATTTGTTTGTTTTAAAACGTTATGAAGAGATATCACGTCACTGATATAAATTGAATATATTTAGGATCTATTTTATTTAACTATTCGCTCCATATATCTAATATATTGAAAAAACTACCAAGAGTTTCTGAACAAAATAACATTAGCTTCTATTTAAACAATATATTTTCATATATTATATATGCCAATTTATTTCGTAGAAAAAAGAGAACTAATTTTGGAGGTATCCAACATTATTGTCCATGGCCTACGGTAATCATATTAATATAAAATATATAAAAATACAGATATAAATACTTACATAGAATGTAAAGTACCAAACTAATAGCCTAAATGAATATAAGCTGAGGATTTCTTACCTGAAACAAAAAGGAACATTATTTAGACTATGATAGATATAAAAATAATGTTTATTTAATCTATTAGATTTATTGTAACAGTTTTCAGTTATCTGTCAATAATTATTGGACGTTCATATGCAAAATTTCTCTGAATAATATAAATGATACAAGATATTACGACTATAAACATAAAAATAAAATAAAGCCCCAAAAATACTATAAAATAAGTTTTATATTTCTAATGTCTGTTTAACTATTCTTTTATCATATGTACGTCTTCAATGTAAATCTTATAGCCGTTTTATTTTAATATTTTTCTTATTAAAATACTGCTGGAAGACCAAAAACACAGAAGAAATTATGCGAAAAATATTTAAAAAGAGACATAATGTTTTTGGCATCATAATAATGTTGGATCAACCTTAGGTTGACTATAGTTGATCAGAGTTCAAATATACGAAATGTTTAAAAACAGTAAGTAGTTTTTCTCAATCGAAACATAAATCGTAAACATAGAGTGAAACTTGTTAGTATTGAAAGTATCCATAAAAAGCTGAAAGATATGAAGCTATTTCAGAGATGTAGAACATCCCTTCATACACTGTTGCATAATATAGGATTTAAGTTGTGTCAAGATAACCCACGAAGGCGTTCAATGAAACTTCCAGACATTGCTGTGAAAAGAATATATTTAAAATTTAATATTTAAAATTTAAAATTTTTTAAAAATATATAACAAAATCAAGGAGGAATTATTATATCAATTTGTATATTTAGATGAGACATGGATATTTCAGAATGGTATATTGGGTCACTCATGGCAACATAATAATAAATATAGTGTAAAGGCAACAAAAGTTGAAACAACTAAAGGTCACTACATAATTAATATATTTTAACTGTAGGAAATTATGTTATAGAGGATGAAAACCTTATTTTTGGTTAAATGTATGATTAAATCTAGTTTTGTCAAGAAAGATGTATACAGGTAGTCACAGAACAAACTAAGGAGAATACAGTAACATCAAAATGACTTTAGAAGGAAACATTTCATCGAAGGAAACAAGAACTAACCGTAAAAGGTAAATATGCTCTCTAATGAAAGAAAAATACATTACTCAGGTATACAATTGTTAATTAAGTGGATTAGGTCTTCGGGGGATAAAAAAACTACATAAAAAACGCGCCTAGAACTCTACCTATACTAATGTGGAAAAAAGTTCAATGTAAATATAATAAAACAACACTAATTATAAATTATTGTGGCTGTATAATTAATTGTAGTTTTAATTTCTTCAATAATATATGCATTAGATGTACTATAATGTTAAAATAAACTATATTCAATAACATTTTTGTTTCATGACTTCATTTATATTAAAATTTTGTTATATATAAAAGCCGAAATGTATTAAAACTCAGAATTGATGCGGCAACATTGCGTCATCAATTCATATCACGTGGGTTCACTGCTGTTTTGAATAGGCTATATAAGACAGATGTTCTATATTGTTTTGTTTATCCGTGGTATATTAAAATAGTTTTGGGAAAAATTTAGTTGAAATCGGTTCAAACAACATAGTAAGCTTCAAATATCTATATCATATCAAAAGTAAATCTTTCAAATATGGTCTATTAAGAAATGAAATGTTAAAATATTTCCAACATTTTAGCTAAAAAGTGAGATATATATAATTTATGAGCAATACATTCACTCATAACGGAACAATTTTGGGTCCTGAGCCATAATCACTCAGCTTGTTGGTCCGTACCGCTTTCGGATTCATCCTCCTTAACCGTCCGCCTCTGGAGGAAGCCCACTGATCTACGGGTGGCCGACTTAAAGGCCTCTTAGGAGTCGTTCGGCCTCGCCCGGACTGATTATCGGGACTAATTTCCACACTCTGGGTGAGAATTACCAAACCTACTGCTCTTATCCTATTACGCATTGCTTTTACACATATAAATTACCCAATAATACTTTGTTCTAATTTTAAAGCGCAATTATTTCATTATACTTATCCTGATTGTGGCACAGGATTATGTAAATGAAAACTTCGTGATTATATGGTATGTTATAATCGTATTTGCTTCCGAATAATAGTCCAATAGTCCATCATTTTATTTTACTTTTTGGAGGTCATATTAAAAATACTTAGTTTTTCTTTTTTTTAGTGTTAGATGTTTACTCAATAAATTATGCAGTTATTTTATTAAATATTACAATAGATAGTCCAAGTAAAAGAACGGGGTGTGAAGAAAAACAGGAATAAAGAAACAAAGATTGAAAATAAGAAATGTGTCCTGGGGTCCGCTAACTAGTCTAGGTGATTTGACAAATGTTTCAATCAAACTAGAACAAAACAAATTCCTTACGACACATACGTAAATTTTGTTTATAAGTTACTTAGAATTTCATAGGTTTTGATTTAATTTTTTTTTCTGGGGAGGTATATTATTGTACTAGAGGTAATTATAAACATTATTAAGAATTTTCTGTAAACTTTACGAGCATTAACTTCTAATCAAATTCAGGTTTTTTTAGTAAAGGCAATGCTTAACAAAGCACTCACCGAATATTGCAGGTAACAAATATGTTAATTTACGTATCAAGAGTTAAAATGAACGTTGCAAAGAACATTATAAAATTGACTCAGTAATGCATATATAACGGGTCTGACACATAGATGGCGCTACTAGAATTAAATCTGTCGCGACCGCCACAACCCTTTAGGCCACCACGAATTCATCAACAAGTACAAACTTTGGCAACGCCGGTGGATTGGTACCATGCAGTTCCAGGCTACAAAAGACCATCACGACGACGTCTCGCTCTCTTTTCTTTTCTCCATCCCCTTGTAATAGTACCACTTCCACAGCGCTACCGTACATACTCTACCTAACCTAATATCCTTTTAATTCTCCCGTCGACCACATGTATAATTTAATATTACAAACAAACAGTATTTCTTCAACTAGTGTTTTCAGTTCTCGTGCAAATTCCTTCCAAAAATAGTAGTGAGTGTTCTGACAAATAATCGCAGCGGCAGCCCCACATTTCGACCGACCGACCGACCCGACGAACATTCATACAAATCCAATGTTTTTAGTCAGCACTAACCCTCAAAAGATGCGTGTATAAATTTGACAGCTGTCGGATCAACTTGATGCCAAGTTTCCGGATACTGCCCAAGGAAAATCAACCCATCAAGGATTAGTATGCTAAGTTTAGACGTGGTGAAATGAGCACCGAAGACGGTGAACGCAGTGGACGCCCAAAAGAGGTTGTTACCGACAAAAACATCGAAAAAAATCCACAAAATGATTTTAAATGACCGTAAGTTCAAACTGAATGAAATAGCAGACACTCTAAAGATATCGACTGAACATGTACATCATATCATTCACGAATATTTGAGTATGAGAAAGCTCTTTGCAAAGTGGGTGCCGCGCGAGCTCCCTTTTGACCAAAAACAACGACGAGTTGATGATTCAGAGCAGTGTTTGATATGTAAGAATGGATGAAACATGGCTCCATCATTTCACTCCGAAGTCCAATCGACAGTCATCCGAGTGAACTGCACACGATGAACCCGCTCCAAAACATGGGCAAACGCAACAGTCGGCTCGCAAAGTTATAGCGCCTGTATTTTGGGATGCGCATGGAATAATTTTCATTGACTACCTTGAAAAACGAAGGACCATCAACAGCCACTATTACATAGCGCTATTGGACCGTTTGAAAGACGAAATCGCCGAAAAACGGCCGCATTTGAAGAAAAAGAAAGTGCTACTTCACCAAGACAATGCACAAACGAATTTGGCTTCGAATTGCTTCCTCATCTACCGTATTCTCCAGATCTTGCCATCAGCGACTATTTCCTTTTCTCAGATCTCAAAAGAATGCTCGCCTAGGAAGAAATTTTCGTCGAATGAAGAGGCGATCGTCGAAACTGAGGCGTATTTTGAAGCAAAGGACCAATTGTACTACAACAATGGTATCGAAAAGTTAGAGGGTCTCTATAATCAGTGTATCACCCTTGAAGGGAATTACGTTGAATAAAAAAACTAATTTTGCCAAAAAAATGTGTGCCGGATACTTTTCAATTGACCTGTTAAGTGAGAAATATGGATAAAAGATCAAAACTATATGAATACACAAATAAAGTACTGAAAATATGGAGTAGTTAAAACTAACCACATAATTTGTATAAACGAGAGATCTAGGACATAAGGACATATAGAAGAAAGTATGAATTGTTATTAGTAAATTTGTAAGCACTGTAATGTGTGTTAAACAATTAATATAATAAGGTATGAGACTATATGATATTTTATTCTTTGAATCTTGTATCAAATAATTGAATTACTTGCTTTATAGACCTAAATTTTGAAAAATGTATAGTTTTCTTAAATCAAAAGTCAAATATCAAAACTGTTTCATTCATATATTCTCTTTTCTAATACTCAAACATGTTTTACAATAATTATTATTCGGTATTCATGTTTATAAGATAAAAGTAAAGAAAGATCATATAACACATACTTATATTTGATGTTTTGAAGTTATTACAGTAGTGAAAATAATCTTACTTATGACTTTTATATAATGTCCAGTAGCGTAGTAATTTAAACACAGAAATACTTTTTGGTTATTGAAACTTAATAGCAATTAAATGCAATTTAAAAGAGATTAATGAACTTTAGCTTTTGAGATAGTTATTTTGAAATACAGGCATTTATTATTTGAATTAATTTTATATATAAAACAAATTTCTGATCAAATATAGAAAATAATGTGAACAAGTTTCAGTGACATATAAATCTTAAATGATTTACTCTGTTATAAGAGAAACATGGTTAAGTTCTTGTAATTTTGGTCCACATCAAAGTATAAATGAATGGTAGTAACCAATTAATTTATAATTAATACTGAACTAAGAGTATCCAACAAAGGATGTTATATTAAACAAAAGATAAATGTTTCAAGATATGTTCGCTACCTAAATAGCGTAATTTTTCAGACCGACAGTCATCCGTTTTAGATTCCTAATTTCCGGCATTGTGCTAGAGCAACGGAACTAGAAAATCATCATGTCCGCCAGAAGACGAGACGAATATTTTTCTAATTCGAAGAAAAACCATTGTCTCCCCGAAAGCATTGTCGGTGGCAGCAGCCTTTCTGGCCGGCTCGCCCGCTATTTATAAGCCCTTTGCCGCCTCACAATCTGCAAAAGTAACTGAAACTGACTTCTGTGCGGACCCCGCTTTCACTTTTTCGGCTTCGCCGTTTCCAAAAACCCGATTGTTCCCGCTCGTCTCGGCCCGCTGAAATTATTTCAAATACGCCCGACTATCGTCCGCATCTCCCGGATTTTCGGCCTTTTATCTGAATGCCTGGCTCTCGGCGGCCATTACATTTTTCTCTCGGATGATTTACCAATCCACTTAATTCTGATAATGACGATCTACTGCCGTGGGGACGTGGCCAACGAAGCATCGTCCCATTGATGTCATAGATGGATGGTTCGTAACTTTTTTTTGGGCTGTTTGTTTGCCTTGTATCGTTATTGAATTCAATCTTAATTGAACAAGTTAAATGCTCGTTAATACGCCTCATTGGTGTAGTTAATTTTTTCCTTTACCAGAATACGAAAAAAATTTCTTTAGGTATCGATTTTTGCAGAGAAGATATGAAAAAGTTGATCCAAATTAGCAATGAACTTACATCATCAAGATATATAGTGAGTTGCCTAGTGCAGTTTGTTGTTAGTTCTATTCAAGATTAATTTTAACGAATTTATAAAAACAGTGAATAGTCTTATAATGTAAAATGTAACAAAATTATTTCAGAGATAAATGTTCATGAAATAAATGGAAAATCGTATTGTAAATCGTATTGTAAAGTGCGGAAAAATGTTTAAGTGCTTAGAATACAAATACACATAGTAATTGTTCAAAATATATACGAACATTTAGTTAAAATGTGCGAAGAGAGAATGAATACTAACTGTTTTACAGATATGGCAAAATGGCTAAGGAGAATATAGTGATTAAATTTAATTTTATCAAGAAAAATGTACACAGGTAGTAACAGAAGAAGCTACATAGAAATATAGTGATATCAGAATAATTTGGCAAGAAAACACACCAACAAGAACTAAACATAAAAAGGTAAATATATTCCCTGATGAAAGTAAAATACATCACTTAGTTGTATTAATTAGGTATATTAAGCCTCTGGAGGATACCATAGGTAGTTTAGAAAAGAGTTCAGTGTAAATATAATAAAATAACTCTAACTTACAAACTGTTGTGGCAATTTAATTAATTCTAGTTGAAATCTTTGGAAATATATACATTCGATGTATCATAATATTAAATCAAATTATATTTTTCTTTCATTATTTTATTTTATATGTTGCTATGTTGTATCTAACATGTCAATTGAAAAGTCCCCGGCCTGACACATAGATGGTGCTACTAGAATTAAATCCCTATTGTTTTTAGTTAGCCTAAACCCTCAAAAGATGCGTGTATAAATTTGACAGCTGTCGGATCATTAGTTTGTGAATTATAGCATTTTAACAGAACGTTGGGGTGCGCATGGAATAATCTTCATTGAATATCTTGAAAAAGGAAGGTCCATCAACAGCGACTATTACATAGCGTTATTGGAGCGTTTGAAGGGCGAAATCGCCGAAAAACGGCCGCATTTGAAGATAAAGAAAGTGCTGTGTGCACCAAGACAATGCACCCTGTCACAAGTCAGTAAAAAAGATGGTAAAATCCATGAATTGGACTTTGAATTGCTTCCTCATCCACCGTATTCTCCAGATCTGGCCGCTAGAGACTATTTCAGGTTCTCAGATCTCAAAAGAATACTCACTGGGAAGAAATTTTCATCGAATAAAGAGGTGGTCGCCGAAACTGGGGCCTATTTTGAAGCAAAAGGACAAATCGTACTACAAAAAGGGTATCGAAAAGTTCGCGAGTCACTATAATCAGTGTATCACCCTTGAAGGGAATTATGTTATGAGTAGAAAAACACAAAATAACTAAACAAAAACCTTTATATCTACATCCTCTCTATGCAAAATTAAAAACTATACAATTACTATATAATACTCATCTGGCCCTAAGCGGTATTCACAATAAAATGTATCCACTAAGTGGACTCCAATTTCTGATAATCGAGCAACTTTCCATTCTCCAGCGTCTATTTAGATTTAATCTGAAACTTGATGGTAACGTTAAAGTTAATTATCTAATACTTAATCTTTATAATACCATAAAAGTTTTATTAACATTGTTATCTGACGTTGTTTCAGATCATTTTAGTTTCTGCTTTAGGGTATTATGATGTGGCTCGGTGAATGGAGGTAAATCGTAATAAAACAGTGGTGTTTACATGATGTGACCGTTATTTATTGACAATAAAAAAATGAGAAAAATACAAAGATAAAAAGGATGGCAGCGGAGTTACCTGTTGACGAGGCTTGGGCAGTCGATGGTGGCACGTCTAAACCAAACGAGGGTTGAGCACTGAATGACCGAAATACCCTTCAATAATATCCCAGATAAACGTCTCGGGGTTGCCGCCAGCTATTCGGTGTCGGGTTCCAATTGGCACCCCGCCCGTGTTCAACATCTGGGATTATATTTCTGGGTATTTTGTAGACCGTTATTCCACGATGTAAAATTCGACATGCCTCAATTCGCTACACTGCTATATTAATCCAAAACTTATTACGTTCGAACATGTTCGTCTTATTCGGCGATTATTGTTTTTAACTCAAATAAAGCGGTTGTTTGGACTCTGAGATTATTTCTAGCTATTATACTCTAGAGAAATCAAGACACTATGGTACCATATTGTCATCTCAATTTCTAACACAAGAAAGTCAAACATTATGAGGTGACAGATTTGGATTTTAATGAAGTGTTTATATCTTTTCTAACTATTTCAAAATATATGTGTTTAAATGACTAAACCAACCACTGTAAAGAAACTAAGTCACCGTATATTTTGACAGAACGTGTGCTTTAAAGAAAAAATTTAATTAGTTCTGATGAAAAAATGAGCATTAGCTGCATTACTGAATAAATCTCCCAAAGTAGAAATCAAAATTGAAAGAGATCTTGTTATCGCAACAAAGAAAGGACATTCCCAGAACTGATTCATCAATCTAAAAGTGCAGATAAATTCAAATGGAGAGAACAAAACCTATTATAAAAATAGTACCGGCATACTGATTGACTTTTACCATGAAAAACAAAAATATAGTAATAATATTTTTTAAAAAGACTTGTTGAAAGGCCATCTAGTTACAATAGTTGGGATAGAGCTTAGAGTAATTGGACTCCACCCTAGTCTTTTGGACAATGTAAAAACCGTTGTGTAAATAATACTTAATGATACAGATATTTAAAGGCCCTAATATCGACAACAATTTTGTAGATTATTTTCTGAGAAATATTTTAGCTCTATAACACTGTTAGTAGTTCTTGTCGGTAGAGATAATTATATTTCTTTAAAATATACATAAGCTGTAATAAATCTTAAAGCCATATAATGTCATAACAATAATTAGAATTTCTAGTGGTTTCTTGAATTACACTAATACACATATATTGTTCAAAAAGTTTATCAAGTATTTTTTGGGTTTCTTTTAAGATTATTATTAACCGTCCGGTCACTGACCAAACTTTCACTGCCTTGCATCATATATTCTGTATTATGAGAATTGTTAAAAAATCGTATGAACGATGATTATTTTACAGGCAATTGGGCAGAGAGCTATGTACTCCATTCGTTGAAAGTCGTTGGAATAATGCACAAATTATGAGGTATTTCTCAACGACCGTGGCTCAATCGCCACTCTTCTTGGTCGAGCTATCAATCCGAATGCGCATCAGCGAACATCATCTATATCATTGACACCTCAGAGGCAGCTCGATTCAACTGGGAGGAAAAAGATTACTGGTGTATGCTATGAATGTCTCCAAAGTGAATTTAAAAAACGTCGCAAAAATAGAAAAATATGTTCGGTATGTGAGAACCCTATTTGAGACGAACACTCTATTACAGCCATGACGTGAAGGATGTACGAAATAATTTAATGTACTTCAATTTTTATATGGCACTGTATCATAATAAATAAAATAATGTAAATAAAGAAATAGTAAGAGAATGGAAAACGATATTAATAAAATAAAATAAAATAAATTAAAAAGGAGTTATGTATTTCTTACTTACTATTTTTGTTATTGTTTATACTAAGAATTATTGTTTAAATAAAAAAAATACAAAATATATTGTCTATTATCAATTTAAAAGTCAGATTAACTAAATACTTTAATAGGCAGTCTAGTGTGTATAAACCCGTCCTATTATACATTAATCTTAGTGGGTACCCGGGTACCTGAATATTGAACGGGCGGGGTATCAAGTTTGATAGTTAACAACTTATTAATTAGTCGATTGTTAAAAAATTTGACGAAAAATGGGTATCAAATCACTTCAATTCCTGGGATCCAGACGGCCATAAAAAAATTTTAAGGAGACGTTATTATATTTTACCTGCGGATTATTAAAATGGATACCCGGGTGCCCGGTCATCGACCGCACGGTTAATATTCAGTTTTTTAGGGTAATTTAAAACAATTCTAAATATATCTATTCACTTCTACAGAAACTATTTCGTTTTCTATACATTTTTAGTTTCCAAGTTAATATAAGGCTGTGAAAAAAAATCTGTTTTTTGTATTAGTTGACTTCAACATCGTTAATATTTAATCAATAAAACTCAAGCTACAAAGCGCTTTAGCAAAGTAACAACCCATAAAACACTGTAGATATACAGGTGACAAAACTAGTTTACTCGTTTCTTGCTGGATTAAGGATTTAAAGACTTGTTCATAAACTACAGAAAATGTTACCAAAACAACACATCAAACTAATAAAATCGTACATTACAGCCAAAATGTTTAGAGTTAAACAAGAAGCTTACTCTACAATAAAAGAAGCTAAAGCAAGTGTACCACAAGGAAATGTACTGGAAACAATGTTTAACGGCTCTACACTTGTGATATACCACAGATGGAGAATATTACGATGGCTACATTAGCTGATGATAATGCGATTATAGCTGTCGGAGAAAATAGTGAAGAAGCCACACGAAAGTTACAAGAGGCAAGTGACAATATAAATAATTGGGCATAAGCTTGGAAAATAAAAATTAATAAAAGCAAATCTGCGCATGTGCAGTTCGCCTACAATGAGACCGTACAAGCATCAATAACATTAAAGAATACTATAATTCCATATAGCAACGACGCTAAATATCTCGGAATGAACCTTGATGCAAAACTTCCCAGAAAGGAACATATAAAGATGAAAAGAAAAGAACTAGAATTGAAATATAGGAAAATGTGTTGGCTAATTGGAAGAAACTCACAATAATCAGTACATAATAAATTGGTATTATATAAGCAAATATTGAAACCTATATACGGAGTTCAATTATGAGTATGTTCTGTAAAGAGCAACATAAACAAAATAAAAAATTCTCAGAACAAAATCCTGAGAAGTATTGTGGACGCACCCAAATATTACAGGACTGACCGCCTACATCGAGACCTTCAGATACCCACAGTCAGTCAAGAAATCAAGAGAACTGCAAGGGGGCATGAGGAAAGACTCTATTCTCACACGAATATTGAAGTATTGCAACTTTTGGATACCACAGAGCAGGAAACAGACTCAAAAGAATTAAACCATCTGATCTTGTGTACTGTTGTGTAGTGAGGTGCATATAAGAAAAGATATAGCAGTGACACGTATAAACATTATTTCACCAGAGACTGAGATAGGGCTGATGGGTCCTCCTAGTTATATATATAGATTTAAGTTATCATAAAGACAAATTGTGGGTTAGTCAGAAACGACTAGTAACAATGTAATAATTAAATAATAAAGAAAAACAATACGATACGGCAACACCGTAATACTTTGACTGTACGTCACCACAATGCAGGCAACCCACATTCAATAAAACCCGAAACCGTCCAAATATTTTAAAAATAAACAGCGCCATTTCAAAGGAAAAACCTTTAATGCACACACACGGAAAGCGGGGGAAAAAACAAACTCCGAAGTTCTCGAAGAAATTACTCCGACCCGCTGGAAACGAAGATGGCCAGCGCCGTTTTTCCCGTCACACAGCGCCCCAACATATTTTCCGCATTTGATGTTGCCGTTTGTAGCTTAATGCGTGCCGCCTCCGGCGCTCTATACAGTTTCAGAGTTTGGCTTCGTGTGCAGCGGTTCCCTCTCAACCCCACGCCCGAGGGGGGGGGACTGAAGCGCGCTTGACGATGTCAATCACATATTGACATGGAAGTTCCCCCGCGTCGTCTGAAGTATACGGTAACATGCTCATTCGGTAATGAGTGTATTTGATTTGAGGAAATGCATCTTGTTATAGTTCGCATTTGTTTACTTTTCATTATAAGTTTAAAAATAATAAAATATTTTTACCAAAAAAAATTAATCGACTTCAAAAAATAAATAAGAAACTCACTAAGAAGTAAAAAATATTCAAACTTAGATTATTAACTCAAAAAACGTTTTGAAACCAAAGATGTACAAAACAATCGTGGTAATAGTAGTTTATATTCAACTATATACATACAAGTTAGCTTAATACCTACCTAAATCTTTTTATCTATTTACAATATTCTATTAACTACTACCAACTGATGACTTTGAAGTCGGTACGAGCAACAAATTAGATTTGTTTTGTTCGTATTCTAATTTTGCTAATTCTAAAAATGCCACTGAAAGTCGTAGTTTGCTGGTAGAAACTTACGGTTGCTCATGCATGATATAAATTTAAAACCATGTGAGGCGTCGTTTCAAGAATGGCCTGCAATCACGATGTATAAGATAAGAAACATTCCAGTAGACCGACAAAGTTTGAAGATGCGAAACTGCAAGAGCTATTGAATGAAGACCCAACCGAAATTCAAAAATAACTGACGGAAGCGTTAAATGTGGTCCAAGAAACTACAAGAGTGCATCAATAAACATAATTTGACTTTTGGCGATGAAGCTCCATCAAAAACCACCGTGTATCGCTAGTTTAGTGAATCCAATTGTTGTTGTAGTTCGTTGTCCGACGAGTTTCGTGAAAGTCGTCCAAAGTCGGCTGTAACGTCAGAAAACATCGATGCTGTGTGCGCAATGATTAAGCAAAATCATCATGTATTGTGAGAATGAGGCATCCCTAAGCATTAGTTCAACCAGCACATATGCGATTATACATGAACACTTAGCTGTGCGAAAGTTGTGTTCGCGTTGGATCCCACACAATTTGACAATCGCTCAAAAGGGCTTGTGTCAATTGGTGCAAAGAAATGCTTAAGAAATCCAATCGCGGTGCTTAGAAAGATGCTTATAAAATCGTGACAGGTGACGAATCATAGATATATTCGTATGAGCCCGGAAGTAAGCAGCAGTCGATTGTATTGGTGTTCCAAAATGAACCAAATCCAATCAAAATCGTTCGCGAACGAAGCACTGCAAAGAAATTGGTGGCCTCTTTCTTCGAGAAAACTGGTCGTATTACAACAGTGCTTCTAGAGTATCGTAGAACAGTAAATTCTGATTGGTACACAATCATTTGTTTGCCAGAAGTCTTGAGTGAAATAAGGAAAACAAACAAGAAACTCCGGATTGTTCTTCATCATGACAATGCGAGCTCTTACATATCGACTCAAACAAGAGACTATTTGAGCATTCAAAACATCGAATTGATGAGTCATCCGCCGTACAGCTCTGAGTTGGCACCCAATGACGTCTTTTTGTTCCCACACGTGAAAAATAAACTACGTGGTCAACGATTTTCATCGTCCGAAGAAGCTATTGAAACGTTCAAAATCATGTTTTGAAGATATCTCATTCGGAAGGGAATAAATGCTTTGAAAATTGGTTTAAGCGTATGCAAAAGTGTATCGATCATCACGAAGAGTACTTTGAAAAACAATAAAAATATATTCGCCGGTTAACTCTTTTGTTTTTGTAATATAAATAGTGACCCTCGCACTTTATTTTGGTAATGACTTTCCGGTATATCCGGTATAATATTTATGACTTTCTCCACGAACACGAATAAATACCTTGATTAAAAAACCCAATTTGACATTGTAATTCTTGTAGGAGAAATCTAATCCGACCCGGCCCAAAACGAACACTCTTAATATGTTCATTCCGGGGCAACCCATCTTAGCGAACCGACAGCAGAAAGAATTCTTATCCGGGGCCACGGCAAACGGCAAAACACCTGGGGGAAATATGAAAAATAAATAAAATATAAGATTGCGCCAGGAGCGACGGGATCCCGCTGCGTAGAATGGGGAATTATCCGTGGTATTTCCGTTTGTTAATAATTGACGTCGGACCGTGCGAGCTAATCAGCCCCGGATAGAGTTCCTCTCTCTATACATACGGTATACGAGTTTCTATATTTAATCGGGCCGAGGCACTCTACTTCTCAGCCGTCGGGATAATGAGCCGTATTGTGTGTAGTGTTTATAATCTGATTATTTTATTGGGAATGAATATTGGGGGATGCGAGTGGAATATTGGAGCCCGGGCCGTATCGTATATATTGGGAAATTATGATACCGAGCAAATTTCATTAATCGAGGTCTAATTGATTTATATCAAACACATTCTTGCGTTCTTTTATATTACCGCGGAAGACTAAAAGTTGAAAATATTGTATATACCCTTGAATGTAACAGTAAACACACGTCACCTAAACTGAGGACGTCGAAAGGTCACGATGTTTTGGTTATCATATAACAAAATTCTAATATAACTAAAATAATTTTATTAGTAACATCTTACATTGCATATTTTTTATAACATCTTTATTAGATACGCTTAGTACAATCTTAATTATAAATTAATTTATTACTACATTTCATTCACAAGCAAGACAAGTGCGGGAGTACTTAGTAAAGTATATCAATATGTATTCCTCAATTATAAAATTATAATAACATAGCTATAGTTTAGAATAAAAGTACACAATTTATATAAGTTCGTATATTTTGGTTCGCTTGAATGTCCTGACAGCCTGCGTGCTGTCCAACAGTCCAAATTGGCCTTATAATTGTCTTACAAATCAACCACTTTGATCTTATAGTCTTATATCAAGTTAAAGGTATCTTCCGACTAACCACTATAGTTCTTTTATTTTGGTTTTAATGTGTTTTGCTTTTTATCTAACATAATGTTTCCAATTTAATCTACCGTCAAGATGGATTCTGAGGTATATAGCTGATTAGGCTTGAGGAATCGGGCATCCATTGAGTGATATAATTAAGTTTTTATTATTTCGCCGCAATGCAAAATTAATTTGGACAGATTTGCAGCTATTAAGTTGAATTTTCCAATCTTGTATTTGTAGATTTTGTTGACGGCCACTTGTATTTATTATACTGCCCTAGGCAGAGATATGTCGTTTGCCATAATAATTGTGTTGTCTGTGAAGTTCCAAGTAGTGTTTCTTTTGTTGTTGGAATGTCAGCAGTGTAGAGCAGATATAGGAAAGGTCCTAAGACACCACCTTGTGGAACCCGAGCCGAAATAGTTTTAAATGTCGAGAACGCCATTTCGTGCGATACTTTAATTTTCTTCCGAAAAGATATAACTCCAGCAATTGACAATAGTTACGCCGTAATTTACGCGGTCACGCTTACGTTGGATATGCTTAGTATAATCTTAAACAAATGGGTTCGATGCAACGATGAAAAAGCTGAATTATTCGCGGAACATTTAGCTAACGTATTCCGACCGAATGATATAGAATCTACAATAAATATAAATCCTGTTTATCAGCCCAATGTAGCTGTAAATCAGAAAGAGTCTCGCATGAAAAGGCATTCTCAACACTTAAAACTATTTCGGCTGGAGTTCCACAGAGTAGTGTCTTGGGACCACTCCTATATCTACTCTATACTGCTAATATCCCAACAACAAAAGAAACAATACTTCAAACATATGGCGACGACACAGTTGTGATGACAAAA
This sequence comes from Rhynchophorus ferrugineus, assembly GCF_030347505.1. Taxonomy (NCBI): domain Eukaryota; kingdom Metazoa; phylum Arthropoda; class Insecta; order Coleoptera; family Curculionidae; genus Rhynchophorus; species Rhynchophorus ferrugineus. Next base: position 37,116,949 of record NW_027472587.1, on the reverse strand, counting down.
GATGTATCTCTGTCTAAGGCTGTAGAAAAAGTAGAAGTAGTAGAAGTAGAAAAGAAGAAGTAGAGAAATAGCGGTCAACAAAATCTGCAAATGGACTAGAGACTGGAAAATAACGGTTTAGTAGCTCCAAATCCGCCAAGCACCAGCTAAATTTCATACCATCAATACATTAAAATTTTAAATTTATCTTTATTATTGTTTTCAAATTAAGGATTTTGTTCATATTTTGCACGATCAGCGAAGCTAGTGGTGTATAATTGTGTGAAAATAACACATTAAATAATCTTAAAACTCTTCAAAAACAGATTTGGGCACCACATAATAATATGTTCATCTCGTTTGTATTAATAGAACAAAGATGCGGCTTGCGTTGCGAAATTTTACCAGAACCAATAATCGTTACTGTACAGTAACAATTTGCATAATTGATAATAGATAAGCGTTTCCTTCCATACACTGATTAACTCCTCGAGATCATAATACCCTCTAAGGGCTTGCAAATCAGGGCTTAGAAGGGCATTACGCCGCTGCGTATCATCCCACCACAAAGCCAAATAGTTTCTAGATCGGTCTGCGATAATCCGAAACCCCCCCATACTCTATTTACTTTGCGGAATGTTTTCTTAGTTAGCAAATAGTTTCACTTTAATACAGTTACCAAATTAAACAATTAACCCATATAGAAAAAAAAAAAGAATAATTTATGTATATATAAGTTACGAAACATGTAGGGTTTCTGGTTGGGACAGCTTAGTAGTAAATGTAGTAGAATAGTTGTAGCAAAATGTAACAGGTCAATTCAAAAGTCGCTGGCCTGACATGTAGATGGCATTACTAGAATTAAATTCATATGCTTTCTAGTCAGCCCTAACCTTCAAAAGATACATGTATAAATTTGACAGCTATCGGATCATTAGTTTGTGAATTATAGCATTTTGAGTGAAGGAAATTTTGTTATTGTGAAAGAAATGAATAAAAAGTAATTTCGCGTGTTGCTAAAATATTGCATTTTGGAGGGAAAAAAATACAGTTGAAGCAAAAACTTGGCTTGATGCCGAGCTTCCGGACACTGGCCCAAGAAAATCAAGCACCAAGGATTGGTATGCTAAGTCTAGACGTGGTGAAATCAGCACCGAAGAATGTGAAGGAAGTGGATGCCCAAACGTAGTTGTTACCGACGAAAACATTAGAAAATTCCATAAAACGATTTTGAATGACCGCAAATTGAAATTGAATGAAATAGCAGAATGAATATTCGAGTATGAGAAAGCTCTGTACAAAGCGGGTGCCGTGTGCTCACTTTTGACCAAAAACAACGACGAGTTGATGATTCGAAGCAGTGCTTGAAGATGATAAAGCGTAATAAACTCGGGTTTTTGCATCGATATGTGACAATGGATGAGACATGGCTCCATCCATCGACAGTCTTCCGAGTGGACTGCACACGATGAACCCACTCCAAAGCGTGGGAAAACGCAACAGTTGGCTGGCAAGGTTACGGCATCTGTATTTTGGGATGCGCATAGAATAATTTTCATTGACTATCTTGAAAAAGGAAGGACTAAGGGAAGGTTACTGAACCGTTTGAAGGACGAAATCGTCGAAAAACGGCCGCATTTGAAGAAAAAAAAGTGCTACTTCACAAAGTCTAGGCACCATGTCTCTAGATCTGGACCCTAACGACTATTTCCTGTTCTCAGATCTCAAAAGTATGCTCGCTAGGAAGAAATTTTCGTCGAATGAAGAGGTGATCGCCGAAACTGAGGCCTATTTTGAAGTAAAGGATAAATCGTACTACAAAAATGGCATCGAAAAGTTGGATGCTCGCTATAATCAGTGTATTACCCTTGAAGGGAATTATGCTGAATAAAAAAAACTAATGTGTTTTACTATGGTAGGCTGGGGACTTTTCAATTGACCTGTTATTTGTGAGTATATAACTTCATTCGCCTGTTTGCATTTGATGGTATTCTAAATGACACGGTTTTTACCCATATTTCTTTGGTATACCTTATATGAAATATTTAATCCAGTTTTTGGTGACTCCATATTCCAATTATCTATGGCTGAGCAACTGAACTATTGCAATCAGCCTTTGGTGGCCTTACACCCTGAAATATAACTTTCCATTCAAATTCCAGTAAACTAATATAAACTATCAGTTCACAGGAGCTCAGTCTTAGTTCAGTCTGCTTCTGGTAGTCTTACACCTCGAGCTGCGATACTTGTGTTATGAAGGCACAAATTATGGGTGTTTTTCAAAATTTAGATGTTCCCTAATTGGAATACTTTATAGCTGGGGGTCCTTGAAAACCCTCAATCCTCCTTTTAATTGATTAACTTTGAATAATTGATGAATAACTATTGTGAGCATCACCTGTGATATTTTTGCCCAAACTACACCTAACCACATCGAGGAATACGGAAATAATATAATCAATTGAAGGAAGACTTATTATTTCAATTTATTTATTTAGATGAGACATGTATGTTTGAGAATGAGACCAATATACCACGGTCACTCATGACAAGATGATAAAAAAAATACTGTCATGATAACAAAAGTTGATCGAAGAAAAAATGGATGGAATTGTGAACAGATTGGAAATTAACAGGTTACTTATTAACTTGAATGAAACTTTTTGAATATTATACGATTTAATACTGCACATTTCTAAGACAGAGTGATGAGACTGGAAATAAACGACATTAATATATGAAAACTGTAGAAAATCTTATTAGAGAGTGTGGAAGATTTATGTGCACAGATATGTGTGTAAATTGTTCAGAATATATATGAGCATCTGGTTCAAATATGAGGAGAGAAAGAATACTAATTGTTTTGCAGATATGGCAACTATATTAGGGAGAATGTAGTGGATTAAATTTTGTTTTATAAAAAAATATTTATACAAGTAGTAACAGAACAGACTAAGGAGATATACAGTGATATTAAAATGCCTTTACAACGAAACACTATACTGAAAGAAACAGGGACTAAGCGTAAAAGGTAAAATACATTAGTTGGATATACAATCGTTAATGAGGTGAATTAGACCTTCAGCGGATAGAACAACATAAAAAACGCAACATAAAAAACTTATAGGTCGTATGAAAAAGAGTTCAATGTAAATATAATCAAACACAACCATAACTTACAAACAATTATAACTGTGTACTTAATTTTAGTTTTAAATAAATTATATTTAATAACAGTATACGGTGTCGCATGTACAAAATTACTTTGGACAGATTGAGAGAATGTATCAAAGAAATACTTTTGAAAATTCCATCCCTCAATGAACCCCCTGTATACTCAAAACTGAATTCAATAATATGAAACTATCCATAATTCTATACCCGTATATCAATATTCTCATTGTATGGTAAAACTAGCGACCCGCCCCGGCTTCGCACGGGTGCAATGCTGATACTAAATTAAATACACTACAGAAAAAATATGAACGTTGTATATAAAAACATAGCGGCCCGCTCCGACTTTGCACGGGCATAAAATATATATGCCTATGTCACTCAATGAAAACATGATTAAAATCGATCCAGTATTTTTGGTTCATTCATTACTGCCCTTGGCCTGCACGCATTAAATTTGGAGTAAAACAATTCCTCTTCCCCTATACTTACTATGAAGATTTCCTGCTATCTTTGGAATATCTAAATTCATACAATTTTTATTACATTACACATTTTTAAACGCAAATTTTAAATTTGTAATATCTCCGAAAATATTTGTTTAATTTACATGCTGTAAGGAACCATATTGACCTATATTAATTGCACACTGTATTCAAGGTACTTAATTCGATAAGGATTAATGCCGTATTGCTTAAAATAGCTTCGTAAATAAGCCATTTTCTCACGTAAAAAGTAAACAATAAAAATGGTTAATGTGGGTTATCCCTAAAAGATAAACATATACCATCGCGGACTTTTTTGTAGACCTTTTTATGGTGTACAATACTGTAGTACATTAATTTGATCTAACTCGTAGGGTTAGGCAGCGTTTTTGCTAATTGCTAAATAAGCCTAAAAAAATAGGTTAATTTACGACATCACGTTAGAAACCTCTAAAATTAGCAATGTTGCCTTAGTATATTATGCATGTATTATACATATAAACCTTCCTCTTGAATCACTCTATCTATTGAAAAAAACCGCATCAAAATCCGTTGCGTAGTTTTAAAGATTTATGCGCACATATGGATATAGGGACAGAAAAGGCGACTTTGTTTTATACTATGTAGTGATATGGCGCATCTCTAAAATACATCAAACCAAATAAATAATAATTGAATATTTGTTGGTTCAATCGTTTTCATTAAAATGATGTTATATCGAAAAATATTCAATCAAATTTCGAAATATTCCCTGTATTTATTTACGGATATTTTATCGAACGCATTTATTTGTATAAATAATTATATCGGCCGGAATTAAATGGCCAAAACCTATATTAACCGTTTTAACCCCGATAACCATTTTTTAATGTTATTTGTTCAGTCAACGCCGGTCTCCATAACGATGGAAATTGCCATGGCTTGGGTTTAATTACGCCGTTAGGTATTATTTTAGTGAATTAAATATGGTGACTAATTAACTTAATTGGTAACCTTCGAATATTGAACTAAGGTGGCATTTAATACCGTGTCGAAAATAGAGATAGCGGGATAGGTTCGCTTTCTAATGGATGTTTGGTTTTAGCTCGCGAAATATTTATACGTTGCTTAATGACTTGTATAGATTGTTATAGAATACGCATATTAAATCAAAACCACAGTAATTCGAAAAATATGAGAGAAAGTATTTTGCAATTAGAAAAAATTAATAACTAAATACTTAACAATATCAACCACAACGAACCTCCAACTTCATCTAAACAAAATTCATGGTTGAAAGCTTGGCGTATCAAGACGAAGGAGACGAAAACTATTCAGGTGACGTCCATCCCTACTAGATGGGATAATATACGTCTTAAATAATAAAAAAATAAACGAGGATAATGACATATATTACGCAAGACAATTAATAATACAATAAACACGTAAATATGAAGAACAGTGTTATTATTATAAGAGAGATATGAACTGTATGAGATGGCATCGACGATATATATATATATATATATATATATAATTGAATTGAATTAAAAAGTCCGCGGCCTGACACATAGATGGCGCTACTAGAATTAAATCTTTATCTTTTTAGTTAACACTCATCCTCAAAAGATGCATGTATAAATTTGACAGCTGTCGGATACACTTTTGCATACGCTTAAACCAATTTTCAAAGTATTTATTCCATTCCGAATGAGGTATCTTCAAAACATGATTTTTGAACGTTTCAACAGCTTCTTCGGCCGATGAAAATCTTTGATCACGCAGTCTATTGTTCACGGATGGGAACAAAAGAAAGCCATTGGGTGCTAAATCGGGACTGTACGGCGGATGACCCATCAATTCGACGTTTTGAGTTGAGCCGATGTGTGAGAGCTCGCATTGTCATGATGAAAAACAATCAGTCGTTGTTTGTTTTCCTTATTTCACCGAAGACTACTGGAAAACAAATGGTTGTTTACCAATCAAAATTTACTGTTATACGATCCTCTAGAGGCACCCTTGCAATATCACTAGTTTTCCCGAAAAAACAGATCATCATTTTCTTTGAAGTGCTTCGGGCGAACAACTTTTGCTGGATTTGGTTCACCTTATCAACACCCATACAGTCGACTGCTTCTTACTTCCGGGCTGATATGAATATATCCATGATTCGTCACCTGTCACGATTTTATAAACGTCTTTGGAAGCACCGCGATTGAATTTCTTAAGCATTTCTTTGCACGAATCGACAGGAGCCTTTTTTTGAGCGATTGTTTAATTGTGTGGGTCCAACGCGAACATAACTTTCGCACAGCTAAATATTCATGCAAAAAGGCATATATGCTGGTGGAACTAATGCTTAGGGATGCTTCAATCTCACAATAGATGACATGACGATCTTGCCTAATCATTTCGCAGACCGCATCAATGTTTTCTGGAACAACAGCCGATTTTGGACAACCTTCACGAAACTCGTCGGACAAGGAACTATGACCACGATTGAATTCACTAAACCAGCGATACACGGTGGTATTTGATAGAGCTTCATCTCCAAAAATCCAACTAAGTTGATTGGCGCACTCTTGTTGTGATAATCTATGTCAAAAAATCGTAAAAAATCATCGCACGAAAATGTTCACGATTCAGTTCCATTTTTTAATAAAAAATAAATAAAGAGCGTCCGTGCGACAAAATGTTCTGAGTACGTACATCGTCAAAAATGTCAAATTTTACGATGAAACCGTCAGAAGGACTCACATGACAACAGTGTTGCCAATTCCCGAAATATAAATAGTGACCCTCGTATACAATATAAGGAAATTACATATAACTACAATCGTCATTTTGGTATTAGGATAACGATAAGCATAATATATCTAACATTGAGATAACAATGGACACTACACCATATCTAACGAAAGGATACCGTAAATATCTGATTACAATTTGTGGTTAAAACCCAATTATACGGATCCCTACATGATTACTTGCGCAGTATGCGAATTTAATACAAATTAGTGCCACTTAAGTGACATCTGTTTCACGCTAATTTACCAGCTTAATCAGGACCATTCTTCATCATCAGTTAATACTGCCTAGTTAATTTTCATCAGCAAGAACAATAACCCGAAATTGTAATCAGGCCAAAAATAAATAAATTCAATTTTAAACCATTTCAATAATATATATATATATATATATATATATATATATATATATATATATATATATTTTTACTATATACTTTCGTTAGATATGGTGTAGTGTCCATTGTTATCTCAATGTTAGATATATTATGCTTATCGTTATCCTAATACCAAAATGACGATATATATCCAGTATCCATAAAAAGCCAAAAGAGCTATTATAAGCTATAAAAAGCTATTTGAGGGATTTAGAACATCACTTTTTGACAGGTCACTTGTGTCACTACTCTTTTGAATACACTATATTATATAGCAAATTTATGTTATGCATTAACATATAACGTTAGATTAATAAAATAATGTTCTCTTAATGGGCAGTTTTTTGAAATGCTTGACGTCTAAAGTGAAACTAGAAATAAATTGATGCAAACTCCAAAACACGTATTTTTCTTTTATGATACTATAACGGACCATTGTCTGTTACCGCAAAAAAAAACCTGTAAAATTTTATGAGAATCTTCTTTAGAATTGGCTTTGATCCAATAAAGTTATATGATACGTTTCACTGCCAATTTTGCTCTAGTTTCAATTTGCTTAAAAAATAAAATTACTTGTAGCAAGGATCCGGCCGTAGCAACTTTAATAAAATCGCGTTCTGCTTTTTCTGAAATGATATAAGGTTGGAGAAAAAGTAATTTCGATACTTTTTCTAATATACGGATTTAAACTCGCATATATCTAATAAATAAACAGTCCATAGACTATTCCAAAAAATAAAAATAAATTCACTTTTTTAATCCGTCGAAAGTTATGGTACAAAATGGAGATATTTTTGAAATATTGCTGCAATATAAGAATGCAGCTCATGTTCATAAAACAATTGAGTAGTGTTTATAATGATTATAAATCTATATAAATATAAATATAAATATTTATTAATAATTTTATATTTTAAGAGGTTCAATCCAAAGCAATGGAGGAAATGTAATTTCATTTTTTTTCTAAATCAATTCGTTCATATATATTTGAAATAGTAATCTATAGTGAATTTACCAGTTTGAACAATGGCCTTGTGTTAATTTTCTGGTGGTACTTCGTGGTGGTGATACTGTGGAACTTCCGATTTTTCTAGGTGGGAACGGAAGCAAGAAATTACCCAACTTTCGAACATTAAGAAAGTTTTACAGAGACTGGACCAAATGGTAGCTAACGGATGGTGGAAGAACCAAACCTTCCTAGCCAATTTCCTTCAACATTAACTTTTCGTCACCTTCCTTGGTGCTAACACACGGTTTTCAATTGTTTGTAATATTACTTCGGGTTCTCATGGGTGTTTTTCACGCATTGGTATCGTACGAGATCTACTTTTCAAAGCTCGTTATCATTAGTTTCAAAAATAGCTTGATTATATGTTCATTCAACCAGCAACTCACAAAAAGACTATTTCAATTACATTTTCCACTCTTCTTTCACGTAAAACTCTTAGTATCCAGCAGCTAATTTTACGTACATTATTCAAAACTGTTTTATGGTCAATGTTTAGTTCCTTAACGATGTCAACAGATAAAATATGTCAGTTTACCTCGATATTTTCAAGAATTTCATAGAAGTTTTCAACGATTAATCTGAAAGGACGATGTTCATTTTCCGGAAAGAAAATTATAATTATAATTATAAACACTACTCAATTTTTTATGAACATGAGCTGCATTCTTATGTTACAGCGATATTTCAAAAATATCCCCATTTTCAAGCAACCATAACTTTCGACGGATTAAAAAGTGACCTTTTTTATTTTTCGGAATGCGCTATAATATCATTTCGTTGAATAATAATTATCAGCTATATTCAGCTAATATCAGTATATTAGGAAAAAAATCAAAATTACTTTTTCTCCAACCTTATATCATTTCAGACAAAGCAGCAAGCGATTTTATTAAAGTTGCTACGGCCAGATCGTTGCTACACGTAATTTTATTTTTTAACCAAATTGAAACTAGAGTAAAATTGGCAGTGAAACGTGTCATATAACTTTACTAGATCAAAGCCAATTCTAAAGAAGATTGTCATAAAATTTTACAGTTTTTTTGGCGGTAACAGACAATGGACCGTTATAGTATCATAAAAGAAAAATACGCGTTTTCGAGCATCAATTTATTTCTATTTTCGTTTTAGACGTCGAGCAATTCAAAAAATTGCCCATTCAGAAAACATTATTTTATTAATCTAACGTTATATGTTTATGCATAACATAATAATGGTATATAATATAGTCTATTCAAAACAGTAGTGACAAATGTGACCTGTCAAGACGTCGCAATGTTGCAATATTTTATACAAATATTCCGTAAATACATGATACAACTTATTTAATCCCGTCGGATTTTGACATGGCGGAATCCGTCAAAGACCGCAAGCACGAAATTAAATGCAACAGAAGGAGTACGTGTCAAGTTATTAACGCCCCCTACCTGCTGCGCTAACTGTAAAACTTTGTAAATCAGTAAGTTTGCAACAAACTTCGCTAAAACCGAACTGCAGTTTCCACGATCGATCATATTCCAGCATGATTTAGTTCCCGCATTATGTTGGCGCACATTATACGCTTATGTCAAGTGTGTTATGGTAATGCGATATGCATGGAATTAATATTAATGCGTTATGGTGCGACGAAGGTACAAGATAGTAACACTGCTTTCATGTATCGGAACATTTAACAGTTCATAATGAACTCAATATCTTCCATATATATAGTTTATTCTTTTCTATGGTCTAATCTATGCTGGAGAACGCCATATATATATATATATATATATATATATATATATATATATATATATATATAGACCATAGAAAAGAATAAACTATCTTGTCTCCCTTTTCTAAAGGCGGTACATTCTTTTCGAGTCGATCAAGTCAAAACAACAAAAAAGTCCAGAATATTCAGATTTTGTGTTACATTAATAATTTTATAGTAATAATAATTAAATTGTTGTATCATTCGAGGTGGTTTAACATACATTGGCTTTAAAATATGGAAGAACAAGGGTAAGTGCAGAATGTAAGGTTAAAATTTTAAAAGTTATAAAATTCAAACAGCATCTACTTTATTTATAGTGGGAATGTTAGCTACCAAATTTATAACACATTATTTTCAACGACATCGTATTTAATGATAATAAGAACAGGGAAAAAATTATTCTTGTTGTCTTGGAAGTAGTCAAGTTATTCATGAGTATTGTCCATCAAGAATAGTAGCAAAAATTGTAGTAACTGGTAATAATTAGACATTTATTTTAAACATTATAGGTAAGATGTAGTTACAATTTGTTGAGAGTGAAAGTCGAAGAATGTGAAATTCAGAGAATCAGAGAAGAAGAAATTAGACAGCATTTTGCTAAGATGTAAGAACAGTGTACAGTGCTACTCTGAAATAATTAACTTTGCTAACAAGATTAGACAAATTAATCAACGAAACCCTAATAATCTAATGACAAGAAGGAAAATTTAGAATATACGTGGGCATTTGGTTAAAATGTGTTAAAAGTTAAAATGTTTAAACGTCATGTTAAAAGAATAGTAACTGTTTTGCAGATATGGCAAACGCATTAAGGATAATGCAGTAAATCTAGTTTTACAGACTAATATGTATACAGATATTAGCAGAACAAACGAAGGAGAAATACAGTAATACCAAAATGTCTTTACAAAGAAACACTATACCGTAGAACACAATAACTAAGCGTAAAAAGTAATAACATTGTTAATTAGGTGGGTTAGGCATCCAGAGGATACAACTACAAACGTGACTAGGACTCAATCTCATAGATAGTATGGAAAAGAGTTCAATGTAAATATAACTAAACAAAACCCTAACCTAGAACCTACTACAACTGTGTACTTAATTGTAGTTTTAAGTCTTTCGATAATATATGCATTAGATTTACTATAATGTTAAAATAAGTTATATTTAATAACAGTATTTTTGTTTAATTATTTTATTTAAATTAGAATTTGGTTGTACGTCAAAGCCAAACTGAAATAAAACTCGTGTTGATATGGCAACATTCCGACGTTTTAACGTCATAAAATTAGATTACGTATGTACTAAATAACTTTGGATAGACTGTATGTATGTTAAATACGTTCTGTTTATAGTTAATGTTTGAGTAGCATCCGTTGTCACAAGAAGATACCAAAAAATAGGTTGATTCTTGAATAGATTCAAAAAGTAAGTCATTGTTCTTCCTATAACCACAACCCAATACGTAATATTTCGAATAAAACAAATACTGTACTGTACTTTCACAATAAATAATCAATCCTTAATGGGTCTCACTAACTCTACTATGAAAATAAAGTTACAACAGTCCGGAAAAGATACAATTAAAGAACCACACGCATAACATTATCGAAGCCAACTGTTACTCTTAACTTCAACTTAACACGTTCCCTGTCAATAACGCGCTAGCGCGTAAGGTGAAGCTTTCATTGGAAGCCAATTACGCTCCAGCCCGTTATATGTATGGTGGTCCTTCTAAGCCTTGTATTTAGTTCGGCATTAGCAATGTACCTGTAGAGTTGTATCGGCATTATTTGAAGACTAGGTGAGTGAGTCACTAGTTAAGTAATAGGTGAGTTATTTAAGTGCTTGGTTTCGATTTCGATGAGTTAATGCCTAACGGAAGTTCGAGTGATGAAAATTCGGAAGCAGATCCCAATGAAAATACAAACTAGAAGGAGATAACAAGATGTTGCAATCAAGTCTAACCTCTGCCTATTAGAAATTATAACAAGTATATGAATGGCATCGATAAGTAAAACCAAATGATCGCTTACCACCCATGCTCGCGCTTTATACGGCCATCGGCAATAAAAATTGCCCTCAATGCCGATAATGCTCTAGCACGTAACACAACAAAAAATTGCAAAGAATATGAAAATTTAGACTGGACACACGTTGAAAAACGTTATTAGAAATATTTTATTGTTGTAATCAGAAAAAACGTAGACGGCTTCTAGGGTAAGTATTTGATCACACACCGGCAGTGAATGTGATTCAATTTAGAAAATATATACATATAGTACAATAGAACAATAGAGTAATAGATTAATTTGTAAACTAAGATTGTAGCATATCTAATGTAAGATACGAGGGTCACTATTTATATTTCGGGTATAGGAAAAAAAACAAATAGTTAAATCCGAATATATTTTTATTATTTTTTTACAACACTCGCCACGATGACCGATACACTTTTGCATACGCTTAAACCAATTTTCAAAGCATTTATTTCATTCCGAATGAGCTATCTTCAAAACATGTTTTTTAGCGTTTCAATAGCTTCTTCGGGCGATGAAAATCGCTGACCACACAATTTATTCTTCACGGATGGGAACAAAAAGAAGTCATTGGGTACCAAATCAGGATTGTATGACGGATGACCCATCAATTCGATGTTTTGAGTGCTCAAATAGTCTCTTGTTTGTTTTCTTTATTTCACCGAAGACTTCTGGCCAACAAATGGTTGTGTATCAATCATAATTTACTGTTCTATGATCCTCTAGAGGCACTGTTGCAATATGATCAGTTTTCCCGAAGAAACAGGTCACCATTCCTTTGAAGTGCTTCGTGCGCGAACAGTCGACTACTGCTTACTTTCGAGCTCATACAAATATATCCATTTCTTTCGAAGCACCGCGACTGAATTTCTTAAGCATTTCTTTGCACCAATTGACACAAGCCTTTTTTGAGCGATTGTCAAGTTGTGTGGGATCCAACGGAAACATAAATTTCGCACAACTAAGTGTTCATGTAAAATCGCATATATGCTGGTGAAACTAATGCTTAGGGATGCCTCAATCTCATAATAGGTGAAATGGCGATCTTGCTTAACCATTTCGCACACAGCATCGATGTTTTCTGGCACAATAGCCGATTTTTGACTGACTTTGAAACTCGTCGGACAGCGAACTATGACCATGATTGAACTCAGTAAACCAGCGATACACGGGGGTTTTTGATGGAGCTTCATCGCCAAAAGACAAATTAAATTGATTGCTGCACTCATGTTGTGATAATCACGTCCAAAATCGTAAAAAATCATCACACGAAAATGTTCACGATTCCATACGACAAAATGTTCTGAGTACCTATATCGACAAAAATGTTAAACTTTACGGTGGAACCGTCAGACGTACTCACATGACAATAGTGTTGCCAATTCCCGAAATATAAATAGTGACCCTCGTATAATTAAAAAATCATCAACCAATTACGGTCTAATTATACTGTAAAATAAACTTAAAGTAGTGTCTGTAAAAATAAGGTCAACATAGCGAATTGCCTCCGACTCAGTGCAAAAACATTTTGGCCTTTGTATGACATAAAAATATCATTAAAACACAGTCGTATATCGGAAATTTTCTCTATAAAACGGAGAACAAATTGCATGGGAGCCCTGTCAAAACATAAATAGCAATATGCTTTTTCTGACAGCTTCAAAATAAGCCCATATTCCGGTCACGAACTATTCAAAGCCGTTCCGACTTCTCTTTTTTTTTCCATCGTCCTCCTCCTCTTGCACAACTTTAATAAATGGACGGAATTTTATATATCCGAATGACTTAACCGAATTTAAAAGTTCGTTTTGTGACGAATAGGGAATTACGGATACTGGGAATTGCGTACGCGCCTCCCGTTAGTAGCTGAATATAGGGCGAGAAAGGAGAGATGGAGAAATTGTTTTCGAGAGACAAATTGATCTCGGGAAAAAATATTTTATGCCATGCAATTTTATCAGATTATCTTCTTAAGTATATTATATATCATATAATAAACTTAAGTACATGAGTTATAAAATGCGAAATAGTTTAGAAAAAACTATATTAAATTCCTTTAAAACAGTATTTGCTTAACCGAAAGAAGAAACTACTGGTTAACGGCGTTACACAGCGACACTGACGGTAAAAACAGGTCAAAATCATAGTCCTGACGTCTATTTTTAGATATATCATTCCTAACGCCATTAAGAACAGATGGCCCCTCAGATTACAACGCAGCCGTAGCCAGTGAAGTACTAGTTGTATAACGTAACATACAGTCGTTCCAATAAAACAACCAATGCACGTCATCAACACTGCGGTTATAGTTATCGGAAACAATAAAACACGACACGAAAATTACAACAGGCAAGTGACAATATAAATAATTGGACACAAGCTTGGAAAATAAAAATTAACAAAAGTAAATCTGTGCATGTGCTGTTCACCTGCAATCAAACCGTACAAGCATCAATAACATTAAATAATACTATCATTCCATATAGCAACAACGCTAAATATCTCGGAATAAATCTTGGATGAATGATGATGAATGAATTAAAATATATGGATAACTCGATATTTTTTCGGAATCCCTAGTTCAACCTATGTACTTTCGATTTTTGAGGCCATGAAACTGACCTTTTTCAGCAGTATTATTTTTCTTTCGCCAGTTCCTCCACTTCGACAGACAATTTATAATACGCATATTTAATTAAAAAAATCCTATCTTTCAAAATAGACTTCTTAATAGATGTTTAAAACTTAACCGAATTTAAAAGTTCGTTTTGTGACGAATAGGGAATTACGGATACTGGGAATTGCGTACGCGCCTCCCGTTAGTAGCTGAATATAGGGCGAGAAAGGAGAGATGGAGAAATTGTTTTCGAGAGGCAAATTGATCTCGGGAAAAAATATTTTATGCCATGCAATTTTATCAAATTATCTTCTTAAGTATATTATATATCATGTAATAAACTTAAGTATATGAGTTATAAAATGCGAAATAGTTTAGAAAAAACTATATTAAATTCCTTTAAAACAGTATTTGCTTAACCGAAAGAAGAAACTACTGGTTAACGGTGTTACACAGCGACACTGAGGGTAAAAACAGGTCAAAATTCCAGTCCTGACGTCTATTTTTAGATATATCATTCCTAACGCCATTAAGAACAGATGGCCCCTCAGATTATAACGCAGCCGTAGCCAGTGAAGTACTAGTCGTATAACGTAACATACAGTCGTTCCAATAAAACAACCAATGCACATCATCAACACTGCGATTATAGTTATCGGAGACAATACAACACGACACGAAAATTACAACAGGCAAGTGACAATATATATATAAAAATTAACAAAAGTAAATCTGTGCATGTGCTGTTCACCTGCAATCAAACCGTACAAGCATCAATAACATTAAATAATACTATATATAGTTTCTAAGTAGCTAGATAAAGTTTCCTTTGCTTCCTCCACTTAGACAGAAAATTTATAATACGTATATTTAATTAAAAAAATCCTGTCTTTCAAAATAGACTTCTTAATAGATGTTTAAAGGCCGCTAAAATCTGCATCACTTGATTTATTTCTGTAAAATTAAAGTGAATTGCTTAAAAGAAATTAAAGTATCGATTTTCGATCCTTTTTATCATCCAGGATCTTTCTAGGCTAGACCGGCTTAATGTTGATGAGCGAACAAATCAAAAGTCTATTTTCTTTTTTCTGATCTTACGCTCTACTTTTATAGATAATGATAAACATAAATTAATATCATTATTCGAGGTAATCTTTTGCATGCATTTTAGATAATACCAACAAAAATTCCGAAATCTAAATATTATATTTTGGCAAAAAATGTATTACGAAACAACATACAAATAGAACAGTCGCCGGCTTAGTTGGCGTAGTGGTAAAGGCGACAGGACGGTCCTGCTGTTGCGATCGTCGCGAGTTCGAATCATGTTGGGGCATGGTCGTAAATTTATATTTGTAATTATCCTTAGGCAAGAGTGTAAAATCCGACAAGGAAAATAATCCCAGTCACGCCAGTAACCAGGCTGGGTAAGACCGGATGACTTCTGGGATGATCGCCAAAGTTGGTCACTCGCCAGTCGGTAGGCTTAATGCCGAGGATCGTGGTTCTGAGCCCACGTTAAACAGTAGGTCCGGTCCTGATAAACACTAGTTGGTAAAACGGAGACTTTAAAATATAAAAAAAGCTAATTTACTTTTGTCTAATATTACGCTCCATTCTTATAGACAATCACAAACGTGAATTAAATCAATGTAAGTATCTTTTTTGTATGTATTATAATGGTAATATCAACACCAACAAAAATTCCGAAATCTAAATATTATATTTTGTCAGCAAATTTATTACGGAACAACATACAAATAGAACAGTCAAACCGGCCGTAGCAAAACTTTTGACATGAATCGTTTTTTGGATTTGAATTATGCAATTTCGACGGTACGCCAGCCTCGTTTTGTTTATACAACTCCCATTTTTTTTGCCGGTCTGTTTTCGAGAATACAAATTTATTTTATATATTTTTTAAAATAATATTTGGAAATGTTTTGTTATCGTACACGTGTTCATATGATCAATTATTTATACATCTGCCTGTTTAATTTTTCGTGGGTGGAAACAAACAAAAAATATGTTCGTTGATATTTTGGCTTCATAACAACATATTGTGAAAGGTATACCAAGATTTGAGCTTTCCTCCTTTTGTGTAGCTAAACGATGGAAGTCTAAAAATAAAAATGTTTACCGTTTGACAGTTTTGGGATAATTAGTAGTGTTTTTCTTTATCAAAATAATTGTATACATTTCATTCATGTATGTAGCGCATAACTTCAGAACCACTGCACCAAATTGGATAATTCTTCTTTTATTGTGTTGGTTATTTCCAGGACAAGGTTTGTACAAAAAATCAATATTTCTTTGCATTTAATTATCATAATATGAAGTGACTAAACATAGACAGATTGACGACAGTGATTGACGATATTGCATTCAGTCAAGAGCAAAAAAGAAGAAAAGAATTCACAAGTAGGGTTAAGAATAAACAATTAAATTATTATCGAGTCATACATTATGAGGTACATAGGGAAGTTCTTAGAATATATATAGCCAAAGTTATACTGGCCTACATAGAGAATGTATTGACTATTCAAATGATAAGGGCCTGTTGCCCTGACTTGGTGTCGTGGTTTAATCAGGACCATTTCTTATCAAATATTTATAGTCAATTCAAAGTTTTTTTGTACATACGTCATCAAGATGTTTATTGTATTGCCTACAGCAATTTGTAAATTCGTTTTAGAATCAGACAATATTTTCCTCCTCATTTTATTCTAGTTAAAAAGGGACACAATGCTGCCTGGTTAGTTTGAAAACGTAAACGAATCAGTCTGTCAAAGTCGTCCGGTTGTTAGACGTATTCAAAATTCTTGTGAGAAATAGTTATAGGAGGTTATAACTCTAACCTGTAAACTATTGTGGCTGTATAATTAACTGTATTTTATATGTACTATAATGTTAAAATAAATTATATTTGATAACATTTTTGTTCACTTATTTTATTTAGATTAGAATTTTGGTGTATGTCAAAGCCAAACTGAACTAAAACTCAGTTGATGCAACATTGCGACGTTTTAATGTCACAAATATAAATGACGTATGTACAAAATAGCCTTGAACAGAGTATATATACTATTCGTAAGTATAAACTATAAAGAAAAATTTTAATTAAAAAATCCGAAAACATAGGAAAATTTAAATAACATTGTCAACGTTATACATATTTGAAGATCGAAATAAACAATTAAAAAAATTAAAACATTAAATAATCTGTATTCGTATATGCACCTAATAACGCTAATGTCATTTTTACGCTAATTACCTCGACAAAACCAACTTCATTCATCAAAAATTGGGCATGAACAGTAAACAAAATCGTCGACCTATTCCCCAAAGTGGTATATTCGAAAAATTAAACACTTGACCACGTTTAGGTACCGATGAAACACGGAATGTACATTACGCGACTACTCTATTCTTGCTTGAATAAACAGGATTGAAAGCATCTAGCGATCAGCAAACAAATTAGCATACAATTTACTTGATCGGCACTTTTATATTTACCCACCAGATTTTTTCATTTCTAAAAAATATAGGGTTTTATATATTTGAAAATTATTTTGGGAAATATCCTAATAAATTTCGGCGTTTATGTATCAAAAACAGAAAAATACCAAAGGAAAATGTTAAATAAAATAAAAATCCTTCAGAAAGTATCATGAAATAATCTGGTTTCCTGCACATTACAAAATTATATTATATTTATATTGTTTAACAAGTTAATTGAAAAGTCCCCGGCCTGACACATAGATGGTGCTACTAGAATTAAATCCATAGTTAGCCCTAACCATCAAAAGGTGCGTGTATAAATTTGACAGCTGTGGGATCATTAGTTTGTGAATTATAGCATTTTGAGTAAAGCAACTTTTGTTATTGTGAAAAAAATGGATAAAAAGGAATCTCGCGTGTTGATAAAAATCAACCATCAAGGATTGGTATGCTTAGTTTAGACGTGGTGAAATGAGTACCGAAAATGGTAAACGCAGTGGATACCTAAAAGAGATTGTTACCTCAGTGTTTGAAGATAATCAAGCGTCATAAAGTAATCAATCAATCATAAAACCCGAGTTTTGCATCGAGATGTGACAATGGATGAAACATGGTTCTATCATTTCAATCGGAAATCCAATAGACAGTCATCCGACTGGACTGTACATGCTGAACCCGCTCCAAAGCGTGGGAAAATTCAACAGTCGGCTGGCAAGGTTATGGCGTCTGTATTTTGTGATACGCAAGGAATAATTTTCATTGACTACGTTGAAGAAGGAAGGATCATCAAGAGCGACTATTACATAGCGTTATTGGACCGTTTGAAGATCGAAATCGCCGAAAACCGACCGCATTTGATGAAAAAGAAAGTGCTGTTTCACCAAGACAATGCACCGTGTCACAGGTCAGTGAAAACTATAGCAAAAATCCATGAATTGGGCTTCGAATTGCTTCCTCATCCACCGTATTCTTCAGATCTGGCTCCCAGAGACTATTTCCTGTTCTCAGATCTCAAAAGAATGCACACTGGGAAGAAATTTTCGTGGAATGAGGTGATCGCCGAAACTGAGGCCTATTTTGAAGCAAAGGACAAATCGTACTACAAAAATGGTATCGAAAATTTGTATTGTAGGCTGGGGACTTTTCAATTGGCCTGCTAAAAAAGTAATGGCATAGAAATAGATTTATAACATAGAAGTTACAGACATATGTAATTCAATTTATTTTGTTCTTTCTGTTAACAATGAAATTGCTGAACAACTTAATTTAATGGTTAATGATGTTCCCTGGGGAATCACTGATTGATTAAATGGCCGATACTCTTAAAACGTCAAACGCTCACTAAAAATTTCATTGCGTCCCTATGTCCCCAGCCAAAAGTCAGTCCGTTCCAAACGAGCCGGGGGAATCATCAAACAGAGCGCGGGGCCGACAGAACGGGCGTCCCCCGAGGTACACAGACGGCACCGTGTTCACCATAAATAGTAGCGCGTGCATTGGCCGGCATCGTGACAGATTAGTACGCCATCAATCATCGAGAAAACGCGATAACAACCGTGGCGCACTAATCTAATTGAAATATTTACGGGAGGAAGCCCGCGCGTCATACCGCAAATCAAATATATTTCGACCCCACGGTCCGAACCGAGCTTATGTGGGGGAACGGACAATCACCACGGTTTATTAGATGGAAATATTTGTCTGTGGGGCTTTAGAACGATCAATTTCGACGACACACGTCTGTATCAACAATATTAAGAAATTTCTCAGTCTCAAAAATAGAAATATTCAGTACTATCAACTTAATAGAACATTTCCAGAAATTAATAGTACAATTAAAGGAATCAATTATCCAAAAGAAGTGAAGGAAATGGTAGCAGCGACTATTTCCTGTTCTCATATCTCAAAAGAATGCTCGCTGGGAAGAAACTTTCGTCGAATGAAGAGGTGATCGACGAAACTGAAGCCTATTTCGAAGCATCACCCTTGAGGATAATTATGTTGAATAAGAAAAACTAATTTTGCCAAAAAAATGTGTTTACTATAGTAGGCTGGGGACTTTTCAACTGACCTGTTACTTAATAAAATGCATTGTACCGATTTTTCACCATAAACCTTCAAATTCCTTTGAAACTAACATATAAATCTAATATAAAATTTCGTGTTGAGAACCGCGGCGACATCAGCAAGACGCCATCACCGACTCGTAATCGGAAAGAAAGAATCGAACTTTTAAGCCGCACGTCCTTCAGATATATATCTGCGATCGGCGTGTGAGTGTCATGTGACATTTCCCATCACACACTCCGGCCATGCACCTCCCGGAAAGTGTCCGGAACTTTAAGAAGTGAGAATCGAAGAAACGCGCAAATGCCATTTGGAAAAGTTTAGCGCGTACGCCTCCCGGGATCGAAACTGGAAAAGTTTCGCTATTGACGCACGACCTTACCCTACGCCATATTGCAACCGGCTCGAGCTTGGTTGCTACGAACAAATTGATTCCGGTGGAGATATCCGGCCGAGGCAACGTATCGGATATTGTTCCAATAAAATTTCAATTTTATATTTATTCAAAAGTGTGCTTTGCAAAATGCCGTCTCTAAAGACAGAAACATATTGTGTAATATTCCGGATACGTTTCCCATGTATATTTAAACAACAACCAACAAAAAACTTAAATAGAGAGTAAACAGCTAAACTAGGGAATACTATAACAGGTCAATTGAACATTCCCCGGCCTGACACATAGATGGTGCTACTAGAATTAAATCCATATGTTTTTTAGTTAGCCCTAATACTCAAAAGATGCGTGTATACATTTGACAGCTGTCGGATCATTAGTTTGTGAATTAGAGCATTTTGAGTGAAGTAACTTTTGTTACTGTGAAAAAAATGGATAAAAAGGAATTTCGCGTGTCGATAAAATATTGCTTTTTGAAGGGAAAAAATACAATTGAAGCAAAAACTTGGCTTGATGCCGAGTTTTCGGACACTGCCCCAGGAAAATCAACCATCAAGGATTGGTATACTAAGTTTAGAGGTTGTGAAATGAGCACCGAAGACGGTGAACGCGGTGGATGCCCGAAAAAGGTTGTTACCGACGAAAACATTTAAAAAATCCACACAATAATTTTGGATGACCGTAAATCGAAACTTAAACTGAACGTTTACATCATATCATTCACTAATATTTGGTTATGAGAAAGCTCTGTGCAAAGTGGGTGCAACGAGGGGCTGATGATGCGGAGCTGTGTTTGAAGATGATGGAGAGTAATAAACCCGAGTTTACGCGTCCATAATTTCACTCTGAAGTCCAATCGACAGTCATCCGAGGGGACTGCACACGATGAACCCGCTCCAAAGCGTGGGAAAATGCAACAGTCGGCTGGCAAGATTGTGGCGTCTGTATTTTGGGATGCGCATGGAATAATTTTCATTGACTACCTTGAAAAAGGAAGGACCATCAATAGCGACTATAACGTAGCGTTATTGAACCGTTTGCAGGACAAAATCGCCGAAAGATTCGCATTTGAATAAAAAGAAAGTGCTGCTTCACCAAGACAATGCACCGTGTCACAAGTCCAATTGCTTCGTCATCCACCGTATTCTCCAGATCTATTGATGAAGAATTATGTTGAATAAAAGAAACTAATTTTGCCAAAAAATGTGTTTTACTATGGTAGGCTGAGGAATTTTCAATTGACCTGTTACATGTTATAAAATAAACGAAAGTGATATTGAGAATAATTTATCGAACATATAGTGCAACAATTGGAGCAATCAATTAGCCACGCAGAAAGAATCGGATATTGCTGCAATTATATTTCTACCTTATATTTATTCAAAAGTGTGCTTTGCAAAATGCCGTCTCTAAAGACAGGAAGATATTGGGTAATATTCCGGATACGTTTCCCATGTATTTTTAAATAACAACCAACAAAAAACTTGAATAGAGAGTAAACAGCGAAACTAGGGAATAATATGAACCTTATCTCTAATAGATACATGTTATAAAATAAACGAAAGTGATATTGAGAATAATTTATCGAACATATAGTGCAACAATTGGAGCAATCAATTAGCCACGCAGAAAGAATCGGATATTGCTCCAATTATATTTCTACCTTATATTTATTCAAAAGTGTGCTTTGCAAAATGCCGTCTCTAAAGACAGGAACATATTGGTTAATATTCCGGATACGTATCCGATGTATTTTTAAATAACAACCAACAAAAACCTTGAATAAAGAGTAAACAGCGAAACTAGGGAATAATATACAAGTTATCACTACATAGTATAAAACAAAGTCGCCTTTTCTGTCCCTATATCCCTATGTGCGCTTAAATCTTTAAAACTACGCAACGGATTTTGATGCGGTTTTTTTCAATAGATAGAGTGATTCAAGAGGAAGGTTTATATGTATAATACATGCATAATATACTAAGGCAACATTGCTAATTTTAGAGGTTTCTAACGTGATGTCGTAAATTAACCTATTTTTTTAGGATTATTTAGCAATTAGCAAAAACGCTGCCTAACCCTACGAGTTAGATCAAATTAATGTACTCCAGTATTGTACACCATAAAAAGGTCTACAAAAAAGTCCGCGATGGTATATGTTTATCTTTTAGGGATAACCCACATTAACCATTTTTATTGTTTACTTTTTACGTGAGAAAATGGCTTATTTACGAAGCTATTTTAAGCAATACGGCATTAATCCTTATCGAATTAAGTACCTTAAATACAGTGTGCAATTAATATAGATCAATATGGTTCCTTACAGCATGTAAATTAAACAAATATTTTCGGACATATTACAAATTTAAAATTTGCGTTTAAAAATGTGTAATGTAATAAAAATTGTATGAATTTAGATATTCCAAAGATAGCAGGAAATCTTCATAGTAAGTATAGGGGAAGAGGAATTGTTTTACTCCAAATTTAATGCGTGCAGGCCAAGGGCAGTAATGAATGAACCAAAAATACTGGATCGATTTTAATCATGTTTTCATTGAGTGACATAGGCATATATATTTTATGCCCGTGCAAAGTCGGAGCGGGCCGCTATGTTTTTATATACAACGTTCATATTTTTTCTGTAGTGTATTTAATTTAGTATCAGCATTGCACCCGTGCGAAGCCGGGGCGGGTCGCTAGTCTTTAATAAGTACATGCTATAACGAAAGCCATATTGAGTATAATTTGACGGACATAGAAAAATAGAACGATTCACTTAGTCCTGCCGAAGGAAGTTCCCAAATCTATTAGATTACATTAATCTAAAAGAATCACTACGGAATGACTTAATAACAGAACAATTACTATAAAAACTACCAAGAAAGGATATTTCATTTCGACTAAGGCATATACCAAACGTTTGGAAGATGGCTGAAACTATCATGACCCCAAAACTTGGAAAATCACCAAATAAAATAAAGATCTAATACATAACAGCGGTCTAGGTGTATTAACAAGCATTCAACAATTAACCAGACGCATAGAATAACAGGTATAATTGAAAATGCCTATGAACGTTAAAAGGTATGTTTGCTATACTCTTCCCTAAAAGCTTCTTGTTCCCTAAGCCAAAGATGAAGCATGAAGACCATAAGCTACAGAGAATGTTACCGAAACAATACACTGAGCTATTAAAATTTTATATCACAGCCAGAATTCTTAGAGCCAAACAAGAGGAAACACAGTCCACAATGAAAGAAGCTAAAGCAGATGTACCAAAGGAAGTGTATTGAAACCAATTCTTTACCTATTCAACGCTATATTTGCTGATGGTACTGCTATCCTCCCTGTTGGAGACAATAGTGAAGAATCCATATGAAAACTACAACAGGCAAGTGACAATATAAGTATCTCGGAATGATTCTTGATGAAAAACTTGATGAACACATTTATCAATACATAATAAATTCCTATTATACAAAAAAGTATAGAAACCTATATGGATATAGGGAATTCAATTATGGGGATGTTCTTAAAAAGAATAAACTATATTGCCTTCCGTTTCTAATGGCGGTACGTTCTTTTCGAGTCGAGACTTTACCGATAGTCGATCAAATCAAAACAACAAAAAATCTAAAATATTTAGAGTTTGTGTTACACTAATAATTCTATAGTAATAATAATTAAATTGTTGTGTTATTCTTTGTGGTTTAACATACATTGGTTTTAAAATATGGAAGAACAAGGGTAAGTGCAGAACATAAGGTTAAATATTTAAAAGTTATAAAATTGAAACAGTTAATGATAACAAGAACAGAATAGAAAATGATTCTTTTTGTGTTGAAAGTAGTCATTAATGAGGTTTTCCATCAAGAATTTGCAAAAGTAACTAATTAGACATTTATTTTAAACAAAATATATTTTGGTAATGATTTGAATTTAATCTTATAGGTAAGATGTAGTTATAATTTGTCGAGAGTGAAAGTCGAAGAATGTGAAATTCTGAGAAGAAGAAATTAGACAGCATTTTGCTAAGATGTAAGAACAGTGTACATATGAAACAATTAAATTTTCTAATAAAAATAGACCTGGATAAAATAAACAAAATATAAAACTATCAACGACACCCTAATGATCTAATGACAAGGAAAACACAATGAATTATTATATAAGAGCATAGGTAAATAAATTATTGTTTTGTAGTAATAACGAGGTATTGCCTGAGATTTTTTCAGCTTAAAAGTACGATCATCCATTCGTTTTAGACTAGTAAATGTACAATATGTGAATCGAAAGCTCGAGGTAGTCAATTCAATAATGGGGTCTGTGGATCAAGAATAGTAGCGATCATAGTAGCGATTTTTGGGAGAATTTCATTGCTTTCATATAGAATGGTAGCTTTTTCGTTTGGTTATATTGGCTGTGTTTGATCTAAACAATTTTGGTCTTTTTTATGGAATGTTTATTTATATGGTTCTTGAAGTTCTTGTTAATTGTTTAAATATGTAAATTAATTTAAATATGGTGCTTTATAAAATTAGAAAGGCATATAGAAAATATCTTTATTATTTCATTTTATTCAATAATTTTTTAAATAAAATGTGTTATATCAAAAAATGCTCAGTGTTTATTTCCCTCCTTATATATAGTTTCAACATTAAATCAATTATTTATCAAATTTGTGTATATTTATTTATAAAAAAATAATTTATATACAACAAATAAGTAAGTAAATGAAGCTGTATATAGGCATGCGCCAAATTTAATTATTTTCTTTTTGAAAAACAAATGGAGTAAGCGCATGCGCCAAATCCGGAGATATTTGTTGAGTAATGTATCCTTTGTCCTACACCCACAACCATTTCTTCATTAGAACAACGAAATTACTATTGTTATATTCGAATAGAATTTGCGGAATACATATAGATGATATAACGTTCAGGTCATCTACTCTAATATAATTAATTTCATTTGTTACTGCTAATTCCAAGGAATGATAGGTTCCCAAATGAAACCGAATTAATACGATAAAAAAACGGAACTAATCCTTGTTATTTAACGGTATTTGTTCACGTCGGGAAGCGTTATCGACCATGAAACGTGGTAAAAAACAGAAACTGCGTTTAATAGTGGCACCAGTAAATCAAGCAAGAACAAACGGCAAAACAAAGCAGCGTTATTAGCCATAAAAATGGGCGAACGGCGAAGGAATTTATCAAATTAATAAGCTACGGCGTTGTAGGGCCGATGTTGATACGAAACTTTAAACCCGCATTAGGAAAATTAAATTCCACACCCTAATTTATCGATCGGTTTTATTGCGTTGTGTGCGATTGAGGGGTTGACGATGAACACGTACGTACTTGCAGCTCGACATATTGATGTCCGTGGCAATTATTGATTGGAAATCGATTAGTGAAAGCTTTCTTTTATTATTTGGGAAACTGCTGTTAAAACGTTTTAAACCATTTATAGAAATACCAAATTTCCAATTTAGATTTCAACAATCAGCCAAGTGCACAGAGTAACAGAGGTTGTTAAAAGGCATTCGAAGAAAATAAAAACTGCCATGCAATATTCCTGGACGTCTTACGAGCTTTTGAGTGGGCATGGCATTTGGAATTAATATACAAAATCAGCAAATTGCTACCGCGGAATTACTGTCGACTGTTGGGATCATATCTTGAAAATTTAGAGTCTCACATAAAGGGGTATTCTCAACACACAACCAAACCAAATTTGGCTAAAGTTCCACAAGATAGTGTCGTGGGATCACCCCTGTATCTGCTCTATACTGTTGGTATCCCATGAACAACAAAAAAAACAGTACTTGAAACATTTTCCGAAGACACAGTCATGGCAAAATAAGTATCTCTGTCTAAGGTTCTAGAAAAAGTACCAGTAGCGGCCAACGAGATCTACAGATGGACTAGAAACTTGAAATGTTTGTGTAAAAACAAAAACTATGATTTTTTATTATTTATAATTAATATTTGTATTGAATCTCATCAAAATAGATTACATCATTATAGAGACTTATTAATTTCATACAAACCTGTACAATTGATGCGAAATGTTGATAGTCGAACGAGGCAAGGTCAGAGAGTACGGCGTGTGCGATATAAGCCTCACCAAAGTGCTTTCAATGCTCCCTTGATCGGTGTTGCTTCATAAGATGACGTGCTATCGTGCTGTACTTTACGTGTTACTTTAACGTGTATTCGGGCCCATTCTCGATATTTTTTTCGATTCATATACGGATACAAATTGATAATTTGTTGTCGGTAGCGATCACTATTAACTATTTCACCAGGTTTCAACAGTTCTTCATACACCACGCCACTCTGGTCTCACCAAACGTAGCACGAGCATTGTCTTGCAACCAAAACAATTTAGCCTTGAAGTCGATCATGACTATTCCACTTAGGGTCTTAAAAATAAATCCACTTTTCATCGCCCGTCACTATTCGATGCATAAATGACTTACGATCATACCTTTGAAGCAGAATTTCACAGACGATGTATCGATTTTTCATTTGCCAATCATTCAACTGACGTGGCACCCATCGTCCCATCTTTTGGATAATCCTGTCACATTTAAGGCTTCAACCAGCTGCTTTTGAATTTCGGTCATCTTCATCCAATAATTCTTGCAGTTTCACATCTTCAAACTTTTTCAGTCTACTAGAACGTTCTTTCTTTTGCACATCGAAAGCACTACTTTTGAATTTTCGAAAGCACGCCTCGCATTTTAATAAGGTTAAAGCATACTCACCGTAAATTTGTACCAACAAATGATGACTTTCAGCGGCTTTTTCTTTTGATTAAATAATAAAAGTAATACGTGCCACAAAGGCACGTTTTTAGGCACGAAACTTGACATTTTCAAAGATGTATAAGTTAATCCAGTAAGCATCTGTCAGTATACTATATATTACTGATAGAAAACATATTCAAAAATGTAGCTAAAATTAAAAATATTAAAAACATCAATAAAATAATCAGAATAGGGTAATATTAAAAGCTCATATAATGGCAGAGAATTTAAAATATAATAATCTAGCCCTCTTTCGTAGAGTATGTCAAATGTGTATATATCAATATCAATATTATTGTTTCTAGTGGTTATTAATTTAACTTCTCTCATTTCTTAGCAGACTTACCCACCTCGAAAAACCCACCTAAGCTCGATTCATTACTACACATCTAGTTGAGATTGATGAAGCAATTTATAAAATCACTCCCAAAGATTTCTTCAAGTGCACAGTCAAACAATCCTATAAACAGTTCTTAGAATTATCTTTAAACCTGCCTAATTTACATCAATAAAAGTGTAAAACAAAAACGAAACATATAGACGACGGATTAAAACAGAAAATCTTCTTCCTTATTCTATTACGAGAACTATGATTGTTAGTTACCAACTCTAATGTTTCGACTTAATTTAAATTAAGCCTAACTGAGTCAACCAGATTAAACAATGAATAATTCGAGATAAATTCATAATTGTACTCAAACATCGTTAACGCAAATTACTAATGTAAATGTATGAGGGTTTGGGTAGGGGTAGTAACAGTAGTTTTGATTACGGTGCCTCCATATCTTGATCGTGGTTTAGTATAGATAATACATATATATGCGAAGATGTATTTAAAGGCAAACAACGTTAACTTCTAGTTATCTGAACATGTGGAATAGTTTGAATTACAAAAAGCTTATTTAATAGTTTGGTTTGGAATATTATTATATAAAGGAATATTAACTGTAGATATGATAATATGACATTAAGTTTAACACGTCAATTAAAGAGTGCCCGGCTTGACACATAGATAGCGCTACTAGAATTAAATCCATATGTTTTTTTAGTTAGCCCTAACCTTCAAAAGATTCGTGTATAAATTTGACAGTGGTCGGATCATTAGTTTGTGAATTATGGCATTTTGAGTGAAGCAACTTTTGTTATTGTGAAAAAAATGGATAAAAAGGAAATTCATAAAAAGGAATGAATAAAAAGAAAGTGTTGGTAAAATATTGCTTTTTGAAGGGAAAACATACAGTTGAAGCTAAAACTTGACGAGTTGATGAATCGGAGCAGTGTTTGAAGATGATTAAGCGCAATAAACCCGAGTTTTTGCGTCGACATGTGGCAACGGATGAAACACAACAAACAACAGTCGGCTGGCAAGGTTATGGCGTCTGTATTTTGGACCAACAATAGCAACTATTACATATCGTTATCGCCGAAAAACGGGCGCATTTGAAGAAAAAGAAAATACTGCTTCACCATGAAAATGCACCGTGCCAAAAGTCCATGAATTGGGCTTCGAATTGCTTCCTCATCCACCGTATTTTCCAGATCTGGCTCCCAGTGACTATTTCCTGTTCTCATATCTCAAAAGAACGCTCGGAAGAAATTTTCGTCGAATGAAGAGGTGATCGACAAAATTTAAGATTATTTTGAAGCAAAACACAAATCGTAGTATAAAAATTGTATCGAAAAGTTGGAGGGTCGATATAATTAGTGTATCGCCCTTGAAGGGAATTATGTTGAATAAAAAAACTAATTTTGCCAAAAAAATGTGTTTTACTATGGTAGGCCGGAGACCTTTCAATTGACCTGTTACACGATAATCACAGTTGCCGTTGAAAAATACGGATTTACAACCCCAACGAACGTTTGCTCCTAACAAGAAGTGCAATATGTACGTTTCTTCGAAGGCCAACAAATGTTCGGTGTCCAACGTCGCATTAATGGACATTTTT
This sequence comes from Rhynchophorus ferrugineus, assembly GCF_030347505.1. Classification (NCBI taxonomy): domain Eukaryota; kingdom Metazoa; phylum Arthropoda; class Insecta; order Coleoptera; family Curculionidae; genus Rhynchophorus; species Rhynchophorus ferrugineus. The sequence continues at coordinate 37,088,002 of NW_027472587.1, read as the reverse complement.
ATCATTTTAGTTCAAGCGTCTTAAGGAGCAAATACACACAAAACAATTGTTTTGACATTACTTTGAAGGGGACAACAACCAGATCAGAAATTCAAACCGTCATTCCCTTCACACAAATGCCTCCCATCACGTCAGCTTTGACCGCCATTGTTCACCATTGTTTGCAAACAAGATTAATGCAAGTCGATCGGCCCGCTCTATATCGCTCCTTCGTATCGATGACGCTGCAGTTCCCCATAAAACCGATGCTCTCTCCGCCATCTGTCCCCACGGCCGAATAAAATGTATTTTATCGATAAATTAGGGTGCGGAATTTAATTTTACTAATGCCGGTTTAGCGTTTCGGATTAACACCGCGGCAACGCTACTGCCTGGTGCAGCACGACATTATTAATTTCATAAATTCCTTGCCGCTAACGTCCCGCCACCCGCACGCCCGCTGCACCACCAACACCACCGATGCCAACTCGCCATTTTTATTGCTACTAACGGGGTTTTTGTCCCGTCGTTTGTTTTCAATTGATTTACTGGCCGTTCCGATTAAATGCAGATTTAGTTTTTGCAAGGTTTTACTGCTGGAAACAACATGCTTTTCACATGTGTTTCCTATAACTATTATTTTAAAATTAAATATGTTTATAAAAGATTCTTCATATTACATTCATTATAGTATAGAAGACGAAAATTGTACCAAAATATTTTGAGTGAGTTTCCAATTATTCTATTTATAGTATATTCTTGAAATATACGTTAATCTAAAAGAAGTGGCAACGTCGCATGTCAGACGTTTCAAGAATTAGACTCTTGCTAGCAGTGTGGCTCTAAAATAGGCACAACTAGTCCAATTGACACTCATAATACACACCATAGTCTGCTCAAAATTATTTTGTACATACGTCATTTAAATTTGTGACATCAAAACGTCGCATTGTTGCCGCATCAACTTTGAGTTTTAGTTCAGTTTGGATTTGACATATAACAAAATTCTAAAATAAATAAAATAATTGAACGAAAATGTTATCAAATAAAATTTATTTTAGCATTATAGTACATCTAAAAATCTACAGTTAATTATACAGCCACAATAGTTTATAAGTTAGAGTTATAACCTCTTATCACTATTGCTTTCAAGAATTTACATACGTTTGACAACCGTACGAATCAGACAGCGTTATGTCACTTTTCATCTAGAATAAAATGAGAAGGAAAATATTGTCTGATTCTAAAACAAATTTAAAAATTGCGGCAGGCAATACATTAAACATCTTGATGACGTATGTACAAAAAAACTTTGAATAGACTATACATAAAAATGCACTTTATTTTTGACATTTCTTAAAAAACATTTTTTAATAGAAATAGATGTTTCAATTTATCTAATCTTATACCAAGCTATGAACAAACAAAAACAGTTATGAACCACCTAGTTTTATTCAGTGAATGGCAGTCGTCAAATTTGTTTTTAAGGAATTAAGCGGGACTTTTAGAACTTAATCAAACGAACACTATTCCTAAAACGATAGAAAATGATAGGAAAATGTTATTTCCGTCACCCCTCGTCCGCGTTTACTAAAATCTAAATTTCTTTGAGGATTACGGGATCAGTCAGCGGAAATAGAGGATATAGATAATCTAGACGGCAACGGATAACCTTAAAATGTATCAAGAGATATCGAATCTAAAATGAATTCAAAGGAAATCTTTTCCGATATAGTGAGCAAAGTTTTAATTGCATTAGTTACATCTAATATTAATTTAACATGCCTATAAATTAATTTGAAGGGATTTACAAGGGATGGTGTTAGTGTATATTTAATCGCATTGGATATATTACTATAGACTCACCAAAAGGCTTTATGTTTTAGTTTAGTGTGTGAATTTTTTTTCAGTTACTTCAGCTTGAGGGAAAAAACGGATGAGAATTATCAAATGCCATGTGAAGCTTTTGGCAACTATACTCCATGAATTTCAACATACGAATACTAGTTTTGATACCTTAAAAATGATGATTTTTACACCGAAGACAAAGAACGTTCTGGACATTTTTTAAATTATTATTTAATTATTACATTGTTACTAGTCGTTTCCGACTAACCTACAATTTCTCTTTATGATGCTCACTACACAACACTACACAAGATCAGATGGTTTGAATCTTTTGAGTATGTGTCCTGCTTTGGTGGTATCCAAAAGTTGCAATACTTCAATATTCTCATGAGAATGGAGTATTTCCTCATGCCCCCTGCAATTCTCTTGATTTTTTGACTGACTCTGGGTATCTGAAGGTCTCGAAGTAGGTAGTCAGTCCTGTAGTATTTGGGTGGGACCACAATACATCTCAGGACTTGTTACTCTTTACAGAACATCCCCATAAATGAACTCCTATGTCCATTTAGGTTTCAGTATTTGCTTATATGATGGCAATTTTTTGTGTACTGATAATTGTGATTTTCTTCAAATTAGCCCTAAAACATATTTTCCCATATTTCAATTCCAATTCTTTTCTGTTCCTTCCAGCGAAGTTTTGCATCATTATTCATTCCAAGATATTTAGAGTTGTTGCTATATGGAGTGATAATACTATTTAATGTTATTGGTGCTTGTACGGTCTGATTGTAGATGAACTTCACATGCACAGATTTACTTTCGTTAATTTTTATTTTCTAAGCTTGTGTCCAATTATTTATATTGTCACTTGCCTGTTGTAATTTTCGTGTGGCTTCTTCACTATTGTCTCCGACAGCTATAATCGCAGTATCATCAGCAAATGTAGCTATCATAATATTCTCCGTTTGTGGTATATCACAAGTGTAGAGTAGGTAACACATTGTCTCCATTGGTTCTGGACAGATAATAAAATGTAAATCGAGGATCTGAAGATATTACTCAATGAAACCATCAATGGGGATCGCTATTGACGATAACATTAGTGTATTTGAGACGAGGACTTCGCAAAAAAACAACATCTAGAATACGACTAAAGACCAAACAATGTTATTCGTCAGCATGACAATGTTAGTAGGTGAAAACATAGTTGGAAACATTAAAATGGGAAGTGCTACACCATATTCCGCTACATATACCCAATACCTTGCTTCTTAGCGGGTAGCGGCTATCGATGAACAAAACTTTCAAAATACATTGTACCAATTTTTAACAATAAAGCCTCAAAGTCAAAAAAATGCTTTAAAACTTTAAAACTAATTTTAAAACTATTTTTGTTAGAATCTTCATTTTCAAGGGTTAATAACTTTTTCATAACATTAAAGAAATGAGACTATCTTTAGAACTAGAACATTATATAGTCTGTAGTTTATCAGTCACGCTCTAATAAGTTTCATTAAATAAGTATTACTAAAGATATGTGAGTATAAAACCGAAATTACTTTTTCACCAAATTTATACCGTATTAGTTTTTGTATTGTTGTATTATGCATCGTCCATATTATATTAATAACTTACCAATCATTCAGAAATTCAGACATAAAGTTGCTTACCTAAAACAAAAAGAAATCATTAAGATTATGCAAGAATAGTTCATAAGTATTCTTAATTTAAAATGAATAAAAGAACAAAGTAAGATCACATAATACTTAGAATAATGTTAATTTTATATTTTATTTTATATGCAGCGGATATTTTATTCGGTTTTAACCTTCTCTTCTTAGAGAAGTTAAAAGCAACGATGCCAAACTGAAAGGGAATTCCCCTATTTGCAGGGAATCCCATTTCGACTATGGATTTATTGGGGTTTGGAGAGATGCAGGGATTGCGATATTTCTTCGTAATATCGATGCCCACTCGGAATATTTCGACCATTCGAGCCATTGAACATGTCAACACTATTATAATACACTGACATCAGACAATACGAAGCGAATTGATTTCATCACTTCTTTATATTCTTTTATATTCCCTCTAAACCCTCTGAATCTCAACAGTTGCAAACTAAATCAATGTGATGACGAGTGGTTAGCACATACTCTCCTGGTTTTTGATCAACATGGGATTGGATTTCATTTTTTTAATTAATCTCTTAGAACATCAACAATCTGCCAGTGGGCATTAAGTATAATTAAATGATTTACGTTATATAATATAACCACCCTAACATGTAGAAGATCACTTCAGTAAGTGAGGATATCTGGAGTAGTTCCCAGTAATACCTTACAGTTCAATACCATAGGTCCAAATGGGCCTAAGTATTGGCTTATACAGCCGAACCTTGTTATATAATGATAATTAAGATTTACGCCCTATCAGCCAATACATTTGGTTTAGTTCAAGCCCAAGCTGTTTGTCACTATATGTTTTCTCCATGTAAAACGTCGATCAAAATGCATTCCAAGATATTTAATGTTGTCTGCTTGCGGAAGTTCATGATTATTCAATTTTACTGAGGGCATGTTCTTCTAAAAAGGGTGAATGTCGCATGGATAGACTTTGTCTCATTTTCTTTAATAAACAACGTTTTAAACCACAATTCGACTTTGTTAAGATGAAGTTGGAGGTATCTTGTGGCTGATATTGGATCCTCGTGTGATATACTACAACAGTAGCATTTGTTGAGGTCAGTAAGACAGCTGTATAAAATAGATATAACAATGGGCCAAGAACACTGCCCTGCGGAACACCCGAATATATTGGGTGTAGGTCAATGTATTCGTCATCCTGTTTGCCAATAAAATGTCTATCTCTGAGGTATGATTTCAGTAGCTGAAAGTGCGTATGTTGCAAAAGCTTTGTCAATTTAACATGCAGTCCAGTGTGCCATACCTTGTCGAAGGCCCGAGAAATATCGAGAAATGCAGCGGAGCTATATTTTTTATCGTTTAAGTTTTTGTTAATTTGGATGACTAATCTATGTATTTGTCCTGTTGTTCCTTGTTTATTACCGATTATTTTGAGTCTCTTAATGTATAGTTTTCCGGAAAGTTTAGAGATGACAGATAACAGGTTTGGATATCATGAAAATAACATTAATGGTTAAAAAACCTTGCGAGAGAATACTTGTCTCTAAACATAAAAATTGTGATGTGCTTACAACTGATAATGTCGTTTTTCGAACGCATAGATCGAACAAAATTTAGTTTCCTTAAAAATTCAAAGATAGAGAATCGCAGCTAAATACAAATACTATGGTATCTTTAATAGCAACAAAGGAAATTGATCAGCGGCGTCAAGTTTAACTCATCAAGCAAAATGCTAGGAAGAATAAAAATTTCATTATACTTTGTTTTAATACGATATTCCATATTATGGAAAAATAAAAAATAAATTAGTGTCTGACCATCGTTCAGATCAGACGTGCCCAAGCCTCGTCTACAGGTAAACCTAGCTTCCTTTAAGCTACTTGTACTTTCCACATTTTATATTGTATCAATAAATAATGGCCACACACATGTAAACAAACTACTGTGTCATTTCGTCCTACCTCCATTCACCGAGCTATATATAACAACTCTAAAGATTTTTGGAGGATTTGATAAATTGGTATTGGCAACCCTGTTTAAGAGAGTTAGTTCGATAATAAGTAAACGAATATGCACGTCATAATTAGTGTAACACTGAATTGTCTAAACTAAATACGATATATCAGGCGAATAAGAAACTAAACACAGCTGTTTTGAACAACGTAAAATTATTTACATCACGTAGATGACATGCAATACGGAATGCCTGCCATATAACTTAATTAAACTTGTCTAATCAACTCTAAAATAACAGAACGCGCGAACTAATGTAACTTTTGACATAAGAATTGAATCAAAACGCCACCAAAACGAACGATAAAAATATTTGGCGCTCATTAAACATGTACAACTGCTTCATTTCGAACACACTGTGCAAAACCGTGGCTTTTGCCGCATAAAATATAAGTTATGTCTAGTCCAATTTTATGACTCCAACTTTATAATTGCTTGCTGTATACATATATGCCACCTGCGATAAAATTACCATTAGGTTTATTTATGTATGAGGCCCTAAGTGTGTAAAATATTCTAAACCTTTTAACATATTTGATTTAGAGCGTTTGTTTGAATATAGGTAGCGAAGAAAAATGGATATTTTGAAAATATTTGAACAACTAATAAGAAACTAAACACAGCTGTTTTGAACAACGTAAAATTATTTACATCACGTAGATGACATGTAATACGGAATGCCCGCCATATAACTTAATTAAACTTGTCTAATCAACTCTAAAATAACAGAACGCGCGAACTAATGTAACTTTTGACATAAGAATTGAATCAAAACGCCACCAAAACGAACGATAAAAATATTTGGCGCTCATTAAACATGTACAACTGCTTCATTTCGAACACACTGTGCAAAACCGTGGCTTTTGCCGCATAAAATATAAGTTATGTCTAGTCCAATTTTATGACTCCAACTTTATAATTGCTTGTTGTATACATATATGCCACCTGCGATAAAATTACCATTAGGTTTATTTATGTATGAGGCTCTAAGTGTGTAAAATATTCTAAACCTTTTAACATATTTGATTTACAGCGTTTGTTTGAAGATAGGTAGCGAAGAAAAATGGATATTTTGAAAATATTTGAACAACTAATAAGCAACTAAATACAGCTGTTTTAAACAACGTAAAATTATTTACATCACGTAGATGACATGTAATACGGAATGCCTGCCATATAACTTAATTAAACTTGTCTAATCAACTCTAAAATAACAGAACGCGCAAACTAATGTAACTTTTGACATAAGAATTGAATCAAAACGCCACCAAAACGAACGATAAAAATATTTGGCGCTCATTAAACATGTATAACTGCTTCATTTCGAACACACTGTGCAAAACCGTGGCTTTTGCCGCATAAAATATAAGTTATGTCTAGTCCAATTTTATGACTCCAACTTTATAATTTCTTGCTGTATACATATATGCCACCTGCGATAAAATTACCATTAGGTTTATTTATGTATGAGGCTCTAAGTGTGTAAAATATTCTAAACCTTTTAACATATTTGATTTACAGCGTTTGTTTGAAGATATGTAGCGAAGAAAAGTGGATATTTTGAAAATATTTCAACAACTAATTACCCTGGATTACAGTTATTAATAAATAGATTTAAAAAAAACATATTATCGATATTTCCTATATATAATAGAAAGTTATAGTAGATGAAAATAACAGATGTTATATTTTTAGATATTCCTCAAGCTTTGGATATTATTTTGGCATTTAAACCCGCAAAGCGTAAGATTACAATGCCCCTCCCTGACCAATATTCAAGTAAGTAATCCCGCCTGGAACAGAGTCAAATATCTTGGGATGACTCTTGAAGTTAAAATCAGATGGAAACCATAAAATTTAAGGAAAATTGGATATAGAAATGTATATAAAAATGCTTCAGGAAAGTGCTATTCCTTCTGATGTGAATTTAATTATAAATTTATAAAACTTACAAAGTTTTCTTGCAAGACACTGGACTGGATAAGTTAATAAAAAAAATCAGTTAAATTTGTGAAACTTGCAATAAAAAATAAGGATGGTCATTTTGAAGAGGCCAACATTATTTCAATTAACTTATTGGTTAAATTGAAAAAAAAATTGCGTCACACGCTCTTTCAACTACTGAAATCATATCTCACAGACAGGTACTTTATTGTGAAACAGGATAACGTGCATTCGATCTACATAGAATGTAGTGAGGTCCCCAGGGCAATGTCCTTGCTTGATAGTTATATTTATTGTATACAGCCGACCTACCGACCTCAAAAAACATTACTTATCATCACACGAAGATTCAATATCATTAAACCAAATCAATATTTTTGTTGTGGTTTAAAACGTGGCGTATCAAAGCAAATAAGACGAAATCTATCCATGTAACATTTACCCTTCGTAGGACTTGTCCCACAGTAAAAATGAATAATAATAAACGCCAGCAAAAAGACAATATTAAATATCTGGAAATGCTTTTTAATCGACGCTTAACATGAAAAAACATATAGTGACAAATCGCAAATAGCTTGAGCTTTGGACTAAACCAAATGTATTGGCTGATAGGGCGTAAATCTAAATTATCCTTAGATAACAAGCTTTTGCCATATGATTCAATACTTAGGAAAGTTTGAGAATAAAGTGTTGAGAGCCATCGTCGACGCCGATATTACAAGTGTGATTTAAAGTGTTTGTGTAAAGTACTCCGAAAGACTATTAGTGCATCCCAATGCACTCGCCAAACAGATGAATATGCTCGATGTCAATGCAGTGCGTAAACTCAAATGCATACTACCATTCGAACTGATAGAGTGAGACACAATAACCTCCCGAACAGTGTCAGAATAGGTTAGAATAGAATAGAGTTTAAAATAAGCTAGAATAGCCTCTAGAATAAGATTTAGATTGTTTGTACAGCAGATCACTTACTGAAGTGATCTCCTACATATCAGTATAGTTATTTAAATGCTTATTTCCCACGGTCAGATTGTTGAAGTTCTAATAAATTAATTAAAAAATACTTATTGGTTCCAAACTTACGTAGTACAACTTAAGCTAATGATTTAACTACTTAAACTAAAGTTAATAATACACTTATACACTAAACAAGTTCGTGTGGTTTGGTTCGCTTCAATCTTATGATTACCTGTATTTTGTCCAGTAGCTTGATTAATTCCACGTTGTTGTGATTTAGCAAACTTATTTCCAACTTACCAGTACAGTTGTTTGACTTTGAATCTAATATGCTCTGATTTTTGCCTAACATAATGTTTCTAGTTTAACCTACGAGGTATTTAGCTGATTCTGTTTGAGGAATGGGACATCCCTCAAGTGATATAATTAGGTTTTTGTTATTTCGCCGCAACAAAATTGGAGACCTTTATGCAATAGCGTCTATATATTATTGAGGATTAATTAAGATCATCTGCATATTTGCTGAAGCAGGTGACATTGCTTCATTGCATCTGAAACCTATTACTACAAAAACTACATAAACTCAACGAATAGCCGCGTTTCGTCCGAAATTTTTACGTTGTTATCGAATCAATCAAAGTATCGACGCATACACCTAAAACATTATTTCCGTCCTAATTGAAATGTATCGCTGATTGTAAATAATTCGCGTATATCAAATGGTCGACTAAATGTATTTATGGTCCATAACTACAATTAACGATGCGCGCTTCTAATCGCACCTAATCAAAGAGCAAACTTGTTTTAATTTCGATCGACGGACGGTCGTAAATATTTGCAGCCAAAAACTGAAAATTGGCTACAGCTGTTTATCAAATGCTAATCAGAGTGATTTATATTTGTTGCGGTGCCCGTTCGTCATGACGTATCGCATTTAATCGCAATTAGTCGGTATTTCATTAAACTATCAACGTTTCGGAAAAGCACCCTGTTCGCTAATCGTATTTTCAAAATGCGAACACATAATGCTACTTTGATTTACCGTATTCCAGAATATATATAAGCGGTCAATTGAAAAATCCCCGGCTTGACACATAGATGGCGCTACTAGAATTAAATCCGAAGCAACTTTTGTTATTGTGAAAAAAAAAAATAGATAAAAAGGAATTTCGCGTGTTGATAAAATATTGTTTTTTGAAGGTAAAATACAGAAGCAAAAACTTGGCTTGGTGCCGAGTTTCTGGACACTGCCCAAGGAAAACGAACCATCAAGGATTGGTATCCTAAGTTTAGACGTGGTGAAGTGAGCAAATGATTTTGAATGACTGTAAATTTAAATTGGACGAAATAGTAGACACTCTAAAGATATCAACTGAACGTGTACATCATATCACTTACGAATATTTGGGTATGAGAAAGTTCTGTGCAAAGTGGGTGCCGCGCGAGCTCACTTTTGACTAAAAACAACGACAAGTTAATGATTCAGAGCAGTGTTTGAAGATGATCAAGCGTGGTAAACCCGAGTTTTTGCGTCGATATGTGACAATGGATGAAACATGACTCCATCATTTCACTCTGAAGCCCAATCGACAGTCATCCGAGTGGACTGCACACGATGAACCCGCTCCAAAGCGTGGGAAAACGCAACAGTCGGCTGGCAAGTTTATGGCGTCTGTATTTTGGGATGCGCATGGAGCAATTTTCATTGACAACCTTGAAAAAGGAAGGACCATCAACAGCGACTATTACATAGCATTATTGGACCGTTTGAAGGAACGAAATCGCCGAAAAACGGTCGCATTTGAAGTAAAAGAACTTTATCATGATTATGATCAAAATATAATTCCTTCCATTTTCTTTTCTACTCAGTCCTTTTGCTTCGGTCAGGGATTTTCCTTTCTTGTGATGTATTTATCTGATATATTCATCGCAGGTTCACTTATCTCACCCTCAAATTTATTCCCTCTCCGTTCTTGCTTTTCATATTATCTTATTCTTAGTTGTCTTGTAACCTCGCAAAACTGCAAGTATCCTCACCAACTAAATTGTCCGTCTATGAATTCTTTCACTGGTTCAATATTGACATTTTTTGATACTGACTTATCTGAGGTATTTCATTTCTGTTGAATATTAAAATATGTATTGTTTCTGAAATCTCTCAAAAACTTAAGAGCAATATAATTCTTCACCAAAGAGAAAGTGTCCACATATAAAGGGTAAGACTAATTAATATCACCGTGAAAGCCAGTAGAAAACTATTAGTCTATGAGACATCAGAAAAATTATAAATATTCTGGGAGATATCATAACTTTGGAATATGCCGCTCTTTGAAGGATGTAGATCATCATTCACACAGTATTAGGAAACATTTTCAAATATTTATTAATATTAGGAAAGATGTGTTCTTTCAATTTGTGTATCTAGACGAAACACAAATATCCTAAAATGAACCATTGAGACACTTGTGGCAGGACGCTAATTAAAAGAGTGTAAAGACAACAAAAACAGATGGGAAAGATAAAAGCTAGAATAAAGTTTGATTAAACAACGTAAAATATTGTGGGAAACAATAAAAGCTGCACGATAAACTTGAAATCAAATGGATATTCGAAGTGATCCAAGAAATCGATTTTAAATATAAAATAAGGTTGCTAAATCACAGCAAAGTGAAAGCAACAGGAAAGCGCAGGAAATCAGAAGATTGAAACGTTCCAAACCACACGAAATACTTTAGTTATAAATCCCGCACTCGCCTTTCTTGGATGTATTAATGCAAGTACAAAAGAACAGTAGTAATAAATTAATTTATAAATTAAGATTGTAAGAAGCATATCCAGTGTAAGAAGTAATTAATAAAAAAATGTACTAGTGGTATCAGAAGGAAATATACGGAGGAATACCGCGATATTAAAATTACTCGACAAGGAACAAAAACTAAATGTAAAAAGGTAAATTGCAGTCTAATTAATGTAAAATACATTACCTGGATATACAATTATTAATTATACGGACTAGGTCCCCAGGGGATACCACTACATGAAAAACGCCCATGGAATACTACACACTACACACCCTCACAGATGGTTCGGAAAAAAGTTTAACGTAAATATAATAAAACAACCCTACACTATAAATTATTTTGTCTATGTAATTAACTGTAATCTATATTAGACAAAATTATTTTCGTTTGATTCTTTTATTTATGTTAGTATTTTGTTGTATGTCAGAATCAAGAAAATTATTCATGTAAAATTATATTGAATTTACCAGCTCGTTTTGATTGCAGTAGGAAAATAGCGAGAACTTATTAAAAACTTCAAGCTTTAATATATGAATCTGTATTTAAATAAAGAACCTTCGCCAAGAACTCTCTAATTAATATAATTGTAACGCGAAAATTTGCTACTAAACGCGCAGCCTCAATTAAGACATCGTCGTTTTGTTATAATGAGTTCCTATGGGAAGTAAATTGTGCAGTACGAAGCGTAGGTAAATTTGACACTTAAAGCCCTATACATTCTCTTTTTATTTCGGCTTGTTAAAGTTTAAGTTTAATTAGTTTTGTTAGAAAAGTTGTCGTGTCATTCTCAAACTTCGTCAATGGTTTGTGCAGTGTATGTACCCTAATGAGTGCGTCCGCTTGGAATGGAACAAGGTTTACAGCCGAATTCAAGTTGTTTTTACATAGCATCATTACGGTTATGTAACTATTATCTTATAAATATTACGAAAATATTACGTCTTTGTTTATAACATCCTACATTAGATATGCTTAATACTAGCGTTGGGAACTATCGACTGAAAACAGTCTATGGAGACAGTCAACTGAGATGGCTCTGATCTGTTTCCTAATACATAAAAGCCCTCGGTATAGTTTTGTATCGCAGTTCAACAAGTCGCCTTTTATTTCCTTGTATAAAACAATTGAAGTAACAGGTCAATTAAAAAGTCCCCGGCCTACCATAGTAAAACACATTTTTTTGGCAAAATTATTTTTTTTTATTCAACATAATTCCCCTCTGATACACTGATTATAGCGATCATCCAACTTTTCGATAGCATTTTTGTAGTACGATATATCCTTTGTTTCAAAATAGGCCTCAGTTTCGGCGATCACCTCGACTGAAGATTCGACGAAAATTTCTTCCCAGCGCGCATTCTTTTGAGATCTGGGAACAGGAAATAGTCGCTGGCGGCCAGATCCGGAGAATATGTTGGATGAGGAAGCAATTCAAAGACCAATACATGGATTTTTGCCATCTTTTTCACTGACTTGTGACACGGTGCATTGTCTTGGTGAAGCAGCACTTTCTTTTTCTTCAAATGCAGACTTTTTTCGGCGTTTTCGACCTTCAAATGGTCCAATAACGCTATGTAATAGTCGTTGTTGATGGTCCTTCCTTTTTCAAGGCAGTCAATGAAAATTGTTTCATGCGCATCCCAAAATACATACCTTGCCAGCTGTTGCGCTTTCCCACGCTTTGCAGCTGGTTCTTAGTGTGCAGTCCACTTGGATGACTGTGGATTGGCCTTCGGAGTGAAATGATGGAGCCATGTTTCATCCATTGTCTCATATCGACGCAAAAACTCGGGATTATTACGCTTGATCATCTTCAAACACTGCTGGTTCATCAACTCGTCATTGTTTTTCGTCAAAAGTGAGCTCGCGCGGCACCCACTTTGCACAGAGCTTTCTCATACCCAAATATTTGTGAATGATATGATGTATAGGTTTAGTTGATATCTTTTGGAGTGTCTTCTATTACATTCAGTTTCAATTTGCGGTCATTTAAAATAATTTTGTGGGTGCTCATTTCACCACGTCTAAACTTGGCATACCAATCCTTGATGGTTGATTTTCTTGAGGCAGTGTCCGGAAAGTCGGCATCTTTTCATTTTTACTTCAACTGTACTTTTTATCTTCAAAAGCCAATATTTTATCAACACGCGAAATTCCTTTTTATCCATTTTTTTTTCACATTAACAAAAGTTGCTTCACTTAAAAAGCTATAATTCACAAACTAATAATCCGACAGCTGTCAGATTTATACATGCATCTTTTGATGGTTAGTGCTGACTAAAAAACATATGGATTTAATTCTAGTAGCTCCATCTATGTGTCAGACCGGGGACTTTTCAATTGACCTGTTAATTTAAGTTTCTTTATGTTTGTTATTCCATAGCAACTTTAATACAATACATTTTAGTTATTATTTTTCCCAGTTCTTTTTTATTTCATGCGGTTTTATACAGTTGACACTTCAATAAGTTTCGACAAAGACACTTACAATGATTTTTAAGCATACCCAAGAAAAACAACGGTGTTAAGTTCCTTCTGAAGTCCACACAAAGCCTCCATTCCAAGAAAATGAAGGAAAATTAGAAAATATAACTCGGGGAAAAGGTCATTCCTAATATTCCTAATAGATGGTTTTAAAATTGCATATTTCTAGTAAAACTCATTCAATAAAATCATAATAAAGTGTGATAAAAATGAGTTTTTCAGTAGTTATTACGTTTTGAAAGGTTATTTTCGTCGTATTCTGTTTTTCTTCTAATTTGGAGTTAGTTCTGATAGTTATTTCCACCACATTCATTTGTTTTCTTTTCATATCTATGAGCTTTGAACGCTAACATAATTTTAGTTAGTTCTAATAAACCTGATTAAACAAATTGAATAATTTCTGTTGAAAAATGTAATCTCCGGACTCAATTATTGTTGCTCATCCATATTACGGCCCACCTGCTATCAAAATCACGATTGCAATTATCCAATTGTTGACGGCTCGTCTGATGCATATTGCACAGTTAAGCGCACGTTACACTACGGCTTAATACGCGTCATTATTTACTTAAATAGCTTTTAACTACATTGCCGGGGCATAAATTTCGACAACGTTGCAGCGCCAGCTTTGCATATATACTTCAGATAATGTGAGGGCATAACGACCCATTACTAACATATTACAACTTATGGTGTTGTATTAACACTCTGTATCCGTAGCGCGGTTATTGGTTAGCGCGGAGACAGGCAATGAAGGATACGTAACATCTAGTTTAATAAATGTCCAATATACGAAATGAGAGAATGATGCCTCGCTGTAATCCTTTTGGTATCGAAATTTGTGTCCCATAAAATGATTATAATAGAATAATCATTAAGTACAAATCATTATATATAACCCTTCACGAAAGGGATACCTGGTTCGAGGTGAATGTTGACGTTCCTCATAAACCAAGGGGCATTGAGTAACGTGCGGACTTTTTTGGATTGGAACACTTGACGTAGTGCAAGTTGTCTCTCAGAAACGTACCTGTACCACACCTGTCTCCGAAGAGGTAGATTGGACGGACTAGCATTTTGTACAGCATTTTCTGCAGAGGAGGGGGAAGAGTAGACTATACAAGTTATTGTCATGCGCAGATAGCGTGCTGAATTTGGGCTGACCATTGGAACCTACGGTGGAACTGGACACCGAGGTATGATACCTTCTGGAGACAGGGCATAGAAACTTTATCGATTTGGAGGCGATAGGCGCGGAACTTCTACTTGCGGTGGAACAGAATAGCCTGAGGTTTGCTCGGGTTTATCTTCAGCCGCCGGACTTTGTACCACCCAATCGAGTAATTTGATGTATTTAATTTAATAGTATGAATGAGTAAGTTGAAGTGCGAATTGATTAACAGGTTACCTATCCTGTTTAAGCAATGAGAGGAAAATGATGGTATACAAATCCATCATCAAACTAATATGGAGATATGATGCCCAACTCCGGGTCACAGCAAACAGCAATATTGAAACATTAAGATTACAAGCATCTGGACCTTAGTATGCGATAGTAAGGCAGGAAATAATACAGTATAACATAATAAAGTAGCACAGAATAAACAGAATAAAAAAACATAAAAAACAGTTTAGAAGATTGACAACACAGTGGCGTACTGTATTGAAATAGATTACCATGGCATAGCACAGAGAAGGGAAAAATCAAAGAATTTTCTTACAATACCATAATATCATTAGAAAAACGAATGAAAAACTGAACCGGGCAATTTCAACAAGTCTTTTTTGTCTCTACACAATTAAAAGTTTTGTAAAGATCAAAACAAATGGTAATAGAACGGAGCAAGGTCAAGACTATACACTGAATCCATCAAAACTTCCTATGTCCTAGATCTAGTATTATCATGAAGGTAGACAATGCCTTTTCTATTGATACATTCTGGCCATTTTTATTCGTTTACCTTTATAACGTTAGTTGTTGACACTGGAAAGTGGAATTAATGGTAATCATGATGAACTATTATTTTCCAATCCCATTAGAACTTTAGTATCATCCTCCTTGCTTCTTGTAAAGCCTCTCCAGGCTTCGACCACGATCTTTTTCGCACATTATTGTCGTACGTGATCCACTTTTCATCGTCCGTTATAAATCGTTTCAAATATAGCACCATTTCTCTACGTTTCAGCAACGATTCATAAATGGAATTCATAGATACATTAAATGTTTCAATGTTAATTCATGTAGAATCGGGCTTCTTTTCCCATTCGGTCTTATATGAGCGGTTCGGAACTCTTTTATTGGTCAATGTATTCGTGATATCTCCATTTTGAGTATTTTCCATGTTTTCGATAATTATTACCATCAACATTTCCGGTACGAAAACGAAAAAACCAATTCTAATACTGACATTCATTCATAACCATTCAAAACAACTTAATAATAAAAAAAGGTTAAACTACACTAATTTTTTACATTTTAATATTTCGATTTTAAAAACAAATTTCAAATGTGTATTAGAATTACAACGTGGGGCAAAAATCTCGCTACCATGTTGATTGCCTATAACTTTAATGATAGAAAAGATAACTTAATTTGGTTTTCACAAAAAGTTTGTACGGTCTTTATATTTTTTTGCTCATTATGATTGAGAAATTATATCGGCTAAACGATGATCGCGAGCAACTTTCGGCTCTTTTTAAGGAACTTTTCATGACATCCTGCAACATTTGAGGCTGAATTGCCTCAATTTCGTGACGAAAATTGTCTTTAAGATGTTGAATCGTTTGGAGCTTATTTATATAAACTTTTAATTTTAAAAAACACCATAAGAAATAGTCTGGTGCTGTTAAATCCGGAGATCTGGCTGGCCATGCTAAATCGCCACTTCGCGAAATTAGTCTTCGTGGAAAAAAGTCATTCAATAATTGAATTGTTGAACGAGCTGTGTGTGGTGTGGTTCCATTCAGGTACATTCCATTTCAGGTACAAGAAAATTTCGAATCATGTCTTGGTATCGTTCAGAATTAACAGTAACTGACTCGGTCATTCTCAAAAAATAGATATAATGATGTTTCCAGCATGAATACCACACCAGACAGTTGTTTTTAGTGGATGCAATGATGCCTTGTGAATTAATTGAGGATTCGGTGTTCTTCAAAACCGACTATTCTGTTTATTGACGTGGCCACTGAGAAGAAAATGGGCTTCTTCGCTCATTATCAATTTAGACGAAAAATCTTCAATTTCACCAGACAGCCCTAGGTTTGCATTATTGTACTCAGCTCGTTGATAGGGATTTCTCGGTAGCAATTTTTGGACTAATTCAATTTTGTACGGGAACATTTTCAAGTCAGTTTTCAAAATTCGCCTTAAACTGCGTACAGAAATGTGTCACTGGGAACTACGTTTCCTCTCCGTCTCTCACGGCTCTTCTTATGGATATTAGGAAATAGAATAAAATGTAAGGATTTCAATTTAGCAATAATTTTAAAGCATCAGAAAGTATAAAATAATAAAATAATATATATAAATAGTTCTGTATTCTGTGTTCTTATAATGTTTCGTAGACTCTTTACTCTATAGACGAGTCTCCCAGGTAATATGTAGTAAACTCGTATGAAAAATCTTGGAAAGGTTAAATGCAGATTGAACGATAACAAGGTGTATAAAACTTTAAACGAGACAGTGCCGCCGGCAGCGCTGAGTACTAATAAAGCAACGATGCCGTTTTAAAATAATTTGTATAAATAATACCCGAACAACTATAAATCCTAAATCTAATTAAACTTCCTCTCTACTAAAAGAGATCTCATCTCCTGCGAAAAACTTATTGCCGGCTCCGTAAACGCAATAAAAGTTAGAAGAGGCGTTTTAATGTTTCCCGGAAAAGTTGGTATTGAGGCCTGACTTGGCACTGATACACGGTTTGATATATGACGACGGCATTGACTTAATTTTTGTTCGTTTTTGTCTCTCTCTCTCTCTCTGTCTGTGTGTGCGGTGAAAACTCATAAAAGATGTTTGGTCGAAGTTTGCTGACGGAAATAAAAGACAAAACCGAACGGAAATTTAGAACTCCGCTTAGTTGTCGTAGTTTCAAGGATTTATATAAGAAACGTACTTTTTTTCAATCGGGTGGACAGCGCTGCCCTATCTATATACGTTGTGAATTTTAAAACCTCGAGGCAAGAACCACAAAACACAAAGGAATTAGAAGTGTATCTCCCATATATTACCCGTGAACAAGTTTAGCATTAATTTGCCACCAGATGGTGCGACTGACAGCTTGAATAGCGGGACATTTAAAATATTTTATTAAAAAAAATGCAATATAAACTTAAAAATACATTTTATTTAAATATATCTAAAATTTATATTACAATTATATCAAAGAAAATTCTTTATGTTTAATGACAATATATTGTACTAACAATACATTAAAAGTAATATAACAGATTTAATACAAAAGTTAAACTCAAAATTTAATAAACTATATGGAATATAATACAATATGGAACATTTTATATTATCTTAAATATAACTCTACCAAACATAAGAGTACAGTACAACATAGATGTTGAAGACTATTGATTTTGAAATGTTTTTTTTTATTTCTCAACATTCAATATTCAACATTCTATCAAGCCTTGGTAAACTTAATTTTTAAGTTGTTAATAATTATTTTATATGAGACTATTTTTAAATATATTTTCCTTCATCGGTTGTCTTTCCCGAAATATTATTCCCCCTAAATTCCATAAATTCCCCTAAATTTAATGGAAAATGATAAAAAACAACTCATATTTTTTACAGCTTTAATGTTATTGATTATTTGTAAAATAGAAGACTACTCAGTTAAATATTATTTCATATTTTAAAAAAAGGATCTTCCCTTCCAATTTTATAATTATTATACTTTTGAAAGCTGTTCAGTTCTGCTCATGCGTATTTTGAATTTTAAAACCATGTCAGTCTTACAAATTATCATATTTCCCATTAGATGTAAGTTGCAATTAGAGAAAAGAGAGAACAAACAAAACAATTAAAATTCAAATAATGCAAATGAAGTGACAGTGTGACAGTTACAATACAGTTACATAACGACTACTAATAAGGTAATAATGTTAGTGACAAATATACGCTAAACCCATAAATGTATTATCACGAATATATATTTAAATTATGAAAATTATGAAGATTATGAATGTAATGAAAAAGAAATGAAAGAATGAGATCAAATCTCAAATTATATTTCGTATTTAGTTCAGTTCCAACCTTCGTAGGGTGAAGACGTATTTTCAATTACGACGTTATTTCAAGTTACGACGAAATTGGCAACAGCAAAGGACTGAAGAGAATAAAAGAAAATTTAATAGGGCCATAAAAGAGCTGAGAGATCTAATCCAAATCGAACAGAACCAAGGCATTCAAGAATACCTAGAAAACTTGACATCAACTGAGGCTACAGACTATTCGTTGTGGAAAGCAACAAAAAAGCTTAGGAGATCCCAGCAGCATAATCCACCTATTAAAACAAGCGAAAATAATTGGGCGAGAAGCAATAAAGAGAAGGCCGACATTTTCTCAAAACACCTAAAAAATGTTTTTAAACCTTTCCAGTCTCAGCTACATAAGGATGACGAAAATAAAATTACTAGCTTTCTAGATTCGCCATTTCAAATGGATTTACCGCATGAGAAATTAACGGTCAAAAAAGTTAAACATACAATAATGAGAGAGCTTAATATTAAAAAAGCTCCTGGTTATGACTTAATTACTGGCAAAATTTTAAAAGAACTATCAGAAAAGGCTATAAAACTATTAACATATATATTCAATGCTATGCTACGAATTAATTACTTCCCTAGTATCTGGAAAGTAGCTAAAATATTAATGATACTTAAACCAGGAAAAATACCAGAAGATGTGACCTCCTACCGACCTATAAGTTTATTACCAATAATCTCGAAAGTTTTCGAGAAATTATACATAAAAAAACTAAACTATATAATAGAAAAAAGAAAAATTATTCCAGAACATCAGTTTGGCTTTCGCAATAAGCATGGGACTATAGAACAAGTGCATAGACTTGTAAACCAAATAAACGCTGACCTAAATGCCAAAAGATATTGTTCGGCTGCTTTCCTAGACATATCTCAGGCTTTTGACAAAGTATGGCATACGGGCTTGCAGGTTAAACTAAAGAAACTTCTCCCTCATCCGGACTATCAGCTACTAAAATCGTATCTCACTGACAGACATTTTATTGTAAATCAAGGCGATGAACATACCGAATTAAATCCCATATATTCAGGAGTTCCGCAAGGTAGTGTACTGGGTCCAGTACTGTATCTTCTGTATACGGCTGATCTGCCCACCACAAAAATAACTACTGTGGCAACATATGCAGACGATACAGCAATCTTAGCATCCCATGAAGATCCAGACACAGCATCAATAAACCTACAAACCCACCTGGAGCAAATACAATTATGGTTGAAGACATGGCGCATTAAAGCCAATGAATCAAAATCCACGCATATAACGTTTACCCTGCGTAGAAGAACATGTCCACCAGTAAATATCAATCATCGTCAACTCCCCCAAGCAGAGCATGTTAAATATCTTGGTATGCATTTAGATCGACGCCTAACCTGGAAGAAGCACATACTCTCTAAACGGAAACAACTAGGACTAAAATTATATCAAATGTATTGGCTCATTGGGCGCAAATCCAAGTTATCATTAGATAACAAGGTATTGCTGTATGAGTCTATACTCAAGCCCATTTGGACATATGGAATTCAACTATGGGGTACCGCTAGCAAATCTAATATATCCATTATTCAACGGTTCCAAAATAAGGTGTTGCGTGCCATTGTTTATGCTCCGTACTATATTTCAAATAAAGTGATACAACGCGATATTCCTCTAGAACCTATAACGAGTGTAATCCAACGTGTTTGTGTGAAGTACTTCGAAAGAGTGTCAGTGCATCCCAATGTTCTCGCTAATCAGCTAAATATGCGACGTGATAGTGAAGTGCGTAGACTAAAACGTTTAACACCACCTGATCTGATTACTGGACATATGTAGAGTTTAGAATAAGCATTAGAATAAGACTAATTAATTAAGAGAATATTTTATACAGAAGATTGCTTAATGAAGTGATTTTCTACATGCCATGTATATATAATATAGACATAAGAAATACTTATTGCCAATAGGGCAGATTGTGGACTCACGAAGAGTAATAAAAAAAAAAAAAAAATATTTCGTATTTCTCAAAGTAAATTCAAGTTGTACAACAAATAACCTATTTAGCTTGTATTCAAAATTTAAAAAGACGCCATATATCCTAATTACCGTCTCCCAAGCCCGTTACGTTTTTCAACAAATTAATCGTATTTTCGCCGCCAACTTGCCACCGTTGGACCCACAAACGCAATAAAAGTTTAGCGAAGAAGCATTTTAATGTATCTCGGAAAAGTTGGTATTGATGCCTGACTTGGCACTGATACACGGTTTGATATATGACGACGGTATTGACTTAATTTTTGTTCCTTTTTTCCATCAGCCGGTGGAGAAAACTCATATAAGATGTTTGGCCTAGTTTGTCGAAAGGAAGTATTCCCGGTAAAGTGAGAAAATTTTTGTTAGTTTTGTCGACATTGTAGAATAATAATCCAGAAAATATATGTGGTTTAATCTATTAGAAAATAATCAATAAAATTTAGGACGAAATGTTTTTGTTGTTTTGTTGTCACCGACTATTATTTATCTAGACTTTCTGGGCCTATTGGTGGGTTTTGAATAGTGTTGGGAACTATCGACTGAAAACAGTCGAAACAGTCGATAGTCACAAAACAGTCGATAGTCAAAAATCTAGCGACGGAAAATAGTAATTACTATTTTCAGTCAAATATACGGTTCAACTGTTTTTTTCAATCCGTGATGTCAGGCAAAGATGTACGAATTTGTTAGTTTATTTTATATTTATATTTTATTTATATTAGTTAGCTTATATTTTCCAACGGTAGTATAAGCGAGACGGACATGTACATATTCCTTCACGTACTAACTTTAAAAAAGAAAAGGAAAAAAAATATTACTGAATACTATTAACAAACAATTTATAATTTTATTTTAAACGAAGTAGAAATACTTTTATATTTCAATGTTCTGTAGATCTGTAAAAAGGAATGGAATTTTTCTACGGACTGGAATAATATCCCACAAATATTTTATCGTATTTTAATATGTTAATTACTACTTTTAAATAATATACTATAATAAATATAGACAATACAATAGAATTATACTTTACTATTTATAATAGAATACAAAAGCCCAATTATTATAACATATACCTAATCATAGAAAAAACTAATCCATGATGACATAGTTAAAAATGATCGCACAATAAGTAATAGAGCTTTTTTAAATAAAATAAAAGCTTTATTTATTATTGTACTGAAATATTTTTTAACAAAAATCGAGAGAGTAATCGAAATATTACCTATTATTGCCATAAAAACAGTCAAAAGTATTTTACTATTTATCATTCACAATTTTAATCTTTTCACCCTATTACATTAATAATCTTGAAAAATATCGTTCCAAAATGCTGCTATATTAATATACAATATATTGTTATATACCTACCAACTACCAAAAAACCATAAATATATATTCCATATAAATCTATGTAAGTTTAAATTGTGTACATTTTTGTCAAGGTTGCGGCTAGGACGACCCAACCAAAACGTTAAAAATCAATCGAATGAAACTAGTAGAACCAAAAATAGTAACTGGAAGTACACGACTGAAACAGTCGATAGTAAATAGTAACAAGATCAGTCGGACCAAAAATAGCGACTGAAAACAGTCACTGGTAAAAAGTAGTAAAATCAGTCGAACCAAAAATAGCAAATGAAACAGTCGATAGTAAAAAGTAGTTAATTACTAAACAGTTAAAAATTAAAATGTATGATATATATCAAAAGGAATGCTGTATTTTTATGATGGTAAAAATGGTTAAATTATGGTTAAAGAGACAGCTTATGTTAAGTAAATATTAACAATATAAAAAACAATCATAAGATACTATCTAAGAATTGTATTATTGTATTTTATATTAACGTATTTTTTTCAAACATACTTGTTGAAGTCATTCTTCAGTTCATCTGACTCCATGTCTAGACCCAAAAAAATCCCACCTGTCGCGTTTAAGCAGCCTTAAGCCAAAATATGAATTATAAGTATTTTAACCATTATACATTTGTTTAAGTAAAAAAATCCATAAAATGATTCCAGTCACGCCTGTAACCAGGCTGGGTAAGACCGGATCTCTTTTAGGATGATTTCTAAGTTGGTCACTCGCCAGTCGGTAGGCTTAATGCCGAGAACCGTGGTTCGGAGCTCATGTTAAACTGTAGGACAGTCCTAGATAAACCTTCGTTGATAAAAGGAGACTTTAAAATATATTTATAAAAAAATGCTGTCACACACACACGAGCATCTACTTTAACTAACTTGGGCTATTTCTTCCAACGAAAACGATACAAACGAAGAATACACAAAATAACCAGAGTGAAAAAATTCTATTCGTCGAAAAAATAATACACGTTTTGAAACACCCTCTTTTCAGCATATTTTTAAAATATGTATTGTTTGTGTATATTATTATTATTTCTAATATTATTCTATTATTATATCTATTGTTTATATCTAGAAAATAGACTAGAATATAATAAATTGCACAAAATTACGTTATGTTTGTCAGAATTAAGAAAGGAACAATGTATAAAAACAATTCTTAGGATTATTTTTTCTAGTCCTACGGTTCTTTACATTCTATTAATGTATTTGTCCTAGTTCTTTTGTTTGTCCTGTGTTTTTGCGGGAAATGAGGGCTGGTATTATTGATCAAGCAAGTTGAAAGCATTATTTAATTCGTTGAAAAAGACTTTCTTTAGTATTCGCTACATTATAGTATTGACTTTAAATGTAGGTCATACTATTATATTGTTAAATTTGTTTAAATATTAAACAACAAAATAACAGAAAGACATTAATATTCTTAAAGTAAATGGTGAATGACAGAGAAAATATAGTTCAATCCGAAAATACAACAAACTATACTCATTAGAATATTTTGGTTTCCAATCAGGGTTTCCAATGTCAATTTATCGAATTCTCCAATAGTCAGTCAAATTTATTTTAACAAGTGAAACAAGTTTGAAGAGCATAAATGTGTCGGAACGTTCATCTGGTCGGTCGGAATGTGTGACTGTCGATGCAATTGTTTGTCCGAACACTCACTACTATTTCGATGTTAAATGGTACACGGGGTCAGGATATTAGGTTAGGTAAAGTAAGTACGGAAGCGCTATGGAAGTGGTACTGTTACAAGGGGTAGAGAAAAAGAGAAAAAAGAACGACATTTTTTTTTCTTATTCAAAGATGACCAGCTAGAACCAAATGGTCTATTGCTGATGTCGCTTTGGGTTCTGGATAGTGAAGTGCTTTGCGGGCGACAGAGATCCTGAGTTACAACTGGGATTGTCGTAGTTAACTATATATATATACGTAGAAAACTATACACGCCATTGCCTTTACAGATGGCCTGCTGAATTTAGGGTGACCATAGGAACTTGCGGTCGAACTGTAGACCGAGGTATGATACTTTCTGGAGCCAGGGGATAGGGACTTTAACGATTTGGTAGCGATAGGCGCGGATCTCCTTCTTGCGGTGGAGCAGAATAGCCTGAGTTTTGCTCGGGTCCATCTGCAGCCGTCAGAATTTGTACCACGCAATCGCTTGGTACAGTTGGACCTGAAGTCTGTCGCGAATAGCGTCGAGACTGTAACCGGTTGTGAAAAAAGCAGTATCATCTGCATAAAATGCTGTCTAGGAATGTTTGTGGAGTGGGAAATCGGCCATGTAAAGGTTGAACAGGGCGGGAGCTAGTGGAGCACCTTGCGGAACTCCCGCAGAAATATGTTTTCGAGAGGAGACTGCGTCACCGATCCTCACTTGAAAGGACCTACCATCCAAGTATGAATCTACCATGGAGATTAGGTAATTCGGTAGACCAAGCTGTTTTGCTTTGAATATTAGACCGTAGTGCCATACTTGATCGAAGCTTTGGAAACATCTAAAAAGATGGCTCCAGTTTTTTGACCTTTTCTTAATGCCTGGTGGATTGTTGTCGGGACGCGAGCAGCTTGATGAAGGCTTGGATACACGTCGTCGTAGTGGTCTTTTATAGCAGGGAACCACATGGTACCAATCCACCAGCGTTGCCAACCTTTGAACTTGATGTAGGTGAATACGTGCTGGCCTAAAGGGCCGTCGCGGTCACTACAAATGATATTTAATTCTGTATCTTTTCACCATGAGGAACAAAATATAATGGTATGAATGGTACGCGTTACACTTTTTCCATTTTTGCTTGAAGGAACGTTACATATGAATTCTAATAAGGATTTGTCGATTTCAGTTATTTGTAAAATTAAAAATATTGTCCTTAAATCTGATTTTTCATTGGTAAAAACTAAACAAAAGAAACTAGACTAAAACAAAGGAATAGAATATGTGACTCTGACACATAATCGCTATTACCTGAAGGTTATATTGAGATTCCGTCTTACCATACCGTTTTTGTTATAAATACACAAAAAAAACTTTACTTGAAAAGATGTAATTTATTTAATCGCAGTTTTTTGATTAGAAGAAACTTAAATGAGTACTTTAAACCATCTGTCCCTATTCGTAGGACTTATGTTAAGGAGAATAAATAAAAACTAGGTCCAAAGTCGTAAATTAGCCGCGTCCTAGCTAGAACTTAATTTCGTCACACAAAATGCACTTATTTCGCTCCACTACTCCTGGCAAAAAGCAAATTTATATAACTGCGTCTGTGTCCGGTTTTTGTACGGTGCAACAAAATGAAATAGTCACAACAAAACATCTGCAACGTATGAAAGCTGACATGTGTGCTATTTTTGCTGTAGGTTTGCCTTTACGTTATTTTATACAATTTTATAAAGTATTATTTTCAAAAAAACACTTCGAAAGTAATGTAATAATAATATATGTATATATATATATATATATATATATATATATATATATATATATATATATATATATAAAATAGGTAATGCTATAAGAGCAAGACAAATAACATCACTCTACAGGTCAACCTTCTAACTTTCATAAACTTTACTCATAGACTATTACATAGATGTTTAACTTAAATAGGCGAAACCGAGGAAATTGTTTTCATGGTACCACCAATGCAGCCACTGAGAATACTTTTTTGATTGGTTCGTGTGAATTGCCCTACAGATTGGCTCATTACTATAACGCGATTGTTTGTTTCAGTTTGTTTATGACGCCATTTTTGTTTACCTTATATAGAGCCCAGTTCAAATTTAATTATACCATGGGATATCAACAATACCTCGCGGTACCTTGGTTTTTAACATTTTACATTACACACAAGATATTTTGCTGTATTTCCATATGGGACTTGCTGATTTATATATATTGACTTGTGCTTAAATCTTTTGTCCAGCACTATATTTCGGCAATAGCTGTTTGTAATGTTCCGGTTCATTCCCTGATGTTAGCTCGAATGGCTAAGATTGCAGTGTCATATAGAAATGTAGCCACAACATTTTCATGAATCTAGGTAAGTACCGAGTGCACAGCAGATAAAGGACTGGCCCCAATCCACTTTTCTGTGGCGCACTTTCTTACACACATTTTTATCTAATACTTTTTCCATGACATTAGTGTTCTGTGAATCTGTTCAATATCTATTCTTTAAACATTAATAAACATATAGTACAGTAAAAGGTAGTTAAAATATTGTTTAGTTTAGAATGTTAGAATACCCTATTAACACATTTTTTATAATAACAATTGAATAAGCGAGCATAAATAGCAACATGGAAAAAATCTGTTTATTTTTAATAAAAAAGGGCATAAAAATAATTAAAAACACATACATACGGCCGTTTAAAAGAAAATCATGTCGTTCCATCGAGCCTTAATAATGGCCGCACACAATATCGCGTGTTATGGAAGGAAAATATAACCCTTCTATGATGAAGGAGGATATCCAACTTCTATCCCTTCGGATTTAATTAATGGCAGCGAAAGGGGTTTAATGTTCTTGGAGAAAACTTTTTATATTAAGGGTTTATCACTGGTGCAGGCACTGATATATGAGGATGACACTCATATATGGCTCCTTAATTATTTTTATAGAACGATGGTCTATAACAATAATGAAAATAAATGGCCAAATAATGCGTTGGAATGGGGAAAAATTTATTTCGGGCTTTCTTAATAAATAGCTTACTTATCACTAATACTTTTTTCAGAGAACAGAGTCCACAGAATATTCTAAACACAAAGATGGTGTCATTCTTTGAACCGATCAAAATTTATAGTCTTAGATAATTCACTAAACGCTACCCAGAGTGTTGTTATAGCACCGTCTTCATTCAACATACACCGTGTTGATGTAAATAATATTAATTTTCCTTATATTCGTATTTATTCATGAGTGATACGAATAATTGCCTTGATAAATACTTCATCTGACTTTTAAATATACTTAATAATTTTTCACACTGTATATGTGTCCCTCACAATGTATTACCAGAAGACGGAATATCCAATGACCATTGACAAAATAGTCTCAAAGTTGTTAAACACAACCTGGATTATTTTGTTTTATTTTTTAACTTTTTTTAACTGATAATTTGATGAAATTTTGGTAATTTGTTATGTAATGGGATTCACAAAAAACAGACAAATTGATGTGTCACAGCTCGATTTTCATGTACGGTAAGAAGGTATTGTCTCTTAGCCAATTAAAGTTACAGAAGATTATTTTTGTAATATTTTACATATTTAGTTGCGAAAAAAGGAAATGCAGCGCAAATGTAGGTAATTATACACTCAAATGAATATCAGTGTCGTAATTGGTCTGCTATATCTAATATTTTATTCAAACAGCCATGAGACTTTTTTATAACATCTTTATTAGATACGCTTAGTACAATCTTAATTTACAATTAATTTATTACTACTTTTCCTATGTACTTGGATCAATTCACAAGCAAGACGAGTGCGAGAAAATACATCAATATGTATTCCTAAATTAAAAAATTATAATAACTTATAAGTTAACTATAGTTTATACTAAAGGTATACACTTTTTATAAATTCGTATGGTTTTGTTCGCTTCAATAACCTAACATCCTGCGCGCTGTCCAGCAGTTGTATTGCTTCCACGTTAGTATGATTTAATAATCTTCTTTCGTGTTTCAAGGCGAAATCTTGGATAACTTCGCAAATCAATTTGATTTCCAGGTCATCGTGCAGTTCTTCGTTGGTTACGTAGCAATAGGCATTGGTAATTAATCGAAGAATTTTGTTTTGACAGCGTTGTATGACTAGTTGATTTGAATTTTTAGTGCAACCCCATATTTGCACCCCATAGATCCAAACTGGCTTTATAATTGTATTATAGATCAACCTCTTTGATTCTAGATCAAGTTGAGAGTATCTTCCGAGTTTTATTTTGGTTCTAATGTGTTTTGCTTTTTGTTTAACGTGATGTTTCCAATTTAGTCTACCGTCAAGATGGATTCCAAGTTATTTAGCTGATTCTGCTTGAGGAATCGGGCACCTATTGAGTGATATAATTAAGTTTTTATTATTTCGCCGCAATGCAAAATTAACGTGGACAGATTTGGAGCTATTGAGTTGAATTTTCCAATCTTTCGTCCATTTGTAGATTTTGTTGACAGCCAGTTGCACTTTTTCTATTGGCCTAGGCAGAAATATATCTTTTACCATAATAATTGTGTCGTCAGCAAATGTTCCAAGTAGTGTTTCTTTTGTTGTTAGAATGTCATCAGTGTAGAGCAGATACAGGAGATGTCCTAATACGCTACCTTGTGGAACTCCAGCCGAAATAGATTTAAATGTCGAGAACGCCACTTCGTGCGATACTCTAAATTTTAGGTAATGTAGGTAATTAAACACTCAAATGAATATCAGTGTCATAATTGATCTGCTGTATCTAATATGTTCTTCAAACAGCCATGAGTGGCTAATCATTGATAGAACCTATAAAATTCTTAAACATATCAGGATAAACCGTCTCATTTCGCGGCACCGGTAGTAAACATCGACTTTATAACAATTTGAAGCATTTACATAAGGCTGCATACCAAAAGGAGTTGGATATTTGGATTTTCCAGTGAAAAACTTATTGGACCGAGCTTTATTTTGGAAATTGGATCACATTCCACAATAATATGTAAAAAGTTCATAGTGGAAGTCTACAGAAGCCCAAACGATGGTTCCCTGATTAGTTGGTAGGAATTAAAATAATATTTTGAACAGATAAATAGGTTTAAGTAGGTATTAAGCTAAATTATGTGTATACAGTAGAACAAAAAAATACAAAAATTTTATTTTAGTTATTTCATCGATTATTATATACATATTATACTTTAAAACAAAAATCTAAATTTGATTATTTTTTACTTTTTAGTCAGTTCCTTATATATTTTTTGAAGTCGCTTCAACTTTTTTGTTAAAAATATTTTACATTTCTCTTTTTAGTGTTAGATATTTCTCACTGAATTATGCAGCTATTTTATTAAGTATTACAATGTGTAAGCCAAGAACAGGTGCAGCCCGTATGAGGAAAAACAGCAATAAAGAAACAATGATTGAAAATAAGGAATGCTTCAGGCCCCGGGGTCCGCTAACCTTGTTGATTTGACGAATGTTCTAACCAAATTAGAACGAAAACAAACATTCGTTGCTCCACGTGTGAGCTGAATGCTCTAAGCATTATACCATAGAAGCAGTTGCCTGCAATATTTCTACGGCTTGTCATATGATACGTAAATGTTGAACGGCTCTTGCACTGAACGACTTCAGGTCTTCCGTTACATCAGTTCAGCAATAACATTATACACAAATATTTGATTTACCACTCTTCACCCCTTCAGATCCTGATTTTTAACACGTAATTTAAAAGTACTGTCAGAATTTATCGATAAGAAAAGTGTTATCTTCCAGTGTAATAATACTAGACCACAAATATTTTCAGTATTTCGATCAAAAATCTTAAAATTTCTACAATAAGGGAATAACAACCCAGGAAAGTGGTAAAATATCACCGATTAAAATAACCAAACTATGTTTTCCTTTACATTTTTACTATGACAAGTAACCCTAGTATAATATATTATGCCGTATATTGGCCATAAAAGTCTTTTACAAATCTGATACGAATTTCGAAAATTGCTTATCGTTAACGCCATTTGCGATGGTGTGATTACATAATCTATATCTTCCAATATGCTTTCCATGAACATTAATCACACGAACGTATCAATGCAATTAGCGCAGCCTTAATTCGTTATAAATTGCCATGCGCACATTACCAGGCCACAAGTTATGTTATAATGATCTATACAAAATGATATTAAATTGATTTCGGGTCCTCGCTAAATTGTTCTTTTATGCAGGCTGTTCATTTCCTAATGGTCATAGTCAAACAGTACAGTACAGTACGAAACGGCAAATGAGTCTAATAATTTTCGTTTATTTTCATTAGAATTTTGGTTGGACCCGAGATAGCAATTTGTAGAATAGGCATTTATAAAAGATAATGTTAATGTTAACGGTAAAATTACCGAATAAGGGCACACTGTTTCAAAATTAGATTATAATTAATATCAGCTTACGGCATGCACTAATTTTAACATGTTTCATAGTTTCACAATATAAAAAGAAGGCCGACATTTTCTTAAAATATTTAAAAAATGTTTTTAAACCTTTCCAGTTTGTGCTACATAAAGATGACGAAAATAAAACGACTAGCTTTCTAAATTCGCCATTTCAAATGCAGATACCCCATGAAAAATTAGCTGTTATGATTCAATTATCGGTAAAATTTGAAAGAAAATTGAGATAAAACTATTAACATTTATGTTTAATGCTATGATACGAATTATTTACTTTCCTAGCATCTGGAAAGTAGCTAAAATACTAATGATTCTCCTAGATATTACCTCCTGCCGGCCTATAAGTTCATTACCGATAATCTCGCAAGTTTTTAAAAATTATTCCAGAAAATCAGTTTGGGTTTCGCAAGAAGCATGGAATTATAGAACAAGTGCATAGACTTTTAAATAAAATAAACATGGACCTAAATGCCGAAAGATATTGTTTGGCTGCTTCCCTAGGCATATCTCAGGCTTTTGACAAAGTATGGCATACGGACTTGCAGGTTAAATTAAAGAAACGTCTTCCTCATCCGGACTATTAGTTACTAAAATCGTATCTCACTAATGAGACATTTTACTGTAAAACAAGGTGATGCACATACCGAATTCTATCCAACATATTCAGGAGCTTCCAAAGATAGTGTACTGGGTCCAATACTATATATTCTACATACAGCCGATCTACCCACCAGAAAAATAACTATTGTAGTTAACATAGGCAGACGACATGATTCTTAGCACCTCATGAAGATATAGTCACAGCATCAATGAACCTACAAACACACCTGGAGTAAATAAAAATAAAACTGTGGTTGAAAGCACCCTGCGTAGAAGAACATGTCTACCAGTGAATATCAATCACTCTCAACTTCTCCAAACAGAGGATGTTAAATATCTTGGTATGCATTTAGATTGACGCCTAACCTGAAAGAAGCACATACTCGCTAAACGAAAATAACTTGAACTAAATGATATCAAATGTATTGGCTCATCGGGCGCAAACCAAAAGAATTTGATTTAATATGAAGATCAGTCAAAAATGGAGAGCCAATTCAAAATTTCATTCCAACAATACCCTCAGGTACTAGGATTGAGTGTAAAATCCAATAAAGAAAATGATAACGCCAGTAACTAAGCTGAGTAAAACCGGATGTCTTCTGGGATGATTTCTAAAGTTGGTCAGTCGCCAGTCGGTAGGCTTAATGCTGAGGACCGTGGTTTGGAGTCCACGTTAAACTATTGGTCCAGTACAGAAAAAAACCCTAGTTGGTAAAAGGAGACTTTAAAATATATTAAAAAAAAAAGATTCCCCGAAAAGAACCTATAAATAAAAAATAATCCCCTCGTAACGTTTCCATTAATCCTAGCATCCAGAAGCTTCAAAATTTCCTTTTATTAAGAATTTAAATGAAAAATGTGTAGTGAGCTTTGTCGCAAGTTGTAAGTTCGTAGTTATCCTAAATTTCACTGTATTCACAAAAAATTAAGTACCGCATATATTCCTAAATATAGCTTAATAATTATGGAGGGATATTTTCGAAAATCAACTCTCTGGGGTGTTCTACGTATGTCGGACCATCAGACGGTCTAAAAAATCATATAAATCAAGATAGCCATCTAACTGGGTTCCTCGCGTGACACAACGTTATTACAGTTATCAGTGAACGGGTAAAATATTTTAATAATTACGGACGAACGGACGGACGGGCACTTCTTCGATCGATATTAATGCCTCCCGAACGGTCGGCACACTTGCGAGGGGGTGTCCTGAAAAGTAATATATTTCTAGATTGCATATTAACGTATCGTATTCGATTAGCAGACTTAATTTCCGCATTAGCGATGTAAGAGCGCCATTTTGGGGAGCGCGCTCGATGATTTCGGGTTCGGTAATTTCAACATGAGCTCGGGAGATATTTTTCAAGCTTCGATCTCAGATCGGTCTTTAATTGAATGCATAAAAATGTGGTACGGTAATATTTTATCAGTAATTCGATTTCGTCATTAGTTTTGGTGTATTTTTTAACCGACTTTAAAAGGTTCTATGTTCGGCTGTATATATTATCCGCCTGTATATAGTCTCCGTCAATAATTTTCAAGATTCTTCTTTTATAAAAAGAAGAAGATAGAGAGTGTACTTCCGAGGTGGTCACATTGGAACCAACTTAGGACCTGAAGGTAGGAAGGGGGGAAATCGAGGGAAAACCTTAAATTTCAAAGGCACGTACAATGTTTTGTACAATATTTGTGTATAATGTTATTGCTGAAGTGATGTGACGAAAAATCGGAAGCAGTTAAGTGTCAAAGTCATTCAGTTTGCTTTTGAAGCACTAACCATATAATATGAAAATTCGTAGAAATATAGTAGGCAACTGTTTCTATGGTGTAATGGTTAGAACTTTAAGCTCACACGCTCCGATTCCCAACAGAACAGCAACTTACTTTTTCTAGTTTAGTTAAAACATTTGTTAAATCACATAGGCTAGGTAGCGGACCCCCGAGCCTGAAGCGCTCCTTATTTTCAATCATTGTTTCTTTATTCCTATTTTTCCTCGTACAGACTGTTACTTTACTTTAATTACGTTAATAATCCTTATAATAACTAAATAAAAATCAGTTTGAAGTCGGTGCCGAACCCTCAAAAAATATAAAAATAATAATACAATTTTATGTCACAAACATACCATTAAATTAGGAACAAAACAAATCTAATTTAATATTACTATTTGGGCAAGGTACCGACTTCAAACTGATTTTTATTTAATTATTACAACGATTATTACGTACATATTTCATCTTGAAAAGTTTTTTTTTTGTGTTAAAAGTCAAAGTTTGATCATTTCCTACTTTTTAGCCAGTTCCTTATTTATTTTTTTGAAGTCGGTTCAATTTTATTTTGTAATAATTGGTAGTTTTGTACAATCTGAATGTACAAATGTGTAGGAATACCCAGATAATTTCGCTTTTTTTGGAACTGACTAAATATCGATATTTTTGGCCGATATTTTGTTGACCGAGATATCGATACTTTTCTATCTTTTTTCAATAAAATTAAATATATTTCTTAAATATTATAAAAAACCATTTAATTTTATCTCTAAACATTTTAAATTGGTCGTTAATGTTAATGGTTTAGTGCATTTTGGTACTAAATTGTAAGGATTTATTAAAATCGTCAATATAACACAAATTCACAAATTATCGACATTTTTTTTTCTAAATCGAGGGAGTGCCAAATTTTAAAGGCACGTATAATGTTTTCACATGCTTTTGATCTACAATGATTAGATGTTTGTGTATAATGTTATTTCTGACCTGATGTGACGGAAAACCGTTCAGTGCAGAAGCCATACAGTTTGCCTTTTAAACACAAACTATAGAATATATAACGTCGTAGAAATGTTGTACACAACTGCTTCTATGGTGTAACGGTTAAAGCGTTTAGTACCCAAACGAAGGTCGCAGGTTCGATTCCCGGCGGGAACAATAATTTTTTGTTGTGGTTTAGTAGTCAAATAGTCAAATCACCTAGACTAGGTGACGGACCCAGGGGCCCGAAGCGCGCCCTCATACGCGCTACATCTTTACCTGGCCTACCTATTGTAATATTAACCAAAATAACTGCGTACTTTATTGACTCTAATACTAAAAAGAGCAAATTGAAATAGTTTTAATAAAAAAATTCAACTGACTTCAAAAAATAAATAACGAACTCACTAAAAATTAAAAAATAATCAAACTTAGATTTTAACACAAAAAAAAACATTTTGAAATAAAATATGCACATAACACTCGTTGCAATAAATAAATAAAAATAAACAAAAAACGTATTTATAGGTTAAACTACACTCAAGCTACCACTACACCTATTTTATACTCTACTATATACACACAAATTAGCTTAATACCTACCTAAACCTATTTGTCTATTTACAATTTTATTTTCACTAGTACCAACTTATCAGTTTGAAGTCGGTGCCGAGCCTAAACAAAACAAAAATAATAATATAATTTTGTGACATATACACAAAATTAAATTACGATCAAAACAAATCTAATTTGTTACTTTGATGTTTTTTTGGGATGGCATCCATTGCTACTAGTCGTTTCCGACTAACCTACAATTTATCTTTATGATAACTTAAATCTAGGTATATAACTAAGACCAACCTTATCTCGGTCTCGGGTGAAATAATATTTATACATGTCACTGCTGTATTTTTTATTAACTGCACCTCACTACACAATACTACACAATATCAGATGGTTTGATTCTTTGAGCCTATGTCCTGCTCTGGTGGTATCCAAAACTGCAATATTTCAATATTCGTATGAGAATGGAGTCTTTCCTCATACCCCTTGCAATTCTCTTGATTTCTTGACTGACTGTGGGTATCTGAAGGTCTTGATGTAGGTAGTCAGTCCTGTAGTATTTGAGTGCGCCCACAATACTTCTCAGAACTTTGTTCTGAAACATGTATATTTTGTTTATGTTACTCTTTGCAGAACATCCCCATAATTGAACTCCGTATGTCCATATAGGTTTCAGTATTTGTTTATATAATAGCAATACATAGCATAATACCGAGTTAGCCAATACATTTTTCTATATTTCAATTGCAGTTCTTTTCTTTTCTTCTTTATATGTTCCTTCTAGCGAAATTTTGCATCAAGATTCATTTCCAGATATTTAGCGTTGTTGCTATATAGAATGATAGTATTATTTAATGTTATTGATGCTTGTGCAGTCTGATTGTAGATAAACTTTACATGCACAGATTTTTACTTTCGTTAAATTTTATTTTCCAAGCCTGTGTCCAATTATTTATATTGTCGCTTGCCTGTTGTAATTTTCGTGTGGCTTCTTCACTATTATCTCCGGCAGCTACAATCGCATTTACGGATATCACAAGCGTAGAGTAGACAAAGCATAGGCCACAGTACACTTCTTCGTGGTACCTACTTTAGCTTATTTTATTGTAGAGTAAGCTTCTTCTTGTTTAACTCTAAATATTCCGGCTGTATTGTACGATTGTAGTGGTTCGATGTGTTGTTTTAGTAAATACTATGAATAAATACATTTTCCCATTTTCTTAAAAGTAGTATTTACTTATTTCTTAAAAGTAGTATACTGAAAAAAACCGCTAATGACTTTCCGGTATATCTGATACTTGAAATTGAATTATTTCGTAACGTAATGTGAACTTATTCTTACCCCTTAAGAACATGTTCACGGCGCAGGCTTTAAAAACATGAAAGAAGGCAAAATATGTTTTGAAATTTTGTGTTTGTAGAGGAATGTCACAACCGTCGAATGTAACAATTAGGTTAAGTCGCATAACCTGTTTTGCAAATGATATTTGATATTTCAAGTGATACAGACTAACTGGAATTGTAAAACAAACCCTTTAAATAGTATTCAGTTCAGAAAATAAAGTATTTTCAGTTCTGTTCGTCGGTATGTAAATATCGCGACGATATTTCCAAGAATTATCCATCCGCCGTTCGCATCCCAACATCCATTTCCGTTCTCTCTCGCAAATCCAAAGGTAATTTAAACTGTTTGCCTCTGGTTAAAGCCGTCTTTAATTGACTGCGAACTGAATTAATCGGAGCTATGCCATCCATTAATACGCATCCAGAGAATGAGGGAGGCAGGGCGAGAGGGACTTTACATAATTCGGCTTTTAAATCCGTCCGGGACGCAATAAATATTGAAGGGAAGTGTATAAATCTACAAATAAGAAGGAAACATTCTCTTTTTGCTCCGGTACACCCGTTGAATAGGCGAGGATTTATTAGTTGCTTCGCATTTCGAGCTGGCGGGGTCCCCATTGAGAGATCCCGACTTTAGGAAAGGATATTTTCGTGAAAAATGCGCGCGCGCGCTGCTACTGCGGACGTTTGAATGGCCACTGTTATTTCAGCCGGACCAAAAGCCGATTCCGAATGAGCTTGTTGTCACTTTTATAGCTACATCTTTTCGGATTATTTATTTTCGAACCTGCCTATAATAAATATTCATACTTCTGTCTGTATATCACCAGGACCAGCGGCAATACATTCTTTACCATTCACTATTCGTGGATAATATTTTCGAAATTTCAGGAATAACATTTCTGTTATTTGTATTTACTTCTTATATTATTTTATTTATTTTTTGATTAGTCTCCTAGAATGTCAACAATCTGCCCGTGGGCAATAAGTGTTATTATATGATTTCAGTTATGTAATATAACCATCCTGACATGTAGAAGATCACTAAGTGATCTGCTATACAACTTATTATCTAAATGAAAAAACTTATTTTAAAATCTATCCTAACTTATTCTAAAAACTTATTCTAGAGATTATTTGTAGCGACCTTGAGCATGTCGAATTTTACATCGTGGAATAACGGTCTACAAAATACCCAGAAATATAATCCCAGATGTTGAACACGGGCGGGGTGCCAACTGAAACCCGACAACGAATAGCTGGCGGCAACCCCGAGACGTTTATCTGGGATATTATTGAAGGGTATTTCGGTCATTCAGTGCTCAACCCTCGTTCGGTTAAGACGTGCCACCATCGACTGCCCAAGCCTCGTCTTCAGGTAACTCCGCTGCCATCCCTTTTATTATTTGTATTTTCACATTTTTTTTATATTGCCAATAAATAACGGTCACATTATGTAAACACCACTGTTTCATTTCGATTTACCTGAATTCACCGAGCCACATCATTTTACCCTAAAGTGGTGACCCCGACGTGATCTTTCGCATAATTGGGTTTGGACTCGTGAATGGAGGGTACGTAGAAAATGGTGTATTTTACGTGACCGTTATATTTTTTTTGTTTCAAAATTTTAAATATTTTTAATTCGATTCCTTTTCAATTTTACCTTCAAGATTCATTTTCATTTTATTCCGATTAATTTCATTATTTCCAATTAATTTTTTAAAATTTTTTTTGTCAAAATTTTTATTTCACAATCTTTTGGAATATTTTTACATCACTGCTTAATCATCAGCGTCTCGGCTAAACATTTCTTTCGGCGCTATGTTTAAATCATAATGTCTTCCTTCGCTCGCCGTCTCCGTCATAATGGCAGATATTTTGATTTAAAAGGCTTTGGGCAGCTCCGGTCGGATACCGTCGTTATTTGTTTTTTTCTGAATTAACCTAACGTATGTGACTACGGATTAGTCACAGAGCAGCTCCAGAAGCTAGGTACCGATTGCAGTCACCGTAGACTCGTTATGTCTTCGCCGAAGTACCAGAATTGCTAACGTCTCGTCGTCGAAGAAAATAAGCTACCACATCGTCGAACAGTCGATCCTCCCACAGCGTCGATTACGGGAGCCCTGTCTGAAGAATAGCTTGTTTTCAACGTCGTCGATGGACCACATTCAAGTGCCAAAGCGACGATGATGCAACGGTATCTGTAGGACCGGAAGATATCAACAGCCGTACCAGATCGCAACCGTACCAACCACAACCGTTTCGAACTATTATATTTTTCAAAGCCCATTTTACACAGCACATTTTGTTGGAAATAATTTTATGTAAAATTCTGGTAGGGGAGTATTGTAGCGACCTTGAGCATGTCGAATTTTACATCGTGGAATAACGGTCTACAAAATACCCAGAAATATAATCCCAGATGTTGAACACGGGCGGGGTGCCAACTGTAACCCGACAACGAATAGCTGGCGGCAACCCCGAGACATTTATCTGGGATATTATTGAAGGGTATTTCGGTCATTCAGTGCTCAACCCTCGTTCGGTTAAGACGTGCCACCATCGACTGCCCAAGCCTCGTCTTCAGGTAACTCCGCTGCCATCCCTTTTATTATTTGTATTTTCACATTTTTTTTATATTGCCAATAAATAACGGTCACATTATGTAAACACCACTGTTTCATTTCGATTTACCTCCATTCACCGAGCCACATCATTTTACCCTAAATATTAAATCTTATTCTATGTGTCTATTAATCAGTTCGTATGATAGTTTACGTTTGAGCCTATGCACTACACTGTCATCGCGCACATTTAACTATTTGGCGAATGCATTGGGATGCACTAATAAACTTTCAGAGTATTTCGCACTAACACTCCGAATCATACTCATTATGGGTTCCGAGAGGATATCGCGCTGAATCAGTTTGTTGGACACGTAATATGGGGCATCGACGATGACTCGCAACACTTTATTCTGAAACCTCTGAAGGATGTCTATGTCATATTTCCTAATAATACCCCACAGTTCAATACCCTAGGTTCAAATGGGCCTAAGTATTGACTTATACAGCAAAACCTTGTTATCTAATGATAATTTAGATTTACGCCGTATCAACCAGTATATTTGGTTTAATTTAAACTCAAACTGTTTGCGTTTTGTCACTATATATTGTTCCCATGTCAAACGTCGATCAAAATGTATTCCCTGATATTTAACGTTGTCTGATTATGAATGATTATTCAATTTTACTGAGGAACATGTTCTTCTACAAATGGTAAATGTCACATGGGTAGATTATACTTTGATACGCCACGTTTTCAACCACAATTCGACATTGTTAAGATGAAGTTGGAGGTTTCTTGTGGCTACTTTTTATTTTATGGGCTTAAAATTGTTTTCCCTCTACAATGATTTAACAACAAGAGTCTACCTACAGGCACGCCTGATATGAGCATTAAAATTTGTCACGTTGCCAGTTCTTGTAAATTATACCTATGTTTCAAGAATATAATATATATGTGGGAACTGAAGGTGGACACGTAGTATTTCCGAAGACATAGAGGAAAGTCCACCCTCGTGTCTGTTGGGTTTTCCAGGAAAATCCAACACCTATTTAAAAGGGCTATAAAGACATGTATAAGAGGTCCGATACTGAAGAAGGTCCTCCTAACAAAAGCTGTAACCTCATACACCTAAAATAATTAATCTAAAATATTACAATTGCCTTCAAATTCAAATTTTGAGAGCTGGAGTGTATTGGGACCAGTCCTGTATCTCCTCTACATTGCTGATATCCCAACAAGAAAAGAAACACTACTTGGAACATTTGCCGAAGAAACATTTATAATGACAAAATATATATCTGTCTATGGCTGTAGAAAAAGTATAAGTGATCAGAATCCGATGATAAGTTAAATTGGAAACATTATTTTAGGCAAAAATCAGAGCAGATCAGACTCAAAATCAAACAACTGTGCTGGTTAGTCGGAAGATACCCAAAACTTGATCTAAAATCCAAGAGATTGGTTTATCAATCAATTATAAAGCCAATTTGGAGGTAGAAATATGTGGTTGTACTGAAACAGCAAACCAACTAGTAACCCAACGTTACCAAACAAAGTTCTACGATTAATTACTAATGCTTATCGTTACGTAACAAAGAAAAAACTGGATGATGACCTCGAATTCAATTTAAAGTAAAACAAGAGCAAAACTTCCCGCATATGCGATTTACTCGGTACAAATTCAGAGTATATTTCCAACATGAAATTGGTTACATATATAACCGATGCGATTTAACGATACGTTAAAGAAATGATTCTATGTGCGTTAACTCTGTACATGAACTTGTGTGACTATGAATCTAAGAAAATTAATGTTGTACATTATATTCTTGAAGTATACATACAATTTGCAAGATTTGGCAACGCAGCAAATTTAAATTTTCTTTCATATTTTTTTTTCAGTTTTTTCCTTTTAATTCTCTTATTATTTCTTCCTCGTTCATCGTCATTGTTCATCTTTGTTCAATACTTATCATCAATACCTCTGGTCCTCTTGACTTATTCGATTATGTTGAGTTAATTTTCTGTTAAAATATGTACTACTGGTGTTCTCTTGTTCTTTTATTATTATCTTTTGTTTGTTTTCTATTGGTTTTAGTATATAATATAACCACCAGCGTTGCCAACTTGTGTGGAATTGACCAATCAGCGGGGAATTTCATGTTGATTGGGATTTCATCCTAAATATAATATCAATTATCCGGATCGGAACACTGCGACAAAACAACTTATTTTATCGTCACTCCAATAATGCCATCTTATACACGTGTCTATTCAAATTATCATATATCTACAAAAACGAAACATTCGTATAGACACCCATCCCAGTAACGAATGACTAAAAAATACATCGAAGCTGTTTTAATCAAGGTTTGCGACTAATTACTGTAATTTGCTTTTAATTTAATACCGCCCATGGCGATTTCGGCCATAACCGAGCGCATAGTGATGAAATTATTCGCAATCCATAATCCGCGTGTCAATCGTCACTCCGTCCATGTACAGTGCAGACAAGCAGACAATGCCACCTAGCCAGCTGTGTCTAATCCTTGATTGACAGTTCGGGGAGCCCAATGCGTTTTCATGAGGCCCTTCTGGATCATGTTCGCTCTCCCCAACGCCATTAGAATGTATTTATCCTCCTGGCACTTTTTTAAATAATGGGATTTTTGCTATTTTACATGAAACATTATTTACAGTGAAACAAGTACGGAAATCAGATTAAAAACATCAAAAATACATCAGTAAAAAATAAAATTAAAAGATATGTTTAATCACCAATAAGACAATATTTATAATTCGGGAATAGGAAAAAAAAACAAATAGTTAAGCTGCGATTATATTTTTATTGTTTTTCAAAGTACTTTCCACGATGTTCGATACACATCTGGATATGCGTAAAGCAATTTTAAAAGTATTTATTCCATTCCGAATGAGGTGTCTTCAAAACATGATTTTTGAACGCTTCAATAGTTTCTACGGGCGAAGAAAATCGTTGACCACGCAATTTATTCTTCACTGATGGGAACAAAAGGAAGTCATCGGGTACCAAATCAGAGCTGTACGGCAGATGACCTATCAATTCGATGTTTTGAGTGCTCAAATAGTCTCTTGTTTGAGCCGATGTGTGAGAGCTCGCATTGTCATAATGAAGAACAATTTTATAGTTAACTACCAGAGGTTTAAGCACCAGGAAATAGGAAACAACGTAAACGATGATTCATCAGGCTATGGTACATGAAGTTCGTATTATTTTGTCTATCCCCTATGGCTTCAACAAAAGTCTTATCGTATATCGACGATTGTGGTTTGATTATAGGCGAGCTCTAGAATTTAAAATTAGTTCTAAACAAAAACAAAATCTATCACTTTCGACACATTCAAAGCGCTGTATTAACTTAAATCAATATACCGAATCGCTAATTGGGAACATACTTAAACTTATCCTTAAACTAATAAAAAATATATGTTGATGTAAGAGCAACCCTTCTTTTTATTGCTACTTTCAGACTATTTACTACTTTCGAAATGAATTCAGGTTGATATCCAGAGACATTTTAGCAAAGACGTGAAGGCACACTTAAATTTACCCAAAAAAATCAATCGTAAAAGGGGATGTTATATGTAAGTAACGAAAATGAAATCTTACTCCGTAATATTTTGAAATTGACTTTGGTATTAAAAAAAATCAGTATTGAATGGAATTTATCTCGTGAATCATTCCGAAATTATATTAATAACGCATCAAGCGAATGGATCCAAACAACCCCAATGGTTAAAGCCATTTTAGGGGATGACTAATCTCATTCATCCAAAATTTATATAATAATACTTAAAATTCATGCATAGATTGTCGAAACTACTCGTATTTTATATAGTGAAATATTATATTTTGAAGTAAACTTATTAGGAATTATCTGTAACAACATTTGATGTTATTAATCAGTCATAAATCATTTTGAATTCAAATAGACACAGAAAAGGGAGACTAAGGACTATAAATGATAGAGACAAACAAACGATCTTTTTAATTACTTAGACATCTATGTTAACAGCGAACGAAATTGCTCCTGCAGTTGCCGTAAAAGCAAATCTACAGGCATTAAGAAGAATGTTTTAGAGAAATTATCTTTAAGTGAAAAACACAGCGGAAATTTCTTCAATTTGGACGGTACTGATATCATAAGTATTTGATGATTATCAGGATTTAAGGAATGACCTGATGATCTTAAGTCGCAGACATTTGGATGAAAGAAGTGTTACGAGTTTGACAGCTATTGTTGGGAAAGTGAATAGCACAAGTTATATAAAATTGATTTAAGCACACATAGCCAGTCAGTACTATATTTTTACTGTTTAAGATTTTTTTTCAGAACATTATATTCAAATTTTGATGTGATCAGTGCTTTACTCTGATTTGAATGTTATGAAAACTGTTGGGGTAAACTAGCACGTGTTGTATACTCAAATGGTACACAATGTTGAAGAACTAAAAAATGTTATCATCCCAGATGAGTGGAAAAAGTTTTTTTTTAATAAAAATAGTGATGAGAACGTGTAGTGTGCTAAAGTTTGGTCGAGGAGTAGAATAAAATAAATAAACATAGTATCAAAATTGTTATGATAGTGAATTTAGTTACAATAGATTTTCCTAAAAACTTTAAATAAAATAAGTTTCACCAAATATTATAAACCCAATTTACATTTTTATTAAGATGTATAATGAAAAATGTGTTCTGTACTAAAGTTTTGTCATTACAATTACAATAAAATATATATACGTAGCATCAAATTTGTTATGATAGTGAATTTAGTTACAATAGATGTTCCTAAAAACTTTAAATAAAATAAGTTTCACCAAATATTATAAACACAGTTTACATATTTATTAAGATGTATAATGAAAAATGTGCTCTGTACTAAAGTTTTGTCACTACAATTACAATATAATATATATACGTAGCACTAAATTTGTTATGATAGTGAATTTAGTTACAATGATGTTCTAAAAACTTTAAATAAAATAAGTTTCACCAAATATTATAAACACAGTTTACATATTTATTAAGATGTATAATGAAAAATGTGCTCTGTACTAAAGTTTTGTCACTACAATTACAATATAATATATATACGTAGCACTAAATTTGTTATGATAGTGAATTTAGTTACAATGATGTTCTAAAAACTTTAAATAAAATAAGTTTCACCAAATATTATAAACACAGTTTACATATTTATTAAGATGTATAATGAAAAATGTGCTCTGTACTAAAGTTTTGTCACTACAATTACAATATAATATATATACGTAGCACTAAATTTGTTATGATAGTGAATTTAGTTACAATGATGTTCTAAAAACTTTAAATAAAATAAGTTTCACCAAATATTATAAACACAGTTTACATATTTATTAAGATGTATAATGAAAAATGTGCTCTGTACTAAAGTTTTGTCACTACAATTACAATATAATATATATACGTAGCACCAAATTTGTTATGATAGTGAATTTAGTTACAATAGATGTTCCTAAAAACTTTAAATAAAATAAGTTTCACCAAATATTATAAACACAGTTTACATTTTTATTAAGATATATAATGAAAAATGTGTTCTGTACTAAAGTTTTGTCACTACAATTACAATAAAATATATATACGTAGCATCAAATTTGTTATGATAGTGAATTTAGTTACAATAGATGTTCTAAAAACTTTAAATAAAATAAGTTTCACCAAATATTATAAACACAGTTTACATTTTAATTAAGATTCATAATGAAAATGTGTTCTGTACTAAAGTTTTGTCACTACAATTACAATAAAATATATATACGTAGCATCAAATTTGTTATGAAGTAAATCTAGTTATAAGTAGTATTAAAATAATATTAAACAGAACAAGGTTCTGTCAAAATTATAACACAGTGTATATTTTTAATTAAGTTTTATAGAGTCGGGAAACTGTACCGAACCTATTTTTTCTAATTTCACGAACAAATACTAACCCTTTCGAAGCAATAACATGGAGAAAAACGAAATACAACCCCAATATAAACCCTTCAAAACGCCCTCAATCGATCCCTCTTTGCCCGACCGATACTCTTACCTTTCTCGCTGGCTGCCGAGCTGTTCATTTCTTGCTGTAAATTAATTGGCAGTTTATCGTTGCCCAATTGGATTGATTTTATAGCGGACCAGATACCTTGGAAGGCAGGCACACTCTCAAATAATAATTTAACTTTAGATTTATGGCGTTTCTGATTGGACTAGATCGCTAATGGCTTAATAAATGAGATAAGTTTCTTGCGATGACAAAACATGATTTAATTCTATTCTGTTTGTATACCTAACGGATTCTTAAATGAATTGAATCCTATAGTTTTTTTTAATTGGGAAAGGTAAACGTCAATGTAAAAAAAATATTTGATATTGACATCAAGAGTTAAATCATCAAAACCAAAATTGATAACTGGAAGATAAGGGAACAGAACCAGCTGTTTACATTGTTACTAAACATTTTACTCAATGAATAACATATATACGTTTGTT
Source organism: Rhynchophorus ferrugineus (assembly GCF_030347505.1). Taxonomy (NCBI): domain Eukaryota; kingdom Metazoa; phylum Arthropoda; class Insecta; order Coleoptera; family Curculionidae; genus Rhynchophorus; species Rhynchophorus ferrugineus. The sequence goes on along the minus strand of NW_027472587.1, from coordinate 37,043,142 downwards.
TTAGAATATTAAAAGACGAAAATAACAAGTGGGGCAAAAGTCCAGCTACCATTTTGATTACGCGCCATCTTGGTTATGTGACGTTTAGTTCAGTTTCGCTTTAACCATTGTATTGTGTAGACGCCCAAATTTTATTGTGGACAAATATACACCACAAGAACGAGCAGAAATAGAGACAAAGTTTATTGAAAATAATCGTTCCATTATTGCCACTCAGGCGGAAATTGCGTCAAAAATATTCTAATCGTCCAGCGAATCACAAAACGACATTTTATCATTCACATGCGAATTTTCGGCTCAGTTTCGGGACTGGTTCTGGAAGACTACGGACGTATCGTAACGCTAGAAATGTCGCTCTGGTGCGCGATAGTGTTGCAGAGTCTCCAGAAACATCAATTCGGAGACGTGGTTCCCAGTTACACATTTCTGTACGCAGTTTAAGGCGAATTTTGAAAACTGATTTGAAAATGTTCCCGTACAAAATTCAATTAGTCCAAAAATTGTAACCTAGAGATATATATACCCTGACCTCTTACATCTTTGCTATTCTGTATTATCTTTCTTCTTTACCACCTTTTGACATAGACTATACGTATACCGCTTCTTCTTTACTACGTGTGATGAATGCAAAGTGTTTTTATGGGCCTTAAATAAAAACTTTACGTCGAACGACACCTAATGTTAATACCGTACTAGTAGAAGTAAACGAGTAAAGTAAAGATATAACTTTATTTTAATAAGCTCCAAGTTTGACGATTTAGTGTAGCACTCCAACAACTGCCTCTGGATTTTATATTTTATATCTCTTCTAAATACGAAAACTTTTCTTTTAAGTAACATAAGCAGCTTTTATGATACTATATGTTTATGAACCGTTATTTAACTTCAAATATCATTTTATATTAGGTTATAGTATGTATTTTGATCACTGATATCTATTGGAGAATGTATCAATGTTTAACAACATAAACATTGTGTAGTTTGACTTTAAAAAATCTACTACCGAGGCCTATCAAAGAAGTAGTGACTGAAAAGCTAAAAAAAAAGACGCAAGATTATTAATGTAAACAGATTTCTGGTGAAAAATCAACGAATATATGAAAATTGTTCCGAACGACTTCTTTCCCTTTCTTGAATCCATTGTCGTTCGATAGAAGATATTCAATAAAATGCTAGCCATCATTTTATATTAGGTTATAGTATGTATTTTGATCACTGATATCTATTGGAGAATGTATCAATGTTTAACAACATAAACTTTGTGTAGTGTGATTTTAAAAAATCTACTACCGAGACCTATCAAAGAAGTAGTGACTGAAAAGCTAAAAAAAACACGCAAGATTATTAATGTAAACAGATTTCTGGTTAAAAATCAACGAATATATGAAAATTGTTCCGGACGACTTCTTTCCCTTTCTTGAACCCATTGTCGTTCGATAGAAGATATTCAATAAAATGCTAGCTATCATTTTATATTAGGTTATAGTATGTATTTTGATCACTGATATCTATTGGCGAATGTATCAATGTTTAACAACATAAACTTTGTGTAGTTTGATTTTAAAAAATCTAGTACCGAGGCCTATCAAAGAAGTAGTGACTGAAAAGCTAAAAAAAAAAACACGCAAGATTATTAATGTAAACAGATTTCTGGTTAAAAATCAACGAATATATGAAAATTGTTCCGAACGACTTCTTTCCCTTTCTTGAACCCATTGTCGTTCGATAGAAGATATTCAATAAAATGCTAGCTAACTGGCTTCCTTGAGTCTGCTATTTTATTCAATTTCAATATACCTTCATTCAAAATTATTTTGTGGATTTCTTTAATATTTTTGTCGGTAACAACCTCTTTTGGGCATCCACTGCGTTCACCGTCTTCGGTGTTCATTTCGCTACGTCTGAACTTAGCATACCAATCCTTGATAGTTGATTTTCCTGGGGTAGTGTCCGGAAACTCGGCATCAAGCCAACTTTTTGCTTCAACTGTATTTTTTCCCTTCAAAAAGCAATATTTTATCAAAATGCTATAATTCACAAACTAATGATCCGACAGCTGTCAAATTTTTACACGCATCTTTTGAGGGTTAGGGCTAACTAAAAAACATGTGGATTTAATTCTAGTAGCGCCATCTATGTGTCAGGCCGGGGACTTTTCAATTGACCTGTTATAGTTTATAGTGGGAATATATATGTTAAACGAGTAAAGAAACCAAGCCTTTACTCATAAAGGCCTCGTTTGAGTTTAACGGTAATAGCAAGTCTTCATCGTAGTTTTTTGCCACTTCCATTAAGTAAACTCGGTCAAAATATCAAATTCCCTAACAAGAACGTTACAAAGTTTGGCGGATGGGGGTAACACTAAACTGATGAAACGTGTAATAGTACACAATACTAAAAAGGATAAAATATCCTGTTAGATTGTATTCTCCACAGGAAAAAAAGCACTCAAAACAAAGATATCGTTTTTTTTTAAATCACTGGAAGCAGTTTAACATAAATATGGAAAGTTCTTCAAACGTTTTTTATACTTTTATTTTCGTTTTTCTCCATAAATTAAAATACCGGTAGGAATATGAAATAAACTCGCAAATTGTGACCGTCTTGAACTTGGCCGCTTCTTATATATATTTTCAACATTTCTTACATCTGTTTCGATAAATTAAGACAAAATATTGATACGAATGTAAAAGAAACTGTTTGAAATTCTTACACTCATTTTCTTTATGATAAAATATTTACTAACAATATACAAATATTTCTTTGTTTCCAGGAAATTATACCAAAATAATGACTTGGTTGGCGCAGTGGTAAAGGCGACAGGACGGTCTACCTACTGTTGCGATTGTCGCGGGTTCCAACCCTGCTGGGATATGGTCGTAAATTTATGTTTGGGATTGTTCAATATTTGTGAGTGTCCTAATCAAGAATGTAAAATCCGACAAGGAAAGTGATCCCAGTCACGCTAGTAACCAGGTTTGGTACAGGGTAAGACCGGATGTCTTCTGGGATGATTTCTAAGTTGGTCACTCGCAAGTGGGCAGACTTAATGCTCCAGTCTAGATAAACCCTCGTTTGTAAAGCAATTCTAACCACAAAACATTGAAATATAGAATGTTTGAGTTTTACGGGATCAGCTGCCATCGAATATGTAGCAGGACGTCGTTCGTCTTGGAACGTTCCAATTTATTTGAGGGTACCTATAAGTGGGGTGCCTTACGTGTCCCTTTTCGTGGTGCAAGTGTATTCATGCGTTGACCTCATGCATGATGGGCTTCTGTGGTCTTCATCATCACGTTAGTCTGGTGGGATAACTTCGACCATGTGATGTTGATGGGTTCCGTGCCTCGTGCTATCTTTCCATGCACGTATCAAGCACCTGTCGAGTGGCTTATGTTGAGCTGGTTTACCTGTTAGACACTTCGATCATGTTGGGGTCACCAGGAACTGGTTGTAAGAATGTTCGTCTGGTCGGTCGGAATGTGTGGCTGTCGATGCCATTGTTTGTCTGAACACTCACTACAATTTTTATGGAAGGAATTCTCACGAGAACTGAAAACACTGGTTGAATAAAACTTGTTTATTTTAATATTGTACATGTGGTCGACGGGAGAATGGACATGATATTAGGTTAAGGTAAAGGAAGTACGGTAGCGCTGTGGAAGTGGTACTGTTACAAGGGGATAGAGAAAAGAAAAGAGAGCGAGGCGTTGTCGTGGTGGTATTTTATAGCCGGGAGCCGCATGGTACTAATCAACCAGCGTTTGAACTTGCTGTAGCTGAATGCGTGGTGGCCTAAAGAGTCGTAACGGTCGCTACAATGGGAAATAGCAGAAACTATATTCTACCGATTTCTCCCAATAAATAACTTTTTAAAGTGAAACAATGATTAGAACATATAGCAGCAACTATTTATAAACAATCGATCGTCGATCTTCGCGTAATGTTAATAACATTTTCCGTACAACACGTTTACTGTTTTTATCAGTCGTAATAGTGTACGGAACCTTTGTGGATCACGCAATTTTCACGTGATCGAACTAAAATAAGTGGTCCTTTGTGCCAATACGGAGCGAGAGAGATTGAAGCCAATATGAGTTGAATTTAATTGGAATATGGACCAGATACAGGGCCGGGATCAAGTAGAGCAATGTGTAATATGCAAATAGCGTTGGTCGTTACACGCTATTGGATTATTTAGTAGCTAAACGCAAAACTATATATGCAAAGCCGATATAAAACTTCTGATGTAGAGTCCGAATCGCAACTGGCTTATATTGACAATTTATTTAATTTAAATTTAATATGCCTTGAATTGGAATCTAACCGTTAATCAGTCGATCAATATATCTGCGGTCGAGGCTCGCAGGAAAATGGTAATTTCAGCAGTTAACATTAGACTGATTTTAAAAGTATAAATCACTATGGACATGGAGGATTATCGAAAATAGGTTTTATGTTAAGTCCTTTATACTAACGAACAATGTACAATAATGCAACGATCAATACGAAACATAAACAATCGAGTTCAATAAATTAAATTTCGTAATATAAAGCCGATAAAAAACCTTTAACCTTTATAAATTCATATACCGATAGGATCAAAATATTTTATATTGTATTCTCAAACAAAGCACAAACAGATTTAATAATGTTTCCCAATTTATTTACTCTTTTATATCTCTTATGGTCGTATATAACAAGTCAATTGAAACGTCCCCGGCCTGACACATAGATGGCGCTAATAGAATTAAAACCACATGTTTTTTAGTTACCCCAAAAGATGCATGTATACATTTAACAGCTGTCGGCGCATTAGTTCGTGAATTATAGCATTTTAAGTTAAGCAACTTTTATTATTGTGAAGAAAACGGATGAAAAGGAATTTCGCGTGTTGATAAAATATTGCTTTTGCAGGGAAAAAATACAGTTGAAGCAAAAACTTGGCTTGATGTCGAGTTTCCGGACACTGCCCCAGGAAAACTAACTATCAAGGATTGGTATGTTAAGTTTAGACGTGGTGAAATGAGCACCGAAGACGGCGGACGCAGTGGACGCCCAAAAGAGGTTGAAAACACGTTACCGACGAAAGCACCTAAAAAAACACAAAATGATTTTGAATGACCGTAAATTGAAATTGAATAAAATATCAGACACTCTAAAGATATTAACTGAACGTGTACATCAAATAATTCACGAATATTATGCAAAGAGAGTGCCGTACGACCTCACTTTTGACCAAAAACAGTGACGAGTTGATGATTCTGAACAGTGTTTGAAGATGATCAAGCGTAATAAACTACATGGATGAAACATGGCCCCATCATTTCACTACGAAGTCCAATTGACAGTCAGCCGAGTGGACTGCACACGATGAACCCGCTCCAAAGCGTGGGAAAACTCAGCAGTTGGCCGGCTAGTTTATGGCGTCTGTATTTTGGGATGCGCATGGAATAATTTTCATTGACTACCTTGAAAAAGAAAGGACCATCAACAGCGACTATTACATAGCGTTATTGGACCGTTTGAAGGACGAAATCTCCGAGAAACGGCCGCATTTGAAGAAAAAGAAAGTGCTGCTTCAGCAAGACAATGCACCGTGTCACAAATCAGTGAAAACTATGGCAAAAATTCATGAATTGGGTCCTTATCTACCGTATTCTCCAGATCTGGCTCCCAGCGACTATTTCCTGTTCTCAGATCTCAAAAGAATGCTCGCTGGGAAGAAATTTTCGTCGAATGAGCAGGTGATCGCCGAAACTGAGTCCTATTTTGAAGCAAAGGGCAAATTGTACTACAAAAATGGTATTGTAAAGTTGGAGGAGCGCTATAATCAGTGTATCACTCTTGAAGTGAATTATGTTGAAAAAAAACTAATTTTGCCAAAAAAATGTGTTTTCAAAACAGCAGTGAACTCACCAATATATTATGTGCCTGTCGAAAGTTGTAAATTCGTTTTGCAGTCAGACAATATTTTTCATTTCATTTTATTTTATTTAAAAAGACATGTTTGACAAGTTCGTACTTCAAAATATTATAATTCCGAGCTACAAACTGACAAACATTGTTTTAATGCTTTGTTTTAATACATTTCAAATAGCCGCGGATTTTATTGAAAATATTTTTTAGCGTGTTGCAGCTGCACTAAATATGCGGGCATGGTCACTAAAATATCTGAAAAAATAAAAAAACAATATAACCTTAAATTCACCAAAGGGAAACCGTGTTTGTGATAAACGGGTGACGAATCAAGATCAGCTTGACGTTGTATCGGAGATGAAATATACGAAATGTTTAAAAACAGTAAGTAGTTTTTTCAATCGAAACATAACTTTAGTCTGGAAAGTATCCATAAAAAGCTGAAAGATATGCCGCTATATGAGGGCTTTAGAACATCCCTTCATACACTATTGGGTAATATAGTATATAAGTGGTGTAAAGTTAATCCACGAAGGGGTTTAATGGAACTTCCAGAGATTGCGTTTAATAGAATACAATTTTTAAAAACATATAACAAAATCAAGGAAGAGTTGTGATATCAGTTTGTATATTTAGATGAGACATGGATATTTCAAAATGGCGAGATGATAATAAATATAGTGTAAAGACAACAAAAGTTGATGGAAAAAGACAAATGTTGGAAAAACTATCGATTAGGTTTTGTTAGTCATAACATTTATTAATAATTAAGTCCTAGGTATATATAATAAATCAATTCTAACCTATAAATTATTCTTCAATAATATATGCATTAGATGTACTATAATGTTAAAATAAATTATAATACATAACATTTTTGTTTCATTCATTTATTTAGATTAGAATTTTTTTATGTCAGAGCCAAAATGTCACGTGTGTCACTACTGTTTTGAATAGACTATATGTAATAGATGTAATGCAATTTTTTATAAGATCTTTATTGGACACGCTTAGTATAATCTTAATTTACAACTAATTTATTACTAATTTTCCTATGTACTTGGATTAATTAACAAGCAAGACGAGTGCGAGAAAATACATCAATATGTATTCCTCAATTACAAAATTATAATTATTTATTAATTATAGCTAAAGTTTACACTAAATGTATACATTTTATATAAGTTCGTATGGTTTGGTTCGCTTCAATCTCCCGGCATCCTGCGCGCTGTCGAGCAGTTCTATTGCTTCCACGTTAGTATGATTTAGTAACCTTCTTTCGTGTTTCAAGGCGAAATCTTGGATAACTTCGCAAATCCATTTGATTTCCAGGTCATCGTGCAGTTCCTCGTTGGTTACATAGCGATAGGCATTGGTAATCAATCGAAGAACCTTGTTTTGACAGCGTGGTATGACTAGTTGATTTGAATTTTTAGTGCATCCCCATATTTGCACCCCATAGGTCCAAATTGGCTTTATAATTGTATTATAGATCAATGTCTTTGATTGATCAAAGACTCTGACTAACCAGTATAGTTGCTTTAATTTGGTTCTAATGTGTTTTGCTTTTTGTCTAGGTGTAGTAGAATGTTAAAATTGTGTTCTTTAACAGGGTTTAATGATTCCCCAAGAAGAGGCTGTTTATTTGATAAAACATTGAACAATTTAGTGTTGGTGATAAGAAATTCTTCATTTATTGATTAATAGGCTGAGCTGGATTAGTTAAATTCTATTTACATAACCTAACATCTGACAGAATTTTGTAATTTGTATTCCAGTTAAGGCAAACTCCAGTCCAGTTCTTAATACAGAACACGTAGAATTGCACCAGCTATTATAGAAATGAAATAAAAATAATTAAAAAGAGAAATAATTAATAAATACTGTAATCTCGTATCGACTCCACCCAAACCAATATGTAAAACCCAAAATCGAAAATTTTGTATTCGTTAGGTCGTCTCGCAGTCAATTAAGCCAAGCCACTTGAGCGCGGGATGTTTTCAGTTAGTTAAACTATAATCTAAACCGGCTAATCGCTAACTAAAATATTATCTGTTAATTGCGCCTCGCCATCTCACGAAAATTACTCTGAAAGTTTTCTGAAATATGTAAAAGCAAGGAAATCTCCACTAGGAAAAGTTTAATTATATAGTGAGCATTCGCCCCGAGGACGGTAATACTACTTTCGGGTTTAAATATTTGAATTACACGTGATCTCCAACCGCAATGTCTGACGAAACTTTTGCTTTGACGAATCGGACGTTTTAATCTCATTTAATACATATAGTTATTAGAAATTTAATACTCTTAACAGTTTGAAGAGTTCCCTTTTTAAATTGAGCGAGTTTTTTCCATTTAATATTTACCAATATTATTAATAGCGTTGGTAACTATCGACTGAAATTGACTATGGACTGTTTAGTAATTGACTACTTTTTACTATCGACTGTTTTAACGTTCTGAATCTGTCGTTCTAGCCGCGACCTTGACAAAAATATACCCAATTTATGCTTACAGAGATTTATATGTAATATATGAAGTTTTATGAGTTTTTGATAGTTTGCTTGTAAATAAAAATATATTGTATATTAATATTATAGCATTTTGGTACGATATTTTTATGGACGTTTTAATCCCAATTAATCCATATAGTTATTAGAAATTTAATACTCTTAACGGTTTGAAGAGTTTCGTTTTAAAATTAAGTGCATAACGAGTTTTTTCCATTCACTAGTTACCAATATTATTAATAATGTTGGTAACTATCGACTGAAATTGACTATGGACTGTTTAGTAATTGACTACTTTTTACTATCGACTGTTTTAACGTTCTGAATCTATCGTTCTAGCCGCGACCTTGACAAAAATATACCCAATTTATGCTTACAGAGATTTATATGTAATATATGAAGTTTTATGAGTTTTTGATAGTTTGCTTGTAAATAAAAATATATTGTATATTAATATTATAGCATTTTGGTACGATATTTTTTCGGACGTTTTAATCTCAATTAATCCATATAGTTATTAGCAATTTAGTACTCTTAACAGTTTGAAGAATTTCCTTTTAAAATTGAGTGCATAACGAGTTTTTTCCATTTACTATTTACCAATATTATTAATAGTGTTGGTAACTATCGACTGAAATTGACTATGGACTGTTTAGTAATTAACTATTTTCTACTATCGACTGTTTCAGTCGCTATTTTTGGTTCGACTGATTTTGTTACTATTTACTATCGACTCTTTCAGTCGTCTACTTTTAGTTACTATTTTTGGTTCTACTAGTTTCATTCGACTGATTTTTAACATTCTGACTCTGTCTCCTAGCCGCGACCTGGACAAAAATGTACCCAATTTATGCTTACATAGATTTATATGTAACATTTGAAGTTTTATGATTTTTTGATAGTCTGCTTGTAAATAAAAACATATTGTATATTAATATTATAGCATTTTGGTATGATATTTTTTCGGATGCTTTAATCTCATTTAATCCACATAGTTATTAGAAATTTAATACTCTTAACAGTTTGAAGAATTTCCTTTTAAAATTGAGTGCATAACGAGTTTTTTCCATTCACTAGTTACCAATATTATTAATAGTGTTGGTAACTATCGACTGAAATTGACTATGGACTGTTGATTGACTACTTTTTACTATCGACTGTTTCAGTCACTATTTTCGATCCGACTGATTTTATTACTATTTACTATAGACTGTTTCAGTCGTCTACTTTTAGTTACTATTTTTGGTTCTACTCGTTTCATTAGTTTTTTTTTTTTTTTTTTTTTTTTTTTTTTTTTATTACTCTTCGTGAGTCCACAATCTGCCCTATTGGCAATAAGTATTTCTTCTGTTTATATTATATATACATGGCATGTAGAAAATCACTTCATTAAGCAATCTTCTGTATAAAATATTATCTTAATTAATTAGACTTATTCTAATGCTTATTCTAAACTCTACATATGTCCAGTAATCAGATCAGGTGGTGTTAAACGTTTTAGTCTACGCACTTCACTATCACGTCGCATATTTAGCTGATTAGCGAGTACATTGGGATGCACTGACACTCTTTCGAAGTACTTCACACAAACACGTTGGATTACACTCGTTATAGGTTCTAGAGGAATATCGCGTTGTATCACTTTATTTGAAATATAGTACGGAGCATCAACAATGGCACGCAACACCTTATTTTGGAACCGTTGAATGATGGATATATTAGATTTGCTAGCGGTACCCCATAGTTGAATTCCATATGTCCAAATGGGCTTGAGTATAGACTCATACAGCAATACCTTGTTATCTAATGATAACTTGGATTTGCGCCCAATGAGCCAATACATTTGATATAATTTTAGTCCTAGTTGTTTCCGTTTAGAGAGTATGTGTTTCTTCCAGGTTAGGCGTCGATCTAAATGCATACCAAGATATTTAACATGCTCTGCTTGGGGGAGTTGACGATGATTGATATTTACTGGTGGACATGTTCTTCTACGCAGGGTAAACGTTATATGCGTGGATTTTGATTCATTGGCTTTAATGCGCCATGTCTTCAACCATAATTGTATTTGCTCCAGGTGGGTTTGTAGGTTTATTGATGCTGTGACTGGGTCTTCATGGGATGCTAAGATTGCTGTATCATCTGCATATGTTGCCACAGTAGTTATTTTTGTGGTGGGCAGATCAGCCGTATACAGAAGATACAGTATTGGACCCAGTACACTACCTTGCGGAACTCCTGAATAAATGGGATTTAGTTCGGTATATTCATCGCCTTGATTTACAATAAAATGTCTGTCAGTGAGATAAGATTTTAGTAGCTGATAGTCCGGATGAGGGAGAAGTTTCTTTAGTTTAACCTGCAAGCCCGTATGCCATACTTTGTCAAAAGCCTGAGATATGTCTAGGAAAGCAGCCGAACAATATCTTTTGGCATTTAGGTCAGCGTTTATTTGGTTTACAAGTCTATGCACTTGTTCTATAGTCCCATGCTTATTGCGAAAGCCAAACTGATGTTCTGGAATAATTTTTCTTTTTTCTATTATATAGTTTAGTTTTTTTATGTATAATTTCTCGAAAACTTTCGAGATTATTGGTAATAAACTTATAGGTCGGTAGGAGGTCACATCTTCTGGTATTTTTCCTGGTTTAAGTATCATTAATATTTTAGCTACTTTCCAGATACTAGGGAAGTAATTAATTCGTAGCATAGCATTAAATATATATGTTAATAGTTTTATAGCCTTTTCTGATAGTTCTTTTAAAATTTTGCCAGTAATTAAGTCATAACCAGGAGCTTTTTTAATATTAATCTCTCTCATTATTGTATGTTTAACTTTTTTGACCGTTAATTTCTCGTGCGGTAAATCCATTTGAAATGGCGAATCTAGAAAGCTAGTAATTTTATTTTCGTCATCTTTATGTAGCTGAGACTGGAAAGGTTTAAAAACATTTTTTAAGTGTTTTGAGAAAATGTCGGCCTTCTCTTTATTGCTTCTCGCCCAATTATTTTCGCTTGTTTTAATAGGTGGGTTATGCTGCTGGGATCTCCTAAGCTTTTTTGTTGCTTTCCACAACGAATAGTCTGTAGCCTCAGTTGATGTCAAGTTTTCTAGGTATTCTTGAATGCCTTGGTTCTGTTCAATTTGGATTAGATCTCTCAGCTCTTTTATGGCCCTATTAAATTTTCTTTTATTCTCTTCAGTCCTTTGCTGTTGCCAATTTCGTCGTAACTTTCTTTTTTCTGCTATCTTTTTCTGTATTGTACATGATATATGTGTATTTTTTCTTGGAAATGTTTCACTGTTGGGAGTCGCGGAATATGCTGCCTCCTGTATATTTTTTGTAAGATTTATTGCTGCTATTTCTATATCCATTTCAGTTTGTAACGGTAAATTTAGAGAGATATTTTGGTCTAAGTTTTCTCTAAATGAGGGCCAGTTAGTTCTATTATTGCACAGAGAAGGGGGTTTATCTTTGATGGTAATTTTTGAAGAAATTGTTACTATTATTGGTGAATGATCAGAAGACAGGTCGAAGCATGATTCTGCCTGACACTTTTTTGGATCAATATTTTTTGTAATACAGAAATCTATTGTATCTGGTTTTTTATTTCTGTCTGAAGGCCAATATGTTGGTTCACCAGTAGAGATATGTTGTAAGTTATCTTTCCTTATGGCTTTAAGCAGTTCTCTACCTTTTGAGGTTATTATTCTTGAACCCCACATTAAATGTTTTGCATTATAATCTCCTCCTGCTATAAATCTATTACCTAGCGTACGGAAGAATTCTTGAAATTGTTCTGCCTTGTTGTTATGTTTGGGTGGGCAATAAATCGCAGAAATTGTTAATGGTCCATGGGCTTCCTCTATGGTTATACTGGTGGCTTGCAGGTAGTCTTTGCGGAATTTTTCTTTTTCGAAATGCTTTATATCATCTCGAATTATTATGGCTGTACCTCCATGTGCTTTATCATCAGGGTGATTTGTATGATAAAGCTTATATTTAGGAACTTTCAGATAATTCTTGTCCGTAAAGTGTGTTTCGGAAACCATCATAACGTCAATATTTTGTTCATTTACGAACATTTTTAGTTCCCTGGCGTGTTGTTGGAGCCCATTGGCATTCCAGACGGCGATTTTGTAGCTATTGGTTTCAGGCATTAGGCAAGTTTGCTTACGACGGTTGTGAGTAGACCAAGCATCGTACTCATTTGATCCATTAGTTTGGCCATCATATTTTCTAATCTTGAGATGTTGCTAGTTTCAGTAGGTTGAGATATTGTCTCTCGTTTTTGTGCTGAACCATTTTCAACTATTTGGGCATATGTTATGTCTGGTTGACTTGTTCTGGTGGGTAGTGGTAGATTGGTAGTAGTGGATTGTTTTTGTTGATGCCTTTTTTCCCTTAAGGCAGGATAGAGTTTCTGCTGTAGTTGCTTGTGAACTGCGCAACCCTTGTAGTTCGCTGGATGATTTCCATTACAGTTAACACATTTCACTTTTTCATCGCGAACTTTACGAGTACAATCTCCTGTCTTATGTTCTCCTGCACATTTTACGCATCTATATGTTTTGCGACAGTAAGTCTTTGTGTGCCCGTGCGCTTGACACCTTGTGCATTGTGGTATAATTCTCTTTATATGTGGTGGTTCGCATTTAATAATATTATTTTCCAATTTGGTGATTTCATACACCGCCTTATTATTTCCATTAGGTTTTATGTCTATATAAAACATAGGCAGAGGTTTTTTTGTCGTGTGATGTCGTATATTGTGAATATTTACGACCTCGTGTCCTTTTTCAGCTAGTGCTACCTTGATGGTGTTAAAGTCCGTCCCGTGATGTAATCCTTTTAATACGAATTTAAATGTTCTCTCGGATTTTGGCCTGAATGTATGGTATTGGGTGTTTCTTTCATCTAATTCTTTTATAAGAACTTTAAAGTGATCCGCTTCGAACAATTGGATTTTAATTGTTTCATAGCTCACTGTTTTAATTGTGTAGTTCGTAGTAATGGTTTTCAATAAGTCATGGATGTTTTTTATTATTCCTACCTTATAGACTGTTATTGGTGGTGGTTTGGGAACAACTTTTTCAGGGCTTGGTTGTATGTTCTCTTCAATTTCTTCCGACAGGTTGCTAAAACTGTTTTTTGTCTCTATCGGTTTCTGCAACCAATAGTCACTGATTCTTGTTTGTTTCCTCGCGATTTCTTCTTCTGGACTTCTCAATCGTTTTTTGTTAATGACTGTAGTCCATTCTGATGGTGGAGTTTGCGTTATTGCTGTTTGTTCTAATCTTATATCAAAGTGTGCAGGTGATTTGGTTGAATCACTATGGTTTGCCATTTTTTAATTTTTAATATTTTATTTAATTTACTTCCAGAGGATAAAAAAAATAAAATAAATACATTGTTTATTTCACGCACTTCATTTTCCACTTACGTTATTTTAGCACTAGTTTTTTACTATAAATACTATAAATGAATTTCAAAAGGACTGTTGTAAAATAAGATGAAATAATTTTAAACACTAATAAAAATGAGATGCAGTCCTTTTGTCTGGTCACGTAAACACGTATTCACTACACTTTAGGTCCACTGAGAGACGGATAGCCGCATCTGTTATGCGTTTTTAACACTCTATTAAATAACCGTAATAAAATACTGGGTTTTTTTAAAAAAAGGTATCCTTTTATAGCTTGGACCGTATTGAAAATACGTCTTCACCCTACGAAGGTTGGAACTGAACTGTTTCATTAGTAAAACTAAAAAGAATTGATGCGGCAATATTGCACCGTTTTAACTTCATAAATATATGACGCATGTTCACAATAACTTTAGATGGACACAAGCTTGTTTCACATGGATACGCTGTGACAAATCATACTGAGGCAAACTTAAAATAGCAAGACTTATATTGACTTCTGATGATAGATAAATTTTGTATCATTTCATTATCCAGAAGAGAATCTGACAAACATTTCAGTGGATTTACCAAGTATTTTATTCCAACATTTCTGTTATTATTTCATAGTTACAACACGCTTTCTTGTACAAAGTAGTAGTAGTATTAAAACGAAAAACGAGCACAAATTATTTCAGTGCCAGGAAGTAACCAATCCAGGAAAAAACACGGAAAAAATGAATCAATCAAAAAAGACGCACCAAAACTACAATTATATAGGATTGGGGAAAATATAATTCCGGCATTTTTTAAGAGTTGGCTTTGAAGTCGCGTGTCTCTAGTAACAGTTAGATAATGAAGCCATACTATAGCGCGTGAGAAAGACAGCAGGAATACCGATAGAGCCATATTTTTGAACCATTAAAAAAATCGATATTTTATAAAAGGTTTTCAAAAAACATTTATAATTAAGTACCAAAAACAACAAATGCTATTTTGGTAATTAATTTGAAAGTTTCGAAATGTTAAACAAAAGTATCGCTACTTTTTAAAATGTTGAAGATATTGCTCTTTGAACAAAGAAGCTCCAGAAGGTCACATCGCATTTCAATTTTTACCACTGAAAAAGGAAAAATACAATGCAAGCTCCTCTAAAATAATATAGAATTTATGGTGATGAGCGCTCCTTAGTCCCATGCCAGTGTCAGAATTTGCTTTCTCGTTCTTGTCCCGGAAATTTCGATTTTAAAGATGAACTTCGCCCTGTTCATAACACCGTTTTCATAAGAATGGATACCAAAAAGAGAACGGAGGTGAGCTAATTTTGAAAAGAATGATTAGGAATGCCGAAAATCAGATCACTTACGACAATAATATACAAATAACGTATCTAGTACTGTAAACGGTTGAAAATCTCGTGTTTGCATCAAAGAAGGTAATAATAAAGTATTTCGTGGAATTAAAATGGAAATATTCATCATAAGCCGCTCGAATCTGGCTAAATCATTAACTCGACCCTCTATTGTCAACATCAATCAGAATTGATGAGTAAGAAAGGTGTTATCTTCTATCATAACAGCACTGGATTATACACAAGTTCAATCACTCCGCAAAAGTATATATGCATTCGCCATTTAGTCAGGATCTTACCCCTCTCGACCATCATTTGTTGCAGTATCTGAAAATCCGCCTAATGCTGTCAAAACTCGCTACAAAAGGGGCTTATAAAGATCGCTTGGTTCATTTTTTCGCCCATAAATCCCAGGAATATTACAGTGATGAAATTGACAAAATGTCGAAAGTGTGGACAATTTGTATGTATAGATATGTGGGTAAATGTTCAGAATATACATGAGCATTTGGTTAAAATGAGCGAGGAGAAAAAAAACTGTTTTGCAGATATGGCAAGGGCATTAGGGACAATGTATAGATTAAATCTCGTTTTATCAGTTTTATCAAAAATGTACATAGGCAGTAAGAGATGAAACTAAGGAGAAGTATAGTGATATCAAAATGATTTGACAAGGACGCACACTACAAGAAGGAAACAGGAACTAAAGGTAAAATGGTAGATATTGTTTCTACTTATACTACTACTAATTAGATCTACAGAAGTTACCATTAACTACAAAAACTCAAAAGCACCAAAAACTCTACTTGGACTAAGTGGCAAGGAACGAAGTCCAATGTAAATAGTAATAAAAAACCCTAACTTTATGCCGTTGTATCGGATAGACTATATCTTATTGATTAGTATTTAAAAAGGTTACGTCAATATACACACGTCTCTGAAGAAAAACCTAAATTATTTATGTAAAGAAACTAAAAAATGTATTCGCTATTATAGAAGGAAGTGCACGAACAATAAAAACACACAAACGTTAAATATAAAAATAAAAAACGAAACCTCCTATACAAAAGCACCTATCCTACGACTCATAAAAAATGCAGGTTACAGATAAAGCTGCATCCCTCTGATACACTTACTCTAAATTAACCATGAATATTTTAGCCATTTTTTAATTGCTTCCAGGAATTCGGGGAATCCGCAGGCGAGGCCGCCCGACCGCCCGCAGGTCGCCGCCGCTCTCTGGGCTGCGCCTTTTAATTTCGGATTTTTCCTCCTTTTTCTGTTTATTTAAATTGCAATTTCATTAGATAATGCTTCCTGGCGATCTTCCCCCACCGACCCGGGCCTAATCTGTTGGGAAATGTACGGAGTAAATTTCGCAGAAGGAAATACGTCGGCGACCTGAAATCTCCCTTAAAGGCTGCATTATGAAATCGTAATTGGTAGCAGTTTACCCTTGTAATTTATTCTATTTCAACTTTGATATTAGAAGATGAAGTCTAAAAATATCAAAAAATATTAGAGCTGGGCAATATAAATACTTAGCTATAATTAAAATACTAATTACACAATAAGTGTTAAGTTATGGCAATAGAACATAAGTAATCCAACCCAGCCTATTGATCAATAAAAGAACAATTTCCTTTCACAGCCAACCTCTTGTTGGGACATGAATAAAACCTGCTAATGAAAACAATCTTTCTACAAATATGTGTTATATGGAAATATGTTTTATATTTGAATAACATCCAAGGATTTTAAGCATTCTGCTATTATCGAATAGGAAGCTAGCTAACTCCATTTTTAACCGACTTCTACAAAGGAGGAGGTGCTATGTTCGGCTGTGTACGAGGGTCACTATTTATATTTCGGGAATAGGAAAAAAAACAAATACTTAAGCTGCGAATATATTTTTATTGATTTTCAAAGTACTCGCCACGATAATCGATATACTTTGGCATACGCTTAAACTAATTTTCAAAGCATTTATTCCATTCCGAATGCGGTATCTCCAAAACATAATTTTTAAACGATTCAATAGCTTCTTCGGCCGATGAAAATAGTTTACCACGCAGTGTAGTCTTCACGGATGGTAACAAAATTGAGTCATTGAGTTCCAAATCAGGGCTGTACGGCGGATGACACATCAATTCGATGTTTTGAGTGCTCAAATAGTTTCTTGTTTGAACTGATGTGTGAGAGCTCGCATTATCATGATAAAGAACAATCCGGCGAGTCTTGTTTGTTTTCCTTTTTCCATCGAAGACTTCTGGCAAACAAATGGTTGTGTGCCAATCAAAATTTACTGTTCTACGATCCTCCAGGGGCACCCCTGCAATATTATCAGTTTTCCCGAAGAAACAGGCCACCATTTTCTTTGATATGCTTCGTGCGCAAACAACTTTTGTTGGATTTGGTGCATCTTGGAACACCCATACAGTCGACTGCTACTTTCTTTCGGGCTCATACCAATATATCCATGATTCGTTACCTGTCACGATTTTATAAACGTCTTTCAAAGCACCGCGATTGAACTTCTTAAGCATTTCTTTGCACCAATCGACACGAGCCTATTTTGAGTGATTGTCAAATTGTGTGGCAACGAGACCATAACTTTCGCACAGCTAAGTGTTCATGTAAAATCGAATATATGATAGTGAAACTGATGCCTCAATCTCACAATAGGTGACATGACGATCTTGCTTAATCATTTCGCACACAGTATCGATGTTTTCTGGCTCAACAGCCGATTTTGGACGACCTTCACGAAACTCGTCGGACAGCGAACTACGACCACGATTGAATTTACTATGCCAGCGATATACGGTGGTTCTTGACGGAGCTTCATCGCCAAAAGTCAAATTAAGTTGATTGATTCAACTAAATATAAAATAAACAACTAGCGTCCGTGCGACAAAATGTTCTGAGTACGTATATCGTCAAAAATGTCCAACTTTACGATGGAACGGTCAGATGGACCCACATGATAACAGTGTTGCCAATTTCCGAAATATAAATAGTGACCCTCGTATATATTAATGTCTGTGGTCCATTACTATGTCTGTCCGCAAAAAAATTAACAAAACCGAACAACTATTGAAGAATTGTTGCTCATGTTAATCCCCAGGCATTATTTCATATTTATATCTGATTTGTCTTTATGATACGAATTACAAAATTTTTAAAAAATTGTCCCTTATCTGTTTTCCTCAAGTCAGTGAGTTCTTGGTTGGTTACGTAGCGTACCAATGCCTATTGGTAATTAATTTAATCGCAGAACTTCGTTTTGAATGAGTTGGTTTGATGTTTTAGTGCAACCCCATAGTTGGAGTGCAAAGGTCCAAATTGGTTTTATGATTGACAGAGAAAACAATCTTTTTGATTTTAGATGGTACGGTTCCTTGACTTTGAGTCTAATGTGCTCTGCTTTTTGTGTAACATGTTGTTCCCAATGTAACCTACTATCGAGAGGTATTCGCCGATCCTGTTTGAGGAATCGGGAAGTGATATAATTAGGTTTTTGTCATTTCGCCGCAACGCAAAATTAACATGACCAGATTTGGATCTATTAATCTATAATTATTCAAGCAAGTTTAAGACAACAACAAGTCCGGAACATGCTTTAGACTTTAACAGGCATTGAATATGTATGTTAACATGATTATTGCTTTTTGTGGAAGTTACTTCAATAACCTAAGTGAAATATCATCAAATCGAGAAGCCGTTTTAGTATTGAAGTTGTTGAAAATTTCTGTGGCATGACGGCAATATGACTGATATTTATTTCAGGCGACAGTTCATTTATTTCCATGACCAAATCTTATCAAATCTACTTTCTAAACTATATTTTAGTTGTAAATTTAAACATAACAGCAAAATTCCTCAAATTGGAATCCTACAGTCCCAATCTAGTTTGCCGTGAATGTAATCTGGAGCTGCATTAATTAGTTTCAATATAAAAATATATATTCCTCCAAATATATTAGTTCTATGACCGAGAAAGTGTTAGTCATACCAAGGGTCCGATAGCTCAAGAGGTATTATCTATTACCCTTTTCTATCACTTGATTCGTTAGTATTTCTGGCGAGAAAAACATACCGAACGTGGCTTATTTCAGAAGAAAACGAATAGAATAGCTTAGATGACGCTAATAAATTATACTCTTAAACTGCTTTACTGCTAGTATAAGTGTTCAAATGTCTTTTAAAGCCCTAGTATAGTTTTTGAAATAGTTACAAAATATATCAGAATCCGGCATTTTCAAACAAATTATATTTTTAATTACGTATTTTATTTACAAGTAATTCATATACTGTCCAACCTTGCTAGAAATAAACATATTATTAGGTACTTAAATAC
This sequence comes from Rhynchophorus ferrugineus, assembly GCF_030347505.1. NCBI lineage: Eukaryota > Metazoa > Arthropoda > Insecta > Coleoptera > Curculionidae > Rhynchophorus > Rhynchophorus ferrugineus. The sequence goes on along the minus strand of NW_027472587.1, from coordinate 37,023,596 downwards.
CAAAAAAAAATGTTATACGGTTGCATCAATATTTTTTAAAAGGAATATTCTAGTTTAGAAGCATGGACAAAATTTTGCTATTTTTTAAGTAAAATAAATATTTTTGCTATCAATTTTTACTTTTTTTGTATTTTAAAGTCTCCTTTTATCAACGAGGGTTTATCTGGACTGGACCTACAGTTTAACGTGGGCTCCGAACCACGATCCTTGGTATTAAGCCTACTGACTGGTATAAATCATCGCAGAAAACATCCGGTCTTATCCTGGTTCATTCACAAACATAATCTACCGACTGGCGAGTGAGCGATTGAACTTAGAAATCATCCCAGAAGACATTCGGTCTTACCCAGCCTGGTGTAACAGGGATCATTTTCCTTTTTTTTGCACTCTTACCTAGGACAATCGCAAACATAAGTTTACGACCATGCCCCAGCAATATTCGAACCCGCGACTATTAGAACTGCTTTTACCACTGCGCCAACCAAGCCAACCCGATTTTTACTGTTAGTTACAGTGTTTTTTTGAATAAAATGGCATCTTGACTCTCATCCTCCTCAGTAAGCTTACCGATTGGTGAGCGGCTAACTTAGAGATCATCATAGAAAACATCCGGTCTTACTCAGCCTGGTTACTGGCGTAACTGGGAACTTTTTCCTTGGCTTGGATCGTACCTTTTGAACAATCTCAATTATAAAAAATCGGGCTAAACGACCGTGCCCCAGCAGGTTTCACCATCAGTAGAAATGTTGAACACCCACCCAGTTTTACCAATTTATATATATATGGAAAATATTTTTAAAAACTTATTATATCCTCAAAAAAAATGAGGGAAAAACGATAGGCCATTCCGGTGACCCTTTCTCGAATTTCCTCCTCGACCTATTAATACCGAGAACGGAACGACTCAATGCATTCAATTCGATTTCCATTTTTTAAATCGCATGTCGTGCGATCATTTTATGTTATTTTTTTTATTCGACGGCTGTTTTCGCCAATTCATTATGCGTTAAAACGAAAAAGGGGGCGTAGGGAAATTGAGATTCATGCCGTAAACTTTTAGGTTTTCGTTTTCGTTTCGAATATCTCCGGCTAACATATTTAAGCGAATAGGAAACGGTATGCTAAATTGAATGCCTTTTTGTCGATATGCTTATGGGTCTGTCGCCAATACCGACCTAAATCTGTATTAGGTGGAATGGAATTAATGTTCCATGCCGGATCCACGGCACGGAAAAGACTTCCACCAGCAAATAATAGGAAACTGTTAGATTTATCAACTTGTCATTAGGTTTTATAGGTTCCAAATCAATTAGTTTCACATGTCGTGCCTATTTTAATACAGTCCTTCTATTATTTAGCATTTTGTGGCAACATATGCAGACGATACAGCAATCTTAGCATCCCATGAAGATCCAGTCACAGCATCAATAAACCTACAAACCCACCTGGAGCAAATACAATTATGGTTGAAGACATGGCGCATTAAAGCCAATGAATCAAAATCCACGCATATAACGTTTACCCTGCGTAGAAGAACATGTCCTCCAGTGAATATCAATCATCGTCAACTCCCCCAAGCAGAGCATGTTAAATATCTTGGTATGCATTTAGATCGACGCCTAACCTGGAAGAAGCACATACTCTCTAAACGGAAACAACTGGGACTAAAATTATATCAAATGTATTGGCTCATTGGGCGCAAATCCAAGTTATCATTAGATAACAAGGTATTGCTCTATGAGTCTATACTCAAGCCCATTTGGACATATGGAATTCAACTATGGGGTACCGCTAGCAAATCTAATATATCCATCATTCAACGGTTCCAAAATAAGGTGTTGTGTGCCATTGTTGATGCTCCGTACTATATTTCAAATAAAGTGATACAACGCGATATTCCTCTAGAACCTATAACGAGTGTAATTCAACGTGTTTGTGTGAAGTACTTCGAAAGAGTGTCAGTGCATCCCAATGTACTCGCTAATCAGCTAAATATGCGACGTGATAGTGAAGTGCGTAGACTAAAACGTTTAACACCACCTGATCTGATTACTGGACATATGTAGAGTTTAGAATAAGCATTAGAATAAGACTAATTAATTAAGATAATATTTTATACAGAAGATTGCTTAATCAAGTGATTTTCTACATGCCATGTATATATAATATAAACAGAAGAAATACTTATTGACAATAGGGCAGATTGTGGACTCACGAAGAGTAATAAAAAAAAATTTAGCATTTTTTGGTAGTTTTCGATGATCGAGTCTAGTTGCTTTGAATATTCTTCACTAAATCTCTTTCAATTCTTTTGGTACGACCTGATTTCAATTTTATTTTTTTCGCGTTTTTTTCTCCTATGTTTTCTTTAAACATTAATAAGCATCTAGTAAAAAATGGAGAGAAAATATATTGTTTTTTATATCACTTGAGAAAATACCTGAAAATCATACTCCTACACTAGAATTTCTTAATTTTAATTAGCATTTCCTGAACATATTTCAATTAAGCTTCTTTAGAAAAATAACCCTCAAAAGATGCGTGTATAAATTTGACAACTGTCGGATCATTAGTTTGTGAATTATAGTATTTTGAGTGAAGCAACCTTTGTTATTGTGAAAAATGGATAAAAAGGAATTTCGCGTGTTGATAAAATATACTATTTGAAGAGAAAAATACAGTTGAAGCAAAAACTTGACTTGATGCTGAGTTTCCGCACACTGCCCCAGGAAAATCAGCCATCAACTATTGGCATGCTAAGTTTAGACGTGGTGAAATAAGCACCAAAGACGGTGAACGTAGTGGACGCACAAAAGAGGTTGTTACAGAAGAAAACATTAAAAAATCCACAAAATGATTATGAATGACAGTAAATTGAAACTGAATGAAATAGCAGACACTCTAAATATATCAACTGAACGTGTACATCATATCATTCACGAATATTTGGGTATAAGAAAGCTCTGTGCAAAGTGAATGCAGCGAGAGCTCGCTTTTGACAAAAAAAAAACGACGAGTTGATGATTCGGAGCAGTGTTTGAAGATGATAAAGCGTAATAAACCCGAGATTTGGCGTCGATATGTGACAATGGATGAAACATGACTCCATTATTTTACTCCGAATTACAATCGACAGTCATCCGAGTGGACTGCATACGATGAACTCGCTCCAAAGCATGGGAAAACGCAACAGCCGGTTGACAAGGTTATGGCGTCTGTATTTTGGGATGCGCATGGAATAATTTACATTGACTACCTGAAAAAGGAAGAACCATCAACAGCGACCATTACATAGCGTTATTGGACTGTTTGAAGGGCGAAATCCACGAAAAACGGCTGCATTTGAGAAAAAGAAAGTGCTGCTTCACCAAGACAATACACCGTGTCACAAGTCAGTGAAAGCGATGAATTCCTCATCTACCATATTATCCATATCCAGCCCCCAGAGACTATTTCCTCTTCTCAGATCTCAAAAGAATGCTCGCTGGGAAGAAATTTTCGTCGAATGAAGGGGTGATCGCCGAAACTCAGGCTTATTTTAAACTAAAGGGCAAATAATACTAAAAAATGCTATTGAAAAGTTGGAGGGTCGCTATAATCAGTGTATTACCCTTGAAAGGAATTATACTGAATAAAAAAAAAAATTTGACTTTTTAAAAACTTTTTAAAATTTTAAATTGACGGGTTAGGATGCTGGTTCAACAAACCCCTGAAAGTATTCCTCCCATCGTACGATTATTTTTTCGCCTTCAGTTATACAAGTTTTTTTTTTGTTTTTTTTTTGTCAACATTTTGATAATGTTATGTTTAAAAATAACTTAATGGTTTATTAGAACTTATGATATGGAGATCATAAAAAGAGAATAATTATATTCAAAAAGAGATATACTTGTCGAATAAAAACGTCCCTCGGTGACTGCAGCCTTCAACTGTTAAACATCATTCTGTTTCCGTGCCAATTCAATTGATATGAAGGACGAGTCTTTTCCAATTTTGAAATTGCCCATACATACATCCCATTCCATCCTATTCATTGTCCCATTAACATAAACATATTCACCCCACACGGATTTTTTATTATTCAAATTTCCTGTCGGTCGTCTTTCACGCGGAGCTTCAGCCCGGACGCTTTCTAATCGCCTTTAGAAGCACGTTTGAACCAAATTACATACTCTCGCGCGAACACTATAGGGCCAATTTCTATTCATCTCCGATTTTAATTTAAATTACTGCATGAAAAAAACTACATGTCGACCAGCTGCTTTGAAAATATCGGCCCATATGCGAAAGGGGCGGTTTTTTCGCCTGTATAATGGCGATTAAGTCGCGATAATGGGAAATATATTGACTCTAGGAAAATCGTTCTTTTTTTTTTCGTATAATGTATACGGGAACTGATTGGACAAATTGAAAACGTATTAATGCTAATTGGTCGTTATCTCCCTTCAATGTTTCACTCGTTAAGTTTGATTTAAAATTATTCAAATCTAATTTAGTATACGCTATGTTTAGATTAAGGATAATTTGTATTTATAAGGTCGCAGAAAAAGTAATTTCGGTAACGTTTATCTAATAAGACTTACTAATACCACTCCAATAAGAATGTCACTAAAAATAATTACTATAGAAACATTATATTTCTAAAATTTAAAAAGAATTGCTTCATAATATTCAATATATAACCAATATATAACATATAATATGTGATATGACATGTGACAATATCATATGTGGATGGATATGGATATGTGGATATGTTGAATTTGTATATATAGACGATTCAAAATAGCAGTGACTCGAGTGTCTATATGTGTCTGTCTAAAGATGTAAATTCGTTTTACAGTCAGACAATATTATCCTTGTCATTTTATTCTATTTAAATAGAGATAGAATGCTATTAAAAAAGTTCGAACATGTAACGGAATGAGACTGCTAAAGTTGTCCGTTTGCCAAACGTCTAAAAATTCTTCAAAATATTATAATTTGAAATCGCCGCGGATTTTATTGAACATATTTGTTTGCGCCTTGCAGCTGCACTGTATATTAGTGCGAGCATAGTCACTAACATATCTCGAAAAATAAAAAACAATATAACCCTAAATTCGCCAAAAAGAAACCGTATTTCATCGAAAAAACCGTGTTTATGCGAAACAGGTGACGAAACGAAATCAAGATCAGCTTGGTGTTTCAGAGATCAAATGTACGAAATGTATAAAACAGTAAGTAGTTTTTTCAATCGAAACATAATTTAATACAGTTATTTGAGAGGAAATTGTTACTCTGGAAAGTATCCATAAAAATCCAAAAGCTATTGAGATATATTTGAGAGATGTAGATCATCCGTTCATACATTGTTGGATAATATAGAATTTAAGTGGTGTAAAGATAACCCACGAATGGAACTTCCAGAGATTGCTTTTAAAATAATACAATTTTTAAAAACATATAACAAAATCAAGGAATAAATATATTAATTTATATATTTAAATGAGACATGAATATTTCAGAATGGTACATTGGGTTGCTCATGACAAGATGATAATAAATATTTTAAAGAAAACAAAAGCTGATGAAAAAAGGTAAATGTTGGAATAACTATCGATTAGGTTTTGTTAGTCATAACATTTTATTCACTGCAGACATATAGCTCTTCATGCTGTTACTTGGTAAATATAAATGAAATATATATTTGCATTTTATGTAATGTACTTTTTTAGAAATAAGGCTAAGAAGAAAAGATACATAGTAGATCAGATTGCTGAATGTTATAGCCACAGAGTATTACGTCTTCCTCCCTATATATGGCAAATGCTTTAAAAAGAATGCAGTGATTAAATGTAATTTTATCAAGAAAGATGGATATAGATAGTAATAGGACAAACTAAAGAGAACTATAGTAATATCATAATGACTTTACAAGGATACATTGCATTGAAAGAAACAAGAACTAAGCGTAAAACATAAATATGCTCTCTAATGAAAGTAAAATACATCACTCAGATGTACAATTGTTAATTATGTGGATTAGGCCTTCAGGTGATACCAGTACATACAAAAGCGGGCCTAGAACCCTACCGATAGTAGAGCGGAAAAAAGCTCAATGTATATATATAATAAAAGAACTCTAACCTATAAATTATTGCGGCTATAAAATTAATTGTAGTTTTACGTTCTTCGATAATAAATGCATTATGTACTATGATGTCAAAATAAATTATATTTAATAAAATATTTGTTCAATTATTTTATTTGTATAAAAATGTTTTTATACAAAAGAGTCAAAATTTTGTCAGAGCCAAAATGTATTAAAATTCAAAGTTGGTGCGGCAACATTGCGACGCTTTGACAGTCCTCCCGTGTCACTGTTATTTTGAACTGACTATATACAGTCTATTCACAGTTATTTTATACATACGTCATCTAAATGAGTTACTTCAGAACGTCCTAATGTTGCAGCATCAACTCTGAATTTTAGTTCAGTTGGGTTGTGATATACAACAAAATTATAATCTAAATAAAATAATTGAACAAAAATATTATCAAATATAATGTAATTTAACATTATAGTACATCTAAAAACTACAGTTTATTATACAGCCACCGTAATTTATAGATTAGAGTTACAAACTTTTACCACTATTGCTTTCAAGATTTTGCATACGTCTGACAACCGAAAGACTTTGACAAGCTCATTCTTTTGCGTGTTCGAACAATTCAGACAGCGTTGTGTCTCTTTTTAACTAGAATAAAATCAGAAGGAAAATATTATCCGATTATGAGATGAATTTATAAATTGCAACAGACAATACATTAAACATCTTCATGACCTATGTAAAAAAAAACTTTAAATAGACTATATCAATATTAGTATAATTACATTCCTACTTCAAATGTATGTATAATTTTCAACAATTGGCAACGTTGCAAATTCAAATCCTTGTGCGAATGCGGGGATTCTTCAGAACTAAACTCTCGTATACGCTCTGGTTCAGTTTAGCACGTTTTACTTTTAATACGGCAAATAATGTATCAAAATAATATATTTAATTTATCCGACATATAGCAACCGCCATTATTGCGGCGGTTGTCACGAAAATGTCATTCAGACAAATATACATCAGTCCATATCAGGGGTGTGCAACTGCAATGGTAAGTAGTGGGGCAAAATTTCGCTTAGTCCAATCATTGGCGGCGCTGACAACGCGAATTTGATTGGTTAGTTTAAAATAGTTATGTAGAAACCTGTAAGGAAAATACTTTGCTTTGATTGGTCTGCCATTTCCCCTGATTACTTTGTGACGTCACATTTATTGGCCAATAGTATTTAAATAAAAATCAAATTTAAATTTTAAAATTAATTTATTAAAATAAAATCCTATACAAATATACATAAGTGTAAATAATATAAATATATATAAACAAAAAGCAAAAAAAAACAATTATGAACTCTATTCTAGGCAATATTAAAATATCTATAATTCTTCTATAAAGCCTTCCCATATATGTTTAGTGCCATCAATTTTATGGGATCTATTAGAGTTCTAACTTATCTTGATATATTGAAGGTAAACTTTAAATCCTTTCCTGTTGATATTACATTAACTTCATTAAACCAAAAATACAATCAAACCTCAGAATAACTTAAAATTTTGTCTTGAAAATCATTAGGGATTGGACAGTCGAAACACTAAAAATTTATGTGTTTTTTAAAAATATTTAGATTTTAGAGTATTTAATCTGTGGAACTACTTAATATAGAATATAGACAAATATTGCATGTTGTCTCTTTTTCAGAAGTTTTGTTAAATAGTCTGATATAAGACTAAAATACTATATTAGACTTTTGTTTTCCTCAGAGCAAAATTCTCTGGAACTGAAAATATAGACTCAACTGGTCAACCTCAAGTGGTACTAGATCTCCCGTTAAAAAGGAATATAAGTTATATAACATGTTCATCTTCTTCACAATTTTCTCCGGGAGAATGATGTGAAAAAATTGAAATGATGAGCCCTTTTAAAAATTTCTCGAACATACTAGGGGAAGGATGCTGTTTCTACCTCTATGACCTCTAATAGATCCAACAAAAATCTTTAAGCAATCTTGGTTAAGATTTGTTAAACAAATGTAGTTATTTGTAAATTTAGACAAAATAGATTTCTTTAAGTTAATAAATCCCCTAAAAGTAGCAATTAAACTTTTAATTGATGGCACCATAACAAATATTTTCTTAACAAGGCAATCAAATTTAAATATATAATTCCTCTACTATAAAATGATTGAACACTGATTGTTCTAAAAAGTTAAAGTATTGCAAATATTTTAGGGATATTTTACAATTAAAAGTAGTATTTATTACTACTAATTATCCAGTTATATTAATTATTACCTTCTTGTAAGACTTCTTTATGTAGAGACATCACATTGACAACATACGCACAACTTGGTAGATTAATTGAATTTTATTACTACTAACATCTTCATAAGTTTTTGAATTTCTGTAAACAAACAATATATAAACAGACATGTAGTAGATAGATAATTTTATATGTACCTGATAAAACCAATGATGGATATGCATTTACCCAAATACCTGTTCGTGAAAGAAGGATAATTCTAAATTTTTCACTAATATGTCCATAACAAACACCATGACGTTGATATATTTGCATTGTGGTTTATCCAGGTAACTTACTATTATTTACTTGATCAACCCATTTTTGGAAAGGATCGAGATCATTCTTTGGGAAACGATGTCTAATTTCCATAGTAGAATTTTACCCCGGTACACTACATCTTTTACTACACTGACGCATTGTCATCAATTTTTATATTATCACTCCATAATAATTAATGTAAAACAGAAAATATGCACAACGTAAAACGAAAAATTCATGATATAAACAAAAACCATAACCTACAAACAACAAACATAAAAATGGACGCCCATAGAAAATGCTGATTTCACACAATTTGATCGACCAATCACATTTCATGTTAGTGGCGGCACCTGGAATTTAAACTGCCAATCACAATTTGCGATCGCAGCGCTACAGTTGATTGAACTAAACAAAACATTTCCCCAAGGTCGCCTATACCGTGAAATTTCTATTTTTTCTATGGTCCATATCAAAAATACTTTTAAAAGCTTATCGTTGCAGTCACCTACCGGGTATAATTGTGACTATAAACGAATCAAGACACAGAAAGTGTTCGTCAAAATCAGTTTAACCATTTAAGAGGAGTTCAATTGCATACACACTGACAGAAGAACTATACATTTGAATTTATAGATGAGAGATGGAACCAAACCCATATAAATCGTATATTATCAAAACATTTCTACATGACAATATATGCCTGTGTTCTATCCGTTCGCATCATATACCTTCATCATATAAAAAATTCTAAAGAACCGATAAAAATTCCAACAGTACATTGCCGAGTCAGTTTTATTCCCTCAGTGGCATGGTAATAGACCACGCCGCTGAAAATTCTCTTCCCGGTAAATGCCGACGCCAGTTCTCCTTTTTCTATTTTCCCGGTTAGATTTAGCGCATTTCTTCTTTATCCGTACCGTTGTCGGGTCTCATCTTTTCAGACCACATTTTAATTCGATTTTATCCATTGTGCTCCGGACTTATGAACTTTTCTCTCCATTTGACGTGACCTCTCACTATATGGAGCCCATCAGCATTGGAAGAGAGGAGCGGGGATCTTGATAGGAATGGGAAAGAAGGGACATATCCGAGAAGGAAGGCGATGTTGTTAAGTATACTGATGAAAATTCCATTTCCGCGGCGAAAATGAGAAACACTTGTCGAACTTTTATTTTATTTTTCTTTTGTGTCGCAGGTCAACAACTTGGAAATGAAATAACTTCGGGATATCCGAAGGAGAAGGAGATAAGTGTAAATATACGGATTAAAATTCAATATTATTTCCTTTCAGTTCAAGTACTATCTTAAATATTTAATATTTATATATTTACTAATGTATATAAATACCCACTGTCTATCTTAATAAAAATAAATTCACATATTCTCTATGTTGAATGTATTGCCTATTACAATTTGTAAATTCCATTTAACAGTATTTTTCCTACTAATATTATTCTAGTCAAAACAAGGTTTATACTTCACCAAAAAAACACAGAATGACGTCATCACGAAAGTCGAACATTTTACCTATTGCAATTTGTAAACACAAAATATACTTTCAATGTTTGTGTTTGTATATTCGTTTTAAATATTATTTTATTATAGTCATAAAGAGAATCAATGCTGTCTGATGCGCCCGTACATATAACCCAATCAGCAATTAAAATTCACTTGCTTGTCACAACAATTAGAGGTTATGAACCGTCAAACTTTTGATTGTATTGTTGATTTTGATACATTTTAAATCGCTACTTAATATTTATGATTACTCTAATCACTACATAGTATAAAACAAAGTCGCCTTTTCTGTCCCTATATCCCTATGTGCGCTTAAATCTTTAAAACTGCGCAACGGATTTTGATGAGGTTTTTTTCAATAGATAGAGTGATTCAAGAGGAAGGTTTATATGTATAATACATGCATAATATACTAAGGCAACATTGCTAATTTTAGAGGTTTCTAACGTGATGTCGTAAATTAACCTATTTTTTTAGGCTTATTTAGCAATTAGCAAAAACGCTGCCTAACCCTACGAGTTAGATCAAATTAATGTACTACAGTATTGTACACCATAAAAAAGTCTACAAAAAAGTCCCAGATGGTATATGTTTATCTTTTAGGGATAACCCACATTAACCATTTTTATTGTTTACTTTTTACGTGAGAAAATGGCTTATTTACGAAGCTATTTTAAGCAATACGGCATTAATCCTTATCGAATTAAGTACCTTAAATACAGTGTGCAATTAATATAGATCAATATGGTTCCTTACAGCATATAAATTAAACAAATATTTTCGGAGATATTACAAATTTAAAATTTGCGTTTAAAAATGTGTAATGTAATAAAAGCTGTATGAATTTAGATATTCCAAAGATAGCAGGAAATCTTCATAGTAAGTATAGGGGAAGAGGAATTGTTTTAATCCAAATTTAATGCGTGCAGGCCAAGGGCAGTAATGAATGAACCAAAAATACTGGATCGATTTTAATCATGTTTTCATTGAGTGACATAGGCATATATATTTTATGCCCGTGCAAAGTCGGAGCGGGCCGCTATGTTTTTATATACAACGTTCATATTTTTTCTGTAGTGTATTTAATTTAGTATCAGCATTGTACCCGTGCGAAGCCGGGGCGGGTCGCTAGTTGAAAATAAAATATATGTTAAATATTTAATTGCTGGAGCTTTTATTCCAAACATTTTTAGCATGTTGCGGCAGCACTGAATATTGGCAGTGTGACTAAAATCTAACAAAAAATTAAAAATAAGAAATATCAGGTACGTCGAAAAAAAGGTGTTTACTTACCTTAATGTTAGATCTACTGGAGATTAAATTTATGGAATGTTTAAAAACTGAGTAGTTCTTTTCAATATAAACATAATTTAATACAATTATTTCAGAGATAACTTTTCGTCTAGAAAGTATCCATAGCAACTTTATGGATATACAGCTCTTTGAGTGATAGAAATCATCTCTTCATACACTGTTAGGAAACATAGGATTTAAACAATGTAAAGATAACCCACGAAGGGGTCTAATAAAATACCCAGTATTGCTTTAAAAGAATACTATTTTTAAAAACATATGATAACATTCAGAAATAATATAAAAGATTTCAATTTCTGTAGACATGAATATCACAAATGGAAGTCTAATTGGAAATAGTAAAAGTTACAATAACATTTGATTATATTATATTACTCAGAATTTTTTTTAATAATTCATTGCAGATAAATTGTTCTTTGTGCTGGAAAGAGGAATGATTCTTTGAGCAGAGTTTTTCTCACTAGTTCAAGATCGACTACCATGAAGAACTACCAAATGACCATAAGTTTTTGGTCGGGTTTGAAAATTAGTTATTAAAGAACTAGAAGGAACCATCTGTTATTGTTATGACATGCGATGGCACATTGGTGGAGAAGATATCAACAAGTGAATTGGCAAAGGATGTAATTAAGGAAGGGCTTGTATAACATAAATTAAGTTTTGAAAATACCATATTAAAAAGTGAAGTACTTCAAATTGTTAATTGGTAAAGATAAATGAAATGTTTGATTATGTTTTATATAATTCACTTTTTTACAAATAGACCTGAAGAAAGATACACTGTAGATCAGATAGCTGAACAATATGGTCATAGAGTGTAATGTCTTCCTCCCTATCACTGCATATTCAATGAGATCTAATTGTTAAAAAATTAAATACAATAGACAAGCAGATGCAGAAAGTTATACAAGCAGAAACCGTTTGGATCTGCGAAAATATTGTCCTTCAATAATATATGAATTGTACTGTAATGTTAAAATAAATTGTAATTGATAACATTGTTGTTTGATTATTTTATTTACATCAGAGCCAAAGGCAAAATAAATTAGTCATAGTTGTGATAAGTACACTGTTTTATTTAAAATATATATTAATAGATGTATATATATGGGGACATCAGAATAATAAAAAATAATACTCGCAAAATCAAATTTCCGAACTCCCGAAAACTTACGGTATTCCGGTCGCTATGACGACCAACAATTAAACACTTAAAATTCTTAACGGCGTATATTTTTACTATTCCCGTAATTCTAGCCGAGTTTTATAAACCCACCATTCCCAGACCGGGGGGACGTTCCGGCATGTCCCACAGAGACCAGAGCACCAGGTCCGCGCCGGGCTTCGCTAAATGACGCCTCAAACTGATCGGACGCGGACGGAATGTACAACGAGAGATATTTCCGCGCGAAATATTAGCATTCGATATCTATAATGACATTAGTCGTGACGCGAAATGTTAACAACCTCCCCAAAGTACAGACGTTTAATAAACTTAATGTATTTACTATTAAGGGATCGGGGATACTAAACGTCTATTCCTAATATATAATATAGCTAAATTACTCTATGATATATAACCTTTCCAATAAAACATTCAAATGCAATGTCACCTAAATTTTGAATGCGACGTTGCCACACCAAGTTTATATTTTCGTTTATTTTGTCTTTGACGACAAAATACTAATTTAAATGAAATAATGAAGCAAAAACAACGTTATAAAATATAATTCATTTTAGCGATGTAGATATTATATTTAAAACATATTTATTAAAGGACTTAGACAACATTTAATTAAACAGCCATAATATTTTGTAGGTTAGAGTTGTTTTGTTATATTTACATTAATATATGACAATGGTGTCGACCAGTATGAATACAAATCGAATTTTATCAGACTTAATTATGTCTAATTTTAATTAGAGTAATACTCAAGTAAAATGAGAAAGAAAAATGTTCCGAGTTCAGAAAGGGAATCTTATGTTTATATAAAAAGAATTCGGCTAAACGTATGATTAAAAGTTAATAATATAGATATATTGTTTTAAAAATTTACGTTTACTTGTTATAGGAAAATACATTAATATTTTTTAATTAACTGGAGATTTAAATAGGGAACACTTTTCTAATACTAAACTATATTGTTATTGTATAGTGCATTTAAGTTATATAATATTAACTGGGTTAAATTATGAAAATGTATAGCTTAAAGGAACATAATCCACAGCAACATGTCAATCGCAATGTGTAAACACACTCAAAAGCAGACTGCATCAGACGAACGAACGCCGTCGGCATGCTAAGACTATAGAAGGGGTGCTCTTTATAGTTCTAGCCTGGGGCCAATGTATTCCGATACACGGAGCCACTAGCTAACAGATCTATATTTCAGCGAGATTAGCCAAGGGTGGCAAATTCATCGAGAAGCTATTAATAACTACAGAAGAGAATAATATATAATGGATGTTGGTTGGTTTTTCACATGTCAACAACTGCTCTAATGACTGAAAAGAACAAGGGTCCTCGCCTTCCTTAGTTACTTGTAAAAAGTAACGCTAATTTTGTGTTTAGTGGTTGACAGTATTTTCTCGAACAGATATATGATAGTTTTTATCTAATAGAGTTTTAAATACTTAAAGTAACGGTTTTCAATTTGTACTCCTAATATAATATATATCAACTACACACGCAGTCCTAGTCGTACTTTCACTTCAAAAACAGGAAAACCTATTCAAATAACTAAACTATGAACCACTTAAACGGCTTATAAACTAATTAAATGTCATGTTATTCTCTAAAATTAGCGCAATTTTGATTTAGCAGCTTAGCGTTCGATATGTCAGAAACAAAGACCTCTAGTCAAATTAATTTTCGACAAAAAAATAAATGCCAATTTTCGGGATTATGAGCACGAAACATATTTCCATATTAACGAACTAACGTCGATTATTTTCACGACCAAAACATCCCTCAAAATCAATAACGTTCTATATTTGAAATATTTTTACTGCTATGGTATTCTAGTGGCCATAGAAAATCTGTATATATAAAGGAATAATTTATAAGCCTAAAATTTTTGTGTAATATGTCCTAGAAATAGATAGATTCCAATAAAACGAAATGCGCCCAAATCAAGCAACCAGAAATAGCCGGCAAAATTTATAAACAAATATTTTAGGTTCTGGCCAGGTGTGTAAATAATAAAAATATGTATAAACAAAAAGCAAAAAAAGGACAATTATGAACTCTACTCTAGGCAAAATTAAAATATCTATAATTCTTCTATAACGCCTTCCATATTTGTCTAGTGCCATCAATTTTATGGGATCTATTAGAGTTCTAACTTATACTGATGTATTGAAGGTAAACTTTAAATCCTTCCCTGTTGATATTGCATTAACTTCATTAAGCCAAAAATACAATCACAGCTCATAATAACTTAAAATTTGGTCTTGAAAATCATTATGGATTGGATAGTTGAAACACTAAAAATATATGTTTTTTAAAGATATTTAGAATTTAGAGTATTTAATCTGTGGAAGTACTTAATATAAAATGTAGACAAATATTGCATGTTGTCTCTTTTTCAGAAGTTTTGTTAAATAGGCTAAAATAAGACAAAAATACAATATTAGACTCTTGTTTTTCTCAGAGGAAATTTCTCTGGAACTGAAAATATAGATTCAACTGGTGATTTAACAACCTCAAGTGGTACTAGATCTCCCGTTAAGAAATAATATAAGTTATAAGTAATTAAAGAGTTCTCGAACATACTAGGTGAAGGATGCTGTTTTTACCTCCATGACCTCTAATAGATCCAACAAAATTCTTTAAGCATTCTTGGTTAAGATTTGTTAAACAAATGTAGTTATTTGTAAAATTAGACAAAATAGATTTCTTTAAGGTAATAAATTCCCTAAAAGTAGCAATTAAATCTTTAATTGATGGAACCGTAACAAATATTTTCTTCAAGGCAATCAAATATAAATATACAATACCTCTACTATAAAATTATTGAACACTGATTGTTCTAAAAAGTTAAAGTATTACAAATATTTTAGGCATATTTTACAATTAAAAGTAATATTTATTACTACTAATTATCCAGTTATCTTAATTATTACCTTCTTGTAAGACTTTTTTATGTAGAGATATCACACTGACAGCATACGAACAACTTAGTAGATTAATTGAATTTTATTACTACTAATATCTTCATAAGTAGGTGTTGATTTTCTGTTTCTAATACCTGTTCGTGAAGAAAGGGTAATTCTAAATTTTTCACTAAAATGTCCGTGACAGATACCATGACGTTGATATATTTCCATTGTGGTTTATCCAGGTAACTTACTACTATTTACTTGATCAACCAATTTTTGGAAAGGAGACAGATCATTCTTTGGAAAACGATGTCTAATTTCCGTAGTAGATTTTTACCCCGGTACAGATGTAGTGTACTACACTGACGCATTGTCATTAATTTTTATATTATTACTCCATAATAATTAATGTAAAATAGAAAATATGCACAACGTAAAACTAAAATTTCTTAATCTAAACAAAAACCAAGACCTACAAACAACTAACTTAAAAATGGACGCCCATAGAAAATGCTGATTTCACACAATTTGATCGACCAATCACGTTTTATGTTAGTGGCGGCACCAGGAATTTAAACTAGCCAATCACAATTTGCGATCGCAGCGCTACCGTTGATTGAACTAAACAAAACATTTCCCCAAGGTCGCCTATACCTTGAAATTTCTATTTTTTCTATCGTTCTGGCCGAGGGGCGACCAACTCCTACTATTACACGGTAGAGTATTCGTCGTTTCTGTTATATATAAATCGAACACGGACCTGCAATTTTACGTTGTGACGCAAAATCTGACAGCGCTGTACCGCGAAATGACAGCAGATTGTTTTGATCGAAGGGTAGTTGCCTATATGTTGTGTTCGATCGTATAATAACGATATTAAATTTAAACAAAAGAGGGAGTTAAAATGGTATTAAACGCGTTTATTGAATTCTAAACAGTGTTGTTTAACATTTTGTATTCATTTTAGTTGTTCCTGTATTGTTGGAACTACTAAAGAGTTACGGTAAGCAACTAAATACCACTAAGTTATATTTTACATTTTTTGTAAACATAACAAATTAATATGCCTGCTTTATCGGAAGCTATATGCAGCTGTGAAAGAAAAACGCGACATATGCGAAAATTTCCAGACTTCTATAGATTAACAAGAATAATATTTTTAGATTACCCCAATCAGCTTTTTTAAGATTCCTAATATAAACATTAGTTAATCAGTTTTGACATCGTTTTTAAGTTTTTTCATTTAAGTTTAAACACAATTTAAGAATTGATAGTAATTGATGTGGTTCTGAAAACATAGTTATTGTATTCAAGGTATTGTAAGAATTATTAAAGTTTTTCTGCACGTTTTATTAGCATTAATTCCTAATCCATTTCAGGTTTCATTAATAAATGCACTAATTTCATAACAAATTTGTTGATTTGACGACATGCTAGTTCCCATTTGGTACACAAGACAAAGTGGTAGATTAACCATAAGCCAAGAAGCCATAAAAGAAAAAGAAAAAACGAGCAAGGGCGATATTTCAGAATAATAGTTTGAAATAAATAAATTTACTGATTATATAAATACAAGTAATGAAAATATACAGATAAGATGAAGACATATCACAAATAGGAGAAATTATGAGTTATTAACTGTAATTTGGTAAATATTTTAAAGCATTGATACATTTTAAGGTGTTATGATTAATGCCATAAAGTTGGTAACTATATGACATTTTGTTGTTCGAAACTTTTTACTAATTATTCTAATTATTTATTTTATAGATCTAAGTTTTGAAAAGTGAATAGTATATTTAATGGTTGTAAAATAAAAATAAAGTGCCTAATTATGTTCGTTATTATTCTGATATGTGATGTTCAGATTCACACAATTTTAGTAAATATATTAATACAATGAAATGTGCAACTATTTTATAAATATATACAATTTTTCCAACATATTATGACTGAATAACTCAACAATGTTAAATCGAAAACTAGTATTTTATGTGAAGAAATGTTGTAACAATCAAATTTAACAGATTTTTGCGTTTATGCCTCCCACTTTTATTAATAAATCGCTGGCCAAAATATATGTAAGGATCTTTAGGCTAAATGATATGGCTCGGTGAATGGAGGTAAAACGAAATGAAACAGTGGTGTTTACATTTTGTGACCGTTATTTATTGGCTATATAAAAATAATAATTGTGATAAATACAATTAGATAAAACGGATGGCAGCAGAGTTACCTGTTGACGAGGCTTGGGCAGTCGATGATGGCACGTCTAAACCAAACGTTGTTTGAGCACTGAATGAATCGAAATACCCTACAATAACATCCCGGATAAATGTCTCCGGGTTGCTAGCTATTTGTTATCGGGTTCTAGTTGGCGCTGCTGGCACCCCGCCCGTGTTCAACATCTGGGATTATATTTCTGGGTACTTTGTTGACTATTATTCCACGATGTAAAATTCGACATGCCTCAAGGTCGCTACAGATCTAATATATTACTCAGTCCTTCTATTATTAATGAATAATTTCAATTTGCAAGTATTTATTGTTTTATTTATATTATTATTTATTTTATTGTTTGTTTTATTTTATGTTTTTTTATGACAATATATTACTTACCTTAAGGATTAAAAATAAGTTACTAGTTGTCAAATCAGGACAGTTGCATAGTTGACATATTAAGCTAACCTTTTCAGTTCTCAATAAGTTGGTATTAGGGATTGTTAACTTCACTTTTGTTTGCCATAGGAACATAAATTCTAAATTAAGGAACGGAATACGTAAATTCTATAGCGCATTTTAGTTGACGAAACCGCATTCTGTGAAATATCAAGAAAGCAGTTCAAAATTGATAACTATATCTCGACTAAAACGCGAAAGTCGTCGCAAAAATGCCCGCTTAAATTTTCGCCCCATGTTTTACGCTAACTTTAAATTGTGCTCTGAATATTCAACAATATCAAAGAAGAGCAAACTTTGAAATTTATTTCGAACTTAAATATCTGGAAGTTCATTAAGAGCATACGTAGTGAAACAGACTGGGACAAATTTATTTGTATTTGTGGAAATCTCTCGTAAAGTTTGAAGTTCAACATTCGAAAAGACAAATTGAAAGGTCGAGACGTTTTAGCGGCAACTACCTTAAAATCGTACGGACACAAATAATACCGTTAAGATATTTTGTTATATAACTATGAAACAGTATCAATACCAAAACTTCTTGGAATATTACGAGGATTGCTATTTATATATTGACCTCAATAACGAAAAGACAATCATTTATTAACGAAAAGGGCTTTATTGGTTTTCGAAGTATTATCCATGATGATCAATGTAATGTTGCATGCCCTTGAATCAATCTTCGGAACACTTTAACTACACTGATTAAGGTACCTCCAAAACATTTTTTTAAATGTAGCAACACCTTCTTCAGACACCGAACAATGTTCAGTGAGCAGCATAGACTTATTAATCCTTATTTCGATGACAGGGTTGCCACATGTCCAATTATTCCGAAGAAAGTGGTGAGTACTTGCTTGAAAGTGATCCGTTTAGCGCATCTTGTTTTGTTCTTGTTGTTGACTATGTACCGGTGAAAATAATTACAAGGACTTAATTATATAAAAACTATGATACCAAACGATAAAAATCTTAGTAACTATTTAATATTTTTTTAATTTCAGTTGTCTTATAAAAACTTAAACCTTTCACTGGTGTGGCTCTTCAATTACATTACCTATCAGAAGCAGCAGGCATGTTTTCTGTAGAGGGAGGCCTTGGAAACCTTACCTGAAACAAAAGGGTCGAGGTTATTAAATAATTTCAGGTTTTCAGTCGAAATTTTAATGTGATTAATTAAATATCATATCGGGTATACGCCCGAAATCAGATATTTGATTACCTGACAAATTAAACGTACCTTTCAGGGTATAGCGTTATTTATATTTTGGGCACAGTAGCTTAATTAAACAAAATTATTAAATAAAGGGAAAGTTTGTCGAAATCCATAGTTTAGTTACAATTTTCTATCTGCAGTTCCAAACTTGGTTATGTATTTGACTGTGCGGCTTGTAATCAGGCCTATAAATTAATTTTACAGAATTCACAACTAATGGCAAGGTAAGTGCAGAATGTAAGGTTAATTTTTTAAGTTATAAAATCCAAACAGCATCTATTTTATTTATAGTGGGAATGTTAGTTGCCAAATATAGAACACATCGTTTTCAATGACATCGAATAGGCATCTATTCTGTAGATCGAATAGGTATCTATCTATTAATAAGTATGCCAACATTTAATGATAACAAGAATAGAAAACAAAATTTTTGTTGTGTTGGAAATAGTCAAGTCATTAATGAGGTTTGTCCATCAAGAATAGTAGCAAAAACTGTAGTAACTGGTAATAATTAGATATTTATTTTAAACATAATATAATTTTGTAATGATTCAAATGTTATTTTATAGGTAAGATGTAGCTAGAATCTGTGGAGAGTGAAAGTCGAAGAATGTGAAATTCAGAGAATCAGAGAGGATGAAATTATTCAGTATTTTGCTAAGATGTAAGAACAGTGTACATAGATACTACGAAATAGTAAAATTTTCTAATACAAGCAGATCTGGATCAAATAAATAAAATATAAAACTATCAAAGACACCCTAATGATCTAATGACAAGGAAAAATAGAATGCATTATGATATAAGAGTATAGGTAAATAAATTATTGTTTTGTAGAAATAATGATGTATTGATTGAGATTTCTTTAAGCTTCAGTACAGTAATCCATTTATTTTAGGCTAGTAAATGTACAATATGTTGTTTCGAAAGCTCGAGGTAGTCAATTCATTAATGGGGTTTGTGGTTCAAGAATAGTACTGATCATAGTTGATCACATTTGGAGCTTTTAGAAGAATTTATCTGCTTTCAAATATAGTGGTGGCTTTTTCGTTTTATTTTAACTATAATGGCTGGGTTTCATCAAAACGATTTTGGTGTATTTTATGGTAATCTTTATTTATATGGTTCTTGGAGTTCTTGGAGTTAGTTGTTCAAATATGCAAATTAATTTAAATACGGTGTTTTTATAAAAATAAAAAGATATATAGAAATTATTTTTATTATTTTTCATTTTATTCAATAATTTTTTAAATAAAATGTGTTATTTCAAAAAAAAATTCAATGTTTATTTCCCTCATATATAGTTTCAATTTATTTATAAAAATAATGATGTGTAATATGATGTTTTTATAAAAATAGTATAGCCGGACCTATATTAATTATATTTTTATTGTTTCGTTTTATTGAATACTTTTTTAAATAAAATTATTAAGAATTATTATTTTCAAAATTTTACCATTTTTATTTACTTGCTGAACCTATCTACCTGTTTATGTATATATTCCGAATTACTGAAAAAATATAAGTAAATAAAACTGTGTGTGCATGCGCCAAACTCGGATTATTCTGTTTTAAAATTAAATGGAGCTCAATATGCGCCTGCGCCAAATCCGGAGACAGCTGGGGAATATCGTATCCTCTTTTCTCTCCGTTAAATAAAATAATTTTTTCTCTAAACCTTTTCAGATATTATAATTTATTTATACAGAATATTATCTATATATAATTATTCATTATCACTACATAGTATAAAACAAAGTCGCCTTTTCCGTCCCTATATCCCTATGTGCGCTTAAATCTTTAAAACTACGCAACGGATTTTGATGCGGTTTTTTTCAATAGATAGAGTGATTCAAGAGGAAGGTTTATATGTATAATACATGCATAATATACTAAGGCAACATTGCTAATTTTAGAGGTTTCTAACGTGATGTCGTAAATTAACCTATTTTTTTAGGCTTATTTAGCAATTAGCAAAAACGCTGCCTAACCCTACGAGTTAGATCAAATTAATGTACTACAGTATTGTACACCATAAAAAGGTCTACAAAAAAGTCCGCGATGGTATATGTTTATCTTTTAGGGATAACCCACATTAACCATTTTTATTGTTTACTTTTTACGTGAGAAAATGGCTTATTTACGAAGCTATTTTAAGCAATACGGCATTAATCCTTATCGAATTAAGTACCTTAAATACAGTGTGCAATTAATATAGATCAATATGGTTCCTTACAGCATGTAAATTAAACAAATATTTTCGGAGATATTACAAATTTAAAATTTGCGTTTAAAAATGTGTAATGTAATAAAAATTGTATGAATTTAGATATTCCAAAGATAGCAGGAAATCTTCATAGTAAGTATAGGGGAAGAGGAATTGTTTTACTCCAAATTTAATGCGTGCAGGCCAAGGGCAGTAATGAATGAACCAAAAATACTGGATCGATTTTAATCATGTTTTCGTTGAGTGACATAGGCATATATATTTTATGCCCGTGCAAAGTCGGAGCGGGCCGCTATGTTTTTATATACAACGTTCATATTTTTTGTGTAGTGTATTTAATTTAGTATCAGCATTGCACCCGTGCGAAGCCGGAGCGGGTCGCTAGTTATAGATAAAAACGTTGAAAATGTGAATAATCTCTGTTAAAATCACTGCAATTTCCCTAATATATGAAACAAAGCAACGGAACCATTAGGAAAACTAGGGAAAAACAACGGCACATTAATTGCAATAGCGATCAACCACAAGCGAAGCAAAACCAGTATTGTTTTCGAGAAGTTGTGACATCGCAACATTTCGCGGTTCAGAACAATTCCCTGCATTGGCCGGATGCCAGTGTCCTGATAGCATCGTCTGTAGAAATAAGATACTGCGTAACAACGGATTTATTGTCGCTCGAAAATATTCTCAAACGAAATTCGGCCCTTTGTCTCCCGCTCGGGCAGGATCGACCGAATCTCCGCTAGAAAATCCTTTTATCGAGATCGTCCCAATCGCTTTCACATATTGCCGAATAATATCATTCTATATAATTCTGGAAACTGATTAAATTATATTGGGTCAAAAATGTAATGTTAGAGAAAGTTAATACTAGTACGTCCAATAACTTCCTAAAACTGAATTGGAAAAGAAACGTTTTAATAGTTCTAAACAAACAATTGAAAGGGATATATTTAGTTGGCATAGACATGCAATACTTTTGCCGTACTTATAATAATAAACAACAAAATAGATTTAACAAGAAAACTGAACCGACTTTAAAAAATAAATAAGGAGCTCACTAAAAATAAAAAAATAATAAAACTTAAATTTTTAACACCAAAGAAAACATATTAAAATAAAATATAGACATAATAATCGTTGTACTAACTAAATAAAAATAATAAAAAACCTTATTTAACCTATCTACTACACGTATTTTATATTCCGTTATATACATACAATTTTGGTTTAGATTTTTAATAATATTTTTAATAAATATTTTTTTAGATGTTTACATTTTTTAATAATGCGGAGATAAATATTTCCACCAACGGTAATATGCTATTTTTCTATTAAATTTGAATAATTATAGTGTTACCTTGGCGCAAATTTCTAAATATTTCATTAACCGGAAAGATCTAGTATGTCGTTCTTTTCTATTATAAAAAGCAATTTATTAAATTTTTAAATATTTTTTAGATGTTTACATTTTTTAATAACATGGAGATAAATATTTCCACCAACGGTAATATGCTATTTTTCAATTAAATTTGAATAATTATACTGTTACCTTGGCGCAAATTTCTAAATATTTTATTAACCGGAAAGATCTAGTATGCTTTTTTTCTCTATAAAAAAGGAATTTACTTAATTAGGAAATATTTTTTTCAGATGTTTACCTTTTTAAATAATGTGGAGATAAATATTTCCACCAACGGTAATATGCTATTTTTCTATTAAATTTGAATAATTATATTGTTACCTTGGCGCAAATTTCTAAATATTTTATTAACCGGAAAGATCTAGTATGCTTTTTTTCTCTATAAAAAAGGAATTTACTTAATTAGGAAATATTTTTTTCAGATGTTTACCTTTTTAAATAAAGTGGAGATATATATTTCCACCAACGGTAATATGCTATTTTTCTATTAAATTTGAATAATTATATTGTTACCTTGGCGCAAATTTCTAAATATTTTATTAACCGGAAAGATCTAGTATGCTTTTTTTCTCTATAAAAAAAGAATTTATTTAATTAGGAAATATTTTTTTTAGATGTTTACCTTTTTAAATAACGTGGAGATATATATTTCCACCAACGGTAATATGCTATTTTTCTATTAAATTTGAATAATAATATTGTTACCTTGGCGCAAATTTCTAACTATTTTATTAACCGGAAAGATCTAGTATGCTTTTTTTTCTCTATAAAAAAAGAATTTATTTAATTAGGAAATATTTTTTTTAGATGTTTACCTTTTTAAATAACGTGGAGATATATATTTCCACCAACGGTAATATGCTATTTTTCTATTAAATTTGAATAATTATTTTGTTACCTTGGCGCAAATTTCTAAATATTTTATTAACCGGAAAGATCTGGTATGCTTTTTTTTCCCTATAAAAAAGGAATTTATTTAATTAGGAAATATTTTTTTTTAGATGTTTACCTTTTTAAATAACGTGGAGATATATATTTCCACCAATGGAAATATGCTATTTTTCTATTAAATTTGAATAATTATACTGTTACCTTGGCGCAAATTTCTAAATATTTTATTAACCGGAAAGATCTAGTATGCTTTTTTTTTCTCTATAAAAAAGGAATTTATTTAATTAGGAAATAATTTTTTTATATGTTTACCTTTTTAAATAACGTGGAGATAAATATTTCCACCAACGGTAATATGCTATTTTTCTATTAAATTTGAATAATAATATTGTTACCTTGGCGCAAATTTCTAAATATTTCATTAACAGGAATGATCTAGTATATCGTTCTTTTCTATTATAAAAACCAATTTATTAAATTTTTAAATATTTTTTTAGATGTTTACATTTTTTAATAACGTGGAGATAAATATTTCCACCAAGGGTAATATGCTATTTTTCAATTAAATTTGAATAATTATACTGTCACCTCGGCGCAAATTTCTAAATATTTTATTAACCGGAAAGATCTAGTATGCTTTTTTTCTCTATAAAAAAGGAATTTATTTAATTAGGAAATATTTTTTTTAGATATTTACCTTTTTAAATAATGTGGAGATAAATATTTCCACCAACAGTAATATGCTATTTTTCTATTAAATTTGAATAATTATATTGTTACCTTGGCGCAAATTTCTAAATATTTTATTAACCGGAAAGATCTAGTATGCTTTTTTTCTCTATAAAAAAGGAATTTATTTAATTAGGAAATATTTTTTTTAGATATTTACCTTTTTAAATAACTTGGAGATAAATATTTCCACCAAAGGTAATATGCTATTTTTCTATTAAATTTGAATAATTACATTGTTACCTTTATTATATATATTTTATTAACGGCAAAGATCAAGTATGTTCTTTTTTCATTAAAAAATCAATTTATTTAATTAGGAAATATATTTTTTAGGTATTTTCATATTTTTATCAAAAAATATAGATATATGGAAATTTTTTCGGCATGCCTATGTTGGCCCGAGTGCACATGAACATCAGTGCATTTGTAGATGGCAGAGGTAATAATCTGTGACGACACGAGAATTTTGATAAAATGGCAACCAATTTTTTTACCTAAAGCGGGGCACCGCCAAAGTATTGAACCAGGAATATAATCATTGAGTATACTTTAATACTATTTTTTATTTATGAAGCTTAGTGTGCTCAAAAAACGTTATGATAATATAAAAAAATTATGATGAATAAATGTTGAAGTAAAATTATTCGAAATATACCTAATATGTCAAGTGTTCAATAATCGACAGGACGAAATGTTGGGGCATTGATTTTCTATTTACAAACATTTTCGGTCATATAGTTTGCCAAACTGTTTCAGAAAGTTCAGGGTAATGTTGTGGCATTTCCGCCAGTTAATGTGTTATTTTCACGGAAATAATACGAATTTACATATACATTCTCACATAAGCGTGTGTGTATGTGTATTATTCGAATGGCAGGAAACTTTAACATTTTACGTTATGGTTATAAATAATATTTTTCGTATTTTTCGATCCGCTCTATCACAATCTAAACGCGATATAAAACTGCAATATTGCAAACAACGAAACAAAATGGTTTCGATATTTTAAATTGAAATTGTAGTATGGCGGCGCGGTGTTGCCAGCAATAATTTATAGCTGATAATTTACTCGTTGACCTTAAAACGTTACTGTACGTAAATTGAAATAATTGACATTTTAGGAATGAGTTTATTCGACGTTGACAATACAATTTTGCAATCGCCAGTTGTTTATATTAAGCGTTTTATCACTCACGGGTGACATAATGCTTATATGGAGCTTATTATTTCTTGATAATATAATAAATATATAGTCTATTCAAAGTTATTATGTACAGACGTCATCTAAATTTTGCGACGTCAAAACGTCGCAATGTTGCCGCATCAACTCTGAGTTTTAGTTCAGTTTTGAGCTTTGACATACAACAAAATTGTAATCTAAACAATATAATGAAACAAAAATGTTATTAAATATAATTTAATATAGCATTGTACTACATCTAAAAACTATAGTTAATTATACAGCCACAAGAGTTGATAGGTTAGAGTTATATCTCTTATCACTATTGCTTTCAAGGCTTTTGCATAAGTCTGAGAACCGTATGAAACCGTAAAACTGTAAAATGAGAAGGAAAATATTGTCTCATTCTAAAACTAATTTACAAATTGGCTAGGCAATACATTAAATATCTTGTACAAATGTATATATTATTATATATATATATATGTATATATATATATATATATATATATATATATATATATATATATATGTATATATATATATATATATATATACACACATATATATGTATATATATATATATATATATATATATATATATATATATATGTCTATATATAAGTATGTCTCTATATGAATAAATCTATCTTTTAATTATTTTAGCCTTATTTAAATGAATAACATTTGAAACCTGATTAGTATTTCTTATTATATTTAGCGTTGGAAACTATCATCGATTGTTTAGTAATTAACTACTTTTTACTATCAACTGTTTCAGTAGCTAGTTTTGGTTCGACTGGTTTTAATACTTTTTACCAGCGACTGTTTCGGCCGACTGATTTTGTTACTATTACTATCGACTGTTTAAGTCGTGTACTTTCAGTTACTATATTTGGTTCTACTAGTTTCATTCGACTGATTTTTAACGTTCTGGCTCTGTCATCCTAGCCGCGATCTTGACAAAAATGTATCCAGTTAATGCTTACATAGATTTATATGTAATATAAATAGTATTATGACTTTTTAGGTAGTTTGCTTGTGAATAACAATATATTGTATATTAATATAGCGGCAATTTGGAGCGATATTTTTTAAGATTGTTTAGGGTAAATGATATGGCTCGCTGAATGGAGGAATTTATTTTTTTCGACGACGAGACGCTGGCAATTCTGATACCTCGGCGAAGACATGACGAGTCTACGGTGACTGCAATCGTTGCCTAGCTTCTGGAGCTGCTCTGTGACTAATCCGTAGTATAACGGTATCCGACCGAAGCTGCCCAAAGCCTTTCAAATCAATATGTCTGCCATTTTGACGGAGACGGCGAGCGAAGGAAGACATTTTGACTTAAATATAGCGCCGAAAGAAATGTTTAGCCGAGACGCTGATGATTAAACACTGATGTAAACATTTCTAAGAGTTCAAAAGAATGCGGAGGAAATAAAATTTGGACAAAATTAAAAAAAAGTAAATAGGAAATAATGAAATGAAATTCAAGCTTCATTGTTCCAGCACTAAAATAAAATTTAATGAGGAACAAATGTTTGAATGAATGTAATGTTGAAGGAATAACGGTAAAATCGAAAACGAATCGAATTAAAAATATTGACAATTTTGAAACAAAAAATATAACGGCCACGTAAAATACACCATGTTGCACGTACCCTCCATTCACGAGTCCAAACCCAATTTTGCAAAAGATCACGTCGGGGTCACCACTTTAAGGTAAAATTTTATATGGCTCGGTGAATAGAGGTAAAACGAAATGAAACAGTGGTGTTTGCATTATGTGACCATTACTTATTGAAGTAATATAAAATATAAAAATATAAATGATAAAACGGCTGGCAGCGGAGTTACCTGTTGACAAGGCTTGGGCAGTCGATGGTGGTGCGTCTAAACCAAACGATAGCCGAGTACTGAATGAATAGAAATACCCTTCAATGACATCCCAGATAAACGTCTCGGGGTTGCCGCCAGCTATTCATTATCGGGTTCTAGTTGGCGCTGCTGGCACCCCGCCCGTGTTCAACATCTGGGATTAGATTTTTGGGTATTTTGTAGACCGTTATTCCACGATGTAAAATTCGGCATGCTTCAAGGTCGCTACAATTGTAAATATAATAAAAAGATATAATAATAATAATAATAATAATAATAAAAAGACTATTTTATGGTAATAATAGGTAATATTTCGATTATTCTCGATTACTCGATTTTTGTTAAATTTGTTCTAATGCCTTATTTAAAAAAGTCATAGGGAGGTCATAGTTTTTTCGTGACAATATATTTGTAATTATAGAAATAAAAAACTTTTAATCCGTCTTGTTGTACTTGAAGTACGAGCTTGTTATTGACTGGAAAAAAAAGCAATTAGACATTAAGCGATTCACCAAATTGAATAATGCTGGATATCAGACGCCATTGCCGTTACTAATCTAAATAAATTAACCGTCACAATTAATTATTTTAGCGGCATTCTCGGGAAGAACAGAGATCGGTGGATGCTCTTAGACTACCACTCGTCTTGGAATTGCAGAGCCGAAGGCCTAATCGGGGCTTCCGCACGACTTATTCTTTAAATTAGATTAGAACCGTAATTTTTTCATGAGTTATGGAGCTTCATACTCGTGTTGCGTGGCTCCTTCATTAATTTAATTCTCTTGAACGTTGAAAAATGATCTTCGTAATAGGTTTTTCATAATCGCGTTATCTCGTTTGAATTTTTTTAAATTAAAAACTCGAGCTGTTAAGGCAGAAATGATGGTAGGTATCGTATCGTTCAGGTATCACTCAAGAGCGGATGGAGGATGAATTGTATATACACATACAGTTCCCATTACACACATCTTCATTCCGTAAAATAAAAATAGATTTTTCGAGTATTGTGACAGTTTTTTTGTGATCGAACAGTTTTAGTTTCCAAATTTACATATACAAAATATTTTTTTCTAAATTTTCAAAACCTTTTCGTAGAACAATTTTTTGTTTTTAAAATATGCTTGAACTTAGTAATCAGTGAAACGAGTGTGGCGGTCGCCACGACCCTTTAGGCCACCACGAATACATCAACAAGTACAAAGATCCCAACCTTTGTACTTGTTGATGTATTCGTGGAGGCCTAAAGGGTCGTGGCGACCGCCACATGAGCTTGAAATCGGTGTCGAGTCCAAATAATGCAAGAATAATAATATAATTTTGTAACATATAGACAAAAAATACATTTAGTGTAAACTATAGCTTGTTAATTAATCCAAGTACATAGGAAAAGTAGTAATAAATTAATTGCAAATTAAGATTGTACTAAGCGTATCTAATAAAGATGTTATAAAAAAATATATACACAAAAATAAATTACGAACAAAACAAATCTAATTTGTTGCTCTTGGTAGCTTGGTAGTATGGTATTAGTAGTATTTATATTGTAAATAGATAAATAGGTTTAGGTAGGTGTTAAGCTAAATTGCGTGTATATAGTAGAATATAAAATACGTGTAGTAGATAGGTTAAATAAGAATTTTGTTCATTTTTATTTGCTAATTGTGGAAACATAGAACCTCTTATTATATCGATATAATATTTATATAGGCGATAACTATCCATATGGATAATAGATATAGTTTTGATTGATTTGATTTTTCTTTTGATCGGGTTTGGCATTTGGGATTAATCTGTTAGATGAGCAAATTGTTATCGCGTAACTATTGTCAATTGCTGGAGTCATATTTATTAGGAAGAAAATTTAGAGTATCGCACGAAATGGCATTCTCGACATTTAAAAATGTCTCGGCTGGAGTTCCACAAGGTAGCGTCTTAGGACCTCTCCTGTATCTGCTCTACACCGCTGACATTCCAACAACAAAAGAAACACTTCTTGGAACCTTTGCTGATGACACAGTTATTATGGCAAAAGATATATTTCTGCCTAGGGCAATAGAAAAAGTGCAAGTGGGAGTCAACAAAATCTACAAATGGACAAAAGATTGGAAAATTCAACTTAATAGCTCCAAATCTGTCCACGTTAATTTTGCATTAAGGCGAAATAATAAAAATTTAATTATATCACTCAATGGATGTCCGATTCTTCAAGCAGAATAAGCAAAATACCTTGGAATCCATCTTGACGGTAGATTAAATTGGAAGCATCACGTTAGACAAAAAGTAAGACACATTAGAACCAAAATAAAACAACTATACTGGTTACTAAGATACTCTCAACTTGATCTAAAATCAAAGAGGTTGATCTATAATACAATTATAAAGCCAGTTTGGACCTAGGGGGTGCAAATATGGGGTTGCACTAAAAATTCAAATCAGTTAGTCATACAGCGCTGTCAAAACAAGATTCTTCAACGTACTGGATGTGATTTAATGCACAGTAACACTGTGTGTTGTAAATTCTTTAAAATTAATAACAATGTTGAAAAACGTCATCCTTCAATGTTTCGGCCGATATTAATCTTTATATTAATCTATATATGTTTCCCTTATCTATTTTATTTTCGTCAATCTATGTTACTATTATATAAGGTCAAAACATTTATAACCGACACTTCCCCAACTACATTTATCAACATTAAAAGTTTGTACAAACAGTTTAGTCCATGCTACTAATTGCTTTGCGTGTTAAAGAATAATATTCTAACTCTTAGCTCGAAAGAGTAGGGCAAATAAAACAAACTCCTCTTTGTTTGGTGGCGGTATTAAATAAATTCAGCGCAAACAACCGTGAGTAATAATTAAAAATATACGATGCTGTATCACGTCGACAAATAATTCATCAAATCGGGACGCGAATATCAGCTATTCCCTTAAAATGTTCCCCCGTTTCTACGTTTCAACTAATCCCGACGATTTGCACAATAAATATTATAATAGAATAATGATGGTTATAATCTAATTAACGCGAAGAAGTCTGTAGCATTCTTCTTGTCGGGCGTCATTAATTCGACTTATAGCAAAACAAAGATGTCTACGAGACAAAATAGATAAATTAGTGAAAGAAACAAACACGACAGGAACAGGAAACGTTCTGTTTTTATTGCGACAATTACTCACAACAATTGTCTGATGCTGCAAGCAACCATTATCCCTAACTAAATGTTATTAAAGAATATCTAGTATTTGACCCGTCTAAGACGGATGAATGGCCTCTAGGATTATAGTTCTTGTTAATGTTTACCTTTTAAAGATATATATTTAGGAGCAAAAATCATATTTTGTTAACAATAAGAACACTAAAAATGATTTAAACAAGTTATCAACCATATTACATTTTTTATGTTATAGGAGATGAAAACTATACCGAAAAATTTTAACTTGAGACTGAACGGACATATTAGTTTAATTTTTAAATTCAAGATAGTTCTAATTATATTCTTCAAAAGTACGGATGCTTTACAAGAACTGGCAACGTTGTAAATTCAAAACCTTGTACGCATGCCATGATTCTCCAGAATTAGACTCTTGTCACTAACCAAAACAGCTCGTAATTTTTTTCTGCTGACCTGTGTTATTTGAGGCTTGAAGCGCCCTCTGAATGAATAAATCAGAGTTGATCTTGGCCCCAGCCTTATTTAACCTCTTTATTTCAGATCTGCCGAGAAAAGAGCACATTGACGTCGCGTTTTACGCTGACGACACTGCTTTCTTCACGGCCGCTAGGTTCGAAGTTACAATTCATGAACGTTTACAGAAGCAGCTTGATCATGCGGTCAAGTGGTTCAAATTCTGGAGGTTGCAAATCAAACCCCTGAAAACCCAGGCCATCATTTTCCATAAGAAGCATTACGCACTGCGCGTCTCGCAACTTAAGCTTGACACCGCAATAATTCCATTGCTGGATAACGTCAAGTACCTAGGTCTTCACTTCGACCGGCGGTTCGGTTGGCATTCCCAAATCCAGAAAGCAATCCCAAAAGGTTCGGGGATAGCAAACCTGCTAACTTCTCTGATCTGCCCTTCTAGCAGACTTCCCATCTCCATCAAATGCTTATTTTACAAGATGTTAATTCGGTCCGTACTCCTCTACGGATCTAATGTCTACTTCAAGTTTGTTACACCCAACCAGGTCAAACGGCTTCAAGTTTTCCAAAATAAGCTCCTCAGGAGAATATTAAACGCTCCATGGTTTGTCAGAAATAATCAAATTCATAGGGAAACTGACACTCCAGAAATCAAGCACTTCATATCTCAATCATTCCACAAACAACAACTCAGCTCAAGTTCTTCTGAAAACGCGCTTGTTCGCGAGCTGGTCGACATGCTGGGAGCTTAGCATCGCGTCACCGCCAAGCTCCCCCCTTTTCCAGGCTGAAACGACCTCATCCGTCGCTACAGTCCTATCTTTTGCCCCCATATAACAATATCCAGTTGTGTGTTAACTCAGGGTCGCGAATCAATAGAATCGCCGGACCCTCGTGCCCAATAACGGCTGCCCGATCAGCGGGTGCCATATCCCCAAATTTAATGCAGTAGCAGTAGCGATCCACAGGAGTCGACTGTGAGGCGGTTTCGGTTTAGTGGATTGGTAAGCCCAGAGGCAGTCCCACATAACCCGGTCCAACTTGTCACTCCAGGGCAAGTCTCCGCGACCAGGTATGCGTCATGCATTCCACCGCCTGGTTTTTAAGCCAGAACAAAAAAAAAGTTGATCTTGGTCACATTTTTTTAATAGAAAATGACTGTGGCGACCGCCACGACCCTTTAGGTTACCACACGTTCACCTACAACAAGTACAAAGGTTGGCAACGCCGGTGGATTGGTACCATGCTGTTCCAGGCTATAAAGGAGCATCACGACGACGTCTCGCTGTCTTTTCTTTTCTTCACCCCCTTATAACAGTACCACTTCCACAGCACTACCATACTTCCTTTACCTAACCTAATATCCTGTCAATTCTCCCGTCGACCACATGAATCATTCAATGACGAAATAAACAATTATTTCTTCAAGCAGTGTTTTTAGTTCTCGTGCAAATTCCTTCCAAAAAGAGCAATGAGTATTCAGAAAAGCAATGGCATCGCCAGCTAGTCATTCCGACCGACGACCGACTCGACGAACATTCCTGCATGACCTTGATGTGTGCACCATCTCTTGTGGATAAAACATAATCGGCAAAAACGATTATAGTGTGATTTTGAAACGTAGGCAGCATGCAATACATGTGAAATTTTATAATAAAAATGGCTAGCAGTCGACGATATTTTGAAATAAATGAATGTAAATAATTATTCACATAGAAAAAGCCCGAGAATTAATCAGCCGTTCTTCTACAAACCGCCATTTGTTTTGTTATTAATTGCCTACGAGGAAACAAAACCGAATCAAATCGAAATGAAATTTCAACAGTTTTAATTAACATGGCAAACCTTAAGAACCGTGGAGCTGGAGTCTGAAATGTACAATTATCACTTCTTTAAGATAATTAACGGGCCCCGTTTGAGATACGTAAGCTTTAAGCGTTTAAGTAAATTAGAACCAATTTGGGAACAATGGAGATATTTAGTCGCAGCAAATGAATTCCAAAAATAAATTGTGGGTTACGAGTGAGGAAGGCCCTCTCCTCCGTGTTCCCGTCCTGGTTGAGGCGTCGTAATTTGTTTTCCTTTGACAGGGACTTTGTTTTGATTAGATCCGGTGGTTGATTAGTTTGCCGGCTGCAGCGAAAAAATCGGATGCAAGAGGATGCCTCAATATTTTGCTTGTGATGAAGGTTTTTTTTTAA
Organism: Rhynchophorus ferrugineus; assembly: GCF_030347505.1. Taxonomy (NCBI): domain Eukaryota; kingdom Metazoa; phylum Arthropoda; class Insecta; order Coleoptera; family Curculionidae; genus Rhynchophorus; species Rhynchophorus ferrugineus. Next base: position 36,989,928 of record NW_027472587.1, on the reverse strand, counting down.
GTATATTTAGTGGTTAAATAATCTACTCAATGCACAATAAAGTATATCTCAGGATAATTACGAGGGTCACTATTTATATTTCGAGAATTGGCAACACTGTTATCATGTGAGTCCATCTTGATCCATCCAAATTTGACATTTTTGACGATATACGTACTCAGAACATTTTGTCGCACGGATGCTATTTGTTTATTTTATATTTAATGGAAAGTTTCGTCTCGATAAAAATGAAACTGAATCGTGAACATTTTCGTGCGATGATTATCACAACAAGAGTACATCAATCAACTTAATTTGACTTTTGGCGATGAAACTCCATCAAAAACCACCGTGTATCGCTGGTTTAGTGAATTCAATCGTGGTCGTAGTTCACTGTCCGACAAGTTTCGTGAAGGTCGTCAAAAATCGGTTGTTGTGCCAGAAAACATCGATGCAGTGTGCGAAATGATTAAACAAGATCGTCATGACACCTATTGTGAGATTGAGGCATCCCTAAACATTAGTTCCACCAGCATATATGCGATTTTATATGTACACTTGGATCCCACACAATTTGACAATCGCTCAAAAAAGGCTCGTGTCGATTGGTGCAAAGAAATGCTTAAGAAATTCAATCGCGGTGCTTCGAAAGACATTTATAAAATCGTTACAGGTGATGAATCATGGATATATTCGTATCAGCCCAAAAGTAAGCAGCAATCGACTGTATTGGTGTTCCAAGATGAACCAAATCCAACAAAAGTTGTTCGCGCACGAAGCACTTCAAAGAAAATGGTGGCCCGTTTCTTCGGGAAAACTGGTCATATTGCAGCGGTGCCTCTAGAGGATCGCAGAACACTAAATTTTGATTGGTACACAAGCATTTGTTTGACAGAAGTCTTCGGTTAAATAAGAGAAACAAACAAGAGACGCCAGATTGTTCTTCATCATGATAATGTGAGCTCTCACACATCGGCTCAAACAAGAGACTATTTGAGCACTCAAAACATCTAGTTGATGGGTCATCCGCCGTACAGCCCTAATATGGCATCTTTTGTTCCCTTCCGTGAAGAACGAACTGCGTGGGCAATGATTTTCATCGCCCGAAGATGTTATTGAAGCGTTCAAAAATCATGTTTTAAATATATCTCATTCGGAATGGAATAAATACTTTGAAAATTGGTTTAAGCGTGCGCAAAAGTGAGTACTTTGAAAAACAATAAACATATATTCGCAGCTTAACTATTTATTTTTTCTTATTCCCGAAACCCTCGTATTAATATTGGGAATTGTCGACTGAAATCAGTCAATAGTCGCAAAATAGTCGAACTAGTCAGTGGTCAAAAAAATAATCACTATTTCAGTCAAATGTATGCTTCCTCTGTTTTTCTATTCGTGATAACAAACGGAGAAATACGAATTCCTTCGGGGAAGGGCGAAAATAATTGTTTCAAATAGGAATGGTTTTATTCCTGGTGCAGAATTAGTGTTTTCTTTTAGGTCCAAGGGTGAAGACCATGGAGAAATGAGCCATCACTTCATTTTGCAGTGGTTTGACAATCAGCTTTTAAAGAACTTGGAGGAACCATCAGTTATTTTTATGGACAATGCACCATATCATAGTAGATTGGTGGAGAAAATCCCAACAAATGCATTAACAAAGGCGGCAATTAAATAATGGCTTAAAGAACATAAAAGTATGTACTTGAAACATTAGGGTAAATGATGTGGCTCAGTGAATGGAGGTAAAACGAAATGAAACAGTGGTGTTTACATTATGTTTATTTTTTCTTTAATTATTTTATTTAGATTAGAATTTTGTTATATGTCAAAGTCAAAATATGGCAGTATTACGCCATCAATTCAGATTACGTGGGATCACTGCTGTTTTAAATAGATTATATATCCTTGATTGGTGTTTGAAATTTACACGATTGTTTCAGTTTGCTTGAAAAAACGCGAAAAAAGGAACTACATTATTTTTTCGTAACTCGTTATTAACATATATTTAAAACACATTAATTATAAGAATATTAATTATAATTAGCGTTATAATTACGTTTTACGTAAGGACCGTTTTACTGGCAAAATCAGATGCAACCTAGGCTCTCGATAAATTTACAATATACCTTTGATCAGGCAAGATTACATTAAACATGGATACTGCATAAAGATTTCGAACGCATGTTCGATGATCAACATTTCCTTTGAGAATAAGCCCGGAACACATTGTATACCTCAAACTCCATATTCAATTCAGTTGTTCCAATCCCATTTCCTCCATGAGCTTTTATTCGAATTCGAGAATCCGATATTAAGTTCGACAAAGTCAAACAGTAATGGAACGTCGAAACACAAAGAAACTAGAAACAAAACTTGTTACCTAACCATTTTCGTTTTTTTTTTTTGCTTCTTCGTCTCGCCCTCTCTTTCACCCGCTCTCCTTGTGATTATCCTGATTTTTCTAAAACAATTTCTTACTAGGAATTGATAAAAACGTAAGAGATTCCTGGATTTTTGCTCTTTATTTCACTGTCTAAGTTAATAGAAACCTGCTTTTTAAATATTATTAGAATGTATCACCAGTTGCTGTTATAAATTTATGTTATAGAAAGATGTACAAAATGTTATTTTTAATTTTATTCATAAGAATCAAGAGTCCAAACAGCTGTATAATCAATTAATTATAGATGTATAAGAAAAAAACAACATAAATATATGTACCCTGCTGTAAATAACTGAATAAATATTTAATATATGTAAAAACAATTAGGGTAAATATTTAATATGCTATTAATACTTTGAACTGTGTTGATATTTACAGTACTGTTTTAAATATATGCATTTAATTTCAAGAATATTACAGAAACATTACGTAAAATAAATAGTTAATATATTACCGCAATAACAAAATTATATTTAGTTTTATTGTTTGGACATCTGTATTAGTACACGAATGATTAAATAATAACATGACATCATTTTCAATTATCAATCTACATTGAGTTCTGTTGTTGTGAATTTCCTGAACTCATATTTTGCACTAACTTGGTAATATATTCTATTATTACGAGGGTGGTTCAAATATGTCGTCGGTATTGAATATTTAACCTCCGAAAGCTTTCCAAACATTTGGTAGTCATGTGGTATCTTTCAGAGTACTTCGCACTAACACTGAGAATCACACTCATTATGGGTTCTAAGGAGATATCGCGCTGAATCAGTTTGTTGAATACGTAATATGGGGCATCGACGATGACTCGCAACACTTTATTCTGGAACCTCTAAAGGATGGTTATGTTAGATTTGCTAGTTGTACCCCACTGTTCAATATTAGAATTTCAAATGGGCCTAAGTATTGACATATACAGCAAAATCTTGTTATCTAATGATAATTTAGATTTACGCCGTATCAGTCAATACATTTGGTTTAGTTTAAGCCCAACCTGTTTATGTTTGTGTATGTTTTTTCCATGTCTAACGTCGATCAAAATGCATTCCCAGATATTTAACGTTGTCTGCTTGCGGAAGCTCATGATTATACAATTTTACCGAGGGACAGGATCTTCTACAAACGAAGACGCAAAAAATGAATATTGAATATGAAAAAAACAATATTGCCCTTCAGTGTTAATGTGGATCAAATCATAACAATTTACGGTTCATATTGTCATAGTAGATCTTTCATCAGTCACTTTTCATCGCAAAGTCCCTTGAGATTTCCAGCTCGGTTTTCATTCAACAAGACTAACTTTTTTCGTTCACTAGATCATTCGGTGCCATTAACACCAAATTGACATCATAGCCACTATTCAATCGTTATCGACAATTGCAATATGATAGAATAGCCCCATCAAAAGTGTCTAATGTACTTTAGTAGCAGGTTTCTTTGAAACAACAAACAAAAGTTATGAATTTTGGTTGGTTGATTGATGGTTTAGATGAACTTGATCAGACACACAGAAGAAGAAATTGGTAAATGAATTGTGAACCTGCGTGAAATTGGAACAGGCAACATATTAAACATCTTGGTGACGCATATACAAATAAACTTTGAATAGACTATATGAAAAATATATATGGTGATACCAGAATAACAAAAAATACTCATGAGAATGTTATATAAATGATATATTTGTTTCATTATTTTATTTATATTAGAATGTTGTTGTACACACACTGCATTTTGACGTTATAAATTTTTATAATATTTTTATATAACAGGATATTAGAATAAGTAATTAACTATACAAATACGGCTATTAAAGAACGATAATTTTATGTATATGACCTGAGCAAAAAAAAACTTTGCATATATCACTGTGGGAGATAAGAAGGGCGCCATTAAATTTTTTTATAGGACCGACAGAGGCGGAAAGAGAAGAAGAACTCGACTAATATATCAACGGATCGGTCGTTGGGAGTTAGAAAAACGCCAATAGCAACCGCACCGTAAAAATAGGCTCCCCTGTCCCCCTCGCCCCGCCACTTCTCGGCCTAATTCAATTAATGGGGGGAAAAACTTAAAGCAAAGGGCGCCGGAATAAAAAATGGGACTTATTTGGGGTTTATACTAATGCCGCCGCGTCCCAGGCTATACATTTTAATTAAGTAATGCCTCAGAGTTAATGGAACTAAATTCTGCATCTCTTAACAACAAAATCTCGGAATTTACATAGAAAGCGGACCGGCCCCCGCGCGACTTTATTACTTTGCGGTCCGAATTCGCGAATCGTAACCGGCAGATTCGGTTCGGTTTTCCTAGACTGTGGATGGGGGGAAGGGATCGATTGAACAACACGGGCGGTTACACGTAATATGTTGTTCGGTTTGTTGCTACGTAAGTTCGTATTTAAATGAGACGGTGCCGTACCGGTGGAGTATATTTGATGAAGCAAAACACGGGCTGAATGATGTGAGTTTAAATTCGAAACGGCGAGAGGCATATCTAAAGATATAGAGATACTAAAGATAAACTACTATGCGTATTGAAAATCATTTACTAACATGTTTCGGCCTTATTATTAAAATAAAACGTGAATGTTAGTGTTGGGAACTATCGAATGAAATTGACTATCGATTGTTTCAGTCGACTGTTTTCAGTTGCTATTTTCGGTTCGACTGATTTTGTTACTATTTACTATCGACTGTTTCAGTCGTACTTTTAGTTACTATTTCTGGTCTTACTTGATTCATTCGACTGATTTTTAATTTTCTGACTCTATTGTCCTAAACGCGACCCCCCGAAAAATGTACCCATTTATGGTTACATAAATTTACATGTAATATATGTAGTTTTATTATTTTGTGGTAGTTTGCTTGTAAATAACAATAAATTGTATACTAATATTATAGCACTAACTTTGGTACGATATTTTTCAAGATTGTTAATGTAATAGAGTAAAAAGATATTTTGACTGTTTTTATGGCAAAAAATATTTCCGTTCAATAATGAATAAAGCATTTATATCATTTCATTCAGATCATTTTTAATTATGCCATGGATTAGCTTTTTTTTCTATGATTATGTATGGAGGATAAAAGAATTAATATATCGCCAAATTGAGCTATCACTAATAGTTTCAGGTTTATAGGCTATCGAATATTTAGATATTTCTAATGATTCTATTTGAAGGGAAGAAATACAGTTGAAGCAAAAACTTGGCTTGGTATCGAGTTTCCGGACACTGCCTCAAAAATCAACCCTCAAGGATTGCTATGCTAAGTTTAAACGTGGTGAAATGAGCACCGAAGACGGTTAACGCATTGGATGCCCAAGAGAGGTTGTTACCGACGAAAACATTAAAAAAATCCACACAATGATTTTGAATGACCGTTAATTAAAATTGAATGAAATAACAGACATCTTTAAAGATATGAACTGAACCTGTACATCATATCATTCACGAATATTTGGATGCGAGAAAGTACTGTGCAAAGAGGGTGTCACGCGAGCTCACTTTTGACCAAAAACAACGACGAGTTGATAATTCGGAGGAGTGTTTGGAGATGATCAAGCGTAATAAACCTGAGTTTTAGCGTCGATATGTGACAACGGATGAAACATAGCTCCATCATTTCACTTCGAAGTCTAATCGACAGTCATCCGACTGCATATGACGAACCCGCTCCAAAGCGTGGAAAAACGTAACAGTCGGCTGACAAGGTTATAGAGTCTCTATTTTGGGATGCGCATGGAATAATTTTCATTGACTACCTTTAAAAAGGAAGGACCATCAACAGTGACCATTACATAGCATTATCGGATAGTTTGAAGGACGAAATCGCCGAAAAACGGCCGCATTTGAAGAAAAAGAAAGTGCTGCTTCAACAAGACGATGCACCGTGTCACAAATCAGTGAAAACGATGGCAAAAATCGATGATTTGAGTCCTCATCCACCGCATTCTCCAGATCTGGCTCCCAGCGACCACTTCCTGTTCTCAGATCTCTAGAGAATGCTCGCTGATAAGAAACTTTCGTCGAATAAAGAGGTGATCGCCGAAACTGAGGACTATTTGGAAGCAAAGGACAAATCATACTACAAAAATGGTATCAAAAAGGGAATTATGTTGAATAAAAAATTAATAATTTTGTCAAAAGAATGTGTTTTACTATGGTAGGTAGACTTTTCAATTGACCTGATATATATATATATATATATATATATATATATATATATATATATATATATATATATATATATATATATCGAACATCTTCCTTTATTTTATCCGATGGGAGAGGAAAAGCAAGTCATCGACACGTAGCCATACGCAAGAGAATGTTTTCACTTCATCTTCTAAATTACATCGAACCTCTCTCGGCCGTCGCTTTCGAAACGCGTCGTCTGGAGCATCCTTGAAAATTGATCTGCATTCTCTCCCATCAAGCTGGCTTATCCGCAAGGGCCGGCGTTTGTCGACCGACCACCCGTCTTTATTGATTAATATCCAGTTTGTTATATCTGTGGAACCGTAGCCAAACAGTCACCAATTAGTTTTCGGTCCGCAGCATGAACTGCTTATCTTGGTTAGCTTTGGACAGTCTTCATCAACGATTACATCAGTAATTGTTTGTCCATGAAATTACTTGGTTATAGTCCGCTGACCGGGTTGATTATGTAAAGTGGTTGATGTTGTTTGTATAAATTCGACAACTAGTCATTCACGTCTACATTTTTAAGTTAGTAGTGAGTGATGAATGGCTTAATATATCAGATTATTTTTTCTATATTCGTGTATCGAAACATATTATTTGAATTTTTTAAAATTATTATTTTCTTATCACAACCTGCCCTTTTGGTAATAAGTGCTTTGTTGGATTTTTGTTGTGTAGAGATATGTAGAAAATCGCTTCAGTAAGTGGTCTTCCGTAAAAACTTATAAACTAGTATTATACTTAATTTAATTACTATTCTGTAGTGTTGGGAACTATCGACTGTTTAGTAATTGATTACTTTTTACCAGTGACTGTTTAAGTCGCTATTTTCGGTCCGACTGATTTTGTAGCTATTTACTATCGACTGTTTCAGTCGTGTACTTTTAATTACTGTTTTTGCCGTGATCTTCACAAAAATTTACCTAATTTACGCTTACATATATTTATATGTAATCAGATCAGATGGTAGTAAACGTTTTAACCTACTCACTTCACTAACATCGTGCATATATAATTGTTTGGCGAGTACATTAGGGTGTGTTATAACAATCAATAACTATATCACATGATGTTACGAAATATTATCAGAATAAACGAATATATGAAGCATGTTCACTTTTTAAAAGTTATGTAATATATGTTCGGATAATGTAAAATTTACAGCCCGTGTAATATTGACTATAAAATTAATTTACCAATAATTTACTATCAATTAATTTACCAATATCATTATAACAAAAAATAGATATGCACAATGTATAAATTATAAACAATGTGATAATACAGAGAATATAATGGATGCCATTGTAATTTAACCGTTTCCATGTATTAACCGTAGTAAATAATATAACGTGAAATCTGTATAATAATTATAGCACTCCTATAAAATAAATAACATTAAATAATAGGTAATGTTAATGAAATAATAATGATAATAAATATAAAATAAGGGACTTTTGTACCCGTAATATTTAGCGGTAATAGAACTTCTATAGTCTTCGTTTTTACAACATAGCTCTAATTATATAACCTTTTCTGCCGATGATTGAAGAGTTTAAAAAAGACCATAACAAAAATGAAAAACAATAGCAAGCAAAATAATGAGTAGACAAAAAGGGTAATTTTTATTATTGAGGTTTAATCATATTTTTTTAGAGCGCATTTATACATATAAATTTTAAAACACTGATCAATGACCAATACTTGGTTGTGATTGATAATCTGTTGCCATTTTACTGCATCAAACCATAATTTTTTCACCTTACTATGCTATTTTCTTTCTGTACTATGATGATACCTTATATTTTTAATCATTTTACAGATTTTTCCAACTATTGGTTAGCTATGGCGATATTCAAATAATATCGAATAATATCGCACTTACTGAGCAAACCTATTCTGAAAATAGCCTGTATTTAAGCACTCATCATCATAAAAACCGTACGACATTCCATGCTGGGTTTTTCATTTTTCGAAAATAAAAAGGCAGAATACTACAAATGACCTTCTAGAATTGATTAGACAAGAAACTAGAAACTGATAAAGTGGAGAAATCGGATCAGAGTAGCTCCAAGAGGCTTCATAATCGGAATGCCAGATGCTTAAGAACAGACATAAAAAGGACAAGTAAAAAACTAGAATAAAATAATGTTATATACATACATTCAGATACTATAATAATTACTATACCATTAAGTTCTGATTTCAACTGTCTTTATTAATGCTATATAATAATATTAAAAGCTCGAGTTTGTAATTCTTGTAGAGCATTGAATCTTAAATGACTGTGTAGTTAAGTATATGTATCATATATATATGGCCTTATTTGTTGTAGAAAAAAGACGGCCTGATGAGAAAAGTTTTGAGAATAAAGGGTTTTGTTTATATTAAAATAGGATTGATGGGAATAAAGGTATTATCTGTACTGTCGATTCAACTTGTCGCCATTTCTTAACGCTAAAATAAAATAGTTTGTCAGTAAATTAAATGTTTTTGTTTTAAATCCTACAAGCCTCTCTAATTTGTGTATATTGACTTTAGTTTAACAGGTAAACTGAAAAGTTCTCGGCACGACATATAGATGGCGCTACTAGAATTAAATCCATATGTTTTTAGTTAACCCTAACCCTCAAAAGATGCGTGTATAAATTTGACAGCGGTCGGATCATTAATTTGTGAATTATAGCATTTTGAGTGCAACAACTTTTTTTATTGTGAAAAAAATGGATGAAACGGAATTTCGCCCGTTGATAAAATTTTGAATTTTGAAGGGAAAAAATACAGTTGCAGCAAAAACTTGGCTTGATGCCGAGTTTCCGGACTGCCCCAGGAAAATCAACCATCAAGAATTGGTATGCTAAGTTTAGACGTGGTGCAATGAGTACCGAAGACGGTGAACGCAGTGGACATTCAAAAGAGGTTGTTACAGACGAAAACATTAAAAAATCCACAAAATGATTTTGAATTATGTTAATCAAAAAAAACTAATTTTGCCAAATGTGTTTTATTATGGTAGGCCGGGGATTTCAATTTACCTGTTATATATTTGAAGAAATCTCTATGTTAAAAACAGGGATTTTACAAATTACTTTGCCAATCCCAAATTCCTTGGCAGTCAACTCTTTTTAGTCCAGCAATCGTCTCGGTTTCTGCTCTTCGATAGACACAAAAGGAGAGGGACTTTGGTAATCCCAGCTTGTTGTGCGAGCAACAATCACACATTTTCAAATTCATCGCACCCCTCCTAACCATGGTCTCCATATTGGAATTTACGAAGAACCAATGCAGGTACTCGGGGTATACTGTAATGGAAGTATGAAAATCACTGTTTTCAGAACTGCTTTAAGTCTCTTTGTCACACAGGATCTGAGATACAGCCATAATAATCCTGATGCCCAGGAATTTTTTCACATATTCAAATACCAATTTTTGTTATTAACGTTATATCGTATTGAAAATGCTAATTGTGGATGTTGAAATATTGTAAAGGTAATATTAAATATGACGTATCTGATTATCAGCTTAAAACAGTTTGCGTTAAACAAAAGGATAATTAAATTATTGATTAGTTTAAACAGAAACTGACGTGGGTTTAACATTTTGAACAGATTTCATTCAAATATAATTTGTTTTCGCCATATAATTTATCATTATTGTTTTAGAATTTCGAATACAACATTTATGCTATATTTAGAGCCGATGTTATAATCATCATTTTAAAATTGGTGGTAAACCCAACGCAGATTAACACTACTTCATATATAATAATAATGATAATAATAAAGGGCAACTATGAATATCTTTAACTTTTGTATATTTGTGTGCGCCAAACTATTAAAGTAAGTTTATGGATTGAACTGATTTTTTTTAGCATGTTGTGTTTTTATGGAATTATGTTTCTAACAGGTCAATTGAAAAATCCCCGGCCTACCATAGTAAAACAATTTTTTTTGACAAAATTAGTTTTTTTTATTCAACATAATCCCCTTCAAGGGTGATACACTGATTATAACGACCATCCAACTTTTCGATATCGTTTTTGTAGTACGATTTGTCCTTTGCTTCAAAGTAGGTTTCAGTTGCGGCGATCACCTCTTCATTCGACGAAAATTTCTTCCCAGTGAGCATACTTTTGAGATCTGAGAACAGGAAATAATCGCTGGGGGCTAGATCTGGAGAATACAGTGAATGAAGAAGCAATTCGAAGCCCAATTTATGGATTTTTGACAAGGTGCATTGTCTTGGTGAAGCAGCACTTTCTATATCTTCAAATGCGGCCGTTTTTCGGCCAGTTCGTTCTTCAAACGGTCCAATAATGCCATGTAATAGTCGCTGTTGATGGTCCTTTCTTTGTCAAGGTAGTCAACGAAAATTATTCCATACGCATCCCAAAACACAGACGCCATAACCTTGCCAGCCGACTGTTGCGATTTTCCAACGCTTTGGAGCGGGTTCATCGTGTTCTGTCCACTCAGATGACTGTCGATTGGTATTCGGAGTGAAATGATGGAGCCAGATTTAAAATATTGTCATATATCGACGCAAAAACTCGGGTTTATTACGCTTGATCATCTTCAAACACTGCTCCGAATCATCAATCAATTTTTAGTCAGTTCTTTATTTATTCCTTGAATTCGGTTCAATGTTTGTGTTAAAAATATTTTATTTTTTGATAAACTTTAGTCCCATGTCCATTCTAATATTCAATGTAACACACGTTTAACAATATGGTAAATAAAAACTGCAACAACTGAATATTTATTAGTATCAGTACTTATCTCTCTGATATATTTTATTGGCAAGAGGGGGGCTCCCATTATCTCGTTCCTGTTCGGAGTAACTGATTAAGAGACGCAATTCACTGACTATTGATTGGCTTTAGTATTTTCAATCAGAGGACTAGGCAGCGTTGTATCTCTTTCTAACAAGACTAAAACGAGATAAACCGTTTGGTTTTAGAGTTAATTTACAAACTGCATTTGGTAATAGTTCACTGCTATTTTAAATGGACTACATTGTTATAACTATTTCATGAATATTAACTATTTTAGTGCATTTTCTGACTTTTTTCGGTGTTGTTTTTTGGCTAATGCAGTAACTAAAAGAGAGAAGATCCTGTGATACATGTACAAAACAAATATATTGCTTAAATATAATGATACTTTTATAGTTGTATTTTCTTTTTATAGTTTTTTCGAGGATCCAAAGCTTATTTTACCAATTTTTCAAAATATCTATAAGAAATATAAATATAATCAAAATTTACACCGTATCGGTTTAATTTTTTTAATGTTTTAATTATACTCTAGGTTAATTAAGGAAAATTCATTACAATGCTGAAAGTTTAACGCTAGCACGGAAAAAAGTTATTTCCTCTGAACATTTTATCTGACTTTAATTTGAGATATGACATTTTTACAATTTGCGATATACGATTTCCAGACGTTACCTTTAACTGGAGATGGAACTTCGAAATGAATGACGCCGTAGCTACCTAAACAAGATATTTCGTATAATAAAGATAATTACTTCCGGATGGGAAATCGTTTTCTTTTTCGTTCGTTGGAAGTTTTCTTTCCGTTCGTTTCTGTGCGATTTTTTGTCGGATGTTGTTTCTTTTTTTGAAAAGGTCCGTATTCACTTGCTTCGATCTTATGATGTATGATGAACATATAAAAGAAGAGTCGCGAAATATTTGATGTATGTTAATTGATCGTAAAAAATACTTTAGAACATCAGTGATATTTATGGTACACAATAATTTTCGTAGGTTTGGTTCCTCGTTAAATTTGTTTGGAATTATTTTATCTGCGAATACTAAATATATTTTTAAACTAATTTTGAATGATTTACACCAAATAGTTTTTTTATTAATTACATTTTACATTAGATATGCTTAGTACAATCTTAACTTAAAATTAATTTATTATCCAACAACTGTATTGCTTCCACGTTGCTGTGATTTAGCGACCTTATTTCTTGTTTTAAAGCGAAATCTTGAATCACTTCCTGTATCCATTTGATCTCGAGGTCGTCGTACAGCTCTTCGTTAGTTACGTAACCATAAGCATTGGTAATTAGTGGTAGAACCTTGTTTTGGGTGCGTTGGTTTGGAACTCCATATAGGTTTAATGCCCATATACATTACTAATATACTGTTGAATATTACTGTTGAAGATAGTATAGTAAGCATTTAGGAGAAGCAGAGTAACTAGTATGAAACATGTCACTACGTAGTATAAAACAAAGTCGCCTTTTCTGTCCCTATATCCCTATGTGCGCTTAAATCTTTAAAACTACGCAACGGATTTTGATGCGGTTTTTTTCAGTAGAGTGACTCAAGAGGAAGGTTTATATGTATAATACATGCATAATATACTAAGGCAACATTGCTAATTTTAGAGGTTTCTAACGTGATGTCGTAAATTAACCTATTTTTTTAGGCTTATTTAGCAATTAGCAAAAACGCTGCCTAACCCTACGAGTTAGATCAAATTAATGTACTACAGTATTGTACACCATAAAAAGGTCTACAAAAAAGTCCGCGATGGTATATGTTTATCTTTTAGGGATAACCCACATTAACCATTTTTATTGTTTACTTTTTACGTGAGAAAATGGCTTATTTACGAAGCTATTTTAAGCAATACGGTTTTAATCCTTATCGAATTAAGTACCTTAAATACAGTGTGCAATTAATATAGATCAATATGGTTCCTTACAGCATGTAAATTAAACAAATATTTTCGGAGATATTACAAATTTAAAATTTGCGTTTAAAAATGTGTAATGTAATAAAAATTGTATGAATTTAGATATTCCAAAGATAGCAGGAAACCTTCATAGTAAGTATAGGGGAAGAGGAATTGTTTTACTCCAAATTTAATGCGTGCAGGCCAAGGGCAGTAATGAATGAACCAAAAATACTGGATCGATTTTAATCATGTTTTCATTGAGTGACATAGGCATATATATTTTATGCCCGTGCAAAGTCGGAGCGGGCCGCTATGTTTTTATATACAACGTTCATATTTTTTCTGTAGTGTATTTAATTTAGTATCAGCATTGCACCCGTGCGAAGCCGGGGCGGGTCGCTAGTGAAGGTATAAGTAAGAAATTCAGACCTACATATTACGTTTAAACCTCTTAAGTTGTACGACATATTAAAATACAAAGGAAATACATCTGTGACTCATAAATATATTCGTTTCTGTTACCTCGTTATTGAATTATGTTATATTTAGATCAATACTGTTTTATTCAAGTAATTCATTTCAAGTTATTTTAGGTTATTTAGGGAGTTAATATCTAATTAGTTCAGTTAAAAACGTTGTTTCAATATTAGTATTTAAGAATATTTTAGGTTATTTAGTGAGAGAAAAAAGTAAATTAGTAAATTTAAACAACATATAGGTTTCCATTAATATATTTTTTAGCATTAAATATTTTTGTTATTTAATTAATACATTGTCTAACCTACAATTTGTCTTTATGATAACTTAAATCTAGGTATATAACTAGGAGGACTCATCGGCCCTGTCTCAGTCTTTAGTGAAACAATGTTTATATATGTCGCTGCTGATTTTTTAATATATGCACTTCACTACACAACACTATACAAGATCAGATGGTTTGATTATTTTGAGTCTGTGTCCTGTTCTGGTGGTACCCAAAAGTTGCAAATATTTCAATATTCGTATGAGAATGGAGTCTTTCTTCATGCCCCCTTGCAATTCTCCTGATTTCTTAACTGACTGTGTGTATCTGAAGGTCTCGATGTAGGTAATAGTATTTGGGTGCACCCACAATACCTCTCAGGACTTTGTTCTTAAAAATTTGTATTTTATTTATGTTACTCTTTGCAGAACATCCGCATAATTGAACTCCGTATGTCCATATAGGTTTCAGTATTTGCTTATATCATAGCAATTTGTTATGTACCAATAATTGTGATTTTCTTCCAGTTCACCAGTACATTCTCCTATATTTCAATTCCAGTTCGTTTCTTTTCTTCTTTATACGTTCCTTTTTTGTTTTGCATCGAGATTCATTCCGAGATATTTAAGCGTTGTTGCTATATGGAATGATAGTATGATTTAATGTTATTGGTGCTTGTACGGTCTGTTTATAGGTGAACTGCACATGTCCAGATTTACTTTCATTAATTCTTAATTTCCAAGCTTGTGTCTAATTATTTATATTGTCACTTGCGTGTTGTAATTTTCGTGAGGCTTCTTCACTATTGTCCGCGACAGCTATTGTGGTATATCACAAATGAAGAGTAGATAAAGCATTGGTCCCAATACACTTCCTTGTGGTACACCTGCTTTAGCTTCTTTTATTGTAGAGTAAGCTTCTTCTTGTTTGACTCTAAACATTCTGGTTGTAATGTATGGTTTTAACAGTTCGGTGTGCCCATTAATATAAGTTTGATTTTATTTTGAATTGTATTGAGTTTTCAGAGCACCTTTTCAGCAAATTTAAGTTAACATACTTATATTTCATGCTGCAATTGTGAAATTAATCTTACTCATGTTAGTGTTGTTATAATGTTCAATGAATTAAGTGGTAGTAATTTAAAATTATTAATACTTTGCTAATTATTAAAATTTAAAAGAAATTAGTTTTAATTAAATACCATTTAAAAAAGGTTAGTGTGTATTAGTTCTTGTGATAGTTTGCACGTATTTTAATATACCACATTTGTTACTGCAATTAATGTTATATATTAAACATATTTCTGATCTTATATTGAAAATATTGTCAAACCAAATTTTAGTAATATTAATAATTTTTAAGTAATTCTAATTAGTCTATTATTAGAGAAACATAATTTACTTTATAAATTGTGGTCATTAGTTTTAAGTAATATATGTTGTACCAATTTTTGCTGAAGTGATTTGTCTATCCCTTGTACATTATTCTAGTCAAGAAAAAACGGAATAAAACAACACGAAACGAAATTACGATATCTCTATAAACTCCCACTGTTATTTCATTACGTATACAAAAGCCGCGTACCCTATTAAATTAAGGAAAATTATAATTAGAGAAACAATGCTGTCGCAGCAGCGCCCCCTGGTAAATTTTAATAATCAAAAGGCTTATCTGCGGCCCCGTCGGGTCAGAACGTGGGATTTATATGGTGCTACTGTTAAAACTTTATCGGGCCTTTCGAGGTTAGGTTAGGTTTAGAAAGTTTATTATGTAATTAATATAAACCAATCATATTTCACCAAAGGGAATGTTTCTGCCTTAACGAAAAGCATGTTTAAATGATATTAGAACAGTTTGTTTAGCGTTGTGCCGAAAATGTTGCCCGCTAATTTTAAAATATAAAGAGGGAATTTTAATACCGACCGCCGAAATTATTTCTGAGGTTTGACAAAGATATATGCCACCGCTGATATAATTTGGGATTAATTATTCAAATTAATTTGCCTGTTAGGTTGCCGAATAATACTGCGTGTTTATGTAAGGCGAAATGGATTTTCTGAAAGGAAGTATGAAGAACGGATTTATAAATTTTCAAAGTTCAAAAACATACTGTGATTTTATCTGTTAATCTAATTCACTATCTAGTAATTTTTTCTTATTATTTTTCTTAAAGCCCTGATCTAAGATGTCAGACCATCAAATATGTCATAGTTTTTATACATTCTTTAAGTTAATTACATTTTACATTATATATGCGTAATGCAATCTTAATCCAGTCCGGAAACTCGGCATCAAGCCAAGTTTGTGCTTCAACCGTATTTTTTCCCTTCAAAATTCAAAATTTTATCAACGCGCGAAATTTCCTTTCATCCATTTTTTTCACAATAACAAAAGTTGCTTCACTCAAAATGCTATAATTCACAAATTAATGATCCGACAGCTGTCATATGGATTTAATTCTAATAGCGCCATCTGTGTGTCAGCCCGGGGACTTTTAAATTGACCTGTTAGTTTCAAAGTTTCCGTGTCTCTCAGACATTTGACGGCTTATGTCAGACGGACAATTCATCGCGACTATGGTGGATACTCAAAAAGAAGGGTAGATTACTTTTAAGGAGGTTATGGAAAAGTGTCTAGACAATTATAAAAACTCTAACTATGTCAAAAGCCTTTCAAGCTTTAGGTTAACTAATAATTCTAAAAGTATATTTTCTTCATTCCAAGTTCGACCATTGAAAAGTAACGTGAACGATTGAGATAAAAAATTAGTAACGTTAATGGTTTGCAAATAAATTAATATTTTTCAAGTTTATTCTCTATCGTTTTAATATAATAAACTTGTTTAACATATTTACCGAAATTGCCAAGAAACGTGACGTCCTATGACAAAAAGGACATCATTTTAAAATTTAATATACCTAAAAACAAAAGATTACTTCACAAATCCTGAAAAGCCATAATTGTTTTTTGCATGCCTGTGTTATATTGCAAATGAAATTAAAATAAGGAACACAATAAGAAAAATATATACTGTTGTCTACTCACTATCACAAAACTAACGTTAATGATATTAATTAATACTAATTATAATTTTTATAGCATCATAAACATTGTAATAACGTGAGTATGACCCACTAGCAAAATTTCAGCTTACCGTTATGAAAATCTTCATTCTACGCCAAAACAGTTAAGATCTTACCTGAAACAAACAAGAACACGGATTATAATTTCAAATTAGGCTTTTAATATCCAATGAGATTTTAATTAACGCTACATAGTGAAACTGCAGTTCATATGGCAAGAAATAGCGAAATAAGACAAAAACGTAATTAAAATTCGATTTTCTGTTAGTGGAATTAAGAGATGTTGTAGTTGAACTGCAAAAAACTCTAATTCTAATTCACATGTTACTAGGAACAGCATACTCAGTTAACGACCAATAAATATATATCTTTATTATGAAATATAATAGGTTGGAGAAAACAATTTTCGGTTCTTTTAATGTTTATGAAAACGATTTTAGTCATGGGCACTTACAACAGTAAACTTTTTTTTATTAATCTCCTAGGACGTCAACAATCTGCCCGTGGGCAATAAGTATTATTATATGATTTCAGTTATATATTATAACAATCCTGACATGTATTAGGTCACTTCAGTAAGTGATCTACAGTACAAATGATAATCTAAATCTTATTCTAGATACTATTCTAACTTATTTTAAAGTTTATATTAACTTATTCTAAAAACTATTCTAGCTTATTCTAGAGATTATTAAATCTCACTATGTGTCTATTAATCAGTTTGTATGGCAGTTTGCGTTTCAGTCTACGCACTTCGCTGTCTATTTAACTGTTTGGCGAGTGCATTGGGATGCATTAATAGTCTTTCAGAGAACTTCGCACTAACACTCCGAATCACACTCGTTATGGGTTCTACGGGGATATTGCACTGAATCAGTTTATTATTAACCCACAGTTCAATACCATATGGGATTAATAAGTATTGACTTATACAGCAAAACTTTGTTATCTGACAACAGTAAATTTAAAACTTCAATTAATCCATATGGCGTTAAAAATTATCAAAACCATCAAAATTTCTCAGCGTCCAATTCTTGTCAGCTTTTGCAGAGTTACTGAAATTGATGTAATCTAGCATTGTAGCCGTATTGATTAATTCTGGCCATTTAATTTTAATCACCTGCTTCAACAGTTGATTGTCGATGGTAGATAGAGAGTTAATTAAATAAAATGCTGAGTAATTTAGGATGAATCTTGATGAAAGACTTAGTTGGAAGGAATAGACGAAAAAAAAAAGAAAATCTTAAATACCCCTATAAAATAAGATGCTGCTATAGAAGCAAATACTAAAATGTATATGGACCTATGGAATGAAGATATAGGGATGTTCTACGAGAATTAATATCAACATCTAGCGACCTTGAGGTATGTCGAATTTTAGATCGTGAAATAACTGTCTACAAAATATCCAGAAATATAATCCCAGATGTTGAATACGGGCGGGGTGTTTCGTTGAATGAGGTGATCGAATAAACTGAGGACTATTTTGAAGCAAAGGACAAATCGTACTACAAAAATGGTATCGAAAAGTTGGAAGGTCGCTATAATCAGTGCATCACCCCTGAAGGGAATTATGTGGAATAAAAAAATTAATTTTGCCAAAATAATGTGTTTTACTATGGCAGACCGGGAACTTTTCAATTGTCCTCTTATATAACTGACAACCTCAGATATTATATCACGAATACTAGTACAAAACCGTTCATAATTATCAGGTTTCTATACGAGGACATGTTCCTAATGAACGGCAATATATGCAAACATAAATATAATAGCCATGCGAAATAACACTCGTAAAATGCAACCAGTCACATAAACAATTTAATGAATTCCCGGCCTGCGAAACGTTCGTACTGTCATAGATCAACTAAAGAAAATAAAAAGTACAATTACAGTCGCCGTACACCAATGTTTTCCTAACAAATAGCAACGATGCTTCGTTAATTGTCGTTACTAAATGTACACTGCGGCAAAGTTAATGACAGAATCGAGCAATTTCGTTATTGGGTGGAACAAAATAATTTCAGTCGTGTATATATATATATAGTTTGTTTTTACAGATCGTTAAAGATTAACTTTCGGCGACAACGTCATGCAGAAACCATTTTTCTAGGTTATGTACGGTTAATATCGCATTATTACCATTAATGTACGTATTTTATTACCGTTTTTATTAAAGGAATGAAGTGCATTCATTATGTTGCCTGTTAATATATGAGTATGGTTACTAGGAAAAGGTTACCATTTTATAGAACAGCCTAAGAGAGATACAAATTGTTACACAAGAAAGTTTATATATAGTATATTGATTTAAGGATATATTGCTTAACCAATATTTCCGGAGTCGGCACATGCGCACTATCCTGTATCGAAAACCATATAAAGGAATAACCGATTATATTGCCCTCCTTTCGTAATGACGGTACATTCTTTGCGAGTCGATCGGTACAGTCGATCAAGTAAAAACAACAAACAAATTATATTTAGATTTTATGTTACATTACTTCTATAATAATGGGGTTATTAACAAGCACTCAACAATTAACCAGGTTAACAGATGTTACTGAAAAAGCCTACGAAAGTAAAAAGTATGCTCAGCTATATTCTTAGATGTAGCACAAGACTTCGATAAGGTTTGGCATGAAGGACTTGTTCATAAACTACAGAGAATGCTACCAAAACAACACACCGAACTATTAAAATCATACATTACAACCAGAATGTTTAGAGTCAAACAAGAAGAAGCTTACTATACAATAAAAGAAGCTAAAGCAGGTGTAGTACAAGGAAGTATACTGGTACCAATGCTTTATCTCATTACTCTACACTTGTGATTTACCACTAATGGAGAATATTACGATGGCTACATTTGCTAATGATACTGCGATTATAGCTTTCGGAGATAATAGTGAAGAAGCCTCACGAAAATTACTACAGTTCACCACATGTGCAGTTCACCTATAAACAGACCACACAAGCACCAAAAACATTAAATAATACTATCATTCCATATAGCAACAACGCTAAATATCTCGGAATTAATCTAAATGCAAGACTTCGCTGGAAGGAACATATAAAAGAGAAAAGAAAAGAACTGGAATTGAAATATAGGAAAATCTACTGGCTAATTGGAAGAAAATCACAATTGTCAGTATATAATAAATTGCTATTATATAAGCAAATAGTGAAAAGTATATGGACATACGGAGTTCAATTATGGGGATGTCCTGAGACGATTAAGTCCTGAGAGGTATTGTGGGCGCACCCAACTACCATAGGACTGATTACCTACATCGAGACCTTCAGATACCCAGAGTCAGTTAAGAAATCAAGAGTATTTATTGTAAGGGAGCATGAGGGAAGACTCCATTCTCATGAGAATATTGAAATATTGCAGCTCTTGGATACCACCAGAGCAGGGCACAGACTCAAAAGAATCGAACCGTCTGATCTTGTGTAGTATAGTGATGTGCATATAATAAAAAATTCAGCAGTGATATGTATAAACATTATTTCACCTGATAGAGACTGAGATAGAACCGATGGGTCCTCCTAATTATATACCTAGATTTAAGTTATCTTGAAAACAAATTGTAGGTTAGGCGGAAACGACTATAAACAGTGTAATAAACAAATAATAATAATAAAATTTCATTTTATTCAATAATTTTTTAAACAAAATGTGTAATTTCAAAAAATTGTCTATATTTATTTTCCCTCCTTATATATAGTTTCAGCATTAAATCAATTATTTATCAAATTTGTTTATATTAATTTATATAAAATAATTTACATATAAAAAAAAGAGTAAATGAAGCTTTTTATACGCATACGCTAAACTTTAGTTCAATTCGGTTGTTTCAAAAATAAATGGAGACCACTAAACGCATGCGCCACATGTGGAGATATTTGTTGAGTAATGTATCCTTCTATTCCTACCGGATTACCATGTTCAGATGTACAACGAAGGCACTGATGGAGTAAATGTGCAATAGTTTTTGTCTAAGGCTATTAAAATGAACAGTATTAAAATAAAGCCAAGACAAATAATGTACAAACTATTAAAAAATTGAAACAGGACTCTGCTATAACTTTCTATGTACGTATTAACTCAACGCTCTGAATTTACATAAAGCGATAAAATAAATGTCCATTTGTATTATAGAAAACGGAAAGGTTGCATTTTCTAGCAAAGGTAAAACGAACGGTCCACTTGGTAGGCCATAAAACCCGTTATTAAAAATGCATTAACACCTTACCGGTAGTCATTTGTAATCATTCCGCATAGTAAAGTCGTGATGGGAAGTAACGTGCTGCGCCGTTACGTGTTGTGTGAATATATCGTAATTTACTGCATATATTTCGAAAACCGAAAGTATAAACAAACAATACTGTCATTAAATGGTGAATGCGCTGCTTAAATCAAATGGCGAATGCGCCTTGTAAAAAAAGGTCACATGTTTATGTAAAATTTCGAAAAATATACGCGGAAATAAAATCCAATTTTTTCCTCAGTCGGTATTTTAACATCTTACGTCCTACAATATCGCGTCCCCTTTACATCGGTTCCGCAGCATTGCTCTCCGGAGCCCTGTTAAAAGGAATGTCATACATATTGATTCTGTTTTTACTGACCTCCAACGACAATCGCTACTGTTTCAGATCAGAGGCGGAAATCTACATACCGCCATAAAAAAAAGAGAGGAATTTCGTTAACATTCTGCCGGGTTCGTTTATATCAAGTAAAAGTGTCATAAAAGAAGTTCCAGGCAAATATAAACTACTTTAATAACACAGAGAAAAGGGATATACATACTAGCTCTTCAACAACTGTTGGGTCCTTTCTACAGCTATATTTGAAGATGTATAGCTTTTCATCTACCAACAAATGGTGGTAAAAATATTATTCAAAATATGTCAAACTGGAAGAATGACAAAATAATGAAGATCAATATGACAAAAAACGCAAAGCCAATTAAAAATTAGCATCCTTTTAAAGGATTTTATTTACTAAACTAACATCAATTTTTTATTGATGAGTTAATTTATTTAAAAACGTATATTTTGGCTAGGTATCTAAAACAAAATATTATTGCTTAAGACTGCCTAAAAGTATACATCAATCAACTAATTATGTTTGTAAAGAAAGTAACTTTTAAAAGAACACATTATATACTATAAACATTATATATTATTATATACTATTAAACATTATACATTAAACTACTATATCCAGTTTTTCTGAACGTTTGGTTACGACTAACTCTGTAGACCAACAATATAAATATATATAAACCAACAATATATATATATATATATATATATATATATATATATATATATATATATATATGTATATGTATATCGTTGTTACATAAAGTATATCCAGTAAAACAGCCAATGCACGTTATCAAAACTTATGACATCAACACGTCACAAGATTGCCACATTAGCTTAGAATTTTGATTTACAAAATAACAAAATGTTTTGAAGAGAATTCTAGATATTTGACAACAGTGTCTACCAGTTACATGTTCCAACGCATCAGATAACATTCTATCTCATTTTAAACAGGGTAAAATGAGAAGGCAGTAATTGGTAGTATTTTCAGGTCATCTATGACATACATTGCCTGTTTTATTTGAAGGACTATAAATATAAATGCAACTGTGTGCACTTCCTCTCTTGTGTGCAATATTCTTAAAGAAAAGGAACATATTGCGGCAGGCAGTGCATTAAACATCTTGATGATGTATGTACAAAAAAACTTTGAATAGTCTATATCTGTATTCCTGCATCTTGAAATATTTCTTTATTCTGTTTTATCCAAGTTATTTTTATTCGTCTACATTATTTACATAAATACGGCTACATAATAACACTAATGAATAAAATAGAAAAATATGTAATATAATTCTAATAACATATAGTTGAAATATTACAGAGAAACCTATAAAACTGTCAACAAGACCTATAAAAATAACGTTAAAATGTTCTATTAAATATATTACGCTTTAAGCTAACGGTCATAAACGATCTTTGTACTAAAAACATTAAATCTTATAACCATAAAGATAATTTAACTGTCGCTATCTATCGGTCATTAGTAGAGTCATTAAAATGATAGCAGGCCATTTTAAATAGGAATTCGCTTAAAACTGTCGAAAATCGCGATTTCACACTTTAGCGAATGAAATTGTCATCGTAAATTTTGATGTAGTTTCAGTGATATGTTCAATTATTTGAAATAAATTGTCATTAATATTATCCGAAAACAATGTTACTTCAGTCTAACTATCTGCTCGATTTTCATTATATAACATAAAATAAAGAGACATAGAAAACGATCTTCGACGTATTAAGTTGTAGCCAATATTTACATTATTATTGTCTTAAATATATAATACATTTTAAACTCGGATGACTATCGATTGGACTTCGAAGTGAAATGATGGAGCCATGTTTCATCCATTGTCACATATCGACGCAAAAACTCGGGTTTATGACGCTTGATCATGTTCAAACACCGCTCCGAACCATTAACTCGTCGTTGTTTTTGGTTAAAAGTGAGCTCGTGCGGAACCTACTTTCCACAGAGCTCTCTCATATCCAAATATTCATTCAATTTGAATTTACGGTCATTAAAAATCATTTTGTGGATTTTTTAAAAGTTTTCGTCGGTAAAAACCTCTTTTGGCCCTCCACTGCGTTCACCGCCTTCAGTGCTCATTTCACCACTAAACTTAGCATGCCAAGTTTTGCTAGTTGATTTTCTTGGAGCAGTATCCGGAAACTCGGTATCAAGCTAAGTTTTTGTTTCAACTGTATTTTTTCCCTATAACAAAAGTTCCTTCACTCAAAATGGTATAATTCATAAACTAATGATCCGAGAGCTGTCAAATTTATACACGCATCTTTTGAGGGTTAACGCTAACTAAAAACCTATGGATTTAACTCTAGTAGCGCCATCTATGTGTCAGGCCGAGGACTTTTCAATTGACCTGTTATTTATGACCATATCATTGTAAATTTTGATGTAGTTTAGTTAATGCCTACCTTTTTACTTTAACCTGGTACCTATTATACGCTTGAAAAAATTTATTGGAAAGCATTTTATATAGTATACGGTGATATGTAATCGAATACGGGAGTAGAACACTTTTAGGTGTCCACGACACAAGTAAATATATAACGTATAATGCTAACGGGCATTTTAACTTATCTTAAATCCACAATATCCCTCAATTTATCACCGGACCGAGGCCCATATCACGAATTTCATAGTCCGGCCCGCATTAAACCCCCCTCCCTCCCCAAATACACTCGTTCCACTTTAAATTCCATTTATTTTATGCATGAGTCCACTATTTCCTAGACCAAACACACATCGTTATGTGTCCGTTTTAATTCAAATCAGCGGCAAACAATCATAAACGAGTCCGGCGCCCTCTATCGCAAACTAGGTATCGGTTTGATCATTAACCGGAATTAATCGGGTCCATTTGGTCGAAACAGAGGAGCCGGTACGGTTCGGTTCGGGTCGCGTCGGTTTTGTTGATATCGGGCATGTTCGATGGCAATTTGGCGGAACGCAAACTGTGCAACGTTCGCAGTTTGATACGCTAAGGTAAGCCCATATTCCGGGGACCGGTCGTTTCATATGGTATTGCTATTTTTTGGGGACGTAGTTTTCGATTTTTCGACGGTATTGAACGTGGGACGATTTCAAATTTCAACCCTATTTCTCTATATCCAGTCCGACAAATACAGTCTGTCAACACAATACCGTTTCTGTTGCATCAAGCGAAGAGATAGAATGCCAAAACATATAGTTTTGTTGGATGTAAAAATATGACTTCATTACAAGAACAACATGAATGCTGTAGTATCTTTGAAATAACAGTGAGCTAACGTCATCTAGATGTTTAATGTATAAGCTTGCTACAATTTGTAAATTCGTTTTAGAATTACACAATATTTTCCATTGTGATTTATTCTAATTAAAAAGAACCACAATGCTGTCTGATTGGAAATTATGTAAGAAATACTTTTATTTCTTGGTAAATAAAATACAAATGTTTAACAAAACATTACATTGGTCACTATCTTGATAATATACAAGGTGTTACAATGGTGATTACAATAACAATCGTCTATCAGCTACGTCAGCAAGACACTCTTCGAGAGACTTTAAGAAACTATATCATTTTTAGTCAAAGCGCCGGCCTTTATATCCAAAAGTGTACATCACAGCATTCCCATCGCCATTTTTTACTGAAAATTTCATTTTTGCTTCGCCAGGCCAAGCACTTTTTAACCTACGCTGATAGAGTACAGGAGCATTTAAGATATGTTTGAAATAATACTAAATCATACAAAATGTATTACAGTACGTTTAAACCTTTCATATAAGGTTATAACTAGCGTTGGAAACTATCGACTGTTTAGTAATTGACTACTTTTTACTATCGACTGTTTCAGTCGCTATTTTTGGTTCGACTGATTTTACTATCTTTTACCAGTGACGGTTCAATTAGTTTCATCCGATTGATTTTTAACGTTCTGGCTCTGTCGTCCTAGCCGCGGCCTTGACGAAAATGTACAAAGTTTATGCTTACATATATATATATATATATATATATATATATATATATATATATATATATATATACTAGCGACCCGCCCCGGCTTCGCACGGGTGCAATGCTGATACTAAATTAAATACACTACAGAAAAAATATGAACGTTGTATATAAAAACATAGCGGCCCGCTCCGACTTTGCACGGGCATAAAATATATATGCCTATGTCACTCAATGAAAACATGATTAAAATCGATCCAGTATTTTTGGTTCATTCATTACTGCCCTTGGCCTGCACGCATTAAATTTGGAATAAAACAATTCCTCTTCCCCTATACTTACTATGAAGATTTCCTGCTATCTTTGGAATATCTAAATTCATACAATTTTTATTACATTACACATTTTTAAACGCAAATTTTAAATTTGTAATATCTCCGAAAATATTTGTTTAATTTACATGCTGTAAGGAACCATATTGATCTATATTAATTGCACACTGTATTTAAGGTACTTAATTCGATAAGGATTAATGCCGTATTGCTTAAAATAGCTTCGTAAATAAGCCATTTTCTCACGTAAAAAGTAAACAATAAAAATGGTTAATGTGGGTTATCCCTAAAAGATAAACATATACCATCGCGGACTTTTTTGTAGACCTTTCTATGGTGTACAATACTGTAGTACATTAATTTGATCTAACTCGTAGTAACTCGCGTTTTTGCTAATTGCTAAATAAGCCTAAAAAAATAGGTTAATTTACAACATCACGTTAGAAACCTCTAAAATTAGCAATGTTGCCTTAGTATATTATGCATGTATTATACATATAAACCTTCCTCTTGCGTAGTTTTAAAGATTTAAGCGCACATAGGGATATAGGGACAGAAAAGGCGACTTTGTTTTATACTATGTAGTGATATATACTATATACTATATATATATATATATATATATATATATTTATATATATATATATATATATATATATATATATTACGATATTTTTCAAGATTGTTAATGTACTTTCTCTTGAATAATAAATAAAGCATTTACTTTATTTAATATAGCTCTAGTAGTTATTGTACAATCATTTCTATTTATTTCATGGATTAGTTTTTTTTCTACGATCAGGCATATGTTTAATTTTTATTTGGTAGTTAAAGTTAATGTACATCTTTAGTTTTTAGATTGTGTTTAAGTTCTATTACATTCTCTATATTTATTATCATATATTCTTTAAAAATATCAATTAACATATTAAAATACGATAAAACATTTATGGGGTATTTTTCCATTCCTTTTTACAGATCCATAGAACATTCAAATATAAAAGTAATTCTACTTCGTTTTTAATGAAATTATTAGTTGCATGCTAATAGTTTTCAGTAATTAATTTTTCATTTTCTTTTTTAAATTTAGTACGTGAAGGAATATATACATCTCCGTTGGAAAATATAAGCACATAAAAAATTAACTGCTCCAAGCAATTATCTCCGTCCTTTTCAGTCGCTAGTTTTTTGACTATCGACTGTTTCGACTGTTTTTTGACTATCAACCGTTTCGAATGTTTTCAGTCGACAGTTCCCAATGCTAGTCATAAAAAATATCCTTGAAGAATGAAGAGAATAACGGATTTATCTTAAAATATTATCACTAAACAACAATAATACTAATGTCCCCATAATTAATTGACCCATATTTAATAAATTATAACATAATAATAATAATAATAATTTACTAAACAATAATTTACTGTATACGCCATATATCATCAAATAAATTATGAAATAACATATCCATAAGTTATAGATAAGATTGTAGAGGAAATGAAGAAGAGTGCGAGATGGAGAAAGATACGGATATATCGGTGATGGTCTCGTCTTTGTTTTCATACACAATGGGGATAAGCTTATACACGGTCAATGACCCAAAGAAACCGTAGGGCTATTTTACGGTTACAGATGTTTAGGACATATTGCCATGAGGGAAAACCAGTAAATCTGCGGCTTTTGTGCGTGCAGGATTTGTATAAAGATTCTTTGTCGTATTCAGGCCAAAGAATTCCGCTGACCAAGATCGGGACGGACATGTTTACCCTTAAGGGTTTAGGAAATTAAATATTCAGTTTTGAATATCTGTACCGTTTCGACGGACGAAATAAATGGAAATATTATTTGCCGGCTTTGTGGTGCAGTGGTAAAGGTGATAGGACGGCCCTACTGTTGCGATAGTCACGGGTTCGAAACCTACTGGGGCATGGTCGTAAATTTATATTTGTGTTTGTTCTAGATAAGAGTGTAAAATCCGACAAGGAAAATGATCCCAGTCATGTGAGTAACCAGGCTGGATAAGACCGGATGTCTTCTGGGATGATTTTTGAAGTTGATCACTCGCCAGTCGGTAGGCTTAATTATTATTAATTATTTCTTGTTGTTTTTCTACATTAAAGGATGAAAATCAACCATTTTGTACCTCTCTTAACTTATGATAGATAATTAACAATTAAATATGATAAAAATTATCATGACAAATTATAAGTTTTTACACGAATTCAGTTATTAATTTTACATTTTATAAGTAGGGTTAAGAAGTCTACTGATACCCTATCTATAGTATATTCAAAGTTATTTTGTACATACGTCATTAAGATGTTTAATGTATTGTATGCTGCAATTTGTAAATTCGTTTCAAAATCAGACAATATTTTCCTTCTCATTTTATTCTAGTTAAAAAGGGACACAGTGCTCTCTGATTAGTTCGAACGCGTAAAGGGATGAGCCTGTCAAAGTCGTCCGGTTGACGGACGTATGCAAAATTATTGAAAGCAATAGTAATAAGAGGTTATAACTTTAACCTATAAACTATGGCGGCTGTATAATTAACTGTAGTTTCTAGATGTACCATAATGTTAAAATAAATTAAATTTGATGACATTTTTGTTCAATTATTTTATTTAGATCTCAATCCTAAAAAGGCACCTGGTATAGATGACATTTCACCTGGATTATTGAAAGAACTGCCACGAAAAGCAATCATCATGTTGACATATATATTTAATGCCTGTTTAAGGCTGAAGCATGTCCCGGAATGCTTTAAAGTTGCACAAATAATTATGCTCAAAAAACCTGACAAACCTGCAGAACAAGTCGAATCTTACAAGCCTATTTCGCTACTACCTGCAATATCAAAGCTATTTGAGAAGCTGATATATAAACGTGTTAAACATTTGGTAACAATACCAGATTTTCAGTTTGGTTTTCGAAATCACCATTCAACTATCAATCAAGTGCACAGAGTAACTGCGGCTATTGAAAGAGCGTTTGAAGAAAAGAAATACTGCCCTGCAATATTCCTGGATGTCTCACAAGCTTTTGATCCGGTTTAGCATTTGGGATTAATCTGTAAGATGAGCAAATTGTTACCGCGTAACTATTGTCAATTGCTGGAGTCATATTTATTCCGATGAAAATTTAGAATATCGCACGAAATGGCGTTCTCGACATTTAAAAATATCTCGGCTGGAGTTCCACAAGGTAGCGTCTTAGGACCTCTCCTGTATCTGCTCTACACTGCTGACATTCCAACAACAAAAGAAACACTTATTGGAACCTTTGCTGATGACACAGTTATTATGGCAAAAGATATATATCTGCCTAGGGCAATAGAAAAAGTGCAAGTGGCAGTCAACAAAATCTGCAAATGGACAAAAGATTGGAAAATTCAACTTAATAGCTCCAAATCTGTCCACGTTAATATTGCATTAAGGCGAAATAATAGAAACTTAATTATATCACTCAATGGATGCCCGATTCCTCAAGCAGAATCAGCAAAATACCTTGGAATCCATCTTGACGGTAGGTTAAATTGGAAGCATCACGTTAGACAAAAAGCAAAACACATTAGAACCAAAATAAAACAACTATACTGGTTAGTCGGAAGATACTCTCAACTTGATCTAAAATCAAAGAGCTTGATCTATAATAAAATTATAAACCCAGTTTGGACCTATGGGGTGCAAATATGGGGTTGCACTAAAAATTCAAATCAGTTAGTCAAACAGCGCTGTCAAAATAAGATTCTTCGATTGATTACCAATGCCTATCGCTATGTAACCAATGAAGAACTGCACGATGACCTGGAAATCAAATGGATTTGCGAAGTTGTGCAGGATTTCGCCTTGAAACACGAAAGAAGATTACTAAATCATTCTAACGTGGAAGCAATACAACTGCTGGACAGCGCACAGGATGTCAGGAGATTGAAACGAACAAAACCGTACTAACTTGTGTGAACATTTAGTGTGTATTATTAGTGTAAACTATAGCTATAAGTTAATAATTAATAAATAATTGTAATTTTATAATTGAGGAATACATACTGATGTATTTTCTCGCACTCGTCTTGCTAGCTAATTAATCCAAGCACATAGGAAAAGTAGTAATAAATTAATTGTAATAGTAATAATAATTAAAATTGTACTAAGCGTATCTAATAAAGATGTTATAAAAAAAATTATTTAGATTAGAATTTTGTTGTGCGTCAAAACTAAACTGAACTAAAACTCAGAGTTGATGCGACAACATTGCGACGAATTAACGTCACAAATTTAGATGACGTATGTACAAAATAACTTTGAACAGACTATATATACCGTTCTATTCTGTTTTATTCATTTATTTGACATATAGAGTAAAGTATTATATTGTTATTTGTTCTTATAGCGTTCAGATTTTGGATTTAAGTAGTGACCAATAATCGACGAGTCATTTAGTTGTCAAATCAGTCAACGAACATTTAGGGAAATTTCATCCAGATGGATGAAGTTGGATTCGATTCTCTAGCAACTTAAAATTTTAGACAAAATTGGGACTGTGACCGGCAGTGAAATTTGACTCAGTTGAAGATTTTGAAATATGGAATGATAATATTGAAGGGACAATAGGATTTTTGGTACTTATATTGGTAAAAAGTATTAAACATCTAAATTTGCTTGTCATTGATTGGATAGGAATTTACAAAATTATATCAACAAATGAGAAGTATTTTACTTAGTATAAGAAGTATTTAGTATATTATAGAAGATAACATTTCTATCAATATATTTTAATTTCATTTTATGAAGATATTTTAGGATAATTCAGGTGTAATTATGTAAAAAGTAATATAATTTTTTAGCTGCAAATCTCATTCTTTCATTGTCAGGCCAATAACATTTTGCGCTACCCTGGGAGAGTACAAGAGCATTTAAGATATGTTTGGAGCAATACTAAATCGCTATGTCTTAAGTTATGATCTTCTAGTACACTATGAAAATGATATCATTTATTACAATGTATTACAGTAAGATTTAACCTTTCATATAATGTCACAACTAGTGTTGCGAAATATCGACTGTTTAGTAATTGACTACTTTTTACTATCGACTGTTTCAGTCGCTATTTTTGGCTCGATTAATTTTACTACTTTTTACCAGCGACTGTTTCAGTCGACTGTTTTTGGTCCGACTGATTTTGTTACTATATTCTATGGAGTGAAATCCAAAAGCCAGACGTACCTACGGAATAATAGAGTGAAAACGACAATTATATTTCAATTTGGGAAACAGAAAGGCGTTCAAAAAATACTCCTAACACGAATACATTGTACGGGAGGAAGAAAAAGCGGAAGGACCCTCCACGGAATAAATATAAAATTAATAAAATTCCAGCTATCGGGCGTCGCATTAAACTTTCATACGCAATTTTCTCCGATAATACTTTTTAATTTTGTACCTTTTGTTTTTCCTTTATTCGAACAAACGGAAAGATTCTCGGAACGTTGCGTAACATTATCATATTCTAATTTATCTCGTCGGCATCCTCCAAAGGAAAATCTAATTAAATCTTCAAATTTTCAGGGGCTAAAGTACTTTAATGTTTACTCTTGCAATTTTTTTTATTAATTAGTGCTTTGGGGAACATTCTACGAACTTGGTCTCTTTATGCCACCGTTCTTTTGTGTCTTTTCACATCGCCGTGTCGGGTAGTAACTTATTCAGTAAAACAGTTTCTGGATTTCAGCTGAGAACTGAGAATATCAAAAAAAAGGATTAATCACTACATAGTATAAAACAAAGTCGCCTTTTCTGTCCCTATATCCCTATGTGCGCTTAAATCTTTAAAACTACGCAAGGGATTTTGATGCGGTTTTTTTCAATAGATAGAGTGATTCAAGAGGAAGGTTTATATGTATAATACATGCATAATATACTAAGGCAACATTGCTAATTTTAGAGGTTTCTAACGTGATGTCGTAAATTAACCTATTTTTTTAGGCTTATTTAGCAATTAGCAAAAACGCTGCCTAACCCTACGAGTTAGATCAAATTAATGTACTACAGTATTGTACAACATAAAAAGGTCTACAAAAAGTCCGCGATGGTATATGTTTATCTTTTAGAGATAACCCACATTAACCATTTTTATTGTTTACTTTTTACGTGAGAAAATGGCTTATTTACGAAGCTATTTTAAGCAATACGGCATTAATCCTTATCGAATTAAGTACCTTAAATACAGTGTGCAATTAATATAGATCAATATGGTTCCTTACAGCATGTAAATTAAACAAATATTTTCGGAGATATTACAAATTTAAAATTTGCGTATTGTATGAATTTAGATATTCCAAAGATAGCAGGAAATCATAGTAAGTATAGGGGAAGAGGAATTGTTTTACTCCAAATTTAATGCGTGCAGGCCAAGGGCAGTAATGAATGAACCAAAAATACTGGATCGATTTTAATCATGTTTTCATTGAGTGACATAGGCATATATATTTTATGCCCGTGCAAAGTCGGAGCGGGCCGCTATGTTTTTATATACAACGTTCATATTTTTTCTGTAGTGTATTTAATTTAGTACCAGCATTGCACCCGTGCGAAGCCGGGGCGGGTCGCTAGTTAATTGATAAGATAACAACTAGTATATTCATTACTTATTAAATGATCCAAATGATCCAATCCATATAACAACAGTAAAATCTCAATATTATTTGTACCCAATAAGTCTGGTCAATTTTTTCGACATCGAATGGCAAAAACTAGTTTCATTGTCCTGCGAGTAAAGCACATTTTTCAACGTATATTCCACATCATTTAGCGTGGCCGAGGAATTTTTCATTGATAAATACGCACTGTTTGCCAACGAATCTTTTCCAATATGTTATTCGGCAAAGCCCTTTGTGGACCGGACTCAAGTAATCAGAACGAAAGTCTTGCGATTTATCAAGAAAAAATCCACACGTAAATCTTATTTTAGGTTTTATCCACCTCTGATATTTTTCATCGGCGCGGTTCATTTTCGACGTCCGTTTTTATGTTGTCGCTCGAACTGTGCGATAGGGTCCCGTCCAATTTTTAATATTAAGGATAGTGGAGGAATTGTGCCAATTTTACGGTAATTTATTATATTCATAATATATCGACGAGGAATGGCAACGCTGCCGGCAGAAATAAAACGAAAACGAGTTGTTTACAATATTTTGGCGAATTTGTCTCGTTCCGTTAGATCGGTGAGAAAGTAATCTCGTTTTCTTATATTACTAGGTGTACTGGAAAGTTATTACCGGTTTTTCAAACAGATGACATATATTTGACACATATATTATTTTATTATAATGACAGCAAGTTCTAAAGCTATACATATTATATTTTGCAAAAGTAACACCGTAATATTTATGTATTTATTTATATATTATAGAAACATCACCCTCCTGGACTATTTAGGGTCCGTTTATAGATACACAATAACAACACATTTACATCGGTTAAAGTATACAATGTTATTATAAGAATAGAATACAAAAAAACAATATAAATACATGGTCGGAATATAAAATCTAGAGTTAAAAGTATAGGATAAAGAATACATAATGCAAGATGGCAAGTAAAATATGCAAAAGCATACAGATGCATGAATATACGAATGCTATATTGTCGCACAACCCATGATACTAATTCATATAGTCTATTCCAAACAGTAGTGACACGGGAGACCTGTCAAAACGTCGCAATGTTTCCGCAGCAACTCTGAGTTTTAGTACATTTTGGCTCTGACATATAACAAAATTTTAATACAAATAAAATAATGAAACAAAAATGTTATGTGTTATAATTTATTTTAACATTATAGTACATCTAACTCATATATTATCGAAGGATATAAAACTACAATTAATTATACAGCCCCAATAATTTATATGTTAGAGTTGTGTTATAATATGTACATCGAACTTATTTCCATACTAGTATAGGTAGGGTTCTAGGCGCGTATGTAGTGGTATCCTCCGAAGGCCTAATCCACCTAATTAACAATTGTATATCTGAGTAATGTATTTTACTTTCATTAGATAGCATATTTATGTTTTAGGCTTAGTTCTTGTTTCTTTCGATGCAATGTATCCTTGTAAAGTAATTATGATATTACTATGTTTCTCTTTAGTTTGTTCTATTACTACCTGTAGACATCTTTCTTGATACAATACATTTAATCACTGCATTCTCCTTTCAGAAACACTAATCAAGTAACACTAATAACTAAGCTTTTTATTTCCAGTATATCAAAGACTTACTCAAGATTCAACCATTTGTCAATTTCTTCTTCAATGTGTCTGATCGAGCTCACACAAACCGAAGGTGTTATTTTCAATAGTGCCTCTTTCCATAAATCCAGACAGTTCTGGTTTGCATATCTTTTTCGACCTGAATGTCTATTGCAATACCCCATATCAACTCAGTTGGATTAAGTATGCAGTGATAGGAAGGAATACATAATACTGTGAGGCCATAACGTTCAGTAACCTGATCTATCATGTATCTTTTCTCAGGCTTATTTCTAAAAAAATAAATTACGTAAAATGCAATTAAATATTTCATATTTACTGACTAACAATTTGAAATAGTTCATTAGTTATGGAAACTTTCCAGACTAACATATTTCTCTGAAATAATTGTATTAAATTATGTTTCGATTGAAAAAACTGCTTACTGTTTTTTAACATTTCGTATATTTAATCTCTGATACAGCTAACAACAAGCTGATCTTGATTCGTCACCTGTCTCGCATAAACACGGTTTCTTTTTGGTGAATTTCTGATTATATTGTTTTTTATTTTTTGAGATATTTTAGTGATCGTGCCGGTACTAATATTCAGTACAGCTGCAGCGCGTAAAAAATATTTTCAATAAAAACTCCGGCTATGTGCAATTTGGTTCAAATTGCATTTTGTTGAAAATATAAATACAAAACTTTGAACTACTTCTATTTCCTTATTTTGCTTTATTCAACATTTGAAAGAAAATTCAAATCACCTATACAATTGCAGCAACAGAATTTCCGAGAAGATTATCCGAGTTGTCCCAGCGCGCTGGGAAAGAGAACAGGGAACTGACGGGCGCCCATACGAACAATTAGATCTTAGACCTATTAAGGGGATAATAGGCCATTATTTAGCTGCACTCCCTACCTGGGTGTGAAATCTACGGCACCTATCGTGCAACGCCCGTTCGCCTTCCCCGTAATTGGCGATACGCAGCATAATAATACCGAATCCATATGTTGTCGATGCTATCAGTTTTTCCCTCCTGTAAATTACGACTTTACGGGTTATTTCATAGTAACGGAATTCCACAAGCTGTCCACCTATATATGTTATGCGGGTCATTAAAGCTTAAGTTATAAGCTGTAATGAACTGTATATAACTTTAATATATGAGTTGGCCTTTTACGTTTGGGTATAGTTGGGATTATGGCAGAAATGACAGCGTTGTTTATTCCCAGGTCTGTGCTTTATTATATAACAGGTCAGTTGAAAAGTCCCTGGCCTGCCATAGTAAAATACATTTTTTTGTCAAAAAGTACGATTTGTCCTTTGCTTCACAATAGGCCTCAGTTTCGGCGATCTCCTCTTCATTCGACGAAAATTTCTTTCCACTGCGCATATTTTTGAGATCTGAGAACAGGAAATTGTCGCTGGGGGCCAGATCTGGAGAATACGGTCGATGAGAAAGCAATTCGAAGCCCAATTCATGGATTATTCCCATAGTTTTCACTGACTTGTGACACGGTCCATTGCCTTGCAAGTCCATTTTCTTCAAATAAGGCCTTTTTTCGGCGATTTCGTCCTTCAAACGGTCCAATAACATTACGTAATAGTCGCCGTTGATGGTCTTTCCTTTTTCAAGGTAGTCAATGAAAATTATTTCATGCGCATCCTGAAATACAGACGCGATAACCTTGCTAGTCGACTGTTGCTTTTTTCCAGGCTTTGGAACGGGTTCATCGTGTGCAGTCCACTCGGATAACTATTGATTGAACATCGGAGTAAAATGATGGAACCATGTTTCATCCATTGTCACATTTTGTACGCAAAAATTCGGATTTATTACGCTTGATCATCTTCAAACACTGCTCCGGATCATCAACTCGTCGTTGATTTTGGTCAAAAGTGAGTTCACGCAGCACCCACTTTGCACAGAGCTTTCTCATACCCAAATATTCGAAAATGATATGATGTATACGTTCAGTTGATATCTTTAAAGTGTATGCTATTTCATTCAATTTCAATTTACGGTCGTTCAAAATCATTTTGTGGATTTTTTTAATGTTTTCGTCGGTAACAACCTCTTTGTGTTGCCTGTGTTCGGTGCTCATTTCACCACGTCTAAACTTAGTATACCAATCCTTGGTGGTTGATTTTCCTGGGGCGGCGTTCGGAAGTTTTTGCTTCAACTGTATTTTTTCCCTTGAAAAAGCAATATTTTATCAACATACGAAAATCCTTTTAATCAATTTTTTTCACAATAACAAAAAGTTGCTTCACTCAAAATGCTATAATGCACAAACTAATGATCCGACAGCTGTCAAATTTATACACTCATCTTTTGAGGGTTAGGGCTAACTAAAAAACATATGAATTTAATTCTAATAGCGCGATCTATGTGTCAGGTCCTGGACTTTTCAATTGACCTGTTAAAGACCATTTGATGCAAATCCTTTAGAACTAACTTATAAGCCTAATAGATTATAATTTTATTTTCACTT
This sequence comes from Rhynchophorus ferrugineus, assembly GCF_030347505.1. Classification (NCBI taxonomy): domain Eukaryota; kingdom Metazoa; phylum Arthropoda; class Insecta; order Coleoptera; family Curculionidae; genus Rhynchophorus; species Rhynchophorus ferrugineus. Next base: position 36,953,104 of record NW_027472587.1, on the reverse strand, counting down.
TTCTTACAAGTTTAAGGCGACCGAAATAATTTCTGAAACAGTTTTAAAAGGTAAATAAAAAGACCCTCTCACTATGGCAAGGCAATTTCGTTAGTAAAAAAACAAGCGTTATTATACTATAATAAATGAAAGTATCCCATTGGCCGTAGCCTCATTTACGGTTTAATGACCAAAAAACAAAATATCTACCTAGCCCCTCCCCTCGAACCACATTGTCAATTCCCATCTGGAATCCCTTTTAAGGGCCCAAGGTTCCCAAACACAAAAACACCTCATAAATTAAAGTTATATGCAAGGGTTGGCTGTGACGTGCGGATAATGTAATCAGCAGTGACATTCCGTGGGCGGTTATTTTGCGGCAAGCACCTTTCATTCAAATAGAGTCTTGTGTTAGGTGCATTTTATGTTTTATACAGACCGTTAAATAAGTTACAGAAGTATTATGAGAGACACGTTTTGTAAGTAGTAACGAAAATGCACATTATATTGATGAAATATTTAAACATATCTGATATATCTATAGGTTGTTGTTTATAACATCTTCATTAGGTACGCTTAGTACAATCTTAGTTATAAATTAATTTATTACTACATTTCATTTACTCTTGGAATAAGTCACAAGTAAGACGAGTGCGAGAAAATACATCAATATGTATTCCTCAATTATAAAATTATAATAACTTATAGCTATATGGTTTGGTTCCCTTCAATCTCCTGACATCCTGCGCGCGGTCCAACAGTTGTATTGCTTCCACATTAGTATGATTTAGCAAACTTCTTTCGTGTTTTAAGTCGAAATCTTGGATAACTTCGCAAATCCATTTGATTTCCAGGTCATCGTGCAATTATTCGTTGGTTACGTAGCGATAGGCAATGGTGATCAATCGACGAACCTTGTTTTGACAGCGTTGGATGTCTAGTTGATTTGAATTTTTAGTGCAACCCCATAGGTCCAAATTGGCTTTATAATTGTCTTATAAATCAACCTCTTTGATTTTAGATCAAGTTGAGAGTATCTTCCGACTAAACAGTATAGTTGTTTTATTTTGGTTCTAATGTGTTTTTCTTTTAGTCTAACACGATGTTATATCTATAAGTGATATGAAAGTTGTCATTAATAACCTATTCTAATTGAAAAATGACTTCTTAATGAATAACAACCTTTCTTAGCTTAATTAGCGTCATACCTATCTTAACCTATCTATATTTACAATATTATTTTAAATACTACCAACTGATAAGTTTGAAGATGGTTTCGAGTCCAAACAATACAAAAATAATAATATACTTTTGTGACATGTATACAAAATTAAATAACGAACAAAACAAATCTAATTTATTGCTCGGCAAAGACTTCAAAGCAATCAGTTGGTAGTAATTAAAATAATATTGTAAATAGATAAACAGATTTACGTAGGTATTAAGATAAATTATGTGTACATAATAGAAAATAAAAAACGTGTAGTAGATAGGTTAAATAAGTTATTGTTTAGTTTTATTTAGTTATTACGACGACTATGCTATATAAATTTTATTTGAAAACGTTTTATTTTTGTGTTAAAAATCTAAACTTGATTATTCTTTAATATTTAGTGATTTCCTTATTTATTTTTTGAAGTCAGTTCAATTTTTTTGTTAAAAATATGCTATTATATTAAAATAAATGAGAATACAATTGGAACATATTATTTTATTGACAAGCCATTAACAGTAAATATTTTATTATCTAACAGGTCAATTGAAAAGTCCCCGGCCTGGAACATATAGGGCACTACTAAAATTAAATCCATATATTGTTTCTTTAGATAGTAATAACCCTCAAAAGATGCGTTTATAAATTTGACAGATGTCGAATGTTTGGGAATTATAGCATTTTGAGTGAAGCAACTTTTGTTATTGTAAAAAAAATGGATAAAAGGGAATTTCGCGTGTTGATAAAATATTGCTTCTTGAAGGGAAAATATGCAGTTGAAGTAAACACTTGGCTTGGGGCCGATTTTCAGGACACTGCCTCAGGAAAATCAATCATCAAGGATTGGTATGTTAAGTTTAGACGTCGTGAAATGAGCACCGAAGACGGCGAACGCAGTGTACGCCCAAAACAGGTTGTTTGGACGAAAACTAAAAAATCCACAACATTATTTTAAATGACCGTAAATTCAAATTGAATGAAATAGCAGACACTCTAAAGATATCAGCTGAATATCTACATCATATCATTCACGTATATTTGGGTATGAGAAAGCTCTGCGCAAGGTGGGTTCCACGCGAGCCTGCTTTTGACCAAAAACAACGACAAGTTGATGATTCGGAGCAGTGTTTGAAAATGATCAAGTGTAATAAACCCGAGTTTTTGAGTCGACATATGACAACGGATGAAACATGGCTCTCTCATTTCACTCCGAAGTCCAATCGACAGTCATCCGTGTGGACTGCACACGATGAACCCTCTCCAAAGCGTGGGAAAACGCAATAGTCGGCTGACAAGGTTATGGCGTCTCCATTTTGGGATACTCATGGAATAATTTTCATTAACTACTTAGAAAAAGGAAGCACCATTAACAGCGATTATTTCATAGCGTTATTGGATCGCTTGAAGGACGAAATCGCATTTGAAGAAAAAGATAGTGCTGCTTCACCAAGACAATGTACCGTGTCACAAGTCAGTGCAAACGATGGAAAAAATCCATGAATTGGGCTTCGAATTGCTTCCTCATGCACCATATTCTCCAGATCTGGCCCCCGGCGACTATTTCTTGTTCTCAGATCTCAAAAGAATGCTCGCTGGGAAGAAATTTTCGTCGAATGAAGAGGTGATCGACGAAACTGAGGATTATTTTGAAGCAAAGGTCAAATCATATTAATGAAATGGTATTGAAAAGTTGGAGGTTCGCTATAATAAGTGTATCACCATTGAAGGGAATTATGTTCAATAAAAAAAAAAATTGTCAACAAAATTTGTTTTATTATAATACGTAGGGGACTTTTCAATTGACCAGTTATATATGTTCACTAGCACACACTAAAACGTTTTCACTTGATTCTTCCTAATCTGAAAGGCCTCTTTGGGGTGTCCATTAGTAATTTGATGTTATTGAGACACTCCATTTTCTTTGGTACCTTTTCTCTATCTCTTTAATGTCCTGATGAAATCGTTCACCTTGCTCTTCACTCACATATACTAAATTTTCAGTAATCTAGTCGAGGTGAAATTGAAGAAAATATATTTTAGACTTATTAGGCAGCTTAAAGCCTGAAGAATGCAGCTTTAGCATTCTTTTGACGATTTGTTTATCGTTAGAGGTTTTATGATTGACCAAAACAACTTTTATGACTTCCTTAAAAGCAACCCAATCCACCAACGTCATCAATGCTTCAATACTAGGCAAACAACGAAGAAGAGCTATATATTAAACAAAACATCAATATTCTTTGGAACACTTTTATGAACTCTAAAACTAAATGACACCTTTTGGAGAAGCATATGATGTTAACAATGTATAAAAAATCGATATTTACAGATAAACAGTTAATTTTTTATGTGTTCGTCTTCATAGGAACGTAAAACCGACGACCACTAACGTAATGACTGATAATGATACTCCTAGCAAATTGCCACTGAATTAGTAATGTTAGTATAGAAGGATATTTAAAGCACAGTATGTAGCTCTTAATGGAAAACTCGTTATAAGGCCTGAATAATTCGACTTGATTTCGACTGGTTTTATCCTGTTTTACCGGCACCCCTGTCTGGTCATAATAAAATGTTGTTCTATAATATTTGTTACTCTTTAGTGCTTTATTTTTGGTCTACTTAAACCAAGTCCAGATTCATTGTGTTTAGTAATAAATTAGTTAATATATTTATACTGGGAAAAAGTCAATGGAGCCTAAATTTGCCATCCAAACTGTTCTATGTTTTTGTATTTCTTTTAAATATACGTTTGGAGAAAAAGGAATTTCGTTTTTCTTTCGTCAAACACCAGTCAATGATATATGTGATGCTACGATTGACGACCCTTTGCCATTGTCTGTAGAATTTCTTTGATTTCTCGATAGCCTTCTTTGAAGGTAGGTTTACTTATTTATTGTCATGAAAGAAACATCTTTTCATATTCGTATAAAATTCAGTCAATACTGTCTAGTTACTGTTACTTCTTAGAGTCCATTTGTCTTAACAGTTTACAGTTTTTCGAAAATATCAGAGGTTTTATAGTAATGGCAAAGGGTCATCGATCAAAACGCCACATATAACATTGAGTTTAAAATTTATATGAATAAATTCGCTTTCAAAAACATAAAACGCCGATTTGATGGCAGAGTGGTAAAAGCGACAGAACGGCCCACTTACTGTTGCGATAGTCGCGGGCTCGAATCCTGCTGGGACATGATGGTAAATTTATGTTTGTGATTATATAATATTTGTGATTGTCCTAAGCAAGAGTGCAAAATTCGACAAGGAAAATGATCCCAATCACGCCAGTAACCTGGCTGGGTAAGACCAGATCTCTTCTGGTGTGATTTCTAAGTCCAATCCAGATAACCCCCTAATTGGTAAAAGGGGACTTTAAAATATACATATAAAACAAAACATAAAAGAAAACAAAATTATTCTTTCGACAGTCGGTTATGTAAAGGAATTACAGATACAAAGCATTTTTCCCCATTCAGTCAATAGTTGTTTAAATAAATCATAAAAGGGAAGGTAGTTTAATCATGGCTGTTGACGTTTGTAATTAAACAAAGTTATTTAATATCTGAAAGCTCACAATATCTCACGCGATGAATTCTGAACGTTAAAATATAACCCAGATAAAATCGGATTAAATCCTTGTCATCATCTGCGAAATAAAAATGTGAAATATGGTTAAAATATGACTGTTTGTCGTACGACCTCAAAGTACGTCTAATTAGCAAAAACCGGCTTACCGACCGGCTGGCCGGGGTCCTCTTTGACGTTGCCCCGAATACGGGAAATACATAAAAGCCTAGCCCATTAGCCAGCTGTAGCGTTGGTTTCGTTTTTTTGGCGTTCGTTTTTAGATTTGGCAACAGTTCGTATTCGGCTTTCGCTTATTTATCTCTTTAAATATAATAAAATAATTTATAGGGTGGACTAACAGGTCAATTGAAAAGTCCCCGGCCTACCACAGTAGAACACATTTTTTTGGCAATTTTTTTTATTCAACATAATTCCCTGCAAGGGTGATACATTGATTATAGCGAACATCCAACTTTTCGATACCATTTTTGTAGTACGATTTGTCCTTTGCTTCAAAATAAGCCTCAATTTCGGGGAATACCTCTTCATTCGACGAAAATTTCTTCCCAGCGAGCATTCTTTTGAGATCTGAGAACAGGGAAAAGCCGCTGGGGGGCAGATTTGGAGAATACGGGGATGAGGAAGTAATTCGAAGCCCAACTGAGGGACCTTTGCCATCATTTTCACTGACTTTTCGACTTTTTGTCGATTTCGTCCTTCAAACGGTCGAATAACGCTATGTAATAGCCATATTTCATCCATCCTTGCATTATCACATATCGACGCAAAAACTCGGGTTTATTACGCTTGATCATCTTCAAACACTGTTCCGAATTATCAACTTGTCGTTGTTTTTGGTCAAAAGTGAGCTCGCGCGGCACCCACTTTGCACAGAGCTTTCTCATACCCAAATATCCGTGAATGATATGATGTACACGTTCAGTTGATATCTTTAGAGTGTCTGCTATTTCATTCAATTTCAATTTAAGGTCATTCAAAATCATTTTGTGGATTTTTTAAATGTTTTGATCGGTAACAACCTCTTTTGAGTGTTCATTGCGTTCACCGTCTTCGGTGCTCGTTTCACTACGACTAAACTTAGCATATCAATCTTTGATGGTTGATTTTCTTGGGGCAGTGCCCGAAAACTCGGCATCAAGCCAAGTTTTTGCTTCAACTGTATTTTTTCCCTTCAAAAAGCAATATTTTATCAACACGCGAAATTCCTTTTTATCCATTTTTTTTTCACAATAACAAAGGTTGCGATGATTCGACAGCTGTCAAATTTATACGCGCATCTTTTGAGGGTTGGGGCTAACTAAAACACATATGGATTTAATTGTAGTAACGCCATCTATGTGTCCGGCTGGGAACTTTTCAATAGACCTGTTAGATGAAATTGATATAAACAATAAGGCTTAATGGCCGATATTTGATATATTATACGTTGCATAAGTGAATGGAGCTCTATATCGGTGAATGAGAGTCTTACTCTCAACCAATACTGTAGTTAGTGCCCCAGGATTTTCGAGAATCCTTTACCAAATCTGGTCAGTTTCTTTGTGATGGGCCACAATATTCCCAGTCTCTTATGTATTACACCACTCCGTGAAGAATCCCTTCATCTTTCATTGAACAAACTTGTAACATTGGACAACCATTGTAATTTGAATCTGTCACTGAAGTTGTTCGTCTATTGTATCGCATTTTAATCGAATAAAAATATTATCTTCATTAAGTATTTGCATGGAATATAATCATTTATTATTTTTATAAAGGCATTTATTGAGAAAAACAGGGTCAATATATATAATTGGATAGCAGTAAACATTTTCTATGCACCGTGTCACAAGTCAGTGAAAACGATGGCAAAAATCCATGAATTGGGCTTTGAATTGCTTCCTCATCCAACGTTTTCTCCAGATCTGCACCCCAGCGACTATTTCTTGTTCTCAGATCTCAAAACAATGCCCACTGGGAAGAAATTTTCGTCGAATTAAGAGGTGATCGCCGAAACTGAGGCCTATTTTGAAAAATGGTATCGAAAAGTTGGAGGGTCGCTATAATCAGTGTATCACCCTTGAAGGGAATTATGTTGAATAAAAAAAAAACTAATTTTGCCAAAAAAATGTGTTTTACTATGGTAAGCCGGGGACTTTTCAATTGATATGTTATTACGAGTACATACCATATTTTTTATAAATCTAATTTTGGGAAAATAATTTACTGTTCGAGTAAAATTCAAAGCATAACGCATTTTCTTGTATTACTATATCAGGACCATAAGAAATTTAATAAATCTCTAGAAGTGATTTTATTCAGTGATATCTCCACTATGACCCATTGACCTTATCGTTTCTCTTCGTCTCTCCCTCTCTGTCGTCCCCCCGGTGCCAGCAAAAAATAAAACCGGGCGGCGTTGCGTATTTGATTTTATCACTAACGAAATTACTCCTTTTCGCCATCGTCCGCAGGGAAATAACATGATGTCCCGCAAAAGCATTGAAATAAGGCCGCGTGGGAATATGAGCGGGCTTCCGATAATTGACAAACTGCACCGGGACGATGGCGGAGCTGATCATATCAAAATTTCTCGTTTTCCAGAAAATTGCAGCTTAGCGACCGAAGCGGTAATTGTCGCAAAAAAGGGCGATTTTCAATTGTCGGTTTGGCAAAGTGTTGCTGGTTTTTCTTGCGCAGTTGTTGATTTTACTTTTATGATTAATTTCAATGAGTTAAGTCCGATTTTGTATTAGAGGTTAGATGACCTGGTGAACTTTCTATCACCTATATCTACCATTTTATCAAACATTTTATGGCTTAATACCTTGAGAGTGCAAGTGATGAAATTGTTCTATACGCGAATTATATAATGCGAAAGGGTTTTAAAAAATTATTTTACGTAATAAAATATTTTTAATAATTTCATTTTAAGCGAAGTATAATTATTATACTGAATGTTCTGTGGATCTGTAAAAAGGAATGGAATTTTTCTATGGAATGGAATAATACCCAACAAAAATTGTATCGTATTTTAATATGTCAATTGCTATTCTTGAATAATATACTATAATAAATATAGATAATATAACAGAACTTAAACAAAACCTAAAAGATGAAGATGTACAATAACCATAAATACTAAATAAATATTAAACATATACCTAATACTCCATGGCATAATTAAATATGATCTCGCAATAACTACTAGGGATTTTTTAAATAAAGCAAATGCTTTATTTATTATTGACCGGAAATATTTTTTTACAAAAATCGACACAGTAATCGAAATATTACCTGTTGTTGCCATAAAAACAGCCAAAAGTATTTTACTATTTATCATTCACAATTTTAATCTTTTTCCCTTACTACATTAACAATTACTTTTATGATTAATTTCAATGAGTTAAGTCCGATTTTGTATTAGAGTTTAAATGGCCCGGTGAACTTTGTATCACCTATATCTACCATTTTATCAAAAATTTTATGGCTTAATACCTTGAGAGTGCAAGTGATGAAATTGTTCTATACGCGAATTATATAATGCGAAAGGGTTTTAAAAAATTATTTTACGTAATAAAATATTTTTAATAATTTCATTTTAAGCGAAGTATAATTATTATATTGAATGTTCTGTGGATCTGTAAAAAGGAATGGAATTTTTCTATGGAATGGAATAATACCCAACAAAAATTGTATCGTATTTTAATATGTCAATTGCTATTCTTGAATAATATACTATAATAAATATAGATAATACAACAGAACTTAAACAAAACCTAAAAGATGAAGATGTACAATAACCATAAATACTAAATAAATATTAAACATATACCTAATACTCCATGGCATAATTAAATATGATCTCGCAATAACTACTAGAGCTTTTTTAAATAAAGCAAATGCTTTATCTATTATTGACCGGAAATAATTTTTTACAAAAATCGAGAGAGTAATCGAAATATTACCTGTTGTTGCCATAAAAACAGCCAAAAGTATTTTACTATTTATCATTCACAATTTTAATCTTTTTACCTTATTACATTAACAATCTTGAAAAATATCGTTCCAAAATGCTGCTATATTAATATACAATATATTGTTATTTACAAGCAAACAAAAAAAATCATAAAACTATACATATTATAATATATAAATCTATGTAAGCACAAATTGGATACATTTTTGTCAAGGTCGCGGCTAGGACGACAGAGCCAGAACGAGTCGACTGAAAAACTCTTTAAAATTTTCTAATATGTAACTCCTCTTCTAATAAGCATACATATTTTACGAGCCTTTAATATTGAGAAAGTCGCCAAAGAGAAATCAATGAATCAAAAGTTTCAGATAAATTTTTTTGCAGTGAAAACTGTTCAGAACAAACTATAACAACGAACAGTCCTTTGATCATATTCTTGAATATGTTACATGGTGTAATTGCTATGCCGGTGTTTTTTTTTTTCGAAAAATAATCCGTAGAAAGTTTTAGAAACAATTTACAGTATAAAGCTTTCGCCTACAATATATAAATAAGAAATTTCGTTCTCTTGAAATAACTTTTTTAAGTAAAAACGTGTTTAAGTTCCAATATAGAGCTAAACCTGTGAACTATATTAAGAACTTTAAACATTAATATTAAACGTCTATTTTTGGTTTGTTAAAAGTGAAGTGAAATTGTAAGTTTCAATAAATAATTTAGTTTTCAACCAACTTATCATAAAAGACAATCAAAATATATATTAGATAGATATGTTAGAGAAAATTGTATTAAAATCGCATGACTGCCACTGCAATGAAACTGCAAATGTGTTTGAAAAGTAACAACAACTCATAGAACATTTTGGATATACAGGTAGTATCATTAATCAGTTAAAAGTTATTGAAAATGGTCATTGTCAAAAATTGCATAATTCCATATTAGAATTGGTTTACTTGGTTCCACCCTGGAAATTTCGCTGTTGGAAAGATGGATCTCGCCCAGATATCAACCTCTTAAAAATATCGTAGTTGATTGAGATATTTTTAAAATACTAAACAATGACCATAAAATGAAGTTTTGAACCATTTACATAAGATTTGACACCAAAAGCTCGATGTTCAAGTTCCACATGAATTAACAGTGAATAACTGAATTTGCAATGCATTTGTGAATGGCTGCTGAAACGAAATAAGATCGAGTGACTTTACAATTTTGAATTATTCAGAAGAAAAAAGAAGCATCTCTAAAGTTCCTTTGAAAAACATCAGAAAATAATGAAATTACTTTTTTATCAACCCATTATTATCATGACTTTAAGCAATCCTAATTTAAAAAATAGTACCTTGTGTAAGAAATTAAACATTTGTTCGTCACTATCTTGATAATATAGGTAATTACAACGGTGATTACAATAACATTCGCCTATCAACTACGCCAACAAGTACCCTGCGAGAGACTCTAAGAAACTATATCCACAAAATATTGAGAATTTAGAAGGGTATCTATCTTAAATGTGCGCATGAGATACAGTGTTTTAGTTACTTAATTTGCCGCCAGGTGGCTCGAGGTGTAAATATGGTAGTAAAGCTGAAATTTGACACTTTCTGCTTACAGAAACCTATACTAAAAAACAAAAAGGCGTAGTGTATGTATGTTTATATTTGATGGAAATAATCAAAAATTTACTGGACATTTTGGCCTTTTTTGGTAATTCTATGCTTCCTATAGAAACAATTTGAATTATATACAAAGAGTTTCTGCTGACAAACCAAACTTAAAAAACTCATGAACTTATGTGTCAAATATTCTTATTTTGTTAACTGTGTTTTAATGGTTCTTTTTTAATTAAAATGATATGTTTAAAGTTTAAGACATCTCAGGTGTTGCGTCCCAGGATGCAGTACCATTTCAAATAGAATACCCAGCTCTCCTAGGCATCCTGCTTTATGTTAGAAATGGTTTTTAGCAATAAATAATGAAAAACTGATGGGAATCTCTGGTGAGGTCTTAAATTATAGCAAAAGGGTTTGTAATGTACATTTTACACAGGATAACTACAAACCGAAATGTTAGTCCGTCCAATCTGCCTCAATGGAGCACAGGTATATAGGTATGTCTCGGAGAGAAAATTTGAACTGCTCCAAGTGTTCCAATCCAAAAAAGTCCGTGCGTTACTCAGAGTGTCATGTCATGTCATTACTCATGGATTATGAGGAACGTCAACACACGAATCAGACATCCCGTTTGTGAAAAATATCATAAACATGCTCAGTGTGAGGTTCTCTATAGGAACCTTAGCACACGATAACACCTTAATAAAATCCCTACCCGTCCATAAACCCCGGTACTAAACAAACTACGGCAGTCCCAGTCGTAACCCAGGGTCTCTGTCGCCCGCAAAACAAACACATCCCGAACCTGAAACGACATCAGCCGAAGACCATTTGGTTCTAGCTGGTCAATCTAGAAAACGAAAAATCCTCTGTGTTTTGTGACTATATCATTTACAGTCAAGGCCCCGGCCTTTGTATCCAAAAAGTATACATCTCAGCATTCCCATCGGTCTCGATACCACGTCCGATTATAAGTCATCAGGTGCCCTCTACGTAATTCGTCAACAATGCCTGTATTTTCTTATACCTCATAATGAGTTTATTAAACTTTTCAAACGGGAGTCACACAAATTGCTTCTTTGCAGTTTAGCGGACTTCGAGCAATAAACTTTTTATTTACTTTAAACAGGCCATCAAGCTCGCCATATTTCATAATGTGGGTTACAAGCGCAGAGAATGGGCCCATTAAATGACACAGTCTTCACGAACACGCGGCCTATCGTGACATTCGTCCATTCCGGGAAGCGTATCGAGCCGAGGACTCGTATTTTGTGCGCCAATAATGACGTTCTTGCAGCTTTCGGAGTTTTCACAGTTTGGCGTTTCCCGTCCGCTTACAAAAACCTATGTAAAGCCGATTCGAATGGGTGGAATAATTTAAGAGAGAATTGTTTTCGGCGGTAAGTACTTCCTGGTTGTGGAATGTGCCAGATCCTGCAGGGAACGGTATCGGTCCGATGCATTTTAAAAGGAAAACGGCCGTAATGTTAGTTCTTGTACTGAAAATAGAATAATATTGTTGCAGTCTAACAGATTTCTGTTTAGATAATCGGTAAATATGGAAAATTAAACAACTTCTTACAGTTTAAAAAAATTTAAAGATCATGTCGATGTAATAACGTAAAATAACTTCAAATAACTTTATAAGATTGACTACTGTCCACGTGTTATGAATAATAATAATAGATTGGTATTTTTTTAATTTAGAGCTTTATTGTGAAAAATCGGTACAATAGTGTTTCCTATCCATAGCTGTTACCATTTCCCATCTCTCAGGCAATTTACGAATCCCATCTCGAAATAACGATGTATTGACCCATTTTTCGGTATACGAGTGTCACTATTTATACTTCGGGAATTGGCAACAGTGTTGTCATGTGAGTCCACCTGACGGTTCCATCGTAAAGTTTGACATTTTTGACGATATACGTACTCAGAACATTTTGTCGTACGGACGCTATTTGTTTATTTTATATTTAGTTGAAAATTTCGTCTCGGCAAAAAATGGAACTGAATCGTGAACATTTCCGTGCAATGATTTTTTACGATTTTCGACGCGGGTTATCACAAGGGTGCATCAATCAACTTAATTTGACTTTTGGCGATGAAGCTCCATCAAACACCACTGTGTATCGCTGGTTTAGTGAATTCAATAGTGGTCGTAGTTCGCTGTCCGATGAGTTTCATGTAGGTCAGAAGCAAGATCGTCATGTCACCTATTGTGAGATTGAGGCATCCCTAAGCATTAGTTCCACCAGCATATATGCGATTTTACATGAACACTTAGCTGTGTGAAAGTTATGTTCGCGTTGGATCCCACACAATTTGACAATCGCTCAAGAAAAGACTCCTGCCGATTGGTGCAAAGAAATGCTTAAGATATTCAATCGCGCTGCTGAAAGACGTTTATAAAATCAGGAGACGAATCATGGATATATTCGTATTAGCCCGAAAGTAAGCAGCAGTCGACTGTAAGGGTGTTCCAAGATGAATCAAGTCCAACAATAGTTGTTCGCGCACGAAGCACTTCAAAGAAAATGGTGGCCTGTTTCTTCGGGAAAACTGGTCATATCACAACAGTGCCTCTAGATAATCGTAGAACAGTAAATTCTGATTGGCACACAACCATTTGTTTGACAGAAGTCTTCGGTGAAATAAGGAAAACAAACAAGACACGCCGGATTGTTCTTCATTATGGCAATGCAAACTCTCACACATCGGCTCAAACAAGAGACTATTTGAGCACTCAAAACATCGATTTGATGGGTCATCCGCCGTACAGCCCTGATTTGGCACCCAATGACTCCTTTTTGTTCCCAACCGGAAGAATAAACTGCGTGGTACCTCATTCGGAATGGAATAAGTGTTTTGAAAATTGGTTTAAGCGTATGCAAAAGTGTATGGATCATCGTGGCGAGTACTCTGAAAAACAACAAAAATATATTCGCAGCTTAACTATTTGTTTTTTTTTCCTATTTCCGAAATATAAATAGTGACAATCGTATTCATAAGAAGTGAAGTGCTGTCCAGACAGGTCACAGCTGATATGTTGGAACTAGTAGTAATCAGAAGAACCAAGGACTGGATAATATAGTGAGTGGGATAGCACTTCAATTCATACGCCACAAAATATCGAAAGTTTTGGATTATTCCTTTGTTCTTCAAGCGATTGGAGATATTAATATTTTGAAGACAAATATGTTACTTCATAAGGTTAAAAGTAGCGTAGGGAAGTTTTGACTGAAATTGTCTATCAGGTGTTTAGTAATTGACTCTCATAATTAGCATACGATAATATACTCGTACAGTATCGCACAGTGGTCGAAATTTGACTACGATTTATTAAATTAACCAAGTTGTTGACAACTATCAACTGAAATCGACTGTCGACTGTTTAGTAATTGACTCCCTTCAAGGGTGATACACTGATAGCGACTCTCCAACATTTCGATACCATTTTTGTAGTAAGATTTGTCCTTTATTTCAAAATAGGAGATCAGTTTCGGCGATCACCTCTACATTCGACGAACATTTCTTCCCAACAAGTATCCTTTTGAGATCTGAGAATAGGAAATAGTCGCTGGGGGTCAGATCCGGAGAATACGATGGTACTACGAATACGGTTCTCTTTCAAGGCAGTCAATGAAAATTATTCCATGGCATCCCAAAATACACGGTGCATTGTCTTGGTGAAGCAGCAGTTTCTTTTTCTTCAAATGCGGCCGTTTTTCGGCGATTTCGTCCTTCAAACGGTCCAATAACGCTATGTAATAGTTGCTGTTGATGGTCCTTCCTTCAGGGTAGTCAATGAAAATTATTCCATGCACATCCCAATACACAAAATACAGATGCCATAACCTTGCCAGCTGACTGTTGCGTTTTCTCACGCTTTGGATCGAGTTCATCATGTGCAGTCCACTCGGAAGACTGTCGATTGGACTTCGGAGTGAAATAATGGAGCCATATTTCATCCATGGTCACATATGGATGCAAAAACTCGGGTATATTACGCTTGATCATCTTCAAACTCTCGCGCGGCACACACTTTGCAGAGAGCTTTCTCATACCCAAATATTCATGATATGATGTACACGTTCAGTTGATATCTTTAGTGTCTGCTATTTCATTCAATTTCAATTTGCGGTCATTCAAAATCATTTTGTGGATTTTTTAAAGGTTTTCGTCTGTAACAACCTGTTTTGGACGTCCACTGCGTTCACCGTTTTCGGTGCTCATTTCACCACGTCTAAACTTAGTATACCAATCCTTGATGGTTGATTTTCCTGGTGCAGCGTTCGGGAAGTTTTTGTTTCAACTGTATTTTTCCCTTGAAAAAGCAATATTTTATCAACATATGAAATTCCTTATTATCCATTTTTTTCACAATAACAAAAGTTGCTTTACTCAAAATACTGTAATTCACAAACTAATGATCCGACAGTTGTCAAATCTATATACGCCTCTTTTGAGAGTTGGGGCTAACTAAACAACATATGGATTTAATTCTAGTAGCACCATCTATGTGTCAGGCTGGGGACTTTTCAATTGACCTGTTACCGATATATATATATATATATATCGATATTTATTGCTGTTTTCGACATCCTTAGAGCATCCAAATGTATATTGACGTAATTGGCTCTGATTGGCGGCCACATGGTTACATTTTACCAAATAAATTATCAATAATCACCTAAATATCAAAATAAATATATTTTTATATATCAGTTAATGCGATAAAAATATACGATAAATTATAAATACGATATTTTTGATGACTGTTGATTAATGTACAAATTCCAATTATACACAAATATAATTGTTAGCTTTCTGCACTTATCCATATAAACTTTAACTATGCGAAATATCACCTGCTCCTTCATACAGGGAATAATATTTAAAAAATGTTTTTGAAATTTTTACGTTTTAACATATGCATTAAGTATTACACTTGTTCTAAATAATATGACATAAAAATACATTATTAACACCCTACCAGGCGTGAAAACAAAGAACCGTAACTAACCTGTCTTGATTGAATTTATTATTCAAACTGCCTGGGATCGATAGCCCGATATCTGGGTGGCGTAATATAATTTCACTAACCTAATGTATTTTTAGTTGCCTAATTTTGGGGCGGGCGAACGGCGAAAAGTCAAACTGCTTAAAATAGAAGCGTCTCCGAGGGTGGATGAAGAATTGTTTCGGAGGGTGTAGAGCAGGGGAGGGTGTCTGACTAAGAGGGTTGTGGGCGAGCTAATGCATCAAACGAAATTAAATTTCCTCGGATAAAATATGTTAACTATTTTGACAGCTTGTACGTTCTACTTTAAAACAAGTGTATGTTGAGTTGCAGCCAACAAACGTTACGTTATTTAAAACTGTATGAATTATTTCATATAAATACGTTGAAATTTAAATAATTCTGATCATATGGAGATTAAATGTTTACAGAATATTAACTGGAACATACCAAACATTTCGAACATACCGAATTTCTAACTGGGGACAATTATATAGAGATATGTAAATATTAACCCTTTAGCTTTAGTTTTAGAACCAAACTAAATTATGAATTTAAAACGGTTTCATTTACATATATTTGCGTTGATGTAGTAGACTGGATATTTTATTAGCAGTATACAAACTAATAAAATATCATGCAAATAGGCGGTTTTGAAGTAAATAGGTTTCCTTTTTTGTACTATTTGGTTTAGAAAAAATTTGCGCCAATTTAATAGTAATTTTAACCAACTTCGTTACTGTTACTGTTTCATGAATATAAAAATATCCCTAAACTTGAAAAAAACTTTCCAGGTACAAGAATTTTTAAGAAAATTAGTAAGCAGTAAAATTCGCTAGAGAAGTAAGCATTTTTACTGTTGATGTGGTTTTTATTAAAATGATATTTTAGTTGCACTGAATATTAGTATAGGGACAGTCACTCAAATATTTAAAAAATTGAAAAATATCGATCTGAAAAATCAATGAAAAATGCGGGTGGCGAGTCAGGATCCGCTGGATAGCTCTATCAGAGGTCAAATATATGAAATGTATAAAAAAAGTGAGCAGATTTTTCAATATAAACATAATTTAATACAATTATTTCAGAAGGAACTGTTAGTCTGAAAAGTATCCATAGAAAACTCAGAGATATGCAGCTCTTTGGGGGATCTGGAGCATCCTTATATAGACTGTTGGATAATATAGGATATAAATGGTGCAAAGATAATCCACGAACTTCCAGACACTGTTTTTAAAAGTTTACAATTTTCAAAATCAAATAATAAAATTAAGGAAGGTATCATTTCAATTTATGTATTTAGATGACTTGTATATTTCAGAATGGGGACCAATATACCCAATGGTCACTTAAGGCAAGATGATAATAAAAGTTGATGGAAAAAGTTAAACGTTAGATAACAACTGATTAGGTTTTATTAGTCATAACATTTATTAATAATTCATTGCAGATAACAGGTCAATTAATAAGTCCCCGGCCTACCATAGTAAAAAAACATTTTTTTGCCAAATTGGTTTTTTTATTCAACATAATTCCCTTCAAGGGTGATACACTGATTATAGTGATCCTACAACTTTTTGATACCATTTTTGTAGTACGACTTGACCTTTGCTTCAAAATAGGCCTCAGTTTCCGCGATCACCTCTTCATTCGATAAAAATTTCTTCCCAGCGAGCATACTTTTGAGATCTGAGAACAGGAAGTAGTTGCTGGAGGCTAGATCTGGAGAATACGTTGGATGAGAAAGCAATTCCAAGCCCAATTCAGGGACTTTTTACACGGTGCATTGTCTTGGTAAAGCAGCACATTCTTTTTCTTCAAATGCGGCCGTTTTCGGCCATTTCGTCATTCAAACGGTCCAATAACGCTATGTAGTAGTCGCTGATGATGGTTCTTCCTTTTATAAGGTAATCAATGAAAATTATTCTATGCGCATCTCAAAATACAGACGCCATAACCTTGCCAGCCGACTGTTGCGTTTTTCCACGCTTTAGCACGGGTTCATCGTGTGCAGTCCATTCGGATGATGGAGATGATGATGTTTGATCCACTGTCACATATCGACGCAATAACTCAGGTTTATTACGCTTGATCATCTTCAAACAATGCTCCGAATCATCAAGTTGTTTTTGGTCGTGAATGAAAGGTGAGGTCGTGAATGATATGATGTACACATTTAGTTTATATCTTTAGACTGTCTGCTATTTCGATCAGTTTCAATTCACGGTCATCCAAAATCATTTTGTGGATTATTTTAATGTTTTCGTCGGTAACAACCTTTTTTGGACAACTGCGTTCATCGTTTTCGGTGCTCATTTCACCACGTCTAAACTTAGCATACCAATCCTTGATGGTTGATTTTCCTGGAGCAGTGTCTGGAAACTCGGCATCAAGCCAAGTTTTTGCTTCAAATGTATTTTTTTCCTTACAGAAAGCAATATTTTGTCACACGTGAAATTCTTTTTTATACATTTTTTTCACAATACGACAGCTGTCAAATTTATATTGCATCTTTTGATGCTTAGGGCTAACTAAAAAACATATGTATTTAATTCTATTAGCGCAATATATATGTCAGGCCTGGGACTTTTCAATTGACTTATTAATTTAAAATATCCTGTCACCCCGTAACTTTTCATCAGCGAACAAGATCAAGCGTAATAAACTCGAGTTTTATAGTCGATATGTGACAATGGCTGAAACATGGATCCATCATTTCACTTTGAAGTCCAATCGACAGTCATTCGAGTGGACTGCACACGATGAACCCGCTCCAAAGCATGGGAAAACGTAACAGTCGGCTGACAAGGTTATGGCGTCTGTATTTTGGGATGCGCATCGAATAATTTTCATTGACTACCGTGAAAAAGAAGGACCATCAACAGCGACTATAACATAGCGTTATTGGACCGTTTAAATGACGAAATCACCGAAAAACGACAGCAGTTGAAGAAAAAGAAAGTGCTGCTTCACCAAGACAATGCACCGTGTCAAAAATCCATGAATTCGGCTTCGAATTGCTTCCTCATCCACCGTATTCACCAGATCTAACTATTTCCTGTTCTCAAATCTCAAAAGAATACTCGCTGGGAAAACATTTTCGTTGAATAAAGAGGTAATCGAAGAAACTGAGGCCTATTTTGAAGCAAAGATCAAATCGTACTACAAAAATGGTATCAAAAAGTTGTAGGATCGCTATAATCAGTGTATCACCCTTGAAGGGAATTATGTTGAATAAAAAAAACTAATTTTGCCAAAAAAATGTATTTTACTATGGTAGGCCGGGGGCCTTTCGATTAACCTGTTATTATCAGCCGAATCCGCACAATAAATAAAACAGGAATCCGTTGATATTATTTAAAATTTCTTTCATCGCTGGCCCGTGTTATCTCGTTGCAGGAAACTAATAATGAACTTCCGAAAAGAATCTTAGCAAAAACCGCCGAAAAATAAAAACCTTTAATAGGGATCCCGCGGCCGTTACTTAATACTTCCCGGCGATCCCGATCGCCTGCATAAAAGTTTAAAATTCCTCGCCGAGTGCAATCCGTAGGAACGGAATATAGGATAATGACTTTCTCCGAAACAATTCTGCCCCGGCCGGGATCAATTAGAGCGGAAAACTTTATCAAGAATGTGGCACCCCATTGTCTATTTTAGAGCGGGACGATTTAATAAAATATTTAAATGTGCTTTAATCGCGACGGCCTTTGTGATTTCTGGCATCCCGGTCGTTCGCAGTGCCGGGAGAGAGAGAGAGGGAGAGGGGGACAGAGGGGGAAGAGAGGGACATTTGCCGAATCGAAATTTAATTATTCAATTACCGGGACTTATCGTTCTTTGGCGATTTTCGGTCGGTCAGCGCGTCGGCCTCTCGTTAAAGATAAAGGACCGGATTCGTAACGGGCATACCGCGCGCGTCTAATGAATTGTTAATTGGATTTTTCGCGATTAACGAGACGTAAAACGGGAACATCGGGACCTGGCCCGTAAATTCGTCCCGATTTTGGTCAACGTGTCTGTTTTAACTAGTTATTACCTGTGGTCTCTAAACTTTTCGAAAAACTATACATTAAGAGACTCAGAATAATAGGAGAGGGGATAAATATTATTCCAGACCATTAATTTGGCCCCCGTAATTTATAACTTATGAAAATCACTTCATTAAGCGATCTACTGTATAACATATTATCTTAATCAATTAGTCTAATTATATAGCTTATTCTAAAGTCTATATATGTCCAGCAATCAGATCAGGTGGTGTTAAACGGTTTAGTCTACGCACTTCACTATCACGTCGCATATTTACCTGCTTAGCGAGTACGTTGTAACGAGAAAATGAGAGACCGAAAGTTATAGTAATCGTTTTAGTATGTCACAAAATCAGAAGACGTCTCCTTTTATCGTCCTATACACCTGTTACCTGTGATCTCTAAACTATTCGAAAAACTATACATTAAGTAATCGCAGAAGAGAGAAATATTGGTCCAGACCATCAATTTGGCTTCCGTGATAAACACCGAACAATAGAACAAACACATAGATTAGTCAATCAAATTAACAAAAACTTAAACGATAAAAAATATTACTCCACTGCATTTCTCAATATTTCTCTGGACTGCACGTTAAATTGAAAAAGCTTTTGTCCCATACGCACTTTCAACTGCTGAAATCGTACCTCACAGACAGACATTTTATTGTCACAGGGTGACGAATACCTACACCCAATATATTTGGGTGTTCCGCAAGGCAGTGTTCTTGGCCCATTATTATATCTTATATATACAGCTGACCTACCGACCTCAAGAAACACTACTGTTGCCGATACACCGGTTTTATCTTCACACGAGGATCCAATATCAGCCACAAGAAACCTCCAACTTCATCTTAACAAAGTCGAATTGTGGTTGAGACAAAATCTACCCATATGACATTCACCCTTATGGAAGAACATGTCCATCAGTAAAATTGAATAATCGTGAACTTCCGCAAGCAGACAACGTTAAATATCTGGGGATGCATTTTGATCGACGTTTGACATGGAAAAAACATATAGTGACAAAACGTAAACAGTTTGGGCTTAAACTAAACCAAATTGTATTGGCTGATAGGGTGTAAATCTAAATTATCATTAGATAACAAGGTTTTGATGTATAAGTCAATGCTTAGGCCTATTTGGACCTATGGTATTGAACTGTGGGGTACTACTAGCAAATCTAATATAGATATCCCCCAGAGGTTCTATAATAAAGTGTTGCAAGTCATCGTCGATGCTCTATATTACGTGTCCAACAAACTGATTCAACGCGATATCCCCATAGAACTTATAACGAATAGGCTTTAGAATAAGTTAGAATATACTTTAAAATAAGTTAAAATAGTATCTAGAATAATATTTAGATTATAAGTTGCACAGCAGATCACTTACTGAAGTGATCTTTTACATGTTAGGATGGTTGTATCACATAACGGAATTCATACAATAATACATATTGCCCAGTAGTGACGCACGTCATCAATATGTCCCTGTCGAAAGTTAATTCTCATTGTCAATCTCTTGTAATTCTCATTTTATTCTATGTAAAAAGAGATAGAATGCTGTTTGATAAGTTCGAACATGTAACCTAATGAGCCTGCAAAAGTCGTCCGTTTATCAAACGTCTGCAAAATTCTTCAAAATATTATAATTACGGGTTATAAAGTGGCAAACGTTGTTTTAACGTTTTGTTTTAGTAAATTTCCAATAGCCGCTTATTATTACTCTGGTTTAAAATGCAGAAGCGGTTATACAGCCGGAGTCAAAACCTGATCATGTCTGTAATCAATTATTTCGAACAGAAACGAGATAATGGAGGGCCCCTCTTGCCAGTGAAATGTGTAAGAGAGGTAAGCATTTTTACTGTTAAATACTAATTGACTTTGATTGACTAAAAATTTAAAAAGTTCCGCAATAACATTTCAATACCACTTTTGTGGAAAGATTTCATTTGCCTCAAAATAGACCTGTCACCAGTTGCTGTCGACTCAGATGACGATTGTTTTGATTCCGGAGTGGAGTGACGGATCCACGTTTCATCCACAGTCGCATATCCACGCAAAAAGTCCGGTTTGTTACGTTTAAATGTGGCCAACCACTGCTCAGAATCATCAACACATTCTTGTTTATATAACACGTTATTTTGATATTTTTACGATGTTAGCCACTTCACGCAACTTCATTTTTGGATCATTTAAAACGATTTTGTGGATTTTTTGATGTTTTCTGGTGTTACCAGCTCGTTTGGACATCCACTGCGTTCTACATCATCGGTGTCTTCACGACCATCTTTCAAGTCAGCAAACCAACCTTTTATTGTTGTTTCTGATAAAGTGGAAACCTTATAACACTTTTCGAACCATTGCTTGGCTTGAGTGGTATTCTTTCCCATCAAGAAGCAGTGTAAAATTAAAATATGAACTTGTTTTTGATCCATTGTCCTTAAAATAACAAAGGTAGTGTCACTCTTAGCACAATAACTCACAAACTTATGAGTGGAATATCATGAAATTTTAACAGGTTTCTTTTGAAGGTTATTAATTACCAACTGAAAAGTGGTGAATGCAATAAAACTTGCGCCATCTATTGAAACCATCCATCAAGTTAGAAAATAAATAAAAAATGCTGTAAAACTAGGATTAAAGGAATAAGTCGTCGCGATACGATTGTTTATCTGAACACCAACGGAATTCGCAAAAACTTGTTTATTTCGATATGGAGTGATACATGAGAATGGACAGGATATTAGGTTATGGTAAAGGAAGTACGGTAGCGCTGTGGAGGTATTACTGTTTCAATGGGGTGGAGAAAAGAAAGGAGAGAGAGACGTCGTCGTGGTGGTCTTTTATAACTGGGAACCGCATGATACCAATCCACCAGCGTTGCCAACTTTTGACTTTGATTGAATGGGTGATGTTATTTAGATGTATTTATTTATAACTTGTTAGAATATCAGATAGTAAAATTTTCCTTATATGCAAATATTAATATTAACAATATGGACACCAAATTTAAAATCAAATTATCAGACAAGCTAAATCTAAAATAATTTAAAGCCAAAATCAAGAGAAACGATAAAAATCAGAACGTATTCATATTTCGCACAATCAATACCCTTCAGTCGCGAAAGTCGGTCACAGTGTTGGAGCTATTAAATAGATCTAAGCCTCTATCTCTTTCTCTCGCTCACTTTCTGAAAAATAATTTAGCTACCATTTTCTCGTCACAATAAATCCGAGTTTTCATCTTAAATGAAAATCAATAATAGAATCGTTTTTAAAGAACGAGACGTCCCGACTTAAGCGCAAAGATTTATTATTGAAACGGGGGGCTATTTTAGACAGCCATCGAGTGAGAGGCTCTTGAACATTTAATGAATTAATAATAGAGCGGTGTTTCTGGAGAGGGGCGTGAGTTGCGCGGCCGATATTTTCAAGGTTTTTCGGCAACTTTTAATTTCGTTTTCGCGGTGGGGCACGTCGTATATCTGGCAGCGATTAACATAATAAATCTTAACTTTTGAATTTCAAGTTTTTTGCGCTAATTATAGAATTGGTTCGAAGAATTTGGGAAATCCCTTTCTGCAGCTCTCACTGAATTTTTTTAAAAATTTATTTATTACATTATCACTAATTGTTGCCAATTAACCAACAATTTGTCTTCAATATATATATATATATATATATATATATATATATATATATATATATATATATATGTATGTATGTATATATATATATATATATATATATATATATATATATATATATATATATATATATATCAAAATTCAACATACAACAAAATTCTAATCTAAATAAAATAATTGAACAAAAATGTTATCAAATATAATTTATTATAGTACATCTAAAATCTACAGTTAATTATACAGCCACAATAATTTATAGATAAAAGTTAAAACCTCTTAACACTATTGCATTACAGAATTTTGAGTATGCCTGAGTACACTTTAAGAATTATTCCAAATATTAGCTATTATTACCACAGATTAAAAACCGACAAACGCCAAATCACTCCAAATCGCAAATATATATCATTTCGTTTGAAAATGCCGAAAACAATAGATAGTCAGGGTCACAAATTGATTGCGGCTTTAATAACATATATCGAAAAGGAACGAGATAATGGAGGCCCCCTATTGTCTATAATTTCCTACAATTTTATTGAAAATGTTTTTAGCGGGTTGCTGCCGCTCAAAATATTAGTGTGGGCACTGTGAATAATATCGCTTACAAAATGAAGAATAATACGTTAGATTTACCCAAGAAAACCCGTCTACATATAATGTGGGTGACGAATCTTGACCATTTTGATATTGGCTCTATTCGAGACCAAATATACGAAATATATAAGAACAGTAAGTACACAAAGTATTTTATGGATATAAACCAAATTTAATAAAATAATTTTAGAGAAAATTGTCTGTCTGGAAAGAATATTTAAAAGAATTAGGGACATACAGCTTTTTGAGGGATGTAAGACATCCCTTCATAGACTCTTACAGGACATAGGGTTTAAATGGTGTAAAGATAAACCTCGGAGAGGTTTAGGGAAACTTATAGACATTGTCTTAAATACAATTTAATGTTTAAAGGAAGAAAGATAAACTATTTGAATTTGTGTATTTTGATGATATTTAATTTCACAATGGTTCATTGTAGCACAAGTCAACAAAAACTTATGGAAAAAGGTAAAAGTTACAATAGCGTTCGATTAGGTTTTGTTGGTCATTATATTTATTAATAATTAATTGCAGATATATTGTTGGTCGAGCAGGATATTCAATCAAAAACTGTTTGGATATATGCAAGGAAGCATTATAAAACATACATGAGAAGTAATTGATAAATGGTGGAATCGTGAACATATTTTAGACAAATTAGAAATTAACAGTTTAGTAATAGAATTGGACAGTGAGTCGGAAAGTCAAAGTGACTAAAGGAAAATTTCAGGATATGTGATAATGCTGTGAAATGCTGGAAATGGTCCTGAGACAAAGTGATGAAACAACTAAAGGTATGCACATAATTAATTGAATATAACTGTAGAAAATGGTATTGTAAGGCGTGAAAGATTTGTGTGCACAGATATGTATGTAATTGTTTAAAATTAAACATGAGCACTAGGTTACAACGTATGAATACTGTTTGTAGATATGGTAAATGCATTAGAGATAATTCAGTGATTAATTTTATGAAGAATGGTGAACATAGATAGTACAGAAGAAATAAAATATACAGTGATACCAAGATGACTTGACAAGTAAACACACCATCAAAGAAAACAAGAACTAAACGTAAACGTCTCAAATATACAATTGTTAATTAGGTGGATTAGGCCTCCAGGAGGATACCACTAAGGATCGTTTTAGTGCCTTGGCCACTGTCTACCAAACCGGCTTAAACATAACATTTAAAATTGAAAAAAACAAAGTGCTTTAAGTAAAAAAATAGCTTCACACCATTCTGTATGAGCAAGAAAATAAATAAACTAATATAAGAAATTAAGATTTTTAACACCTTTTTTCGACATAACGCACGAATCTACCTTCCTACACCGATGGAAATAGGGATATTTGTGTAAGCCTTTGAATCACGAGCTGGATACGTAAGATCCCCGTTATAAATCAAACAAATATCCTCCACAGAGACCTACGTATTTTCCTCTTCTATCTTTAGACACGTGAACCATCAAATATTGACAGCATATGTGGATTTATGAGAATTGGAAACAGGCATAGACGTGTGTATTATTTACTGAAGACGTCGTAAATATTCAGGATGGCCTTATACGTATCTAGTTGCAAGTACATTTTATATTTTTGGTAATAGATCAAAAATACGATAGACGCTAATAATCACTACATAGTATAAAACAAAGTCGCCTTTTCTGTCCCTATATCCCTATGTGCGCTTAAATCTTTAAAACTACGCAACGGATTTTGATGCGGTTTTTTTCAATAGATAGAGTGATTCAAGAGGAAGGTTTATATGTATAATACATGCATAATATACTAAGGCAACATTGCTAATTTTAGAGGTTTCTAACGTGATGTCGTAAATTAACCTATTTTTTTAGGCTTATTTAGCAATTAGCAAAAACGCTGCCTAACCCTACGAGTTAGATCAAATTAATGTACTACAGTATTGTACACCATAAAAAGGTCTACAAAAAAGTCCGCGATGGTATATGTTTATCTTTTAGGGATAACCCACATTAACCATTTTTATTGTTTACTTTTTACGTGAGAAAATGGCTTATTTACGAAGCTATTTTAAGCAATACGGCATTAATCCTTATCGAATTAAGTACCTTAAATACAGTGTGCAATTAATATAGATCAATATGGTTCCTTACAGCATGTAAATTAAACAAATATTTTCGGAGATATTACAAATTTAAAATTTGCGTTTAAAAATGTGTAATGTAATAAAAATTGTATGAATTTAGATATTCCAAAGATAGCAGGAAATCTTCATAGTAAGTATAGGGGAAGAGGAATTGTTTTACTCCAAATTTAATGCGTGCAGGCCAAGGGCAGTAATGAATGAACCAAAAATACTGGATCGATTTTAATCATGTTTTCATTGAGTGACATAGGCATATATATTTTATGCCCGTGCAAAGTCGGAGCGGGCCGCTATGTTTTTATATACAACGTTCATATTTTTTCTGTAGTGTATTTAATTTAGTATCAGCATTGCACCCGTGCGAAGCCGGGGCGGGTCGCTAGTTGTGTTATAAAATATAATTTTAATGAGAAGTAGTGCTGTTATTCGATGTTAGTTACATACCGTGTTGTATTTTCATCAATGGCATTGCAACGATTGCTTACCTGTAAAAGAGAAAACAAAGTATTAAATAAGATAGTTTCTCAAGTTATATAAGAGTATTCAACATTTACGAATTTACTTAATATTGCTTTTTTCAAAACAATAAATACAAATAGTTTTGTATGCTATAACAATTTTTTCACTTTAAAAAGATATTTATTGAGACAACTTGATACAATATTGAACACAATATATATTGATACAATATTAACAAGAAAAATATCTCTCATCATGTTCTGTAACGTTTTCCCATTTTCATGGCTAAACCTTGTTGAAAGAACGACGTTGGCTTGGCCTCTGCCATCTGATCTCTGATCTCTATCCAATCATCATCCACTTTCACATCATTTCAGCGTTTCGAAGCGCTGAATGAAGGTTGAAGCTCAACAAATCCTGTGTGAAGCTTACCGCAATGACGCTCCATGGATTTCAATCGGTAAATGCTCTTTTCGACGTTTTAAAATTGCTGATTTTCACACCGAAGACAACGAGGGTTCTGCACAGCTAAACACACTAAAAGACGGGGATTTCGTAGTAATTATTCGATAAAGCTATCAACGCTCAATCGCATTTGAGGCGTTTGAGTCGATCACTGAGCGAAAACGACGCATGTTCCAAAACCGATGAAAACATACTTCTACAGTACTTCTACTATCTTTGCTCGTTATGATTACTACTGGCTTCAACATGTGAGTTTTAACCTGTCTGAGCAGCGCTTAACTTCTTATGAAGATACCAAAAAATGAGTCTATTAGTGAATAGCCTTCAAAGATATTTAGAAATGGAGTTCGTAAACTGCTTGAAAAATGGGAAAAAATCGGTGGCTTTCGATGAATAATACTTTGAATTAAGAAAGCCTTTAAAACTAATTTATAGGTGTAATATTAATATGTACAACAATTTAATAGTTGTATATATTGATATTCGCATTTTCACCAATATATATTGTTGATCAAAATACATACAATCAGCATATATTATAAAAAAACATTGTAACATTAAAAAAACCACCCTCAGTATCATCAAAAATAAATTTTCGACGTCCATAGTAAAAGTGTTCTTAAATAGATTAATCTTCACCAAAGTCGCAGAAAATAAAACCCAGCAAGCCACTAAACCTCTTGAACGGCGACCCAGTTAGGTCCCATATTATAAAACCCCGAGTTTATAACCCCGATGAGGCACATCGCCCTCCTTAACACACTTTCTTATCTTTAAATAAGATATAATAATGAGGTTGTTCGGAAAAAAGGTCCCGCAACCCTTAATATATTTCCAAATATCAACGCAGAAAAAACTTCTATAAAATTTTCCCTGACAATGTATCCGCCTCCTTCTCTTAAATGAAAATCAATAAGAGAACGGTTTTAAAAAGGGATGACGTTCGGGGTTAATGGGCCAGGATTCATTATGAAAGAAAGGTTTCGTGTTTCTACTAGTAAAATCTTTCGGAAGGCGAATTTCAAAATATTCAAAAGATCAAAATTAACGGTGAAAAATTGATATTTATTAAATTAATTATGGATTTTTATAACAATTTTCCCTTTCAGGGGACAATTTTAAAATCGGAATGAAACATATGATTAAAAACAAAAGATAGTAAGAGAAGATGTTAGACTAACTTACAATTTGCTTTTACAATAATCTAGGTCTCTGATGAAATAATGTTTTTATATTGACACTACTGATTATCAATTAAAAGCACCTCATTACACTACACAAGACAAAATGCTCTGATTCTTTTGATATAGGAAGAGAACGTTGGCAGAAGGAGAAACAGAAGAATGAGGAATGCAAAGAATATGAATCAGGAAGATATATGTCATAAAAAATATATCACACTTCATGATCTACGTGCATTAATATATTATAACTCTAAAAGTATAAAAATATAAAGGTAATATAATTTTAATAACAATCCAACATAGCATATTCTTAGAACTCTATTTATAGCCAAAGACTTGTTAATTATGCCAACCCACAAGGGTATTTCCCTCTTTACCAAAACAATATTTGTCTTGTAACAATCAAAGTCCTCCCGTAGCCCATAAAAGAAAAACACCTCCGAATTTAACGTTTAAAGATTTATTATCGGAGACGCTTTCCAAACGCTCGAGAGAAACTTCTTGAAAACTTAATGAATTCATAACACACCTAGTTTCTTAGACGTCAAAGAACCGAAATTGAACAGCTGACAGCTGAGGGAGTATTCTCATTTTTACGCTTCTTTATTTTTTGTTTTCGAATAAATATGCCTCTAATTATTTTTTCCCTTTTTCCTGTTCCCAATTATTTAATCCCTATTTTTATGGAAAGGCACACGGAATAGTTTCCCATTCCCACGGATTTAACTGCTGTTATCATATTAATTAACAGTTGACTGCTTTCGTTAGGCAATTGTAGTGGTACTAAATCAGGTAACTGAGGAATTCTTGTGTTTATTTAAATGAACTTAATAAAAAACAATGGTATGTGGCATGTTTGCTAATAACGTTCTTAGTAATGTTAATAACCTTTAACTATACCTTTTAATTTATTGATTTGACGTCACTGGTCGGCTATATATGAACTCATACCCAGTTTAAAGGTTTGTACATCTACTTGGATACTAAAATAAGCACGACAGTTTGGTTGTATGTATCTAAAACAGTTAAAATGTAATTGCAGATCAATTAAATGACTGTGTCCAGTGAATCGATATCAAATAAACTGTTAAATTAGAATTTGTTGATATAAAATTCTTTATAATAGATAATAGGGATGATAATTTTAATAAACCACTTTATGAGAATTCTTTGTACATACTTAATATGGAATAAGAGTTATTTCTGCAAAAAATGGATTCTTTCCACAGATGCACTTCTTTGTTTTACATAACAGGTCAATTGAAAAGTCTCCGGCCTACCATAGTTAAACGCATTTTTTGGCAAAATTAGTTTTTTTTATTCAACACAATTCCCTTCAAGGGTGATACATTGATTATAGCGACCCTCCAACTTTTCGATACCATTTTTGTAGTACGATTTGTCCTTTGCTCCAAAATAGGCTTCAGTTTCGTCGATCACCTCTTCATTCGACGAAATTTTCTTCCCAGCGAGCATTATTTTGAGATCTGAGAAAAGAAAATAGCCGCTAGGGGCCAGATCGGGAGAATACAGTGGATGAGGAAGCAATTCGAAGCCAAATTCATGGATTTTTGCCATCTTTTTACTGACTTGTGACACGGTGAATTGTTTTGGTGAAGCAGCAGTTTCTTTTTCTTCAAATGCGGCCATTTTTCGACGATTTTCGTCCATTCCTTGTTTGTTGGGTTTTACCACGCTTTGGAGCGGGTTTATCGTGTGCAGTCCACTTGGATGACTGTCGATTGTAGTTCGGAGTGAAATGATGGAGCCATGTTTCATCCATTGTCACATATCGATGCCAAAACTCGGATTTATTACGCTTGATCATCTTCAAACACTGCTCCAAATCATCAACTCGTCGTTGTTTTTGGTCAAAAGTGAGCTCACGCGGCAAGTAATTTGCAGAGAACTATCTCATACCCAAATATTCGTGAATAATATGATGTACACGTTCAGTGGATATCTTTAGAGTATCTGCTATTTCATTCAATTTTAATTTACGATCATTCAAAATAATTTTGTGGATTTTTTAAATGTTTTCGTCGGCAACAACCTCTTTTGGGCATCCACTGCGTTCACCGTCTTCGGTGCTCACTTCACCACGTCTAAACTTAGCATACCAATCCTTGATGGTTGATTTTCCTGGGGCAGTGTCCGGAAACTCAGCATCAAGCCAAGTTTTTGCTTCAAGTGTATTTTTCCCTTCAAAAACCAATATTTTATCAACACGCGAAATTCCTTTTTATCAATTTTTTTCACAATAACAAAAGTTGCTTCACTCAAAATGCTATAATTCACAATCTAATGATCCGACAGCTGTCAAATTTATACACGCATCTTTTGAAGGCTAGGGCTAACTAAAAACATATGGATTTAATTCTAGTAGCGCTATCTATGTGTCAGGCCGGGAAATTTTCGATTGGCCTGTTATTGAAAAGTGAAGTCTGTCAGTGAAGCTTCAACATGAAGTTGATTACAAATGTGCCCGACGCGATTTAATACACGCCATCTGTTGTAAATCCTTTAAATTGAATTTATAAGCCTAATAATATGAAAAATACTATATATTTTTAGCGACTAATATAATATAACAACATAAGTTATATTACGGACGCCTGAAAACTAATAAAATACCGAAATTTCATTATATTTCGACAGGAAAAAGGTAATTTTAAAGTAGGTCCCGGGAACTTCGCGCAAAAAACTTCGGCGAATCCTTGGCGGGCTTGAGATGTGAAACTGCACAGCTGACAGGTTCGACACTCTCACTTTCTCGCGTTCTTTTAATTTTGTTTTTGATTAAACCTTCGTAATTAGTTCCCTCGCCCTTCCCGTCTTGATTAATTGAAACGTCCCTTTAATTTCTGCGTTTCTTCAGAAAGAAGGATTGAGTTGTTTTCGGTACACAATTAGGTGAACAAATAAATTAATTAGGGGACGTATAATATAATTTTATTAGGTTTAATTAAAGGGGGAACGCAAAATGCAGTGAATTTTAAAAGCATCTTTACCAATAATCTCGAAAGTTTTCGAGAAATTATACATAAAAAAACTAAACTATATAATAGAAAAAAGAAAAATTATTCCAGAACATCAGTTTGGCTTTCGCAATAAGCATGGGACTATAGAACAAGTGCATAGACTTGTAAACCAAATAAACGCTGACCTAAATGCCAAAAGATATTGTTCGGCTGCTTTCCTAGACATATCTCAGGCTTTTGACAAAGTATGGCATACGGGCTTGCAGGTTAAACTAAAGAAACTTCTCCCTCATCCGGACTATCAGCTACTAAAATCATATCTCACTGACAGACATTTTATTGTAAATCAAGGCGATGAACATACCGAATTAAATCCCATATATTCAGGAGTTCCGCAAGGTAGTGTACTGGGTCCAGTACTGTATCTTCTGTATACGGCTGATCTGCCCACCACAAAAATAACTACTATGGCAACATATGCAGACGATACAGCAATCTTAGCATCCCATAAAGATCCAGACACAGCATCAATAAACCTACAAACCCACCTGGAGCAAATACAATTATGGTTGAAGACATGGCGCATTAAAGCCAATGAATCAAAATCCACGCATATAACGTTTACCCTGCGTAGAAGAACATGTCCACCAGTAAATATCAATCATCGTCAACTCCCCCAAGCAGACCATGTTAAATAACTTGGTATGCATTTAGATCGACGCCTAACCTGGAAGAAGCACATACTCTCTAAACGGAAACAACTAGGACTAAAATTATATCAAATGTATTGGCTCATTGGGCGCAAATCCAAGTTATCATTAGATAACAAGGTATTGCTGTATGAGTCTATACTCAAGCCCATTTGGACATATGGAATTCAACTATGGGGTACCGCTAGCAAATCTAACATATCCATCATTCAACGGTTCCAAAATAAGGTGTTGCGTGCCATTGTTGATGCTCCGTACTATATTTCAAATAAAGTGATACAACGCGATATTCCTCTAGAACCTATAACGAGTGTAATCCAACGTGTTTGTGTGAAGTACTTCGAAAGAGTGTCAGTGCATCCCAATGTACTCGCTAATCAGCTAAATATGCGACGTGATAGTGAAGTGCGTAGACTAAAACGTTTAACACCACCTGATCTGATTACTGGACATATGTAGAGTTTAGAATAAGCATTAGAATAAGACTAATTAATTAAGATAATATTTTATACAGAAGATTGCTTAATGAAGTGATTTTCTACATGCCATGTATATATAATATAAACAGAAGAAATACTTATTGCCAATAGGGCAGATTGTGGACTCACGAAGAGTAATAAAAAAAAAAGCATCTTGGATTACGAATATGCTAGATCACTTTTGAAAAAAAAACGCTCTAAGACAATTCTTTAACCGGAATAAAAGTTATTAGTGCAAATATTGTGTGTTGTATGCTTTAGTTCCAGGACAGAAAAAATATATCCGGAAGCAGCTAGTATAGTTTAAACATCGGTGATCTATTCACAGCAATAATAATGTTATTATATCTATATATGCTTGATAGTATATATTCAATAGATAGATAGTTTGGAGTATATATTCAATATTATTAGATTTAGTCGTACAAGCGTTCATATAGTTAGTATATGTTTCTAGTAGTTTCGAATGGAAAATAGACAGGAACTCTAAATGGAGTCACCGGACATACTGTTCACCACTGACCATATAATCTCAAAATACAAAGAAAAATATTAATTAAATTCAAGCTTTCAACATCGGTATTTATATACAGACAATGTAACATATCAATCGAAAAGTCCCCAGCCTGACACATAGATGGCGCTACTAGAATTAAATCCATATGTTTTTTAGTTAGCTCTAACCCTCAAAAGATGCGTGTATAAATTTGCCAGCTGTCGGATCATTAGTTTATGAATTATAGCATTTTGAGTGAAGCAACTTTTGTTATTGTGAAAAAATTGATAAAAACGAATTTCGCGTGTTGATAAAATATTGGTTTTTAAAGGGAAAAAATACAGTTGAAATAAAAACTTGGCTTGATGCCGAGCTTCCGGATACTGCCCTAGGAAAATCCGCCATCAAGGATTGGTATGCTAAGTTTAGACGTGGTGAAATGAGCACTGACAGTCGGCTGGCAAGGTTATGGCGTTTGTATTTTGAGATGCGCATGGAATATTTTCAATGACTACCTTAAAAAAGGAAGGTACCGTTTGAAGGACGAAATCGCCGAAAAACGGCCGTATTTGAAGAAAAAGAAAGTCCTGCTTAACCAAGACAATGCACCGTGTCACAAGTCAGTGAAAACGATGGCAAAAATCCATGAAATGGGCTTCCAATTGCTTCCTCATTCGCCGTATTCTCCAGATCTGGCCGCCAACGACTATTTATTGTTCTCAGATCTTAAAAGAATGCTCCCTCGAATTTTCGTTGAATGAAGAGGTGATCACCGAAACTGAGGCCTATTGTGAAGCAAAGGACAAATCGTACTACAAATATGGTATCTAAAAGTTGGAGGGTCGCTATAATCAGTGTATCACCCTTGAAGGGAATTATGTTTAATAAAAAAACTAATTTTGCCAAAAAAAATGTGTTTTACTATGGTAGGCCGGCGACTTTTCAATTGACCTGTTATGAACCAAATATTGTCGATGAAGTCAAGACAAGCAAAAGAAACTAAGCAGATATCTAGTTGAAGAATTCATAAACAAAGTATTTCTAAAGTACTTAATAAAATAATGAGTTGAAGATTGGTAGGTTATTATTAAAATTAGCGTTGGGAACTATCGACTGAAAACAGTCGAAACAGTCGATAGTAAATAATAACAAAATCAGTCAGACCAAAAATAACCACTGAGAACAGTCGACTGAAACAGTCGCTATTAAAAAGTAGTAGAATCAGTCGAACCAAAAATACCGACTGGAACAGTCGATAGTAAAAAGTAGTCATTTACTAAACAGTCGATAATAAATTTCGGTTGATATTTCTCAACGGTAATTAAAATGAATTTCAAAATTACAATTTGTGCATTGTATTTACTCAAATAGTACAATTTCATTTGATACAATAAAGAGCTGCATCATCAAATGCAAGCAATTTAAACTTTTTAGTGCGTTCGAATACCATTTGATGTTGGGTCTCATTTGTTCTTTTTATTGTGTATTTTCAAATCACGTTCATTAGTGTAAACATTTCAATAACGTGAACTACTCCTGGATACGCCAACAAGCCTTTAAGAATTAATTTTAATAATTTAATAATAATGACATTTAATATAAATACCAGCTTGTTTTAAACGATAAACTTATAAAACGTATACGTCAACAAATGCAGACTATTTATATCTTTTTAAAGAACGCAGATCGCTGGTAGGGCTAGAGGATCAAATAACCTGTAATATAGATATACACTGAAACTATATGCCTGTCTAATGGCATGTAGTTTGAAAACCGATATGTTTTATATACTGTAAAATTTCAAATAAATAACGTTTTCTCAACAGCTTATAAATCATATGTTATGACTTGAATGAATGTAATAAATTACCATACGATATGTTTTAAACTAATAATAACGGTAACAAAGGATTGTAAAAAAATCTATACTTATGCTCTTCAACCAAGACTGAACCTTGTTAGCTATATGTATGGAGGCATTATTCTTCCACCAATTTCAGAAAATCAACAATCGGCGATGCAATGGCTTTTGCGATAACCAAATATCTGTGTTTAGCTTAATACCTACATAAACCTACTTATCCATTTACAATATTATTTTAACTACCATCAACTCATCATTTGTGACATATATACAAAATTAAATTACGAACAAAATAAATCTCATTTGTTGCTGCAAAATAAGTTTAGGTAGGTATTAAGCTAAATTATGTGTAATTGTATTGTATATGTTTGTTGTTTATTTAGAGCGCCATTTTCAGTATAGCTGACATAAGGAATAGTGGCTTTAGAGATTAAATTATTAGTTCATTAGTAGATATAAGTCGGTAGTACAAAAAGGAAAGAGAATTATTGATATGGGAAGAATTGTGTATCCGGATACACAGATAGTAAAGAAATGCAGAATCCTTTTCATTCGAAGTAGTATTTGGCTGTTATTAACAAATGGTTGATAATGTTAAAAATCCCAAACCGATTGTATAAAGTATAAAAGAAATTTATGATCGTTATAGCATGTTTTATTGTAGTAAAGTCTGAGTAAGTTTATTCATACATATATAAATATAAATTTTTTATTTTTTTAATTTTAGAAATTAATCCCCTTCCGAAAGTAGCTATGCAAACGGCTATACACTTTTCTTCTTGGATCAATAGTTGTAGCTCCAATAAAATGATAGCTCCTGATTGCAAATCTATTAAGAGAGGATATACAAAGAATCGATATACAATATACGATGAATTTTGGTGTAAAATTTATTGCCCAAGTAAGAATAAATCAATTTAATAACCACCTTGAGGGGTTCATTTCATTAAAGAAAAAAACATTGTAGTTATCCAAATAAATATATTGGCTACTTAACCAAGATAGTTTTTTTGGATCTAGCTAATGGAGGCAGAAATATACATTCTCGGCTAGTATGTTTTAGAAATCATTTTTGAAGCGCTCAATATAACTTAATTTTTTCATCTCATTGGCCTTTACGAAATTACGAAAAGAATGAACATGAGGGCTATTTAAATGATTTACATTCTATACTAATGGGGGATGACTCTATAACTTCAATTAGAGGTATTCCTATATGAATAAACGAGTCAAAACAATATCGTTGTCCCAGAAAATTGTTTTATTATACTGTCAGTAGGTCTCTTTATTTTAAACTCTTTTATTTTATCCCGCGATATTGCCACGTCAATAATATAACATATTTTTGTCAAATATCTTTAAAAAATGTAAATCTACAACTTTACAAATATTAAAATATTACAAATAATGAGTACTATATACTTTTGTGTAAACCCATAATAGATCTCTAATAGATTAAATTGATGGCACTAAACAAATATAGAAATGGGAAAAGACTGAAGAAGTAATTTTTATTTGCTCCAAAGTTCTTTGTATATGATTTTATATATATAATATTTACATTTTATAGATATATTTATTTTTACTGATTATATTTATTTTATTCGTTGAATTCATAAATTTATTTAAAAAATTAAATTGTTTTTTTATTTAAATGTTATTGCTCAATTAAACGTGACGCCAGGGCTGTCACGTGCCGCAGCTGAATGACAAACTTTATTAAAGAACCAATCAGATATCTCCACAGCAAAATGTTTCTTTACAGGTACCTATAATGTAGATTTTACATGACCAATCAAATTCCTTGAATAGCCGATATAACAGTGGATGTTGGGCAAAGCAAAACTCGCGCTAGATATCCCTATTGAGTTGACTCTCTACTCTATGTCGATATCTATGTAAGGCTTTAATTGTTACTTACAAAGCAATTTAAAAAGCTCACAAATTAAAGGAAGCTCTTACTAAATCGTTCCACATAAACTTGTAAAGGATGGACAGCGCAAACAATTTGAAATAAAAAAACCAGTCGTTGTTCCGCTCTTTCAAAGCTGTTTTCGATTAAGTCCTCGGAATTTAATTCGCCATGCTCATTCTTTCTTAATTAAATGAAATATCTTTTCAGTTCTGGTATTAATTACCGTGAATAGAACTGTCTCCTGTTAACAATGATACGGTCAAAGAGATTAATTTCCAGTGTACTAATTTGTTCTTTTCTCCTTACGCTTGGGCGCATTTTCGTCAACTGCCAGACGGAAATGCAATATTTCAATTTGTAATTATTTGCTCTCAAGTCTTCGGTACATGTAAATACAGACGACTTCAGCAGTTCATTAATTGAATCCTCCTAAAGGCAATTGAAGATTTCCTATATTTTATTTTTATTACTTTTCATTACAGCTATTTTTTGAGTTTCACAATATTTTTTTTAAAATTTATTTATTACATTGTCACTAGTTGGTACCGACTAACCTACAATTTAAAATAATTTAAATTTAGGTACAGTCTCTTCAAAGTTACGTTGTACATACGCCATTCAAACTCGTGACATCAAAACGTTGCAATGTTGCCGCATCAACTCTGAGTTTTAGTTCAGTTTGGTTTTAAAATACAACAAAATTCTAATCTAAATAAAATAATTCAACAAAAATGTTATCAAATATAATTTATTTTAATATTATAGTTCATCTAAACGACCACTATAATATTGTGTCTCTTTTTAACTAGTATAAAATGAGAAGGAAAATATTTTCTGATTCTGAAACAAACTTACAAGTTGCGGCAGGCAATACATTAAATATCTTGATGACGTAGGTACAATATTTTTTTGAATAGATTATATATATCTAGGAGGACACATCGACCCTATCTTAGTATCTGGTGTAATAATGTTTATGCTAGTGCTAATTAAAAAAAAACATCTTTAACAAAAAAATAATCTTCAAAAAATAAATAAGGAACTAACTAAAAAGTTAAAAAAAATGAAACTCAGATTTTTGACACAAAAAAAGTTTTAAAATTAAACACGCACATAATAATCGTTGTAGTAAATAAATAAAAGTAAACAAGAACTTATTTAACCTAACTGCTACACGTATTTTATATTCTACTATATACACACTTAATGATTATTTTAAGTATGATTATTTTTTACTTTTTAGTGAGTTCTTTATTTATTTTTTCGCTAAAAATATTTTATTTTTCTCTTTTTAGTGTTAGACAATTACTTAATAAATTACGCAGTTATTTTATTATGTATTATAATGAATAGCCCAAGTAAAAGAACTAAGTAAAGTATGAGGGAAAATGGGAATAAAGAGACATGATGGAAAATAAGGAATGTTTCAGGCCCTCGGGTCCGCTGCCCAGTCGAGGTGATTTAACAAATGTTCCAATCAAACTAGAACACAATAGGTTGCTGCCCTCAACATTCTAACCATTACATCAGAGAAACAGTTGCCTACAGCGTTTCTACCACGTCTCATATGATATGGTTAGTGCTTAAAAAGCAAACTGACTGACTTTTACACTGAACTACTTCCGATTTTTCCTCACACCAGTTCACCAATAACATTACACAAATATTTGATTATTTTATATCAAAAATAAGTGAAAACATTGTACGTGCCTTTGAAATTTGGGATTTCCCTTGATTTACAAATCATCCGCCTACCCCCAACGCATCCCAACTTGCTTCC
The DNA here is from genome assembly GCF_030347505.1 of Rhynchophorus ferrugineus. Lineage (NCBI taxonomy): Eukaryota > Metazoa > Arthropoda > Insecta > Coleoptera > Curculionidae > Rhynchophorus > Rhynchophorus ferrugineus. The sequence goes on along the minus strand of NW_027472587.1, from coordinate 36,914,987 downwards.
AATGGGGCCACCTCGGCACTCCTTCGAATAAAAAAAGAATTTTGGAAATTTGTCCATAATTATAATATATACAGCCGAACATAGAACCTCCTCCTATTTTGAAGTCGGTTGAAAAGTAATTTCTACCAGAAAAATTCTGTCGTAAAACTATTTACTAAAAAAGTCCCCAAGCCAAATAATCGCTGTTGAATACGATATCATTACTATTGATAGCCAACATAAAAAACTAAAAACCTCATAGATATCAAAGAAAACGTTTTAAATGATTATGACGATAAAAAGACCTCTTTAGGTCTCGTATTACTGACGCCGATAAGATCGCAACTGAGCATCGGTTTGTGCTAATGCAAATGCAGGCGACATTTTATGTTGATTACTTGAACGAGAAAATGGTGTTGTCTGATTGGGAAGTGAATCGATAGCTTTCAATAATATTTGTTAAAGCCTGTTCATTCTACAAATAATTCATGCAAAACTTATATTAGACAGTAGAAGTAACTTGAATAGATTTCAGGTAATGGTTAAATTGTATAATACTAGATTGTGGAAAAGGTAATTTTATTTTCTTTCTTCATATGTTTGGAAGCGTATTTATTCGAAACATATACTAATAATATATACCGTTTATTAGTTCAAGTTTAGAAACAGTTTGTTGTTAATTGAAATAATAAAATATATTTATGAAAAAAATTGAACCGACAAAAAATAAATAAGGAACTCACTAAAAATTAAAAAAATAATCAAACTATTGGTTTTTAACACCAAAAAAAAACATTTTAAAATAAAATATATATAATATTCTTTGGAATAACTAAATAAAAATAAACAAAAGCCTTATTTAACATATCTACTACACGTATTTTATATTTTACTATATACGCACAATTTAGCTTTATACCTACCTAAACTTACTTTGCAGCAAGAAATTAGATTTGTTTTGTAGTTATTTTAATTTTGTGTATATGTCACAAAATTATATTATTATTTTTTATTGTTTGGCCCCGGCACCGACTTCAGACTGATCAGTTGGTAGTAGTTAAAATAATATTGTAAATAGATATATAGGTTTATGTAGATATTAAGCTAAACACAGATATTTGCTTATAGTTAACAACATATAACATATAGCTAACAAGGTTCAGTCTTAGTTTGAGGACCATAAGAAAAGCATCAAACATTTTTCTTGGTTAGCATAATCGTCAAACCTGCATAATTGAAACATTATTGGGAGCTTTGAACAGACATGGAGGAACAGATTTCCATCTCCAACATCACTGAAGCAATTATCGAATGTTTTTGTCCAAGAATGGGACAATATTGCATTGGAAACTATTGAGACACTCTACGAATCTGTTGGATGTCTACCAGGATGGATGCTCACATGTATATACCAGGTGTATAGTTTATTTTGTCCAGCCCTTGTATATTATATAAGGTATTATACATACTGGATACTACGGGATAAATATAGTTATAGTATACTTTGAAGTTGGTGATTTCGACTGTAATTTTCTTGAAGTGAGGACTATTACTCAATGGAAAAGAAGGGTCAGTTGACAACACCCTATATACAACTTAAACAAGAGTGTTGAGGAGAAAGGCAATAAATTAAAGCGTATTGAGATGGGTCGACTCCGCCTAAAACTGAGGGGGTAATTAACACACAGAGAGGGTGTAACACAAGGAGGGCAATGCCACCGAAGAGGGATCCCATCAAATGGTACACTCTGTCCGATATAGTGTAGATGTCGAGAAATTTAGCCGATCTTTGATGTATGACGGAGAAATAATTTATAATAAAATATTATTTGGTAGTAAATTTTAAAGTTTATTTCAAAATAAATATATAGAAGTATATAGAAATGTATAGAAGTAAGTAGAAGTGTTGGCAAAAAAGTGTTTTTTAAACTTATATATAATAAATAAGTTACTAGTCGTTGCCGATTAGCCTACAATTTGTCTTTACAATAACCTAAATCTAGGTATATATCTAGGAGGACCCATCGGCCTTATCTTAGTCTCTAGTATTATGTCTCCAGTTTGTCTCTAGTCTCTAGTTTATGTGATAACACCATAGAGTAATAGAGATGCAACTCAATAGGGGACTCTGGCGCAAAGTTTTGCTTTGCCCAACATTCAGAGGGAGTCATAATGGGCCATTCAAATAATTTGATTGGTTAATTTAAATCTCCATTATAGGCACCTGTAAGAAAAATATTTTATTGTGAAGACATTTGATTGGCTCATCAAGTCACCAAGCTCATCACTCAGTAATGTTTGGCACGTGACAGCCTTGACGTCATGTTTAATTGACCAATGAAATTTAAATAAGAAACATTTTTTTTCTGGAATAAATTTATTAAATTAAATTCAATTAAATATACATATAAATATAAACTATAACAATAAATATAAATTTATAATGTAAATTTATCTACAAAATTTGAATATAATATAAATATATGGAGAGATGCAAGAGATAATTTTGCAATTATGCAATGCAGAAAAGTTTTTTGCTTATGGTTTTATATATATATGTATATTATATATATATATATATATATATATATATATATATATATATATATATATATATATATCAAAATTATCTCTTCCATCTCTCCGTTAGTACCTTTAATATTTTATCCGAAAGATCATTATGGAATGTACAATTGAAGGGTTTTAAATTTACTTTTTTTTAAACATTTGACAAAAATTTTGTTATATTATCGACGTGGCAAAATCGCTGAATAAAATAAGACATAGCTCAAGGACCTACTGACAGTATAACGAAACAATCTTGTTAGAGTCTGGGGCACGAGATATTGTGTTGTCTCTATAAAATCAGCCTCAATTTGTGGATCTACAGATTTTTTCATAATTTTATGTAAACAAAAATCACACTTAATTCCTTTTTTAAAAAGTTTTACTAAATAACCTGAGATGTACACTACCGTACAACGTAAAACTTTGTTCTTATAGGAACATCTGGACTGACGTTATAGAGTCAAGTAATTACCAGTAAGAATGAGCAGAAAGGGGGATACTGGCTGAATGAATACAAACATTACCATTACTTTCTGGAGTTTGTTCAAAGGTCGATGATACTTGGTTCGAACACCCTGGTTGTGGGCCTGGAACGATGGAAATAGGCACTATAAATATAGTAAGACAGTTCAGAAATTAATGATAGCAAATATGGACAAAAATGTGATTGACTTCTTCAATTTACCTTCTATATAATTTTGATTTTGATCCACTTCCATCTGTATATATTCTGGGCTCGTGGAATTATTTTCACCATCACTAAATTGTTCTTAAGTACTTAAAGGAAAGTTTAAATGTATCACAAATTGTCTCACATGGTAACGATCATAAATCTATTTCATGTTTAACCCAACCAGTTTAGGATTTTTAATATTTTCTAACTCATTTCTTAAAGATCGTTTTTTTAACGGAAGACGATGATGCATTTCCTCACTATCTGTGCATCCGAGTACACACCACATCCTAGAACGGGAATGCATTTGAAACTACCGACTGGAACTACCGACTTGTATATAGTAATAAAATAAAATAATAATTTAATGTATAAACGTTATAAAAAGCTAACCACACTGTTCTCAATATAGGGCACATTGAAAATGGCGTGCAAAATAAACAAACCATAGAACGAAATGGACCAATCAGATTCCATCGCGGCTCTTAGCATAGCGAATAAAACAAGTAATATGTTAAACGTGGCGACATCTATATGTTGGACGTGGCGAAACATTCCGCCAAAATTTCCTATGAAGTTAAATCTTTATTTCTCTATGGATAATACTGATTTTTTTCTATTAAATGCACCTCCCTATGCTACAGTACATAAAGTCAGAGAGTTTCATTCTTTTGAATCGGCTTCCTGTTCTGGTCTTATCCAAAAGTTGTATTAACACATGGGCTGAAAATTTCCGCGTCTGTACCATAGATAGCTCTAGTTTTGTTGCATTCACCGCTTGTTCAGTCAATAACAAATTTCAAAAGAGTGCTGTTAAAATTGTATGATATTCTACTCATGAGTTTGTGAGTTATTGTGCTAAGAGTGCTACTTTTGTTATTTTCAAAACAGTAGATCAAAAACAAGTTCGTGTTTTAATTTGACACTACTTCTTCATGGGAATAAATACCGTTCAAGCGAAGCAATGACTTGAAAAGTGTTATAAGGACTCCGCTCCATCAGAAACAACAATAAAACGTTGGTCAGTGGACGCCCAAACGAGATGGTAATATCAGAAAATATCAAATATAAATCGTAAAACCGTTTTGAATGATTGAAAATATATAGCGAATAGATATCAAAAGAATGTGTTCGTTTTATATTGCATGAGCATTTGACTATGAGAAAGTTAACCAAAAACAAGAACGTGTTGATAATTCTGAGCAGTGTTTGGCCATGTTTAAACGTAACAAAAAATTTTTATCTTCATAGGCTTTTTTAATTACGTCTGTTATTCTACGCACCTGGTGAATTGTCGACCTGGTTTGATGTAATCATTTTTAATCAAAAACACAGTTTGAACCGATTTTAATTAATCAAAACCATCAGTGTAGTTTTGTATCACCGTTGAACAAGTCGCCTCCACTTCCGATAAAATAAAATAGTTTTAAAAGTAAATTAAAAGTTTTGTTATTTTAAATTCATCCATATTTCATAATTTTCGTGTATATATATATATATATATATATATATATATATATATATATATATATATATATATATATATATATATATATCTTGCTAGATAACAAAGGGGAATAAAGTGGCTGTAATCAAGAGGGACAGAAAGAAGCACTGATGATAGATGGACCAAAACCGTATTAGAATGGATTTCAGATTGGAAACGCCCACAGACGAAAGTGAAGGCAAGATGGATGGAGTGCATTAAAAAATACATCTGGTTAAATTGGCAGAGAATGGCAGAGGATCGAACCACTTGGTTAAAGGACCGGGATAGTTTCAGTTCAAACTATACGGAACAGAAATAATTAGATTATTATTTACATATTAGTACAACCCTTCTTTCGTATAGTATAATCATTAATTGGTCCCTATTGTAAAAGGTTTAGCCTTGTCTATATTAATTTATAAAACTTTTAATGTTTTACAGCTTCCACACTACTAATATTTTATTTAGGACAATTAATTTTGATTTTATTAAAGATTGCGTGTACATACAAAAAGTATTTTGCCTTTTATTGGCTTTTAATGGGTTATCCCATATAAACAACATATCATCCAACAGATGTTGCTATAAAATCGTTTAATATATATCGGCGCCTTTTTGAAAAAGTGCAAAGCCATAAATATTGTTTTCGGATATAATTTACAGTACGTACAAAGTGTGTTTTACGACACTGCTATATATACACTATCGTTCAAAATTTTGGAAATACCTTATTTTCAGTTGACATAAAAAATATTGCTATTGGAGTATATAATTTAAAAAAAAATATATACATATATATATATATATATATATATATATATATATATATATATAAAATATTAATATACAATATATTGTTTTACTTTTTTGTCATTTACAATTTACATTTACATTTTTTTTGTTTTATTTACAAGCAAACTAGCAAAAAAATCATAAAACTATATATATTACATATAAATCTATGTAAGCATAAATTGGGTACATTTTTGTCAAGGTCGTGGCCAGGACGACAGAGCCAGAACGTTAAAAATCAGTCGAATGAAACTAGTAGAACCAAAAATAGAAACTAAAAGTACACCACTGAAACTTTTATATATACATATATATATATATATATATATATATATATATATATATATATATAATATTAATATACAATATATTGTTCTACTTTTTTGTCATTTACATTTTACATTTACATTTTTTTTTGTTTTATTTACAAGTAAACTAGCAAAAAATCATAAAACTATATATATTACATATAAATATATGTAAGCATAAATTGGGTACATTTTTGTCAAGGTCGTGGCCAGGACGACAGAGCCAGAACGTTAAAAATCAGTCGAATGAAACTAGTAGAACCAAAAATAGTAACTAAAAGTACACGACTGAAACAGTCGATAGTAAATAGTAACAAAATCAGGTAAAAAGTGGTAAAATCAGACGAACCAAATATAGCGACTGAAATAGTCGATAGTTCCCAACACTAAAAAAGAAAATTACTGTTTCGTAAAATTACTGTTCTCAATAAATCATGATAAACACTCTATTTGTGTGAAACAAAATGACCAAACCTTAATTATTTATTTTAAATTTTATTCATGACTTTTGATTAAATAAAAGGGTCGTGCAATTTTTCCTTGTTTCTTTCAAATTGCCTCTGATATTTTCGTTTATCAATAAAATGGATATCGGTAATTGTGCTTGTAAGAGGATTGCTTTTGCTAGCTAACTTTGTAGACATTAAACACTATTTTATTTTGTATTTGTAAAGTATTTGTTTGAGATAAGAAAATATAAGGAATATCTGACAGAAATAATATCTTTATTTTGTATAGATTATTAAGAACATCCTTCGAATCGAATATTTATAGATCTAGTATAATATCTATGAACTAATATTGTAAATTCAATAGTTTATTGTGAAATATTTTATATGTATGTGTGTATAGTGTAATATAACCTATTTTAATACTAGAAAAGACACGACTCTTTTTTAGGTTTTTGTTTTACATTTTTGTTTGTTTGTGACTAGAGGTTTTGTGGTTGCTCAATCATATTGTTCCAGTTCCCACTTAGAAGGTAGAAGACCGTTATTCTGCAATAATTAACCAAAACCTATCAAGTTTCTAATAGTTTTTATTATATATTATGGGATAACCCATTAAAATCTCATAAAAGCTAAAATCCTTTTTACACTTTACTTAAGAACACGCACCTTTTAATAGAATCAAAATTAATCATCCCAAATAATATATGGAGATTTTTACAATACTTAGTACTTTATTTATAATATATAATACAGTATTTAATACTTCTAACTCATATTAAATACAATTTCTCTTAACAATACACAAAATATACTGATTACGTTAAGACAACCGTTCATTCACACACATGTAACCAAATGATACATATAGAACCAGATAATGCTCCGAAATGTTCTTGTTGGCGGTTAATATTCCTTCGGTCACCGTTAACGACATACGCTCTCATTTACATAAATTCCCGAAACACCGTTCTGGTTCAGCGCCCGAAACTAACAATTTAAGCACTAAATATAATTATGCAGGAAGTATAACCAATAGCAGGCGTACCAGAAAGTCCAATAATTCCAATAATCATCAAAAGATAGAGATATCATGTCAAAGGTTAAAAAAACCGTTCAGAGTTTCGTCTTTAGATTCAGCGTCACTAAAACAGCTATATCTCCAAAAATAATTTGAATTTTGAAAACTCCTCTTATGAATATATATTCTTAAAGGGTTAAGCGTTGGAAATATGAAAAAAGAAACTATTTTTTCAAATTCCTAGACTAGAACACCTTTAAAAAAATCCCAGAACAAAAAGTTACACAGTATCAGACGTAACAATATTTAAAGGACGATTCCCTTAAATACTGAGTTACAAAACTCCACTGCGATTTAAACAATGTAAAACCCGTTTTCTCCTCCGTACAATTGTAAAAATTACGCAAAAAAAAACAACGCCTACAACACACAGTCGGGCAGTATACCGCGACTCATTCGGATTATTCTACTTTTACGCCGTACAGCGTTGCATTACAGGTCTATTTATAAATGAGAATAAAGCTTTCCTGAAAACCGGGCAATGTAAATAAACCTTAACGGGACGTCGTTAAGGTTCGCCGCACGCAATTTTAAAATAAAATGGAGTTTTCGAGCTAGTTTTATTTTCGATGAGAATCCTTTCGAATAGTCGTGTGTATGGAGAACATCTGTTCCGGCTGATTGGCGATGGTAAATTGGCTTAACGACCGACCATTGTTGGCTTGTTGTCTTTGATATACTTTGATGTCTTTAATATATATAAGCACGTTCTTTTTTATAAGGTAATATGAACATATATCGATGTTAACACAGATGTCAAATTTATATGATCTTAAGTTTTGGATGAAATGTTTTTCCTACGGCAATTAAAATTAATATTCTAAAAGAATTGCACAGGCATTAAACACATTTTTTTTCTATGATTAGGTATATGTTTAATTTTTATTTAGTATTTATGGTTATTGTACATCTTTAGTTTTTAGGTTTTGTTTAAGTTCTATTGTATTGTCTATATTTATTATAGAACATTAACATATAAAAGTAATTCTACTTCGTTTAAAATGAAATTATAAATAAATGAAATTATATATATATAATTGAACGAAACAGTGGAACTGTGCATTTGCTAGTTTATTGTCGATAGTCTGTTTCGGCTGTTTTGCGACTATCGACTGTTACTAACGCTACTCAAAACCAAAAGTCCAGGAAGGCGTTTTCGTGGGACCTCAATTCATCAAGACGATGACAGATCACCAAAAAGAAGGATGAATTGCTTTTAACAAGGTTATAAACATATTTCTAGGGAATTATAAAGAGCTTAATTATAAACAAATCAACAAAATAGTGTTAAAAGCATTTGAAGCTTTAGGTTTCGTAATGAGTTAAGATGCGAGTAAAGAACAAAATGAACGATTTCATCAGGATTTTAAAGAGAAGTGATACCGAATCAAAGGTATTATCTCAGTGTCATCAAACTACTGTTGGACGCTTCAGAGGGTCCATCCAGATTCTTCACAAGACCTTCACTCAAACAAGAACATTACTGGGAAAAACAAAAGGATTTAGTGCGTGTATTTTAGAATAGTGAAGTATATTAGAGTGAATGTATATTAGATAAAAATATGTATCCCTATGATTTGTAAATAATAGAATAGTTTCAAGTATATTCCCTTTTATTTTAATGTAATGACTCGTTTAACATAATTACCTAAATTGTTAAGAAACGTGTCGTCGAATGACAAAAAGGAAGGCACTTTCGGTTTCAACACACTCAAAAATATAAAGAGCACGTCACAAAACGTAAACAGCTCGTAGAACTTTTTCTTGCACATTAATGTTATCTATATCATAAGAGCAACACTATTACTATTACGTGAACCATCTAAGCTATTATATACAGCTTGGAAAAGACCAATTGTTAATCATATTAATAACGAAGCTTAATTTAACGTAATTAAAGAAATAGAAGCATTATTGATTTTTTATTTCTCTTAGTGCCTAAACAGTTTTTCTGATGAAAACTATTATCTGCTATATAATGTAAATATTTCATACAGGGGGTACAATACTAGACCTCCTATTATTATTACTCGACCTATTGCCTCGTAACACTCCTAAACCCATAGGTTGTAGATTAATCTAAAAAAATGTCTTTTTGGGATAATATTTTAGTAACTGAACTGTAGGAGGGAGACTTTTTTGTTGAATCTGCCGTCTTGGATTCATACTACAAATAAATTTGCACAAAGCACTCTTAGTCACAAACTGTTGAAATTAGGAAATAACCTTGGTTCGAAATTATCCCTAGCGTTTGGGGTTCGAATTTGACAACATAGAATGCAGAAAAGCGCAATTTAAAGATTATCAACCAGAAGGCAAACTAACAATCGAAAGTACAATAGAAAATATCAAATGTGTTTATTTTATCACTATGATCAAGGAACCAGAATACAAAGTCAGTCAGTTCATTTTTGGAAGACCTGAAACTATTTTCTTAGTTTTTTAGTTGTTAAATACGAAAAGAATAATCTGAAAAAGTTTGGTTTAAACAGAAGTAGGGACAGAAGCAGCATTTGTTGACTTTTAATAAAATCACTGTTGATAATAGGTTGAAGAAGTAAAGTTGTAAATTATATCCTGTATTAACATAATAAATATATTTACTATAATGTGTTAGTAACACCATTTAGTTTCTCGCTAATACACATTGCAACTATTGGAAATTATGTCTTAAAAGAATATTTATAGTTTTCCTTTTTCCTTTTTCACAAAAACTCTCGTGAAACACTAAACGATTTTATAGCAGCATCTGGTGAAAGATATGCTGTTTATATGGGACAACCCATTAAAATCTCATAAAAGTTAAAATCTCTTTTGCAAGAGCACGCAAATTTTAATAAAATCAAAATTAATCATCTCAAATAATATATGGACATTTTTACAATACTTAAAACTTTATTTATAACTAGCTGACCCGACAGACTTCGTCCTGTCAAAAAGATTTGTAATGTGGCAGTTTTTGTGCCTACGTATTTTAAAAAATTCTCCTGAACAGAACCATCACCCTGGTGATAGGGCGTTGTGAATAAAAAATAATTAAATAAAACATATATAAGGATTGAAAAGTAAGTAATCGCTTTATTGTTAATCATGTGAATCATAATTATTATTATTATTATCATTATATTGCTTTGTGGTATACGATGTTTTTTGTTTGATTACCTGGCGCATAGACAAACAAATCTGATGGTTTTCCAACACGGGAACAGGCTACATACAATTGACCATGTGAGAAACATGGGTTTTCTAGATTAATACCACAAACACTTAATGATTGCCCCTGGGACTTGTTTATAGTCATAGCAAAAGCAAGCCGTCAACATGTCTATAGGAAATTTGCCATTACCAATGTCAATGAGTTGTTTAGAGAATATGTTTCCAGATTGGTCATTTTGCAACTCGACACGCATATTCTTGCTTAAATGAAGTACTTTAACATGTTTCCACAAATTGGAGGACTTTAGACATGCATTGAGTTCATCAGCTGGCGTTGATCGTGGAATCACTGGCAATGTTTGACGAAAATCTCCTGCTAATAAAATCATTGCACCACCAAATCGGTTATTATTGCTACGTAGATCTTTTAAGGTTCTGTCTAAAGCCTCCAAAGATTTTTTATGTGCCATCGTGCATTCATCCCAAACAATCAATTTACATTGCTGCAAAACCTTTGCCATTGCAGAGTTCTTCGAAACGTTGCAGGTTGGAGTTTCATTGCTTTGCATATTTAATGGCAATTTTAGTGCTGAATGGGCTGTTCGACCACCTTCAAGCAAAGTTGCTGCGATTCCCGACGAAGCGAGTGCAAGTGCAATTTTATTTTGTGAGCGAATTGTTGCTAATATTAATGAAATAAAAAAAGTTTTTCCTGTACCACCAGGTGCATCTAAGAAATAAATCCCTCCAGTTTCATCATTTGTTACTTTCATAAGAGTTTCAAATACATACTTCTGTTGTTCATTTAACAGTGGAAGATTTGTTTGAATTTATTCTTTCAAAGCGTTGAGATCATACAGTCTTTCTCGATGCAACTCTTGGTTAAAAGCGTCATGCATTGGACGATTGGGCGCGGTCAGGCCTAATTGAATTAATAGTTTGTTTGACATTATCAAGCACATGTCCTCAATTGAAATCAATGCTTCATTGTAAATTTCTTCACTGATTTGTATATTTGGATTTCCCATTCTATTCCGTATTTGATACAAAATATCATCACACATATAATCTTTGTACTTCATCCACAAATCAATTGGGTTTGATGGGAAGCATGTAGATATGATTATAGAAAACAATGTTCGTATTTGATGAGTGTGTGATGATATTACAGCATCATTGAGAGTTTGATCCCAATGAGCGTCATTTTCAAGCAATTGCAAACGTTGACAGGCTTCTCTGTAGGATCCACACAATTCACCATCAACAGTTCGTAACTGTTGGAATGATGTTGGGCCACGTACATTGACTAATAGCAGTCGTAAATAAAAACATTCATCATTGCTTGGATGTACTGAATAAATCCGGCCAATCGCATCGGTGGAATATACATCTGTATATCCTGGAACTGGTTTTCCTTGTTTCCGTCGTATAAATCTCCTTGAGGATTGATTCCAGGTATAATATTTTGGCATTTCAGAATATAGCAATGTTTGTGCGAAATCATCGTTTTGGCATGTCTCAAAAAAACTGGTTAATGTAGTAGATGGTGGCTGAGCAGCTCTTTGTACTGCGTTCTGTGCTGTAAAATACACTCTTTGTCCATTTTCTAAATGCACAGCTAAGTGAACAACAGAAGGGTGTCTCTCATGAATAGGAAAAGAAAATATTCGCCAAACTGCTTCATTACTACTGACATAGCGGCCCATTTGGTATTGGGTAACTTCATCATTAGAATTCCCTGCACCAATTCCAATCACAGCCATATCACTCCCTTTGGTTACATATTTGCAAATGTATTTAATCGATTTCACTGAATGGCAAGATTCAACGTTGATGTGTGCTTTGAATGTCTTTGATAAAATGGGTGAATATGGAACAATCCAACGATTATCTATTTCAATATCTTGTTAATTTAATTTGACAATTGTTGATTTTCCATTGTCTGCTGTCGATCTGCGACGATACAATGGATAACAGTCATTACCAGTAATTGTTTCCGATATTAATGTCCGTGGATATCGTTTTGAACATTTACCATCCATCATACACGGTGAATTTTGATTAAGAGTTCCACAGGGACCATGTATCATGTTTTTGATAACTACCTCATGCAATCCAGGATCTACTTGTACATTAGGGATTTCAGCTGATATCACTGCATCAACTTCATTTGGCCTTATCTTTTCAACCAACCAAATCAAAATGTGTGCATGTGGCAATCCTCGTTTCTGCCACTCCACAGAATACATCCAGCAGCGTGTCTCACCAAACACATTATGTTTTACGATGAAATTCATTAAAGATTTCAACTTTTGTCTAAAGACTCTGGCTGTAATATCATGACGATCAATGGATGATTTCCCAGGTAATAACTCCTGCTTAATTTCTATCCATTGCGGATTGCATGTAAATGTGATGAACAAATCTGCTGTACCATAATGACGAACATACGACATGGCATCTTGAGCATATTCGTGCATATGCCGAGGGCTTCCGATGTATGTTGCTGGAAGAATAGTCATCCGACCGACATTCTGTGCATTTCCATCAGTATTAATCGCATCTCGAAGGTGAATATACTCTTCAGATCGGAGTTTGGTTTGATTCAACCTGATGAATGTTAATCTCTCCGTTTCAATTTTAACATACATGTCATCAACATATTTGTGATATAATCGCCGACATTTCAATATGCGATTATCTGCATTTTCCCGAATCATTAGGCGGTATGAATAATAGTTCATTGAACTGACTTTTTTGTTGGTTTCAGAACCTGTAAACAGATTTTGTTTTAATAACATTCAAATATAAAATTAAAATACATAATATAGTGACTGAGATATTATCGCCATAGCTAAACTAATATTTTAGTTACCTGTAATGGGATTTATCATTTTTATTGATAAATCGTAGCCATCTTCACCTTGCCAAAATATAATGGGATATTGCAGTGCATCATATGAGCGGTGTGTTTCCTTTATAGGTTGTAATTGAAAATTCCGACGATGTAAAACAATATCACGGGATTCCAAGTTTTCTCCAACTACAACGATAGCAACTTCATCAATAGTTGGTGCATTAAAACGTCTTGTATGTTGACCTGCAGGTGTTTTATCAGCTCTGATTACAATTTTGTGATTATCGGATGGCATCAGATCCAGGGCAGTTTTAAACAATATAATCAATTGATTGTGTTGATGAAATAAAGTTTGTAATTGTTCTACAATAGACCTTTTTACTAAATTGTTATGTGCACAACGCAGATCAATTTCTTGTGGTGAATTGCCCATAAGATAAATTTGCAGGAATTTGTTGTCGCTATCTGACACTGGTAACAGTGAACCTGCTCTGTGATATATTTGCCCTTGTATCTGTAAATAAAAAAAATATTATGGTGTGGTATAAATTAATGGATTGTCAATGATCAAACTTAAATAATATTTGATCTTAAAAAGTATATATTTAGTTTTAACTAATATCTATCAAATATAAAATATAATAAAAGTGTCACTGAAACTGAATCACCATATAATATGATGACTAAGTGATATATTTCGTAATTATTAAGAAATTGAAGATTAGTAACACATCTTAACTTTGGTGACAGAAAATGTTGTTCGCTAAAATAATTATGAGTAACTGCTATAATACATACCTTGAAAGTTGGCATAAAATTTTCCCGAACTGCATTTGTTGCCCCAAATGAAGTCATTTGAAAGCAATTGTTATATTGTTGAATATGTGTCAAAAAGTGTATAGAATCTGTTCCTATTCCTGAAACCAATGAGTACAATGGTTCTGGTGGTGGATCCAATTGTATCAATTTCACTTTACCATTTGCGCAACACAATCCATTGGCTTCGTTTTTGTATTTTAATGCCTTACAGTGTGAGCAAACCAAGTTCATAGAACCAATAACAACACATTGGTAGTTACTGTAGTCAATTGACACATCGTAACTGAAAGCAGCTGGATTCAAACTTGCGCGATTATTAGTTGAATGTCGCGCTCGCGCTTCACGCGTTTGTGATATCCGAATTCTTTCACGTTCATTTCCGTCGTCACGTTCTTGTGCAGTACGATTAGATCGGTAATTAGCTTGGTTTATAGCATTTCTGGTTCTTCTACCTAAATTGCTTCGTCTTATAGGAGGCATATCAAATATAAATTATTTTTTCACTAATCACGAACTAAACAAACACTAACTAACTAAACACTCTGCACAAAACACGATATACGAATTTGTTTCGTGTATCACTTGACAATTCATCTGTCATCTGTCAAAAGTCATCTGTAACAGACAACTTTTTTTTTTAAATTTGATATGACTTGAACTCAAATCCTTTTAAGCCGTACGAATTGTTTTATTTATTTAAAATTTGAATTAAATTTTAAACAAATAAAAAATTTTAAATAAATAAAACAATTCGTACGGATTAAAAGGATTTGAGTTCAAGTCATATCAAATTTAAAAAAAAAAAGTTGTCTGTTACAGATGACTTTTGACAGATGACAGATGAATTGTCAACTGATACACGAAACAAATTCAAACAAAAAGGGCTATTTTTAGGGTTTTTCCAGCAATAATTCTAATTTTTCTCGCCGTAAAAACCATCCCTGAACTTCAACGAACATTTTAAAAAAAGATTTGGCCAAATTGGTTCAGGCGTTGTTGAGTTATGCGCTTAGGAACATATTTTGCGATTCATTTTTATATATAAGATATATAATACAATATCTAATACTTTTAACTCATATTCAATATAATTTCTCTTAACAATAAACAAAATATACTAATTACGTCAAGACAAGATTCATTCACACACATGTAACCAAATTGTTGCCAAGAAATGAGACATATAGAACGAGATAATGCTCCGAAATGTTCTTGTTGGCGGTTAATATTCCTTCGTTTACCGTTAACAACATACGCTCTCATTTAAATAAATTCCCGAAACACCATTCTGGCTCAGCGCTCGAAACTAACAACGAATCTTAAATTACATTCATGTTAAGGCTCTCGAAGACTTGGAAATGGAGGATTTTAATTAGTATATTAGATCAATAAAATAAAGAAATAACGGTTTCATTCCTAAACTTTATAGTTTTTCCTTTTTATGTTCGAATTAACATTGGTAATAGATAGTTATATGATATTAGCAACTGTAAATTACTCCAGAAAAGAACAGGTGCCTTGATTTCTCAAAAAATATTTAAAAAAAGTAATGCATATGAGTTATAACACTACAGTTGATGGAGCAAGAATATTTTATGCGCCAAATTGGAGAAACAATTAGAATTTGATGTAAAGTTTGTGTGCATTAGACTCTTTAAAAAAACAGCGATATAACGAAATTAAGAGAGGAGTAAATCTGAACGTCCCAAATCTACAAGAAGTAATTATAATAATTTAAAACCTTATTTACTAGTTCGTAATATTACTTTTCTTAATAAATTACGATAAACACTCAATTTGCTTGAAAAAATGATCAAACCTTAATTATTTATTTGAAATTTTATTCATGACTTTTGAATAAATAAAAGAGTCGGGAAATTTTCCCTTGTTTCTTTCAAAATGCCTGCGATATTTTCGGCTATCAATAAAATAGATGACGGTAATTGTGCTTGTAATAAGATTGCTTTTGCCAGTTAAGTTTGTGGACAGTATATACTATTTCAGTATTTGTCTGAAATGATATTAAAAATAAGGAAATATGACAGAAATAATATTTTTATTTTGTATAGAATATTAAGAACATTTTTCGCATCGAATATTTATAGATCTAGTATAATATCTGTGAACTAATGTTCTAATTAAAGTAGTTTATTGTGAAATATTGTATATATATATATATATATGTGTGTGTGTGTGTGTGTACAGTGTAATATAACCTGTTTTAATACTAGAAAAGACACGACTCTTTTTCAGGTTTTTGTTGTACATTTTTGTTTGTTTGTGACCAGAGCTTTTATTGTTGCTCAATCACTTTGATCCAGTTTCCACTTAGAACGTAGAAGACCGTTATTCTTGCAATAATCAACCAAAACGTATAAAGTTTCTAATAGTTTTTTTATATATTATGGGATAACCCATTAAAATTTTATAAAAGCTGAAATCTCTTTTACAAGAGCACGCAACTTTTAATAAAATCAAAATTAATCATCCCAAATAATACATGGAGATTTTTACAATACTTAATATTTTAATTATAACATATAATACAATATTTAATACTTTCAACTTATATTAAATACAATTTCTCTTAACAATACATAACATTCATTCACACACATGTAACCAAATTGTTGCTAAGAAATGAGACATATAGAACCAGATAATGTTTCGAAATGTTCTTGTTGGCAGTTAATATTCCTTCGTTCACCATTAACAACATGCTCTTATTTAAATAAATTCCCGAAACACCATTCTGGCTCAGCGCTCGAAACTAACAACAAATCTTAAATTATATTCATGTTAAGGTTCTCGAAGACTTTAGTGGAATGTCTCATTTACATTGGAGGATTTTAATATAATAAGTATATTAGATCAATAAAATAAAGAAATAACGGTTTCATTCCTAAACTTAATAGTTTTCCCTTTTTATGTTCGAATTGACATTGGTAATAGATAGAGTTATATGATATTAGCAACTCTAAATTACTTCAGGAAAGAACAGGTATTTTAAAATATCAAAAATATTAAATATAACCCAAAGACTGAAAAGAGAAATACTGAAAATTAAAAACAAAACCATAAATGACCATGACCATCTGAGAAATTTAATAGATGATAAAGAAACTGATTATTCACTCTGGAAAGCCACGAAATATCTAAAGCGCTCATCTCTACACAGTCCACCTATAAGAGACCTAGGTGGGAATTCGGCACATGACAATCACCAAAAAGCAGAAACATTGGCTGAATATCTAGAAAAAAACTTTCAAACCAAACGAAACTAATATTGAATATAATTTGACGAACATGGAAGATAGAAAATTCGATGATTGAATTAGCCACGCCGAAAGAGCTAACCAAAGTTATTAAAACTGACATTAATACCAGTAAATCACCAGGCTATAATTTAGTAACATGGGAATTACTGCAAAGACTACCAAGAAAGGGAATTATAAAATTAACCGACTTGATTAATACAGCATTTAGATTAAAACATGTTCCATGCATTTGGAAGGTGGCGCAAATTATAATGACCCCCAAACCTAGAAAGTCACCAAACGAAATAAAAGCCTATAGACCCATATCACTGCTGCCAGTAATATCTAAGGTTTTTGAAGAACTGCTGTTGAAAAGAATAAAATCGATCATAGAGAGAAAAACCTAATACCAGCATACACAACAGTTTGGGTTTATTAACAAACATTCAACTATTGACCAGATCCCCAGAACAACAGATGTTATTGAAAAAGCCTACGAAAGTAACAAAGTATGCTCAACTATATTCTTAAATGTAGCACAAACCTTCGATAAGGTTTGGCATAAAGGCCTTGTTCATAAACTAGAAAAAATATTACTAAAACAACACACCGAACTACTAAAATCGTACATTACAGCCAGGATGTTCAGACTTAAACAAGAAGAAGCTTACTCTACAAGAAAAGAAGCTAAAGCAGGTGTACTTCAAGGAAATGTACTGGGGCCAATGTTTCATCTACTCTACGCTTGTGATATACTACTAATGGAGAATATTACGATGGCTATATTTGCTGATGATACTGCGATTATAGCTGTCGGAGACAATAGTCAAGAAGTCACACGAAAATGACAACAGGCAACTGACAATATAAATAATTGGACATAAGCTTGGAAAATAAAAACTAACGAAGATAAATATGTGAATGTGCAGTTCACATACAATCACACCGTAGAAGCACCAATAACATTAAATAATACTCTCATTCTCTCATTCCATATAACAACAACGCTAAATATCTCGGAATGAATTTTGATGCACAACTTCGCTGGAAGGAACATATAAAGAAGAAAATAAAAGAACTGGAATTGAAATATAGGAAAACGTTTTGGCTAATTGAAAGAAAATCACAATTATCAGTACAAAATAAATTGCTTTTATATAAGCAAATACTGAAACCTATATGGATATACGGAGTTCAATTATGGGGATGTTCTGCAAAGAGTAAAATAAACAAAATAGAAATATTTCAGAACAAAGTCCTGATAGAGGGCGCACTCAAAATACTACAGGACTGACTACCTACATCGACACCTTCAGATACCCACAGTCATTCAAGAAATCAAGAGAATTGCAAGAATTGCATTTCCACCAGAACAGGACACAGACTCAAAAGAATCAAACCATCTGATCTTGTGTAGTGTTGTATAATGGGGTGCATATAATAAGAAATACATCAGTGACATGTATAAACATTATTTCACGTGAGAAAGAGATGCAATGTGTGTCATTAAAAGAAAAAACGAAAAGGCAACCCATATATCCACAAAACATTGATGAAAACAGGTTTACAATCTAGTTACTTTTTAATGAAGATAACCAATGTTAAAGTTGTTGGATCATAATAGAGTTTGATTAATTTATTAAACAAAATGAGAACCTCCTAAACAGGCAATTTCTATGAAAAATAGTAGAGATAAAAGGACTAACCCAAGTTCGCGGTAGGGATATTAAAAAGTTTCCGAAATTAATTTATGTACCATATTAATAATAAAGATTTAATTTTGCCATCCAATTTAAAATTCTTTATCAGACAGGTGAACATTAGCAGACCGCGGAAGGATATAAGCTGTTAAAACAATTTAATATTAGGCGAAGTTTATTAGAAAAGCGCGGGGTACGGCGTTGGATGGCCAAATGAGCAGCAACTATGCAGTCTTTGATGTCGTATTCGCATGTTTCATATATACATTAATTAAATTATGGAACATTTTGAAGTTGCATTTATGCCACTTATTTTCGCCAAGAGTATTTGGAATATGTTAGGATCAAGATTTTTTCTATAACATCTTTATTCGATACGTTTAGTACAATCTTAATTCTACATTAATGTATTACTACTTTTCATTTGTACTTGGATTAATTCACAAGCAAGACGAGTGCGAGAAAATACATCAATATTTATTCCTCAATAATAAAATTATAATAACCTATAGCTATAGTTAACCCTAAAGGTATACACTTTATATAAGTTCGTATGGTTTGATTCGCTTCAATCTCCTGACATCCTGCACGCTGTCCAGCAATTGTATTGCCTCCACGTTAGTATGATTTAGTAATCTTCGTTCGTGTTTCAAGGCGAAATCTTGGAGAACTTCGCAAATCCATTTGATTTCCAGGTCATCGTGCAGTTCTTCGTTGGTTACGTAGCGATAGGCATTGGTAATCAATGAAAGAACCTTGTTTTGACAGCGTTGTATGATTAGTACATTTGAACTTTTGGCTTCATAATTGTCTTATAGATCAAGCTCTTTAATTTTAGATCATGTGGAAAGTATCTTCTGACTAACCAGTATAGTCGTTTTCTTTTGGTTCTAATGTGTTTTGGTTTTTGTATAACGTGATGTTTCCAAGTTAATCTACAGTCAAGATGTATTCCAAGGTACTTAGCTGATTCTGCTTGAGGAATCGGGCATCCATTAAGTGATATAATTAAATTTTTATTATTTCGTCGCAATTTAAAATTAACGTGGACAGATTTGGAGTTATTAAGTTGAATTTTCCAATCTTTCGTCCGTTTGTTGACTGCCACTTGTGCTTTTTCTATTGCCCTAGGCAGAGATATGTCGTTTGCAATAATCATTATGTCGTCAGCAAAGGTTCCAAGTAGTATTTCTTTTGTTGTTGGAATGTCAGCAGTTTAGAACAGATATAGGAAAGGTCCTAAGACGCTACCTTGTGAAACTCCAGCCGAAATAATTATAAATGTTGAGAACGCCATTTCGTCCGAGACTCTAAATTTTTGGTCCGAAAGGATATGACACCAGCAATAGACAATAGTAATGACTCTATAATGAACGGTTCTTGCAAGTATTTAGATCAGTTTCACTTTAAAAAGACATTTAGTGAGAAAATCGTTACATATACAAGTTTTTCCTATCTTTCTGTATGTTTCAATATTGTTTTGGTAGCTATCCAATAATTAATCCATTTTGATCTGACTTTTGATTGACAATTGGGATGTGATGGGGTAATGTTACCACATGTTTCTAAAAGTCTTGATGAGTGTTGGCAACATACTTATTCAAATCAATCAACAACAGTAATGAATGGGAAAATACATAACTATGAACGTTTCATGATTAAGTTGTTTAACGTCATTTACACTAATTTTCAATAATAATATAACAACAATAAGCTTTCGAATATGGTGACTAGAGCCTATTGACTTCCAGATATAGCCAAACATTAGCCTTCCTTGTTAACCGACTTCAAAAATGAGGACGTTCTATGTTTGGCTGTATATATTTTTCAAATGTATGTTCGCCAATTTCTCCATCTATTATGGACCGATTTTCAAAATTCTTTCTTTATTCGATAGAATGTACTTCCTAGGTGGTCCCATTAGAACCAAATTAGGATCTGATGGGGGGACGAGAGGAAAATCGAGGGAAAACCTCAAATTTCAAAGACATGTACAATGTTTTCACATATTTCTTATCTAAAATAATCAGATATGGATGTATAATGTTATTGCTGAATTATGTGATGAAAAATCAGAAGTAGTTCAGTGTAAAAGTCAGTCAGTTTGTTTTTTAAGCAATAAAAATATCATATAAGACGTCGTAGAAACGTTATAAGCAACTGTTTCTATGGTGTGATAGTTAAAACATTGAGCTAACATGCGGAGGTTAATGATTCAATACCCAAGAGGACAGCAGCTTTTTTATTCTAGTTTGATTGGAATATTTGTTAAATCACCTAGACTATATAGTGGACCCCGGGGCTTGAAACGGTCCTTACTTTCAATCATTGTTTTTTTATTCCTATTTTTCATCATTCGGGCTATATTTTTACTTGGGCTGTCCATTTTAATACTTAATAAAATAACTGCGTAATTTATTGAGTAAATATCTAACAGTAAAAAGAGAAAAATAAAATATTTTTAACAAAAAAATTGAACCGACTTCAAAAAATAAATAAAGAACTCACCAAAAAGTAAAAAACAATGAAACTTACATTTTTCATACAAAGAAAAAGTTTGAAGTCAGTGCCGAGACCACATAATACAATAATAATATAATTTTGTGACATATACACAAAATTAACTTGCCAACTAAACAAGTCGGCACCGACTTCAAAGTTATCAGTTGGTTGTAGATAAAATAAAATTGTAAATAGATAAATAGGTTTAGGTAGGTATTAATCTAAATCGTGTGAATATAGTAGAATATAAAATACGTGTAGTAGATACGTTAAACAATAGGAGGAAAATAAGAGGTAGAAAAGTTTTTGTTTATTTTTATTTAGTTATTACAACCATTATTATGCACATATTTTGTATTAAGGCGTTTTTTTGTATATTAAAATCTAAGTTTGATTATTTTTTACATTTTAGTGAGTTCCTTATTTATTTTTTGAGATCGGTTCAATTTTTTGTTAACAATATTTTATAACCACTATTGTGAAAGTTTTCTTGAAAATTTGATTAACATTGGTTAATTTTACATATATGAGAAGACGATCTATTATATTTCAGAGATAGGAACAATACTATAACTTACTTAATAATGAGATATTTTAAATGCTCCTTGGTATACTCAAAATGAACATTTCAATACTGTTCTAGTAGAGAAGGTAATTCACACCAGAATATTCAACTGATTCTAACTTTCAGATTGCTTAATTTAAATACAGAAATGGTTATTTTAGATTCAAAAAGTTATTAGTACCAAAAAGTTAGAAATTGACATTGACAATTGACAAAAAGTTGACAATTGACAATTCGTGACAACTCAACACTCATTCAAAATCAACAAAAAATATTAATATTCGAACATTTCTACAGCTGATTTCGGGAAATTATGACTGTGTAGTTAATTAAATTAACGATAAATATGAGTGCATAATGTTAACTAAAATTCATAAATTATCATGTTAAATAATTATACTTACCAATTTTACTTAACCATACTTGTAGGACTTACTATAGACTTACCTGAAAAATAAAAAAAAATTTAATTGCAGTTTTCCTCATAATTAGTTATATGTTATATGAATTAATTAAGTATAGTAATGCATCTGGTAAAACATATAGGCTTATTCTGTTTTCTTCACTGACGGAATAATGTTTTTACAAGAAAAATGACAAACGGTCTTTAATCAAAGTGGTAATTATATTATTGATTAATGCTAGAAATCTATAGAATAACTTTTCTAGGAAAAAATGATAAAACCGAAAATATTCTTTCCACAATTCATTTGTGCCTTATATAACTATGAAACGGCGCAATTAAAAAAAAGATGATAGATACTCTGAGCAAAAAGCTAAACCAATCATGCTCATAAAGTATACGATTCTGTTAAGAACGTAAACATTTAACATGATCATTTAATTAGGAAATATATATATTATATATATATATATATATATATATATATATATATAAAAACACACCCGAAAAAAGTATTCCGAATATAGTGTTATTCTATTTTAACTAATTGATTCAGCACTTAAGTTAAAAGGCGCCCCCACAAAGATGTTTTAATTCTAAATAATCCCTTATCGAGTTTTGGAAAATCGAAAATATTTAGACATCGGTCTCAATGGTCTAAAGCCGCTGACGAAAAATAATATTTTAAGACCCGTCTGGATCCGGCAATATTCGACGAGTCAAATAATAATATCGAGATAGGGTTTGGTTTATTCAGTCATAGGGATGTCGAAAAATATCGATAATTTTCGGTGATATTTTTTGGACTGTATATCGATATTTTTCGAAAATCACTCATTCAATTAATATTATATAATCATATCAATTTAAACATAGATAATTGAATTTAAAATTGTATGTAACGGTTTGTGTGATCATGTTGCTTTTTAAATAGGCCTTTTTTAAAAATAGTGCGCCGATGTTTCCAATAATTGATTATATAAAATTTTGGGATTTGGGATCAATAACATTTCCAGAGACTAAATCACTAACTTATGTGTATTTCATTTTAGTAATCATATTATCATAGACTTTTCAGGGTAAAAGAGTTGCCTTATATATTCCGTGATTCTAGATCAAGATCGCTAACTTTTACGGATTAAAATTTTAATCACCATAATAAGTGTTATATACTCTTACAAGTAAATGCGATGTTTTATATATTTAGGGATTTTGTAATCAAGAACATTTCTACAGACTGAATCATTAACCTTTATGTTTTTAAATGTTAATAGTCATGATAAATATTTCTCACAACATTCTTAAGAGTAACATGTTGCCTTATATATTTCGGGATTTGTGACCAAGAACATTTCTAGGGATTAAATCACCAATATATGTGTAATCCATTTTAGTATTCATATTAAGTATTATCGACTTTTCAGGGTAAAAGGGTTGCCTTATATATTCCGGGACTCCAGATCAAGATCGCTTCTAGATACTACGCCACTAACTTTTACGTGTTAAAATATTAATCATCAAAATAACTGTACACTCTTAAGAGTAAATGCGATGTTTTATATATTTAGGGATTTTGTAATCAAGAACATTTCTACAGACTGAATCATTAACCTTTATGTTTTTAAATGTTAATAATTAGGATAAATATCTCTCACAACATTCTTAAGAGTAACAGGTTGCCTTATATATTTCGGGATTTGTGACCAAGAACATTTCTAGGGACTAAATCACCAATTTATGTGTATTCCATTTAGTATTCATACTAAGTATCATAGACTTTTCAGGGTAAAAGGGTTGCCTTATATATTCCGGGATTCCAGATCAAGATCGCTTCTAGATACTAAGTCACTAACTTTTATGTATTAAAATTTTAATCATCATAACAAGTGTTATACACTCTTACAGGTAAATGCGATGTTTTATATATTTAGGGATTTTGTAATCAAGAACATTTCTACAGACTGAATCATTAACCTTTATGTTTTTAAATGTTAATAGTCATGATAAATATTTCTCACAACATTCTTAAGAGTAACATGTTGCCTTATATATTTCGGGATTTGTGACCAAGAACATTTCTAGGGATTAAATCACCAATTTATGTGTATTCCATTTTAGTATTCATACTAAGTATCATAGACTTTTCAGGGTAAAAGGGTTGCCTTATATATTCCGGGACTCCAGATCAAGCTCGCTTCTAGATACTATGTCACTAATTTTTACGTATTAAAATTTTAATCACCATAATAAGTGTTATACACCCTTACAAGTAAATGCGATGTTTTATATATTGAGGGATTTTGTAATCAAGAACATTTCTACAGACTGAATCATCAACCTTTATGTTTTTAAATGTTAATAGTTATGATAAATATCTCTCACAACATTCTTAAGAGTAATAGGTCGCCTTATATATTTCGGGATTTATGAGCAAGAACATTTCTAGGGACTAAATCACCAATATATGTGTAATCCATTTTAGTATTCATATTAAGTATTATCGACTTTTCAGGGTAAAAGGGTTGCCTTATATATTCCGGGATTCCAGATCAAGATCGCTTCTAGATACTAAGTCACTAACTTTTACGTATTAAAATTTTAAGCACCATAATAAGTGTTATACTTTAATATATTTAGGAATTTTGTAATCAAGAACATTTCTACAGACATTCACCTTTGTTTTTAAATGTTAATAATCATGATGAATATCACTCCCAACATTCTTAAGAGTAAAAGGATTGTCTTATATACTTCGGGATTTGTGATCTATCGCATGATACTTTGTCTCGTAGCCAATTTCCATAATTGTCATCCGTATATCATTGAAATCCTTGAACCGTACTTGAAAATATATCGAGAAACTCACGAAACCACTTTTCCATTATTGAATAGCCACGAAAATATTTTCTCTTTTTCTTTGAATACTTATTACTGAATCAAATTATTTTTCTGGTTAGAATATTCAAATAAAATCCATTTAAAATATTATAGAGATTTATTGAAATATTTAATAATATAAGAGACATGTTAAATATTTTATACCGTTACCTTTGGCACATATTATTCGTGAAATGTCTACCCAAATTCATAACAATTCCTTGTTATAACTATACCATTGATATGAGGATCAATTATTCGAAATAGTTTACTAAATTAATGGTTTTGTATGGGTTCGCATTCCACATTAAAATATCGATCTGCCAAGGAATTTCCTATTTACTACGAAATATATTTGCCGCTGATACGTAGCATGCGTCTACCCTATAGTAAACATAACCAAATCGACTGTTTCGGTTTTTTTTTATTAAACGCGTTTTGCTGATGCTTGAATGATCTTAATATAATTTTAAGTGGGTCTAATCGTTGCCGTTCTTAGGTCAGATTAAATTATCCTAAATAGTTTTACAAACATAATGAGAGAATAGCATTCGTTGATAAATTAAAGAAAATGAAAACAGGGATCCTAATATTCCGACCCAAAAAAATATAGGTACCCAATATAGCTACAGAAACTAGTTTTAAGGGTTTTAATTGGTGTCGTACACATTGAAAAGTAAAACAGTTGCTTTATATATTTCGGGATTTGAAACTATCAACATTTCTATAGATGAAATCATTAGCTTATGAATATTTAAATGTTAATGAGTATTACACATAATTAAGTGAAAAAGGTTGGCATTATATATTTCGAGTTTTAAGATGAAGAACATATCTAGATATTAAATCGCTAACCTTTGTGTACTTAACTCTTAATAATTATATTTTAAACATCATACACTACACTTGTAAGAGTAAAAGTGAGTAATTTTATTAATAACATTTCTAGAGACTAAATATTTACCTTATGCATATTTGAATTTGAATTATCCTTAGAAGTGTCCTATACTTTTAGGTTGCATTATATTTTTCAGAATTTAAAGTTAAGAACATATTTAGATATATTAATAGTATTATATTGTAATTTTCATACAGTTTTAGGAGTAAAGGAGTTACCTTATATATTTCAGGATTCAAAAAATTCTAGATTAGGAATAAAATAACTAGTTTTCGTATATTTAAATTTCAGTAATAATAATGATTATCTCGTATTTTAAAGTATCAAAGAGTTACTTTATCTATTTCGGGATTTGGGATCAAAAACATTTCTAGAGGCTAAATCACTAACTTATGCGTATTTAAATTTTAATAATTATTATAAAAGCGTTTTAAGTAAAAGGGTTACCATTTATATCCCAAGAATAATAATACTTCTAGATGTTGAATCACGAACGTTTGTCAATCTTGTTTCTTATAACTTGTAATAATAACACCTTAAGCATCGTAGACTTTTAAAAGTAAAGGTTTGCCATATATATTTAGGGATTCGTGATCATCAACTTTTTTAAGGATATAACAGATTATCTGTTTTTAAATTTTTACAATCACAATAAATATCACCTATAAAAATGTTACCTTATATATTTCGGGATTTAGCATATATGAATTATTGACTTTATTCGTAGCTGTGTCAACTCACTATCAATAGCTCAAGGCTGCTTAAATATTCAGTTTTAAAACCTCAACTCCTTAACTATTCATAATTCGTTAAATAGAGTACGACAAATCTTTCTGCTTTTTCAGCATAATAATAGCAATTGCTACAAAGGTGTTAGAAAATCAACAATTTTTATTTCGAACTAAAAGCAAATAAAGCTCAAACAAATAGGTCAATTATTAATAACACAATTTTAGACGATTTTTCAATATTGTCAATTAATCTATTAATAATAAAATTACACATTGTTATAACTAATTTTGAACTAAGAAGAAACAAATCACTGTAGTACATTAAAGTTTTTTTTTATAAAATCTTTATTAAATATGCTTAGTACCATCTTAATTATAAATTAATTTATTACTACTTTTCCCATGTACTTGAATTAATTCACAAGCAAGACGAGTGCGAGATAAATACATTAATATTTTTATAACATCTTTATTAGATACGCTTAGTACAATCTTAATTATTATTATTACAATTAATTTATTACTACTTTTCCTATGTGCTTGGATTAATTAACAAGCAAGACGAGTACGAGAAAATACATCAGTATGTATTCCTCAATTATAAAATTATAATTATTTATTAATTATTAACTTATAGCTATAGTTTACACTAATAATACACACTAAATGTTCACACAAGTTCGTATGGTTTTGTTCGTTTCAGTCTCCTGACATCCTGTGCGCTGTCCAGCAGTTGTATTGCTTCCACGTTAGAATGATTTAGTAATCTTCTTTCGTGTTTCAAGGCGAAATCCTGCACAACTTCGCAAATCCATTTGATTTCCAGGTCATTGTGCAGTTCTTCATTGGTTACATAGCGATAGGCATTGGTAATCAATCGAAGAATATTTTTTGACAGCGCTGTATGACTAACTGATTTGAATATTTAGTGCAACCCCATATTTGCACCCCATAGGTCCAAATTGGCTTCATAATTGTATTATAGATCAACCTCTTTGATTTTAGATCAAGTTGGGAGTATCTTCCGACTAACCAGTATAGTTGTTTTATTTTGGTTCTAATGTGTTTTGCTTTTTGTCTAACGTGATGCAAATACATCAATATGTATTCCTCAATTATAAAATTATAATAAGTTATAGCTATAGTTTACACTAAAGGTATATACTTTATATAAGTTCGTATGATTTGGTTCGCTTCAATCTTCTCATATCCTGCGCGTTGTCCAGTAATTGTATTGCTTCCACGGATGTATGCTTACGAATCTTCTTTCATGGTTTACGGCGAAATCTTGGATAATTTAGCAAATCCATTTGATTTACAGGTCATCGTGCAGTTCTTCGTTGGTTACGTAGCGATAGGCATTGGTAAATGAACGAAGAATTTTGTTTTGACGGCGTTGGAAACTAGTTGATGTTAATTTTTAGTGCAGCCCCATATTTACACCCCATAGGTCCAAACTGGCTTTATGATTGTCTGATATAAAACAATCTCTTTGATTCAGATCAAGTTGAGGGTATCTTCCAACTAACCAGTATAGTTGTTTTATTTTGGTTCTAATGTGTTTTGCTTTTTGTCTAACATGATGTTTCGAATTTAATCTACCGTCAAGATGTATGCCGAGGAATTTAGCTGACTCTGCTTAAGGAATCGGGCATCCAATGAGTGATATAATTAAGTTTTTAGAAATATGTCGTTTGTCATAATAATTGTATCATTAATATAAAATGTTTGAACAACAGTTTTGTAACTATTTTTTTTTGATATTATTATAATTAAAGTTGAACAGAAGATTTTTCCGTATAAATTAACTTCTTTTAAGTGGAAGCGGAGCAAATATACATTCACTCAACCGTTCGATTCGGGTACTTAAAACCACATTTACTGTTCCTATTGTTAACACAGAAGATTAAAGGATTTGACGAAAGTGGAAGAGTTCTCTTTTTCGTTTCACTTTCGTTCATATTTAACCGATGTTTACCTACGCTCTCCATGTAACATCGTGCGGATTAGAATTACGCTACCCCCGCTAAAGAAAAGTTGCATAAAAACAGATCAAAGCCATATTCGGTTCGTTAAAATTAAAAAACTTCACGGTATTTATCTCCTGCTTTTATATTTTGATCCCGTGTATGGAAAACCGTTTAAAGGGAGAACTTTTTTTTAATTTTCCGAATGAAAATAGCCTAAGATTGGTTGGAATTCGGTCGATATTTCAATATTTTTAAAAAATATCAATATATCGGTGGACTAGAAATGTCGATACTTAATAACATGAACAGAGATCCATGCAGCAGGGACGAAATATATTAGAATAGTGAGAATTTTTTTTTTAATATTTACAAACCGGCAGAACAAGTAGGATCTTACAGGCACCCATTTCCCTGCTACCTGTTATATCAAAATTATTTGAGAAACTGCTGCAGAAACGTATAAACCCATTTATAGAACACCAGATTTCCAACTCGCCACTCGACAATCAACAAGTACACAGACACTGCGGTTGTTAAAGAGGTACACGAAGAAAAGCAATACTGCCCTGCGACAGTATCCAGACGAGTGTTAACTCAAGTTAGCGAATCAATAGAATCGCCGGGTCCTCGTGCCCAATAACGGCTGCCCGATCAGCGGGTGCCATATCCCCAAATTTAATGCAGTAGCAGTAGCGATCCACAAGGTTCAACTGTGAGGCGGTTTCGGTTTAGTGTATTGGTAAGTCCAGAGACAGTCCTACATAACCCGATCCAAATTGCCACTGTAGCCGCAAGTCTCCGCGACCAGGTATGCGCCAACTGATTTAAGGCCATAACAAAAAAATACTGCCCTGCAATATTCCTGTACTTTTCACAAGCTTTTGACCGGGAATGTTATTTAGGATTAATCTACAAAATCCACAAAATGAGTAAATTACTACCGCGGAAGTACTGTGGACTACTGGAATCATATATTTTCGAAAAAAAATTAGAGCTTCTGATGAAGGGGCATTCTCATCACTTAAATCTATTTCGGCTGGAGTTCCACAGGGTAGTCTCTTGAGACTACTCCAGTATCTGCTCCATGCTGCTGATGTCCCAACAACAAAATAAAAAGTACTTGAAACATTTGCCGACGTCACAGTTATCATGGTAAAAGATATATCTCTGCCTTACAAGATCTACCAATGGGCTAAAGACTGGAAAATAACAGGTCAATTGAAAAGAATCCTCGGCCAACCATAACAAAACACATTCTTTTGACAAAATTAGTATTTTTTATTCACGGGTACGATTCATTAGTACGATTTGTCCTTTGCTTCAAAATTCGACTCTTCATTCGACGAAAATTTCTTCCCAGCCAGCATTCTTTTGAAATCTGAGAATAGGAAATAGACGCTGGGTGCTAGATCTGGAGAATACGGTGGATGAGGAAGCAATTTGAAGCCCAATTCTTGGATTTTTACCATCGTTTTCACTGATTTGTGTTGTGCTGCATTATCTTGGTGAGGTAGCATTTTCTTTTTCTTCAAATGCGGCAGTTTTTCGGCGATTTCGTCCTTCAAACGGGCCAATAACGCTATGCAATAGTCGCAGTTGGTGGTCCTTCCTTTTTCAAGGTACTCAATGAAAATTATTCTATGCGCATCCCAAAATACAGACGCTATAAACTTGCCAGCCGACTGTTGCATTTTCCCACGCTTTGGAGCGGGTTCATCGTGTGCAGTCCGGTCGGATGACTGTCTATTGGATTTCGGAATGAAATGATGGAGCCATGTTTCATTCATTGTCACATATCAACGCAAAAACTCGGGTTTACTATGGTTGATCACCTTCAAACACTGTTCCGAATCATCAACTCATCGTTGTTTTTAGTCAAAAGTGAGCTCGCACAGCAACCACTTTGCACAGAGTTTTCTCATATCCAAAGATTCGTGAATGATATGATGTACACCTTCAGTTGATATCTTTAGAGTGTCTGCTATTTCATTCAATATCAATTTACAGTTATTCAAATTCATTTTGTGGATTTTTTTAATGTTTTGGTCGGTAACAACCTCTTTTGGGTGTCGACTGCGTTCACCATCTTCGGTCCTCATTTCACCACGTCTAAACTTAGCATATTAATCCTTGATGGCTGATTTTCCTGGGTCAGTGTCCAGAGACTTGGCATCAAGCCAGGTTTTTGTTTTTCTCTTCAAGAAGCAATATTGTATCAACACGCGAAAATTACTTTTTATCAATTTTTTCACAATGACAGAAGTTGCTTTACTCAAAATGATATAATACACAGACTGATGATCCGACAGCTGTCAAATTTATACACGCATCTTTTGAGGGTTAGGGCCAACTAAAAGACATATGGATTTAATTATAGAAGCGCCATCTATGTGTCAGGCCGGGGACTTTTCAATCGGCCTGTTATATGTAGTTTTTTTTTTGGTAGTTTGCTTGTAAATAACAGTATATTCTATATTAATATAGCAGCATTTTCGAACGATATTTTTCAAGATTGTTAATTTAATAGGGTAAAAAGATTGTGGGTGATAAATAATAAAATACTTTTGACTAGTTTTATGGCAGTAATAGGTAATATTTCGTTTACTCGCTCGATTTTTGTTAAAAAATATTTCCGTTCAATAATAAATAAAGCACTTACTTTATTTAACAAAGCTCTAGTAGTTATTCTGCGATAATTTTTAATTATGTAATGAATTAGTTTCCTTTTCTGTGATTTCGTTAAGTTTCTGTGATTATGTGATGTTTAAATTCTATTATATTGTATATATTTGTTATAGTATATTAGTTAAAAATAGCAATTAACATATTAAAATACGATAAACCTTTGTGGGGCATTATTCCATTCCATAAAAAATTCCATTCGTTTTTTCAAATCTACTGAATATTCAAATATAAAAGTAATTCTACTTCGTTTAAAATCAAATTATTAATTTCATATTAATAGTATTCAATAATTATTTTTTCCTTTTCTTTTTTAAAGTTAGTACGTGAAGGAATATGTACATATCCGTCTCGTATATACTATCGTTGGAAAATATAAGCACATATAACATTAACTGCTCCAGGCAATTATCTTCGTCCTTTCCTCTCTCACAATTTATACAGGAAAGGGGTCGTACATCTTCGTCTAACATCACGAATGGAACGAAATAGTCGAACCGTGCATTTGATTGAAAA
This sequence comes from Rhynchophorus ferrugineus, assembly GCF_030347505.1. Classification (NCBI taxonomy): domain Eukaryota; kingdom Metazoa; phylum Arthropoda; class Insecta; order Coleoptera; family Curculionidae; genus Rhynchophorus; species Rhynchophorus ferrugineus. The sequence continues at coordinate 36,882,715 of NW_027472587.1, read as the reverse complement.
TAGTAATTACTATTTTCAGTCGCTAGTTTTTTGACTATCAAGTGTATCGACTGTTTTCAGTCGATAGTTCCCAATACTAATTTTAAAACATACCAAGGACATCGATAATAGTTAAAATAGTTATCAGAATTCATTTTATAAAATCAATTATTCGAAGCATCGGACCAACGATTTAAAAAAAAGCCTATTTAAAAAGCAACATGATCCACAAACCGTGAGATTAACAATTTCAAATTCAATTACCTATGTCTAAATTGATAGTTCCGCCATAAATCGTTTGTCGAACGTGGAATGTGCTGTAACTGCACTGCATTTATTTCTAAAACTGTTTTGCCACACCAACAGCGATTGCTAATTTAGTAACAAATACGTTAAACCGACACGCAGGTGTAGTTCATTAAAAATACAATATTTATTATTTGGTTGTCGGTGAAATATGGAATCTGACTGCTGTATATGTTCCGTGGGAATTTTATGAAAACAAAATTAAGGAGGTAGATTTAAGAACGGAACAAATTGAAACGCTGATGAAAATTGTCTTTAATGGAAAATGTTACTAGAAAATATGGTGGGTGCATGGTTTGAAAAATCTGCTTCGGGTAGAAAGCCAAAAAACAAGGAGTAATGGGAATTGCTAGTATTAATGCTAACGGTTCACACAAAATAGCCAATAGAAATAGGAAAAGAAAACAATCCTAACCAGCAAGCAACTTTCTGAACTTGCCAATATCATAAACTATATCCTGAGTTTAAACCATTCCCCAAAAATTGGAAACATGCGCTTGTCGCTGAAGAAAAAAGCCAAGACAAATCCTACCGACTACAGATCCATCAGTGTCATTAGTTCACTCTCTAAACTTGCCGAAAAAGCGATATTACACATAATTCCTGATCAATAATTCGGTTTCCGTGCCTACGTCATACGTATAAATAATATATAAGAGATCCCTAACTAATTATATGTTGTGAGATATCGAATTAAACTAGATAATTAAAAAATCTCAATATTGTCCCTAATAATAACAGGTCAATTGAAAAGTCCCCAGCCTGGCATATGATGGCGCTACTAGAATTAAATCCATATAAATCCATTTTTTAGTTAGCCCTAACTCTCAAAAGATGCGTGTATAAATTTGACAGCTGTCGAATCATTAGTTTGTGAATTATAGTATTTTGAGTGAAGCATCTTTTGTTATTGTGAAAAAAAATTGATAAAAAGGAATTTCGCGTGTTGCTAAAATATTGCTTTTTGAAAGGAATAAATACAGTTGAAGCAAAAACCCGGTTTGATTGCCTTGGCATGCTTGATGAGGTGAAATAAACACCGAAGACGATAAATGCAGTGGACGCCCAAAGGTTGTTACTGACGAGTACATTTAAAAAATCCACAAAATGATTTTGAACGACCGTAAATTGAAATTGAGTAAAATAGCAAACACTCTAAAGTTATCAACTGAACGTGTACATCATATCATTCACGAATATTTGGGTATGAGAAAGATTTGTGTAAAGTGGGTGCCGCGCGAGCTCACTTTTGACCAAAATCAACGACGAGTTGATGATTCGGAGCAGGGTTTGAAGATGATCAAGCGTAATAAACCCGAGTTTTTGCATCGACATGTGACAATGGATGAAATATGACTCCATCATTTCACTCCAACGTCAAATCGACAGTCATCCGAGTGGATTACACACGATGAACCTGCTCCAAAGCGTGGGAAAACGCAACTGGCAACTTTATGGCGTCTGTATTTTGAGATGCGCCTGTAATAATTTTTATTAACTACCTTGAAAAAGGAAGGACCATCAAGAGCGACTATTATATTTGAAGAAAAAAGTGTTCCTTCACCAAGACAACGCACCGTGCTTTCAAGTCAGTTAAAACGATGGCGAAAATCCATGAATTGGGCTTCGAATTGCTTCCTCATTCACCATATTTTCATGATATGACCACAACGACTATTTCCTGTTCTCAGATCTCAAAAGAATGCTCGCTAGGAAGATATTTTCGTCAAATGAAGAGGTGATGACCGATACTGAGGCCTATTTCGAATTCAAAGGACAAATCGTACTACAAAAATTGTATCGAAAAGTTGGAGAGTCGCCATAATCAGTGTATCAATTTTTAAATATTAGTTTAGTCCGTGATAAATATATAAAATGTAATAAACGTTTCTTATTTAAATTACTTTAAACGATTTTGAAAATGTAAACTACTTGGTTCACATTTTGGAATGTTCGCTATAATTTAATAACAGTATATCTTATATAAGAATACACCATTGTATTTATATTAATTTCGGACGATTTGCCATATAACGAACTGATTAAACTCCTAATCATTCCACCGAGAAGGAAATGTATAGCTCCTTCCTAGCATTGTTCCAGATCTCCGTGTGAATTTCCATTAGTCCGATCTATATAATAATTAATATACCCTTTTTTGTCCCGATATTTGCTTGTACGGTGGTATTTAATGACTGATTCCGATGGCGTATAGACGAGGCCTATCACAATAGACGCGTTATCCCCGCTATCCCAATCAATCATCCGAGAAAACAATACAGGCCCCCTAATTCAACACCTTCGTCGCTTTTAGACGTTGCTTCCGCAGAACGGTATCAGTTTAAGGAATTTTTGTTCGATTAGGAAATAACCGGGTGAAACGTTCGTGTTTCTAAGACCGTGAAGACAACGATATTTTCATTAAATAAGTTCCATGAATAATACACGTCTCACTACGCGGCAATAAACATCGAATATCGCGGTATAAGGAATTTGAGAAACATAATGATAATTAATAACGTGAAGTGAGGTGTGGGTTGCACAAAAACATAATCAGACTCTAAATATAACACAAAGCAGCCAGTACATGGAGTAAAAGTAGTAAAAATCGTATTTCTGATTCCACATTTGGTTATGACGTATCATAATTTATTATTCATTAATTACTTTCTGATTGCAATCCTCGATGCTATTTATTAAAAGTTATATTTAGAAAAGTTCCTGTGCTATTTAGGTCATTTGAGTAATTTCCAGAAATATCTCAACAACAGTGAAACAAGTGGGGAACTGTGATCAGAAGTCCTGAAATATATAAGGCAACCCTTTTACTCCGGAAAGTTTATGTCACTTACAGTATCATTATTAACATATTATAAAATTAACCAAAAATTAGTGATTTAGCCTCTAGAAGTGTTCTTAATCTGGTCCCGGAATATATAAGGCAACTCATTTACACTTAAAAACCTATTATAATTATTACAATTCAAATGGGCTTCAATAAGATATCTATTTAATATCTAGAAATGAAATTGATGACAAATCCCGAAATATATAATGCAATCTTTCTCCTTTTAAAAGTCTATGATATATATGACAAGTTCTTACATTTAAATATGCATAAGGTAGAGATTTAGTCGCTAGAAATGTTATTAATGAAAAATCCCGAAATATATAAGGCAACCCTTTTACTCTTATAATTAAATATTAGATATGCAGAAGGTAGTGATTTAGTCTCCAGAATTCGTCTTCATCCAAAATCCCGAAATATATAAGACATCCCTTTTCCCCCTGAAAAGTTTATGATGATTGAAACTATTGAAACTATGATTATTGAAATAAAACACATATAACTTAGTAATTTACTAGCTAGAAATGTTACTGATAACAAATACCGAAAAATATAAGGTAAGACTTTTGCTCTGAACATCGTGTAATACTTAAGATTATTAGAATTTAAATACATATATGTTAGTTATTTAGCCCAGAGAAATGTTAATGATCTCATATCCCCAAAATATATATGGCAAACCCTTTTCACTCAAAAATGTGTAGTAATTATTATGACTAACCTAAAAAATTGAGATTGATCTTTAGAAATGTTAATAATTACGAATCCCGAAATATATATGGCGACCCTAGAACTCTTAAAGTGTATGATACTTATTATGATTATTAAAATTTAAAGACACAAAAGTTAGTGGTCTGTTTAGAAATGTTACTGATAAGAAATACTGAAATATGTAAGACAACCCTTTTTCCAATGAAAAGTCCAGTTAATTGAAAAGTCCCCGTCCTACCATAGTAAAACACATTTTTTTGGCAAAATTAGTTTTTTTTTATTCAACATAATTCCCTTCAAGGGTGATACACTGATTATAGCGATTCTCCAACTTTTCGATACTATTTTTGTAGTACGATTTGCCCTTTGCTTCAAAATAGGTCTTAGTTTCGGCGATCACCTCTTCATTCGATGAAAATTTCTTCCCAGTCAGCATTCTTTTAAGATCCAAGAACAAGAAATAATTGCTGGGGGCCAGATGTGGAAAATACGGTGGATGAGGAAGCAATTCGAATCCCATTTCATGGATTTTTGCCATCGTTATTACTGACAAGTGACACAGTGCATTGTCTTGGTGAAGCAGTACATTCTTTTTCTTCAAATGCGGCCCTTTTTCGGCGATTTCGTCCTTCAAACGGTCCAATAACGCTATGTAATAGTCGCTGTTGATGGTCCATCCTTTTTTAAGGTAGTCAATGAAAATTATTCCTTGCGCATCTCAAAATACATACGCCATAACCTTGCGAGCCGATTGTTGCGTTTTACCACGCGTTCATCGTATGCAGTCTACTCGGATGACTGTCGACTTCGGAGTGAAATGATGGATTTATTACGCTTGATCATCTTCAAACACTGCTCGACATCAACTCGTCGTTGTTTTCGGTCAAAAATGAGCTCGCGCGGCACCCACTTCACACAGAGCTTTCTCATACCCAAATATTCGTGAATGATATGATGTATATTTCAGTTCGGTTGATTACTTTAGAGTGTCTGCTATTTCATTGAATTTCAATTTACGGTCATTCAAAATCAATTTATGGATTTTTTAAATGTTTTCATCGGTAACAAACTCTTTTGGGCGTCCACTGCGTTCACCGTCTTCGGTGTTCATTTTATCACAACTAAATTTGGCATACCAAACCTTAATGGTTGATTTTGCTGGGGCAGGGTCCGGAAACTGAGCATCAAGCCAAGTTTTTGCTTCAACTGTATTTTTCCCTTCAAAAAGCAATATTTTATGAACACGCGAAATTCCTTTTTATCCATGTCCATTAACGTGTATGATATTTATTATGACTATTAAAATTATTAAAAAGGCACAAAAGTCAGTGGCCTGTCTGAATGTTACTGAACCCAAATCTCCAAATATAATCATTCTTAAAATGTCTTGATACTTACTGTTAAAATATAAATACGCATAAGTAATTATATAACTATAAATCCGAGGATATAATATTCGAAATTAGAACTTCCTTCAAACTTCTCATTAACCGACTCCGCCCTGGCATATACTGGCACGTATTACAATATTTAGCACATACTCCCTCGTAATATACTGGCTGAAAAACAAACTAATTAAATTAGAGCGGCCGGATTCCAAGACACATCCATCGAATACTAAAAGCAAACCAAAAGGGATACATAATACACTTAATTGTTTCGGATTGTCTCTGAATCCTGACCGTCTTGTATGTTAGCAAAGCGTGTCCTACCAGAAGAACGATAACCGAAACATTAAACTCATTAATAATTCGTGTACCCTTTCAGTCTTCGAGCCATTACTCTAATTAAATTAGCTATTCCGTATCGTGTCGTTACATCAACAAAGACTTGCGTTTCCATTGGAAAGAATCGATGACTTGAATATAAATTGAAACTTAAAACAACTTGAATGAACGGCCTGACAAGAAAAACTCGAACGATCATTATTTATTCGCCCGTTTTTTTTGTCACGCATATATCTAAACGTAATTTCCAGTAGCTAGATTACAAGGGATAATTTAACGCAAGATTATTCTTGATAATTTAAATGATGGTAAACACGGGTCACCGATGAAAAATAGTTCTTCAGCTAAAACCCCGAAATACATAAGAAAACGCTTTTACTATTAAAAGTGTGTGATAACTGTGATGATTATTAAAATTTAAATGCACAAAAGTTAGTTATTTAGTCTCTAGAAATTTTCTTCATCCTAAATTCCGAAATATATAAGGTAACCCTTTTACGCTAAAGAATATATGATACTATAACTGTTGAAATAAATTGTACAAGTTAGTTACTTAGTCTCTTCAAATGTTCTTGCATAGAAATATCGAAATTTAAAAGGCAACCCTTTTATTCTTAAAAGTACGTTATACTTGCAATGGTGATTAACATGTAAATGTAAAAAAAAAACGAGCGATTTAATTTTTAGAAATGATTGTGATGACGAATCCCGAAATATATAAGACAACCCCTTTACTCTTAAAAGTGTATGATACTCAGATTATTATCACTATATCAAAAATTAATGAGTTAGCCTTTTACAAATATCAAATCCCGAAATATATAAGGCAACCCTTTTATTCTTAAAAGTAGGTTATACTTGCGATGGTGATTAATATGTAAATGTAAAAAAATTAACAATTTAGTCTCTAGAAATGATCGTGATCACGAATCCCGAAATATATAACACAACCCATTTACTCTTAAAAGAGTATGATACTCATATTATTATGATTATATTAAAAATTAAATATTTAAATATAAATAAATCGTCGATTAGCCTTTAGAAATATTGCTGATATTAAATCCTGAAATATATAAGGCATCCTTTTTACACTGAAAAGCATGTGATGATTATTATGAATACTGAAATGTTAATACACAAAAGTTGGCGAATTAGTCCCTAGAAATGTTCTAGATCACAAGTCCCGAAATATATAATACCACCCGTTTACTCTTAAAAGTTTAGTATAATCATATTTATATAATTATATTAAAAATAAAAATTTCTAATACACATAAGTAAATGACTTAGCCTTTAGAAATGTTACTGATATCAAATCCCGAAATATATAAGGCAACCCTTTTATTCTTAAAAGTAGGTTATACTTGCGATGGTGATTAATATGTAAATGTAAAAAAACTAACAATTCGAAATGATCGTGAATACGAATCCCGAAATATATAACACAACCCATTTACTCTTAAAAGAATATGATACTCATATTATTATGATTATATTAAAAATTAAATATTTAAATACAAATAAATTGTCGATTAGTCTTTAGAAATATTGCTGATATTAAATCCTGAAATATATAAGGCACCCTTTTTACACTGAAAAGCATGTGATGATTATTATGATTACTGAAATGTTAATACACAAAAGTTGGCGAATTAGTCCCTAGAAATGTTCTAGATCACAAGTCCCGAAATATATAATACAACCCGTTTACTTTTAAAAGTTTAGCATACTCATATTAATATAATTATATTAAAAATAAACATTTCTAATACACATAAGTATATGATTTAGCCTTTAGAAATGTTACTGATATCAAATCCCGAAATATATAAGGCAACCCTTTTATTCTTAAAAGTACGTTATACTTACGATGGTGATTCACTTGAATGTAAAAAATTAGCGATTTATTCTCTAAAAATTATTGTGGTCATGAATCCCGAAATATATAAGACAACCCCTTTACTCTTAAAAGTGTATGATACTCATATTATTATGAAATATTAACACACAAAAGTTATCGAATTAGTTCCTAGAAATGTTCTAGACCACAAGTCCCGAAATATATAGAACAACTCGGTTACTCCTAAAAGTGTATGATACTCATATTAATATCATTATATTAAAAATAAGCATTTGTAATACACATAAGTTAACGATTTAGCCTTTAGAAATGTTGCTGTTATTAAATCCCGAAATATATAAGGCATCCCTTTTATTCTTAAAAGAACGTTATACTTGCGATGTTGATTACAATCCTTATAGCAACCCAAAGCTAGAATAAAATATGCATGCGACAACATTGACGAATCCATTGTGATTTTGGACGAACTAAGCCTTATATCTAAATAAATAATATAATCTAACCGTATAACACATATGAATTTGAAGGTTAGAAATGGCTGAACCGAATATCTGAAAGTGAAGCATTAACCGCGTAAATTATTAAATCCCATCGCGACTGTTAATTCCGTTTTCAATTAAACCATGTAGAAGTGATAATAAATATTTAACGTACAATACTGAACGCGAAAACCGAGCGGATCATAATCCAGTATTAATCGCTTTCACAAAGAAACTTTCGCGCATATGAGCTCTCGATAAAAGGCGCGCTTTCCAACACAGGTGTCCACTTAAACTGACCCAGAAGTCACTAATTCCAGAGATTGTGCCGAACTTAATCCCGATATCACGGAGTGGGTTTAACCACTGGTTGCGGTACGCGACCCCAGCTTTGATTTATTGCTGGATATGCGCCTTTCGATGGTCTAATCCCGTAAAATATTGTTTTGTGCTGCACAAAAACTTATATGTGTTTAGTAATTGGGGTTAATACGGTATTTTTGTACTACCCACTGTTCAATAGCGCCATGTTGATTTATTTTTAACCGACTTCAAAAAAGTAGGAGGTTCTATGTTCGGCTGTATATTTTTTTAATGTATGTTCGCCGATTTCTTCGTCAATTACGGACCGATTTACAAAATTCTTTTTTTTTATTCGAAAGAGTGCACTTCCGATGTAGTAGAGAAATAGGTGATATCAGAATGATTTGACAAGAAAACACAGCAACGAAGAAAACAAGAACTAAACATAGAAAGGTAAATAAGTTCTCTAATGAAAATAAAATACATTACATATAGTCTATTCAAAGTTATTTTGTACTTCGTCAAAACATCGCAATGTTGCCGCATCAGCTCTGAGTTTTAGTTCAATTGGGCTTTTTTATACGACAAAATTCTAATCTAAATAATATAATAGAACAAAAATGTTATCAAATATAATTTATTTCAATATTTTAGTATATCAAAAAACTACAGTTAATTATACAGCCACAATATTTCATAGGCTAGAATTATAACCTCTTATCTTAATGACGTATGTACAAATAAACGTTGAATAGACTATAGTTTAGAACAGACTAAATTGTAAATATAATAAAATAACTCTAACCTATAAACGATCGTGGCTGTTTAATAAACAATGGTTCAAGTCCTTCGATAATATGCATAAATATGCATTAGATGTATTATAATATTGAAATAAATTGTATTTAATAACATTTTTATTTCATTATTTATATTAGAATGTTTTGACGTCATAAATAGAGATGAAGTCAGTTAACTACTACTTTGGATAGACTATATCTGTCTGATGGCGGCGTGTTAGAATTTTTATAATAAATGTGATTATATCAGATGCTGCACAATTTATAGTCAATTCAAAACCGTAGTGACACAACTGTCCATATGTGTTGTCTAAAGTTGTAAATACATGTCGTTTTACGGTCAGACAATTTTATCCATGTCATTTTGTTCTATTTAAAAAGAGATAGAATGCTGTTAGTTAGAGAAGTTCGATCATGTAACCGAAATATTCTCCAAAAGTTGTCCGTTTGTCAAACATCAGCAAAATTCTTCAAAATATAATTACGGGTTATAAACCGCAAACGTTGTTTCAGAGAAAATTGTTAGTCTGGAAAGTATCCATAAAAAGCCAAAACATATACAGCTATTTGAGGGATCTAGAACAACCCTTCATACACTGTTGTGTAATATAGGATTTGAGTAATGTAAAGAAAACGCACGAAAGGATTTAATGGAATTTCCAGAGATTGCTTTTAAAAGAATACAATTTTTAAAAACATATAACAAAATCAAGGAAGAATTATATAAATTTATATATTTAAATGAGACGTACATATTTGAGAATGGTACATTGTGTCGGTCATGGCAAGATGATAATAAATATAATGTAAAGACAACAAAAGTTGATGGAAAAATGTAAACGTTGGAATAACTATCGATCGTTAGTTATAACATTTATTAATAATTCATTGCAGGCATACAGTTGTTCATGCTGGAGACAGGAATGGTTTTATTCTTGGTGCAGAATTAGTGTTTTCCTCCTAGGGTGGCTACCATGGAGAAATGAGCCATAACTTATTTCTGTAGTAGTTCGGAAATCATATTTTAAAGAACTTGCACAATGCAACTATATCTACCATATATATAGTAGGTCCCAACAAAATCCCAACAAGTGTTTTTAACATTTTTGTTTTGTTATTTCATTTATATTGAAATTTTGTTGTATGTCAGAGCCAACATGTACTAAAACTCAGAGTTTTTGCGTCAATATTGCGACGTTTCGACAGGTCACCCGTGAGGTTACTGTTTTGAATAGACTATGTTGATTATTTGTCGGTGTAATAAGAATCGAAACTCATTTTCCCCGTGCTTTGATATAAAATTTAACGATTTTATTAATACCGCATACACACACATACAAATCCTATTTCGGACGACGGATAATCGAATTTTTTCACTCCGTATCCGTAAAGGTAAATACCAGAACAATGAAATTATAATTTTCGGCGCATCCATCCGTCCACACAGGATCTAAACACGAAGATTAATGTGTAGTTACAGGGCCAAATCCCGCATTCGTTTGTCAAACAATGAAACGCCGAGAGACAGACGGGAAAGCAAAGACTCTCGAGTTGTCTGGGAAGTTACATATTAATGAGAAACATTGTCTGCATTGTCGCCGTGTTTAATGTAATACCATTGTCCGAAGATTTCAGATGAAGTCGAAATTATACACAAATTATTTAGGTTCTTGTTTTTCTACTTTTTTTTATAAATAGAAACCGGCGATGGGGTTGTTCCTGTTCAGTTAATCCAGTTATAAAATGGGAAAGGGTTTTAAACACAAAAGTCATTATAGACCTTCCAATAAAACAGCCAATGCACGTCATAGGTGACGTCGAATGTACCGCCGACGCAATAAAATGTTTTCAATAAAAAAGTTGAAACCACTTCAAAAAATAAATAAGGAACTTACAAATAATTAAAAAATAATCAAACTTAGATTTTTAGCACAAACAAAAATATTTTAAAATAAAATATGTACCTAATAATCATGGTAATAAGTAAATAAAAATAATCAAAAACCTTATTCAACCTATCTACTACACGTATTTTGTTTTCTACTATATACAGACAATTTAGCTTAATACCCACTTAAACCTATTTATCTATTTACTATAAGGTATATCTGATGGACTTGTTCATAAGCTACAGAAAGTATTACCAAAACAACACACTAAACTATTAAGCCTACTCTACAATAAAAGAAGCTAAAGCAGGTTTACCACAAGGAGGTGTACTGGGGATGTGGATACGATGGCTACATTTGCTAATGATCCAGCGATTATAGCTGTAGGAGACAATAATGGAGAAGCCACACGAAAATTATAACAGACAAGTGGACATAAGCTTGGAAGAAAAATTGGATCAAAATTAACGAAAGTAAATCTGTGCATGTGCAGTTCACCTACAATCAGACCGTACAACCTCCAATAATATTAAAAAATACTATCATTCCATATAGCAACAACGCTAAATATCTCGGAATGAATCTTGATGCAAAACTTCGCTGGAAGGAACATATAAAAAAGAACTGGAATTGAAATATAGGAAAGTGTGTTGGCTAATTGGAAGAAAATCACAATTATCAGTACCCAATAGATCGCTATTATACAAACAAGTGTACATAAATTACAATATAGGTGTTCCAGAACAGAGTCTGTAAGTATTGTATGTGCACTCAGATACCACAGGACTGAATACTTACACCTTTAATACTGTTGGATAACACCACAACAGGACACAGGCTCAAAATAATCAAACCATTTGATCTTGTCTAGAGTCGTATAGTGAGGTAGATTTAATAGAAAAACTACAGAGACTAAGATAGATCCATTGGGTCGTACTAGATATAAACCTGGATTTAAGTTTGTAGGAATGTTCGTCTGGTTGGTCGGAATGTGTGGCTGTCGACGCGATTGTTTGTCCGAATATTCACTATTATTTTGTGGAAGTAATTTACACGTAAACTGAAGACACTGGTTGAAGAAATACTTGTTTATTGGTACATGTAGTCGATGGGAAAATGGACAGGATATTAGGTTAGGTGAAGAAAGTACGGTAGTGCTGTGGAAGTGGTACTGTACAAGGGGGTAGAGAAAAGAATAGGACGAGACGTCGCTGTGATGGTTTTTATAGCCGGGAACAGCATGGTACCGCAATCCACCAGCGTTGCCAGCCTTTGAACTTGCTGTAGATGAATGCATGATGGTCTAAAGGGTCGTAGCGGTCGCTACAAGTTATTGTAAAGACAAATTGTAGGTTAATTACTAACGACTAGTAACGATGTAATAAAAAAAAAACTAAAAAATTGTGTTGGTTAATCTATTTTAATTCATTTCCTCCGTTATACATAAATACATATAAAAAATCGTATAAGTATTATTTCTTAAAATAAAAATTAGCTGCGTACCGCTCAATCTAACAAAGACGACAATAGAAGGACCACAAAATTAAGCCGTATTGTCTGTATGATTAAGCTCTATTGTTACCATGTCCGTGCATTAGGCAGCGTTTTCTTTATCTTTAAAAAATGAATAATAAACAATAGGGTATCGAAAAAAGAAGTGTCAATCAATAACGACTTTAAAGAGATTATTGGAACAGGTTCAGTGAGAGGCACTGGCGGTTATTATAACGTCAAACATGATAGAATAGATGGGATCTTATAAAGTCCGTTGTACTATGGAAGCTGTTACAGTAATATCAGATTTTTTTCGGGTTTTGCATTGAAGTTTTGCATATTGAAGAATACTTGTTTTATCATATCCACTTTAACAGATCAATTGAAAAGTCTCCGGCCTACCATAGTAAAACACGTTTTTTTTGGCAAAATTATTTTTTTTATTCAGCATAATTCCCTTCGAGGGTGATACATTGATTATAACGACCCTCCAACTTTTCGATACCATTTTCGTCAATTACCTTTTCACACGACGAACATTTCTTCTCAGCGAGCATTCTTTTGAGATCTGAGAACAGGAAATAGTTGCTGGGGGCCAGATCTGGAGAATACGGTGGACGAGGAAGCAATTCGAAGCCCAATTCAAGAATTTTTGATACGGTGGTCAAGCAGCACTTCCTTTTTCTTCAAATGCGGCCGTTTTTCGGTGATTACGTCCTTCAAACGTTAATAATGTAATAGTCGTAATATTTCAATTATATTTTAATTCCACCTTTGTTATTGAAAATTGGTTGATCAGGTACATTTTTATTACGTTTCCGGATTTATCACCCGACCTCCTCGAACATCAATATCTCACACGCTTATTTGCGCCATTTATTGAGTAAGTAATTGTTACATCATTTATTTTCATTTCTGTTTTTACGTATTTAAGATTTTTGAAGACATTATAAGAATTATAAGACATTTGAATAATAAGTAAAAAAAGACCAAAATAGAAGGTTCTAATAATTCCATTGGTATATCTAAGGAAGAACAAATAGACCTATATTTTTATCTGTCTGAATATTCCACATATTACACAGAATGTAATGAATAAAATCAATAATAATTAAAAAAAAACTCGCCCGGTAGTTCCGTACAATGTTGGTATATTCCGTCAGCGTCTTAGTACAGACGCAATTGTATTATACACAGCATCCCGATCTGAAAGCGGACGGGAACTACCGAACCGTATTATTCCGACACAAATCCATTGTTAGAACTCCTACGGAAACTTACCCATTTATTATGTCATATTTATCTATTATCCCCTAAGTGTATTGATTTTATAAAATATCGAAACATATATCTGAATAGTGTAGCGGACCATCTATCAAAAAAGTCGCCGTCTATCTCGCCATAATGATTGCATCCATTTATCACGTGCGTTGCAAAAGCAGTCTAGTTTTTATCGCGCAGCTAAATGAGTAGATTGGACGGGATCCGCCCCAAAAAAAAAACTACACAGAGGAAGATGAATAATGATTCCTCATACTGATATTTTCGACTGCTGAAAAATTGCCGGCTCTTTTTTTTGTTTGCCGACAGATGGGGCAGAGACCGTAAATGGAATTTCCGAACTGTCTTTAATTCTCTTGGTTAAGCTGATTTAACATATCGACTCAAATATGTTAAAGGCTCATATGCCGCTGGTAATGCCATTATCACACCCGCATTGCGATATTCCTTTTCAAGTTTGATTTTTCAACCAAGTTGACCAGCTAACAGGTTAATTGAAAGGTCCTCGGCCTGACGCATAGATGGCGCTACCAGAATTAAATATATATGTTCTTTAGTTAGCCATAACTCTCAAAAGATGCGTGTATAAATTTGACAGCGGTCGGATCATTAGTTTGTGAATTATAGCATTTTGAGTAAAGCAACTTTTGTTATTGTACAAAAATGGATAAAAAGGAATTTCGCGTGTTGATAACATATTGCAATTTAAAGGGAAAAAATAACAATTGAAGCAAAAACTTGGCTTGATCAACCATCAAGGATTGGTATGTTAAGTTTACACGTGGTGAAATGAGCACCGAAGACGGTGAACGCAGTGGGTGCCCAAAAGAAGTTGATATAGATGAAAACATTAAAAAATCCACAAAATGACTTTGAATTACCATAAATTAAAATAGGATGAAGTAGCAGACACTCTAAAGTTATCAACTGAACGTGTATATCATATTATTCACGAATATTTGGATATGAGAAATCTCATACCATCAACAGCGACTATTACATAGAGCTATTGGACTGTTTGAAGGACGAAATCAACGAAAAACGGCCGCATTTGAAGAAAAAGGTAATGTTGCTTCACCAAGACAATACACCGTGTCCAAGTCAGTGAAAACGATGGCAAAAATCCATGAATTGGGATTCGAATTGCTTCATCGTCCACCGTATTATCCCGATCTGGCCCTCAGCGACTATTTCCTGTTCTCAGATCTCAAAAGAATGCTCGCTGGGAAGAAATTTTCGTCGAATGAGTATGTGATCGCCGAAACTGGGGCCTATTCTGAAGCAAAGGACAAATCGTACTACAAAAATGGTATCGAAAAATTGGAGGGTCGCTATAATCAGCCTATCATGCTTGAAGCGAATTATGTTGAATAAAAAAAAACTAATTTTGCCAAAATATGTGTTTTCCTATGGTACTTGCCGGTGACTTGTTATATAATATAATTATAAGAAATATTTACTAAAAAACAATGCTAAGAGAAATAATAATAATAAAATGTAACGTCAGTTACCTACATGATTTAATTGTTACAGTAATGTTTATCGTATTCGTCCTAATTAATAAACCGCTATTTAAAAACTACAGCAAAATACACGTTGAAACAACCGAAAAACCATTACTAATAATGGGTTTTAGATTCGCATGGAACGCAACAATAAAAAGAGACGCTCATTAACAATGTTTTCGCACAAACATCAGACATTTCGACGGACACCAACACACTAATTAATTAACCTGATGCAACAAATTGATTCCGTAAACGTAAACATTTTTCAGATATGGAACGAAAACACTTCGGGCCCGTGTAGATTTTTGTAGCAGGACAACGGCCGGTATAATTTACAGGACGCTTTTGAATCGGACCGCTTGTGTTTGGACAAAATCAATAGAGCATTTTTTCGTACCCACGGAACGGGCGTTTTGTCCTAATATTAGGCATGGCAAATAAAGGTCCGTTTTGTACGCTAGCCACTTTGTTTGTGTTCTAACGATAGCGGACTAAAACATCAAAGTAGTTTTCAGGGCTCTTATTTTTGGTAATGGGTATGATGACTAATTTTGAAACACCACTTTATGACAATTCTAAGTAGGGAATAAAAGTTATTTTCTATAAAAGAAGTATTTTTAAGAAAAATTGAGGTGTGAAATAGCGTAGTTTTTTGGTTACACTGGACGGTTTGGGTACAGGTCTTATTTATAACTAATTTTAATTCTTCTTTATTGATTACATCGTACTTTAGATATGCTATATTTCCCAAATTAAAATAAAACTAAACTATTTAAGCTAAAGTTAAGAATACCACAATAAACAAGTTCGTGTGGTTTGGTTCGCTTCAAATTTTGGATTTCCTGCGTGTTGACCAGAAGCCTAACCACGTTGCTGCGATTTAGTAATCTTATACCATATCTTAGGGCAACATCTTGGCTCACTTAGAATATCCATTATATTTCGTAGTCATCGTACAGCTCTTCGTTGGTTACGTAGCGATAAGCATTGGTTAATCGCAGAACTTTGTTTTGGTTGATTTGGACTACTAGTTGATTTGATGAAGTCCAAATTGGCTTTACGACTGATTGATAAACTTTCTTATTATTATTTTATTTTTATTATATTTATTATATTTTTAAATCCATTTAATTTTAAGTCAAGTCGAGAGTATCTTCCGACTAACCAGTGCAGTTGCTTAAGTCTGAATCAAACCTGCTTTCTATCAAACATGATGTTTCCAATTTAACCTAACATCGAGCTGTATGCCAAAGTATTTAGGTGATTCTGTTTGAGGAATCGCGCATCCGTCAAGTGATATAATTAGGCTTTTGTCATTTTGCCGCAACACAAAATTAACATAGACTGATTTGGAGCTATTAGGACTATATTTTCCAGTCTCTAGATCCTTTGTAGATTATATTGACCGCTACATCTACTTTTCCTACAGCCTTAGACAAAGATACATCTTTTGCCATTATATCTGTGTCGTCGGCAAATGTTGGAAATACTGTTTTATCGGGATATCAACAGTATAGAACAGATACAGGATCGGTCCCAAGACACTACTCCGTCGAATTTCTCTTTCTCTTGACGTAGATGGTGAGATGAATCAGTAATTTTTTTATTAATCTCTTAGAACATAAACAATCTGCCCGTGGGCAATAAAATCACTGCAATAAGTGATCAACTGTACAACTTATAATCTAAATCTTATTCTGGATACTATTCTATCCTAACTTATTCTAAAAACGGTTCTAGCATATACTAGAGATTACTAAATCTCACTCTATGTGTCTATTAATCAGTTCGTATGTATTCAATTCACTGTCATCGCGTACATTTAACTCTTTGGCGAGTGCATTGGGATGCACTAATAATCTTTCAGAGTATTTCGCGCTAACACTCCGAATCATACTCGTTATGGGTTCTTTGGGGATATCGCGCCGAATCAATTTGTTGGACACGAAATATGGGGCATCGATGATGACTCGCAACACTTTATTCTGGAACCTCTGGAAGATATTTATGTTAGATTTGCTAGTAGCACCCCACAGCTCAACGCTATAGGTCCAAATGGGCCTAAATATTGACAGTAAAACCTTGTTAGTTTAAGATAGGTAGTAGATTTTGTCTCATTTGCTTTTATACGCCACGTTTTCAACCACAATTCGACTTTTTTAAGATGAAGTTGGAGGTGGCTGATATTGGATCCTCGTGTGATGATAAAACCGCTGTATCGTCAGCATATGTTGCAACAGTAATGTTTCCTAAGTTCGCCAATAATACTGCCCTGTTGAACACCTGAATATATTGGGTGTAGGTCAGTATATTGGTCACCCGGTTTGACAATAAAATGTATGTCTATGAGGTACGATTTCAGCAATTGAAAGTGCGTATGGGGCAAAAGCTTTCTCAATCCAGTATGCCACACCTTGTCGAAGGCCTGAGAAATATCGAGAAATGTAGCGGAGCAATATTTTTTATCGTTTAAGTTTTTGTTAATTTGGCTGACTAATCTATGTATTTGTTCTGTTGTTCCGTGTTTATTACGGAAGCCAAATTGATGGTCTGGAATAATATTTCTCTCCTCTGTGATTATTTTGAGCGTCCTAATGTATAGTTTTTCGAATAGTTTACAGATCACACGTAACAGACTTATAGGATGATAAGAGGAGATGAATCAGGATTTCTTCATCGGCACAGCTGTACAGCATCCACGCAGTGTTCCAGCGCCAAGAGCTTTTTTCGTAATCCGAAACGATGTCGGTTTTCTCGATGTTGTGCATTTAAATCACCGCTTCCCGACTAATTCCGAACGCTTAATCGTCGTGTCGACTCTCTCCCGTATACTCTGATGCGGGCCCGACGACATCATCTACGTCTACGCGCCGTATATTTTGATTTATTCTCGGTTTGGGGCGAGATGCGCGTATGCGGTTTCTGTCGGCGTCATGCGGGTCGAATAAACGCCGTCGCTTAATCTCTTTTTATCGAACGAAATAAGCTAGATGACGTCTGCGGCCTGACGAAGCATCGCAGCCAACGATTATAAGAGCCGGGAGGGTGGGAATTCGCACTTGTTTGCGGATCCGCCGGTATGGTTTTTCTTAATCTTATTATATGCGTCGCTCGGTCGGCGATATCGACCGACCTACCGCGGTTTGTTCTCTTCCTTTTGTGTTGAGGCCGTAATCTGGTTTTACCGACTGAACTTGTTCTTTTCCCGGTGTTGAGATAGGAGTTATTGAGGAGAGGAACAGATGCAAATTGGGAAAACCGTGGGACAACTTTATAATAGACATGATGACTCATTTGGAAAGATTGCTCCACGATACTTATATCAAACCTTTTAGATTATTTTAGAATTTGAACTCTTAGTGTGAGTAATAAAAAAATTGAACGAACTTGAAAAAAATAAATAAGCAACTCACTAAAAAGTAAAAAAATATTAAACTAAGATTTTTAACACAAAAAAAAAGTTTTAAAATAAAATATGTACCTAATAATTATTATAATAACTTTTTTTTATAACATCTTTATTAGATACGCTTAGTACAATCTTAATTATTATTATTACAATTAATTTATTACTACTTTTCCTATGTACTTGGATTAATTAACAAGTAAGACGAGTACGAGAAAAAACATCAGTATGTATTCCTCAATTATAAAATTATAATTATTTATTAATTATTAACTTATAGCTACAGTTTACACTAATAATACATACTAAATGTTCACACAAGTTCGTATGGTTTTGTTCGTTTCAATCTCCTGACATCCTGTGCGCTGTCCAGCAGTTGTATTGCTTCCACGTTAGAATGATTTAGTAATCTTCTTTCGTGTTTCAAGGCGAAATCCTGCACAACTTCGCAAATCCATTTGATTTCCAGGTCATGGTGCAGTTCTTCATTGGTTACATAGCGATAGGCATTGGTAATCAATCGAAGAATCTTGTTTTGGCAGCGGTGTATGACTAACTGATTTGCATTTGTATTGCAACCCCATATTTGCACCCCATAGGTCCAAATTGGCTTCATAATTGTATTATAGATCAACCTCTTTGGTTTTAGATCAAGTTGAGAGTATCTTCCTACTAACCAGTATAGTTGTTTTATTTTGGTTCTAATGTGTTTTGCTTTTTGTCTAACGTGATGCTTCCAATTTAATCTACCGTCAAGATGGATTCCAAGGTATTTTGCTGATTCTGCTTGAGGAATCGGGCATTCATTGAGTGATATAATTAAGTTTTTATTATTTCTCCTTAATGCAAAATTAACGTGGACAGATTTGGAGCTATTAAGTTGAATTTTCCAATCTTTTGTCCATTTGTAGATTTTGTTGACTGCCACGTTATAATAACTAAATAAAAATAAACAAAACCTTATTTAACTTATCTACTACATGTATTTTATATTCTACTATATACACACTATTTAGCTTAATACCTACTTAAACCTATTTATCTATTTACAATATTATTTTAACTGCTACTAACTGATGATTTTGAAGTCGGTGCCGAGCAATAAATTAGACTTGTTTTGCTCCTAATTTAATTTTGTTTATATGTTACAAAATTATATTATTATTTTTGTATTATTTGGGCTCGGTAATTTATTATAAACCATTTAAATTAAATAACATAGGATGCCCAAAGATTATCAATATTCGATAGTTTCTAAATATATAATAATTATTATTATTCTTATAGCCTTACCACCCATATTAATACTTTCATCATTTTCATTAATTAATCATAAAACTTCCTAAACAATTAAACTAGCTTATAAAATGAATAAAACACACCTTTCCAATAACACATCTAATATAAGATACGTTGGTCGACACAATAGGTGTGGCATTAGTGCCATGACAGTTTCGTACAAACCCTAAGAGTTAAACTAGCTCTTTTAAAAAACTGGTATTGGATACCAGTCGGAACTGCAGCCCACATGATGTTATAAATAGTTCAGTTACGATTGTTACCTTAATGTAACGGGATCTAGCATGTATAAGTTATTCCATTCGGATATAGGTACTCATATTAATAACGAAAACACATTAATATTTATATTTAGAGGAATGTTGTTATTTTATTAATCAATTATTTTATTTGCAGAGATTTTGTATGAAAATAAATAATCATTTATTTTTTATATTTATATTTTGTTTGTGTTATTGAAAATGTTGTATAGTATAAAATTAAATTAAATATTTTTCGTCACATCCTACAATTTTCCCTATATTTCTTATAACCTTTGCGAAAGTAACACCGTCATAGACTTATATTTCTTTGAAAATGTCAAGTTTCGTGTCTGAAGACGTTCATTGTGCCGCAAATGTATCACTTTCCTTATTTAATCAAAAAAAAGACAGCTGAAAGTCATTGTTTGTTGGTAAACTGAAAAACAGTTGGCATAAGCGTTAAATGTAACCTAAGAAACGACTAGTGACCAATTATACGAGTAATGGGGAAAATCCAAAAGATGGGAAGATGGGTCCGACATCAATTGAATAACAGACAAATTAAAATCGAAAAATCGGTCTTCTGTTTTCTTCAAATGTATGATCCGAAGTCATTTTTGCGTCAAATAGTGACAGGTGATGAAAAGTAGACTAATTTTAAAAACCCTACGCGCAAAAAATAATGGTTATTTCTTGGCGATCGACTCCAGGACCAAATCGTTTTGGTCGCAAGAATATGTTCTGCGTTTGGTGGGATCAAAGGAACCATATTGATCTATATTAATTGCACACTGTATTTAAGGTAGTTAATTCGATAAGGATTAATGCCGTATTGCTTAAAATAGCTTCGTAAATAAGCCATTTTCTCACGTAAAAATTAAACAATAAAAATGGTTAATGTGGTTTATCTCTAAAAGATAAACATATACCATCGCGGACTTTTTTGTAGACCTTTTTATGGTGTACAATACTGTAGTACATTAATTTGATCTAACTCGTAGGGTTAGGCAGCGTTTTTGCTAATTGCTAAATAAGCCTAAAAAAATAGGTTAATTTACGACATCACGTTAGAAACCTCTAAAATTAGCAATGTTGCCTTAGTATATTATGCATGTATTATACATATGAACCTTCCTCTTGAATCACTCTATCTATTGAAAAAAACCGCATCAAAATCCGTTGCGTAGTTTTAAAGATTTAAGCGCACATAGGGATATATGGACAGAAAAGGCGACTTTGTTTTATACTATGTAGTGATATATATATATATATATATATATATATATATATATATATATATATATATATATATATATATATATACTATATATATATATATACTAGTCGAACGAAACTGGTCTAATGGAACTAGTTGAATGAAATTAGTCGGGCCGAAAATAGGGACTGAAAGTAGTCGAGAGTATAAAGTAGTCAATTACTAAACAGCGATAGTTTCCAACTCTAGTTACAGTCTCGTCTTTTTACGTGGCATTTTTACTTATCTGTTACTAACTTGTATCAGCCAATTCGTCTTAAACTAGTGGAATGAAAATAGTTGATTGAAACTATTCGGACCGAAAATAGGGACTGAATGTAGTCGGTAGTAAAAAGTAGTAAATTACTTAAGAGTCGATGGTCGTTTTCAGTCGATAGTTCCCAACGCCAGTTACAGTATATTCTTTTTACGTTGCATTTTTACTTAGCTATTACTAAATTATATCAACCAATCCATTACAGGCTACAAAGCTGTATATAGAATTAAAAGTCGCTAATAATAAACTGTACGCGATTTAAAACACAAAACGAGATCAGCCGGGCCCAAAAAGCACGGAATGGCGGCGTCAAAAGCATCTGGCAAAAATCATTTTCGCTAATGTGTCACACATGGCCGAACCAGCGCCAAATCCAGGCAATGCGCCCGCTCCAGCCTCGCCTACAATTAGTCAAATACCACTTTCGCGTTATTGCCATGACAGA
The DNA here is from genome assembly GCF_030347505.1 of Rhynchophorus ferrugineus. Classification (NCBI taxonomy): domain Eukaryota; kingdom Metazoa; phylum Arthropoda; class Insecta; order Coleoptera; family Curculionidae; genus Rhynchophorus; species Rhynchophorus ferrugineus. The sequence goes on along the minus strand of NW_027472587.1, from coordinate 36,860,602 downwards.
AAAAGCTCTAATGGATAAATTCGCGAGGAGCCTGCGTCAAATTGCTGTTCTTTCGGCTCTCGAATTTGTCATCCTCTTAAAATGTCGTTGCGAGAATCTGATTCCATCTATTGCAGGGCCCTTGAATACCGGCACCGAACGGAAAAATGACCGTATTTCCGACCGAGCCGGGACGAATTTTTAGCTAATTGAATTAATGGGCCGAGGGGGGACGAGACGATCCTATCCATTTTCGGTCGGAGTTGTAGGATCCGAATTAAATCGGCCGACCGAATAACAACAACGCATTATCTTTAAGGCCATTAAATGTGTCCGGACGTAGTTTTTAACTACGTCTTTTGTAACGTCTAATCGACGATCTATCAGGATTATGGACGCGTTAACCCCTCCCGAATAATGGAAACGAAAAAATTTACTTGGTACTTGAACCCGATGTGAGTCCGGGTCTTAATTACTTCTATCCACCGATCTAGAATTTGAAATGTTTATCGTTCACCAGTAAAATGGTTCGGGGCTTAATGGAATTGAAGGTTAAATTATAAAACACCTTTTGTATCACGTAGTGGTGAATATTTATTATGTATAGTGTCTATTCTGTTTTGATCCATCTATCCGGCCACCTATTTTTTTAACTAGAAGTCTAATTTTTTTTCTATTAATCTCCTAGATCGTCAACAATCTTCCCATGGGCAATAAGTATTATATGATTTAAGTTATATAATATAACCAAGCTGACATGTAGAAGATTACTTCAGTAAGTGATCTACTGTACAACTAATAATGTAAATCTTATTCTAAAAACTATTCTAGCTTCTTCTAGAGATTATTAAATCTCACTCTATTTGTCTATTAATCAGTTCGTATGGTAGATTGCGTTTGAGCCTACGCACTTCACTGTCATCGCGCACATTTAACTGTTTGGCAAGTGCATTGGCATGCACTAATTTCCTCTGAATACTTCGCACTAACATTCCGAATCACACTCGTTATGGGTTCTGTGGGAATATCGCGCTGAATCAGTTTGTTGGACACGTAATATAGGGCGTAATACGTAATATGACTCGCAACACTTTATTCCGGAACCTCTGGAAGATATCTATGTTAGATTTGCTAGTAGTACCCCACAGTTCAAAACCATAGGTGCAATTGGACCTAAGAATTGACTTATACAGCAAATAATTGTTTTCTAGTGATAATTTAGATTTACGCCCTATCAGCCAATACATTTGGTTTAGTTTAACCGCAAGCGTTTTGTCACTATATGCTTTTTCCATGTCAAAGGTCGGTAGAAATGCATTCCCAGATATTTGACGTTGTCTGCTTGCGAAAGTTCATGATTATTCAATTTTACTTAGGGACATATTCTTCTACAAAGGATGAATGCCAAATGGGGTAGATTTTGTCTCACGTCTCAAGAATCATGATGGTTTGGGCCACTTTCCAAGTGCTAGAAAAGTAATTAAGTCTTTTAATTAAATATGAATGTTATTAATTTGATGCCCTTTCCTGGAAGCTCTTTTAAAATTCTTCCAGTTATTAGGTCAAAACCAGGAGTTTTTTTAGAAGTGATTTCTTTATGTATTGTTTTACTTCCTTAACAGTAAATTACTCATGTGGCAGATCTTGCAAGTCTAATGAACGAGTAACTGATAAAAATGTCTATACTTCAATCATGATATATTTCAGTAAAAATGTAACTTTTCTTCTATAGGTGAAGTTGCTAATAATTGTCGAGGCAAAGCTGATAGTTAAATTAGAAAAACTGAAAAAATCAGACATGCATTTTGCAGGATGCAAGAGTAGTGGAGAACGATACTTTGGAAAGATTAAATTTACCCGTAGTAGTTGACTTGAATCGAATAAATAAAACATATAATATTAATTATCAATGACACTCTAATGACCAATGACTACTCTGAAGGTGGAGGAGTGAAACTTGACTTTGCCTAAAAATGTTTCAATATGAGGTCTTCATGTAAATATGATGTATGCATTAGATGTAAACATATCAATCACTACATAGTATAAAACAAAGTCGTCTTTTCTGTCCCTATATCCCTATGTGCGCTTAAATCTTTAAAACTACGTAACGGATTTTGATGCGGTTTTTTTCAATAGATAGAATGATTCAAGAGGAAGGTTTATACGTATAATACATGCATAATATACTATGGCAACATTGCTAATTTTAGAGGTTTCTAACGTGATGTCGTAAATTAACCTATTTTTTTAGGCTTATTTAGCAATTAGCAAAAACGCTGCCTAACCCTACGAGTTAGATCAAATTAATGTACTACAGTATTGTACACCATAAAAAGGTCTACAAAAAAGTCCCCGATGGTATATGTTTATCTTTTAGGGATAACCCACATTAACCATTTTTATTGTTTACTTTTTACGTGAGAAAATGGCTTATTTACGAAGCTATTTTAAGCAATACGGCATTAATCCTTATCGAATTAAGTACCTTAAATACAGTGTGCAATTAATATAGATCAATATGGTTCCTTACAGCATGTAAATTAAACAAATATTTTCGGAGATATTACAAATTTAAAATTTGCGTTTAAAAATGTGTAATGTAATAAAAAATGTATGAATTTAGATATTCCAAAGATAGCAGGAAATCTTCATAGTAAGTATAGGGGAAGAGGAATTGTTTTACTCCAAATTTAATGCGTGCAGGCCAAGGGCAGTAATGAATGAATCAAAAATACTGGATCGATTTTAATCATGTTTTCATTGAGTGACATAGGCATATATATTTTATGCCCGTGCAAAGTCGGAGCAGGCCGCTATGTTTTTATGTACAACGTTCATATTTTTTCTGTAGTGTATTTAATTTAGTATCAGCATTGCACCCGTGCGAAGCCGGGGCGGGTCGCTAGTCATATATACAATATCACATCAACATAATCTCTATCTAAAAATAGCCTTTTTCACTCAGTTTTAAAGACTATTAATAAAAATGTATAATGGTACCCAATTTTTATTTACTCGGTAAACAAAATTACAACACTCAATTATTAAAATGTGCATTTTGATTAGCATTTAATTTAAAACATTTCCTAATAAATTAATGATAATTCTCATATTACTATATTTACTAGTTGTGCTAGTCATTAGGTGAGTTCCCAGTATTCCCTTTACTATTGTAACGTTTTTAATTATTGCTTTTTAATTTCATCTTCAAGGGCTAAATTTCTCCCTCACGGAATAATATTCAAAAAAAAATATATTAGAGAAAAATTTTAAACTCCAGTTTCAAAACAAGGTATATGCGCTTGAGTAGTTTGCCATGAGAGGGTTTGTTCACTCCGACTATTAATTCAAATAAATGAAAAATGGGCATCCTCTCCACGTGCATATATACTCCATGCACAGGCTCATACAGAATATTCTCTATCGTATACTTCTAAACAGCTACAAACATACTATGCTAACTATGCACACAAATCTTACATACCATACAATATAGTGTTTTATAACTACTAATAAATTATTATATTTATTATTGTAAAAAAAATGTCTTACCGCATATTACCACCTATTTTTTCCATCAAATAAAATAATTTTTTCAAGTATATTAATAGTTTTGATTAATCATAACTTATATTCCTTTCTTCTGCAGGATATAGTTCCCAACACTAAATGTAATCTTAGTACGACGAACTAATGCAAAATATACCTTCATATTATCAATAAACTTATCAAAAACTTCTTTATAACGAATTTTCATCAACTTCAAATTATAACGTTTACGTAACGTATCCTATCAATTATTCTAACTTATTTTGACAATAATTCATCTCTCGACAGGTTTAGACACGTTAAATTCTTCGTAAAAAATATATTGTTGTTTGATATCTTAAATACTTATCACTTAAAATGATTACAGTGAATAAAAGAGCATACGGTCATAAAAAAATAAAAGTCAAATATCGTTATCTATGTATAAAATTGTATTTTCAACTTCACTAAAATTAATACTGTTTATGTTCTCTATATATTAAAACAGCAATCTTAAGAAGAATGTCCAAAAAAAGGTATGAATAAGATATCAAAACGAGTATTATAAAACGTATAATATAAACACCTATCTAATTTTAAGAAAATTCTCGGTACCGTCTAGACTGGAACAAATGTTTTTAGAGGAGATGGTTTCGCAAAAAGTTTTTTGTCCAGTTATTTATGAGGCCGAATACAATTTGTTTCAATATAAAGTTAAAAACGGTCTATTATAAACATCTGAAAGCGTATATTTGAATAAAAATAAAAATAATCATATAAATATCTTAAAATACTGTATATTAAACCAAAATTCATATCATGATTTTTTATATATACTTTAGAGTATCCTTTCTAACAACGAGGGTTTATCTGGATTGGACCTACAGTTTAACGTGGGCACTAAACTATGGTCCTCAGTATTAAGCATCCGGTCTTACCCAGCTTGGTTACTGGCGTAACTGGGATCATTTTTCTTATTGGATTTTGCACTGTTGCTTAAGGACAATCCTAAATATTAAACAATCACAAACATAAATTTACAACCATGTCCCAGTAGGATTCGAACCCGCGACTATCGCAACAGTAGGACTGTCCTGTCGCATTTACCACTGCGCCAACTAAGCCAGCTATCATAAATGTTGATAGTAAGTATTATAGAAACTCGCACAATAAATATTATAGTGTAACGACAGTAAATAAAAACAGCAGAATGCATACGGTACCTAATATTAGG